>NC_142589.1:24693845-25960095 GCF_965207765.1 Zootoca vivipara
ACAACACCCCTGATATACCCTGCATCATCAGCTTCACAGCAACACCTGTAGAGCTGCTCCACAGCTGCAGAGCCCCAGTCATTAAATCTTTCCTGACTCTTAAAGGTACAGTGAAACAATAATGACACTTTTACACAATCTTTCAACATGGGGAGCCCCAAAGAAGGGCCTGAGTGCAATATGTTTCTATAACAACTTCAGACGAGCCTGCTGGATCCGGCCAGTGGCTCATCTAGTCCAGCATCCTGTCCTCACAGGGACCAAATGCCCCAAACTACCTAGGAATCTGGATAGACTGCCTTGGGACCTGGAGGCTCCATTAAGAGCATCAAAACAGCCCTGCTGGATCAGTCCAGTGGTCCATCTAAGTCCAGCATCCTGTTGTCACAGTGGCCAGCCAGGTGCCTGTGGAAAACCAGCAAGCAGGAGCCAAGCACAAGAGCCTTCTCTCCCCTCCTGTGGCTTCCAGCAACTGGTATTCAGAAGCATTGCTACCTCCAGCCTGCTCAATATATATATATATATATATATATATATATATATATATATATATATATATATATATATTAATATAACCTCTTTATGCTTCCACCAACAGAGCATAATTTCCACCATATAACATATTTAACATTTAACTCATCAAATTCAAATCAACACCTCTGACTTCCCGTCGCTATGCCGTGCGTCTCCTTTAAATTTCCTATGTACAGTCTCTTCTCCTCGAATTCCTATTATTTCTTTTGTACACAATAACACCGATCATACCCAATTGACTGAATCATTATTATATACCAATCAATCCAAGGCTGCCATGAAGATTTCGTCATTACTATAGTTTTCTTGCAAATATTTTCTGAATTTTTCCCATTTTCCCACAAACTTTTGTTTCGAATTTCCCCTTAACTTATCTGTTAATTGAGCCATATCAAGAAATTCTAATAGCTTCATTCGCCATTCTCCAATTGAAGGGATTTTATCCCCTTTCCAATTGGCGGCTATCAACAAACGCCCTGCCGCCGTAGCGTATAGAAAGATCTCTCTATAATTTGCTGGGATGTCTTTTGCCAAAATTCCGAGGAGGAATGCCTCTGGTTTTTTTACAAAATTAATTTTGAAAATTAAGTAGGCTGTCCGGATGCACCCTCACTTGGCAAGAGGCAGGCAATTCTTTAACCAGTCCCCTAAGTACTGCAGCCTTCCATACTTGCCCCAGAAGTGAAGCAGTAATCTAGAAGAAGCTCCTGCTTCCCCCCCCCCCCAAGTGAGGGTTGCATGAGAACTGAATACTGATCAGAACAGGATAGCTGAAATTGGCAGCCCCAAACGGATGGCCCCACCTCAGCTTACAAAAAGCACTTAACTGACCAAATGGCTTTTCATTATATAGCTTAAGAAGCATCCTCTCTGCGGCTATAGATCTGTTCCCTGTGGGTCTGGCTCGGCATCAAATGTCCCATTGCCAGGAGTTTGTTTTGTGCCGGAGAGGCAGGCATTGAAGACAGGAGAGGTTTGGCAGCCCAGCTGAGCTTCCAGGAGCTTTTGGGTGGAAGGATGCCATTGACAGACCTAGGGAACAGCGAGATGAGAGGTGGCCAAGAGTCAATGCAAGAAGCCCAGGGAAGAAGGCTGCTGCTGGAAACTTGAGGCAAAGCCATGGCAAGCAAGGGTTTGCATGGGCAGGTTCTGCCCTGGTCTGCACCCAGATTACTATGTGCACTGAAGTATGAAAAATGCATGTTTCTAAATGTTAAAGGCACTGCTGCTTGTGCAAACAATAATCACTGTTTGGCTTGTCTGCATGTAAAGATTCATCTGCAGCAAATGATGACTTATGAGCTGGGTTAGGAAGGCCCTGGGTTCAAATTGCACCTCTTCTGTGAACGCAATAAGACCGCAATCCTATAGCGAGGTGAAAACGCGAGCAGCATTTGAAATATGAGCATTAGTGTTAATTATTAAGATAAATAGGTTAAAATGGATGTGCTGAATAGTACCGGTATGTGTAAATTACGCAGCATTCAAGGGTAAATACTGAAACCATTGAAGAGGAAGACGGGAAGTCAATGGATAAAGTAATTTATGGTCTTTTTTTGTTTTGTTGTTTCTTATGTGTGCGACAAATCAATAAATAAGAATTATTTTTAAAAAGAAGGCTGCAATCCTATATATACACCCATGTCCTGGAGCTCATGCCTTAAACTCAGTAGGGCTTAATTCTGGGAAGACACATAGAGGATTGTACTGTAAGTCTGGTTTTATGATGATTTTAAATAATTTGCTTGACTGCCCACATTATAAACTACATAAGAATGCTTTGCCCAAACCCAGTTTGTTTAAACACACACCACCCTAAATGTATGAGGAATGTTGGAAGATTCGGGACAAGCAAAAGAAAGGACCTTTTCACTCAGCACATAGTTAAACTGTGGAACTCACTGCTGCAGGAGGAAGTAGTGAGATGTAAGAGAGATAGAGTATGGAAAGGAAAAAAGCATATAAATTAGATTCTAACGAATAAAACCAAAGCGAATGTAGAGGGGAAGTCAAGTTTGGCAGAACAGATTTAATGGATTTCGTATCTTGTATTTGTAATTTGGGGATTTATGAATAGGTCTATGTTATGTTTGTTTGTGTTTATGTAAGAAAAAACAAAAAAAAATACTGACAAAAAAGAGAGAGAGAGAGCCTCACCGGTGCCAGTGAAGCCCGACCTTCAGCGCTGCAGCCTGGACTCTGACCAAAATGGGAGTCCTCGTCCTATTTTAGTTCAGACACCTTCATTGATTGTTATGTCTAAGTCCTAGTCAATGCAATTACATGCACGCACCCACACAGAGCAACCCAACTCTTCTGGATGTGTTGAGAAATCCAGGAGAAAGTTCACTCAGCTGATTTCCCAACCGATTTCTGCTAGGCTAAAGTCGGCCTGCCTCTGCGGTGCTGCTGGGGTTGGGGTTGGGGAGGTGGCAGCAAGGGACAGTCTGGTCTGATGCAATTTGAGACGGATGACTCGGCTGCTTCCAGACTCCTTGTCAAGTGTTCAAGGTGTTGAATGGAAGGCCGGGTGTGGGAGGAGGAGGAAGCAGATATCGATGCAGTCACACTTGGCCAAAAAAGGGCAAATGGCACACACGCCCAACGCCCTGGGACTACACCTGCTGCCTGGCTGGAAAGTCAGCTTCATTCCGTTGCCGCGGGGTGAGATTTCATAAGGCGATGCTGGTGGCAGCGACAGCTTTTGCCCTCCCTGGTCTCCTGGCTCATCTTCTGTGCAACTGATGTGGTGTGTGTGTGTGCGTTGTGGCCTTTGCAGCCCGCTGGACAGATTTTCAAATGAGAGAGCCAGCGAGCATAATGCAGAGGTGCAGAATACACACACCTGATCTGCCTTCTCCTTGAAACCTATTTGGCTGGCTGGAAGGTGTCCTTGAACTGCTATTGCATTTGCCTCGTGTTTGTAATAACAACAATAATTATTATTTTGCATTTATACCCTGCCAGACTGGCTGGGTTGCCCCAGACACTGTGGGCGGCTTCCGACACACATAAAAATAATACTAATAAAACACCAAACATTAAAAGCAACAATTTGATCCAACATAAAAGGTCACAATAACTTTAAAATAAACAGCTTTTAACAAACAGTATGATCCCCACAACAACCCTGTGAGGTAGATGAGGCTGAGGGTGAGTGACTGCAAGCTTCCTGGCTGAGAGGGGATTTGAACTCTGGCCTGCTAGGTCCTAGTCCAGCACTCTAACCACTACATCACACTGGCTCTCTTGTTGATGATGCTTCTTGTTTGTTGGCATGGATGGAGATATTTGTGTTTGCATGTGTAGAGCCCTTTGCCTGCTGTGCCAAAGGTAAAAGGGGCATCCATTGCCCCACCCTGTAGGGGTTTCCATGGGGGGAGCTCCTCCCCCATGAATCCTAAATATATGTATTTATTTTAATGCACACAAGCACAGCCAGCCAGCCAAAAGAGAGGCTTAGAGTGCTTGTTCTGATCTAACGATGCTCCTTTTGCAAATGTTACAAGATCTGGAAATCCTAGAAAAATAATAATAATTGTATTTGCAGACCCAGCAAGTGTACCAGAAAAACTGGGACACCCTGTTCCCCCCCCCATGATATTGTCCCAAAGAAAGTGCATTTTTGCGGACAGCGATCTCATGTGGTGCTCCAAAACACGCGTTTCTGGGTGCTGGGAGAGAATGGTATCGAAAAAGCACATCTTCTGGGCTCCGTGATCTCATGCAGGTCATGTGACTCACATGGAAGCACAGCCAGGAAGACGCACATCCCAGTTTTGGGGCTCAACATGTTGGAGGGTATTATTTGGACTCAGTGAACACCCTTTGGCCTGATCCATTAGGACACTTCTGATGTTCTGATGCAAAGTTCTGTGCCAGGGAAAGCTAGCAGCCAACAACTTAATTTGCCTACAGGCACATTTTTTGCATGTGCGCAGAACCCTTAGAACCAACCCCCCCCCCCCCCCCCGTGCGTAAGATGCAGCTGTACTGCGCACAGTCATGGGTTCTTCCTAACAGATTACAGGAGGGTTGTGGGCCAGGCCCACATACAACATCCTGGCCCCATAAAATCTTGTTGGGCACCTCAAAGCCCAGACCAAGCCCTGATCAGCATGAGCTAAAATTTTGCTTTTCGTCCCTGAAAGCTAAACTGCATGAGGAGGGGGAGAACCATGTACGCCACCTTGAGCTCATTGGAGAAGAAAATGTGGCATACAAATGCAGTAACTAAACAAGCAGAACCTCCCTTGGCAGAGGCAGTCTACCACTGACCTGATACCAAGTATAAACTGTAGAAGAGCACCCACCGAAGTTGCTCTTCCAGGACGGGAAGAGCTCTTCAACAGTGGAACGAACTCCCTCCGAAGGTGGTGGGCTCTCCACTTTTAAGTAGCAGTTGACTGGCCCTCTGTCATGGATGCTTTAGTTGAGATTCTTGCATTGCAGGGGGTTGGGCTAAAAGACCCTTAGGGTCCCTTCCAAGTTTACAATTCTATTATTCTATTATTATCTGTACATATAAATCAGCCTATACAGATTTGTGTCATCATGGGTTAGTGCCTTTTAAGCTGCCAGCAATAATGCCCTCTGCATGGACCCTTGCCTTTGAAACCTGTATTCTTGAAAGCCCTTCAGAGAGAGGACTGTTGCCTATAAAGACAGACACGTGGTCACTCTGTTTCCCAGCAGTTGTAGAAAAGCACGAGACGTGGGTGCAGCAGTAACCTTTCCGAAGGATCTCAGCTCACTTCAAAAAAATGCTTTTATAAAAGCAAGTTCTCTTGCTGTTATTATGTCTGCAAAGATACACTTGGCAGTGTTTGCACAGGTGACACAAGCAGGCAGGCATGGGTATAAAGGTGAAGCAAGTGAAACAGAGATGAGCAACCGCATAGATTGCCTTTGAAGTCGGAAAACCAGATTGCTGCTGTCAAGTGCAGGAGTGAAGCAACCGGGAGAAATCAGCTGATCTGGTTTTGTGCGTCACAGTGAGGGAGCAGCGGTATGCAGGGGTTATTAACATTGGAAACAGAACTATGTCTATTCAGAAATCTGTAGAATTCAACAAAGCTTACTCCCAGGTATGTATATGCACATTAGCCTTAGTTCCTGGCTTATGGGGTGGAAGGATTGGTCCATTTCCATCCTCCCAGTTCCTTATTTTTTCCAATTCTCCACATTTTACAGCAATTTGCAGTTTTGATTTTTTTTAAAAACAACAACACCTTATGGAAATTCACCAGCATTTTAGTGAAAATTTCTCCTTATATGCACATAAGTTTTGACAAATGCACAGTACACATTTCTGCAAGTTGAATGTGCAAGTTGAATTTTCCTGTATGCAATTGAATATGACCGCAGTTAGAAGTACCCAGTGAGTGCTTCCTTTTATCAAAGGTATTTTGTATTGTTGTGTGCATCCCAATCTGCAAGTGGACTGGCAAGAGATCCCAGGCATGCTAGAATTTACCTGTGGAGACTGTGGTGTCTTTAGAACATATGGTTTTATTTACACCTGTCTATAACCTGAGCATAGGATTGAAGAGCATAGCTGCCAAGTTATCCCTTTTTTTAAGGGAAATTCCATTATGCTGAATAGGCTTCCTCGCGAGAAAAGGGAAGACTTGGCAGCTATGTTGAAGAGGAGCTCACAGCATTAACACCCCAGGAGATTTTGCTTCCCTATTAGATTTCCAGGGAAGCAGGAAGTCACACCTTTGGGCCAGCTCAGAGCAAGACAAGCCCCTGTGTCTCTGGCTTCCAGCACCAGCCAAAAACTTTATCACACAGCTTTGCTTGGTCAATTGTGCTCCATCCTAGGATGATATGGTCAGTGAGGTGGGAATAGGCCTATTCATTTGTCTCCATGGCAACTTGTAAGTGGTGGTACTTAACTGCCAGGCAACAAAGGAACAAGTTTAGCAGGTTTCTTCTTATACATCCTACCCTCACAGATACAGGATCATAGGCTCTAAGTAAGAAGTCATACAGACTGACACCCCCCCCCAAAAAAAACCTATTTACCTGTTTTGGTTACAGGTAGGTAGCCGTGTTGGTCTGGATCGAAGTAAAATAAAAAAATTCCTTCAGTAGCACCTTAAAGACCAACTAAGTTTTTATTTTGGTATGAGCTTTCGTGTGCATGCACACTTCTTCAGATACAGTGAAATGGAAGTTTCCAGGCACTTATGTAGAGAAGGGGTGGGGAGGGGTGGGGATGGGGATGGGGGATCACTCAGAAGGGTGGTGGAAATGGGTGATTGACTGACTGATAGCTGTTGATGACCGCAAACGACTGCAAATGGTTTTGCATGAAAAAGCAAGGGTTGAGATGGCTGAAGATCGCTTATCATGTATAATGAGATAAGAACCCGATATCTCTGTTCAAACCAGGTCCCTCCATGGTTTTGAGCTTGGTGATAAGTTGCAATTCAGCAACTTCTCTTTCCAGTTTATTTCTGAAATTCTTTTGTAGTAAGACAGCTACTTTGAGATCTTGTATAGAATGTCCTGGGAGATTGAAGTGTTCTCCTACTGGTTTTTCTGTCTTCTGGTTCCTGATGTCAGATTTATGTCCATTTATCCTTTGGCGTAGGGTTTGGCCTGTTTGTCCAATATAGAGAGCTGAAGGGCACTGTTGGCATTTGATGGCATACACAATGTTAGAGGATGAGCAATTAAATAGTCCTGAGATGGTATGTTGGATGTTGTTGGGGCCAGTAATGGTGTTGTCTGGGTGTATGTGGCAGCAAAGTTGGCATCTGGGTTTATTGCAGGCTCTGGTACCAGTGTCCATGTTAAGTCTGGTGGTTGTATTATTGTGGGTGAGGAGTTGTTTAAGATTGGGTGGCTGTCTGTAGGCAATGAAAGGTCTTCCTCCCAGAGCTTGAGAAAGGGAGCGGTCATTGTCCAGGAGAGGCTGTAGATCTCTGATGATGCGTTGTACTGTTTTAGCTTGGGAGCTGTATGTGATGACTAGTGGTGTTCTGTTATTTTCTTTTTTGGGTCTGTCTTGCAGCAGGTTCTCTCTAGGTATCTGTCTGGCTCTGTTGATCTGTTGTTTAACTTCATCAGGTGGATATTTTAGTTCTAAAAAGGTTTGCTGTAGATCTCTTAGGTGAGATTCTCTGTCTGTAGAGTTGGAACAGATGCGGTTGTAACGTAAGGCCTGGCTGTATACGATGGATTGTTTGGTATGTTTGGGATGGTAGCTAGAAGCATGTAGATATGTTTGTCGGTCAGTTGGTTTTCTGTATAAGGTGGTGTCTATACGTCCATCCTGTATTTTTATAGTAGTGTCCAAAAAATGTATTTCTTGCATAGATTGGTTCATTGTTAGGTTGATGGTGGGGTGAAAGTCATTGAATGTCTGGTGGAAGGTTTCCAGGGTCTGTTGTCCATGTGTCCAGATAATAAAAATATCGTCAATGTATCGCAGGTACAGGAGAGGTTTGAGTGGGTAGGAGTTAAGGAAACGTTGTTCTAAATCTGCCATGAAGATGTTGGCATACTGTGGGGCCATGCGGGTGCCCATGGCTGTGCCGCTGATCTGGAGGAACAGGTCATCACCAAATTTGAAGTGGTTGTGGGTAAGGACAAAGTGGCAGAGTTTGGTAGCAAAGTCCGCTGTGGTTTTATCTGAAATGGTGTTCCTTATGGCTTGTAAACCATCATTGTGTGGGATGTTGGTATATAGAGATTCCACATCCATAGTGGCTAGTATAGTATTGTTAGGAAGATTGTTCAAATATTGTATTTTCCTCAGAAAATCTGTGGTGTCACGTACGTAGCTGGGAGCACTGATAGCATATGGTTTCAGAACAGAGTCCATATAGCCGGAAACACCCACTGTAATGGTGCCAATACCTGAGATGATGGGGCGTCCTGGGTTTCCTGGTTTGTGTATTTTGGGTAGAAGATAGAAAGTTCCTGGCCGAGGTTCCGCTGGTGTGTTTGTGAGGATCTGTTCTTGGATGTGTAGGGGTAGCTCCTTAATAATCTTGTTCAGTTCTTTTTTGTATGCTTGTGTGGGGTCTGAGTCCAATTTCATGTAAAAGGCAGTATTGGAAAGTTGTCTGTGGGCCTCTTGGATGTAATCAGTTTTGTTCATGATGACGACAGCTCCACCCTTGTCTGCCTCTTTAATTATAATGTCTGGGTTGTTCCTGAGATTTTCTATGGCTCTCCTTTCAGCATGGTTTAGATTTTGTTGTAAGCGATGGTGTTTTCTGGTCACATCCGTTTGGATTCTGTGGCGGAAGCATTCGATGTACAGATCTAGTGTGGTATTGCGTCCATCAGGAGGGGTCCATGTGGAGTCCCTTTTTGTGTAACTTCTTTTCGGTGGTAGTTGGTGGTCAATGTTCTGTTCATTGATGCGTTTGGAGGGTGATGGTTGTTCCCCAGTAAGTTGAGAGGTGTTGTGTTGTGGGGATGTAGTTTGTTCTACTTTGTCTTGTTCTTGTGTGTGATGAAAATACTCCTTCAGGCGTAAACGGCGGAAAAATGCTTCCAGGTCCCCGCAGAACTGAATCATGTGTTGGGATTTGGCAGGGCAGAATGATAGTCCCCGTGAAAGGACGGATTCCTCAGCTGGGCTGAGTGTTTGCTGTGAAAGATTGACAATGTTGTTGATCTTGTTTTGATTGGTGGCCTGTAGGTTGGAAAGGTTGCAGAGTTTTTTATTTTTCTGGTTCTTCAGTAACTCCAGTTGAGAGTGGTAAATGGTTTGTTTTTCCTTGTGGAACTTCTGCCAGGCCGGGTGATTCCTGATGGAGTTCTCCAGTGCAGAGAGTTCCTCCTTTATTAACTTCTGTTTGGAATACAGAACGCCGATAAGATGTTTCAGCAGTTTCTTAGATAAAGTGTGGCATAGTTTTCTGGCATATTCTGTGGGATAAGTTGATTGAAGAGGGTTCTTAATTCTAAGACCCTTAGGTACAATGTCCAGGTTTTTGCATTTAGATAGAAAGAGGATGTCAGTTTGTACCTGGGCAAGTTTACCTGTTTTTATTCTTTTCAGCTTGGAAGCAACTGCTCCTCCTGTCCCAGCTAAAGTCTAAATACTGCTTTGCTGTTTTTACAGGAAAAACCAGATGCAAACAAGGGGAATTTGGAGGAGGCATCGCTTTGCAGGTGAGATGCATTTGTATAATTTGCATCTTTCCTTGGCAGAGGTTTTGAATGCAGAGCTTGAGTTTGTTTTTAGGCAGGACCTGCCGGGCATTAAAAGTCATCTCTGCTCCAAGTACTGACAGAAGCAGCAGATAAAAACGGGAAACGGTACCCTGAGAGAAGCAGGAGCAGAGGAAGGGGGGTGCGTGGGGGTGGACCGCCCCAAGTGTCTTCACTGAAGGGGGTGACATTTGCCAGGTGCGGGCGGGTGGCGCGCTGAATGTCCGCCATTGGCGCCTCGCTCCGCTCCTGGCTGCAGCGCATGCGTGCCACTCCATGCACCTAGTGGCTATCCCGCACCTGGGAGGGCACCCTCCGTGCCCCACCCCACTCAGGAGCACGCCCCACACCCTGTGCCCCTCGGGAGCGCGCCTGCCCTCGGCAGCGTGGGCATATTCTCCGCTACTGGAGAGAAGGGTCTCTTGCTACGAAGTACTGCACGACAGGGAGAAAGCGGACAGAGAAAAGCTTTTCTCCCTCTCTCAGAACACTGGGTGCTTCCAGACAATTTATGAAAAAGGAACTACTTCCCAGCACCTTTCCACCCAGTTGTAAGTCCCTCCTGCATTGCAGGGGGTTGGACTGGATGACCCTTCGGATCCCTTCCAACTCTGCAATCCTATGATTTTGCTCCAAGCTGCAGCTCTGTTTCCAGACTTCAGAGGTGCAAGGTAACATTCTGCATCCTGGTGAGCAAGTCTACCCATCTCATCTCCTTGGATCTCAGTGCGTTTTTTAAAATACATTTGAAGAGGAGTACTTTTCATCCCCCCCATACTGCACCTTGTGTCTGGGGCTTTCCAGTCCCGAGGGTTCTTGCTAAACCTCCATCCCCCCTGAGTGAGCCTCTGGCCCTGTCTGAAAGGAAACTGCTATGTCCTTTGCAAGTCTAAGCCCCTCTAGTCCTCCCCCCACCCCTGGCAGACAGCCTCACAAAGGCTTTCCTCAAAAGGCAATGGATTTGAGACTTCCTGGAAAGGTTTAGAGCCTCACTTTGCATTATCGCTGGGGGGGGGGGGAAGTGCTCCACTCCAGACTCGCCTTCTGGGGCGCACATGCCCCACAGACAGAATCGTGCACCACGGCACGCACCCTCTGTGTGCGACAGCCTCCTCCTCCTCCTTCACCCCCAGTGCTCACACGCCCCTTTCTGCTTGCGCTGTTGAGCTGCAGCAAAGGCCACTGGGGACTTGTTTGATCTCAGTGTGTTTTTTTAAAATACATTTGAAGAGAGTTGTCACATCCTCACTATCCTGTATTGCTCTATTTGTCTTTGGTCAGACCCTGCTTGGAGTCCTGGTCCAGTTCTAGGCTTATAAGAAGCGGAGGGGGCAGAAAGCCAAAAGGAAGTATTCAGCTCCAATGGGGCCCTGGCTGTCTTGTATATGTTTTTTTTTATTATTAAATTTATATACCACCCTCCATCATAAGATCTCAGGGTGGTTCACAGAATAAAATACAAGATCAATACAAGATAATATATACACACACATTCAATCATAGTTGCCAACTCCCTGGGGCCCTGGGTGCCCAAGCACCCACAAAATTCCCGGTAAAGGGGCCGGGCACCCACAAATTTCAGTGCCAGGGCCATGTACACTGCATGGCACCCATGGACCTGGGCACCCATGATTGCAGAGCCAAGCAGGGGTTAACAAACCTTTACTGCAGGGGGCTGGTCCACTATCCCTCAGACCTTGTGGGAGCCGGACTATATTTTATTTTGGGGGGGAATCCCCCCATGACTCTCCCCTCCCTTCTTCAGCTCACACACATGTATGCCCAGCATTCCATGAGACAGGAAACCAGGACAGTGATTGCTAGCAAACGGGACAAAAAACCAAAAGATGCTTTCTGGTAGATCAGGACAGGTGGAGCTGTGCCGTTTCCACCCTAATGATCTCTGTAGAGGAGATCCTTGGTTCATACGTCAAATGAAAACCTTTCCCACGCAACATTACAAAGTTACAACTGGCAGGATCTGCAAAAGAATGTTGCAACATCATGGAGTGCTCCTTTGTAGGGTTCTGGCCGGCCAGCCAGCCAGCCAGCCAGCCATGCCCTCTTCATGAATACTCCATTCCATTCACCTTCCTCAGTGATTTTTCCATCACCATCCCCTTCCAGCAACTGTCAACCAGTGGTTCTTTTGTAGATTTAATCCCGATGTTTCTGTGCACTTCTGCCCACTAAGGTGTACCCCACCCCCTCCACACACACAAGGCTGCAGGCACCTATCCCCCCCCCTAATTTGTGCACAGGTGGCATTTGAAGAAATAGGCCTATTAATAGAATATATGATTGCTGGTGGCGCTGTGGGTTAAACCACAGAGTCTAGGGCTTGCTGATCAGAAGGTTGGCGGTTCGAATCCCTGCAACGGGGTGAGCTCCCGTTGCTCGGTCCCAGCTCCTGCCCACCTAGCAGTTCAAAAGCATATCAAAGTGCAAGTACAGTGGAACCTCGGTTTATGAACACCTCGGTTTATGAATTTTCGGTTTATGAACGCCGCGGACCTATCTGGAACATTTTCCATTACTTTCAATGGGAAAGTTTGCTTCAGTTTATGAACGCTTCAGTTTATGAACAGACTTCCGGAACCAATTACACCCATGCTTCAGTTTATGAATGCTTCAGTTTAAGTACTCCGCGGACCCGTCTGGAACGGATTAATCCACTTTCCATTACTTTCAATGGGAAAGTTCGCTTCAGTTTATGAACGCTTCAGTTTAAGTACCCCGCGGACCGTCTGGAACAGATTAATCCACTTTCCATTACTTTCAATGGGAAAGTTCGCTTCAGTTTATGAACGCTTCAGTTTATGAACAGACTTCCGGAACCAATTGTGTTCATAAACCGAGGTACCACTGTAGATAAATAGGGACCACTCTGGCGGGAAGGTAAACGGTGTTTCCGTGCGCTGCTCTGGTTCGCCAGAAGCAGCTTTGTCATGCTGGCCACATGACCCGGAAGCTGTCTGCGAACAAGCGCCGGCTCCCTCGGCCTATAGAGCGAGATGAGCGCCGCAACCCCAGAGTCGGACACGACTGGACCTGATGGTCAGGGGCCCCTTCACCTTTACCTTATGATTGCTGGTGATTCATTTCTGTCCCTCGCTCTTCTGATAAATTCCACAGAAGACAGGCGGCACACATGCTTGCCATGGGTACAGGAAACCTTGATTCAGGGCACGTTGGTACCTTACATTCACTCAGAATCACTCGTCCATGCCAAACTGACCCCCTCTGCGCCTCTGCCACGACTGTGTGTGTGTGTGAACTTTGCTCCAGAAATCAAGCCCGTGTCATGTTTGTTGAAGCTCACCAGACAAACACAACCATGAACACACGGTGTGAGCAGTTGCAAAATCTTGTCTCTTATTGCTGATTCCTCTCTTGACACTGAATGGCTCTCTAACCATTCTATGCATCTGATCAGGGCCGATGCTCATCAGGTAAACCCTAATTTGGTCAAAGGGTTTGTTTTAAAATAAGGAGCTATGACTGGCTGCAACTCCCAGGTTTGACTTCATGTCCTGTGTGAGCTGACCTGATACGATTATGATTACTATTATTATTTTTACCCACCCTTCCCCCTTCCCAGGGAAACAATTTAAAAATGGAACTTTGAAAACCATTTTAAAAACAAAACACAATCACAAAAAAACCACCTAATAAAAATAAGCGTAGCGTCTAATTAAAAAAGTATATCTAGATTTCCAATCTTTTTGCATTAGGAATCCTCAAGGCCATTTCCTAAAAAGAGGTTTATTTCCCCATGTCATGGGATGCATCTTAGAGAATGCATTTGGATTTGCAAATTTATTCATTTATATGTATACAGTATTTGTTTTCCTTCTTCCTTCCTTCCTCCCCCCACCCACTCCCTTCTCATTTGTTATGATGCTAGAACCTTTGAGACCCCGAATTGTGGGTCGCGCCGAGTCTATATTCTAAGCAAACCTCCTTGCTATGTTTAAGGACAGCAAGCAAGCCCCACTGTGTTTTGTTTTTTCACGTGCAGCCCAGAGGCCGCCGCAATGGGAGGAGGCAGGAGCCGCCATGCCAAGCGTGGATAAACTTTGCATATCATCTCTGGACAGCTCGGGAGGCTCTGCTAGTCCTACCAAGGAAGCTGAAAAACGAGTTGGACGTCTTAATGTCATCAGACACTTGATGTTAGAAAAAAAGCCTTCCTGGCTCAATACAAGGGGGTTGGTTGGTTGCACTCTGAGCAAGATAGTAAAAAGCTGCTGCAGCAAGGGTTGGGGGCATTTGGACAAAGGCGGCCTCCTGGGCACCTCCATCTGGCTCCCAGAACTTTATCCAGGCTGCACCCCTCAATGGCCTGCTTTGCACCTTCTGCTTTTGCCTGTCTGGAAATGTGTCCTTGAACTTCGATACTGCTTCTTGCTTGCCCAGGTGGAAGACAGAGAGGGGTGTGTGAGCTTGCATAAAAACTTTCCTAGGAGGAAAGGTAAGATTGATGTTCATGGCTCCACCCACTTTTTGCCTCTGGCCCCGCCCACTGCTATCATACAGCCCTCAGAAGGGAATGTGGCCCTCAGGATACAAAGGGTTCTTTCCACACCCCTGTCATATACGGATGGGGAAATTCTACACTGGTCCTCAGTAGTGACGGGAAGCCACGCTGTATTGAGCCCCAATTTGCCCAAGCTGTGCCAGCTGATACCCCTGAATTATTATTCTAGTTAGTAATTCTGCAGCATGCAATTCTTTTGCCATAAGAACATAGGAACAGCCCACTGGATCAGGCCAATGGCCCATATAGTCCAGAATCCTGTTCTCACAGTGGGCAACCAGATGCCCCAAAGGGAAACCAGCAAGCAGGATTCGAGCACAAGAACCTTCTTCCCTCCTTTGGCTTCCAGCAACTGGTATTCATTTCCTCCCAAAGTAGCCCAGAGCAGCGATTGACAAGGAATTAGACCCGTGGTTCCCAATTAGGGGTCTGTGGACCCCTGGGGTTCCAAGGCCCCATCCCTTGCCTCCCTCTCAACTAATTTTCTTGTCATTTTTGCATTGTAATATCACAATTTTTAGGGTCTGTTGTTGTTGGTTTTTTAAAAAAAGTATACCTACAATCCTTTGCTTATTAGGGACACCCCACATTTTATTCCAAAAAATTGCTTTGCAGAGCTAACTACTGTAGAGATCAAAATTTCAAAAGTAGGGGGTCCGTGGTTTGGCTTTTGAAAAAGAGGGTCCTGAGTAATTCAGCTAATTGGGAACCACTGAATTTGACAATAAAAGCATCTTTAAAACAACTCCAGTACAGATACAGCAGGCAGGGATGAACTAACAAAGGAAGTTCATGCAGGATCAGATTGTAACTCTAGAATTCTCTCCCACCCACCAGCAACATTCCTGAGTATCATCATCATCATCATCATCATCATCATCAATATTTATATACCATTTACTACGCAAAATCCCTCCCTGCTTTTACCCCTGGGGGGCATAAGGGGTCAGACGCACCCATGGGCCACGAGGTCTACGGCATCTTTAATTATATTGTTAATTACTTTTTTCATTTCTTATGTTTATTGTACTGTTTGTATGTATGATATAATATGCATAGGAAGGGCTGCACCATGTCCTACTCAGAGTAGACCACCCATTAATTTCAGTTGTTCTACTCTGGGTAGGACTAGCATTGGATACAGGCTGTATTTTCAATCAATAGAATCTTGACCTTGGCAACATAATTTTATAAAAACAGAAAAGAAAGTTGACTTGCTGAACCTGTGATAGATAGAAAAATACAGTATATGCTAAAATGTGCATTAAGCAACTAACAAAAACAGTTTCTTTAAATAATAATAATAGCCCATCTTTTCCCCAGACAGATACTCATTAAAAAGCAATTGAACACTATAATTAGAATTAAAACTATATACAGTATGTATATAAAAGATCGATCAAATATGTTTGTTTATTTCTGAGAATACAACTGTAAAAACAAACAAACAGGAGTGGCCATTTTAAAAGTCCTACGACCAAATAAACACGATATGCTAAAAACAAAAACAAAATCAAAGAACGAAACAAACAAACGTGCCTCATAGTAAATATCAAGCGTTATGTAAGCGGCAGACAAATGCGAAGGCGCAACGCTTAATATTCCACTGCTTATATAACGCTCAATATTTCTGAAAGAAAACAAAATCCTCTAAGCGGCACAACGTCTGAAAATAACTGGACCGTTTAAAGGGAAGCTCTGACTAAAACCAGTAATAAGCAGAAACGTCATGTCGACGATGTTCTCTCTCAGGCGCGCAAGTGGGATTTTTAATTAAAGTAAAAATGCGCTTTTTTTATTTAAAAAAGTGCTTTTAAAAAGCACATTGTTTTCCCTAAAATGTACATTAAATATATATATATATCTGTGTTTTCTTCTCTCCCTGCCCCTCGCCTCGCCAGCTCTTTTCGGAGCTGCGCGGGCCAGAGGAGGCTCCCTCGCGCGCGCCCCCGCCGCTTTCCTTTGCGTCCGGCTCCCTCGCCATCTCTGCCTTGCAGTTTCTCACGCAGGACGCGGGAGGCGCCCCCCCCGCCCCATCCCGGCTCCGCTTCCTGGGGAAGCGGCCTCACACACCCCCGACACACCTCCCGGCCGGGCCGGCCAATCCGCGGCGGGCCTGCGTGACACACACGCCGTCACTTAAGCAGCTTCCACGCGCCGGGCCGGGACAAGGAGAAGGAGGCGAAGCAGGACGCGCGGCCACTTTGGAGAGCCGCACCACGGACAGGAGTTTGGCGGGGACGCCGACGCCGAGAGCGAGCCAGCCAGCAGCCAGCAGCCAGCCAACCCCGCTAGCCAGCCAGTCAGGCAACCAGGCTTGGAAGTAGCCAGCCCCGAGGAGCCCAGAAGCAGCAGCGCGGCGGAGCTCGACGGGCGCTTGGAGAGACGGAGCGCACCAAGAGGGTGCACGGCGCACAGCCATGGAGTCCGGCGGCGGCAAGGTGAGCGCGCGGTGCCTCTCTAACTCTCTCCCTCTTTTTCTTTCCCCGGGTCTCTGCCCGGGAATCCCTCCCGCGCCCCGGATTCCCCCCGATCCCCGCGCCTTCCTGGCGTCCAAGCAGGCGAGCGGGGGCGGGGGGGCTTCCATAGCGAGCGGGCGCGCGCGCCGGACCGCTAGACCCCTCCGGAGAAAGCCGGGCGGCAGCGGCTCCCCCGTGTGGCTGAAGCCGGCAAGCCCCTCCCGCGACGGGGGAGGGAGCGCGCTGCAACGCCATGCCGTGCGTGCCTACTACTGCTCCCCACCCCCACCAGGCTGTCCCGCCACCGCTCGGGCTGCTCTCCGCCGCCCCCGTTGCCTCCCGTTGCATCATGTCGCTTTCCAAATGATTGGCCGTGGGGCAACCCATAATACTCTGAAGCAAGTCGGGGAAGGGCTGAAGTTCAAAATAACTGTTCCCTACCCTCCAAAAATCAGCAACGAAGCACTGATGGAGAAAAAGTGTTACTTCCGTTAAAAGGCTCCTGGGAGGGTGTCCTTTGTCTCCTGTGTTTCGGCTGCTTTGATATTTAAATCGACCTTCCTTTAGTTTTAGAAGGACTTTTTTTTGGGGGGGGAGAGAATATCCAACTGGAAACCAAAAGGGTTCACTCTCCCCCCCCCCGCCGCCGCCGGAATTTGAGTTTTTAGGGTGATGGCTTGAATGGCAGTGTTCATGTCCCGCCTCTGATTCCGATTCAAACAATGGTTGTAAATGGGTTTTTGGTTTCAGGGCCTTCTGCTTAAATGGGATGGGGGGAACACATCAGGATGAAGATGGTGAAATAATGAAACATAAATAAAGGCAGCCTTCTTAACATTGGACTAAAATGCAGGAAAATCCAACTTTGCCTTTTCTTCCTGGGCTGTCCGGATTTGAGTGGGTGGTGAGGCAGAGTGGAAATTTTTGGTTTGGAGCCTGTGTGTGTCCTTAGCCCGCTCTTAGCTTGAGGGGCTCCCACCTCCCCAGAGAATAATTTGTTCCACCTTTTGCCTCTACTTCAGCATCTAAATTTTCCTCTAGTGAATGGAAATTTTGTGTTTGGATGCAAAACTCTTGGCAACACACTGAACAGGTTTAGTGATGTGCAGTAGATCTATATTTTTCTGAAACCGAGGAAGAGAAAAGAATGAAAAGAAATTGGGGGGGGACATCTGTTTCATTTATGAGGATTTCTTAAAGATATCCTGGTGTTTGGCAACTTTACTCCTGTCAGTATTCTGTGACTGATTTATTTATCAGTGGGGTGCAATTCGCAAAGTTTTGTGTGCTTCTGTTCCCTATTAAACAGGGATCAAGTGCCCTTTGGGGCTGCAGAAAGTGTTCAAAAAAACCCTGACTCTGGGAACAGCTCACTTTGATTGTAACAGTCAGCTGGAAATTTGTCAGAAAATCTGCAGCCTCTGTAACAGGGAGGGAGAAATGGCAACTTTTGTTTGATGCCGTGATTGAGAAGCTGGAATATTTGATTGTGTGCATCAGCTTCTGCTTTATTTCTTAATTTACATTTTTTAAAAAAGTGCATTCCATCCTTTAAGGTCATCAGGCAAGTGTATGTCACTTATCTGGGGTTATTTTATTTTACTCCCACAACAACCCTGAAATTGACTGGGCTCAAGTTACGCAGAGGACATGGTGTGGTGGTTAAATTGTTAGGCCATGACAGGAGAGACGCTGGTTCAAATCCTGCTCTGCTGGGAAGCTCATGGGTGAGGTTGTAACCCTTGCTTTATCTTGACCATGACTTGCCTTGCAGGGCTGTTGTGAACATAAAACAGAAGAAAGAGTAAATGAACCCACGGTGTCCAGCCTCTGCCCCAGTTTTTGCCAGGCTGCAAAATATCCGGAGGGCAGCAGGTTGGCAAAGCCTAGACTTCATCATATTGGCTATCTTAGTTGTTGGACAGTGATATTTGCAGAAAGGAAAAGTATCCACAGCTGACTTGTAATGCAAGCCCACAAACTCAGGGCGTTTGGACAGCTCTGCACAGGCAAAATTCAGAACTAGCAGTGTGTGAGCATTTGCAAACCAGTTCTGGTGCTCAGTCTTATGTGTGTCTATTTGAAATTGCAATGCTGCTGGGTTCAGTGGGACTCCCCAGAAAGTGTGCACGACCAGGTTGCCGCTTAAGGCTCAGAAGAAGCATTGTACAGTATTTAGTTGCTGTATAAGGGCAGGTGAAATGGATGAGAGCTGGTTTTCACAGTCAGAGGGGCTCTGAGCTCAGGTACCAGAAATAAGACAGGGTAGGGTAGGGGAATAGTTTAGTGCAGCCTTTCTCAACCTTAGGACCCCAGATGTTGTTGGACTATGACTCCCATCATCCCTAGTTAGCAAGACAAGTGGTCAGGAATGATGGGAGTTGTAGTCCAACAACATCTGGGCACCCAAGATTGAGAAAGGCTGGTCTCTGGGAAGTATGGAAGATCTAGCTACGCTTACCAACACCACCCACAGCTCTTAAATCTAAGGGCCCCACCCCTGAATTTGTATGGGATTGGGGTAGACCTGGGATTAAACACCCAACAAGCCTATAGGCATGTTGACTCAGAAGTAAGTTGCACTATGTGCATTGGGTCTTATTCACAAGGAAGCGCACTGTGTAACCTGCCCCCATGGGTGTAGCCAGGATTTTTGTTAGGGGGCAGCCCACCTTGGCTATGCCCATGCCTGCCCTCTATGCATGTTTTCTCCTTTGGTGTTTAAATTCCAATAGGTTCAATGGGGTTTACATATAGGTAAGAACTGTGTTTGGTGCTGCATGGTTCAGCTGCAATTTGTGGTGCTTGACTCAGATGTAAATCCCATTGAGTTTAATGTTCTCCTATGATGTTTGCTCAGAAGTCAATCCCATTGAGTTCAGTGGGGCTTTTACTCCAAGGTACCGTACTGTATAGGGACCCAGGTGGCGCTGTGGTTAAACCACTGAGCCTAGGGCTTGCTGATCAGAAGGTCGGCGGTTCGAATCCCTGTGATGGGGTGGGCTCCCATTGCTCGGTTCCAGCTCCTGCCAACCTAGCAGTTCGAAAGCACATCAAAAATGCAAGTAGATAAATAGGAACCGCTACAGCGGGAAGGTAAACGGCGTTTCCATGTGCTGCTCTGGTTCGCCAGAAGCGGCTTTGTCATGCTGGCCACATGACCTGGAAGCTATACGCCGGCTCCCTCGGCCAATAATGCGAGATGAGCGCGCAACCCCAGAGTCGGTCACGACTGGACCTAATGGTCAGGGGTCCCTTTACCTTTACCTTACCGTACTGTATAGGCTTGCAGCCTTAGGATAAACAAGTCAGGCTGTCTGCTAGTCATTGTGACTTTGGTAAGATTAACTGGCTTGTGAATCACACCATCAGTCTAGTAGTGTTTTAGTAAGGCTTACTTTTTATTTTGGGAACAAGTAATCTATTTCACACACGTACCTTTATTGGCAGACGGTTCTGTTTTTTTGTACCCTCTCCCCTGAGTTGATAGATAGGTTTGGTCCCATGATAGCTCTTCTCTAAGTAGACAGATTGAACTGATGAGCATGACTAATTTAGGTCCATCAGGTTCAGTAGGGCTATGCTGTTGTTGTTAATCTGTAAAACATTGCCTTCCATTACATGATATTAGAAATATTTTTTTAGAAATTCCTTACAGGGCTCACAATGGAGGGGGGGGTAACTGGATTGTTTTCACTTTTTAAATGCCACCCCTCTTTTTGTGGGGTTTGCCTGTCATGCACCCACAACACATTGTAACTTGGTTAGTTTCTGTTTTGAAGATCCAGCAGAATATATTTTGATTAAACACAATCACATTTTATATTCTCCGAAATCCTCCTCTTGACAACCAGTTATAATACACAGTTAAAATCCAGTTAGGTTCAGGGTGCGTTTCTGCTTTTATGGTGTACATGTCCGCAAGTGTCCAGACTGACGTGTCTGTAATTGGACTTTTTCTCCTCTCAAAATGTCAAACATACCTGTTCTGCAACATTTCCTATTTAGGAAATGACAGTTGTGCAATATCTGCAGACATTCTTCCCCGGGAGTAATAGAGAGATGTTTAATCATTCTTTAAAATCAATGGCTTTGTGTTTAAAAATTGTCTCGTACATTTCGGTTAATGGAGGGTGAAACCTCAGCACTGAAACGGACATTGAACTTTGAGCTTAGGAATGTCCTTTCCATCGCTAATGAACTTGGATCATGCAGCAGCCAGTTGCAAATTTCTTTAGAAATTGTGCAATGCAATCCTATTAAAAGTTTACTCAGAAGTAGGCCCTATTAAGCTCAAATGGTCATACTCCCAGGTAAGCATGTATAGGCTTGCTACCTCAGTCTCTTTCGCTTTCCCTATCATTGATCTGTGATGATGCTTTAAGCGTTTCATCATTGATCTGTGACGATGCTTTAAGCGTTTCATCTTTATTTTTCCATTTATTGTCCCTGTCACTAATGGAAAAGAGAGCTTTCCCAGAATCTCACACTTGTTCTTCAGTGTGGTGTTGTAGAGGGGGCGGGGGCGGGGATTCTGCTCAAGAATCATCCGTGGCACTCACTTTTCAAATGTTGAGGTCCAACTCCCACATATATTCCTGGTCTCAGTTCTCTGTCTGTGAAATGGGTGACCTAATATGTTTGTTACACCAAATACGCTGCTTGTCCTCCAAGGAGATGAAAGCAGCAGGGATATTGCTCTTAGGCAGTCTCCCATCCACTTTTCAGCTCAAACCTCCACGGTTTGAGAAGTAGACCCACGGTATAGAATCGCAGAATTGTAGAGAGTCATCGGGTCTACCCCTTGCAATGTATATGTAAAGGTAAAGGGGCCCCTGACCATCAGGTCCAGTCATGACCGACTCTGGGGTTGCGCGCACATCTCGCATTATTGGCCGAGGGAGCCGGCGTATAGCTTCCAGGTCATGTGGCCAGCATGACAAAGCCGCTTCTGGCAAACCAGAGCAGCAGATGGAAACGCCATTTACCTTCCCGCTGTTGCGGTTCCTATTTATCTACTTGCATTTTGATGTGCTTTCGAACTGCTAGGTTGGCAGGAGCTGGGACCAAGCAACGGGAGCTCACCCCGTCACAGGGATTCAAACCGCCGATCTTCTGATCAGCAAGCCCTAGGCTCAGTGGTTTAGCCCAAAGCGCCACCTGGGTCCCTATGTATATGTATATATGTATATGTATATATGCAATGTATATGTAGGTCCAAGCAAATGTTCCATTGGATTGCTGCCAGGGGTGCCGACTTGAATAAAATATTGTGGGGGGCCTGGGTAAGCCCCGCACCGCATAATCAATCACATGACGAAGTGCGCACACACCGTTTGAATGGGAATACCCATCAACTTTGTGGGGGCTCAGCTTCCTCTAATATTTTATTTTCCCCCATGTTCCCTAGGAGTCAGCTCCTATGATCGCTACCAGTAATGCATTTGAGTCAACAGTGGATTTCTCCGTTGGCTTATGGCAGCGTTTCTCAACCACTGTTCCGTGGCACACTAGTGTGCCGCAAGACGCTGGCTGGTGTGCCGCGACGTGCAGCGACGAGAAGGGCGATTTGCATTGTCACGTGGCTGGCGGCTGCCAATAGACAACACTGACCCGCTGGAAAGCAATATTTCTGCTCCTCTTTCCCAAGGCTCAGTGCAAACGAGCCTGGCGGCCGCCAATACACAACACTGACCCGCCGGAAAGCAATATTTGGCAAGTGTTTCTTACAGTCATAATTATAATATAGGGCGGCACAGAGTTAATTTTTTTAACTTTTTAAATGGTGGTGTGCCTCGTGATTTTTTTCACGGAACAAGTGTGCCGTGGCCCAAAAAAGGTTGAGAAACACTGGCTTATGGAGATATCATCCAGGAGACTACCATATTTTTCGCTCTATAAGACACACTTTTTATCTCCCATCTTATGGAGCGAAGGCACTGGACGGCAGTGGGATCCCTCGGCTGCCGCTGCAGTTGTGAGGAGAGGGATGCCTCTGCCGCTGGAGCTCCTGGCGGCAGTGGAGGAACCAGCAGCCCGAAAGCAGCCCTTTCAGGCGCTCGTCCCTCTGCCGCCTCTGCTGCTCTCAAGAGCCGGCATAGGAGCCGCAGTTGGGAGAGGCACAGCGCAACGCCTCTCTCAACTGCACCTCCTGTGCCTGCCCTAGTGAGAGGAGGAGGCGGCGGGACCGGTTGTTTATTAAATAGTTTAGTACAACATTTGATTCAGAATATTTTTTTTCTTGTTTTCCTTCTCTAAAAAGTGCGTCTTATGGTCAGGTGCGTCTTATGGAGCGGAAAATACGGGCAGTTTCTAAACTAGAACTGAGTTCTCTCTCGGGTTACATTTTGGGAGCGTCAGTATCCTGGCAACGACTGAAATAAAAGAGGAGAAAATCCTTCAGTGTGATGCCTGAAGATGAGGTGTAGTGCAGGGTTTGAACTATAGGGCAGGTAAACTCTTGAGATGAAATTTTGGGAGGAAGCTTTCTCTGCAACCCTGTGAGATAGGTAGGCCTGAGAGACGGCAGCTCAACAAAGCTCACAGGCTGCGGACTTGGACTCTTGGATATCTTTCCTATCCATCACAACAGAGACGCCCCAATGGGATAGTATCCTCCATTATACCTGAGTGGAGCTGAGGGGGTGCACACAGCCCTGATCTCTAACAGAGGGGAATGGCTACAGGGCTCAGGAGCTGTGGCGGCTGCTTCTGTCCTCCAGCTCCCCACAAGTGCCTGCCACCTAATGTGATGTCTAATGGTAGGGCTGGCCTGGTTTCTAATTCTCAAAAGGAGAGAGCAGGCAAAAGCAATTGAGGCAGTGGCTTAGGAGCTGCCCCGTCTTCTCCTGGTGACTTTCCCTTATGCTCTCAGCTCACCCTGACCAAGACGAGGTCACAGGTGATTCCCAAGAGAGAGGGAAGCCCTGATGTGGCAGGCAGATATTAATTCCAGCGGGGCAGACAGCTGCTGCCAGAATTTTGATGGGCGTCTCGCATTATGCCTGTTCTGAAAGAGTTGAATTGGCTGCCTATTTCCTTCCAAGCCTGGCTTTAGGATGCTAAACACTAAATCAACTAACCCCTGCGTTGCGAACTCCAGACTAAAGACAACAGCGGCAACACGTGGACCGATGAAAAATGAGGGCATAAATGTATATCTTTATAAGTATTCAAAAGTAGCCCATATAGTATCAAAATAAAATTCATCCAATAACCAGCATAAACAAGGTTCTTAATAATCAGAAACACTAATTTTCATCCAATACAATAAAGGTAAACAACACAAAAGCAAACAAAATAGTAAATTTTGTTTACTATTTTTTTTACTTTTGCGTTGTTTAAATTATATCACTGGATGAATTTCATTTTGATACTATACGGACTGTACTTTTGAATATCGCTTCGCTGCAACTTATAAAGATATACATAAAGATCTACATTTATGCCCTCATTTTTCATCGGTCCATGTGTTGCCGCTGTTGTCTTTTGGCTTTAGGATGCTGGCAAATCCTTTCGTTAGGTGCAGTTTCTATTGCAATTTTGTCTTATCCTGCTCCTTAGTTTTATGCTTTTTGTCTGCCTTTTGTTTTTTTTAAAAAAACTACATTGGTATACTTGCTTTCATTTTGTATAACGCAGCAGGCCTGCTTTGTTTGGACCTGAGGTCTCTGTTTTGGTTCTCGCTGCAAGCGAAGACCTTACTGTTTACTGTGGTTTTCTGGTTTTATTGTGGGGAGGAATCGTGGCTCAAGGGCGGAGAGCCTGCTTTGCATGCAGAAAGTCCGACTCCTAGGTTCAGTCTAGGTAGGGTTGGGAGTGTCCCCTGCTTGAAACCCTGGAGTGTTGCTGCCAGTCAGTGTAGACAGCACTGAGCTTGACTCAGTATAAGGCAGTCCTTATACAGTATTGGCAATTCAAGGGGCTGGGTGCTAAGAGGAAGGCATGCTTGGCAAATCCACACCGTGATCAACTCCCGCCTGGAAACCAATGTCCCCACTGTGGAAGGACGTGTGGATCCAGAATTGGCCTGCACAGTCACTTACGGACCCATTGTTAAAATCGTGTTTATGGAAGACAATCTTACTCGGCTACGAGTGATCACCAAAGAAGAAGAAGAAGATTAGGGTAGGCAGCACATTGATTCTCAGGGCTATCTATATCAGTTGCAGTCTTGTACTAGACATGTAACCTGGGTGCAATTCAATAGGGCTTCCTTCTGAACCTAGGATTGAACTATGATGGTGCCTCATCCCAAGTCAGACCAGCTTGTCCAAGGCTGTCTACTGGAGCTGGTGGTGGCTTTCCAGCTGTGGTGGGTATCCTGTAGCTCTCCAGATGTTTTTTGGACTACAAGCCCTAGCAGCCCTGTCCAGTCACCAGAGGTGATGGGAGCTGGAGTCCCACCCAGCAGCATCTTGGAGGGCTTACCATATCCTCACCCCTGCTTTGCAAGGCCCTTTTCAGCCTTGTTAACTGGAGACACTTCAATGGCAATTGCTAGAAACTGAGCCCGGGGCTCTCTCTCCATTCAAAGCCTGTGTGCAACCGCAGACTCACTCACTGTTTTAATTACATTTGCTTCCAAGGAGCGAAAGTGGCACATACAATTTCCTCTCTGCCTTTTATCCCTTTGCTGATCCCATAAAGTTGTTATTGCTGAAAGTGTGTGTGTGTGTGTGTGTGTGTGTGTGTGTGTGTGACTGGCCCAAGGAGGAGTGAGGATTTGAACCCGTGTCTCTGCAGACGTGCTCCGACTCTTATGGGGCCATCTCTCTTTTTAATAAAGGGACATTCGCTATTCCTCTTCATTTCCAAATTCTGCTGCCATAGAGGCAAACCCATTGAGCCATTTATCTTTCTATAGCTAAAGGGTCTCAGGTCTGTTTGCTATCCTGAAATGCTAACCCTTTCTCTTCCTGCTTAAGTTTATTTTTATTATTATTAATTTTCATTGAAGATTTTTTTCTGCATTAACAAAATAAACAAATAAGGGAAAGCACCTATAGCGTTTCCACTTTCCATTCATAGAGCCTGCATACGGCCCAGTCTCACTGATAAATCAAGCTTGCAAAAAATAACCCCGCTTTAGTTGAGTTTGCTTGCAAAGACAGAAGACAACCCAAGATAGAGCCTCACCCACATCAAAGGGCATTTGAGGCAACGCTGCTGCTGCTGCTGCTCGTGTGTGCTCCGATGTTTCTGGGTCAAGATGCTTTTGAAAGA
The DNA here is from genome assembly GCF_965207765.1 of Zootoca vivipara. Classification (NCBI taxonomy): domain Eukaryota; kingdom Metazoa; phylum Chordata; class Lepidosauria; order Squamata; family Lacertidae; genus Zootoca; species Zootoca vivipara. Next base: position 24,719,784 of record NC_142589.1, read on the forward strand.
TTTAAATTGTGCAAGAGGGTTCGTCAAATGCTTCCTTTCCATGCCGTGGTGTCCCCCCCCCCTTGTGTGCAGAGACTGGTCACAAGGCTGCTGCCGATGGAACCCTGATTGCAGATGACACACTCGGCAGGGGCGAGGGTGGCGGCAGGGAAGAGCTGGGCTGGAATCCTGGCAGTGCCACAAGCTGAGTTGCTCATAAGGTGTGGATTTGGAACAGGAATGTGGGACGTGACAGCTGGGAGCACACCACTGCACTCGTCCTGCAGGGGAAGGATGGAGAAGCTCACAAACGGGGCACTTTCGTGGTCCACTTCCTTCTCCGTTCCCCCCAGGCCAAAAATTTCGGAAGCCGATAGGATTAAAACAACAATTTTTGAAGAAGGCGGGGGTGTTCCTTCTTTTTCCTTCTGCTCCTTCATCAAAGAGGCCCGTGATACAATGGGGCAGCCTTTGATCTCCTGGACAAAGACCCCTGTAGACCAGACCGGGTCAGTGGGAGTTGTCCCAGATCATTGTTGGAAAGGATGGGGATAATAAATATTGACAAAATGCATTTGTTATCATGATACGCTTTGCTGCTCTCCAGGATTCCTCTGGGCTCCAGAGATCCTGCACCAGTTTAAAAACAATTGCTCAGGGGGCGCGGTGCCTTTTCTGGGGGTTTTCCATCCGAAAAGGAGCATCTTTTGGTTCATGGAAGTTTTCTGCTGGTGGTTCTGAGTTTGCGCGGTAGGCGAAGAGGTGAGCCGCTGTTTGCAAGTCTGTTCTAGGCAGAAGAGTAAAAGAAAAAGGGAGGGGTTAAATATAAAAAAAAATTCATTAGGGTGGGGTAGGAAACCCCAGACAGTGAGCACCCAAGGTAGGGGTGGTGGAGGAGCTCAGAGGAGGCCCTTAGGCAAGGCAACAGGCCTGTTTCTCCCTCTCCACCATAAAGACACCCTAAGGCTGAAATCCTGGACCCTCTGACTAGGGAGTAAGCCCCACTGAACACAGTGTGCTTACTTCTGCATAGACAGTGTGCAATGATTGTCCTGCAATTCAGTGGGTCTATGTACTAAGCATTTGCACCATAGGGACGTATCCTGTACTGATGCCATTGCTATAGTAACCCAGGTATAGCAAAGTAACCCAAGACAAATATCCTTAAAGTATACTTCTTCTTTTAAAAAGCAAATTAATATTGAACGATCCAAGAAGCCCAGCTGAACATCTTATCTCCCTTGATGTTGAAATCCAAAATGGCAGTCTTGATTGAGATCTGGGATGCCAACTTCTGGTTTGGCTGCACTTCCTAACCCTTTAACACCACCTTGACCCGGATTAGGATTTTTTTAATTTACAGCGAATGGGTTGCTACTCCAACGCCTGATCTCTAGACATTTGGCAGATGGTGACACTTCATGCTATTAAAAGGCACAAGAGCGGCTCACAGTATCTCTTTTTCTGGTCAGTTGGCAACACTATACCTGGGGCAATGAAGAATTTTTTTTGGGTGGAGGGGGGGGCAGATCTTGTGCTATAGATGAAGGGTCAAGTTTATACTAGCTTTTCTGGACACAAGGCATGTTTCTAATCTTTCTTTTCTTTTTTTAAAATCACATAATTGATGGGAAGTGAGATCTGCAGGCATTGTTTTCTCCAAGTTGGGGCCATTACTTGGGTGATTGATTGATTGATTGATAAGATCCCTAGGCCACTTGTCACCATAGATAGTTACAAAGAGTTTTATGGAAGAATCAATAAAACAATCTTATCAGTCAAAAGGATATAGTGCGTTTAACGAACAAAAACCACAAACCCCACAGGTAAAACCACAAGATCCATAATGCAACTTAATTTAAAATGCTTGTCTATTTGAGGCTGCACCTCCAGCAGTGTGGAGCAACTGAATTGGAGCTGAGTTGGTCCCAAAACCTTTTAAGAACATGAGAAGACCCTGCATTAGGCCAGTGGTCCAACCAGTCCAGCATCCTGTTCTCACGGTGGCAGTCCAGGTGTCCCAAAAAGGGACCTGTGATGTAGCGGCAGGAACTCTCTCTCCCCACCTGGGATTCCCAGCAATTGGCATTCAGAAGCATTTCGGTCTCCGACAGTGGAGGGGAGGACACAGCCATTGTGGTTAGTGTAGCTCCCCCCCCCCCGTCCTCCAGGAATTTAGCTACTTCCCTGCCTCTAAGTATGGCAGAGGTCGCTGCTCCAGCTCTCCAGCGTTTTGCTCTGCCTGTGCAAGTTTCCGTCTGGAAAGCAAATGACAAAAGGTGTCTAAGTTGAGCCACGTTGTTAAGCTCCTGAATTGCGGGGGCGGCGAGGGTCTGTACCCTGGCAAGAGCAAGTCTTTGCAATGAGGTACGCCTTCACCCCTCCTGGTGGGAGACTCTGCTTGTTTCCGGTCGCTTCTGGCATTTTGGCATATTCAAAGTGGATGCATCTTGCCACGCTCCTTTCTCTCCCCAATCTCCCTCCCCCCTCCCCCCGCTCCTCCATTGGGGAGGGTGCTGCTGGCATGTCCGCCTGGCGGGAAGGGAGGGGGGGGGCGGCTGGCAGAAGCAGCCCAGCGAATGTGGGCGAAAGGTGAACATGATGCTCTGGCTTACGGGGGGGGGGGGATTCACAGGATCAGCGTCCTGATTGGCTGTGGGGGGACGAGCCCCCAGCAAGCCGAGATCTGAGGTCAGAGCTTTTTTTTTTTTTAGTTAGGAGTCTACTTCCGTACGGGGGGGGGAGGTGTAGAAATGCATAAACCTTGTCCAGTGTCGTGGGTAATCTGTAGGCAGGAGCTGGGCTGAGGAACCTAACGGGTGTGTACATGACCCTTTGCACGTTCCGGGGGGAGAGAGGAGGGAGGTGTTGGTCTCGGAAAGGAGAGCAAAATGAGTCCCCCACTTAATCTTCTTTCCGTGGCCTCCCTCCCCCCTCCTTGCCCGAGCAAGGAAGAGGGAGGAAATATATTTTCTTGGTGCTTTTAACTGTTTACGCTAGGCGAGCACTTCAAGCAGAAGGTGGCAGCCCCTCCTCCCCACCCGAAAGCCGAAATAAAATGCATTACATTTCCAAGATGGATATTAGAGGCAGTGGACTGTCTAATAAGAGAACGAGCAGCGAAGCAGAAAAGCTCTGGTTCAGATCTCTCTTTCCACTGTGAACTCGTAATGGGTCCTTCCAAAGCTCTTGATTTTCAACTCTCCCACAAGCTCTAGTTTGTATTGGTAACCCTAGTCTGACTTCCGGGGGGTGTTGTAAGGATTTCTGAGATGATACTGACTCCCTCTGAGTGCTTGGGAGGGTGGAAATGGAGTCTAAATACTCTGCATCGTCCCCAGTATTCTGGGACAATCTAGCCTTCAGATTTCGTATTTTTTTGAATTTTGCAATGCTGTCCTCTGCTTTGAGGAAAGTGCTGCATTTCTTAAGACAAACTGCGTTTAGAAATGTGTTACCTTTTTGGGAGGAAACGTTCACATGCCTACTAATCTATGTGCAGATTTCTTAAAATTTTTAAAATGTGGATTGTGGTGGCGACAGGACAGAACAGGATATTGAATGAGTGCGTGCAAAATGGACATAAGATGGAGCCAGACCAATTAATCTCGCTCTACTTACAAAATTATGTCTGGTGAGGAGAAGGTGGAGGAAGAGGGGTTTTCTCCCCACCATACTAGCCCACCCAGCCATGCGATGTAATCAATGGGGACACTTTACTATCTCTTTTTGCGCTGTATCTTTTTTACTTTTGTCCCTCCAAGGCTTTGACCCTTTACGGTTCAAACCTTTGTTTCTTGGTTTCTTTTCTTTTTGTTAAGTTTGCACTTTTCTCCTTCTTTTTTTTTTTGGTAGCAAATAAATTAAAAAAAAATTTTTTAATGGGACAGACCAAGGAAAACACTTCTGGATACGGTGCTAAGTGAATGGGACGGAACAGGCTGCCCTGAATGACACGGATGCTGGCTTTCAAAAAAGGGGATTGGACAGATTCACGGAAGGATGCTAAAACACCCTGGGAAGTGATTCATAAAGGAGATGAAATAAATCGGGGTGGAAGACGAGAGGTCTGCCTTTGGCTTATTGGTCATGATGGATATGTACAGGCATCCCCAAACTGCAACCCTCCAGATGTTTTGGCCTACAACTCCCATGATCCCTAGCTAACAGGACCAGTGGTTGGGGAAGATGGGAAATGTAGTCCAAAACATCTGGAGGGCCGAAGTTTGGGGATGCCTGGATATGTAGAACAGAAGAAGAGCTTGCTGGATCAGGCCAGTGGCCTATCCATTCCAACATCCTGTTCTCACAGTTGCGGATGAGACACACACACACCTCCAATGGGAAACTGGCAGGCAGGACTGAGTGCCTAAGCACACCTCACCTGCTGTGCTTTCCAGGAACTGGTATTTGGAAGCCTTGCTGCCTCCCGGTAGAGGCCGAGCATCCCCATGACTAGCCTTGAATTTGCCCAGTCCTCTTTTGAAGCCATTCAAGTTGGTGGCCCTGGGGGGGGGGGAGTTCCACCGTTGGACTATGTGCTGCTTTCTCCATGTGGCCTAATCCTTTCTCATAAGCTTTATCAGGAAGGGCTGGCCGGGCTTTATTATGTCTTTGTCTTTTGCAAAAGCTCCAGCATGTGATGGTGGTAAATAGCCATTACACAACCAGAAGCAGACGGGTTGTTGGCCCGCCTGGTCCCACGCTACACCTCGATGGGGATTTATAGCGGCCAGCGGCTTTTGTTGCTCTGCAAACTAATCTCAAAGCTGTAAGCCCGCCACAATGTTGGCCGCGGTGCTGTTTCCTCCGGATAAGTTGCAAGGGATTGTTCACCTTGTCGTTTGTTCGGGTCCCCCTCTGAATGACGCAGGGTTGGTGAGATCATCTCCACCCACCTTTGGACTTGGAGCCTGGATGCCATATTTGGGAGGCGGGCAACTGATGCCCCCCCAGATGCTGTGAGTCTCCCATCAGCTCCAGCTATAGCATGGCCAGCTGTCAAAGATGTTGCGAGTTGTAGTCCAGACACATCTGGATGGCCACATGTTTTGCATCCCTATCTCATAGCTCAAATATCCCCATTCATACTTCCTACAGAAAACCCGGGTTCTGACCTACCAGCTGTTTCTTCATTTAGTGGGCCTGATTCAGCAGGCTCCACTTACATTCTTATGTCCGATTGTTCTCTTTCTCATAGAGTTCCCAAGATCCAGGTCACTGACCTCTAATGTGGAGCCTTTTCTTTTTCTTTTTCTTTTTGCTGTTAAGAGTTCCATAAAATTTAATATCTTGCTGAGGTATTTGGGGCCCTTTCTCCCTCATTCTTATATACTAAATAAAGTGAAATCAGGCTGGATAAAAGGTACCTCTCAGTGAGCGAACTGAGGCTTTATCCATGTATGTGTGACAGTCCATCTTCCTGTCATTAGCAAGTAGCCAATTAGTTCTCTGCTTTCACAATCCAAACTTTGACTGTCCCAAGTGTCTTTAAATAGCGAGGGTGGGAATTTGTAGCATACCTTGGTGGGTGTTTCTTAAAGCACCTGAGCTCCTTTGCAAATAGAAAATGTCACACAAGTGATCATTTTTATAAACCAGCTTGTGCACTTTAGTTTTGTCCGTTGAGAATACTTAGTCATAGGAAGTGAGTCGGGCGGTGTTGGTGTCTGAAGGGTGGATGATGGGGATGGGGGGAGCAATGCACAAAGGTTGGGTTGTGATGTGAGGTTTCGCTTTGCTTTTGATCTGTGAACCAGTTCCTCACATGTATATCTGTGCAAAATCTTGAAATAGGACCTATCAGCCAGATTTTTTTTAAGCTAAGAAAAGCAAGCACACAACCACATTTTTCTTCAGCCTAGCATGCATGTTTAAATTGCCTATCTTGCACATCCTCAGATGGCTCACTTCTGAGAATTCAGACCCAGTTTCTGAGAACAGGGACTCATTCACAGCTGCCATGGGCAGCCTCCCCTGGGTTAATTTCCAGGATGCCTCTTCTGGAGTGAGTGAGTGAGTGAGTGAGTGAGTGAGTGAGTGAGTGATCTGCTGTGGAACTTGGGGGGTGGGGACAAAGTCTGTTGGGGCCCAGTTGCAATACCTTTCTCGTTCCTCTTCCGTTCCTCCAGAAAAGGCTTATTGGAAGGAAACAACATCAGAGCAGGGAAGCAGTGGAGAGACCCAACAGGCACCCTCATCTGAAGCTCACTGGCAGGACAAACCCTGGTGTCTCTATCTATCTATCTATCATCTATCTATCTATCTATCTATCTATCTATCTATCTATCTATCTCATTTCACTTTTGTGAACCACCCTTCATTCAAATAGATCCCAGGGTATCCAACAAAACAACAGAACGTAATTTAAAATAAAAAAAACAAAAGCACATATAAAATACTGTAACAACCACAATAATAGCAAAATACAAAACAAGCAGATCCAGAGGCAGACAGAACCCTCCCCAATTTCAGGGGCTGAATCTCACCAGATGCTGCTCTGAGTAGACCCATTGCAATCAAAGAACATGGCTAACGTAAGTTCGATGAGTTGATAGGTGGATCTTGCATTCCAGGGGAGCGGTTTGATTATTTAGTTCACAAAATTAATTTCATTTCATAAAATCTATACACTGCTTGATTGTATATATATAAAAAAGGACCTCCCAAATGTTTTTTTTTAAAAAACCCAACCCTCCAAACAATAAAATCATGACAAAAAAAATCACCAACAATAATTTAAGACCCTCTCATTGGTCATAGATGCTGTAGTTGAGATTCTCTCATTACAAGGGGTTGGACTAGATGACACTCGAGGCCCCTTCCAACTCTACCACTCTATGAGTCTTGATGCTCATGTCTCTGACTTAACTTTAAAGTAGTTAGAGCAAAGTCCCTGCCTGTCCCTCTCTGTATGTCACAACACAAATGCACACAGGTTGTGTCATCAAAGAAATTGACCTCCCTGTGGACTTCCTGGAATAAAAAAGTGTTCGAACGGTCAGTGATGAGTTGGTGTGCAGACAGTGGCAGGGGGAATGCTCTCCTACTAGATTAATGGAAGTGGCAGTAGGCATGTGGGGTTTTTTTTTGTTTTTTTGCTTTTAATGACAAATACCAGCCGTGGGTTTGGAGAGAGAACCGGGATCAAGGCTGGAGCAGGTATTTTTCGCTCCCTCTCCAGGTCCTGGCAGACATCACAACTTACGCAGTTGCTGTTTGCACTGAGAAGGAAACTTTCCAATGCAAATAGGAGGCAGCTGCAATATCCTGATCCGCCTCTCCACTCGTGTTTAACTTTGACAAGCAGTTTGGCACCATCGTCAGAACCAGCCACCTCCAAATTGGGTTTCAAACTGCTCCGATTCTTCTATTTTATTGTGGCTATAGGCAAGCTGGGCACAATTTCTGCAGGTATCCTCATGGAGCCTCGAAATGGTGATTTCCTGCTTAGGATTCTCATCAGGCGAGAGAAGACCTCCAAAATACTGCATTTTACTTTTTCTGGTTCTGCTTTTGCTGCTGTAATTCCTGCATTGCGGGGGGTTAGACTAGAGGGCCCTTTGGTTCCCTTCTAACTCTACAGTTCTGTGGTTCCCCATCAATTACCCCCCCCCCAAAAAAAGCCACTTCAGCTTTGGAGCAGCCTGAGAACCAAAACAAGGACAGAGCTAGCTGGTGCTTCCCGCCCTCCAACAAATTTCACCTTGGCTAACTAAATTGTGGGCTTTTTTATTATTAAGAGGGGAAGAGTGACGAGTTCCCTCGCCCCACCAGTTTCAAACATAACTGTATTCCTTGTTCTGGTATCTCCATTTTGCCTCCCCACTGCAACAGCTGTAGGTCTTCCTCTGGCACACACTTTACCTGCAAGTAAGCCCCATTCAACACAGGGGGAATTGTTTCTGATTAAACAGGCATAGGGTTGTGTCGGATGAGACGGTTATTTCTACTGGATTGGTTGGGGGAGGGGGCAGCACAGGCTTCCCAATCCCAACCCCTTTGATGCAGAAGGAGTCTACTCTAAAGTAAGAGTAAGTCAGATTTCAGCCTTGGCTGCTGAGCTGTAATAACTTGTTGTGCTAACATGGGTTGGGTTTGTTTGTTTGTATGTATGTATGACGCATGCCTCTTCTGCAGTTAAAAGTATTCTGTTTAACCAGAATGATTTTTTATATATATATAAGAGTAGACCCTGGAAAGAAAGAACATTGGGTTAGGAGTCGCTGCCGCCGCTGTGAACCAGGGGGTCAGACTAGATGACCCTTGGGATCCCTTCCAACACTATGATTCTGTGTCATTTCCGCTCCGCCACTGACCTATTCAGTTGCTCAGCAGGGGCAATCACAGATCACAAACACACAAATACATTTTACTTGCTTTGTGAAGAAGGGAATGGTAACCTGCATCCTGTAGAGTCCCTGTTTTTGCTTTTGCAGGGGGTTATTGGGGGGGGGGCTAGAGGATGGGATTTATCCCTGGGCAGGGCAAGTTCCAAGTGCAGCACATCAAAAACTGAGCTGCCCCTTTCTTCTGGTCAAGAAGTGCAAGAGGATGGGTTGAGTTGGGCCCAACAGCAGGGAACCGAAGGACTGGTCTCTGCAGAAGTGAGGCCACTGTGGGGGTTTTTTTAATTAAAAAAAAGGGGGGGCAACAGCTTTTCAAAACTCTCTTTAATCTCAAGGAGCAATTCCTCATTGTCTCCACATACTGTTTCTGCAGAGCACCCAAATACTGCTGGGGAAAGGGCAGTCAGGCATTGTGGCTTTTAAAGTGCTTTTGTGTGCATTTCTCGTAAACCAGGTACAGTATGGGGAACCTGCAGTCAGATGTTGCCTGACTACAGCTCCCATCAGCCCCAGCAAGCATGGCCAGTCGCCTGGCAGGATGGGAGTTGCGGTTCAGCATCATCTGGAGGGTTCCCCACGCCGGTCTTAAAGTCGGAAATTATGAGCCCCCATAGTGCAGTGGGGAGGGACTGAAGCGTGAACTCCTGGCAGAGGCTAGATTCGAACCAGGGGTCCCGTCTTGATTTCTCGAGCCAGTGTGGTATAGTTGTTACAAGTGTCGGACCAGGACATTGGGAGACCAGGGTTCAAATCTCCACTTAGCCGTGAAGCTCCCTAGGTGACCTTGGGCTAGTCACCCACGTTCCACTTAACCTACCTCACAGGGTTGTTGTTAGAGATAAAATTGATGGTGGAGGGGAAAATCATGTATACCACCTTGAGCTCCGTGGAAGAAAGGGGAAATAGAAACACAGCAATGTCCTTCTATATAGCTCTCTCTCTCCTTTAGTTACTAGGCTACGACAAGTTATCTTATTTTGGCAGACACCTCCTGAGTGGTGTGCAGCTTGGTTGTGTTTAGGGTTGTTGTTTATTATTATTATTATTATTATTATTATTATTATTATTATTATTATTATTATTATTATTTCCTGCCCTTTCCCTTTTTTTCTTTCAAGTTTGAATGGAAGCATGTTGGACAATGTCTATGGTTCTCTTGTGCTGGATTTTCTATGAACTTCTGCCAGGGCCTGACAGCTGTGTGGGCGCCTTTGAGATTAGGGGAGGCCAGTTAGCAGGAGGCATTTCCTACCTGCTTTGATGGAAGGCTGGTCCAGGAAACGGGAACATCAGCTAAGTCCCCCGCTCCTTCTGACAACCTCCTTCACTGCAGGGATCGTCCCTTGGGGTTTTGCTGAGTTTTCGGGTTTGGGTTAATTTGCAGACATGGGCTTGCGTCCAAAGCAGTTCTTAAGTTTCCCGTTTCGGATTTGCCCTTGCACAATGGAACATTCTCCCCCACCCCACCAACACATACCCTGCTAAATTTGTTATGGCTCCCCTCTCCCAAGCATCCTAAGCTGATTTGAGAAAGGTGTGTGGACGGAGGAGAATTGGGGGACGAGGGCAGTGGAAGATGGAGCAAGCGTGTGTTCTGCTGCTGTCAAGGATTCTTTTGCTGCGATTCCTGCATTGCAGGAGGTTGGACTGGATGACCCTTAGGGTCCCTTCCAACTCTACCATCCTATGATCTTGCCCAGAGCATCACGGACTGTTACAGATGCTCAGTTTTTTGTTTTGTTTTTTGCAGCAGCCAGAGGTTTTCCAGACTGTTCTGGGATTCCTTGGAAGCTTATTAGTGACTCCTCCTCAAGGTTCTCATCATTCTTTTCTTCCTTCTTTTTTTTAAAAAAGCATTTCTTTATAACTTTTCCAATATTATTCATTATTCTTATTCATTTCGTTTCCACGCCGCTTTATGCTTTAAAGAAAAAATCTCAAAAGCGGTTTGCAACACATCAAAACATCAGATAAAACAGCGAATGTAACAAGGGCAGCTGTGGCAGAAAAAGACTGAGATCTTGCTGTGCTGGGTCTCCCCTTGTTTTGCTAGGTGCACTCTGTTCACGAGGGGCAGCCCTGAAGCCCCCGAAATGTGGCCACACTAACAGGAGCTGGATGCTAGCCCAGCAGACTGCAGCTGCTTGGTTCCAGGTGCGGCATGCCAGTTTCTGCTGCGGCATTTTTATCACTACCAAGGGCATAAAACACGTGATGTATGTAGCACAGAGTTCCTTGTGGTGCTCAGTTGTTGCTGGAACACGTCTGTCTTCATCCCTATGCGTTGGCCGTGCTAGGGCAGGTACTGATGGGAATTGTAGTCAAAGACCCTTTTGCGCACCCCCAGTTCATAGAACTTTGCAGGTAGCATGTAGCTTCCCAGATTCTTTTTTTGGAGGGGGGGGACCATGGCTGTTTTGAGTGTATGGAGTGAATGTGGCATTTCTCTCTCTGTGTGTGTGTGTGAGAGAGAGAGAGGGGGGGGGGAGAACATTACCTCATGGTAATAAAGCTTAAGGGTATAGCCAAGTTGTCCTAAAAGCAGGTTCACATGCCTCCTCAAATTCCTCCCACCCCAAATTGAGAGAGACCATCTGGGATTAGCCAAGGCCGGATCCTGGATCCCACTCTCCCAAAACAAAGAGCCACTGTGACATAGGTGGGAACAGAAAAGGGGCTTTGGGTATCCAAATCAGCTTAGTTCAGCCTGCGAAAATCAGGGCCCCTGTTTTGCTTTCCCACTGCGGCTGACGGAGAGCCCCTTCTCCACTCCACCCCACCCCCCACGATCAGGCTGGTGTCCAAACTTGGTGGCCCCTGTTGACCTCCAGCTTGAAACAAGCCCCTAATTGTTGCTTTCGGCTTAGCCAGAAAGGAGGTGGGGAAGGGGCTTTGCCAAAGAGCTGCTGGAGAGATTCCATGCCCAGTTTTGCCCTCTTTCGTTAGGGAGGAATAACAATAGCGGCCTGTTTTCTTCCTATCCCATCTCAGAGCTGATATCCTGAGAGGACCATTTTCTTCTTCAATAATAATAATAATAATAATAATAATAATAATAATAATAATAATATAAAATCGAATCTTTGCTTTCCATCTTATGGAACACTCAAGCCCAGGGAAAAATGAGAGACAATCTGATAGCCACCTTCAACAAATATGTGAAGTGCTTTCCCATGGAAGATGGAGCAAGCTTGTTTCCTGCTGCTCCAGAGGGGAGGACTCAAACCGATGGATTCAAATGACAAGAAAGGAGATTGCGACAAAACCTTAGGTAGGGAGAACTTTCTGAGGATAAGGGCCGTTTAACAGTGGAGCAGACTCCCTTGCCACAGCTTGCAGAATGATGCAAACGTTTGACTTCACAGGTGCGGCTGTCACTTTGCGTGCTGATTAAAAATTTGCCTTGTTTTCTCCTCTCCTCTTCTCTCCCCTCCCCTTCAACCAGATGACAGCTCAGCTGATGCTGGCTGTTGGAGGAGCAGTCCTAGGATCTCTGCAGTTTGGCTACAACACTGGAGTCATCAACGCCCCACAGAAGGTGAGAGCTGAAAGGATGGAATGAATGAATGGCTTGCATTTTCTCTGATGAACAAACTGTGGACTCTGGCGCTGCCCACATGGCCTCTGTACTCGTCTTGTAGGAGACAACTTGTTCATGGTAGGGAAAGCTGTGCTAGCAGGATGGGGAAGACACCCGATGCATGTTCAGTTGACCCCCTTAGGAGAATGCAGCTGCTCTTTCAGGGGTTCAGAGTATACAGATATGTAGTGCTCCAGGCCTAAACTATTTCCCCAAGGGTGTAAGAAGGGGAAGGGCTGTAGCCCAGTGGTACAGCTTCTGCCCGCCTGCAGAAGGTCTCAGATTCAATCCCCAACAGCATCTTCAGGTAATGTTCCCTCTCTGAAACCCTGGATTGCCGTTGGCGGTCAGTGCCCAACAGTGCTGAGCTACATGGACAAGTGACCTGATTCAGTATAAGGCAGCTTATTTTTCCGGACCAGGCCGAAGGTCTGTTTAGTTCAGCATCCTTGCTTTCCATAGTGGCCTCTGGGAAAGGCCCTCAGTAGCCTTTCCCTGGTGTTGCACCCAGCAACCACAGGTATAATTTATCTGTCTTATGGAGGTTATATCTGACTTAATAGCCCTTGTAAAAATATGTGGGCTGCATGTAGCCTGGTTCAACTGGTTGTGCAGAGGTTCTTGTGGATACATTATCCGCACAGCACCGGTGTCTTCCTGCCCTTCTGTGTGGGTCCAGCACATGCTGTATATATCCAAGGCTTGTCCATACCTGCTTGCACGGTTGCCTGTGGCGAGTCAGGGCTGTGTCCAAGCAACCAAGCATTTAAAAAGTTTTTTCCCCCAGCTTGTGCGCGAACGGGCTTGTTTAAATTTTGAATTAGTTTTGTAGAATTTCCTTTTGCAAAGTGGGGTGTACGAGCACCCCTTTTAATAATAATAAATTTTAAAGGGGTGCTCATAAGCCCCCCGCTTTGCAAAACTGCAAAAAATAATAATAAGTTGTTAGTTGCTTTTCCTTGCCCAAGGCAACAGCAAAACACCCCACAGATACATTAAAACCAATGGGGAAAATGCATCAAAAATATCCCACCCATTCTAAAAGGCCACCGATAGAGGCCAAAGGCCTGGTTATAAAGGAAAATTGCCATATGAAATGCAGAAAATGCTGTGCAAGGTGGAAATTCAGGCTGCTTCCCTCTGCTCCCCCTTGCCCACCCCCCAAAAATAGCATATCCGGTTAGCCAGCTTACTGCCAACTCTAATGGGATTTGTTAAGCTGGTTCCCAGGAGAATTAACAGTCCCTCTTGTGCTGAGTGTTTTGTTTAAAAGGACTCGGACGGCAGGAGGGGGGGGGGTGCGGCTGCGTCATTCTCAACCCTTCTCGGCTAATACTCACCCAATGCCCCCGAGACGGATTCCAGAGCGGGATTTAAGCATGCCCAGGATGATTTTCAAACCATGGTCTGGATCAGCTCCATCTCAAGAGAACGTGGAGCTGGGAAAGCTTTGGAGAAGGCAACAAAAACAACTGGGGAGTTGGAGCCCTCCTTGCGAGAAAGGACTGTCAGTTTGATTAAGCAGGGACACAGTGGAGATTTAGAAAACGATGCATGGTGTTGTATATACACAATGCACATTCTCCAGGAATAGGAACATAAGAAGCTGCTTCATATACTGAGTCAGACACTACTGGTCCATCTAGCTCAGTATTGTCTACACTGACTGGCAGCAGTTTTCCAGGGTTTCAGGTTGGGGGGCATCCCCAGCCCCACTTGGACTGAACCGGGGAGCTTTGCATGCAAAGCAGATGGTCCGCAGCTGGGATAGAACTTCCAGCCTTTGAGTGTATGGAGCCCACAGCCACAGGAGTAGTAGTGTGGCATGCCTAGCAGCCTGGGTGGCTAAAGAGAACTTCCTTGGCCGGAGACAGTATACCTCTGATTTCCAGGTGCTGGGAGACCAGCAACAGGAAGGAGTTGTTTCCTTTGTGCTCTGTCTCTGGGCTTCCTGGGATGTTCCTCAAGGGAAAGCAGGTTGCAGGATTTAGATCAGGGGTCAGCAAACTTTTTCAGCAGGGGGCCGGTCCACTGTCCCTCAGACCTTGTGGGGGGCTGGACTATATTTTGAAAAATAATAATTAAAAATGAACAAATTCCTATGCCCCACAAATAAGCCAGAGGTGCATTTTAAATAAAAGCACACATTCTACTCATGTAAAAACATGCTGATTCCCAGATCATCCGTTGGCCAGATCCGGCCCCCAGGCTCTAGTTTGCCTACCCATGATTTAAATCAGGGGTCAGCAAACTTTTTCAGCAGGAGGCTGCTCCACAGTCCCTCAGACCTTGTGGGGAACTGGACTATATTTTTTTGGGGGGGGGGAATGAACGAATTCCTATGCCCCACAAATAAGCCAGAGATGCATTTTAAATAAAAGAATACATTCTACTCATGTAAAAACATGCTGATTCCCGGACTGTCCGTGGGCTGGATTGAGAAGGCAGTTGGGCCAGATCCAGCCCCCAGGCCTTAGTTTGCCTATCTATGATTTAAATCAGGGGTCAGCAAACTTTTTCAGCAGGAGGCTGCTCCACAGTCCCTCAGACCTTGTGGGGAACTGGACTATTTTTTTGGGGGGGGGGAATGAACGAATTCCTATGCCCCACAAATAAGCCAGAGATGCATTTTAAATAAAAGAATACATTCTACTCATGTAAAAACATGCTGATTCCCGGACTGTCCGTGGGCTGGATTGAGAAGGCAATTGGGCCAGATCCAGCCCCCAGGCCTTAGTTTGCCTATCTATGATTTAGATGCACCACGGTTTGATGTGACGGAGGGGGCCGCTCCTTCCGTAAACTAAGAAAACTGACCTTCCTCACCCTGATTATTCCAGAATAATAGAATCCAAGGCCAAAAGCTCCCCACCCCAAGTCATAATTGTTGTACTAAGCACATAGCCAAGAGCTGCTGAGGTTAGACACATGTTTATCTTGAATTGCCAGCCAATCATAGTTGCAAACCGCTGGCGTAAGTGATATTCCCCTACTTATTGTTCTGAGATTCCTTTAATACCCTCCCTGCTGCCTCTTTTAGATGTGCTTTAATCTGTGCACTTGCTACTTAAGATATTAAACCAAACTGAATTGAAGAGAGATTACCCCGTTGCTAATTAAGCAATCACTTCTCTCACTGCAACAACTGAGGAACAGCTTTCTGAGTTAACAGCTTGGGGCCAGTTTACCTGCGGGATCATCTTACCCCACATATGCCCACTTGACTGCTCCGATCCATGGAACTGACACTGTTAAATGTGCTGTGTAATACACAGTTCCATCCTTGTAAGAAATTGATCTTCTGGGGTGTAGCACCCATACTTTGGAACTCCCTGCCGATTGACATCAAGCTGGTGCCTCTCTTTCAGTGCCTGCTTAAAAATGTCTGTGTTCAGGCAAGCCTGTCCAGATAATGTAGAACATTGTCATGTATTTTATTACTTGAATTTTGTCAAGTAAACAGAATGTTTACTTCAGCCGCTTATATACCATTTAAATTTAAACAAAACTCTGTTCATTATAAAATGCTGTGCTATAGAATCGACCTCCTTCTGCATCAGATCAGACGCCCTCCCATCAGATGTCAAGGAAATAAACAACTATCTGACTTTTAGAAGACATCTGAAAGCAGCCCTGTTTAGGGAATTTTTTTTAATGTTTGATGTTTTATCGTGTTTTTAATATTCTGTTGGGAGCTGCCCAGAGTGGCTGGGGAAACCCAGCCAGATGGGTGGGGTCTAAATAATAAATTATTATATTATCATCATCATCAGGGATTTTGCAGGCTGTGACTCAATGGTAGCCGCCCCGAGTTCAATCCCTATCTGCATCTCCAGGTAGGAAACGACCCTGCCTGAGACCCTGGACAGCTGCTGCCAGTTAGTGCAGACAATGCTGAACCCGATTGATCAGCCCGTATTACGATTGAGGGGCAGAGTCTCTCTATTCTGTCTTATCTCTTCATCGAGCCCTTTGTAGACCCGCCCAGAGCCTTATTTAATAGTTCCCAGAAAAGCAGCTGTGCTAAGGCTGTTGCGGGAAAACCAGTCCAGCATCTTTTTGGTGCCACAGGACTAACAAACGGATTATGACGTAAGATTTAGCCCATGAATAAAGGGGGGGGCGGACATTTAGGTGCTTCACATTTGATGAAGTTTTCTTTTAAAGACACATCAAACAGGATGGGGGCAGGGGGGGCAGATGTTACTGGACTCCAGCTCTTGTCACCCCTGACTTTGACTACACTGGCTTGGGGCTAATGGGAGTTGGAGTCCATCTCCACCTGGAGGACCACAGACTCTCTACCCCTGTAGGTATTGCTCTATGGTGATGGTGTAGGCTCACCTGCGGCTGTCCAGATGGGAATGGACTCCAACTCCCATCAGCCTCAGCCAACATGGTCAGCGGCTACGGATTAGGGGAGCTGTAGCCTAGCAGGACCTGGAGGGCTAGAGGTCTCCCATCCCTGATTCATGAAAGTGTGAGGTGAGTTTGCTGCTTGTTAAGGTTACAGGTTGGATTTAACACCGTAGTTTTGAGCTGATTTAGCGCACAGTCCTGAGTGGGGATATAACAGTGGTTCGCTTGCCACTTCCAAAGGCCTGCTTCTGCCTTTTCCCTCCTCTTCGCACGGAGCTTTGGTTTCTTTAACCCCCTCCCCCCAATTTGGTTCCCATGGGGGAGAAAATGAGCTTAAAAGAAAACACCATTAAATGCAGCGGAATTGTCCAAAAACAGTTGGGGTTTGCCATCTCCTCGGGTGAGAGAGGAAAGAAGGAATGCATTGCTTATTCCGAACATGCAATGTGAGCTGCCAGGTCCTGGCTCGTGAGTTATTCTTGGAATCCTGTTTAAATAATAATAATATATATTTTAATACTGTGTAAACAAACAATAGCACCTGTTGGAAATGCAAATGGCAAAGAGTACGTTCCCTCTAGGATGGAGAAGCTGGACTCCAGCAACAACTTTTGCCCTTTTTCGTGAAGAAACTAAGAATTTAAATGCAGTTCAGAGGGACAGAAGGGGGATCTCTTTCCCCATTGCTGTATTCTTCCCTCCTTCCCCCCCTCCCCTTGCCCCAGTCCATTTCTGCATGCCTACGGTGACTCAGCATCCCACGGTGACTCAGCAGAGAACCAAACCTCCAGGAAGTTGCACTGTATGGCATAGGATTTTTTTTTTTATGAGTTGGTGACAGAGAAGCACCTGTGCAAGACTCCTTCCAGGTGAGGGTCACCTGGTTGGCTGGGTGCCCTGCCAAGCTCCTCCTTGCTGCCACCTGGTGGAGAAAGTAATCACCACCTTAAAGCCCCCAAATGATATTTTGCCTACCAGATGTGTTGGGACTAAAGCTCCCCCATGCTATTTAAGCTAGTCATTGTGGGAGGGGGGGGGGAGAGAGAGAGCTGATCACAACAATTGTTCATAAAACCATCCAGTAAAAAAAACTTTAAAAACATCCAAAATCAGAGACTGACTAACCATTGCAGTTTTGATACCAATAAGAGCCACAAATCAAGCATCTACAAAATTAAATCTTGACCCCAACAAAAACTCCTAAACAGCACCCTGCCCTAATATTAGGCATCCTGAGCAGCAGGTCTTGCAAGAGTGGCAGGTAAGCCTCCAGGTTTGATAGCCTCTAAATTACTGAATGCTAGGGTATGTTATTATATTGCAATTCACTTTTTATATCTCATTTTTTAAAAAAGCGACTAGTAACTCCAACAAATCATAATTTACTCATCAGGACAGATGGAAGGAAGTCCTTCTTCAGACAGTGCATAGTCAAACTATAGAATTTACTTCCACCAACAGGGATGGATTGGAAAAATTCTTGGAGGAGAGGGCTATTGGGGGCTCCTAGCCATTAATAGCCATTTTGTTGGCTATTATCTGGCTGCACAATCTGAGGCAGCAATGCTTCTGAATACTAATTGATGGAAAACACTGGAGGGGAGAGGGTTTTTGTGCTCGGATCCTGCTTGAGAGTTTCCCATAATGGACATTTGTTGGCCACTGTGAGAACAGGATGCTGGACTAGATGGGCCACTGGCCTGATCCAGCAGACTCTGCCTATATTATTAATTAAAAAATGGTGGGAAAGGGGTCATCGGCTTCACCTTTGAGGCATCACTGCAGGGAACAGGGTGCTAGACTGGATGGGGCCCCCTTTGGCCTGATCCAGCCTCGTGGCTCTTCTTACAGGATACAAAATGTGGTAAGCAAATAAACCATAAATTTGGTTCAGTTACTAGCCCCACGACACTTCTTTGCCCACTAAAACCCACAATGGATTTACCCTAATATTGGGAAGAGGTTGTTTTTAACCAGGTGGCTTGGTGTTTTGCATTTCAACCTTTTTAGGACCTCTGGAGGGCAGCTACCAATTTGGTAAAAGTGGCTGCCTGGAGGGATGGCTCAATTCACGGGGTCTCTCCTTGCTCTCTTCCTCTGCAGGTGATCGAGGAATTCTACAACTACACGTGGTACAACCGCTATGGGGAGTACATCAGCCGCGGCACCCTCACCACACTATGGTCCCTCTCTGTGTCCATCTTCTCGGTGGGTGGGATGATTGGGTCGTTCTCGGTGGGGCTGTTTGTCAACCGCTTCGGACGGTGAGTGCTGAGCTCTTTTGGCTTTCTGCAGTTAAGGGCCCTAGTTTGGTGCTAGAGCACCTGCTTTCTGTGCAGAAGTTCCCAGGTTCAACCCCAAGGGCATTTTCCCAGATAGGGCTGGGGGAAGAGTCTTGCCCAGAATTCTGGAGAAGCCACTGCCAGTCTGTGCAGGAGATACTGAGCTTGATAGGCCAATGGTCTGACTTAGTATTAGACAGCTACTTATGTTCCTGTGTTATTTCGTTGGTGCTGTTTCAACACCCCCTCATCCTTTTTCTGGAGCAAACACAAATCCAGAGCTCCTTCAACCATTCCTCATAAAGCTTGGTTTCCAGACCCCTGATCATCTTGGTCTCCCTCCACTGCAAACCTTCTAGCTTGTCAATATCCTTCTTAAATTGTGCTGCCCAGAACTGGATACAGGGCTCCAGGTGGGGTCTGGCCACAGCAGGGTGGATTTGATTTAAATATGGGTGAATGTATTAAGTGGACAGATTGAGACGGTCTGGAACTGGAAAGGTATTAATGGAACTTGTCTAGGCATCTGGAGAATTGGCAACCAGGGGAAGGAGGGATGAAAAAAGTTTTTATCTGATGTTAAAAGGGATAGTGAAAATTGTTAAAAGAAGGAATAGAGTACTTGTGGGGGGAAATTATAGGCTAAAGGGATTAGAAATATGAAGTTATGAGATTAATGGTAAAAATTAGAATGTTATTAGGAATGATATTGAAATGTTCTTTTTATTTTCTTTTATTTTCTGTTTAAGTATGAATAGCTGTATTTGTGGGATTTAAATTAGACTCAGAGAGGGAGGGTCGGGGAAGTCGAAGTTATTAATAAGTCATAAGTAGAAGATTTGTTTTCTATATTTTTTCCTTCTTTTTTTCTTTTTTCCTTTTTTTGTTTCTCTTTAATGTTTTTTTCCTTTTTTAATTTTCTCTCATTCGTATGGTATTTTCTTGTGAATGTTAAGTGTGATCCTTATATGTATCAGAATATATAATCACTATTTAAATCACTAGTCAGTAAGACTTGATTTAAATCACTAGTCAGTAAGACTTGATTTAAATCTTCTTCTTTTTTAACAGAAAGACTCATTCTTGCTGGTATAACCTTAATATTGACAACCAGATGAAGGTTTCATTTTTGGAATAATACATTTCCAGAGTAGTTTTTACAGTTATATAAAAATTACTGCTTTGGTTATACTATTACAAATACATGGACAGAAATTATTGTGAAGTTTAATAAATTAACTGTTTATATTTGGACAACTTTTCTGCTGTACTTCATTGGAAGGAGAAAAATAATCATTTCCTTAATAAAAATTTAAACAATTTATTTAACTAAAACAATAACATTATAGCATATGTATCCATGTTTGTTAACTGATGTGGTTAAACGATTAAACTAAGGCTGCCTTTTAGCACACATGACTAATCCTTATTTCCTGATGAATAGCCTTTGGACTATAATATAACTTAAACATAAAACTATCTTTAGAAATATTTCTCCTCCGAAAGCATTTTATTTTAAAAATTCAATTTAAATTTTAAAAAATCCGATTTAAATTAAAAAATTTGATTGTTTTTTATTGTTTTTTATTTTTTTTAAAAAATTATTTTTATCCACCCTGGGCCAAGGTGGAATAAAGCAGTACTATTGCTTTTCTTGAGCTGGACACTCTACTTCTGTGGATGCCCCCACTTAGCCCAACTTTTTTCCTCCTGCAGGCGGAATTCTATGCTGATGTCCAACAGCCTTGCCTTCCTGGCTTCAGCGCTAATGGGTTTCTCGAAGATAGCCAGCTCCTTTGAGATGCTGGTCCTTGGCCGCTTCGTCATTGGGGTGTATTCTGGCCTCACCACAGGCTTCGTGCCCATGTATGTGGGGGAGGTGTCGCCCACGTCCCTTCGGGGGGCTCTGGGGACGCTTCACCAGCTGGGCATCGTCTTGGGCATCCTCATAGCGCAGGTGAGGCGGGCTCTCGGTGGCTCCCTCTGCTGGGGCGTGGTGGGAAACGGTGCACCTGCAAAAGAGGTCGATGTGGGCAAATGGTTTTTCCGGGATGATGGGAAACTGATTCTTCTTGAGGGTGATAATTATCCTGTGCAAAAAGTCATTGCCTCCTGGGCCCCCCTTAAATGAATGAGGTGAAGCCAGTGTTCGAAACTCCCATTGTTCTAGCATTTTTTGAGACAGGAAATTTCATTAGCGCAAGCAGTTTCTGAGCTCTGGGCACAACTGCACCTAAGATTTCAGATTAAAACTGCAGAACGAAAGGAAAGGAGGACCCTTTTCTGCCTCTCCACTTCCAGCTACTCTCTGAAGACTGGAGAAGAGACCCCCTTAAGAATATTAGGGGGGGTGGGCAGGGGAAAGACTAGACCATGTGAAAAATGAACATAATATTTTAGCTGCAGTTCATTCATTTTCAGCTTTGTATTCTACTTACAGAAATGTGTGCCTAGACATTCTGTTGTTGCACCCATAACCCAGGTTTAAAGTGCCATTTAGCTCCTAGTTTTCATATCTCAGTTTCTAACACTGGGTGAAACCTCTGATTTCAGTTCGGAGAAGGAACATGCTTTAGCTATCAGAGTTTTTGTTTTTGTTGTCCAAAAAACCAGAGTCCCAGCTACACAAATCTCCCAGGGACGGGTGTGGTGACACTTTGCACTGGGCCAAGCAATTACGATGGACAGAGGCTGCCTGCTTCAGTTCCAAGTATAAATGTCAAAGGGGAAAGCAATAAAAATGGGACAGTTTAGCATACATCTTCCGTATGTTGATTTCAGAGGGAACGTTGCTCCGTAAGCAAAGTGTGTCCCCATCCTCACACATTTGTAGGTATACTTTATTGGAGTAGTGGGAAGACATAGTAAATGTCGAAAGTTTGGCAATGGCTGTGATCACTGCAGCCAGATTAGTCAGCGCAAGGCATTAGAAGTCAGATAAAGTAGCTGACCAATTCTACAGTGTTGAAAAAAACTCCACCACCCATATGGGCTATAGCACTTGCATATTATGAAAGAGATATTGAAGGAGGTGCACTGAACACATTGATTGAAGAATGGAGTCTGTTAATTATGGGAATGTAACATTCCATTACTGTGTTCAGCCTTCCCTACTTTCCTTCCTATAATCTGACATTCTGCTTAAAGAAGAACAATAACCAAAGACCCCCCAATAAATATACGCAGTGGATGAACTGTGATTGACTTCTTGTAAATGGATGAATGACTTTATGAAACCGTGTTTACATGTGTAGATGAAATATTGTGGGTTGTACCTAGCGCTGGTCCAATCCAGGACAGACCCAGTGAAATGGACACGGTCAAATTAGGTCCATTAATTTCAGTGGGGCTTACTCTGAGTAGAATTTGGGTGGATACAACCCTCTAGTGTGTGTTTTATTCATAACTATTTTGGGGTATCCCATAACGACTCCCTGAGTGATCCAGGCAAATGTAGAGCTCTCAGACACTGTTACCTCTCCGAGATTCAGGGCTCCCAGATTAAAGCTGCTTCCCCTTCCCTGCTATGTCATCCTCTACAGGTGTTCGGCATGGATCTGATCATGGGGAGCGATAGCCTGTGGCCACTCTTGCTGGGGTTCATCTTTGTTCCTGCCTTGGCGCAATGCATCATGCTGCCCTTTGCCCCAGAGAGTCCCCGCTTCCTCCTTATCAACCGCAATGAGGAGAACAAAGCCAAGAGTGGTGAGCAGCCGCCTCCTTGCAATGGAAACCTTTAGGGTGGGGCCTGAACATGTTCAGTGCCCATGCAGGCATGTGGCACAGTGGTAGCATGCTTCTGGGTGGATCTATGTGACTGAGGTCATGTGCTGTCTCATGCCCTGCCCCAGGATCCCTCGAGATGAAGGGTAGTTTAGAAATGTCACAAGCCAATAAAATAGTTGCTGCAAACATTGTGTGTTTAAAAAGAGAAGAAAAGACAGGGCTCGTGCACATTTAAGGTGTAGCTTACTATGTGTAACTATTAAAGGTGTAAGAGCCCTCTCTTAGTCTCTTATTCTTTCTTCCACCCTGCCTTACTTCACCTGCAAATCATGAGTGCATCTCACCTGATTGCTCCCTCATTTCTCTTTAGTCCTGAAGAAGCTCCGAGGCACGACTGATGTCAGCAGTGACCTCCAGGAAATGAAGGAGGAGAGCCGGCAGATGATGCAGGAGAAGAAAGTCACCATCCCGGAGCTTTTCCGCTCACCCATGTACCGCCAGCCCATCCTCATCGCTGTTATCTTGCAGCTTTCCCAGCAGCTCTCTGGGATCAATGCGGTAAGTGGCTGCAGAGGAGCAGAGGAGCTGGTGGTTGGTTCGAGGGTGAAGAGGCTCTGTGAGTGGTCTGCTGATGCAACACCATTAGTGGCTAGGAATCTTCTCTCTTTGCCCCTTTTCTCCTATACCAGGGCTCATTGCTGTGCATTACATTGAGGACTAGAATCTTGTTTTATCTTTAGGGAAAGGCCATAGCTCAGTAGCAGAACACTTGCTTTGCTTTCAGTCCCCAGTGGCATACCAGAGTAGTGCTGGGAGAAACGCCTTAAACCCCAGAGAACTGCTGCCAATCATTGTAGGCAATGCTGAGCTAATCTGACGTTCTAACTTGGTATAAGGCAGCTTCTCATGCCCTGGGGATGCTGAATTCAGGACACTGGTCCTGTGCACCTATTTACATTTCGTTCTTTTTCCTAGGTATTCTACTATTCAACCAGCATCTTTGAAAAATCCGGGGTGCAGCAGCCTGTCTATGCTACCATCGGGTCTGGAGTTGTAAACACTGCCTTCACGGTGGTCTCGGTAAGTGCCTTCCTTCACTGCTGGCAAAAGAGGGTGCTCCAAATGTAGTGGCAGGGGGCATCCTTATGCCAGGGGCTGCTTTAATACTGGAGCTCACTGGTGGCAATGGTGTCTGCGGCAGCAATGCCTAATTGATAACGCATCCAGAAGTCAGCAAAAAAGAAAAATGCAGGCTTCCCCCAAATACCTTGCAGTCTCTAAAAGGTTGTATCCAACTAAGTTCTACTCAGACTGGACCCATGTTAGTTGCCTTCATTAACGCCCCCAAATATAGGCCTCTGATATTTTTAAAGATAATGAGATTTGTGCAGAGTTCCTGCTTCGAGGCAGAAAGTCCCTCTCTGTAAGGGACCTCTGCTGTGCAAAACAGGCATGCAGGTTGTAGAATCCCAAATTGAAATGGGTGGCTCATGTGCTCCTATGCTCTCGGAGGAGTATGCCCTGCTGTGTTTCTTCACGAGTCCCTGTTCTAGGTCTGTCTCCTCCGGAGTCATTCTGCCACTTTGCTGCAGGAGGAGCGACTCAAATGACTGACTCCGGCAGCAGAGACTGATCGGCAGGAGGATGCAAGGGCTGTAGCTCAGTGGCAGACCATCTACCTGCTTTGCACACGGATGGAATCATAGAGTTGAAAGGGTCCAACCCCTGCAATGCAGGAGTCTTTTGCCCAACGTGGGGCTCGAACCCACAACCCTGAGATTAGGAGTCTCATGGTCTTATCAGTTGAGCTATCCCAGCAATTGTTTAGTCCCCAGCAGCAGTTCGTTAGAGTTAGAATAGACTCCCCTCGTCTGACATGCTGGAGAGCTGCTGCCACTCAACATAGACAATAAGAGCTAAATAGACCAGTGGTCTATGTTTTAAAACAGCTACTAAGTCATGCAGAAACACAACAAGCAGCTCCTCTGTGAGTGGGTCCCTTGGACTCTCCAGGAACTGCTAACCAAAGTTATTTCTCAGGGCAGACTGCTGTGGGTAGAGCCCTTCCAGTTTATTCATCCTGCCAAAGAGGAACTCATTTCTTTGCCTCCCTTTCGACAGCTATTCGTAGTGGAGAGGGCTGGACGGCGGACTCTGCATCTTGTGGGCCTGGCCGGAATGGCGGGGTGCGCAGTCCTCATGACCATCGCTTTGGCGCTTCTGGTGAGTGGCGTTTGATCAGAAGACAATGAAAGAAGCTGAGAGTATGCCTCCACCTCTTAGGGTTGAAATAACTGCAGAGTATCCTGGCCAACGCCCCAGCCCTTAACAATTTGGGACCAGTTTACCTGCGAGATTGTCTCCCCCCCATATATGTGCACTCAGCTGCTTCAGTCTGAGGAATTGGTGCTGCTATAGTTGCCAGATCCATTCTGCACTTGTAAGAAATCAGCCTTATATTGTAGCAACACCTGCTCTTTGGAACTCCCTTCCTATAGACAGCAGGCAAAGGGGTCTTTTTTGTCCCCACGGCCCTAAAACTATACAGTATAAGGCCAAAACGTTGGCACAGCTCCTTTATGGATCCTTCTTGGGCCCGCCATCCTCTTCCTTCACTCCCCTTGAGAGAGTTCAATCCAAACTCTTTAGAGTCCTCCTACAGATGTGTTTCAAATGCATGGGTCAGAAACAGGGATGATGAGAGTAGAGGCTTATATTAGTTTAACATCAATCTATAAATGGCTGACACTGAAACTGCTCCCCCAAAGAATAGCTCCACTGAGTCTATGCAACCGGTTCAAGTCTGGTTGGCAGACAGCAGTTATGAATACTCTCCAGAAATTGGGCTTTGCTCCTCAAGACCTTCTAAACTTGGGTCTGGGCCAAGCAAGATCTGTGGTCAGGCAAAGAATCATGGACATAGAGAGACAACAGGACTGCTTTGAGGTCCCCCGATTATATAATTGTAGAAAATGAGAGGTATGTTGCGGCCTCGGCAGCATACCTCTATTTTCTCGAATCACGAAACATAAGAAGGGCCTTTACTCTAGCCAGAACCTTGGCCTTGCCCTCACCGGTTTTGGAAGGAGCATTTGGAAAAATCCCGTATGCTCAGAGACTTTGCGCTTGCCCATTAGGGGAAATAGGAGGCCTCGAACATTTATTTTTTAGATGTCCCTTTTATGACGAGGTACGCAGAGATACCATTGACCCCCAGCTGGTGAGGCTTGCTGACCTTCCGGATAAGTCTAAACTCAATTTTCTCCTCTTAGGCAAAGACTATAAGACGACCTGGATGGTCGCCAGATTCTGCGTGCAGATTTGCAGGCACAGACCACCCCCTGAAATAAATTAGTTCGCTAGGAAAACAGTTGAAGTTGGCCTCCAGGGTGTCAGGGCCAATTTGTATGGTAGCCCAATTTTTTAGGTCTTTATGTGTTTATGCGCTTATCTGAGACCTTAATCTTTAAGCTGTTGTTGTACACTGCTTTAAATGTATATTTTATTCTTGTGAAAGCTGTCCCAGTGGTGCTTTTCGAGCTGGTCTTTGACCATAATAAATTATGCCTTCAATGTACTCTTTATGGCACCTGCTAAATGCACTTTTTAAAAGGAAAACCTTGCCAGACAGGTGTACATCTGTTTCTAGCTTGTTTTAATTATTTTTTTTGCATGTTTTAAGTCTCTGTTTCTGTTTTTATTGATTATTTTATTTTTGCAAACTGCATCGAAGTTGTTGTTGTTTTCCCCGCTTACAATCAAGCAGTATATACATTTTATGGAGTAAATAAATAAGAAAAGTAGGTTGGGTCCCTGGCTCAGTATGCTTTCCTTCATCTACCACAGGGCTAGTCAACCTGGTGCCCTCCAGGAGTTGCTGGACTACAACTCCCATCATCTCTGAGCGCTGGCCCTGCTGGTTGGGGCTGATGGGAGTTGGAAGCCAGACCAGATCTGGAGGGTGCCGCTTTGGCCGCCCCTGATCTGTAAGCATGTCCTTCAGAGCAGTTGGTTTGCTACTACATTCTGGTAGCAAAGCTGCACACCAGATGGAGCAGAGCAGCCTTAGCTCTAGAAATGGGTGGGGAAAGAGGCCACTGGAAAAGCAGAGGAGCACCATTTTAAGTAACGAATACATTTTTAATTGCAGTAATGGAAGCCAGAAGGTACTGTCTGCACACTTGGGAGAACGCTCTAAGGTTCTTTAGAAGTAAAAAAATAAAATACATCCTTTAAAAAAAAAAATTAGGGCAGCATGAAACAGCTCAATGAGGATGAGCTTACGTGTGGTGCAGTATACAGAAATATTTGATTTGGGGCTCGGTTTCCCTGTGATGCTCCCTGTATGACTTTAGGTTGGCCGCTCTCAGGGTCACTCGTCTCATGGGATAGAGGGTCAAATGTTGTTGTGGGCAATGAGGACAGACGCCCATGCATGTATTTGCCTCTGACCTTGTCTTGTTTTTTGATGCTAGGAGCAAATGGCCTGGATGTCCTACCTTAGCATCATTGCCATCTTTGGCTTCGTGGCGTTTTTCGAGATCGGCCCGGGCCCCATTCCGTGGTTCATCGTGGCGGAGCTCTTCAGCCAAGGCCCACGGCCAGCAGCCTTCGCTGTGGCTGGCCTCTCGAACTGGACGTCAAACTTCATTGTGGGGATGAGCTTTCAGTACATTGAGGCAAGTTGATTTGCTGGGCCACTTTCACTTTGGGCAAGGCGGCCTTCCCCATAGATTCTGGCTTCAAGGGGTGGGTGTTTTTTTTACAATCCACCTCCTAATGGTCGGCTTACATTCGTATTGCACTGCAACGTAACTAGGGCAATGTCCACACCACACAAAGCACTACAATACTTTAGTCATGGCTTCCCCCAAAGAATTCTGGGAGCTGTAGTTTGTCACCTTGGTTGTGGCTGTGAGTGAACTGGAGCTGCTATTCCCAGAATTCCCTGTGACGAGGGATGGATGGTTAAACCACCCTGGGGAATTGTAGCTCTCTGAGAGAAATAGGGGTCTTCAAACTCAGCACCCTTAATAAACTACAGCTCCCAGAATCCTTTGGGGAAACCATGTCTGTTTAAAGTACACTTAATTTGCAGGCTTTTCAGGCAAAGCAGCAGGATGCTCAGGACTCTTAAATGATGAGAAAAGTATGAAAGGGAAACATTTGTCAATTAACTCTTCCAATTGCTGGTTTTAATTGTTTTTACTAATTCTTTTTTTGTTAACCACTTTGAGGTTTTTTACAATCAAGTACTGTATCCATTTTGTGAAATAAAAAATATTATGAAATAAAATGGGGAGGGAGTGAAATTGCAGGGGCCGAGGTGTATGGTTGCAAAACACAACAGGAACATAGGAAGCTGCCTTTACACAGAATCAGACCATCGGTCCATCTAGCTCATTATTGTCTACACTGAGGCAGACCCGGTAATATGAAACCCGCCCCATTCTCTTTCCCTGCAGGAAGTCTGCGGCCCCTACGTCTTCATCATCTTCATGGTGCTGCTGATCATCTTCTTCATCTTCACCTACTTCAAGGTGCCCGAGACGAAGGGCCGCACCTTTGACGAGATTGCCTCTGGCTTCCGCCAAGGGGGCGGTGGGCAGAGCGACAACAAGACGCCGGACGAATTTCACAGCTTGGGTGCAGACTCCCAAGTCTAAGCCCCGAAGACCCGACCGGCTCCTCCCTTCGCTTCACTTCCTTTGCTGCCTGTTCTTGACGCTTGTAAACAGAAGCCAGGCTCATGGCGAAGCAGGCACCGAGGCCTCCTTTCCGGGGCTGCCACCTGGTTTCCAGGTGACGAACTGACGCCCAGCCCTAGGAACGGTTAGCTGGTTTTTCACGTCCAGGATTTCAATGCTGACAAGGTTCGGAAGCCGCGGCTATCGTTCAGGCTGAGCCTCTTCCGTGGGGCAGCAGTGGCCAGACCCTCACTTTTATTTCTAGAAGGAAAAAAAAAAGAACAGCAGGAACACACACACACACACACACACACACACACACACACACAAAGCCCTTCCAAGTTTGCAATAACAGAAGCAGCCCATTTTAACCCAAAGACAAATGTTCCGAGTTTTATTTTAATGCGACACTTTATAAAAAAAAACAAATTGAAGGGGTGTGGGGAGACTGTAGAACTAATCCATGATGACAGAAGAATTTCCTGCTGGGTCCCCGAAATGAATGGGGTTGCTTCCTTTATCCTTCCCATGAGGCTGTGTTACAAAAAGGAGTTTTGATATTTTCTTAAAAGGTCAGTGATTGAGGAGGACCCCCACCCTTCAGCACCCAAATCTAATTTGCCTCTCTGTCAGTTACCCTTCCTCAGCAGGAGAGAGGTGGCTGCAGCCAGAGGGGAAGCTGAGAGCAGTGAGTCAGTTTTGGAAAAAGCAAGCATTTTTAATCTCTTTTTGGCTTGGCGGAGCAGAGGCCCTAAAAGGCTCAAGCCCGGGAGCTGACTCTTGCAGGGCCATGCCCCTTTCTGACCCTGCGGTGTGATAGTGTCTCTTGCTTGCTTGGCTGGAGAGGCACCCATATACGTATACATATATGTGTGTGTATCCACCTCTGATTTTGCATGTCTGAAAGGAGAGGAACATTTGTTGCACTGCCCACTTTGGCCTCTGGTTGCATCCAGTATGTAGCCCCCAGAAAGTTGCATATGAGGGAATGTGGCCCTCAGCCTGGAAGTTTTCCCACTGTTGCCCTAAAGCTATCATGCAGCCATTTGTTCCCTCTTTAAAACTGTAGATGGGGGGAGGGCTAGACCCTTGAGGCTATTATGTCATGGTGAGGGTCTTTTCACCTATCCTGGCTTGCTCCACATAGTGGACAACCACGTTGGGATGGGAGGAAACAAAGCAGACATAACCCAAGGTTTCCCTGTTCAGTCCTAACGCCCTCCCTCCTTACTGCTTCCCCCCCCTATGAGGAGAGTCCAGCTGGATCAGGCCCAAAGGTCTATCTGATCATTAAATACCCTGTATTCAAATGGTGACAAGTGAGCTGCTTCTACTGAGGTCACAAGGGGAGGGCGTGAAGTTGACAAGCACCTTTTTGCTTTTTGCCCACCTCTGCTGTTCAAAGGTAGACTATTCCTGAAGATGGAGGTTCCTCTAACCAGTAGCCATGGAAACAGAAGCCTAGTGCTGGAAAGGACCTCCTCTTTTGTCTAAATTCCTTTTAGAGCCCTCTAAGCCAGCCGGTGGCCACGGCTGTTCCTTCTGCCAGCAAATTCCAGACATTTAATGACATGCGGTGTGACAAATGCCTTGGAAATGGGGGCAGAGAAGGAATCCAAAAGAACACCTCAAACCTCACATATTGATCTCCTTTCACCAAAAGGCTCCATAAAGACACAGTTCTATTGTGTCTGCTGCAGAGGGCCTCTGGCAAGCTCCTTTCCTCTCCCTTAGCACCCTGGACTCACTGAAACGACAGACTCAGTGAAAAATGGCTGCACACATTTCCTGCTTACTGTGTATAGACTGGAAAATATTTATATTATATATATATATGTGTATTTTATTTTGTTCCACCATGTTAATAGAGCACTAAGTTATAGTGTGGTTTCAGATGGACAAGCAACTTTACTGTAAATATATGATAAAACAGATCGTAGTTCCTCTAGGAAGAGTTGTATTTGACTAAGATGACTGTTTTTTTTTGTTTGTATAGATAAAATTAATATGCACTGTAGTGGCATCTGAATGCACTGACATTTTAGACCTTCCTCCATATAGTCAACTACCCCAAGCCCTTAAAGGACCCTGGAGCAAGTGTGTTTTTGGGGTGGAAGCTCTTGGCAGGTTTGCAAAAAATAAAAGAGAGAAAATGGACACACAGCTATTTAAAAATAAGTATTTTTAAAATTTATTTTTCTGTTTTTAAATTGAAGACACGACCACACTTGACAATATGTTTTTAGGAATTGCAAAGAAAATGAAATGTTAACTTTTTGCATTTGCCGTGTATGGTGTGATGTCAGACTGAACTCCTTTCAAAAGTGCCAACGGTTAAGGGGTGGGAGGGTAAAGAGAAGGAAAAAAAAAACACACACACACACACGGAAAGGAGAACCCTGTATGGACAGAATAAATGAAATGAGCGTTTGAGAACCCTGGACTGTGTCACGTGGTTTCATTTCAGCCCTTGCAGGAAATCCTGTGCCTTGAGGAGGAAGGGTCAGCCTGGGCTTCGGGGTCCTCCAAAAAAATCTCCTGCCTGCTCACGTTGAGAGTTGGAGGCCACCCCTCCGTTGGCCCTCTACTTTCTTCCCTGAGGGAATTCTCAGCGAGCTGCTATAACAAATCTGGATCATCATTCCCTCCCGCAGCAAGTGCCCGCAGGTCTCATTCCTCCCTACATCTTGTTGCTCCTGGGCTACCCAGAGCAATCATAGCTTAGCATATTGCCTGAGCTGGGCTCTGGGGTTTGCCTTGCTCCGGCCAAACCATGCCCCATGTAGACATGGGTGCAACTGTACGTTCATATGCAGAGATATTTTTTAAAAAACCAAGGTGGTGGTTAATTTTTACAGCTTTAAATTTTGTGCACCTGCGTGATTTGGGACAGCATTGAGGGCAGAGAGCCCCCTAGATACAGTTAAATGCCATGCTTTGCTTTCAGCTTCAGCACCTCCCCTTTGGAGGGTGTGTGAGAGTTTTTATCTTCCATTTGGCCGAGGAATCTGAAGCAACTGGCTCTGCAAAGGATGTCTGGATCCTGCCTGCTCCCTGCCCAAGGCATATTTATCATCATCTGGATTTTGTCACTCAGCTGGTGGGGGGCTCAGACTGGAAGATAAGTGGCCTCTGGCAATCGGAAAGAAATGGATTGGAGGTTCATCTGCTCCTCTCCAGGTTGAAGAATCTATAATCTACAGATATATCTAAGAAGTGCCAATTTAATTAAAATTGGAAGTAGAAGCAAGAAAGGATGATTAGCAACTGGTATCTAATGTTCATCTGGGAAGCCAGGCCTGAGGGTGGCGGTGGTGGGTCTATTTTGCAAAGATTGGTTTGGATTTCAACAATTTAACCAAATGGTGAAGTGATTCGCCTGGGTCATACTTGGGCAGCTTCTTCATAATTTGCAGAAGTTTCATCACAAGTTCATGAGCCTGAGAGTGACAAGCAAGATGAAGAGAAGGAAGGAAGGAAAGAACATGCACTATTATTCCTTAGCAATTTTAAAAAATGATACTTAATTTTAAATGCTTGATTCCCATTAGCCCTGCCCTGGCTCCAGTTAACATAATATTCCTTTCCTCACACAATCTGCTGTTGGATGGAATGGGGCTGATCATCAATTGATTCTTTAAATAGGTAAGCTAGGCATGCAACAAAATGTTGCATCACAAAGCACTCCTGTCACTTTCTCCAGCAATGCCCCTGGGAACCACATTGTGTCATAATGTAACATCATTCCCATTGGGCCACTTGGGGGAAGAAGAGGGGAGTGAACTCTGCTGCTGTTTCAAGTGGCAATGAGTAGTTTAGCAAAATATTTTCATTAAAGAAAAGGAAGCAGGCAAAAGGCCTTGTTCAGCATCCCATTCAGCATCCCATTTCCCACAGCAGTTATCAAAATGCCTATGAGAAGCCCACAAGTAGGAAGGGAGGGCATCGGCCCCCTCCTACTCATGACTACCTACAACTGACACTCAGAGGCACCACTGGAGGAAGAACATAGCCGTTGATACACAGTGGCCAGTAGCCAACACTAGCCTTATCCTCCATGGATTTGTCTAGCTCCCTTTTAAAGCCATCCAAGTTGTTGGCCATTGCTAGTTCTTACAGGATCATTTTCCATAGTTTTAAGCTTGTGTGAAGAACTGATTTATTTGCTCTGTCTTGAATCTTCCAACATTCAACTTCATTAGATGTCTCAAGTTCTAGTGTTATGGGACAGGGAGAAAACCTCTCCGCAACCACACAAATGCATCATTTTATACTCTCTTCTTTTTTTCACAATGAAAAGCGCTTTCCTCACAGAGGAGCAACTCTGCCAGCCCTTGGATCATTTCATTTCCTCTTTTAGGTCCCTCTTCCAGGTCTACAATGTCTTGTTTGAGGTGTGCCACTGAGAAACAACCTAAGTGTGCTCTCCCCATCTATTTGTACAAAGGTCACTACAATACTGGCAGTTATATTTTCAATTCCTTTCCCAATGATGTCCAACAAGCGATTTCACTCTGTAGCCTCCTCTGAACATATTAAGCGCTGCGCGCGCACACACACACACCCCAAAAAAATTAATCAGCCCCGAGTATCATTCTATGTTCGGCACCACATCTGCCTCTTTAATTTGTCAAGAGAAAAAGTCTCAGAAGAAATATTTGATCCAAAACTAGGGGGGAAAAGAGCAGACCATGCTGTACTAGGTGGGCAAATAATCTGACATGGTATAAGCTCTAGGTTTTAAGGGGCCAAGCACAAACTGCTCAGGGGGCCCTATTGGCTGGCAGCAACAACTCAAGCAGCTGGGTCTAGCCCCCATTTTAATTTCCCATGCTGCACTCTGTTCAGAATACTGGACCAGAGCAAGCGAAAAAAACTACACAAAGACCAGAGCAAACATTGCTAGCAGGTCCTGCCAGGACGCAATTGCTTAGGGATGCCAGGTGATGACACTGGTCTTGGATTTGTGATATATTTCAACCCAAACAGACACCATTCTCAACTTGCCTTTGGCACATCCAGGATCAAGTAATGAAGCATGGCCAGAGTGTGGAGGATCTTGACTATGTGAGCCAGCGGAGGTCGTGGAGACTGTTCTCGGATCTCTAAGATGGCGTTCAGCATCTGTTTCGCTTCGGCTCTCTGCTTTACATCTGTAAGGGAGAAAGGGAACTCCATGGAGGTGGCTCTACTGCAGTTGAGGGAGCACGGTCCGTCTCTGGGCCTGGACAGCCTGGCTGACTTGTTTAGGCAAGAGCCTTACCAAACTGAAGGGGACCTTTTTCTTTTTAGCACAATGGATTGGGCCGATATCTCATCCACCCCTTGTAGGCAAAGTTTCCACGCACCTATCAAGACTGCTTACTTGTCCATCATTACGATATTAGGTGACTTTTGAAAAGCTCTGTTTTGTACAGTGCTTTGAGAAAGGTTTTGCAGGGCGTTACCGATTGCTGATTGACGGTGCCTACAAACAGTGTTTTGGCTGAACTAAGTCTTCACCTGCCCTCTGTGCCTGATGCCGTATACGATGGTATCATATATGACACCGGGTGCAGGGCAGGTGAGTGTGATATGGCCAAAATGTCCATGTGAGCCTGGGGAGCCTAAAAAGGCCCATGGGATGAAGGCTCCTCACCCCTGACCTAAGAGAAAACAAAATACAGATATGTGGTAAAGAGAGGAGCCTCGTGTGGTTGGCTGAATCTGCACCCACTTGAGGATGTTATAATAGCTCAGAAAAGGAACAGGGAGGAATATTGTTTCTTTTCCAGAAGATGTAGCCGTGTGCCATAGTCAGCAGGCTCAGAAGAGGCATCTCTCTGCCCTGCCCCCACCTAACTCTCTGGCAGGAGGAGGGGAGCAGCCTGAATTTTAACCCACCCCATTTTCTTTGAATGGGGAGAAGGGGGAGCCATTTGAAAGAGCAGAAGTTACCAAGGACTTCTTCTGTAGTTTCCTCTTCTTCCGCAAGCATATCAAGTTCTGCCGGAGTCATAAGCGTGTGGTACTGGAGACCGATGAAGTGGCTGAAATGGTGGTGCCAAATATTGGTCACCTGATGAGAAGAGGGCTCATTAAGCAAGGAAGAAAAGGGTGCAGTGATCCCATCCACTGTATGTTGGGGCCACCTTTGAACATTTCTTGGGATTGATCCAGAATATAGCTGCTATATTCCCCCACTTCCGCTACCAACAATGCACAGCTGGCTGTGTGTGTGTCCAAGGCACACTTGATAAAAATAACACTTTTCTATGGGGATATGACACAGAGGGGAGATGGAACCTGAGATGAGGCTGTTGCGTTCAGCATCACCTCTACCTCCAACCCAGCTGCCTCAAGCTGACTGACCTCGGTGTACAGCGAATCGGCAATGTCCATTCTGTTCTGACGGAAGAAGACATTGGCCATGTGGAAGTACCCGCCTGAGGCGGCCACGTGGTTTGTTCCGAAGGCGCAAGAGGAAAAGTAAATCTGAAATGGGATAAATATATTTATTTATTTCAGCTATTCGTATACCGCTGAAATCACCAGTTTCTAAGGGCTCTACAATAAGATTATTAAAAACATACAATGGATAAAATCAACTATTATTATTTTTTAAAAAACCCAACCACCATAGATAGCTCAGTCGATAGAGCACAAGACTCTTAAACACAGGGTCATGAGTTCAAGTCCCATGTTGGGCAAAAGATTCCTGCATTGCAAGAGATTGGACTTAGATGACCCTTATGATCCCTCCCAATTCTACAATTCTATAAAAAACAGAAAATTATCTACATTGGTCAGCATTACCACCACAACAGAAGTGAATCTGAAATATGGAACAGAGAAAAGTTATATATAGCGCTGTATCCAACTGAGTTCAACTAAGAATAGACCCAGTGAAATTCACAAGCCTAAGTTAGGAATGTTTACTCACTTCAATGGGACTACTCTGAGTAGCATCAACACTGAATACAACCACTAGTTTATTGGGTGCAAGTTCTGTTGGAGCAGGAGCATGCAAAGTTCCTTAATTTATTGACTACATGTACATCTCTCATATAAAGTTATAAGCCATATAAAGTCCTCCCCTTCCAGTTCCCACAACAACCCTGTGAGGTAGGTTAGGCTAAGAGGCAGTGATTGGCTCAGGGTCACTCCAGTGAGCTTCATGGTCGAGAGGGGATTTGGACCGTGGTCTCCCAGGTCCTAGTCTGACACTGGCCCTGAGTCACCTTGTCTAACTGACCTAAGAGATTCTTCTAGCTGGACTGGAAAAGATACCTTGCTCTGTCAGAAATCTCAGAAAACCACTGACAATTGTAGTAATTCATATGCAAAGCTACTAAACAGTAGTATGACTTGGTACAAGACAGCTGTATATAGCTTGGGAATAGAGGGTGGGGAATGACATTTGGGGGAAATGGCAAATGTTTAAGGAGTGATGCTTTGTGTGGAGAAAGCAGAGAGGGAAAAGTGACTCTCCACCTCACATGACGTTAAAATTTGGGGTCTATCAGTAAGAGTAGGAGAGAGAATTGAACCTTTTCTTCAAAGAATGAACTGATGGAACATGATGTGACCACTGCTGCTAGCTTAGGCGGCTTTAAAAGGGGATTATACAAATTGATGGTCTAGCCATGGGTATCAGCAATGAGAGTTAAATGAAACCTCCACCTTAAGAGGTAGTCTACCTCTGAAAATCAGTTGCTGCTGATGTGGGAAACAGCCACAGTGGGCTTCTGGCCTCTCCCAGAAGTACCTGCCCGTCATTTTGGGAGAGAGGATGTGGGATTAGATGGCTCTTTGACTGGATGTAGCAGGTGTCTTTGCACATCCATGTTTGTTCACTGAAGGCCTGAAACAACCAAAGAAAATCTCATCCAAGGTCAGGTTACCCCAAAATGTGGGTAACAGCCTTGAGCATTATTCTACAAGTCTTGCAGACCTTTGCTACGGCCTGGAGACCCCCTTGAGGATCAGGTCACAATTTCTACTATCCAAGTCACTGGTTGGGGTTTTTTCCAGCGTCTTCCCTACTAAAGTGAGAAACCAGAGAAGACATTTCAAGCTGTGGCAGGTCAAGAAACAAGAGGCACCTCTGTGTAGCCATTTGGGGGACAACATGGGTCCACCTCGCACTTTAGCAGGGGCTTACGTCATTAGCCAGGTGGTACAAAGAGTCCTCAAAGTTCCCTTTGGCAGCGTGAAGGAGGCCCAGGTTGCGATGAAAGTCAGACTGAATGGCGTTGCTGCAGTGGGAATTCTTGAGGATAATCCACTGGGCTTGTGAGAGGTACTCCTCTGCTTGGGCAAGGTGCCCAAGGCCTGGCAGGAAAGAGAGAAGCCAAGAAAGAGTCAGCAATCTGTAGTGCAAACAGTATCCTGATCAAGATCTCGGAAAACCCTGAGACATCTTGAGAGAGCACCCCAGAGCCTGTGAACTGGGCAGGACTTGCCTGGTAAGCAAGGCAGAGAGCTCAAAAGCTCTTCCTGCACCAGGAAAAAAGAGCTTTTGCTGATGCAAAAAAGAGCTTTTAAGATCTCCACCTTGTCTGCATTTAATTTGTGCAATTTCAACCAGGAGGCCTTCAACTGCACACGAGTGATGCCGCACAACTTAAACATGTGCAAGTTGTGATCATACTGTATATAGCAGCTTTCCGCATTGCTCTGGGGGGCAACAGAAACGTGGGGGTGGTTCCAAGGGGGCAGTTTGAGTATACACGTTTCCGCGTATACACACCATCCCCACAACGTATTCCCTGCGCAAGACATGATTGCAATGTTTTTTTAAAAAGAGACCATTGTCCCTATCTAGAAATCGACACAGGACTACTTCAGCACAGCTCCAGCCAAACTCACCCAGACCTGCCTCAGCTAAAATGAGGTACGCTGGCACCAGCTCCACAGCATTTGAACTGTGTACGCTGATGTTGAACTTCAGCGAATGCAACGCAGCTGGAATGGCATCTTCGTGTTTGCCTTCAAGAAGAAAATTCTGAGCGACCGCCTGGGTCAACTCGGCCAGGAATTTCTGTGGAAAAGCATGGATTGTTAAGCTCTCAGGTACACGTACACACACACACACACAGCTTTTATTGTTGTTATTTCTGATGAGAAGTTTTGGTACTTGCGCTGTTGTAGTCACCAGTTTGCTTCAGGGCCTATTTTGACCTATAAAACCTGACACATCTCAGGACCCCAACACCTCAAGGATCGCCTCTCCCCATATGAACTGAATGTGACCCTGCTGTCTATCCATGAACCTCCCAGACCTGGACCACTCCCTCACCTCTCTTCTTAACTTCTGCTCTCGCCCATGCTTCCTTTCTTCCTCCGAATTGTAAAAAGGTAACGTTGTACGCAAAGGGATGAGAAGTTGACATATTTTCTCATGGATGCTGACCCAATCGGCACTCTGGTGTTCTACGTCGCTGAGAAAAGATGAGAGACATGGCTATTAGCAGTGCAAATTGTGATGCACCCATCAATTATAATTAATATTAGGTAATTTATATAGTGCTTCCTGTTGTCTTTGTCCATGGAGTTTTCTTGGCAGGGATACTGGAGTGGCTTGCCAGTTCCTTCTCCAGGTGGATCACGTTTAGTCAAAACTCTCCACTATGACCTGTCCATCTTGGGTGGCCCTGCATGGCATAGCTCATAGCTTCTCTGAGTTATTCAAGCCCCTTCGCCACGACAAGGCATTGATCCATGAAGGCATTGATTCCAGAAAAACGTCTACTTCTGCTTCATTGACTATGCAAAAGCCTTTGACTGTGTCAACCACAGCAAACTATGGCAAGTTCTTAAAGAAATGGGAGTGCCTGATCACCTCATCTGTCTCCTGAGAAATCTCTATGTGGGACAAGAAGCTACAGTTAGAACTGGATATGGAACAACTGAGTGGTTCAAAATTGGGAAAGGAGTACGACAAGGTTGTATATTGTCTCCCTGCTTATTTAACTTACATGCAGAATTCATCATGCGAAAGGCTGGACTAGATGAATCCCAAGCCGGAATTAAGATTGCCGGAAGAAATATCAACAACCTCAGGTATGCAGATGACACAACCTTGATGGCAGAAAGCGAGGAGGAATTAAAGAACCTTTTAAAGAGGGTGAAAGAGGAGAGCGCAAAATATGGTCTGAAGCTCAACATCAAAAAAACCAAGATCATGGCCACTGGTCCCATCACCTCCTGGCAAATAGAAGGGGAAGAAATGGAGGCAGTGAGAGATTTCACCTTCTTGGGCTCCTTGATCACTGCAGATGGTGACAGCAGTCACGAAATTAAAAGACGTCTGCTTCTTGGGAGAAAAGCAATGACAAACCTAGACAGCTTCTTAAAAAGCAGAGACATCACCTTGCCAACAAAGGTCCGTATAGTTAAAGCTATGGTTTTCCCAGTAGTGATGTATGGAAGTGAGAGCTGGACCATAAAGAAGGCTGATCGCCGAAGAATTGATGCTTTTGAATTGTGGTGCTGGAGGAGACTGTTGAGAGTCCCATGGACTGCAAGAAGATCAAACCTATCCATTCTTAAGGAAATCAGCCCTGAGTGCTCCCTGGAAGGACAGATCGTGAAGCTGAGGCTCCAATACTTTGGCCACCTCATGAGAAGAGAAGAATCCTTGGAAAAGACCCTGATGTTGGGAAAGATTGAGGGCACTAGGAGAAGGGGACGTCAGAGGACAAGATGGTTGGACAGTGTTCTCGAAGCTATGAACATGAGTTTGACCAAACTGTGGGAGGCAGTGCAAGACAGGAGTGCCTGGCATGCTATGGTCCATGGGGTCACGAAGAGTCGGACACAACTAAACGACTAAACAACAACAACAACAATAGTGCTTCCTGCCAAAATAGGCTTTAAGCAGTTTACTTTTTTTATAATAAGTTTTTATTAATTTTTCATTAAGCTTTTTACAACAACTTGGTAGCTCCAACATTGTACATTTATCAATTTTTCATTAAACTTTTTACAACAACTTGGTAGCTCCAATAGTGTACGTTTGTCAATTTCTTTCAGATTCGAACTTCCCTCCCCCCTTTGGTAGAAGGTATAGTTCCTTTTATTTCGCGCATTTTAGAAAAACACATCACAACCTAGATACCTTAAGATTTTAGCCGAAAACATAACTTAGATACATCAACTTTGTAGGTTCTAACTTATGCCCGCCAGAGTCTTTAAACTTTTGTAGTTCTCTTTAGCATATTCCCGAAATTTATTCCATTCTTCGCTGAATTTCGTATCCCCCTGGTCCCGGATTCTGCAGGTCAGGTTCGCCAATTCCAAATATTCCAGCATTTTCACTCGCCAATCCGCAATTGTAGGTATTTCTGTCGTCTTCCACCTCTGGGCTAATAGGACTCTCGCTGCCACTGTGGCGTACATGAACAGTCTTTGATCTATTTTCCGAATTTCATTTCCCAACAGCCCTAGCAGAAAGGCCTCGGGACTTTTTGGGAACGTGTATTTAAATAGTTTTTTTAGTTCATTATAGATTTGTTCCCAGAAGCTTTTAACTTTGTCACACGTCCACCACATGTGGTAAAAGTGGCCTTCTGCTACCTTACTGCTTTAAGCAGTTTACTAGTATAAAAAAACAACTGTTTATTCATTTTATTTCTTTTTAATTAATGGAACTGATAGTCTGTTTAATTGCAAAAACCTGTAAGTAGTGTACATAAAATATTCTCTTAAAATTATCTCTAAAACTCAGAGTTAACTCTCTTATAAAAAAAATAATCTGCATCCCCAAGGAGTTGGAGGGGATGTACAGAAATTGGATAAACTTCCGATAGACTTCCGGTTCGTCGCGGCGGTGAGAAGGACGCAGGGACTTCGCGTGCCGAGGTCCCTGGCTTCTCGGAGGGGGGGGAAGTCCGCAGAGCGAGCGGACTCCCCGTAAAAGCATCGGATAGAGAGTTCCGATGACTTAGGCGTCCAGCGGCTGCTCCATTCGGCGGATCCCCCGCCGCCCGAGAGCTCAATAGAGCGATTGTGAGCCGGCGGGGTTGAACCGCGGGAGCCATTTTGGGCCACATCTTACCTCCGGGAAGCGAAGCTCCGAGTCCTGACCCGGCAAGCGGCGGATTTTTCCGATTTAAATTAAAGATTTCCAAAGAAGTAAGTGGAACTTTGATCTGGATTTTAAATTTGCTGATTGGAAAAATAGGAGAGACTTTAAAGTAACGGAAGTCGGTCTCTTCCTAATGGGAAACTGGGAGGCGATTTAAAAAAAAAACCTAAGCCGAACAACGAAAGAATTTGGAGTTGTGGACCCGAGAGGGAAAAAAAGACTTTTTTGGAACCATCTCAGCCCCTGAGTCCGGCACCCCTTGAGGTACAGCGGCATTAAGGGGAAGAGTGTTTTGACAGCTGTCAAAAGCTGTCAAACTGTCAAAAGATCGGGTGGATTGATTGCATTGTTGAACAGTTAAAAATTGTTTGAAAACGTGATAGAACTATTTTAATTGGAAGTAAGAACGGATTTGGGATTGAGTTAAGAACTAAGGAAAAGAACAGCCAAGATGGAGTCGATCGTCTGAGAAAGGAATTTTCCAGTACCCATTGTTCCCTACCCCCTGTTTATCTGCAGTTACAAGAAGTATGAAAACAAAGCTTTCTCGAGCCTTCCAGGAGACTGTGCTGAACTATTTGCTGTCATGGGAAGACTTTTACAAGGAACGGCAACATCTCAACTTATCGCCAGTCAAGACTGAAGTCCAAGTCCAGGACTTTGAGGATAATTTAGATTTGGAGACTGCTGAATCTGAGACTGTGTGTGAGGAGAAACAATTGGATGAAAGTATTGAAGAGGACTTGGACTATGACAAATTTGTTTGGGATGAAGCAAAATATGATTTCCAAAAGGAAGAAAAACAAGCAGAACAAGAAGATGAGAGGCAAAGGAACTTAAAGACTAATGGAATTGAAGATCCTGGAAGGGTTAAAATGTGGAGTGGTGTTTTTGAGGGATGGGAAGGACAGGGGCAGGGGGGGGCAAAGGTCTGGAGATGGATTTGGGAAAGAATGGGTGTGGGGTAAAGACTTTAGTTAAAAGGTATTGTTTTGGTTTTTGAAAGACGGTTTTCGAAATCTTGGCATGATAATGGAAACGCTGAACCAATTGGGGGAAAAAGACTTAGGGAGAGGAGATGGAATGTAAAAAAGAAAGGGAAAAAAGTTATGTTTTCTTAAGGGAGCATAAGAATGGTTTGGGAAAGAATTTTTAAGTTATTGTAAATTTTTGTAAGTTAAGTGAGGTGTTTAGGCAAGAAAGCTGCCTACCCCCCTCTCCTTATTCTGAGGCACTCAGTGGCAGGGGGTGCCCAGATGGGTGAGGAGGAAATGGAACCTTGGAAGTGCTGTGCCCTGCGGGTTCCTCTTGTGGCAGGAGGGGACCTGTGGGAGGGCAGCATGAAAAAGGAGGAGGATTGAGTTAATATTATAAGATTAAGATTTGAAACTGAGTTGGAAAATTCGCCACAAGTAATCAGAATTTGTTAGGAAAACCATGAGGAAGACTATCGAGGGAGTCGCAATTAAAATGTTAAAATAACAAGAACTGGGAAGTTTCAACTTTCCCCAATTTTCTTTTTCTTTTTTTTCTTTTTTGTTTGTGGTGTTGTATGTTTGTAAATATGATTATGAAAGAGTTGGGGGATGCAAATCCCCATAACTCCTTCCTCCCTGTTCTCTCAGTGGCAG
The DNA here is from genome assembly GCF_965207765.1 of Zootoca vivipara. NCBI lineage: Eukaryota > Metazoa > Chordata > Lepidosauria > Squamata > Lacertidae > Zootoca > Zootoca vivipara. The sequence continues at coordinate 24,761,446 of NC_142589.1, forward strand.
GGGGGGGATAGGGGGGGAGGAGGGAGGGGGGAAGCTGAACTCAACTCACAATTGGACCCCTTTGATTCTTAAAGCACACGGGTTCCACTGGTGGCAGAAGTGGACCGGTGGGTGGAGGGAAAATGAAGGGACAGTGCTATATTGTATGTTTAGTCTGTGTCTGTCTTTTTTGAAAATCAATAAAAATCTTTTTTTTTAAAAAAAAGAAATTGGATAAACTTCCGCCTATGGTAGGGATGTACTAGAGTGCAAGAATTTTAGGCAACAGTATTCAGAAAAATTGCTAAGATCCTAAACTGCTACATTATCCCAACTTCTCAGCTACCACTTTTATCTATATTTGTCAAGAGTAACAAAAAGCGCATCTGCTATAGTGGCTAGAATGACAGTCACACAATTTTGGAAAAATTAGGCAGGGCCAGTCTTACTACCTGGTACACTAAAGTGTTGGATGTTGCCCTATTTGAAAAAACAAACAATTTCTTTATTGTTCTGGTGTATATTTTGCATCTCTTTACGTAACACTCAAGGTAGCTTCAGTTCCTTGGAGAAAAAGTGGGATATAAATAAATAAATGAAATAACGGGGTGGGGGGTGGGGGGCGGGAACGACAATCAGAGATAAAAAGAACAAAAAATAGTGACTAGTTTAAAGCATCCCGATCAGTGAGAGAGAGAGGATTTTTGCTTGCTTTTTATTTAATATACTGTTTTTGTATTTATTTCTTACATTTATACAACTTTTTTCCAACCAGGAGTTCAAGGTGGTGTACATGGTTCTCTCTACCCTCGTTTAATCCCCACAACAAGCCTGTGGAGGAGTGGGGATTTGAACACTGGTCTCTCTGAGTCTGAGATCACTGGCACTCTAACCACTACACCACACTGTCTCTCTATAGCAACTATATATATCTATATCTATCTATCTTTATCTTGAGGAACAGAAATAATAACAGTGTGCAAATATATACATACTTTTAAAACTGACAGTTTTTTCCATACTGTATTTGGGTTTTTATCATGCTTACAGTTTCCTTATTATCAACAAATATTTTATATTCTTTGTAAACCACTTGGAGGTTTCTTTCTTTCTTTCTTTCCATAAGCAGTACATAAATCTTTTTTAAAAAAATAAAACAAATAAAATATAGAAAAAAAGCTTGCTCTGCTTATGGATCCATCCCCGTCATTCAAAACTGAGTAAAGGGGTTACTGGACAGACCTTTAAAAAGCCACACATCACCAGACCTGGTCCTTCCTTATTCCTGTCGGGCTGGGACGCGGGAGAGACCAGGGTTCGCATCGCCGATTGGTCGCCTTCAAGCTCACCTGGGCGACCCCTCAGCCTAGAACCTACCTCATACAGGGTTGTCGTGGGGAAATAAAAACGAGGGTGCGCAGAACCATGTATGCCACCTTGAGAAAAAGGTGGCATGTAAATGCAAAATAAATAAATAAGCCCACAGGAGACGACCGCCTCTGAGGACGCCGCTCCATAGTATCTCCCCAGCTTCACCCTACGAATGCCTGCCTGCATGCCGTGCCTACGGGCGTGGGTGGGGGCAGGGAAGGAGGAGGCGCGGCCCTGCTCACCAGTAGTAGGTGACAGAGCAGGATCCGCAGCGCAACGTGGCCGGCCCGCGGCACAGTTCGCAGAAGAGCTTCTGCCCGCGAGGCAACGCGAGCGGCACCAGATGCTGTGTCTGCATCGCTCCGACGCCTCGGTTGCTAGGGGAGCCGTCGCTAAGGCGGCGCGTCGGACTTCCGACACGCTGCTTCTGCTTCCGGCACGCCCAACCAATCCTGAAGCCTCAAGGGGGCGCCCATAGAGAAGGGGCGGCTAGAGCGACACACAGAATGAACTGCCGGTACGTAAACGCACCTCTCCCGGAAGCGGAAGTAGCGTAAACAGAAGCAGCTGCAACGCTCGAGTGGCCAGAGCCGCTCCTGCTGCCGACGCTGCCATGGCCGAGCAGGTGCCTCCGGTGTCTCCCGCGGAGGTCGAGGCGGAGCGGCGCGTGCGGGCGTGGGCGGAGACGCAGCGGGCGCGGGGTCGTCACGTGGCGCTGGTGACGTCGGGCGGGACGCAGGTCCCGCTGGAGACGCGATCCGTCCGCTTCCTAGAGAACTTCAGCAGCGGGCGGCGCGGGGCGGCCTCGGCCGAGAGGCTGGTGCGCGCCGGCTACGGTGTCTGCTTCCTCTACCGCACAAGATCGGCTTTTCCCTGGGCACGCGCCATTCAGCTCAGCGGGCCCGCGCTCCTGGACGTTCTGCGCGTGCACGATTGTGGCGCAGGCGGGCAGCGCGTCGTGGTCGACTGCAGCGGCAGCGCGCTGCAAAACCTCGTGCCCGCGCTGCTGGCTTACCAACGCGCCAAGGAGGAAGGCGCCCTCCTGGTCCTCGAATTTACCGGCCTAGTGGAGTACTTGGCGCTCCTGCGCGCTGCTGCCCGGGCCCTCGCACCGCTCGGTAAGCGGAGGTGGTGGGAGGAAAGGAGGGCGCAGCGCCCGCGCATGCTCGTCTATCTCAGTATTGTCGGCACGGAGTGGCAGCAGTTTTCTCCTGGGTTCCAAGTGCGAGCGTGGGAGTTCCTGCCAGCAATGCTACTACGGTCGTTTTCTGCGGGTCAGGATCTGGAACATGTTTGTTGGGTGGTGCTTTCCACTGGGTAATATTGATCCAGGTTTGTGTATTGAAGCTCTGTAGTAGGACTGCTGATTCAGAGGGGCTTACACTCAAGTAAGTGTGCTCAGGACTGAATTGTAAAACTTTTTACTTTTTAAAAATTTTCTATTAACATTAACACTCTGGAAACTAAATAAATTCAAAATAACTTAAAACCTCCCTAAAATTTTGCACATTCATGTGGAAATTGTTGCGGTGGTCTTTCAACTAGCACCACTTATGGTACCAATTTTTCTCACTTGCTTAATCTTCAACTAGGTTCTAGTGCCATGTTTTACTTGGCAGCAGCTGTGTCTGATTTCTACATCCCAGCTTCAGAGATGCCTGAGCATAAGATCCAGTCTGCTGATGGACCCCTACAGGTGAGGTCAGCAGGTACTGGAATTTTGTTCCTGGAGACTTGTGGTCCATTAAGAGGTGTAGTGGCTTTTCTTCAATTAAGCACTCCAGTTGTGATGTTTAAGATTACTTTTATGTTGTCAAGAGCAACAGGGGCTACTGAGGAACCCACAAAAGTAGTGGCTAAAGGCCTGTAAATTAGACAGGCTTATATAGAGGCATTTCTTTGCCTTTGCTTTCCACATGCATAGAAATAAAATAATGTTTTCAGAGGGGAAGCATGCCTGCATTATCAGAGATGGGTGCCTGATTCAGCAAGAATTCAGTGTTGAATTTATGTCAAACTGGTCCTAAGCTTAGTTTTCCCCTGCACAAACACTCACAGATTTTCCTAACCATATTTCTTCACATGTAAGCTACCTATCAACATATACATCAATATATTTATCCACTACAGAGGCCTGTAGCCAAGCACCAGAATCCTGGATTGTAGTACCAGATTGTTACTTTGCTCCATCTTTTGACATCCCCCCTCTAGGAGCACTCACCAGCTTTTCCTCCGTTGCCCTGGGATGGGTCTCTTCCTTGGAATCTGGGGTGGACAGGCCAGTCTAGGCCCTATTACCAGATCTGCTTGTGTGTCTGTTTGTACTGTACACGTGTTCATGGAATGATCACACTGGGACAAATGAGGAAACGCAAATAAATACCAAACCCAAGGAACATCTACTGGTATGTTTGTTCTCACAGAATAGCAGGCAGGAAGAAAACAGACTTTGTGGCCAGAACCACCAGTGCCGTTATAGAGTAGTAAAAGTTTGCTAGTCCAATACAAGGCAAACCTGCCTTGCTTAGATAATAATCAAGTTCGTTACTCTTAGTGCAAGAGAAGCTAAAGGCAAGGAGCTTAGTTTATAGGGAGGTTTGGGGATGGGTGTTTGGAAACTCTGCAAAGTCCATGTGTAAACAACAAGAGTTGCAGCTCCAGTGATAGCTGTAGATGTACAAGATACTTGATGCTTGAGATGTGGAAATAAGGGAGAGGGTTGGGACACAATTATAACCTCTTGTCAAACAATGAGTAGATAGAAATGGTTCCCTGATTTTTAATTTGTTGGGTTCTCTCTGTGCCAACTTGTCCCGTTCTCAAGCTCAGGCTATCACTGCATCAAGAGCATGTGTGCGTTAGGGCTAGGCGATACAGTGGAACGACTCTACAGCGAAATTTTTTGACTTACGAGTGGGGCAAATGGCCGCACGCTTACGAATTTCTCGACATCCGAACAGAAACTGAGGCGATTTTAGATAGGGGTTTTTTGACTTACAAATTTTTAGATTTTAGAAATTTCCGTTTCCGGTGTATTCCTATGGGAAATCGCGTTTCCAATGGCACTTTTTAATTTACGAATTTTTCGTCCTACGAAGGTGCCTTCGGAATGGATTAAATTCGTAAGTCGAGGCACCACTGTACCTGCTTTTCAACTTCATGGTGTATCACCAGCCAAACATTGCATTTTGGCTATATATCACAATGTTGAAAAAAACAAGCTGCGTTGGCTTCTGCTTGCAAGGCCATCTGGTGAAACTGCCCCAGCTCTCACCGTGGGAACTGAGGACAGGGACAACACAGCTTGTTTGTGCAGCTCCGCTGGGGATCGGGAAGGTTCCCCTTCCCAGCTGAGACAGCCCTGCCGCTCCTCCCCATCTCTCATGGGTTAGTGGGCGGTGCATTGGGGCTTCTTTTACTGCTCCTCCGCATCTGCAGGAAGGAACTCTTGACTCCCTCCAGTGATCTCTGCTAGCAGAAGGACTCAGGAGCCATGGCTGTTTCACCAGCAACATACTGCTGAGTGAAACCGACATCGCGCTCTGCTCCCCATACCGGTCCTGGGTAGTGTGTGCATTATGCTGAACTTCTTTCTTAAGAACATAAGAAGAGCACTGCTGGATCAAGTCAGGGGGACATTTAGTCCAGCATCCTATATCACAGTAGGCAACTGGATGTTTAGAAAACTGTCAAGTAGGAATTGATCACAGGAACACTCCCCTCCTGTGGTTTACAGCAACTGGCATGCAGAATCATTACTGCCTCCAGCCATGGCCATCTCTGCGAATTTGTCTAATCCTCCTTTCCTTGTTGCAGATCACAATGAAGATGGTGCCAAAGATGTTATCCCCTCTGGTTAAGGAATGGGCTCCAGAGGCGTTTGTGATCTCATTCAAGCTAGAAACAAACCCTTCCATCCTGATTGACAAAGCAAAACAGGCACTGGAGAAATACCGCCACCACGTGGTGGTTGCTAATGTGCTGGACTCCCGGAGAACCTCCGTGATTGTGGTCACCAAGGATTTGGAGACACAGTTGTCACTTTCTGATGACGAAGTGGCCCAAGGCATGGAAATCGAAGAGAAGATTGTCAGCTATCTTCAGTCCCAGCACAGGGCTTTTATGGAGAAATGACTTCTCCCGAATAAAAGTGACTTCTTTGATTCCTCAGAACAGAATAGACAAATGGTTAAGAGGTTTTTATTACTGCTAAATCGTGTCAAAACTTTATTACAATGGCGTATAGGATCAAAAGGGTGAAATTCTGACATAATTTTGGCTATTTTTGCACAACACACGTTTGCTGCTTGTTAGAAATATATACCATATAAATCTAAACATTCCTAAGTCACAGCTTTTCTGAGTGCCATCCCTATCTCCTGTTTTGTTTAGCCTTGTGCGATCAAACCTCAAGGAATGTTTGAATACTCTCTCCTTGCAAGCAAGGTTTGATGGCTACACCTTGACCATAATGACATCTGGCCATTCCACTTCATAGTCTTACCAGGACAGGCCCTGCTGATGTTTACATTGCCATATGAAGGTTCTTGCTAATGTGTAACCTTCTGGGCCTATGTTAAAATATTATATGGGGTTAGAGCAGGGCCGAGGAACCTTTCTTTTTCATTCCTGTCAGTGGTAAACTCTGTGCTGGCAGTGGGTGGGACAGAAGCCAGCTGTGGGCAGAGCCAGAAGTTGGCATGGTTTTTCTTTCATGCTGGGGAAGGAGCAGTTCACTCTTGCTGGAGGCCTGAGCTAATTGTGCATAGGGGGCTTTTGAAATCAGGCTGTAGGACTGCATGAAACCCACCTCTGGCTTGGAGATGGTTCAACTTTGTGCTATGTGCCACTAATTTGGGTTCAGTTTTTTACTCCTGCCAAGGTGGCAGAGCCTTTGCTTTCACTATTGTGCATTCACTTTTTAAATTGTTATACAGTGCCTCATGTACATCACAGGTGAGAGGGCACCATAAGCATTGAAAATGACAACAGCCATGTCATGTGGAGGCTATAATCTGAATTTCAATAGCTGGGGGTGACAAAATGATGGTGTGATGGGAGAGGAAGGGAGGTAGTGATTATACGGAAGACTTTTCCATTTGGGAATTAAGAACAGGGTTTGAAAGAGGGTGGTTTTGAGGATTGATTTGAAAGGAGGCAGTGATATATGTACCGGTAATGCCATTTTTGCTAGCCTCCCCCAACTTGGTGCCTGTCAGATCTATTTTCTACTACAAATTCCATCAGCTTCTTAAATATATTTATTTGTACTTTAATCAAATGGTCCGAGAGTAGGTTACAAAAACACCAGTTAAGCCAGGTACAAATGAGATTAAAATCATAAAATGAAATCACAAAACTAACCAATGATGAAGGTAACAAAAGAGCAGCACAGAACATCAGTGCAAGAGCAATGTATTTATTTGGGAAGAACGTGCTAAATGGTCTGAAAGGCAGAATCCCCCCATCTTCTGCACTATAGACCTTTTGGATAACAACTCCCATCAGCAACTGTTCAGCAACCTGTGCTGCCTGAGGATGGTGGGTTTTTTAGCCCAAAATATTGAGGGCAACAGGCTGAAGAAGGTTGCTTCAAGGCCTGATGTATTTGTTCATGTTCAGATTCAGAACCAGGTAGATGACTAAAATTGTTCTTTAATTGTTTCAATCCTGGTGAAGTTAAATCTCTAATATCTTTCAGTAAATGGGGATCAGGGTACACACACCCATATGCCCGTAAAGTACAAAAGTACAAAAAAAGTATATACAGTCATACCTCATTTTGCATCCGCTTCAGGTTGCATCTTTTCAGCTTGCAAACGCGGCAAACGTCCGGGTTTCGCCGCATGCGCAGAAGTGCCACTCTGGTTGTGGACTTTTTGGGGTGCGAACGGCACCCCAGAATGGATCGTGTCCGCAACCAGAGGTACTACTATATGTTGAAAACAAGCACAGTGAGATTTCACAACAGCAGTAATAACAGATAACAGAGTACACTGTTTACAGGATCCTTGTAGGGATAGTTGACAGAGAAATGGATTGTGTTCAACATTAGCCCTACTCAGAGTGGGCCCATTGAAATGAATGAACATGGCTAATTAGACCCTTTAATTCCATTGGGTTTACTCTTGTCTAGGACTTCAGACTTAACCATAGGGTAGCAGTGCCTGGAGATGGAAGTATGTAATTTGAGAAAAGCTGGAGCATAGGTTTGTAATGCCAGTGAAAAAGTCACCCACAATTGGAATGTTCTGATTTTTCAATGCCAGAAAAGCAGCAATGTCACAAAAACTGGCTAGGGTGGCAAAACCTGGGTTTTGATGCTTCCAATTTCTCCACCCCACACACTAATCTTGACTGACCACAAGGGACAGGGACATGGGGATGGACAACGGCTGGCTCACAGTGGAAAGCAGCAGGTATCTCTATGACTTTGAACCTGCGTCCTGTGCGTATTTATGCACAGCTAAGTTCCGCTGTGTTCCAAAGCAGAGTTAGAAATGTATCTGTAAGCTGTGTGGCTGCAATCCTATATATACATTTTGGCATGCATGGTAGACAGAATAATTAATACATACATACCTTATGTGGGAATACTCCATTCCAGTTGTGTCTTTCATCCAAAAATGTATAGGATTTTGATGTGACTATTTTTGACCCCATATGCTGCAGTTCTGTGCTGTCTTGCATTGTAGTTGATCCCAGCAACTCTTTGGGACTTAACATTTGAGTAAACATGCTTAAGGGTTGGTTGTATGTTTCAAAAGCTGAAATTGGCACCTACTTCTTAGCAGAAAGCTTCAAATTTATGCATGCATTTTACATACAAGTCCTAGTGAACTCTTTGAATTTACTCCTCAGTTACCTTGCCATGATTGCGTGTCTACCATTCCTGCATGCTTACCTGGGAGTAAGCCCCATTGAATGCTGGGCAAATTAACTTCCAAATAAGCACAATTCCCACAGCAAGCACAAACCTGTGTGCGTTTACCAAGTCACATTACCTTTTACAGTCATTGCCTCTCAGCCTAATCTACCTCGCAGGGTTGTCCTGGAGGGGGGATCAAAGGAGATTTGGGAGAACTACCGGGATACACCATCTTAAACATCTTGGGGGGTGCGGGAAATGTGGGACATAAATGAAATAATAAACCCCTGTGGGTGCTTGGCTTAGGGAGAAAAGCAGCAAGGTTTATTTCCGAGTAACGCATGCAATGCAAGCGAAATGGGTTTAACCCGCGGTGGGGGCGGGGTCGTTGCCACCTTGCCACGACTACATGAGCTGCGGGAGGGGGGTGCCCTTCTCCCCCCACTGCGCTTAAGTTTAGCCTGGGCCTGGAAGGTAGGCCTCGTTGCCATGGTGACCGCGGCCTACCTTTGGGCTCGGGTAATCCGAACCGGCTCTCAACTGACGCTGCCGAGCTCGCATGGAGGGAGCCCAGCCGGTGAGTACGGAAGGGGGTGGATGCGGCTCCTGCCGGGTGGGGGTGGGAAGCGGGGCGTGAGCTCTCTTCTTCCTTGCCCCGGCGAGGCTGTTGGTCAGGAGAGAAACAAAACACACGACAAGCGCCTCAGAAAAGAGCCGCGCGGGATTCGGCCGAGAAGCAGCGGCCACGCAAGCCCCCGGCGAACCTCCCCTTGTGCTGCTGTATTCGCCCCGGCAGCGAGAGGTAGACGACTGTGCCTGGCCAGGGAAGGCTCAACAGTGAATTTGTCTGACACGATACATATCTAGATACGTTTCTGCCCTTTTCGTAGAGTTGGAAGGGACCCAAAGTCACCCCGAAAACCCTGTGGGGTAGGTTAGGCCACCCAGTGGCTGAATGGTGGGATTTGAATCCTGGTCTCCCAAGTCTTGCCCAAAACTTTAAACCAATACATCATGCTGGCTAGATATTTAAAAAAATCCCTGCTGGGTTAATAAAAACTGGAACAGGATTGCTCTACAGCTGCCAAGTTTCTGTTTCGTGTAAGTTTCTTGTAAAAGTTCACCTTTGAACTGCTGCACACCCACCCACACCCTGCCCTGCCCTGCCCTTGTGTTTCTTTTGTGTGTGGTTCTTTAAAACAAACAAAAAAGCCAACAACTTTATTTAAACAATTACCGGGGGGGGGGGGAGTGATTCCTGGATTGGAGTATCAAAAGTAAGTTTTGCATCATACATGCGTATTCAGGAAAAGGGTCCATCAAGACAACCTGATTTCCATCATCAGTGCATGTAGAGAATAAAGGTAAAGGGACCCATAACCATTAGGTCCAGTTGTGACCGACTCTGGGGTTGCGGTGCTCATCTCGCGTTATTGGCCGAGTGAGCCGGTGTACAGCTTCCAGGTCATGTGGTCAGCATGACAAAGCTGCTTCTGGCGAACCAGAGCAGCGCACGGAAACGCCGTTTACCTTCCTGCTGTAGCGGTACCTATTTATCTACTTGCACTTTGACGTGCTTTCGAACTGCTAGGTTGGCAGGAGCCGGGACCGAGCAACGGGAGCTCATCCCTTCGCAGGAATTCGAACCGCCGACCTTCTGATCGGCAAGCCCTAGGCTATGTGGTTTAACCCACCCACCATATAATGTGAAACCACTCTAGGTCTTCTGACCCATTGGAGATTGGGAAACTTTCTCCGAAAAACCCTAGAGTCCAGGTATTTTAATATTTGTGTTAAATGTCAATGCTTCAATGTATTCCACCATTGTGGCAACTGAGATTCTGGTTGCAGCCAGCATCCACGTTATCAGATCTTTTCAGGTGTGTATTACACACTTAGCCACCCCAGAGATTTAACATACATTAGAGATTTAAATGGCAGTTCAGAATTTAGAAACCAAAGAGCATTCGCACCAAAGATAGAAAAAGGTGCCAACAATCTGGCAAGAGCCCAGATGTTCTAGAAAGTTGTACCGTGTCTTGAATATTTTGGAGACCAATGTTGTAACTGGCCAACTGTTGCAGATAATGCGGCTGTTAAAGATGCAGCTACATGACATGGTTGAAAAATGGACAATTGCAGCTGATAGATGTTGATTTACAAGATGTGGTGAGGGGCAGTAGCTTACCGTAGATGGCTTCAAAAGGGAATTAAATACATTAATTGAAGGGAGGAGGAAACATAGGATTCTTCCTTACATACCGAGCCAGGCCCTTGCTCCACTTTATTCAGTAATGTCTACAGAAGGGATTAGGAAACTATGGCTTTCCAGATGTTGCTAGACTTCCTTGAGCCAGCATAGTCAGTGGCCAGGAATGTTGGGAGTTGGAGTGCAATAACATCTGAAGAGCCATAGGTCCCCCATCCCTAGTCTATGTTGACCAGAAGCCCCTCTCCAGGGTTTCTGACAGAGAGCATTCCCCAGCCCTACCTGGAAATACCAGGCACTGAACATGGGACCTTTTGGATGCAGAGCATGTGATTGCTTGCTTGCTTACTAATTTTGTATACTACCCTTCATCCAAAGATCACAGGGCAGTTCACAACATAAAAATACAAAATGAGAACACGAAATACATAATAAAACTAGAAGCAAAACAAACCAATAACCCCCCACCCACAAACACATTTTAAAGGCCATGGAATGTTCCATCAGCCAAAGGCCTCGTTATAGAGAAATGTTTTCGCCTGACACCTAAAGATATGTAATGAAGGCACCAGGGGAGCCTTCCTGGAAAGCGCCTTCTGCAAACGGAACCACCGCATAAAAGGCCCATTCTTGTGTTGCCACCCTCTGAGCCTCTTTTGGAACGGGCACATGAAGAAGGGCCTCCAATGATTAACACAGGGTTTGGGTCAGTTCATATGTGGGGAGGTGGTCCTTGGGGTATTGCTGTCCTGAACCATTTAAGGCTTTATAGGTCAAAACCAGCACTTTGAATTGGGCCCAGAGATCGTAAGTGACTGTGGAGGCCAATTCTGGATCCACATGTCCTTCCACAGTGGGGACATTGGTTTCCGGGCGGGAGTTGATCATGGTGTGGATTTGCCAAGCATGCCTTCCTCTTAGCACATTTCTCCCTTGCGTCCTGAGTTCGAGTGACTTCAAAGCCCTTTGGTAAAGGCTGTTCTCCAATTGGAGCACTCATAGGCAAGTATTTCCCATTGTTGGTGTTTATACTGTGTTTTTTTAGATTTACCTTGAGACAGTCTTTAAACCTCTTTTGATGACCACCAGCAATAGGCTTTCCATTTTTAAGTTCAGAATAGAGTAGTTGCTTTGGAAGACGATAATCAGGCATCCACATAACATGACCAGTCCAATGAAGTTAATGTTGAAGAATCATTGCTTCAACACTGGTGATCTTTGCTTCTTCCAGTACACTGGTATTAGTTCACCTGTCTTCCCAAGTGATGTGTAAAAATTTTTGGAGACACTGTTGATGCAATCTTTCAAGGCGTTTATAAGTGGTCCATGTTTCAGAAGCATACAGTAATGTTGGTAGTACAATAGCTTTGTAAACAAGCATTTTGGTTTCCCTGCGAATGTCCCAGTCCTCAAACACTCTGCACTTTAATCGGGAGAAAGCTGCACTTGCAGAGCTCAGGCGATGCTGGATTTCGGCATCAATGTCGGCCCTTGTGGAAAGATAATTGCCCAGGTGGGAGAAGTGATCAACATTTTCCAACGTTACACCATTGAGTTGGATTTGTGGTGCTGCAGAGAGGTTATTTTGTACTTGTTGGTACAACACTTTGGTTGTTTGGATGTTGAGTGATAGGCCAAGCTTTTCTTAAGCTTCTGTGAAGATATTTAGAATGGTTCGGAGGTCATCCTCTGAGCGTGCACACACTACGTTGTCATCAGCATACCAAAGCTCTATGACGGAAGTTACGGTAACCTTACTCTTTGCTTTTAGCCTGCTCAGATTGAAGAGCTTTCCATCTGTTCGATAAATGATTTCTACTCCGGTGGGGAGTTTCTCGTTGACAAAGTGTAGGATCATGGCAATGAAAATAATGAATAGAGTTGGGACAGTAACACAACCCTGTTTAACACCTGATCCCACTGTGAATGGTTCACTTTGAGAGCCGTTGTTATCTGTGATTGTTGCTGTCATATTATAATGGAGGAGCTGAATGATGTTCACAAATTTATCTGGGCAGCCAATTTTCAGAAGGACAGTCCACAGGGCATTACGATTTAAAGTGTCAAAAGATACAGCCTGCTCCACAAAAGAGAGATCCGTCCATAGCTGTTAGCCACGAGGGCTGGCAGAATGTTCCCAAATACAGTTGCTGAAGCAGTATAGCTGAGAAGACTGAAACAAACAAACATACAGATTAATTGTTTAGGGAATACCCCTTTTCTGATTCCTTTCTACATTCCTTTATACAGGAGAATGCACATATAGAAGACATAACTCAGCAGCTCAAGGAAGAAGGGGTTGACACTACAGCGCCTGCAAACGACCAGCTCTGTTATGTCTGGAGTTTGTTCTTACGCAGTCAAGAGGAGTTGCATTCTGCTGCTGGAGAGTTAGAGAAACTCAGGCGACAGCAAGTGGAAGAGATGAGAGAGGTAGGTGGGAAGATTGCCAGCCACCGGCTGCTGACACTGGAGTAGCCCAACCACTTCTAAAGGGTTTTTCAAAGGTAGATGCTTTCAGGTTTATAGCCCTTAGGATTGTTCCATGCTAGGTGTGGACAATTTGCTCAAGATAGAAGTCTTTGCTGAAGAACTTCCCACAGCAAATGTGTATTTGGTACATGGACTGAACATACGTTGTGTGCCATTTTTATGCATATGGTGGATGTTGAAACACAGTTGTTGGGCATATTGTGCTTATTTTACAATGTTTTTAATTCTGAAAGTGGCTGCTCTCAAGGTGCCCAGATTACAATGAGAGGGGCAAGGAGGGCCTGTCCTCTGGGCGCATAACGTTAATTATGTCCAGTATAGGACCTGGGCTTGTTTAGGCATTACATTCCATCTTTGGCACAACACAGGAACTGAGCTTTTAGCTCAGCTTCCCTCAACTGGGATTGAGAGAAATTGTGGTTCAGAACCCACAGAGGGTGCCCTGTTGGCGAAGGCTGATATAGCTGCTGTGTGAACATGTTATAGAAGTATGTGATTTGTTTCTGTCCCAGCACAAATCTTGTAACAGCTGGAGCATGTTTGAACTGCACATTTTAAACTTCCAGGTTTACCGTGACAGCTACTGAGAATTGATGTGGTTTCTCCAGAGAGGGCTAGCTTTGTGTGAATGAGTCCCAGTTCAGCCCATTGCTTATCCCTCTCATATTTTAGGGCTTCCCAAAGGTGTCCATAAACACAGCTCTATCTTTTTGTTCCTTTAACAAAAAATCCTACTTACTTTGGCATGGGGCAGGGGAGCAAAATTTTCCATGATTTCTGTTGGTTTCCTGGTTTTTGTTTTGGAATTTGCATCCGGTTGTCGTAGAAGTTTGGTATGTTGTCAGTAAGAGAGGAAAAGTACTCATAGTGCATAGCTCACAGGGAACCTTCCTGTGCAAGGTCTCTTGAAAGGAACAGGATTCGCGCAGGAGGGCATCCTTTGTTCTTGGGCAAGTCACATTTGATTCAGCCTGGCTGGTGATGGGAATCATTCTAGGTGGGTTTTTTCCCCATGGCCTTCAAAGAGAAGAGCAAAAATAATAGGAACAGCAGGCGGTAGGGTCTTTCTTATGTCTGACGCAAAGGATTGATTGCATTTCTCAACTGTCGTCAGCTTGACAAGGTGAAATTTAGATCTTTGCCATATGGCTTGAATGTCCACACAGGGAAAAATCTGCCCACATCACATTTGTAAAGAACCCCAGCCCACTGTGAGCAACAGAAGGCTGTGTAAGCACATCTCCTCCTGCTTTGAACAGAGGATGTCTGGAGAGTATGTCTGGGTTTAAGATCCCATTTGACTTTTTTGTGCTAATTGAATGGAAAAGGAGCAAAATAGATGTCTCAAATTGGTGGTTTTCCCAGACTTGAAGGACACAAGAATCATCCAGCTGGATAAGAGTCAAAGGTCCATCTCAAAAAAGTGTCTGGTTCCCCACAGTGGCCAGCCAGATGTCTCCTTTGTCACCAGTTTGCTGGAAAACACAGGAGGGGAGGGTGCTCTTGTGCTTGAATCTTGCTTGCTGCTTTCCCACAGGCATCTTGTTGGCCACTATGAGAAGAAGATGCTGGACTAGATGGACCATTGGTCTGATCCAATAGGATCTTCCCATGCTGTTATGTTGCCTGCTCCAGGAGAAAGGGCAATTTCCCACACCCCATTACAGGGCCTGGAGTCAGTGGCAGAGCTTCATGCTCTGGCACTGGGGGGTGGGGGGCGGAGAGCAGGTGTGGGCAGGGTTGGCGTGCTCCCCCCGTACTCCTCTTCCTCCGCCAGTACCTGGAGTGTGGGGTGGCTTGCAGGGATGACTCCAAAGCTGTTTGCTTTGGAACTGCCCCCTCAGCATAGGAAGCTGGTTGTGTGGACTAATGGGCTTCCAACGTGGACAAACGCCCCTTGCATGATTGGAGAAGTGTGTCCAAATCCCCAAATCAGCAAAGCGTTCCAAAGAGACAGTACAGACAGCGACCATTTTGTGTGGTAGTTCTGTTCCTGGCCCTGCGCACCATTCACATTTCTGAAGATGTAACACTTTAAAAAAAAAAAGATGGGACCCTTGCGCTTAAGGAACTGACCGTCTAAAATGACAGTTGAAAATATATAATCTAAAAGTGATCCAGGTGGTTTCAGTTCCTACTTGCACTGCTCAACCTCTCCTGCATTTAATATGACCCTTTGAACATGTGCACATTTCATTGGATATATCCTGCTTCAGGGGCTAAGGACCACTTAAGGGATGGTCAGATCACAGTCTGAGGTCAAGTGCTTGTGGAAGTGTCAACAAACACAGCCAGACCTGGACTCCTTTAGAGATGATAAAGTGGGGAAGAGCCTGTCAATTCTTATCAGTGCCAGATATGGTTGGAAATGCCTCTGCCTGAAGCCCTCCTAAAAAGCTGCTGCTATTCAGTGCAGACAATACTGAGCTAGCAGTATAGGATAGCTATTTTTGTTCTAGTGAAATATATTGGGGCAGGCAGGGGGCTTCCGGCTTCCCTTGTCTTGACCTTAAACTCTTGTTGATTCAAACTTTAGATCAGTGGCTTTCAACTGTGTTTGTTGGTTTTTTCCATTTGGTTATAAGGGGAAGATCAGTCATGATGGATCTATGTGCCTAAAAGATGATGTGTTCTTTCTCCTTTGTGAGAGGTAATCTGCCTCTGAATACCAGTTGCTGAGATTCACAGGTGGGAAGAGTGCTGCCACCTTCAAAAAGTGGCACTCCAGACCTGCTTGTAGGCTTCCCTTTAGGACATCCAGTTGGCCAGTCTGACAGTGGAGTCCTGGATTAAATGGGCATAATCCATTAAAGAAACCTACCTGAATCACCTGTGATGTGCAGGAGTTCTCTGTGGCAGATGCACCAACAGTCCCATGCCCACCAGTTAACATGGAAAGGCTTCTCTACCACTACGTTTGAAGGCTTCTTCTTTAGCTATGAACGGCATAAATCCATTCTGATCTAGGGGACTCTGACGATTTCTCAAACATGTGAAACTCCACATGAAGGTTAAGCTCAGTATTGAACAGAAGGTAGGACAGAGCTTTCTAAACTGTGTTGTGACACATTAGTGTGTCGGCTGCAGCATATACATGGGTCACGCAAATGCTCCCCACACTATTCCCGGGGCTGGAAAGGGGTTAGTTTTACCTCCAGTTTGCTAGTAAAACTGAATTACTGTGTTGCAAAATGCTGCATGTGTAAAAAAGTGTGTCATCGACATGAAAAGTTTGGAAAGCTCTGGTGTAGGGAGTCCCATAGTGTTTTCAGGCAGGGCATTCGTAAGGAGCAGCCTGATTATGTTCTTCTCTGACTCGCTGAGTGCTAAGGCATAGGCCTGTGCCATTCTGTCTTGTACGGCTTCATTGAAAAAAATTGCCCCAAACCTGCCTTTAAATGATATGTATTTCATATGGACTTTTAAACATAAAATACACACTTTTTAATGTGCTCATCTCTGTGTTACACATTTTTTGTGCCCTCTTGGTTACCTAAAATATGTATTTTTGTGTGCCCTTCCTTTTGTACACTAAAACTGCATAGTCAGATCTGGAGAGCTGCACGATCTGAAAGGAAGTTGCATTGTGATCCTGAAGCAAGTTCAGGAGTGTTGAATTGAGTTGGTCTGCTGAAAAAAGCTCATTTGTCACAGCAAGAGTTAAGCAAAGCAATGGCTCCATCTGCTGACAGTTAAGGAAATAACCTAATTTCAGCACAGTGCAGATTAGTATGGGTATAGGTGGTTGTTCAAACAACCTGATCCCAAATAAATCAAGTCTTTAAAGTTTAATACCATCACTTTAAATTGAGCTCAGAAACAAAAACTGGGATTTATCATGGAAGACAGGAATGAATGAATGAATGAATGAATGAATGCATGAGCGAAAGAGTTTCAGTTATTAGCTGCTGGGAAAGACCTATGCCCGAGACCTTGGAGCGCTGGTGCCAGTCACAGTAGATGTTACTGCTAATGGGAGTTTCTGGCAGAAAACAAGTGGCACAATTGTTAAAACAGCTGCCCAGGCTGCCCATTTACTAATGACACAGGTTCAAAGGCTTTTAATTTATAGCGTACATCGGCTGCCACCTAAACCCAACTCAGTGAGATAATCTGCAGCGGCATCTCTGGTATTTCCTCGAGTTGATGAGGCTCATTTGACAACAACAAGAAATCAAGCCTTTAGTGTCATTGATCAAGTTCTGTAGAACTCTCTGCCAATAGGGATTCAGGCACCTTCTATGCCAGTATTGAAAGGCCTGCTGAAAACCTTTCCTCAGGGCCTATGCAGGCAATTGAGAATTCATCCTTCTGCAGTGGTTTATAGATACTTGTGTTTAACTTTTTTGCTTTCAATTTGTTTTTCACTTTTTTATGCTTTTATTGTGTGGTTTTTTAAAAATCCTTTTCATGTTGTAAAGTGCATAGATAGGTTTTTATGATTTAGCAGTATGTAATTTTTTAATAAGTAAATAAATAAATAAAATGGGCAAATAATGCAGCCTGACCTGTCCTTGCTGTTTGGGAATCAGACTTGCCTCGTCCTCTTTTCAGGTGGAAAATTACGTGGCCCACATCCGTACGTTGACAGAAGCGCGGGATGCTCTGGCAACTGCATTCGAGAGAGAAAATGTGCAGCTTAGGGTGGAAGTTACACAGCTACAACTTGAGCAAGGTACTCTCTCTCTCCCTCACTTTGCTGAACATGTCAGATCCAGGACCGTGAGGCTGAGGCCACCCTCCCAAAAGTGTCCCCTCAGCTAGCCCATTGCTCACAAGGATCTTGATCAAACTGGAAAGTGGGGAGTAAACTTGCTTTTTATTACTTTATCTACTTAGAGCATTTAGACTCTACACTTCAGCCAGAAACATTCCCCAAGTAGCTTAAATACAACTAATTAAAACAAGGCAGTCCCTGATCGCAGGCTTACAAGGTATAAAGCACAATACGCAAGGGAAAAGGGACAGGGAGGGAAAAGGGGGGGGAGCAAACTTAGGCACCAGTTTTTAAATGGTAGTTGCTACAAATGCCTGCTGTAAACTTTTCCATCCCACCACATCAATGCAGGCAATTACATCCCCCACAATGGTCTATTGAGGTTTGCTTTTAATTTCTTTTTGCTTTTAAGTAGATTTTAGATTTCTATAATTTTATTGTCTGGTTTTCTGTTTTTATATTATTGTAAACTGCTTGACACATTTGTATAATATAGTGGTATATAAATACTTTTATAAATACATAAAAAATATAATGGCCAGCTGGTATGGAAGCAGCTCAGAGGCAGGAGGCACCCAATGGAACTGGTCTTTCTGCTGGCTGATGGAATGAGCCCTGCTTCCCATCTCTCTCAATGAGGTACCTTTCTTCCTCTTATACCATCACAGGCCACCCCCAGTTTCCCTAAATAAGAGGCATTGGGCAGGTTGACTGTGCTGGGGAGCTTGTGAAATGGCTCACCTCAGGAGCCCTGAGAACCACAGTCCAGGTGTCTGTGACGTGCTTACTGGATTAATCTGTACAGAAATTCATGTTTAAAATATGTTCTTAAATATGCATTTTATCGTAAAAATAAGATAAGTCAATGGACTTAAGTTCTGCGATTTCAGTGATTCTATCCTGAGTACAGCTTAGTTTGATACAACCTGCATTTTATCTTAGTGTACACATTTTCAAATGTATTTTATCCTGAAACAGAGCTTGAGGTCCAGAGCCTCTCCTGATGTTTTCCCCTCCTCAGCATCTGTTACCTAGAGGTATATGGACTTTGGACTGGGGCAAAGGATTCTGTGGCCCTCCAGATGTTACTGGACTACAGAATGGCTTTCCGTTGGCTCTTTTTGGAGACATGGTTTCCTCTGTAAAATGACTAAACAGGCAAACATCTGGGTTCTGCCACACAGCTACAAAAGAGGTGGAGGCTTCAAGGAAAAATTGGCTCCTTCTTTGTTGCATTGGAATCAATATAAAACAAACCAGGCAGTAAATGTGGATGCAATAAGTACGCTTTAATTTAATTTAATTTAATTACAAAAGAGCTTGTTGATTCAGGTCAATGGCCCATCTAGTCCAGCATCCTGTTCTCACAGTAGCCAACCAGATGCCCCAGTGGGAAACCAGCAATCAGGATCCAAGCACAAGAGCACTCTCCCTCTTGTGGTTTCCAGCAACTGATATTCAGAGTCATCGCTGCTGCCAGCTGTGGAGGCAGAGTATAGCCATCGATAGCTAGCAGCCATTGATAACCTATTAAATCCTGTTAAGTATATTTACCATTTAGCTGTTAAATCCTGTTAAGTTCGTCCTGTTAAATAAATGTTGAACATAAGGTGGTTAGGTTACAGGGTTGAACATGAGTTAGGTAAGTAATAACTATACTGTACTCATGAGTATAGTTGCAAAACCAGAATTGACCCCTTACTGCTTTCCTCTGCTCATTGCCCAATGCCCACAGTGGTTCTCAACAGTGCCGCAAGCAGAGAGCTGACCTTGAGGAAGAAGCTACTTCCACAGCTCTTGCCTAACCCGTGCTATGCGTTTAGTGGGTGGGTCGATGCATTATGTGATAATGGATCAACGGCTTTAGTGAGGGGTGTGTGTGTGTGCTCAGCCTCCAAACCACAGAGCTCTAATTGCCCTGCACACAAACCAACCAAGCAACAGAATGGAGCAATTTAAGCGTTCACAGAGAAAATGTTTTTGCTGATGTGTTAGAATCAAATAAGTGTTTTTAAAAATTGACCTGCTCGTTTATTGTATTTGTGCCTGGCTGTGCAGCCAACTTGGCTTCCTGAAGCAGCTTACGGCAGTTAAAATCTCAGTTGCTAAATACACAGAAAAGTTACATGGAAAATAATTAAGAGAGCAGCAACAAGATAAAACAGGCATCACCTTCTCAGTGTATCCTCAAAGAGATGCAAGTAGAAGAGACCAGCATGTTCAAAAACAGAAATGGTATTCCAGCTCTCATCTGATTCAACCCATGCCACATATCACATCTTAACTTTGAAACCTGATTCCCAGCACTCTCTTCTCCTCTTAGCAGAAGGTTCCGAACAAAAGCATATTTCCCCAGTTAGAGTCACAGTGACCTGGTTTCACACCTCCCAGGTGACCATTGGTGGCTGGTGCTTGCCAGGAGTGGAATGGGAAGCGGGGAATCAAAAGCAGTATGCTGGGAGTCTCAGGTGGGGAGAGTTACTGTTGCACTCAGGTCCTGCTTGCTGGCTTCCCAAATGCATCTGGTCAGCTACTGAGGAAAGCAGACCACCTAAGTGGGCCACTGAAAAAAGTAAGGGGAAAGGGTGAAACTCAGCAGCAGAGTATCTGCTTTTCATGCAGAAGGTCCAAGATTCAATGTTGCTGGATCCAGCTCCCATCATCCTTGGCCACTGGCTATGCTGGCGAGGCTGATGGAAACTGGAGTCCAACAACTTCTGGAGAGCTGCGACTTATTCTCCACTGGCGTGAGGCAGTTGGCAGAGTAAAGTCTGTCATCAGCAAGTCCTGTGCCATCTTTATGGAATGTGAACCCAGTGAATGCAAAAGAATCTGTCCAGTGACGGTGATGTCTGAACCATCCAGATTAGCTTGGGCTTATCACATGGGAGGAAAGAAAGAATCTAGAGAGGAGAACAGCAGTGGTTTTGCCTACAGAACAAAAGTGAACAAAACCCTCTCTCATAACACTGGACATCCAACAAGGCTAAATGTTGGGAGATTGAGATGAAATAGAAGAAAGGACTTCTTCACACAGTGCAAAGTTAAATTATGAAACTCACTCCCACAAGAGGCAGTTATGGCCACCAACTTAAATGACTTTCACAGAGGGCTGGACAAATAGAGGAGTGGCTATTGATGGCTACTTGCCTCCGCAGTTGGAGGCAGCAATGTTTCTGAATACCAGTTGCTGGAAGCTGCAGGAGGGGAGAGTGTTTCTGTGCTCAAATCCTGTTGGCTTGTTTCCCACAGGCATCTAGTTGGCAACTGCAAGAACAGGATCCTGAAGAGTTGGGCTCTCTTTGGCCTGGTCCAGCAGAGTTCTTCCTATGTTTCTATGTGAACAGAAAGTACACAGGAATCATTGCTGTGGGACCTAGGCACAACTGTTCCTCCCTCCACTCCCTGAGCTCTACATGCTTAAACAGAGCAAAAGCCTGACTGTCCACTCCCTGTCCAAATCAATTGCATGTTTCCACTCAGAGGCCTGCTGCCAGTTCCATTTGCTCTTGCAATCAAAAACATCTCCGCAGTTTCCACTCTGTGCTATCCCCTTTGATTTTAAACTGCAGTTTAATAAAGGGGGTGTACAAAAGGCCGAGGATAGGCAGTAACGACCAAAAAGGGAGCAAGAGGGAAGCAGAAATGGCTGTGCTAGGATCATGCCGCATGGATTATTTCTTTGTTTATAAAAAATATTTCATGGAAAAAAAGACATACATAAAAAATCATACATAAAACCATGCTTATAAAATGACTTAACATTTTATAATTGAAGATCAACTAGAAACAGTAGCCAAATGATACCCTAGATTTATCCCACATCTTTGTCTAGTTTGCCAGCTATGGCTGTTCCTGGACTGGGATAGCCTGACCACTGCAGTCCATGCATTGGGAGCCATGAGGCTTGGTTACTGCAATGTGCTGCCCTTGGACCTGATTCGGAAGCTCCATCTGGTGCAGAATGCAGTGGTCAGACTGCTGATGGGAGCTGTTGTCTGACAACATGTGACCCCATTGTTGAATGGGGGCTTACTACCACGCTGTGTTAAGGTCCTTGTATTAACTTGCAAATCCCTAAACAACTTAGGTACAGGGAACCTGGATACCTCCTGAATCCTTCTAACCCAGCTCAATCATGGAGATCACCTGCAGGAGCATCGTTGGTCGTTCCCTAAGTTGGGAGGTCTCATCTGACAGTAACACAAAACTGAGCTTTTAGGGTTGTTGGCCCAGTCTTGTGGAATGCTGTTCCAATAAAGATATAGCAAGTGCCATCTGTTTAAACATTTAAATGTCTGCTGAAAACTTTTCTGTGCCACCAAGCTTATGCAGACAGTTGATGATCTTTGATTTTATCTTTTAGGGTTTTATGTGGGTTTTATTGTATATGTATTTGGTTATTGTAAAGTGCTCTGATAGTGATATTTTTTATGAATAGAGGTATACAAGTGGTGGAGAACAGAGTTTTGTTTTGTTTTTAAATGAGACAAAAACCTTGCAAATCTTACTTTCTGGAGGTGGAAGTGGAATGAGTGACTACAACAAACCAGCAGCTGAATTGCCTTCAGCTCTCTGGGCAGGTGTGGAGGCAGCCCCCTCTTTGGCTTTGGATCTTGGAGGTGGTTCTTTCCTGTCTCTGGACTTGTGTTGAAGCCAGCAACTCTCTCCAAGAAAGCTGGTTCTTTTTTATAGGATGCTTAGGCGTGCATTTCTTTCCCACACCACCAGAATCTCAGCAGAAGGAAGTGGAAGAAATGTTGGAGCAGGAAGGCTTGTTTGATATCGCCCACAGCAGCCCCAGTGAACAGGTTGCTTATTTGCTGGTTGAGAGAAGCACCCTGCTAGAGAAGATAGATGCGCTGGAGCAAAAACTGCAATCCCCCAGCTGTTTGGAAAGCCTTTGCGCTGCTCAGCTTCAGGTACATCAGCCTTCTTTATCTGGAATGCTTTTCTATTCTGCCTTAAAGCCCTGAGAGGCTCCCAGAGCAAATTGCAGAAAAGTAATGGTATAGTGACCTCTCATGGAGGACCAGTGACCTCTCATGGAGGAGAGAACTATTGATGGCTACTAGCCATGATGACTCTGCTCTGCCCTTCATAGATGGAAGCAGCCATGCTTCTGAATACCTGTTGCTGGAAGCCACAGGAGGGGAGAGGGCTCTTGTGCTCGAATCCTGCTTGCAGGTTTCCCTCTGGGGCATCTGGTTGCCCACTGTGAGAACAGGATTCTGGACTATATGGGCCATTGGCCTGATCCAGTGGGCTGTTCCTATGTTCTTAATGTGCTAGCCAATGGATGCCCACCTCAGCTGGCATTTTCCTTAAAAAATATATTATTGTCCATTTTGTTTCCAGGTCTCACGAAGACAGGAAGATATAAGATTTCCCAATTCATTTCCCTCCAGTTTGATAGGGGAGAAGTATGTATATTCAGGGAGCAGAAGAGGTGTTTTCAGATAACATCCGTTCACCTTATAAAACATTATGTTTTTTAAAACTCTCCGTGTTATTTATATTAGTACTATGAAGAAATACAAGGGGAAGTATTTTGGTGAAGTTATGTATTTTTAATCTTTCTTTCTTTCTTTTTCTTTTTTGTCTAAGGATCAGTTGGATCACATCCAGCGGACACTAGAAGATGAGCTTCAGGAGCAACGGAAATCTATGCAGTGCACCAAAGAGATGATGCATAAAGTAATAAAGAGAAGAAATTGGTCCAACCCTTTTCACTTCTGCTCATGCTGCTTAGCGTCGTAGTGTATCTTGGGCACATCAAGGGTAACATGGTGTCAATTGAAAAACAGCCATGCATGGATTTTTTTTTAAGGTATCACATAATTCCTGGAAAATGTTGTCTATAGAAGTTGTAGTGGAAGGACCAGTCACATCACTGACAGAAACCTTGGGAAATGAAATGGAAAGTCTATGGGATGAAGATCTATGTGAACTTATGAAGCTGTCCTGTACAAAGTCAGGAGAAGATTGGTCTATTTTGCCCACCGATGTTTGTTTGTTTGTTTGTTTTAATTGATGGCAGCTGTAATCCTGAAAGGCACCACATTTGCTACCTCTGTACTGGGGACTGTGTGCTACTGTAAGATGAAGCCACCAGTTTTAAGAAAGCTTTGCTCCACCCACCACCACCTTCCCATCCTGACAGGGCTTGAGTGAGAAGCAATGTCATGGGCCCTTAATTCTGCCCACTTGTGTCCATCTGTTTAAAATGAAGGTTCCGGCACCTAGGATGCAGAGAGGCCTTCCGCAGCCAGGGCCCTTCCTCTAAATATTGTACTTTGTCTTTTAGTCTCATGCTGAAGAGCTGGCTAGACAAAGCGCCTTGCTCAGACACACTGAGCAGCACTTGGAGGAAGCCACACACAGGTTGCAGTTGGCACAGGCAGAGATCCAGAGGCTGACAGAAGAATTGGCCACGCAGAAGGAAAACCAGAGCAAAATGGGTGAGTTCCAACTGCTTGCAGCCACTGACAACTCAAACATTTTTGGCGGACCTTGGCTGTGATCCATTTTTCTTCTCCAGAAGATGCCACGCTACGTCAATTCCGCCCCCCATCATACATAAGATATCAACACAAACGAATACATTATAATGTTAACATATAAAAATATTGGCAATGGCCAAGGGGGCTATAGATCTATTCTCTTTATTGATCCTCAATGGCCTGGTCGTGTGTCCAAGAATTTGCACTGCTATTTAAGGACTGGCAAGATGTGCTCCATATAGCCAGCCACAGCTAGTGGTGTAGCACTTATGGATTGGTTTGGTTTTATCCAATAGAGTTTTTGAGATGTTTTCAAAGGCAACTTCCCATGTAGCACATTGCAGGAGTCTAATCTGGCTTCTGTTAGAGCGTGGGCCACTGTGACCAGGTGATCTCCATCAAGAGGAAATGGGGATGGACACAGTTTGAAACACATTTTGATATCTGGGCCAGCTCAGATTTATAACTTGCATACAAGGCAGTCAAGAACTGTCACCTGGGAACTGAGTCTCTGTCCCCAAAATAGCTACTTTCCAGGAGAAAGACAAAACAGAAATACTGTTTTGTGAAACAGTAGGCTCCCCAGGAGGGTTTCCCCCGCCCCCAAAGACTTGACAAGTTGGGAATGTGACCCTCTAAACTCCTTTCCCCCTCAAGGCAGAGAGTGTTGCAAAATCACCATAGAACTTTCAGTTAGTGTAGGTTCCAGCCTGGCTGCTCTGTTCAGCACAGTCCAACCTCCTGCTCTGCTTTGGCTGATCAATTTCTTTTTAGGGCAGCTTTTGCCTCAGAGGGCACGTTCTGCACAATGTGCCTCAGCCTCCCAACAGCAGTGCGCCTCCAGATCCCCATCAGAGCTGCTGGTGGATTCATTTTCTGGGTGACCCTCGAGTGCACTGAGCCAGTGAGAAATCTGTTACAATTTGCAAATAGTGTTTGCTTGTTTTTTACACTTGTTTGTGTATCTATGGCTTTTAGTATTTTGAATTTTATGTTATTCTGTGGCATTCCATGTTTCAAGGTTAGAGATTTAGCCAGATAGGCTCTTTAGGTTAAACTTGGGCTTCTGGGTGATGTATTAAGAAGACCTGTGTGTTTTAATAATTTGTGAAATCTGTTGTAAAGGATTTTTCTACCTCTTCAAAACAAATCAGATGGAATCCCTGATTTATTTTAGGTACAAAGCAGCTACACTATTCCTGTGGTACCTTTTTCACTTTTAATAGATCACTGTGGGTTATTGTAGGTTAACAACAATATTATTTCTTGTTTTTGCAACAATAGATGAACATGGCTAGTCCCTAGCAATTGCTTTGATGTTGTTTATTGGTGCCCCACACACATCCATTTAAAATATAAATTAATGGATTTTTTAAAAAATTAGTAAATAGAGAAGCATTGCCTAAAGCACACAGACGCCTCTGATCGGGGATTTCTGGGACAGTTCTTCTAGCAGCGTTCTTCAGCCTTGGGTCCCCAGATGTCTTTGAACTACAACTCCCTTAATCCCTGACCAGGATCATGGGTTTTGTAGTCCCAACATCTGGGGACCCAAGATTGAAGAACACTGTTCCAGCACACTGTTTGTACTTACTGTGTGTGTGTTTAATTATAGGGACAGCAGTAATTTATAGCTCTCCTCCCCCCCACCCCCCCAAAACTGCTCCATTCTCTTGATTTTTCAATCAGCTCCATCCATGGCAGAGAGCTTGAAAGAAGAGGCGAATAAGGTGAAAGACAATGGTAAGTTGCATGCTGCCTATATCACTTGCTTAGCACATTTGCAGGACTAATTATGATTTGTATTGGAACAAAGGACAATCTAGTTCAGCATCCTGTTTGCAGCAGTGGCTAAAGAGATGTTTAACAAGCAGAGAATGAAGGCAACAGCCTTCTCTGCATTTCATTTTCAGAGGTTTAAGTGGGGGGAACTGCAACAAAATGTCACCCTCATCATCTGAAATTGATACTAGAGACATCATGGAGTACTCCTGCCCCAGCATGCTCATGTCCTGCATACTGTACTCTGTTCCATTCCTCATCTCCTTTTTCTTTTCCTAAAAATCACTTAGCAATTTGGGGGGATGGGGTGAATGAACAAATTTTGAAGAATATTTCAGGGTTTGTTTGCTCCCTTAGCGTCCCCTTCTTTCCCCACAAGGATTTTCCTCAAGATCCTTTTTCTTTTTTCTTTCTTTTTCTTTTTTGTACTTCTGCAAACAACAGGATTACCTATAAGCATGCTGACATACCTCTCTTATTTCTTTGTGGCTATTAAAATCACAATCCTATTGGCACTCAACCAGCTGAGTTTGTTATTAGAGAGAATTGTGCTGTCCTGCTCGCTTCCATCATAGCTGCATCTGCCCAGGAAGCTCATTGGTTCCCTCTCATTGGCTATAAATGTTTCTGGGCAACAGCCAAATCCTGGCCTTGCTTAGCAGTTGTTGTTTAGTCGTTTAGTCATGTCCGACTCTTCGTGACCCCATAGACCATAGCACGCCAGACACTCCTGTCTTCCACTGCCTCCCGCAGTTTGGTCAAACTCATGTTCGTAGCTTCGAGAACACTGTCCCTAGTGCCTAGCAGTGTCTCCATGTATTTCTCAGTCCCAGTCCCTCTCTGATGACGTTTTCACTGGGGCAGTCAACTAGCACCTAAACTGCACCACTCCACATTGTAGGGACAGGCATGACTTGGATGTTCCTTCAACCCCCAGTTATTCCTTGTACTTGGAAACATGCCAGGGGAAAAGGTTGAGCTAGAGCCACCGTCTAGTCTTCTAGGCAGAAGGAGCCTTTTGTGCAGAAAGAGCATCCAGTCAACTGAGCCCCACCTGTAGCCTGAAGTGATGTAGCTGTATTCCCCCCCCCCCCCCGGAAACAATTAACAATTAACATGGATGAGCATTAAACTTCCACTAGATTTCCAGAAGTGGTTTTTATGCTGGGTGAAAGATCAAATAAATCAGAAAACTGAGTATGTAAAGAAATGTCAAGAAGACAGTGTCATCTGAATGCAGTCTGAGAAGGGGCTACATGTCATGCGGGATAGGCTGGCTTGCTAGTTCCACCGAGGGCTCTGGATCTCCTTGGTTGGCCTCAGAAATTGATCCCCTGTGATGTTTTGCTTTGGGAACTTGAGACTATCATCTGAAGAGGGTTCTCCCAGCAGGGGTATGACCAGTGCTTTTTTTTCTTTAAAAATGTTTCTGGGTACTCTCATTTTGACTTATGAAAATCACCATTTTATAGTTCAAATCAGGAAAAATAAATACAGTAAATGGAAAAAAGTACAAAGATTCACAAAATGTTTAGGAGTATGCATCCCCCTGTGTCCACCCAGGAAAAAAGCACTGGGTATGACACAGCTCAGTAATGATGTCCTGGTCATCTCCAGGAATTTGTACTGTTGTGATAATAGGAAAATTTTGGTGGAGGAAACATCATGGGCTGTGTGCCTTCTCCAAAGAACTGGGCCATTTATTGTTCTTGTTTCCCCCCCAAAAAATAATTGAATTTTAATAATAACTAACAAGTTTCCCCATTTTTTTAAAAAAAATTGTCACATTTCCAACAAATAAGTAGAGGATACTGTAATTAAAACATACCAAGAGGGGAAGGATATGTCATTATAATTACAAAGGCTTCCATGGTCTGAACAATTATGCTTTTAAATGTGAAAAAAGATAAAAAGGTAAACTTGAACTGCACTAAACCCAAGACTGTTGCATGGTCTTGTGGGACCTGATGCTCCTGAGCCTCTCTATATAAAATAAGATTAGACCCAATGGCAAAGAAGCACTTGGGGCCCCTGGGCACTTTTAGCTTATGCCACACCTTGGATTACCAATATTCCAGCTTGTTGAGATAAAAGACTTCCAAAACATGGCACTCGTGGCCTGAGCCACTGTCTCAAAATGCAAAATGGTGCCATTTCTGAGATGTAAAAAGAGCGTCTACTTGGATACCTGCTGGTCATGGCCCCTGGTTGCCTTTAGAAATGTCAGAGCTACAGAAGGCCCGGGAGCTGAACATCCGATTGGACCAAGAAATCCTGGCATTACGCAGCAGAGTCCAACTCCTCGACTCGGAGAGACAAATGTTCTTGGAGCAGGTCAGTCTGGGTCACTAATGTTTGGGATACTAGTGACCATCGTTGCCAGTGTGGTGTGTGTGGTGGAGCCAAAGAGCCACCCATCCATCACCAGCATTGCTTCAGCTTACCTGAGCAGGGCAGGGGAGGTTGGGGTTGTGCATGTGAACCTTTGGAGCACCAGTTTGGCTTTTTGTTAAACTGCTGTGTTTATCTGTTCAGACCCTATTATACTAACCCTATTATACTGCTGACCCAAAATGCCAACTGCAGCTACCTATGCTTGGTGGTCCTCTCAGTGCTGAGTAGGGATAGAGGAAAATTCTGATTCAGTTTGCATTTAGGGGCGAACTTAAATTAGCACTTAAGCAAAACTGAAACACCACCATCCCTTAAACATCCACACGCCTCTGAATTTTATAATGCAACTCTCCAGCCAAGTCATGTGTACAAAAATACTTGTTGTTGTTGTTGTTTAGTCGTTTAGTCGTGTCCGACTCTTCGTGACCCCACAAAAATACTTATACTGTGGTAAAGTTTGCATATATTGGGGAGGGGGGCATACAAAATGCATTATATTAGGGGGATTGCTTTGCAAAAATGTGTGTATTAGGAGAATTGCACACCAAACTTCTGGTACAAAAATTACATACTGATGTGGAATTGTGGAGAACTGAAGAATGGAAAAATGAGAAACTGAGAGAAACTGCTGGGCCAAGGAAGTAGTTTTAGATTACGCAAGATCATTTTGGAGGGGGAAATCCTCAGCAGGCAAGGAATTGCTTTGAGGGGCTATTTCTAACCTGGGTGAACTGGCCCAGGAGAGCAGAGATTGGATGTGAATTCTCTCTTCTGAATGAAACCATTGGAAGTCTTTCTTTCTTTCTTTCTTTCTTTCTTTCTTTCTTTCTTTCTTTCTTTCTTTCTTTCTTTCTTTCTTTCTTTCTTTCTGGCATTTAAGGCTGAAAAGCTTGATGCGGAGATTCCCAAGTATCAGGTGACTGAGGAAGAGCCAAGATACGTATTAGCCAGGATGGACCAAACTAAAGAACATGAAGGCTGCTTGTTGCAGGTATTTAAATTTTGTTTGTTTGTTTGTTATTTTTATGCCCCCTGCATTCTCCAAGGAGGTTAAGAGTGGCATAAATTGATTCCCC
This sequence comes from Zootoca vivipara, assembly GCF_965207765.1. Taxonomy (NCBI): domain Eukaryota; kingdom Metazoa; phylum Chordata; class Lepidosauria; order Squamata; family Lacertidae; genus Zootoca; species Zootoca vivipara. The sequence continues at coordinate 24,790,838 of NC_142589.1, forward strand.
CCTTTTATCCTCATGACAACCCTGTGAGGTAGGTTAGTCAGAGAGAGAGAAAGAGTCACTAGCCCATGTTTCCTGAGTGATCTTTGGGGCCAAGCAAGGGATTTGAACCTGGATCTTCCCAGTCTTGTCTATCCTCTATGCCATACTGGCAGTCTATTTCTTCTCACCCCACCCCACCTAAGGGTCAGATTTAAGTGGTAGAGGAGAGGGTATGATTTGAAGGGGCTAACCTTCAACACTTCCCCTCCCCACCACTTATTTCCAGCACTTAGGCCACATTCACCCCATACAGTTAGAGAAATATTAAAAGCACCGCTTTAAACAGTCATGGCTTCCCCCCAAAGGAGCCGTAGTTTGTTAAGGGTGCTGAGAGTTGTTAGAAGACCCCTAGTCCCCTCCGAAAGCTGCAGTTCCCAGAGTGGCTTAAAAATCCATCCCACTTCATAGGGAACTCTGGGAATTGTAGCTCTGTGAGGGGACTAAGGGGCCGCCTCATGACTGTTAGCACCCTTAACCAAACAACAGCTCCCAGAATCCTTTGGGGGAAGCCATGACTGTTTAAAATGGAATCATGCTGTTCTAAATATATGTTGTGACTGCTTTACCCCCAGCCCTCGCAACACTTGTAGAGGAACCCCACTTCTCATGGAGGGTAGGAAACAGACCGGAAAGAAAAGACAAAATATTAGAAGAAAGCAGTAATAGCAATAATTAACATGGGCCTTCAAGAAGAGAACAGAACTGGCTAACTAATGACCAGTAAAGAGCCTGTTCATTAGCTGTGATGAACAAAAGTAATTGGAGAAGGAAGCTTCTAATTAACGTTGTAGAGGACCTTTGCTGAATAGGATTTGCAACTAAGGGGAAATGTGGTTGGGGCCCCACTTTCCATGCATGAGGTCATATCAAGATGGGCTGGAAAAGATTCCTGCCTGAAAAGATTCCTGGAGAGCTGCTGCTGGCCAGGCTGAGCTAGATGGATCCATGGTCTGTCTGAATATAAGGTAGTTTACTATCCTCCTAAATTTTCTTGGATCACAGGATAAAAAGGGAAAGCTGAAAGCTGAAGAAGAGACCAGCATTTTGGATGAAGCTGCCTCAGAAACTGAACATAACAAGGCCCTTCATCAGAGGTGAATAAGCTAAGCAAATGTCAAAAAGCAAATGATTTTCACCAAGTCTCAGTTGGTAGAACATAAGACTCTTAATCTCAGGGTTGTGAGTTCGAGCCTCACATTGGGCAAAAAATTCCTGATTTGCAGGAGGTTGAACTAGATGATCCTTGAGGTCCCTTCCAACTCTACAATTCTGTGATCACTTAAATTATGTAAATGTGCTGCTTTCATTGATGCTGTTGTCTCATTGCCCATGATCCTTGCTTCCGCAAAATACATTTTGTGAATTTCTGCTTTGGTCCATTCACACAGCAGATACTGGTAGAATCTCAGGTTACCAGGGGTCAGCAAACTTTTCCAACAGGGGGCCGGTCCACTGTCCATCAGACCTTGTGGGGGACCGGACTATATTTTTTTGGGGGGGGGGGTGAATAAAATGAATGAATTCCTATGCCCCACAAATAACCCAGAGGTGCATTTTAAATAAAAGCACACATTCTACTCATGTAAAAACACCAGGCAGGCCCCACAAATAACCCAGAGATGCATTTTAAATAAAAGGACACATTCTACTCATGTAAAAACATGCTGATTCCCAGACCGTCCGCAGGCTGGATTTAGAAGGCAATTGAGCCGCATCCATCCCCTGGGCCTTAGTTTGCCTACCCATGGGTTACATCATGCTGACCCTCAGGTAGCACAGCACCTCTGATTGCCAGTCAGTTCCCAGGCCCAATTGAAGATGGCAACATTAAATTCAAATCTTTAACTTAAACTGTGCCAGCTGCTTCAGGGATTTCCTGCCAATGTGTTTCACTTTGATGTAGGTGCCGCCAAGCCATTGAAGGCGTGGAATGCCAAAACTCGCAGCTCCTGCACAAGCTCCGGAAGTTGGAGCGGGAACACGAGGATCTGGTGGAGAGGAATGAGGAGCTGGAGTCCCTCCTGGGGGAGACACAGAACCAGACTAAGGATGAGCGGGAGCAGTTTGAGTGTGAAGTGGACGGACTGCAGAGGAAGGTAACCCAGTCTGGCCAGGTGTTATTTGTTTAGAGCATTTTTATACCTTGCACATTAGCCCGAAAGGCTCCCACATACAACGAAAACAAGACAGTCCCTGCCCGCAAAAGTTTACAGTTTTTTTTAAAAAAATGACATGCAAAGAGGCACCAATTTCCAGACAGTTATTCCTATAGTGATCAGCTGCCCCATTTCAGGGGCAGGAGGTGCCTGGTGGAGCCAGACCTCTGGAAAAGTTGATGGTTCTGCTTCCTGCCTCCCCCACTGAGGCAAGTCGCAGGGCTGTCTGTCTTGACCTTGGGGTCCAGGAGGGGCTTTCGAAGCCCAATTCACACTCTTCCAAGCTGGGCTTCTGTTGACCATCAAGGCATTTTGTGTTGTTGTTTTTCTCCACTGGGGTTGAACGTCTGTACGGTGTGGAATTGTTGGTTGAACTGGAGGGCAATAGGCAGTGAACTTTGAAAAAGGGTAGAGGCTGAAGTGGGATTTGGAGGGAGGAGACAGTCTCTAAGTTCTGGGACATGAGGCAGAGGGGCTTCTTGGTAGTGGCACCCACCATGTGGAATGCCCTCCCATCAGATGTCAAGGAAATAAACAACTATCTGACTTTTAAAAGACATCTGAAGGTAGCCCTGTTTAGGGAAGTTTTTAATGTTTGATATTTTATCGTGTTTTTAATATTCTGTTAGGAGCTGCCCAGAGTGGCTGGGGAAACCCAGCCAGATGGGTGGGGTAGAAATAATTATTATTATTATTATTATTATTATTATTATTATTATTATTATTATTATTATTATTAGGACAGACAATCTATCAGTTTTGATTTCTCTGGGTTCCTTTTTTTAACAACCTTGAGTTCAGTTCACCCCTTTTCCACATCAGTTTGTGAATGATTGATTGATTCTATCAATTCAGGCACATTTCCCGTAACATATGCATTATATACAGTTTTTCCCAATTTACAATCAAGTGGTGTCTGTTTTATTTATTTAAACATTTATATGATGCTAATTCATTTTAAAAATACCAAAGTGATCACAGTGATCAGCACATAAAACCACACAATAAAAACCATATTTGAAAGGTTAAAATAAAAAATCATCGAACTACAGTGGTGCCTCGACTTACAAATTTAATCCGTTCCGAAGGCACCTCCGTAAGTCGAAAAATTCGCAAGTCGAAAAACGCCATTGGAAACGCAATTTCCCATAGGAGTGCATTGGAAACGGAAAACATTGTAAGTCGAAGCAACCCTATCTAAAAATTCGTAAGTCGAAAAATCCCTATCTAAAACTGCCACGGTTTTCTTTTGGATGTCGAGACATTCGTAAGCGTGCGGCCATTACCCCCATTCGTAAGTCGAAAAATTCGGTTGTCGAGTCGTTCGTAAGTCGAGGTACCACTGTATTGTGGACAAATGTCTTCTTAACTGCCTGCAGTAAGCCTGACTGAAGAATAAGAGAGTTTTCAGCAGGCATTTTAAAATTTGAAACAGAAGGCGGCTTCTGAATAAATAAATATGCACATTCTTGTCAGCCATTTGTCCTTACATAACATATTTTTTGTATGTTGTGTTGGTGAATATACACTGACGGGTAAATCATGGGGCATGATCACTGGATCCAGTGGAGGGAAATTCTCCCTGGCAGGAAAGCGATCTAGAACCCTAAACAGTTGGAAGCTATAAGGCTGAGCTAACAGTTTCCAACTGTCAAGAGCAGTTGGAGTCTTCCTGAGCCAAGGGCCTCGTGTGTCTCCCTTCATAAGATGGAGCTACAGGAATACTTCAGTGATAGGGAGCCAGAAAGAAACATAATATGCCCACGAGTAGCTCAATTGGAGGAGATTAGTGAGAAGAACATGGCACACAGGTATTTTCATTTGGTTTTCCTCGCTTTGTAAGAAGGGCGGCCCAGCAGATGCTCCTAGTCAACAACTTTAACCAGCCCTAGCTAGCTTGGCCAACAGTCAGGGGTGATGGATGTTGTGGTTCAACAACATCTGGGGGCTCAGAGAGGTTCCTTAGCCCTGGCCTAACTGTAGAACCAACGCTTCTTACTAAGCCTAGTTCCTGGCCTTGGTCAGACCACGAGGTCCTGGGTTTCCTCTCTTGATGGAGATGGAGGGTTCTTTGCAAAACCAAAAACAGTCCTATTTCTTCTAGGTGGGCGGAACCAGCCCTTTTTCTGGGGGGGACTCAGGGGTATGTATACCCCTAAACATTTTGTGAATCTAAGTTTGGCTTCATTGAGGGGCAGTATTGCAATATGAGTAGGAAAATGAGAGTACTCCTAAACATTTATTTCTATTTTTTTAGGGGGGGAAAGCACTGAACGGAACTACGGTATAATAATTCTCAGTTTTGCTCCTAAGTGGGGTTCTGTTCTGGTGCCACAGCACTAGAAAATGAGGGAACGAGTGGGGTGGCTGGCATTTCTCATGGGGAAAGTCTCCTGGATAGGACGTTGTTGTTGTTGTTGTTGTTGTGTGTTGTTAATCATAATTCTTGCCCATCCCCATCCTTCACCCTAACATAGGGCTTGGGGCAGCAATCCCATCATCTCTTGCCATTGACCCTGCTGGCTAGGACTGATGGGGGCTGGAGTCTAGCAAGATCTGGAGCCCCAATTTAACGTATTTTCTGTTTGGCCCTGAGTCAGGCCTGTGCACTAACCAGGCAGTGATCCTGCGTGGTCCCAAGCAGAGGCATCACCCCGGCCTTGCTACATGAGATATGCTGGCACCTGAAGCCAGGTCTTTTTTGTGTACATGTGTGGCAGTGCATAGCCCACTTCCCAAAAGATTCGGAGGGAAGGTGAGGTTTGAGCTCATGAGTTCTCAGCTCACACTCTCATCCAGCTTTTCTTTAATTGATTAATTCCATTTCTATACTGCCCTTCCTCCTGTGGGAGTTCAGAGCAGTAAACAACATAAAAATACAATCTAAACAATGAATCCCAAAATCAAAATACAAAGCAATACTGGCTGCTGAAATTTCAGTAAATGTATAAAGCATATTAAATATTATATCTATCACATCTTAAAATATAGTTTATTAACATATATAACACATCTTTAATATATATTTAATGTATTTCTATCTCACCTTCCTCTCAGGTTACATTTAAAAGGACCTGAGGATCTTAGAACTAGGGCAGGCTTGTAGTGGAACATATGAGCTTTCAGGTAACCTGGGCACCCAAGCCATGTATTTGAACATCAGGAGGTGTGTGAAGGGGTTGGGGGACTGAAAGAAGGGCTTGCCAAGGCACTTTTTATTTTTTTAAACCCTCTTCCCTCTTGTTTGGGGTGTGTGTCAAGATTTCTCGTTTAGAGGCAGAACTGTGGAAAGCGCAGAAGAGTAAATCCGATATGCCTGACGAAGAAACAAGCGAAGTGGCAGATTCCCAAGAGGCAAGGAACAAGGTTGAAGGGGTGTTTTGGGGGCCCCTAGATTGGGAAGGAGGTGAGAGGTGGGGGTGCAGCTCTGAGGCCCACCACCATTGGGTTGCATGGTCCACACTTGCAGACCTCCCCTTTCAGCAGGCTGACAATGGTTGCAATTTTCACTGGTCTCAGGTGGAGAAAAGTAAGCGAGAGAAAGTGGAAGAGCTGGAAAGCAAACTCTTGGAGGAGACAGAGTGGAGGAAGCAGCTGGCCTGCAACCTTGAAATGACACAGAAAGCATTGAAAGATGGAAAGAAGGTGAGTGGTCCTATTGTCAGCTGCTTTTAGAAAGCCTCCAAGAACTACGTAGGTCAGCTGATGCTTTGACAAAGGAAATAGTTTGACTAGTTCAGCAAGTTTCCTGTTAGAGATTCCAGCCTCACATACACAAGACCACAGGCTTGGAAAGGACCCCTGGGTATCATCCAGATTGAGCCCACCCCTCCAAACTATAACAGTAACTTCCCAGCTAAAGAGCTCTCATTGCACGCCATCCCAGCTAACTCCCTTGGTTGTTCAACCAGGAGCTGCACAGTTCCAAGTCAGAGCTTCTGCGGCTTCGGGGAGCAGCTGAGGAAAGAGATTTTCTGCATGTGACTCTTGAGAAACTGCAGCAGGAGAATGTGATGCTGGAAATGAAGGTGAGCCTTGTGGGAAGCTTAATAATCAGAAGTGCTGGACTTTAAAAACAATGCCCATGAATAAGCTTCCTTCTGTTGAGACAGACCATCGAGTACACTTTGACTGGATCTTAGCCTTCCACTCCCCACCTTGAACCAGGAGGACCAACGCCACATTACAGAGTGAGGTCCCCCAACATTTCCAGAATACTGCCATGTGATATTTGGAAGGGTGGGGTGCTGTTTGACTTGCACAAGCCCACCCCTTTAGGGCCACACTTTACTTGGTCCTGGTCAGCGCTCTTAACTTGGGATATTTGCGTTCCTAACCTTGCAGGTGTCAGAGCTCTTCCAGGAATGTGAACAGCTCAACCATGTTCTTACAGAAGGGAAAAAACCTGGGGAAATATCGTTGGCAAGCCGGAGGATGTGCACTGAACTGACAACTAAGGAGAGGGCTTTGGAAGATCAGATCCACAGCCAGGGAGAAGAAAGAGAGCAGCTGCGGTAAAATATCTAAATAAAGATTTAAAATGTGTATTTTTATCTCAATGTATGCATTTCTAAGCATACTGAGCTGTCTCCAGTGTCGGTCCTACTCAGAGCAGACCTACTGAAATAAGTAGACATGATTTTCATAGGGCTTCTCTGAATAGGGCTTGGCTCGCTTCCGCACCATATATTTAAAGCACTCTGATACCACATTTGCTGTTATGTCTCTCCCCGCCACCACCCTAATAAATGAGCACTGCAGTTTGTTAAGGGTACTGGGAACTGTAGCTCTGTGAGGGGTCTCCCAACAACTCTCAGCACCCTTAACAAACTACAGTTCTCAGGATTCCTTGGGGGATGTCATGTGCTTTAAGTGGATGGTTTGTATGCAGCCCATGTCAAGAAGCCAGCAAGTATCCATGCTTATATTTTTGTCCCTTATCTTGAGGTAATTACAAAACTCGCACCCCATTTTTAATAGGGTATGCTGCAGTAAATGGCGTTTATCTGTCGGCCTCTTTCTCTCCTCTCCTCCCCCCTCCACCTTCAACCTGAAGTGTTAAATTGTTAGAGAGCAAGAAGAAAACTGAGGAACTAGAAAAGAAGGTTAAGGAGAGCTATGAAGAGAGAAGGCGCCTGTGGGAAGAAAACATGCAGTTAAGGAAAGATATCCTGGATCTCCAATGTCAGTTTAACACCAAGAGCACGGCAAATGTCAGGGCAAAACGTGAGGCTGGCTTTGGAGAGAATCCACCCCGCAAGACTCAGACTCCCATGGGGAGCACATATGGGGAACCGAAGCAGGTAAGAAGGCTTCCTGAATGAAATACCTCTCTGTAAGACAGAGGTTCCCCAAAGTAAGATAGTCTCCTGCAAAAAAGAGAAAGTGCAGTGATTTTTTTTGGGGGGGGGGTTGTCTCAGTAAGGACACGGAATCATTGTAGATGCAGATGTAAACAGAGGAACCTGGAACTTTTCAAAGCTATTTCTTAGAATTGTAGAGTTGGGAGGTGCCCCCTAAGGGTCACCTATGGTCTAACCCCCTGCATTGCAGGAATCACAGCTAAGTAATCCTGGACAGATGGCCACCTGACCTCTGTTGAAAAACCTCCAGAGAAGGAGACGCCACTGCCTCCTGAGATTGTCTGTTCCATTGTTGAACAGCTCTTATGTTCAAAGTTCTTCCTGGTGTTGTCAGTGGGTGGATAGTCCATAGGCACAGGTGTATAGGGGTGTATTCAACTATGCCCTATGCAGAGTAGACCCACTGAAAAGAATGGACCTGAGTTAGTCTTTCCCATTAAGAACATATGAAGAACCTGCTGGAGCAGGCTAGCAGCTCACCTAGTCCATCATCTTGTTCTCACTCTGACCAACCAGATGCCTGTGGGAAACCAGCAAGCAGCAACAGAGCTCACAAACCTTCTCTCCTCTTGTGGTTTCCAGCATAGCTGGCATGGCTAGTAGCCATCAAGAGCCTTCTCCAGGAATTTCTCTAATCCTCTTTTAAAGCCATCCAAGTTGGTGGTTCTCACTGCCTCCCGTGAAAGCAAGTTCCGTGGTTGAACTATGCATTAATTGCAGTGCGTCCACTCTGAGTAGGACTTGCATTGGATGGATGTATACAACTCATTGGTCTACTGGCAATCTTCAGTGGTCTATTGGTAAGGCTGAGAGAGCTCAGCAGATCTGGGAGCATTGTGGCAGGTATTGGCATGGGATTGGCTACTGAGCATCACTTGGTTCCCAGAAGGCTCCTGGGCAGTGTTGGGTATGTCCCCAATTCATGTGGCTAATACTGCTCAGGTGGTGTCAAAGAGAGCGGGAAATGGTGCCAGTCCCAGTCCAAGCCCTGTGTTGCTCCTCTCTGCATTCATCTGGCAACTGTATCAGCTGCCTTCCTCACAGCTTCTGCTCTGTCTCACAGGGTCTGCTGGGGGAGAGACCTGAGCAGAAGGAGGATGGGTATCTTCTCTGGCAGGATGTTCAGCGCATCCAGAACTTGGGCAGCTCTGCCGAGAAGGAGCTGAGGTATGAAAGGGAGAAGAACTTGAAATGCAACATCTTGCTTCAGCAAGAAAACATCAAGGTAGGTGACCCCATCCCCATAGGGCAGGAAATCCAAGTGACAGTTTTGAAAGAGATGGGGACATGTCCCTTCTTCTTTGTCTTCTTATTCCTCCTCTTTTTCCTCCTCCTTTTCTTCCTCCTTCTTTCTTCTCCTTCTTCCTCCTTTTAAGACATGTGTTCATTGAACAGATTTATGCCCTGGCTTTGTTAGGCCAAAGCATCTCCACTTGACTAGCACATAGTTTTCATTATGTGATTCATGAGCTGCTTCTTGAAAAGGCATCTCTTTGCTTATTCCTGGCCCTTTCAGGCTGGATTTTGTGGGCTATGGCCAACCAAGTTCCACCCAAAGCAGACCCTTGGAAATTAGTGGACATGACTAACTTAAGGTCCATTAATCTCAGTAGGTCTCCTCTGAGTAAGACTCCGTTGGCGTTTGCTTGCGTAGTCTTGCCATGCAAATAGCTCTCCAAATGGAATGTGTTGCTTGTTGGATCACCATTTTAGCTTGCACTTAGCCCTGTATCAATGTACCAGCTTTTATGTACCAGCTGAACCGTGTCACCTCCTGTTTGCCTCGTGTCCCAGTCCAATTTGAGTGTTGAAGCCTTTGACAGACCCATATCTGGGAGTTGGAGTTCTTTGCCTGGCAATGAGGGAACTGCCATTTTGTTGTCCCACTTTCCTGAAAGTGCTACCTTTTCTCTGCCCCACCCTTTCAGATCAAAGCCGAGCTGAGGCAAATGCAGCTGAAGCTCTCCGACTCCGCCAAGGCCTGTTCGTCACTCACTTCACAGTGGGAGCTCAGCCAGCAGAAGGTCAAAGAGCTGGAGCTGGAGCTGCTCAGGCAGTCGCAGGCAGCCAAGCAGCAGAGCGGCCTGAGGGAAAAGCTCACCCAGGAGAAAGCCAGGGCCACTGAGGCTGAGAGAAAGGTCAGTGGCCAAAGCTGGGTTCCCAAGCTGCTTTCGACAATGCCATCCTGAAGAGTTGCAGAAGTATTTGTTTAGTTTAAAAAATTAGACCCTGCTTTGCACTATGTGCCTCAATGTGGCTTGGTTAAGCAATGGAATTTGCTCCCATAAGAGGCAGTGATGGCCACCAACTTGGATGGCTTTATAAGAGGGCTGGGCCAGTTATGGAGGAAAGGGCTATTGAGGACTGCTGGCCAGGATACCTGCGCTCTGCGTCCATGGTTGGAGGCAGCAATGCTTCTGAACACTACAGAAGGGAGAGTGCTCTTGTGTCGAATCCTGCTTGTGGGCTTCCCATAATAGGTCTCTGGTTGGCCATTGTGAGAAAAGAATGCTGAGCTAGACGGGCCCCCTCTGACCTGATCCAGCAGGCTCTTCTTACGTTCTTAAGTAATGTTCTTTAGTTTGAAACATACTCCTTGCAGCTTCTGGCCCTCTTGCTGCTTTCTGATCAGTATCACTGGGTTGTTGTAGCCCATAAGGAGTTCCTTGTTCGTTCCTGCTGCATCTCCCACATTGAGGCAATGCTTTGCTTTCTACATATCTCTTCTTTCCAAATCTCTGCTGCTTCTGAGGCTGCTCTTTCCTCCCCTCCAACTTCTCTGGCAGACTGGGAAGGTGCATCTCATACAGCTGTGACTATTTAGTTCCTAAATTCTTCAGGCCCCTTTTGTTAATGGTTACCTACCTGGGCCACTTAGAGCCCTTGGTGTATCGCTTCACCCTTCTTCCTAGATTTTGGACCTGCAGCAAACACTGAAGGAATCTCACCACCAAGTACGGCTCTCCGAGACCAGCATCTTGGTGAGGAAGCAGCTGGAGGAACAGCTGAAGGAGGCCAGGGAAGAGGAAACCAAGGCCCAGCGGCAGTTCCAAGAGGAGCAGCGAAAAAGGTAGCAGAGATCACCTGAGTTTCTCTTCTGTAAGACAGGAACAAATTTTGTGGTGTAAGGGGATTTGGCCAGCTGGTAAGCAGCAGGGATTTGACCAGGAAACGTTTGCTCTTTATTCTTTATTAATTATTACATTTTTATTCCACTTTCTCTCCAAGAAGCTCGAGGTGGCATGCACATTTCTTCTCACTCCCATTTTATCCTCAAAACTCTATGAAGTAGGCTTGGCTGAGAGACTATGAATGGGGTAATCTGCATAGGGCTATTTTGAATTGGATAAGATTGAAATGATAACTTGCCATTTTGAATTGGATAATTGGCATTACCAAAGTTAAAAAAGGGGGGGATGCCCCAGAGAGTGATCCAATTTAGCATGTTTATTTTTAGTTATCTTTGGTAAACGAAGTGAAAAGCTTCAAAACTGCCAAACTTGCCAAATACCATATTTGCAATTGGCATCCAGTCATTAGGTCATGTCCAGTGCAAGTTCTACTCAAAGCTAGACCCATTGCCATTAACCCAGGTATATTACGGTAATAAGTTTACTCTGAGTAGAACTTAGTTGGATACAACCCGTTGTTACTAATGGCCATGGAAAAAATGAACCACACTGGATGATTTCCTGTTTTGCATCACTGGATTTTTCTCCTGTTGGCTGCCAGGAAGCTCCTGGATCAGCAGACAGAAGACCTGCAGCAGCAGCTCAGGCACTCCCGGGAGAGCGAGGCACAGCTGGCCAGGACCTTTGCTGAGCTGCAGATCCAGCATCAGCATCAGGAGGCCCAGTTGCGGATCCTGGAAGAAGAGAAGAAAACCCTCTCCAATGAGGTGAGAAAAGGTCGCTGCTAGGGATGGACAAATCCAGCAATGAATTCAGTTTACCATTTTTCCCATTTATGAGGACAGAAATAATAAGGCTTTTGTGATTACTTAGTGTACAGAAGCAGATGGTTTCAATTTTGTGTTCTCTTGCCTGTTACTTTGTCTCATATAAAGCAGTAGCTGATAACCTAACACATACTTTAAATCATGTATTATAGTTACCTGAACAATTATCACAACATCACAGAGACCCTTTCCTGGTAGCCTATACAGTGCCTCTTGGGTGAGCATATGGGAACAGGTAGCCCTTAGATGCTCTGGTTCCAGGCTCTGCAAGGTTGAGACCAGGGATTGTCCTTTTAGAACAGCAGATACATGTCCTCTGTCACAAGTGACCGCCTGCCAGCTTGTCCACATGGCTGGCCTCTGGCTGAATTTGGTTGGCAATTGACTGATGACCCCATGCCAAATCTCCTTTTCAGCATCTCCAGTGTCAGAAATACAGCCAGAAGATTTCAGGGCAGCTGTTGGGGTTGCAACAGGAGAGGGAAACCCTCCGGGAAGAGTATGAGCACATCCTGAAGGAGGTGGCCATTTCTGTCAGGTGACTACACAAAAGCATGGCTGTGGAACCTTTGGCCTGGGGCCTGAATCCAGCCCTCCAGGTTTATCTGCCTGTTCCTTGGGATTATCTCCAGGCCACACTCCTTCCTGGCTCTGCTTTGCTTTTGTCTGTCTGGACTGTGTCCTTGAACTCTGATCATGCCTTTTGCCTGCTTGGGTGGACGGCAGAGAGAGGGGTCCCTATGCAGAAACCAGCCTAGTGGGCAGTCACTGCTCTTCCCACCTTTGCCTCTGGCCTCGCCCACCTTTGCCTCTGGCCTCATCTGTAGATCTAAGTGCCACTGATGAAGAGGAAGCCACCCCCTGGACTGGTTGGAAGTCAGGAGTTGGGTGCTGACTAAGGGAGGGCAGAGGCTGGGTATGGATTGCCAGGCCTCCGCTGACTTGGCTGTGTGTCTTGAGCACCAGGGCCCCTTTTCTGATGACTGTGGCCTGTTTTCTCAGGAAACAGAAAGAGCGACAGCTCCGGCATAAGGCCAAGCTCCGGCGAGCGAAGGAGACCTTCATCTGCGAAGTGAAGCAGCGTGATGTCCGCATCAGGCACCTTGAGAACGAACTCAAGCTCTCCAAAAGTCAGTCAGAAAAGGTGAGAGCCCTCTCAGATGGTGGCTTATTTCTAAAAATAACAACAGTAATTGAATTGTTATAAAAAATAAGCTTTCCAATAAAATTTCTTGTTAGATGTTTTACAACTGCACCCCCCAGTCGTGTTGGATCATAAATGTCAAAGAAAAAAAAGGAGTTTAGTCTGCCAAAATGCTAGACGAAAAAAGCATGTAACAGAATAATAACACCAAAATCCATAATAGGGCAACCCCTTTTATTAGGCCCATCAAAATGTCACCATAAAATAATGTGAAAGCTTTCAAATCCTCTAGGTGCCAACTCTTAAATGTTTTCCTGTTTGCTTGAATGCCTCGTGCAAAATCCTGATGGTCTGGAGGGTCCTTGAGTGGGGTCCCTTTCCCCTTTGCATTTTAACCATGGTTTGATGGGGTTACAATTCTGGTGGGGGAACGGAAGAGGAGCAGAGAATGCTGGAAAACATGACGGGGCTTCTCTGTGTGGCATCCCTCCTTGCAGGATGCAATGCTGATTGCGCAAGTGACCACTGAAAACGACATTTTACTCCAAGAAAAGCGGAAGCTCACTCAGCAGCTCCACAAACTGGAGGAAGCGGAGCGGAGCAGCAAGCAGGACCTCTCCACAATCCAGAGCAGGTAGCAGCAGCTTTGTTTTTTGTTTTACAAAATTTTTTAAAAAATTGCAAGCCTTGCGATTCAGTCCCATGGAGCTTGAGGTGTCTGTGCTGTTTGGCATTCAGCCACAGGAGTTATCTTGACCACATTGGTCTTACCCTTGTTGTTTAAAATGTATGAAATGCACGCTTTGTCCAAATACATTGTCCAAATACTAAATTTGTCTCCTTTGTAATAGAACAGCCTTCACCAACCTCCCATACACACCTCGCTTGCACAGGATGATGGGAGTTGTAGTTCAAAACATCAGAAAGACACGAGGTTAACCAAGACTGATAAAGAGGAGCACTTGGATAAAAATGATACAAGATAAATCAGCATCCCATCTTTTCATTTCTTTTTTTACTTTTATAAAATTTTCTTTTAAAAGTATTTTAATTATTTCTTTATATTTTTTTTGTTGTGTAACATGATGGCAATTGTTAACAACCCAAAGGTGCAGTAGCAGGGTAATACAGCATATCCTATAAAAAGCAAGCAAGGAAACAAAAAACAATTAAGAGAGAAAAGTGGTAACACACCAATATAAATCAAGTATCCATATGTATCCATATTTCCTGAGCTGCCATGGATGGTGAATGTTGGGCATCTAAGTCTGAAGCAGAGGAAAGAAAACTCCATCAGATGACAAAAGTGTTTTGTATCTTCCCTCATCCCTCTGCAGACTGTTTTTTCCACAATAGCCAAAGTCCATAAATTCTTATACCGCAGATTTTTCAGGGCTTTCCTTTGCTGGGCTATTGAAATCCTAGCTGCAACTAACATCCATATTCAGTAATGACATTTGTGAGGAGGCATGAACAGGTGATTTTATTATTTTAGCTTTCTTCAAGCAGGGAGTGCATGCACCCTACCCCTGCTCTGGTTTACAGATGGGGTCAGGCTGCTCTCCATATGCCACAATTCCCTTCCTGGGAGGCAGGGGACGTCACCTCCTCCTGGTGACACTTGGGGCCAAAAGGAGAGAGAACGGGGAAAGTGGCTCTGGCTCCCAGCCAGAGTGACATCCCCCTTCCTCTCTCCTTCTGGCCCCCGGTCGCTTCCCTCCCTTGCAGTCCTGTGCCACATGCTTTCCCACAGCTTCGTCTTGGCAGGGATGAACGTGCCACTGAGGCATCTTCTCTGTGGCTTTTTCCAGAGTGCGGCTTCTGGACGAGGAGAACAAGCAGCTCCAGGAATGGACCCTGCAGCTGACGGGTCAGGTTGGGCTCCTGGAGCGGGCGCTGAGGAGCATTCATAGCCACAGCTTGGAGGTAAGGATGGGCTGCTGTGGCGGCTTTTGGTCTTCTCCTCAGCAGAATCAGGGCTTGGGGTTGCTCGTTGTTCCTCTCCTGCTGCGAGGGATGAAGATCTACCCCAGATCCTTGTGGCTCAGTCAGCATGTTTATGGGCCATCTTATGGGTCATTTCAGCTGGTCCACCAGGTCTCTGTTTCTTCTCTCTGGTTGCCACTTGGCTCTTTCTAGTAGCTATCTGTACTCCAATCACAGCCATGATTTCCCTTGTGGTATTTCATTTGCCACCAAGAATTTCAGTATAGATTCGGTCGGTCACACACACACACACTATCATGTATCATAGCTTTGCCCCCACTTACTCTGCTCACCAACTCCTCTTACCACTTTGGCAACTTCCCTTCCCCCACATCTGACCAACACCCCCCCATCTTTGCAGCCTCCCCATTTCCCTGCCCCTCCGCTCCTCCCCCTTTTAAATGAGAGGAGGCTGCTGCACAGAGCAGTTTGCTGAACTGCTGGGTAAAGGGCCTCTCACTGCTTGCTTGGGCCGGCTGTCCATTCCTCACACTGCAATTAGACAGGACTAACTTAGGTCCATTAATTTCATTGGGTCTAGTCTGAGTAAAATTGAGTTGGCTACAGCCCAAAGCATTTATGGATAACAGCCCAATTTCTTCCTCCCTCTCTTCTTTTTTTTTGTTAAAGGTCTTACTTTGTGCATGTTCCCCTTTTCCAGGAGCTGAAGAGTATCGGCTTCTCTGAATTCCAACCGCAAAGCAAAGTTCTCCCCCTTCGCAGCGTAAGGTACTGTGCCCCTGAGCTGTACACGTGGGGGGCTGGGGAGAGTGGAGGGATGGTGGAGGGAATAATAATAATAATAATATATTATTTCTATCCCACCCATCTGGCTGGGTTTCCCCAGCCACTCTGGGCAGCTTTCAACAGAACATTAAAAACAGAATAAAACTTCAAACATGAAAAACTTCCCTAAACAGGGCTGCCTTCAGATGTCTTCTAAAAGTCACATCTGATGGGAGGACATTACACAGGGCAGGCACCACTACCGAGAAGACCCTCTACCTGGTAACACCAGTTCTCGCAGTGAGGGAACCACCAGAAGGCCCTCGGTGCTGGACCTCAGTGTCCGGGCTGAATGATAGAGGTGGAGACGCTCCTTCAGATATACTGAGCCGAGGCCATTTAGGGCTTTAACAGTCAGTACCAACACTTTGAATTGTGCTTGGAAACGTACTGGGAGCCAGTGTAGGTCTTTCAAGACTGGTGTTATATGGTCTCAGCGGCCACTCCCAGTCACTAGTCCAGCTGCCGCATTCTGGATTAGTTGCAATTTCCAGGTCACCTTCAAAGGTGGACTCACGTAGAGTGCGTTGCAGTAGTCCAAGTGGGAGTTAACTAGAGCATGCACCACTCTGGCTAGATGGTCTGTGGGCAAGTAGGGTCTCAGCCTGCGTACTAGATGGAGCTGGTAGACAGCTGCCCTAGACACAGAATTGACCTGCGCCTTCATGGACAGCTGTAAGTCCAAAATGACTCCCAGGCTGCACACCTGCTCTTTCAGTTGCCTCATTCAGGACCAGGGAGTCCACCCCCCCCACACACACACCATCCCCCCAAAACAGTACTTCTGTCTTGTCAGGATTCAACCTCAATCTGTTAGCCACCATCCATCCTCCAACCGCCTCTAGGACCTTCACTGCCTTAACTGGTTCTGATTTAAAAGAGAGGTAAAGCTGGGTATCATCTGCATACTGATGAACACCCAGCCCAAACCCCCTGATGATTCCTTCCAGAGGCTTCATATAGATATTAAGAAGCATGGGGGAGAGGATGGAACCCTGAGGCACCCCACAAGTGAGAGCCCAGGGGTCTGAACCCTCATCCCCCACCACCACATTCTGGACATGGCCCAGGAGGAAGAAGCGGAACCACTGTATAACAGTGCCCCCAGCTCCTCTAGACGGTCCAGAAGGATGTCATGATCGATGGTATCAAAAGCCACTGAGAGATCCAGCAGAACTAGGAAACAGCTTTCACCCTTGTTCCTAGCCTGCCAGATATATGGACCAGCACAACCAAGGCGGTTTCAGTCCCATGGTGAGGCCTGAATCACGATCAGAAGGGATCCAAATGGTCCGCATCCTCCAGGCATGCCTGGAGTTGTTCAGCAACCACTTGCTCAATCACCTTGCCCAAGAATGGAAGATTTGAGACTGGGCGATAGTTGGCCCTATCGGCCGGGTCCAGAGATGTTTTTTAAGAAGTGGTTTAATGACCGCCTCTTTCAATGGGGCTGGGAAGACTCCCTCCCAGAGGGAAGCATTCACCACCCTGCAGAGCCCATCACCCAGCCCTTCCCGGCTTGCTTTTTTAGCCAGGATGGGAAAGGATCAAGGAGACAGGTGGTTGGTTTCACTCACCCAAGCAGCCTGTCCACATCCTCGGAGGTAACAGATTGGAATTTATCCCGTGCAACTAGACTAGACAGGACTCTAGCACTCTCGCGCCCTGGCCCCGCTCCCATGGTTTGGTCCACTATTTGCAGCAGAGAGACCCAATTAAATGGTCCTGAACCTGCTTGTGGATAAGAACCCACAACTCCTGATCGAATGGCGCAGTTCTTCAGGTTTTGCAATGCCACCTCAGGGTGCCCAAATGCATATAAAATCCATTGGAAAGCACTGAAAGATGTGTATTTTGGAGAAATGTGTACAAAAATGTGTAGTTTAAATGTAAACCTTTCATGCATTCTTTCGAAATGGCATGGAACAGGCCCACGATTTCCAGCAAATGAGCAACTTGAAGAATTGAGGTTCATCTGCCCACCCCTGGTAGTGCTGCAGACCTCCAATGCAGAAAATGTCTGTATATCCAGAAACCAGCTTCTGTGGGTTGTCTGTCAGGAATGGCTCTAAGATGGGGTTCAGCAAATGTAGAGAGGAGCTTTTAGCCCCAGCAGCTAGAGAGAGCCTTCATTTTCAGAGGCAGTGTACCTCTGCCCTCACCTGCCACTTCCGTGTGTCCCCAGATTTCCCACAAAGGAATGAAGCCCTTAGCCTGGAAAAAGTGCCCAGTCCTACTACCAGTCCTGGTTCCCAGATAAGGAAGGCTAGCTGTGGTTAGAAAATGCCCTCTGCATGCGCTCAGGTGCATTTGTTTTCTCTGTAACTGCCTCCCATGTTTTCTGGCTCTATGCTTAATATGCATAAAGCTCTGCCAACCTCTTTAGCAGGCCTCCTCCTTGCCTTTCTCCAGGGACTCAAAAGTGGAGATGTGTTTAGGTTCAGTCAGATGATGCCATGAGCCTGAGTGGCCCATGTGAGGCTAATGGTTTCTCTTCCAGCTTCTCAGTGATGGAGCTTTCGGACTCTCACGGCCTTCTGAAAGCCGTCCAGGATGGTAAACCCGAGGACCACACAGAAAGGTCTCTGCTTGCCTCTTTGCCCTGCCCACCTTCGGAGATTGGCTACTTGAACGTGGCTTCTCCCGGGGATACTCCAGACTTACGCACAGAGGAGCAGAGTCAAGCCTTGTGCTGTGATCATGTCTAAGGGGACAAAGGGGAAATTCCGAAGTAGAATAACAGCACAGAGACCTCTTGTCATTGCTAGGTAGTATTGCTTCCATTTGTCAGGCTGCTTTATCAGACTTTTAGCTTTAAAGAAAACTTTCTAAAGACCTTACTGTCTTTGTTAAAAATGTGACTTGTACAGATGTAGTTATGAGTCTTTAAAATATATTTTTTTAATTAAAATTTGTAAATTATAACAAGAGAGGGATAGTTTTACATACAAAAAAAGGAAAATAGCAAAACTGTTCGTTCCTTCATTTTTTTCATTTGACAAGTCTATATGAGGATTCCATACCTTAAGTAAATGCCCACTTGAAAGGAAAATACAACTGCTTTGTCTTCTCCTGCTGGATCTTATGCCACATATTATTTATGTCTTTTATCTTGTGCCAGATTTTTAAATAAATATTCCATAAATGTATCTGTGACAAACTTTTTGAACAAAGGAGGACTCAAAAGGTTGCATCCAATTAAGGTAAACTCTGAATAGACTTGCTGAAATTAATAGTCCTGCCCACACATTCAGTGTGTCTACTCTGAGTAAGAGTAACATTGGACATAAATCTTGGGCCTCAATATGCATTTACTTTCCCTGGGCCCTAAACCCCTGGGATTGAGATGTTGTTGCCATCTCGTACACAGTCAATGCAAAATATGGGAGGGATCACACCACAGCCACCAGGCCTCAGAGGAATACACTTGGTTTCAGTGGTGCAAAGTCCAATGCCTTCCATCTCGTAGCATGGATTTATTAATTTCAGCTTTATCGCAGACGAAGGGCCCTTTCAGATGTTTCTTGAGCATTCATCTTAACTGGCTTTCACAAAGCTTATGCAGGTTAGTACTTACTTGCCTCCTGGATAGTTACACATTCATCCCATATTTTCAATGCTTTTCCTGTTGCTTTCAAAACTGGAGGAATTCCATTTTCTTGTTTTTAAGATGGATTTGTTGAGGTAGGACAGGGTTGGGGAAACTTTCTAGCCTGGCAAGCCAGGTGTTTATGTTCCCCAGCCCTCACAGGCCAGGTTTGACAGTCCAAATGTGCATCACCCAATATCACAATGACATCGCCTGCATGAATCTTCAGAAGCCCCCATTTAAAGCACTACTTTGAGCATTTTGAATTAAGATTTTGAAGATCCAACAATACCATGTAGATTGTAGATCACAAGGGCAATGTTGTAACTATCACTATCAGTTCATCAGTCAATGGCAACATTCTTCAAAGTTCATGAACACTACATTTCCTTCTGTTGTGCTCACACCCAACATCTTCATTTTTTCCATCTTTAATCTCTGAAGGTCTATTAGTGTAAAACAGATGCACCAACATCATGTTTCCCTCGCCTCACTTAAAATGCCACACATATATATTTGCCACGTGGCTCTATGCCAACAGAGGAAGCTGCCTTGTTGTGATTTTATCCCGTGAACCGCCCCAAGACCTGCGGGTATAGGACGGTACTATATACAAATTTAATTAATTGGGTAGTCAAAGTTAATAGACTTCCAGTGGGTGGGGGGGAATGAAAACTCTTCTCACCACACCTCCTTAAACGGGTGGAACAGCGTCTCTTACCTACAGAGCAAGGCTCACCCCGCCCACCCCGTGGTTGCCTTGCCGCTGCTGGACTACAACTCCCATCAACCTCGACTGCTGTCCGCGCTAGCAAGGGGTTGATAAAGAGTTGGTTTCCAGCGCCATACGGAGGGCAACAGGTCAGCCCACTCATCTCTAGGAAAAAAAAAAACAGAAATCCTCCGTCGAAGCTTCGAACGAATAGAAGCGCAACGGTAGACAGGAAACCCGAACAAAGCTCGCGAGTCAGCTTTTACTCAGTGATCATTTAAAATTTCCGGCAAATAACCGGATGTGAGGTATTTTCCAACCGGGTGCCTCTCCGTGAACCGCGAAGGGAGCAGAGTTTCCAGTTCCGGGTGAGAGGTGGTCGCCATGGCGGTGTTGGCTTCCAATCCTAACAACCCTGTGGTGTTTTTTGATGTCACAATAGGCGGCCAGGTAAGGCTCGCTCGGGGGAGGCTGAAGGGGGGGATGGTCTGGGCGCGGGGGCGGAGGGAGGGGGCGTGCGAGCTGGAGGAAGAGGAGGCTCTGACGGTTCTGCCCATGCCCAGGAGGTCGGCCGCATGAAAGTGGAGCTCTTCGCCGACGTGGTACCCAAGACGGCGGAGAACTTCAGGTAAGCCTGAGGAGAAAACTCGGCGGAGGATTGGTAGTGTGTTTCTGTGTGACAAGACAATGCGGCATGCCATAAAGATGCGTGGCGAGAGCGACACCTCTGGGCCTCATGCCGCATAGTCTCCCGGCCTCCTTTGCTTCCGGCAGCCCTGTTATGCCAGTGATGGTAGCGGTGGGTAATGAGTTGCAGGCCTAGAGCGACGCGTCTTGGCCCATATGCGCGCGGGAAGCTGTGCTGGGCCCACGTGGCTTCTTTTCTTTTAAAATCCCCTTTTCTGTCGAAATCGGCAGGGGGAACCCTAGATGTCAGACACAGAAATGGGGTTAGCCAAGTGGGGTCGCTTAGAAAATCTGGTCTTGTTTTGTGTGGGAACTTAAAAAAACAAGAAATGCTGAATTAGAAAAAGCAGAAGCTCCTCTGATGCTCCTTGCCCTGAGCTGGGTCGGCTGGTGACCAGTCACAACTCTGGGTTGCTCTTAGGACTGGCGCTACGGATTGGCCTTGCCCTGTACCTGCAGGGACCCCACTGCCAATCCTAAAGCCTCCTGGGCCTGCTTTTCCTGTGGCCCCTCCATACTGTGACTGCAGTCTCCAGTCCGCAGGGGAGTGGTGAGGAGACAGGAGACCATCCTTCAGGTGTTTTCCCTTCCTAGGCAGTTGCACAGTCTTGGTTTTAGGTGAGACATCAGATGAAGGGGCAACTGCATGAATTAACAAAGGTGAGGAGGCAGCAGATGGGCCCACTCAGGAAGTCCACTGAAGGCATCCTTCTCTTAAAGACAGTTGGAAACCCAGAGACTTGTGTGGATTATGTGGCACTCTAAATTTCATTTGACTACAACTTACATCATCCGTGGCTATTGGCCATACTGGTTGCAGGCTGGTGGTACTTGTAATCCAGTAACATTAAGAGTGCCACAGGTTTCCTATAGCAAAGCTTCCTTATTTTATGCTTTTGTCAACTCTCAGATTCATGAAATGGGAAGCCCTTCAAAAACTTACTCATTGTGATCCAATGACTAATAATTTGCTCAAGTAGTCACTGGTTATCATAGTGACTTGGCACTTTGGATTTCCCCAGCATTTTCATGTTGACTAGAATTTAAGTAGAGTCTAGTAAACAATGCAACCACTGGTTTTACAGGCTTGCTCTCTCCATCCTGGCAGAAAACCTGTCATGGCAAAATGTGCCCTTAAGCAGGTCTATATTAAGACAGCAATAAACCTTGATTGGGGACTGTCTTCTCTCACCATACAGCTAGTTCTTGCCTGTAGGGTTGGATTTGATCAGAGGTCAGCAACTGGCACTCGCTGGCTGAATCTAGTCTTCACCATCTCCAGATAAATACCCTCCCCTCCCTTTCTCAAATTGGTTCATCCAGTGCATGTGAAAAAATATTATTCCTTATGCCATTCTGGCACAGTATTTCCCGTCTGGTGCCTTCCAGGTATTTTGGACTGCACCTTCCATCATTGCCAGCCTTTAGACATGCTGACCTGGGCTGATTATTATTATTATTTATTGAATTTATATACCTATATGCGGAGGTCTGATGGGACTTGTAGTTCAAAACTACAAGAGCACTAGATTTGGGAAGACTTCTGTGTTTTCTTCATCTCTTTCCCAGGCTATCTGTCACATGGTGCAAAAAAGCAATGAGTGGAAAGAGAAAAAGACTAGATAATCTGTTATTCGTGTACAATGGTACCTTGGTTCTCAAACTTAATACGTTCCGGAAGTCCGGAATAAATAAGATAGTATTGTAGATGATAAAAATTAAAATTAACTTTTTTCCTTACCTGCACTGATGATAGTCATTGTTTGGATAGGGGGCATTTATCCATTTCCGCAATCACACAATCAATCAATCAATCAACCAGTAACTGAAAAAACCTCAAAAGCACAAAATAAATAGCAAAAACAAAAGTGCCAAACTTAATCCGTTCTGGGAGTCCGTTCGACTTCCGAAATGTTCGAAAACCAAGACACAGCTTCTGATTGGTGCAGGTGCCCTGGAAACAACAGCTGACAGCCACATCGGACGTTCAGCTTCCGAAAAACGTTCAAAAATTGGAACACTTACTTCTGGGTTTTCGGCATTTGGGAGCCAAGGCGTTTGAGTACCAAGGCGTTTGAGAACCAAGATATCACTGTATTGGACTAAAAGTCTTTCTCTAAATGCAGAGCAAACCTCCATCCTCTTTGATAGAATATGGCATACCATGGAGGGATAACATAATAGTTTTTCTCTGTCTTTTTCATAGAAGCCCACGAACCAAAAAATATTTGCTCAGCACTGAACTTAAGATTGTTCTTGTTCCCTTCCTACTTGGTATATACTATTTTGTAACACAAATAATTTAAGTTTTAAGTTGCTTTTCTAGCAATCACTGTGAATTCTAGAATTCCAACTTAACACTGAATTCCATCTTAACAGTTATTCCAGTATTCAGGAGTACTTAAATTTGTGGACCTAAAAAAGAACATCCCTGTAAGTAGAACTAACTTGTAGATTTCTTCTTCTTTTCAGGCAGTTTTGCACAGGTGAATTCAGGTACGTTGTCTCGGTGTAAAAAAAATAAGCATTTGAGCAAGCAGGAAAATCTGCATCCCTGGCTGGGTTCTAAAGCTGTGATACATATCCTTAGGAGAACCACAGAGGTGGCTGCACTTTGCACTGCAGCAGTACACAACATCAAGGAGAAAAACCATTTTAAAGATCAAATGGTGGCTTGTCTCCATGGAAGAAGAACCAAAACCCCCAAAGAATAACCTACCTAGCTTTGCAAATGCCTCATCTCTGCTTGTGTACAACATTTCTTTGGTTCTGGAGATGTACTTGGTTGTTGTTTGGAGCTTTGTTTTCTTCTCACCTGGAGTGCAAAAGGAAAGGCTCAGAGAGTGACATGGGAGTTTATTTTACAGTGGCCATGAATCAGCAATTTCTTTGGTGTATACTTTCCTTGAGAACTGGAAATTTGTAGGTTTGAAAACTGGGATTTTGATGAGTTCCTGGATTGCAAAAATACTGTGCCTTGATTTCCACCTAACACTTTCCCCATTCAATTTAAGCCACAAGTTCTTATTTCTGCAGTCTGAGTCCCTTGTGTGTTGATGAGTGTTTGTCTAATAAGTCCTAAATATAATTAGAAGGCTGATGCCTCTCTGGGTGGTATTTTCTCTTGCCCTTCACCTGCGTTGTGCAGACAGGTGTAAAAAGAGCACTTGACCTCTTGGTTTAATCAAAGCAGACTTGCACTAGGCTGAAGTGGGAGGAGGACACTTTCTGCCCATCTTTCAGAAAGCCAGCCTCTCATTTTGCCCAAGCTGGCTTCTATGATTGCTTTCCATATGTAGCCAGATTACCCAGACACATCTGTTGAGAGTCAGAAAGTGGCACATGACCTGCCTTGACCTTTTGGAGCTGGGCGGCCTATGGCAATCCACTTCTTTGGCCAACTTCTTTGGTGCACAACTGAAACCACGTCTGAGATCTTTCAGGTCACCAATTCAAGACCCACTGCAGATGTGAATGCTTTGAGGACTGGGGTGGGGTAGTTCCTGTGGTCAGAGGCTGCACAACTTCACCATATCTGTATCTTTGTATTCTAGGAAAGATGGAGTTCCTATCGGCTACAAAGGCAGCACTTTTCACAGGTACACTCCTGACTCTTAAAGTGAAGCTTTCAATGCATGGCAACAACCCAATGTTTGGGAAGCGTTGCTCAAGGGGCAAGCCTTGAAGGGTTTCTCAAGAGCTTGTCTTGGATCACCCACCATAGCTGCCAAGTTTTCCCTTTTCTCACGAGGAAGCCTATTCAGCATAAGGGAAAATCCCTTAAAAAAAGGGATAACTTGGCAGCTATGTCACCCACTCTTGATACAGAAAACAAGGCTTAGCAGGATTTGGGAACAGCCACAGAAATAGCTTCTTCCCATTTCTTCGTTAAAAACAATAAGTGTCTGTTGTAGCCAACATCAGTCCTACTCAAGAGTAAACACACTGAAATTAACAGAAATGGTTATGACCATGGATTTCAGTGGATCTGCTCTGAGTAGATTTAACATCTACTCCAATGCTAGCAATGATCAGCAGGAGGCCCTGTGGGTGCAATTTTGCTCTTTGGCTGGTTACAAGGCCACTGAAGAACACACAGCCAACTGGCAAGCTTCCCAGCTGTGTGTTAAATAATAAATGTTTTGTCTGTCTAGCCTACAATTTATTTATTTATTTCTCCCACTTTTTCAGGGTCATTAAGGACTTCATGATCCAAGGAGGCGATTTTGTAAATGTAAGTGCTCCATTTTTTTAATTCTGCTTTGTTGTCATCAAGGGGAAGGACATTGCAGTGCTTCCTCTTGGAATCTTACCTTTGGTTACAACCTGTTGCTTGTTGGGAGCAAGGCAAACCATGAACCCAAGTTCAGGCAATATGCTGAGCCAAACCACAGAAGCAGGGCCAGAGGAGGAGCAAAGCAGCTGTGAGCTCCTCTGGGAGTCTGCATGTTCACCCTAAGCCATGTTTTGCCCAACCAAATATAATTTTGTGGTGGGTGCCCAAGAAAAGCTAACTGAGGCTGTAGAAAGTTTTGTGTAACTGCCCTTAAACTTCACAAAATAGGTAGTCTGATACGTTTTGGCAGACTTGAATTGGTGCCTGAATAGACAAGGCTTGAAGTTGCACAGGACACTTCAGTTGTAAAATAAGAGGGAAGAGGAAGTCAAGGGAGGCAGGCACAGACAACATTCAATTGCCCCCACAGCCAACTTTAAATGCTGTATTATTTGCTTTAGTACCTTAAAACTTACTTAGGTGCCTTGACAGATAGTATATAAATTCAATAAATAATCAGCCCACAGCACTTTAATTTAGACCATACCCAAAACTCCTCAATTAGCTATTTATTATTGCTATTACATACAATCTATGTAAATAAGGGCAGGCTAACCTTTTTCAGACTGAGGGCCACATTAAGCAGTGGCCAACTGCCCTAGGGCCACATGTAAATGCGGACATAGTCAAAAGATAAAAATGAGTGTGGCCAAAGTGTCAGGAGACAGATCTGGGCAGCCCAAAAATGTGCCTTTACACTTGTATTGCAAAACTATGTTGCTCCTGGAAACAAAGATTTAAGAGGATGAGCCAAAGGCCACTTGGAGAAAGTCTGTTTTTTAAGGGCAGATTTGAAGGAAAGAAGAGAGGAGGACCATGTTCAGGGAAAGAGGTTCCCAAAACACATTTCCGCAAGTGTACTAATTATGTGGCTGGTTTTATCAAGAGGCACTTGTCAGCATCCAGAATAAACAATAAATGAGAACATTACTCACTCTCGATAAAACTTCAGCTGTGGAACTGAGTGCATGGCCACTTTCTAAAACAGGGAGATGGCACCGGAGTGGCAAGCATCTACCGGGGTCCCTTTGCAGATGAAAACTTCAAGCTGAAACACTCTGCTCCTGGCCTGCTGTCCATGGTAAGTAGCCTGGAGAAAATGATTGTGGTCCAGCAATTTAATTTGACTTCAGGCTCCCTTTTCTGACCCCTATCAAAGGATGGGGTTGGCCTGCCATTTGGTGTGCCTATTAAAAGCAGCGGGATGTCAAGTGTTTTTGGCATGGAGTACCCCATGCAGATACAGTGTTTAAATGTTGGACTTCAGCTCCCTACTTGGGCATGATGCTTGTTGAATTACCTTGAGCCACTCACACACCCTACCTTGCAGGGTGACTGTAAGGATAGACTGGGATAAGCCCTACATCCACCACTTCATGTTTCAGTTAAACTTGGAAGCAACTTGGCTACATTTGGAACTAGGGTGCAGCTGGGGTTGCTCTTGCCCATGTGCAAAGGTAGCAGTCTCTCCTGGCCCTTAAGAGCCATCAGTTTGCGGCATGTGAGAGTTGCACATGCATTGAACCCCATGGTGATAATTTTCTTAATGACAAGAAAACCCAACTCCCACTCTAATGGTTTTCCTAAACCTGTACTGCTAACACCATTTAGTATAACTTACACCTTTTACTGACCAATAACCCTGTGAGATTTAAGCGTCAGGCAAAGCCAATCATATCGTTAATATATTTGTCAAATGCAGTCGTGCCTTGTGAGTCGAATGTTTTGGCTCCCAAATGCCGCAAACCCAGAAGTGAGTGTTCCGGTTTGCGGACGTTCTTTGGAACACAAACGTCTGGCACAGCTTCCACTTGGCTGCAGGAGCTTCCTGCAGCTAACTGGAAGCTGCGTGTTGGTTTCCAAACCTTTTGGAAGTTGAACGGACTTCCGGAACAGATCCCGTTCAACTTCTGAGGTACGACTGTATTTGACAAGGTACTAAAATGTATGATGTCATGCACAGGTTTATGTAGTTACTGTGTATTCAAATGTGTATATACTTAATATCAGCAGCTTATTTTATAGTACTATGACTAAACCAAGGCAGCTTTAAGGAATCCTAATAAAACTTTTGACAGACAGACCTTCTATTTTACTCCACCTCAAACTTTGATTCAAGCTTCTGTTTCCAGCCCTGCTGAATCCCAGATCTGTTTATGTTCCCGTCTTGGCTAGTCAAGTCACTTGGCTACCTCAGCTACCCTTTGACCGCCAAGCCCTTCCACCTTCCTTTCAGGTCTTCTCTGCTCTTCCTCAGTCCTCAACCTCTGCTATCTTCTTCCTCTGGATGTCCAGCGCAGACTGCCTCTGGCTAACTAGCATCCAGCCTTATATTCCTTCTTCTGGCCCCTCCCAGTCTAGCCCCAGCCAATCACATTGCCAGTCTAAAAATTCTAAGCCAGCAACCACCAATCAGAGTATACATCTCTTCTATCTTTCAGTTGCATACTGAGAGTTCTATCTCCAGCCCCTCCCCAACTGTCAGTTAAGGTCCCCCAGTGACAGTTAGTTTAACTTTCAGTTGACCAGAGAAAATATTTCCTCTGCCAAACACATTACAATGTACATAATAATACAGATAACCAAATATATTGCACAATACTCACTAAACAGTTTTTAAGAAACAGAATTTTTTCATAACCTGTCTGAAACTGCGGTCATTCAGCAGGGGCTCAGAGTACTTTTGATCTTTCCTGCCATCATAAAGGCCTGGTGTAGCACCTGCTAAAAGCATTATGGTTTAGTCAGGCATGTCCAGGTATATGTTTTAATCTGCTTTTAGCTTATTCACCCTGAAAAGAAATGATTTTCATTTCTCTGCCCAGATCAGAGCTACTGTGCTAGTTGACATATCAGTAGGGTGGTATTAGGACCACCTTTTATTTATTTGTTCCTTTGGGATCCTGTGCACCAGACCAGCTGTGGCAGAGCGAGGCTGAGTGTGGGCCTTTGCCTTCCATGATTTATGTGGATTTCCCCCCCGCTAGGCAAATAGTGGCCCTAGCACCAACGGCTGCCAGTTCTTCATCACCTGCTCCAAGTGTGACTGGCTGGATGGGAAGCATGTAGTCTTTGGTGAGTAGTCAGGACAATTTTTTTAAAGTCTTACCTTCACGCAGAGCATAACTAAACTGTGGAACTCTCTCTCTCCCAGGAAGCAGTGATGGCTTTAAACAGGAATGGACAAATTCATGGAGGGGAGAGGGTTATAGATGGCTGTGGTCTGACCCAGGGGGCAGAGATTGTAATGCTTCTGAATACAGTTGCTGGATGCCACAGGAAGGGACTAGAGTGCTCTTGTGCTTCAGTCCTGCTTGCAGCGTTCCCAGAAGAGGCATCTGATTGGCCACTCTGAGAACAGGATGCTGGACTTGATGGGCCGCGGGCTCTTCTTATGTTCTTATGCTCTTAGTTCCAATCTGGGCAAGGACCAAGATCAGAAAAGCTCCTTTAGGTGTGTCCATGGCCTTGGGAGGGCCTGTGGGAATTCTCTTAGTTCCCTCCCCCAAAAAACAACCCAAATCCATCACCCATCCCCATATTGCAATCTGCTTTTGAATGATTCCTTCTCTATTTATCTAAGCAACTTATTCAGCCTGTAAAACATAGCTTCTAAGCAGCATACAATAAAGTTACAAAGGAAATGAAGTAGTTAGAATCAATAATAAAAACAGGAGAGTTCACTTATATGCTGGCTGAAACAGAAAGGTCTTTATCGGTCATCTGAAGTTTAAAAGGAAGGGGGTCTCAGTCAGGAGTTCCACAGAATCAGTCCTACAATACCAAAAGCACAGATCATAGTACTGTAGATATGAGTCATGTGTCTGAGCCATGGGGAACCCCTAGAAGATTCCCCTGCAGATCTCCATGGTCAAGCAAGGCCATATCTGTTTTTACACACTGTCCCCTCTTGCATTGTTTGACCTTAGTTTTGCTGATGATGAGTTGGAATTACCTGAAAAACTAAGATCATCCTCTCTCTTTTTTTAACCTGGCAGGTAAAATAGTTGACGGGCTGCTTGTCATGAGAAAAATTGAAGTAAGTATTTTAGCTGGAGAAGTGACTATTGTGCTAATTTGCAGGTTCGGTGCACAAGTCAGCAGTCTGGTTACCATGCAGAATTGGGCAGCTTAGGAATCTAAGTTAAGATTCTAGTCCTTATTGTGGCAGAATGTAAAGCACATGAAGATGTTGACTACCCTGGGCTTGAGTGATCAGGCTTGACTTCTGCTGCCTTTCTGACTATTCTGATCCGCTAACTGTAAATGGGGGTGCTGCTTTACATCATTCAAAGTGGCAGGCAGCTCTTCAGTTCAAAACTGAGAATGAACTCCATCAGTTTGTGAGACACAACTTTGTGGGTTGCAGGGTTGCCAGTAGAAAAATAGGGTCCTGAGGACACCAACCAATCTTAGATGAGAAAAATTATCTTGAAAATGGCTTGCTAAGGGGTGGGGAAAGCATATAATGGCTCTTCCCAGCAAGGGCTGAGAGTCTCCTCATAATGCTGCCTTTTGCTCCCTCCTCAGAACGTGCCCACCGGTCCAAATAACAAGCCCAAGCTGCCAGTGGTGATTGCCCAATGCGGTGAGATGTAGGGGAAGACGACTCTCAAGGTAGGTACCCATCTCCATAGCTGAGATAGCCGCAAGCTGGCCCAATGAAGCTGGGGAGGGTGGATAAGTTATTGCCTATCTATCTCTAGCTTGAGTAAAAAATTATAAAGATTTTTAGGAAGCTGAATTCTTTCCTTTTATAGAATACAGCATATGCCAAAGGTTGTATTCAGCCAATACTACTACTACTACTAATAATAATAATAATAATAAGAATTTATTTATACCCCGCCCATCTGGCTGGGTTTCCCCAGCCACTCTGGGCGGCTTCCAACAGAAAAATAAAACACAGTAATCTATTAAACATTAAAAGCCTCCCTGAACAGGGCTGCCTTCAGATGTCTTCTAAGAAAAGTCTGGTAGTTTTCCTCTTTGACATCTGTTGGGAGGGCATTCCACAGGGCAGGTGCCACCACCGAGAAGGCCCTCTGCCTAGTTCCCTGCAACTAAGTCAGACTCAAAGTAGACCACATCAAATAGTCAAACTTACTGGTAAGTTAATCATGCCCATCGATTTCAGTGGGTCTACTTCTGAATCTGACTTCGGTTGAATGAAACCTTAGTGTATGCTGTGCTCCATAAAAGTGCAGAATTCAGCTTTGTAAGAATCTTAACATTCATTCAAACTAGAGACAGGTATGTAATTATCACGTAACATTTTGAAAGTGAATGCTTTGTTCATCTGGTTTTGAAATCCTGTTTTAGCCTGGTGGAGTCTCCAACCCAGACCAGTTGCTGAATAAATATTTACAGTGGTCAAGAGTGGAGGCTACACTCCTTAAGAGCCTCCATGTTCCCACAACACATTGCTAAATAAATAAGTACAATAAATGCAGAAAATATTAATCAAAAGGAAATTAGGTTTGTCTGCTGACAACACTGATATACTGCATTATGTGAGTTGCCTTGGCACAAAATCCATCCTCTTTAAGACCCTTCTTAGGCTTTGGCAATCACCAGCCCCTACAGGAGGTGTGACCACATCCACCAATGGCATGAAGTCCCACGTAGGGTTGGACAAGGGAGAATGTGACCCTCCAGCTGGAAAAAAAAGTTTACCAATCCTGTGAGCTCCCCACCTACATAGTTGAGTGGATCACTAATATCTCTGGGTGCTGCAACCCCACACGGACCTCTAGTGGCATTGCCAAGATCCATTCACAAAGCATCTTATTTGGGCTGGAATGTGCTGTTTCTGGTACACTGTGTTAGAGCTGTGATGGTGACTGACTCTTTGCCTCTTCCTGATTCCAGGTTAGTCTCTTTCCATCTTGGATCACCATCACCTCCTGATTGTTCCATGTTTTTCCTGTGGTGCCTCATCTACCCCACATTCCAAACTAATTTTCTCCCCCCATTGTAAATAAAGGAATTTGGTTAAGTGTTTGTTGTTCCATTGGAATGCACAAGGAATTTCCAAACGGGAAAAGTTATCAGGGGCCAATTTCTTCTGACATCAGCAAAGTCAATCGAGTGAGTCATCCCAGGGAATCTAGACTTGGGTCAATTGCAAGTGAGGCTTACAATAAAACATTGTAGTGCACCATGTCTCCTGTTCAGGATTCCACCAGGATTCTTCCTGAACTCTCCATTCCATTCCCCCTCCCCCGTTTTCTGTCCCACCCTCCAACAATTAGTCTTCTGGCCCACTGAGTATTCTTATTCCTCACTGGGTCGAGTTCTCTCCCCTCCCACCCAAAAAAGCTTTTGCCCCATGAAATTTATTTTGGCAAACCACTGGGTTCACTCAAGCTCTGCTGCTCCCTCTGTTCTGCATTGGTGGTGCTGTTTTGGCTACAGAAGAAATGGCATGCAGAGAATCAAGTTTGTTCTCAGTATATATGATAAGTATATGTCTTTTTATTTTTAGGCGTGGCAGTCCGTTTTTTACTCAGAGAAATAGGAAGGAAAAAATCCAGTTGAGAAACCTTGTGTGATTCATTAAGCACCTGTGGCTCAATCTTAAGGGTGTATCTAATGATGTCCTACTCTGACAGGAGACCTGCTGAAATTGGTGGACTCAAGTTATTGTGTTCATTAACTCCTGTGGTCCTACCCTGAGTAGGGCCGGAATTGGATACAATCCTCAGCAGATAGCAAACACAATGCCCAGGAAGTGGTTTGGACATTTGGACACTGCCTCTCCCCAGAAGAGCAGAGCAAGGAGTATACAGCAACACAACATGGCGTTCTCCTCGTGTGGGTGTAGCAGGAATAATGGGTTATATCTAATTTTCTCAGTGAAAGAAATTGGCCTAAGTCATGTTTGATAATTTAAGTGTGTATACTCTGAGTAGAATTAGCATTGCACAAAACTTTTATTTACTTATTAAAAGCATCTCCTAAATTGCCCAACAAACCAAAAAGGATAAAGTATAGCGATAGGTTGAAATAAGCAATAAACTGAAGGAACAGCATAAAAGTCAGCAAAATAATTGGAGGGAGGCAACAGCTTTGGCAGGGGCAGTAGCTAAGCTGCCACAGTTGCAAATGCCTTTTGCATCTCCCCCCACTTTATATAAAAAAAATATGTCTACCTCTCGATTTTCAAGCAGAGGCTAATGGGTTACTGGGGGAGAGGAAGTAATAGAGCGAACAGATACAGATCTAAAGTGTCCCTTTTGAGAAATCGCACAATACACCACAAAAGCGGTCTATAACTTTCTGCTAATCTGTGTGCCTATAACATCCTAATGGCAATTCTGGCAGACCAGGAGAGAGGGATTAGAGCTAGCACTCCTAGATTACAGAAATGCTTTTGCCAACTCTTACTTGCTTCCTGTTTGTGGTCATCCATGGACCTGCCCAGTGTGCTGTTCACATCGCATGGCCTGAGGGTGGCAGAGCTGGAGGAGTAAAAGTCTCAAACAAACATTTAAAAGAAAATAAAAGCAGATAGAAAAAGTTGGGGAGAGCTTTCAAGGTAAGAACTAGTAGAGCTGGTGCCTGGGAAGATGAGTGATGTGGGTTGGACATGTGGTCTGAGTAAGAGGGTTGAATGAATTGAAACCATGCTTATTTCAAAGCCATCAAATTCACAGGGGCTTCGGAGTGAATGGGGGAAGCTGGAATTCGCTTTGGCAAAGTTTCCTTGGTTTGTTCAAACGAGGATGGACAAAAAGTTCCCAGGCATATACAAGGATTGTTAGTAAAGAACAGGACCTTGGGGAACCAGATTCAAATCATACATGAACAGCTGGACTTATTTCTGATTAAAAACTACATAGGGGTGCTTTGTGTGTCATTAATTATACAAAATTCTGGTTTCTAACAGGAAGCTAAAGGCCTTGGTGTAAGGCTGAACAAACCAACCCATCTGTTTTCTCATTAAGGCTGGGTCAGAGCTTGAGAACACTGCCAGTCCCCTTCTTCTTGTTGTGGGGGTCACAGTGGTCCAGCATCTGCTCTACATGCAGAAGGTAATGGGTTCAATACCCTATCACCCCAGGCAGAGCTAAGAGACATCTCTTGCCTGAAACCCTGGAAACTCACTTTCACTGTAGATAGCATGAATATTCTAACTGTATATAAGCCAGGTTCCTATGTTCCTAAGTGATCATAGACAGATAGGTAAAAGAAAACTGAGGAAGTCTTTCAGGTTCTGGAGTGAGTTGGTTTACAGCAGGCATCCCCTAACTGCGGCCCTCCAGATGTTTTGGTCTACAAACTCCCATGATCCCTAGCTAAGAGGACCAGTGGTCAGAGATGATGGGAATTGTAGTCCAAAACATCTGGAGGACTGAAGTTTGGGGATGCCTGGTTTACAGTGTAATGCTATGCATGACTATCTACTAACTAGTCAATTCCACTGAGGTAAGTGGGCCTCCCTCCCAGGTAAGTGTGCATCAGGCTCCAAGCCTTACTGAATTGCAATAGAACACTCACATTAGGGAAAATAAAGCCAATTTCCTCTGCATGCGGCAGTCCTATGCAAGTATACCCGCAATTAAGAACTACATTTAGGTAATTCTGCTTTGGGTGCATGAGAAAACTCCATTGAAAACAGGGTTTGCTTCCAAGTTAGAAGAGTAATAGCAATCCTTCTGGTGGTTCCCTCATCGTGAGAAGAGAAGTTACAGGGAACCAGGCAGAGGGCCTTCTCCGCAGTGGTGCCCTCCCTGTGGAATGCCCTCCCATCAGATGTCAAGGAGATAAAGAACTACGTACAGTATACAACTTTTAGAAGACATCTGAAGGCAACCCTGTATAGAGAAGTTTTTAAGGTCTGGTGCTATGTTATATTTGCTGGAAGCCTCCCAGAGTGGCTGGGACAAGCCCATCAGAGGCGCTGGGGTACAAATAATAAAATTATTATTATCCACTGACTAAGGGCAGATCCGCAGTATACAATTAAAGCACATGGTTTCCCCCAAAAATCCTGGGAATTAAGGGTGCTGGAAATGAGAGGAAAACTAGACTTCTGTAAGGTCTTTGAGAAAACCAGTGCTTTTTTTAATTAAAAACTGTTTAGGGGTACTCTCATTTTCCTACCCATATTAAAATACTGCCCCTCAATGAAGCCAAACTTAGATTCACAAAATGTTTAGGGGTATACATACCCCTGCATCCCCCCAGAAAAGCACGAGAAAACCTATGTGCATTGAATATATTTAAAATGTTTAATGTGGAGCTGCCCTAAGGCTCTGGGGTGTAGAATCACAGGTCCTGAAAGGCGGATCGTAGCTATCAACTACCTGGTTCTTGGGACTCTGCCCATGCCCTTTTCACCATCCTGGCTCCACACCATTTTCGGAGACTTCTGCACGCTCTAGAATAGCATAGAATAGAATAGCTGGGGCGATCAATGCGTGGGTGGGATCAGGAAGGGAAATATCTGACGGGAAATAGCCTCCCATACAAAGGTAAGAGTCGCACCTGTTGCTCCACCCACTATTGCCCCGGCTCCGCCCACCCCTGCCACGCGGCCCTCAGGTGCTGGCCCGCGAGGGAAGGAAGCCTTTAGTCTTCGAAACCGGTTCTCCACCGCTGCTCTGCTACATTTACCCGAGAGGCAAGCCCCAGTGAAAATAACGAAGGCTGAGTAAACACACGGAGCGACAGGAGGCTACGATCTTGTGCACACTTACTTGGGAGCAAGTCTCACTAAACCACATGCGACTTCTGAGTAAACGTGGTCAGGAGGGCGCATGGGCAGATAATGTATAGGCCTTGATCGGGGAAGGGCGGCAGCGGCCCCACAAGGCAAGGGAACATAGGTTCCCTCGGCCACATGGTCCCCATGTAGGGTTAGGAAAGGGCACTTCCTGGCTGTGCCTTTCCCCAAAAGGGAGGGGCAGGGAAAGGGAGCGCTCTCGCCCAATCACCACCCGAAACCCATCTACTGGCATACTGTGCGAGGCAAGCAAGCGCATGTCACAACCTATCTAGTCTTTTTTCAGAAGAGGAGGGGGAAAAGAGGACTGGAGCCCAGCAAATGGCCGTGCGGAGCTTATGACAGACGGGCTCCCGGGGCCTATGTAATAGGCCCGAACGTTCAGGCGCGCCTCGACACCCCAATCGCTACGCGCGGCAACTGACTGACGGAACCCTACGCCCAATAGGCGCAGCACGGTGGGCGGCGCCTGCGGGGTGGCTAGCGAGTGCGCGCCGCCATTGTGGCCAGTTCGATCGGTATCGGGAGCGGAGAGCGGAGCCCAGCAAGCCCGGAGCAAGGGAGCAGCCCCCCCCCCAACGGCCGGCCCCCGAGTCACCATCAACACCGCGCGGGAGGCGGCGCTGCTGCGAAAGCCAGTCACCACCACCGTCCGCCGACAGACACCGGCGCCGCCATGAGCAGCGAGGCCGAGACCCAGTCGCCCACCGCCGCAGCCGCCACAGCCACAGCCGTCCCTCTACCAGCGGCGGCGGCGCCTGCGGCGGCCCCCCTAGCGGCGCCCACACCCCCGTCCCCCACAACCGCCATCGTCGTCGCTCCGGACGCCAAGCCCGGGAACGGCGGCGGCAGCGGAGGAGGCGGTGGCGGCGGCAACGGATCCAACGGCGGCGGCCTGGGCTCGGCGGCGCCCCCCGCCGGCGGGGACAAGAAGGTCATCGGTGAGGCTGGGGGCTCGGAAAAAAAGAGGGAGGGAAGGAGCGTGTGAGGGACGACGGGCGGGGGAAAGAGGGAGCGAAAGAGGAGGGTAGGGTGGGCGGGGCCTGCGGGCGCGCGCGTGTACTAACGGGGGCGCGGCTGAGCGACTGACAGCCTGGGCTAGCTCAGTGGGCTTCTTTCCCCCTTCCTCTCTGGCGCGCGCTTTTTATCCCCTGCTCTCCCCCCTCCCGACTCCTCACTCACGTTCCAGTTGCCGCCTCGTTGATTGGCTGAGGGTAGGCTGGTTGCTCGCGCGCGTGCCTTTTCTTGTCTCCGCCTCCGTTCCGCTCTCCCCTCCTGGATTGGCTGGCCGCGTTGAAGCTTTTTATTCCTCCCCCAGTTCTTCATATTCTAATAAGACCCCCCCTCCTCCCTTCAGGTCCGAGCGCGTGCCCCGGCCGTTGAGGCGCCTTGCCTCGCGCTCCCTCTCCTTAGCGCGCCTGCGCGGAGGAAATGTTGGTGGGGAAAGAGAAGGGAAGCGGCTCGTGCGAGCCTGTGGGAGGGGGCGTGGCCGAGAAGACGGCGCAAGATGTCCGCCACGCGCGCAGCCTTTGTGTGATTGCAGTGGGGGAGCCCTCCCTCCCTGCTCTCCATTAATCCCGGTTATCTGTTAGCCGCAGATTGTTCTGTGAGCATTAGCTGTGATGTTTCATATACTTGAATTTTTGGTACATTTTTAAAGCATGCTCCTGGGCCAAAAATACTTCCAGAGCTGCTTACAATCAAATCAAGGCAGTCCCAGCCCCGCAGGCTTACTGTTTTGAAAAAAATCATGATACACAAGGGAAGGGGAGAAATCTAAATTTAGGCACCAATTCCGGGGCAGGAGGTGTTTGAGGAAGCTGGACCTCCAGCAAAGCTAATGGAATGAACCCTGCTTCCTGTTCTTCCCACTGGTACAGCCTAATGGAATGGCTGCCCCTAGGTGACAGTTGAGGGGAGAGGAGGCATGGTGCCACTGGCATGTCACAGCAGAGCTGATGGAGTGAACTCTGCTGCTCAGTTTTCCCACTGCTGGAATGGTTACCACGGTGTGACAGTTGAGGGGAGTGTGTTGTGTACATAAATACTTGATAGTTTATTATTGCAAGTTTTAATTAAATTTGCTTGTTTTATTTACTGGGGTGCCAGTTTTAATATTTAAAAAAATTACCTTAATCAGGGATGTGGAGTAGATTCAGGCTGAGGGTTATAGGGATACAATAAGCTGCCTCTTGCCATGTCAGACTTTTAGGTCATGCAGTTCAGAATGGCCTACACTGACTGGCAGCAGGTCTCCAGGGTTTTGGGCAGTAGATGTTCCCAGCCTCACCTGGAGATGCTGGAGTTTGAACATGAGACCTTCCAGCTTCAAAAGGTGTGTTTTGCCATTGAAGTGTGAGTAGGAACAACTCCTTTATACTGAGTAACACTGAGCTCAATATTAATCTGCTGACTGACAGCAGCTCTGCCTGGTTTCAAAATGGAATCTTTTTCTGCCCTAGCTGTAGATGCTTGAGATTAATTCTTTGACCTTTTGCATGCTAAAGTATGTGCTCAGCTACATCCATTTTTTTCCTTTTTACACAAAACCACCAATGACAGCATTTCCCATGCCACTGTCCATTAACAGGTTGCCATCTTTTGAGTCTCCCCTTCCCCTTTATTTGTCCATTTTTAAATAGCCACTTGGTCTGCAGGTGGATCATGCTCCTTTCCTTGTGAAAAGCTGCATCTGTTTTCCACGTATCAAATGACTGTTCAGTGCACAAGAGCAGGCCAGTCTCTGCTTTGCTGCTGTTATTTTTGGGGGCTAGTTGGCAAATTTACAGAAATGTGCACATGATTTGATTGCTCATCACTTGATTATTCAGGACTTTGGGATGTCACAAGGCCCATAGGAGTCAGTTTTGAAGTTTCATTCCTGCAATTTAAAGCATTAAGAAAAGCGGTTAAAGTTTGTTTAAATTATACATATATATATATATATATATATATATATATATATATATATATATATATATACCTTATTGAAAGGTATAGTGTAGTAAATGCATAGGAACAGGCTGCATGTTTTGTGAAGTTTTTTTAAATATTGATGGTGTCTTGTCTTCATTTCCTTTCATGTTTTCAAATAGATTGAAATACATCATATTTTAATTATAAATTCTATGTTTTAATTATTAATTAGTTTTTAATTATAAACACACATATATAGTGTGTACGTACACACACACACACATATGTAATTGCAGTATATATGTGCGTGTGCAAATGCAGTACAAAATTGTCTCAATAAAGACCCCTTGTTGCAGGTGAGAGGGTTGAGGGTACCTTGCCTGAGGCCATAAAACTGACCTCATGGCTAAGGCAACAAGCCTCTTTACTCATGTGTGACCCATGGCATCAGGAAAGTTCATCTTTTGGTCCATGAGAGCAGCAGCCATGATGTTGCAGTCCAGTGATAAACATCTATATGTGTCTCAGACCTTTTTGAATGGCCCCTCATTGTGTGTGTGTGTGTGTGAGAGAGAGAGAGAGTGAGAGGAGCATGGGGAGCATACATCTTAACTTGCAGTCACTCTTTCTTTCTTTTTTGTAGCAACGAAGGTTTTGGGGACAGTGAAATGGTTCAACGTAAGGAACGGCTATGGCTTCATCAACAGGTGAGAAGGGGCTGGATGTGATCGTTTTTTGAAAGCTGATTTAGGCTAGTGAAATACGCATTTTCACTCTAAAGCTGTCCTCTGAGTATCAAGCTAGATTAGGTTTTCCCAGCTTGATGCCCTCCAGCTGTTTGGATTATAACTCATGTCATGGCACCATGCTGCCTGGGGTTGATGAAATTTGTAGTTCAAAAGCAGATGGATGAAGGCTGAGCTAGATTTGTGCACAGGCCTTAATGATACTGATTCCACTCTGCTTCAGCTTCTTTGCTTGTATATCTCAGTGGATTGGTTTAGTACAGTGGTGGCCAAACTTGGCTCTCCAGCTGTTTTTGGACTACAATTCCCTTCATCCCTGACCAGTGGTCCTGTTTGCTTGGGATTATGGGAGTTGTAGTCCAAAAACAGCTGGAGGGCCAAGTTTGGCCACCACTGGTTTGGTATCTGTATGCGTAGACATTAATGTTTACTCACAGATGGCTTCTTTAATATGGTACCTTGGCAGTTCTTTGTAACTTCTGTCCTTCCAACATGTAAGATAGAGGAAGACTGGGCATGATAAATCAAATGTGAGCCAAGAAGTATGAAAAGGGAGGTGGACTATGAGAGAGAGAGAGCAGTTGGGACAGCAAAACTTCTAGAGTGCTAGAGCTAAACTGAGCATGACTCAACATGCACACTGTAACAGAGACAGCCAGATTTAGGAAATGATTATACTCCTTCCCTGAAGGCTAGTAAATACCACATGGTGGTTTTGTTCCTTTTGGGGTCCCTCAGTCTCAATAAGGAAATCAGAAATGAGAGAGAGTGAGAAGGCAAGTCCAAAGATGGTGAGGACTGTCCCCAGTGATAATAGCCATCTTTTACTTACATTTCCTGCTAATTTGCCTCTGAACATTGGCCAAAGCAGCACACAGCAAACCATACAGGGTAGTTGATTTTTATCTACAGATGTTCTTACAGACTGTGTGTATAACATACACACTTAAAATAAAGTGCTGCTAGCTGTCTGCCTTGGGTTGGGTCTACCTTGGGTTGTTTTTCAAATGAGGTATGAGTAAACTATGTTAATTAGATTCCTGGTCATTATGCCTAAGCCAGAGAAATGCCCCTGGGGCTTCTCTAAAATATACGTCAAATGAAAAGCATGTAGGTAATTAAAAAACAATAAAAAGCTTAAATGGTTCCTCCACCTCTGCCATACATGTGCCTTCTGGCAGATTGTCCACTTTGAGACGTGTAGGTGCCCTGCTGCATTGCCTGCCATATGATCTGTATTAAGGCCTCAGATTAGTGTGACTTCAGTTTATATGGAATTGGATTAGTTTTCCTCTTGCTTTTTCTTATGCCATGGCTGCAATTAAGTGCAGAGGCAGGGGGGCTGTTGCTGCCTTTGGGGACATTTCTCCACATCACTACAGCTGGCAGCACTAACAGTCATGTATGAAACAGTGGTTATTCTAGTACAGGGGTCCCCAGACTACGGCCCGGGGGCCGGATGCGGCCCAATTAGCCTGCCAATCCGGCCTGCGACGCCGCCCGCTCTTACGGCGCACAGCGCGGCAGCGCTCTTCCGGGTTGGGAAAAAAGCGCCGAAAATCCTTTGTGCGCATGCGTATGGGCCTCTCCCGACCTGGAAGAAGTCATTTCTGGTGCACTTCCAGGTCGGGGGAGGCCCACGCGCATGCGCACAACGGATTTTCGGCGCTTTTCCTACCCTGGAAGCGCGCTGCCACGCCAGTAAGCGCCCGTGCGCATGCGCACGGGCGCGCACTCCCCCGCCCGCCGCACGATCGGCGCGGTGGGAACCGGCCTAAACGCCGGTAAGTCTGGGGACCCCTGTTCTAGTATGTTTGGCCTCTATACAGGTGGGTCTGGTTTACCTCAGGCCAATCAGTTTGAGGATCTTAGTAGGCAGGACTGAAATGGGCCTTGCTAGATATTGATAGGCCCCATAAGTCATGT
The DNA here is from genome assembly GCF_965207765.1 of Zootoca vivipara. Taxonomy (NCBI): domain Eukaryota; kingdom Metazoa; phylum Chordata; class Lepidosauria; order Squamata; family Lacertidae; genus Zootoca; species Zootoca vivipara. The sequence continues at coordinate 24,830,912 of NC_142589.1, forward strand.
ACTTCTGAATATGACTTGGCAGGGCCATGATATTACATGTGCAGTGTGGCAAAAGCGGACATACACAGGTCTTAAAGGCACTATGAGATATTTCAGGAAATGGCAGTTGAAATGAGACAGCTCCTGGTTGACGGGCCAAATCAAATGAGTGCTCACTAATGGTTCCTCATTATCCTGTAAAAAGTGGGGTGCCACAGGGTTCTGTCCTGGGACCAGTATTGCTCAACATCTTCATAAACAATATGGATAAAGGTATTGAGGGGATGCTCATCAAATTTGCAGATGACACCAAACTGGGAAGGGTAACTAATACTGCAGAAGGTAGAATCAGGGTTATCAGATTGGAAAACTGGGCAAAAACTAAAAAATGAATTTCAATAGGGACTAATGTAAGGTTCTGCACTTAGGCAGGAATAACTAGGTGCACAAATATAAGATGGGGTTACTTCTGGCTTTCCAATAGTGTTTATTATATTTTTTATAATAGTAATAATAATTTATTACTTATACCCAGCCACTTGTGAAAAGGATCTAGGGGTCTTAACATGAATCACCAATGTGATGCAGCAGCGGCAGAAAAAAAAAGCTGGTTCTGCTCTAGGCTGAATCAGTAGATACCCAATGTCCAGATCAAGGGAAGTACTAGTACTGCTCTATTCTGCCTTGGTTAGACCACACCTGGAATACTATGTCCAGGTTTAGGAAGTTGGGTGTGTTTAGCCTGGTAAAGAGGAGACTGAGAGGGATTATAGCAATCTTCAAATTTCTAAAGTGCTGTCACATGGAAAACGGAGCAGGCTTGTTTCCTTCTGCTCCAAAGGGTAGGACTGGAAACAATGGGTTCAAGTTACAAGAAAGGAGTTTCCAACTAAACATTAGGAAGGGTTGTTTGACAGTGGAACAGGCTTCCTCAGAAGGTGGTAGACTTTCCTTCATTGGAGGTTTTTAAGCATCTGTCAAGGATGTTTTAGTTGTGATTCCCCATTGCAGGTGGTTGGACTACAGGATCATTGGTGTCCCTTCCAACTCTACAATTCTGTAATTCTGTGAATTAATGTTGGCATCTGACTTCCTTGTGTAGTTGAAAACCTGATCAGAAATCACTCTCTGTACAAAGTGATTGTATTTATCCACATCACGCTTGAAAATCTTTGTCCTACTTGTAGCCCCACCCGTGTCCAGTCATAAACTCCACCTAGCTCATTCTGCTGTTGCAATACAGTGTGGTAGGGAAGTCTTCTGGCAGTGACTGTGTTTACATCCTGTAATCCCTCCTGTCCAGCTCTGTGACTACGTGATTGGGGAAGGGTTGATGACTATATTTGGTGCTTTGAGACATGTAGAAACCCTACCTGCTTTTATTTTGTTGTTCTTTTAATCTCTACTGAGAAAGTAGAATAATTCCTATTTAGTAAAAATAAAATAATATGGCATATATTGGAATATTCCTTTAATGTTTGTGTTCCAGTGTGAGAGTGTTTGTAAATCAAATATTAATGAAAATGTTTCTGCAGGAAAGGTCTGTCATTTGTCCAAAAAGGCATTTTGGCAAACTTTCAACTTACACCTGCTTGATCATTGTAGCCAGAATTGCAAGAGTCCGCAAAAAGAAATATGAAACTTCCAAGTTAATACACTCCCAGTATTTTTAGAACAAGAAAGTCATGGGTGTGGAGTGAGGAGTGATATGTGTTGTTCCTTGGCAGTCCCCCAATGCTACAGGCTGGCTTCTGTCCAAAATTGAGTGCCACTCCTTCCTGGAAAATGCTGGGTTTTTGTGTCATGTTTTCTGAATATGAAACTCCTTGTTTTACAGGAATGACACCAAGGAAGATGTGTTTGTCCACCAGGTGAGACTGTTTCTTTGTACAACAAGATATGCTGGATTTTGATGAAATGATACACTTTGTGCATTAGCTGAAAGGGGTGGAAATGTATCAGTTCTGTTGCTCTTGGGAGAAGTCAGTGTTGCCTCAGGACTGAAGTTATGAAGTGTGGAATTTTTATAGGGGAAGCCAGTTGACATAAGGTAGCCAAAACACAAGAGCCTATGAATATTCAACACACTGTGCCTGTTTGCCTACCTGGCATCTCATGCCCCTTCTCTCTTCATTGTGGTTTTCTTCCCTCTGTTCTTTGCCTGCAGTGCCTAAGTGGTCAGGACTTCCCTGCAGCCCACCCATGTCCTGCTTGTCCTCGGTTGGTCTTTATCCCTTTGCTACCTTACCTTTGCTTTTGCGTCCCACAAGTCCCACAATGGCTTATGCCTGCTTTTTGTTCTGTCTAATTTGGTTATTAGGTACTGTTAAGTTTTTTTATAAAAAATAGCAAAAGTATTATTTGTTTTTATCAACTATCCTTGCACTCACAGGCTTTTGGGGACTTCATATTGGTTGGGTGCCAACCTTTTTGGGGACTCCTGCTTTTTCCTGTACACCAGTGACTGTCATTTATATGACCTGGTCTCCACTTGAAAAATTAATGGTGCTGCTTGGGTGCCTCTGCCAGACACATTGGGGAGAATTCAGTGTAGCACTGCAGCAGCTGTTCTGTTCAGCAAATGCTTTTCTGTTTGCCAGACAGAACAATCCCCTTCTCCTCCTCTGTTCTAGGAGTCTCCCTTCCGAAGCCAATTTCAAGAGTATGGGGAGAGTGAGAGGAAGCCCCATTGTGCAAGCAGAAGTCCTTCAGGTAGCAGGACCATTTAGTTGAATCCTGCTCCTTAAGGATACTTTTCTGTGTAAACAAAGAACCAGGGCGATAATTTGTCAAATATGAATATTTTTCTGGGGGTGGGGCAAAGCAGAGTGAAAAAAGAGAAGAAAACATTGCTCACTGCACAGGTTTCCTCTAGTTCAGGGGTTGGCAAGGTTTATCTTGTCTGGGCCAGATCAGTCCCGTGGATATGCTTCCGTGGGCCAGATCGCGTGACCGTGCGCGACCGCAATTGTTGACACATGATTTTTGGCATCTGCGCATGCGCAGACATGATTTCCAGCACCGTGGAAACAAGTCCCCGCACTGCACCGGTTTAGTGCAGCAAGCGGGTGGCGCGGCTTGGGGGCCGGTCAAACGACCTCCACAGGCCACTTCCAGCCCATGGGCCTTAGGTTGGTGACTCCTGCTCTAGCTGCAGTAGCAAGTGTGAGGCCATCCATTGTTCAGCAGAGAGCCACCCTCCCAGCTTTGAAGCTGGGCAGAGATTGTCCCACTGCTTTTATGGCTCTCCCCACGCAGAGGAAGGCTGTGGGTTCCAAATCAGGAAAGCCCCAGCAAACGCCAGCATTTCCTGCTATGAAGCAGGAATGTTTGGTGGGGGAGTGTTAGAGCTAGCTGCTGAAAGATTCTCAGGGTGCCTTCATCTCTTCCTTGCCAAACTTTTCCATGGGAAAGACCAGCAGTCGAGGGACAGTCATCACTGCTAGAAGGTGCACAGAGCCCTTCCAATAGCAGCAGCCAATCAATTGCTTTCCCTACTGGCCTTTCCCCCAGAAAAGGCCGGGAGGAACATTTTGAACTTGATGAGAGTGGCTGGGGGGTAGTAACTAATTTTTGGCTTTGATTCAGTTGTTAAATTAATATGATTTAGTGCTCAGTTTTTGTTTAGGAGGAATGGAAGGAGCTATAGACAAATGTCTTATTCTCAATTCAAGGACTCTTAATTCAGTTCCAAAAAGCATGTATCATTCTATGGTGTCTGATTAAGGAAGGTCCTCCATTGCAGGGGTTTGGACTTGATGACCCTTGGGGTCCCTTCCAACTATATGATTCTGTGATTCTTTTATTCCTATTTGGGATACATTTCCATCTGTTTCTTGGTGGTGGATAAATGTCTCTTCCCTGGTTCCCTGGGTTGTCTGATGGCTTCCTTGCTGGGAGGCCTAAGTGGATGAAAGCCCTATGAGAAACAACTTGTGCTTTCCCCTGATATAGTTCTGTTTCTTAAGAATTGGACATTAGGGTTGTTAGTTGCAAGTGGGGTTAGAGGTGCTTGCTTATTCAGAAGCAGGGTACCAGGAATATGCTGTCAGCACTATTTAACTTTGCTCCTAGTGCAGCTGTTACTATTGACACTGAAAAGTGTTTGGTAAGCAAAACTATGAAGGTCAGTTTAATAGAGTGTGATCACATGAGTGGCTGAGAATTAAGGCTTCTGCCACTCAAAAAGGACAGAATTTGCTCTATTAGTTAGAGAAAGACTAGCTTATGACACTCATGTGAGGTTTTAAACTGATTGCCCCAAATTACGTGGACTTCTGGAAGGAAACTCCAGAATCACTTTAGTTAATTTTTTCCTTGTTAACGTCTTTGGGATAGAAAATTAGGGCTAGAAAAGGGACCTAGTAAACAAGAATGTACTTCCTATGAATCTCTGGCATGACTGCAAAGTCTGTGTGGCACATAGTTACTCCCAATGTTACCCTGGACAGTTTGCTGGGAGGGGACCTACCACACATTTTATGGCTCCTTCTATATGTTCAATCTTCCAGGATATACATCTGCTGTTGGTCTTTCATGGGTATATCACTAATCTAGAAAACTTGTACTTTTTAAATTTATTATTTATTAAATTTGTGAACCACCCATAGATCTCAGGGCAGTTCACAACATGTCTACAAGTCTAAATCTGAAATGTTTTTTCATTAGACTGCTATAAAGAAGAATAACCCCAGGAAGTACCTTCGCAGTGTAGGAGATGGAGAGACTGTGGAGTTCGATGTGGTTGAAGGAGAAAAGGTGAGGTGACTGTCCTGGACTGACTCCGGGGCTTTCCTGCTCTTTGGATCTCAGCTGCTGAGCAAGTGAAGGCCAGCCGCTTCCTTCTGTCTGGGGTGCAACGGGGAGGTTTCTCTGTGCTTGTGCTGGCACAGCTGACACTTGCTCATGTTGTCTCTTGATGGTTATTTTTAGGGAGCAGAGGCAGCCAACGTTACAGGTCCTGGTGGCGTTCCAGTGCAAGGCAGTAAATATGCAGCAGACCGTAACCAGTACAGACGATATCCACGGCGTCGAGGTCCTCCACGCAACTACCAGCAAAATTACCAAAACAGTGAGAGTGGGGAAAAGAACGAGGGGTCAGAGAGCCTCCCGGAAGGCCAATCCCAACAGCGCCGCCCCTACCGCAGGAGGCGGTATCCACCTTACTACATGCGTCGGCCCTACGGCCGGCGGCCACAGTATTCCAATGCTCCTGTGCAAGGCGAGATAGTGGAGGTAATTTTTACTAACGGACAATTTCTTGAGAGCCAGGTTGAAGCTCTAGCCTGAATAATGGGGTCCTTGCCAGACCGGAAGCCAGTAGACCTGCCTTTTGTGCGCTGGCCTGTTTGAAATTCAGGTGGTCTCTGTTTTCTTAAGTTATATCTGCCAAACCAGAAAGTCACAACATTTTGGCATTTTTCTTTCCTCCCAGTGAAGCCATGTAATACAGCTTTATTTCTATTAAATTGAGTTGACCCTAAAACAATAATCAGTTTAATCTTGCTGTGAGTCAAATTCAGAATTCGTTACATATTAAAATGAATTGATTTTAACTGCAGTTTGTCTAGGGCGGGATTTTTACTAAATGCAAACCACAATCCATCTTGTCACCTCTTCCATCTTCCAGGGTGCTGACAACCAGGGTGCAGGAGAACAAGGCAGATCTGTCAGACAGAATGTGTATCGGGGTTACAGACCACGCTATCGCAGGTGAGTTTCCTCAGAGAGCATGTCCCGCCCTCAAGCGCTTTAAATGCTTTTGCCCCTAGAAGTGGGAGTAAGATGCTCACAGCTTTGCTGCACTTTTCAGGGGTCCTCCTCGCCAACGACAGCCCAGGGAGGAAGGCAATGAAGAAGACAAAGAGAACCAGGGTGATGAGGCCCAGGGTCAGCAGCCATCTCAACGTCGGTACCGCCGTAACTTCAATTACCGACGCAGACGCCCAGAAAACCCTAAACCACAAGATGGCAAAGAGACAAAGGCAGCCGAACCATCAGCTGAGAACACGTCCGCTCCCGAGGCCGAGCAGGGCGGGGCTGAGTAAACGCCGGCTTACCATCTCTACCATCATCCGGGTACGTGGGCTGCAATTCCCACCAGGAGAGAGGAAAAATGGGTCCAGAGCCCTGTTTAGTAGGCAGCTGGCAGGAATGTTGAAGTTGCCCTTAGCTAAGCGCTTGAAACCTGCTAAATGAATTGGAGGTGGTGATAAAAACAGAATACAGCTCATGAGAAAGCCTTTAGGACCAACCACTGTACACAACGGTGTAAACGAGATTTTGAGTTCCTTGGGTAGTAAGCAAAACAAAAAGGGGCTTGGGGTGGTAGTGCTCCCCCCAGCTGTTTTAAGATGCCATGTGAAAGGAACCAAATGCAGTCTAAATTGTGAATATCTGAGTTGGACTTTTAGAAACCTTGGTCAAGCAGAGGTTAAGTGAATAGCCCGGAAGGGGCCTCACTGCTCTGTGAAGACTAGAAGAACTGTGTGTATGGTCAGGCAAAGTCATAAATTTTTGCCCACAACACGTAGAACAGTTTTCACCTTGACAGGTTTTGAGTGAAATTGGGAAGGGTGAGAGACCACAGAAAGGACATCCTACAGCTGAGCTGAAGTGTTTTGAATTGGCAAGGCCCAAGCAGCATCCAGTGGTACTCACAACAGGTGGCAGTTGCAGGCCTTCCCACTAGTTTTCTAGAGGTCAAACATGGGAAGACAAAATTTATGGGAAATCAGCCAGAAACTCTTGGGGGCACTCCCATTGGATAGCTTGTGGTCTTTTTAGGAAAGCTTACAAGATAATCCTTACACAAGCTCTTTGAAATAAATGTTTGGAAGTCCATCCCAAAGGCTTTAACAGGATTTCCTTCAAGCAACTTTCTTGAGTTCATGTTTAGATGGTACTGAGTCCAAATGAGGCTTCTAAGAAGCAGTCAGTAGTGGGTTAAGACTCCTGGATCCTGGCCCTTGGAGAGCTGCCAAACCACATGTCCTGACTCAGGCTGAATCACAGCCCTAGTTTCTGTCACTCCACAGTTAAGGGCATTAAATTGAGTCTGGATTGAACCACTATAGCCTTCAAGTGGAGAATGGCATGATTGCATTCTTCGCCAGTTAGAACAGAAATCCTGCACATAGAAAAGTAGCCTGGCAAGATGGATAGGTTAGAACTGTGCTCCCAGGCAGTCTCCTTTTATATGCACAAGGAGTACTACAGTGCTGGAGGAGCATGCCACCCTTTAAGTTCCCCATTGTACAGGTGAAACTCGGAAAATTAGAATATCATTGAAAAGTGCATTTATTTCAGTAATGCAACTTAATTTTATTTTATTTTTTAATTTTTACAAATGCTTTCTTTTGGAAATTCCACAGTAATAAAACAAATAGTTACAATAATACAAAAAGAAACATCGCTATTACATTTCTTTAATTACATTCCATTTATAATGGACCCGCCTAACGACAAATACTTACAATTACATCAAATAAAGGCTTGACATATCTTGCTTTGCATGTCAGGCATCTATCTCATATATTGGTTTCACCTTTTAAGTTGCGTTACTGAAATAAATGCACTTTTCGACGATATTCTAATTTCACCTGTAGTCCAAAGAGTGTTATGCATGATGCCTAGGTTTGGTTGTGTAGCTGAGATGTGGTGGTGGTGTGTGAGTGGAGCCCAGAAGCCACCTGTGGACCCATGCTTGTGGGGTTTGGGTTTTACCCAGTATGGTAAGGCGACTTCTTGTTTTTCTCTTTGCAGTTTAGTCATCAAAGAAGAGAGAATATGAAATTTTAAAGAGAATATGAAATTCCAGCAATAAGAAATGAGCAGAAGAATTGGAACTGAAGACCTTAAGTGCTTGCTTTTTGCTGTTGACCAGATAACTCGAACTCTCTGCATTATCTATGCAGCATGGGATTTTTATTATTTTTACCTAAAGTGGTCTCCTTTTTGGAGTGACAAACATGTTTTTTAAAGGCCTGTTTTTTCTCAATACACCTTTAAAGGTTTTTAAATTGTTTCATATCTGGTCAGTTCGGATTTTTAAGAACCTCATTTTTAATTTGTATGAAATATACACCTGATTTTTTCAAGCCAAACTGCAAGCATCTCTTAATAAAGGTCTTAAGAATTGCCCGGTGTCGTGTGTTTTTGATTTAACTGATCCTCCCCACCCTCTCCACATATATCGTTTCAGAAGCTCAGAGGAGTACTCATAGTGCAGAAATTAAACCACCTGGGATAAAGGACTAGTTGGGTATTAATACAAAAGGCTCTGTAAAATTTGGGGGTGGGGTTTCTGGGGGAGAAAACCTGCTACAAATCAGAACACAGATAAATGGGGCTGAATTAACAAGGGATTTGAGATGTCGGGGCTTTTTGGACATACTTAAACCAAGCCTTTTCACTTCTTGAAGACTTGGGCTTGGTGCAAACTTGCCAGCTTCAGGTGCATCTTTGTTGTATCCAGGTGTTGGTATGTGAGGTGATTCCCTATATTGGGAAACTGTCAACTCTCTAAATCCTCAAGCAAGCTAGCCTCCCCTTGGCATACTGCATCATTTGGTTTGTGCAGGTTCAGCACGGCTGCACACATTGTAGGCTTGCGGTGGGGGGTCATTGTTGATGATTTTGGAAATAGCCTTTTTTCACATGGGGCTCATACTTGCCAATGAGTTCTAGCACTCTGGAAGAGTTTCCCTAGCTCTTAACAACAAAGTATCAACTGGTCTTTTTAAATGCATATTCAGCAGTTGGAGAAGGAGGTTGCTTTATCTCATGCCTTGATAGCAACCTTTAATGTGGAGCTGAAAGAAACTCCTGGTGGCTGCTGATACTGAATTGGGAGGAAAGGGGGTTATTTGAGGAGGCAACAGCAGAAGCCCAGCAGACAAGCCAAGAAGATGGCACAGCATGACCAGTGCATCTTGGAAATTTAGAAATGCAACACACACACCCAATTTCTATTGCTTTGGGATACCTTTCCCCCCAATTTTTTTCGTTTATAATCCACATGTTGCATCCAAACAAACTAGTTTCATGAATTTCCTTTGAAAATCTACAGCGTCCCGATCAGCCAGGCTTTGTTGCAAATTGTAAAAAGGAATTTTGTCAGTGGAACTGTTCTTTTTTTTAAAAAAAAATTCCAAAACGCTAGAAAATTTACCAGTTGCCCAGCTTCAAATGTTACCTTGCTTGTTCAGAGCCTGTCTGTGTATGTTGACAAAGCTCTCACATTCAGGGAGTAAGCCCTTCCTAAATGCAATGATATGAGGGGATGATGTTCACATGTGCTAGGGGGAACCCTATTCTGGTGGAGGACAGGCTGCTGTCCATCTGGTGGAGCCCCTGTTCTTAACCAAATGCAAAGAAGCACATATTGAGTAACTGCTTTGGACGAGTGAATTATGATTGATCTGGGAGCTGAATGCTGGCAAAAGTGAGTGTTTTCCTCTGCTGGGGCAAGGCTTTGTCACTCAAGTTCAGATTGTTAGTACCTGTAAGCCCTCAGCAACATGGTAAACATGGGGTCACTTTGCCTGTGAGATTGTCTTACTCCATATACACTCCATAGTCAAGCCTAACTAGACATGTAGACTGTTGACATGTGTTGTAATCTTTCTTTAGAATATAGTTGATTTCAGGTGTTTTTTTTAAGTGTGTTAAATGGCTGCTTTTAACTGTTGTTATAATCATTCTATGGTCTCAAATACAGAATAAATGTTCATAAATGTACAACACAAACACACATACAGAAGTATATAAACCACGTGTCTGAAATGGTATAGGAGAGCAATCCTGAAGCCATTTTGACTCTCCCAAAGTGACCTCAAATATTTCTCTGCAAGGAAGAAGGAAATGGGAAAATCTTTCCAATTGTCTTTGGACTGTAGGGGCTTACACCTCCCTGCAAATACAGCCTGGCAAGTATCTGTTAGGCTGAGCAAGCTATCAATATCTGTAAGACAGTGGTTCCCAACAGGTGGTCCGCGGACCCCCAGGGGTCCGCGAGCTATGCCAGAGGGGTCCGCAAGATGCTATTAGAATAAAAAATATATTAAATATATTTCGTATAACAGATTTTTTGTTTTGGCCGCTTCCTGCATGAGCAGAGTCTAGCGCAAAACTAGAATTAGATAGAGGCAGTAGTTCTGTATGCCGTTAGGTGGCGCTTTACAAACACTACTGTTTTGCAAAGAGGCAGTGCGCACATTCTACTAACGCTCACTTCCCCAAGATGCTTTGCGAGCGTCGGCTTCATTTGTGCGCTACTGCGCAGGTACCCTGCCTTCTCCATTCCCCTCCCTCCTCCCTGGCGCGCGCTGCCTCTTTGCAAAACAGTAGTTTGTAAACAAAGCGTTGTTTTTCGCGGAAGCTACAGTTCGTGTAGTTAAAAATGGACCGTTGGTTAAAAAGTGGTTCGTTAAAACGACAAAGGCCTGCAGATGAAGAGGAAGAACTAAAAAAAAACGTATAAATATAAAATATATAAAGACTCTTAATTTGGCTCTCACTTTTTAATTTTAGGATTAGGAATTAATGGGGGTCCTTGTCATAATAGCGGCTCGATGAGGGGTCCTCGAGAAAATTTTGTTGGGAACCCCTGCTGTAAGAGATTCAGGAACTAAGGTATTTACCATCTCATAGGAATGGCCAGGCTGCCCAGAAAATGCAATCAAGTAAGGCATTCTCAGGTATCCTGGCAGACAGGAGAGAAGCAACACTCAAAATTCTGCTGGAGACCACCTCCTTCTGTGATGTATGTATGATTTTTTTGGGGGGTGGTGGTCTTGGGCTACAGGGTGGGCAATTTCAAAAGTCTTTAGAGGTGTTTGTGCACCATTGTTCTGAGTCTCTCCTACCTCCTTGCAATAAGGAGAGGGAACTCTGTTGCAACAGAAAAATAAAGATCTGCGTTGCTTTCTATGGATCTTGCCTCCATCAATTCATTCCTGACTGATCATGGACTTAGGGGACTCAGTCCCTTAGGAGTTGGGCAGCAAAGCCAATCCCCCTATTTTTTTCTATAACACTATCTTTACTGATGATTTTATTGTCTTATTCCACAGGTCCCTCCTTCTTATTATACACATTTTTTTTATTCCAAGAGATTGCTTTGCTGTTCATTTCCTAGTCCTTAATTGGTTCTAAATAAGATATGAAGACATGGCTAAGATGTTTCAGACTTTTAAGGGGGGGAATCAAACAGAATGAAAATCATATCCAAAACAAAAGGCCATGCCCCAAGTTCCTTAGAAGGTTGGAGACTCAAAACGGGGGGCCTTCTCAATTTCAGAAGTCCTTGTTCTTTCAATCAATGCTGTGTAATTCTCAAAGTGACCACTGGATGGCAGATGAAGCGAGATAACTGGCAGAAGGAGAGAGAGGAAAATAGGTGGCAGAAAGTGTGTAGTACAGTACAGTTGGCTATACTGTATAAAGATATCTTTATTGTCATTGTCCCCTTGCAGGAACAACGAAATTACTCGGTTGCTACATCCACTCAGATAAAGCATTTCGCATAATCCAAAATTACAAAACCTAATTAAAAGTGTGCATGCACACAAAAGCTCATACCAAAATAAAAACTTAGTTGGTCTTTAAGGTGCTACTGAAGGAATTTTTTTACAAAATAACAAGTAAAATAAGATGACTTCAAAGTCCAGGCTTTCCATTTAAGGCCAAAATCGCTCTAGAGAAGAAACTGTTCCTGAGACGGCTCGTTCTTGCCTGCATTGTTCTATATCTCCGTCCCGATGGCAGGAGCTCAAAGAAATGGTGACCATATAGATTGGTTCTTCTGTCTCTGCCAAGTGGCTTCAGCCTATCCTGCTGCCAGCACGCGGACCCTGACAGAGTACCCCCAAAGCAAAGTGGTGCTCCACAGAAAAAAGCTTGCCCACCCGACATCAGATCAGACACCTCAGGGTGTCTTTCTTGCAGAAGACAGGATGAGGTAGAAACTTGCGGCAAAACTGGCACCAATGTCTTCATTTCATTCTGCTCTCTCACTTGGCTTGGAAACAGAAACAGCAGAGAGAGAGAAACTAGGGAGAGTGTGAGCCTCTCCATTCTCCTGGATCTCTTTTTGCAGAAGGGGGGGGGGAAAGGCAGGTCCCCGAAGATTGATTGTTCCCCCCCACCAGGAGTTCCCCACCCCCTCGCCCAGCCCCAGGGATCTTCACACTTCCGTTTGATCCACTGCACCTTTTATCATCAGCCAACTATTCTCGCTTAAACATTAATGGAAAAAATTGCATGCAGAAATATCGCATCGGAGATAAGCACAGTAGCAGTCAGGAGCCTCTGTTTTGAAAGTCCTCCAGCAAGGTGAAAATGGCACATGGCACCTGCTGGAGAGAGAGAGAGAGAAATGGGTGGCTTAAGCTGGGATAAAGAACCCTTTTCAGCCCGAGAATCACATTCCTTTCTGGACCCAGAGACAAAAGGGAGCAGAGCACTGGATGCAAATTTTACCTCCATGCGGTAGGCTACTTTCTACACACACTTGCCATCCAGGCAAGCCTTAGCAGGGTTCAAGGACACATTCCAGCCAGGCAAAAACACTCACAGACCATGTTAAAGAAAGCTGGTGAGGGGGTGTGGCCTGACAAGAGGCCTGATGGCCAGAGAGAGAGAGACCTGAAGGTCACATTTGGCCCTTGACCCTGAGATTCCCCACCAACATCCCAAGCAGGATGCTCCACCCCACTCCTGATACATGCATGAGTTTTGTATCGTTCAAAGACTACTTGAGGGTTTTTTCTTCTGTCCCTCTCATCTGCTGGCCAATCACAGCTGTGGACAGCAAAGCCAATCACAAACATGGCTGTGGCCGACAAGTCCTACCCTTCACCCTTGTCTCTAGTGGGGGTGGGTGTTGGACATCTAGGAGGCGGAGCCTCTCAACCTACCCTACCTCACCGGGTTGTGACCAGTCAGATGCTAAGCAACCGTATTGCTGCGTTCCTTAGGTGTCCACAGTATCTTTGCAAGCAACCCAGAGCAAACTGGCGCTGCTTCCAGAGGCGCCCTTGGAAGCCCTACCAGGCCCAGTGGTCACCAACCAGCACGGATACGAGCCAAGAAGGAAGCAATCTTTGTAGTTTGTGTGTCCCCACTGTTTCTTAGCTATGGAGCTTGGAGGGTGCGATAGGATCCAGCCTATCGTGATTCCTGTGTGTGCATGCTAGATAAGAGCCATAAAGCACTTACACATCAGAGAATAATAAAATATTGGTGGCCACTGATATGGACATTACATATTTTGATGACTGGGAGAATCAAGGGCAGAATAGTTTGGTGTTATTGCCAAGCACCAGGAACCCAGGGAGCTGTGTGGCGTTACTGATTAACACCCTTCTTGCCATTATTTTCCTGACGTCAACGTGGCTGAAAGTTAACTCACTAATAATCACTCATATCAATACCAGTAAAGCATCATAATTCTTTTTTCCCCCTTTTAAGGGGCAGTGGAAACTGCAGCAGTTACTGTGAAGCCAGAGATGAGCGCAGCAAGATCTCATTCCTCCCTGCAGATGCTTGTTGGAAAGAGAAAGTTCCTCTCCTGGGCGAGCTAAAGAAGGAACAGACCAGGGCAAATCTCGGAAAACAGCGGAAGGAATGCAAAACACAGATCCCCCTGAAGAAGAAATGCAAAATACAGGTGATGTAGGATGCATGGTTGGAATTTCAGGCTCAGAGGGCCCAACCTCTCCTGTGGGACAACCCGACCTAGATGCTTCAAATCAACCTGCTCTGGATGCGAACCCGCCAAACTCTTTCCCTCCTCCAGACAGCCCTGCAAGGAAAGTGGACCTTGGATGCTCCTCTGCAGTCCCAGCCGCAGACACAGACTGTGTCATCTGCTTTAACCAGTACAGTCTTAGCAGACTGCCAAAACTTCTGGCTTGCCAGCATGTCTTCTGCGCCGTCTGCCTGAAGCTTATCCTGAGGAACAACGGGAAGACATGGGAAATTGTTTGCCCCATCTGCCGAAAAGCCACCTCCGTCTTTGGGGGCCTTATCAGAAGCCTCCGCAACAAGGAGGAAGCCGTTCTTGAGCCCTTGCCAAACCCTGGCTGGAATGCAGAGGGTCTCTTTCCTCGGGATGCTCGGAGAGGGAAGCCAATGGCTCGTGGCGCTTTCCATGTCAACCCAGATGATGGTGGCAGCAGCGATAATTTCAGGGTGGCTGCCAAGAGGCTGGTCTTCCTTCTCCTGCTCTTAGCCCTGCTCGTGGCCCTCATTCTACCCATCTTGGATGGGGGGCTGCTGAAGTGGGCCATCTGCATCGCCATGGGCTGGGGACTGGCCTTAGCTGGGGTACTTTGCTTCAACCCAAAGTGGAGGTGCAGCAGCCTCTGTGGTTCTCTCCCGTCCTGGAGAAAGAGAGTGAGTCACATCACCTCTGTCGCCTGAAAGTTCCCTGCACTGCAGTTATTAAACTATGGAACCTTCTTCCACAAGAGGTAGGGATGGTCACCGACATGGATGGCTTTAACCTGGGCCCACTTGACCCGTGTGATTGCCTTACTCCATATAAGCCCATTCGACCATTTTGATCTACAGAACTGGCATTGTCACAGGTGCCACCTAATGCTTGTTTTACCTTTGCAAGAAATCATTTAGCACGGCAAAACCTACATTTTGGAACTCCCTGCCTATTGACATCAAGCAGGAGCCTTCACTGTACTCTTTTCAGCTCCTGCTAAAACATTTTTGGTTAGACAAGTCTACCCAGATACCTAGAATGTCGAAATGTGTTTTAATCTGTTTTTAGCTCATTGGTGATTGTATTTTTGAATGTTCCGTTTTTAACTTTTGGACTGATAATCTTATTATTTTATTCTTCTCGTACACCACTTTGTTTTTACAATTAAGAGGTTGTTGTTGTTGTTTAGTCGTTTAGTCATGTCCGACTCTTCGTGACCCCATGGACCATAGCATGCCAGGCATGTAGATTTTATGAGAAATAACGGAGCACGAGCCAAATTCATGGAGGATTAAGGCTACCAATGGCTGTGTTCTCCCTCCATTGCCAGAGGCTCTTGGGAATTACACTCATGCCATCCTTGCAGGCTTCCCTTAATGGGCATCTGGTTGGCTACTATGTGAAAAGGATGCTGAGTGAAATGGGTCTGATCCAGCAGAGTCCCTTCTTATGTTCTTAAAAGCAGGCACATGATGTGTGAGATGGTTTGGGTTGCAAACTCCTTTCAGCTGTGCTGCACTGGCTGGGGCTGATAGTCCAGAACATCTGGAGGGCACCAGACTGGGGAAAGCTGGTACACAAGGCCTGCTGGGTGCCTCTCGAATGGCAGTTAAACTGCCACAGTTGCTCACTGTTGCCATGGTGCTGGCAGGTTCCAGCTTTTGTATGCAGAGCAACAGCATCCCAAAGTGGTCAGCTATGATTGGTCTTCTGGTGGTCATTCCGTTCAAGCCCATTGGGATTTTAAGCCAATAGGGGGCTTGGACGTGTATCGGAAGCAAGTTGATTGGTTGTGGGCTACCAGCTGCAGGGAATATAAGGCCAGGATCAGTGCCATTTGGAGGTCACTTGAACTGTCCTAGGAAGGCTGTGAAGAAGTTCAGCGAGGGACTTAAGAAGACTCTGGAAGAGGCAAGCAGATGAGCCTGAAGCCAGGAAGGTCTGAGAGAGAGGAGAGGGGGTCTCCTGTTATAGGTTTGGGAAGAGTGGAGCCCAATGAATCAGCTGTTAGGCAAGTCATCTGAAGAAGCTCCTGACCAAAATGAAGACTCCTGGTGGTGACCTCGGGGAAGCCTGCCAGTCTTCAAGTGAAGCCCTCCAAGCATATTTGAATTAACTGAGGTAGAGTTGGGAATGGTACCTAGTTATTGCATAGCAGTACGTGTGCTCCTCTGGACTACAACTCCATTGAGCCCTGGCCATGCTGGCTGGGGCTGTTGGGATTTGGATTCCAAAAACATTCGAAGGGCCAAATATTTTCCATTCCTGGCTGAAAAGGAACAGCAGCAGACACCTAGCCATCTTCTTAAAGCAACACCAGCATTGCTGTAGCATCTACTTAAGGCAGCAATAACACATTGCATCTGATGTTTGAACCAGATTTACTTACCAGCAAGTATAATCTTATGTAGTATTAATAATCTTTAATAAATCTTAATATCTTCGTTTAACTACAAAGTATACATATCTGGTCTGTTTTCTCCTATGCCTAAATCCACAGGTACTGTATTTGTAAAAGGTAAGTAAGAAATGTTGAAATAAGGTTAAAAGGGGGGGGGGGTAAAGGACCCTTGGATGGTTAAGTCCAGTCAAAGGTGGCTATGGGGTTGTGGCGCTCATCTCGCTTTCAGGCCGAGGGAGCCAGCGTTTATCCACAGACAGCTTTCTGGGTCATGTGGCCAGCATGACTAAACCACTTCTGGCTCAACGGAACACCATGACAGAAGCCAGAGCGCATGGAAATGCTATTGAAGTGGATATTTTTGATTGAAGTATATATAAGGTGCATCATGGGCCACAATTAGGGGTGGAGGAATTCAATTTGGTCTACATTTATAAGGAAATCTAATTTGCACTTTTTGAAACATACTCAGTCCTCTGAAATGTGTAGTTCTCTACATTTTGCAAAGCAGTTCTCCAGCCAAGAGATGCACATGCTAGGGTAAAAAATGAGCTTTCATTAAAGATTAGATAAAATCTTACTTTCAAAGAGATTTGATTTAAAAAAAACCTCACGCACAAAATGATTTAAATTTTTTTATTCATCAGTTTTTTGACCATTTTTGAAATCACTGTAAGCAGATATAAAATTGAACCCGAGGTTTAGAGTCACATATATACAACATTATATAGGGTCATCAAACACACCAGGAAGCTTTTTTTAGCTGCAGTAACAGTATAGACGCCGCTAGAGGACGATGTTTTGCTACCTCTCTTGTAGGTTCTTTTCCCAGCATGCCCGGCAGGGTCTGCTGGCTGAGTTTTGAGGTCCCCAAAAGGGGCTTTTACCTTGCGCAGGTGTGACATTTGTATGCCCTATGTTGCTAAGAACACTCCCCATTGTGGAATGTGGTGTTGTGTCCAAATTTGATACGAAAATATACAGAATTGTTAATACAATTTTATGAAATGGTAAAACGGCATACAAAAAAATGAAAAACGGTTTGTGCGTAACCTTTTTTAAATATTTCAATGGAATATACCTCGTTTTAGTCATTAATAGGCAAAGGTTCATCCATTTGCGCTACAGGAAATAATTTTTGAGGAAAAAATGAAAAAGTTATCACCCTAGTGCACATTAATATAATAGCATACAACCTTTTATAGAAGGGGAAATTGTTTTGCAAAAGTATGTATGTTAGTCAAGATTGCATACAGGAGAAATAGGCACAAAAATGCTGCTGAATTTTCATGAGAACTAGTTTTTAAATTTGCAAACTGAGAAATGATGAGTGCTGAGTTTAAGAGTAGGAAAATGAGAAACCAAGAAAAAAAAAATGACAGGTTTTTGCCGGCCTCAGTCACAATCCAGGACAAAGGTAGAGGCTAGACAGTGGGGTCTAAGCTACCAGACATCCACACCCACCCATGGGGACAAGCCCCTTTGAATTTGATGGAACTTATTTCTGAGTGTGTGTGCATACAGGGGCAGCCAGAGATGCTTCAATGCCTGAGAATGCCCCTTGCTGCCTCCGTGATGGGAGTGGGGGTAAACCTCTGCAAGGGTTTCTCCTCAAGGGAAAGTCTTTGCTGAATCTCCCTTTCTGTCCCCTGGTGAGGCCTTGCAAGGGCTTCTCCTTGGTCTAGTTGGCCACTGTGGAAAAAGGATGCTGGAGCAGATTGGCAATAGGCCCGATCCAGCAGGCTATGTTCATATGCCAATTTCCTGTTCAGATATTTAACTTCTGGAGACCCTGGGAGCAGAGAGCTGAATCCTGAAGGAAACTCTTTCAACCCATATGAACAACATTTTAACATTGTGAGTTATTGGGTTGTTTTTATTTTGATTACGGAGCGTACTTGGTGGTTTTATATTCTGATTTTATCCTGTGAACTGCCCTGAGACCTGTGGGTGGGTATAGGGTGGTATATAAATTCAATAAATAATAATAAATAATTTTACTGATGATTTGTTAATTAGATTATATGATTTATGCTGTTTAGGCTTTCAAAGATTAGCAGCACACCTTGTATTGTACTCATTTAAAAAAGGTCAGCAGCCAGTCCAGTTGTTAAAGGACTGATGAGATGTGATCCATTTGTCCACTCCCCTAATTAGCAGCCTAGCAGTTGTACTTTGAAATAATTTTTTTCTGGGATCTTCAAAAGAGCCACATGCATAAGACGTGGCAATAATCTAGTCTGGAGGTTACCTGGTCACAATCAACTGGAGTATGTGCCCCTCACAGGGGTGAACAGGTCTCAAAAGGAAGAAAATAGTGGGTTTTTTACAGCACGTTAAAACCACCCCCGCTATATTGTTCTACAATTGCTTTTCATTCTGACACTGTATCCTTATTCCACATATCTCCCACTGTCTTTTGAGACACCCAGAACTAAAAATCGACTGGAAAGAACCAGGAGGAGTAATCCTGAAACTGGGCAAATTTTATTAACGTCAGCAGGAGCTAATAAGAAAACAAGGCAATAAATAAAGTACAGAGGTCAGGGTGATAAACTGAAGATTGATTGGGGAGCAACACATGATTCCCATGAAATACATGCCCCTTTTAAGGTCGCAACTGGCTTCCAGGAGGCCGGGTGACCGCTCCGGTCCTGTTCTCTATGATCCAGGAGTCAGATGACGGCTCTGCAACTCATTTCTCTATGATCCCCACTTCTTAGTTGCTTCCGCGTCAGGCGGAAGTGGGCGTGGCGCGCAGGCGCAGTAACGAGAACCGCGCTCGCCGCCGACTGACAGGAGCCGGTTTTCCGGCTCTCCCGCGACGATGTCTCGCAAACAAGCGGCGAAGGCCCGGCCGGGGAAGGCAGAGACGGAGCGGAAACGGGACGAGCGAGCGGCTCGGAGGGCGCTGGCGCGCGAAAGGCGGAACCGACCCCAGGCTGAGGGCGAGGGAGGCCTGGCCGGGCAGCTGCAGGCGCTCGGGCTGCGACTCAGGGAGGTGCCGGGCGACGGGTGAGCCATGCCCCGCCCCCTCAGCTTTGAAGCTCCGCCCACCGCAACGGCTCCTGCGCGCGAGAGAGATCTAAACTACAACCGCCCACAACCCCCACGCCCCGCCCACAACCGCCCTCTGCGCTCGAGGGTTCCAAGCCACGTCCCTCAACTTTGATGTCTAGAAGCAAACTCCGCCCACTGTCATACGGCCCAGCAAACGTTCTGAGCCAAGACCCCGTTCCCAATATCTTTCTTTAGCATTGCCAGCTTATTTTCTGGTGTTTTTAAAAGGCTCCTCTGCTTTTATCAAGCTCAAGATAGTCAGGAGTCTGGCATGTAAAGGTTTCCTTCTCTCCATGGTAGGAAGTTGTGGAAAAAAAGCTGCTGTTGAATTTCCTTGTTTTCTTTAGCTGCATTAAAGGAGGAAGTTGGAAAAGGAAGCAGAATTCTACTCCCTGCTCCTTCCCTAAGGCCTGCCATCTTTATCCATTTCTCCCTTATTTATTTATGCAAAAAACCTTTCTCCTGTTTTTCAGCCAAAAAAAAAAAAAAAGGCTCGCAAGAATAGCTTACAGAATTCTCTAAAAAGTCTAAAAGAAAAGAAAAGACTTCCCCTGCTCTCAGGCTGGCAGTCTAAAAAGGTGCCGCCAGTGCTTTTTTTCTGGGGGGGACACAGGGGGACACACAACCCTAAACATTTTGTGAATCTTTGTACTTTTGTCCATTTACTGTATTTATTTCCCCCAATTTGAACTAGAAAATGGTGATTTTCTTCAGTCAAAATGAGAGTACTCCTAAACATTTTTAAAGAAAAAAAGCACAGGGTGCAGCACAAAAGGAAAACTGATTGGGATAGAGGAGGAAATAAGCAAACCCAGGTATCAGTTCTTAAGTTTAAGTTCTTTTTGGGATCCTTAAAAAAGCAGTATGATGATTATAAACATATAAAAGAAAATGTGAGGATCAGGGACATATGCTTGGTTAGACAGACATCCAAATTTGTATCGTACTGGAAGGAAAACAGTGTATAGTGTGATTTGACAAAAAAGCTTAGTAAGACCATGACACCTGCTTTGCATGCAGAAGGTCCCAGGATCAATACTGGCATCTTCAGGTAGAGCTGAGGGAGACCCCTGTTGAAAATTCTGGAGACCTGCTGCTGCCTATGAGTGTAAAGTGGCCTAACTCAGGGTAAGGCAGCTTCTTATGGACATGTGTTGGTTCAGTCCTGAATTGTTAACAAACCAAGGACCATGATGTTACTCCACCACCTTTTGACAAATCTCCTTCAGACAAACTCAATTGGGCATTATGTCTTCCCACAGGAATTGCTTGTTCCGGGCTCTTGGAGACCAGCTTGAAGGTCACTCCCGAGACCACCTCAAACACCGCCAGGAAACTGTGGACTACATGATAAAGCAACGGGAGGACTTTGAGCCTTTTGTGGAGGATGATGTTCCTTTTGAGAAGCACGGTGGGTGCCCTTTGTGAGAGGCGGAAGTTGTGCCTACTGCTACCTTTGAGTGCTGTTCGTCCAAAATACAGGCTGCTAAGTGGGATCAACCAGTGAGAATATGTATTGCACTGGTTCTAAGCTCTGTTCAAAGTGCTGGTGCTTATATTTAAAGCTTTTCATTGCAGGGGTGGCTATCCTGTGACCCTCAGAGGGTGCTGGACTGCAATTCCTGGCATCCCTGACTTGCTTGGGCCTGATGGGAGTTAGGCACTCCTGCTTTATGGCTTGGCATCAGGGTCTGTATGTTGAGGTCACATTCAAAACCTAGAAAGGTTGTCCAGGACATGTCTGTTTTTATTTTCTCAGGCTTCTAGGTTAATATATATTCTCCTGTTGTGCTCTTATGTTTGTCTTGCCCTGCTGTGCTACTACTGTTGTTGCTGTTGAGCTACTGTATTTAAAATGTTTGTCTAACTCAGCCTTACTCACTGTACCACTTTCCAGATATTTGGATTATAATTTCCACAGTTGCTGTCTGGGGTCACTGGGAATTTTAGTCCAAAACATCTGGAAGATGGCAAGTTAAGGAAGCCTGTTTGAATTGTGGGACTTATGTACAATACTAGGGCTGCAATAATTCCGGGGATCTCAAAGGCAGAATTGATGTAAGGGGGGAATTTCCGAAAGGCGGTGGTTTGTCCTGGCAAGTCAATCAAAAAATGTTGGTTTTTTGGCGTTTTTGTAATAAAAAAAAAAGATCAACAACTTTGGGGTTTGTCTAAAAAAAGCTAGAAGCGCAATATCTCTCTGGGGTTTTACTTTTTGAAATATGGCAACACTATACAATACATACCAACACTTGGAGGCCTTTGGAAGAAAAAATGTGTGTACTCCAATGCATTGCATCAGAATAAGTCTCAGCCTACATTCACATTGTATCATTATAGGAGAACCATTTATATTTCCACACATAGTCATAAACTGTTTCAGTTTTTGCTTTAAAGTGTTTGCTTTAAATTTGGAGTGAATGTTGCCAGTGACACAGGTTTATAGATAAAACATCTCCATGAACCCAATCAAGATCTGAATGAGATCCTGCAGGTCTTGGTTGCCTGGTATTACTCCAAGTGAATGTCCCTTTGGCAACTTCACTTGTCCTTGTCAAAGGGTATTTTGTTCTGTGCTATTGCCATTGCCGTATCTGTGTAGCATCTTTCTTTTATTTGCTTTTTTCTCCTTCTTCAATGTACCTTTCATTTCTCCTCCTCCTCTCTTCTTATTTTTTCCAGTTTCCAATTTGGCACAGCCTGGAACTTTTGCTGGCAACGATGCCATTGTAGCCTTTGCGAAGAACAATCAAGTCAATGTTGTCATCCACCAGCTCAATGCCCCTCTGTGGCAGGTAAGTCTCAAAACACTCAATTTGTCATTGAACAATAATGTGCCATTACACTGGTTAAGCATAATTTTCCTCCTGTTGCAATACGGCTAACAATAATTTTCCAAATTTGGAGAGGGGGGGCAGTCCCTTTCTTATGCAAAATAGGCATCTAGGTCCGATTATTTCAATGCACCCCACATTGTCTATGACAACTTGTTTGGAATTGTAGCTGGTACAAAATGTTACAAATATTACATTGGAATAATGTCACCATTCATATTTCCCTTGGTCTTGAAATCCTCTGCCATACTTGTAAGCTGGGCTGTCCAAATTTGGGCTTTCCTTTTATTGGTATTTCTGACAGAGCTGACCCGTGAAACGCATCCTTGCTAAGGATCTAGGTGCTGGATGGGGGAATTGGCAGAAGGGAGTTCTTCTTGGTAGAGTTATGAGAGGCTTGGGGGCCTCGCCTTCACTGAGCTAGATAGATGGAAACTGTAGAACCAATAAATCACATGAATCCACACTGGAAATGGCAGGCACTTGCTTTAGTGAAGGCATTGCTTCTTTTTGAGGAAGTTGAATGCTCTTGAAAGCATCCAGATTTAAAGCCCCACTTGCACCAGTCTCTCATCATGCATCTGCCCCGACCCATTCTTCTTTCTCAGATTCGTGGAACAGACAAAAGCAATGCTCGAGAGCTGCACATTGCATATCGATATGGAGAGCACTATGACAGCGTCCGGAAGATTAATGACAACTCTGAGGCTCCTGCCCGGCTGCAGACGGAGGTTGGTTCTGGGCCCTGCTAGGTATTCTCTGGAGATGCTACCGGGATGGGGCTTTCTCTTTTTTCTGAGCAGTGGATGCTTAGCTTGGCAATACAGAGAGGCTATAAAAGCAAATTAATGCATTTTAACAGATTTCCTACTCTATTAAACCAGATGTTGTGGAATAGATCAAGCAGTGGGTGGGAGCCTATGATTTAATTATCCAAGCTGGGTAAGATAAGAGTTTAGGAGGGATGCCTAGCTTAGCTGTAGAGTACTTGCTTGGCATGCAGAAAGAGCAGGTGTAGTTCCTAGCAACTCCAGCTAAAGAAGGATCTCTGATAGCAGGTGCCAGATACTCTGACCCACTGTCAAAGGTGAATTGACCCTGAAGCGTGTGGCTGTACAGTCTCACGCAGTGCTGCAACCATCTTCTGATCATTTAGCTCATTTCCTGGTGATTTTTCCTTCCAGAAACTGCTGGGCAAGTGGGAATAATTCTGGCTTGCAACTGAAATTGTGGAAGACACACACTCACTGACACTCACTTCCTCTCTCTTTCTCTTTCTCTTTCTCTTTCTCTCACTCGCATACACTCTCATGTGCAGAAGCCTCTGGGGAGTCCTTGAGCAGCTGTGCATGGCTCTTTCCCACCTGGGTAGTCCTGTCTGCCTGCTGAGAGACAGATTACATGGGAAAGGCACAGGGTTTATTTATTTGTGTATATTTTTGTAAACCATTTTGGTTTACAAAATGTAAGCCAATTCTGGTTTACAATTTTTTTGTAAACCATTTTGTTTTATTTGTATATTTTTGTAAACCATTTTGTAAGCCATATTTTCCCAACCATTTTGTTTGAATAGTGGCCTATAAATAGTTTCAGTGGAATAAATGACAGGCCTTGCTCACACGACCCACCCATGCCCCCCCATCCCAATGACATAGGAAGACATATTGCAATGCCTTCCTGTCATTCCAGATGTTGTGCAGAAATGAATGTAATAAAAAAGAAAAGGAGGAAGCAGAATCAGAAGAGGAAGTCCAAGACGAAATTGAGGATGCTGTCCAGAAAGTGCGGAATGCAACCGGCTGCCTGGTGAGCCTGTGCCATTCCTTTGCTTGGGGAAATGCTGGTGGAGGTGCCTCTCAGGCAGTGAGGGGGGGGGAGTCCAAGGCCCCCCAGATGGTGATGATAATGGAATTGAGCTCCCATCAGTCCCAGTAGTCTAATCAGTAGTCAGGGATGATCAAAGTTGTCCCCTGACAGTGTCTGGAGGTCCACAGATTCCCTTCTCTTGCTGTAAGACAGGGGTGGAACCTCAGCCCCAGGAGCCAAATGTGCCCCTAGTTGGCTCTAGGCTAAGCCCCCTCTCCCCAAGCTGCAGCTCTCATCTGCCATACGTCGTTCCCTCCTTAAGTGTTTCTTCCTGCTAGAATATGTTCTTGAACTCTGAGAATGCCTATTGGTTGCCTGGGTGGATAATACAGAGGGCTATGTGCAAAAACGAGCCTGCTGTACAACGGTAAAATTCACTGTCTATCCAGCACACCTTGTTTGCTTTTTAGGATGCTGAATTAATCATCCGGATCCTTGAAACGGAGGACTACAATATCGACTCTGCAATATTTGTTGTGTGTCAGATAAATGAAGTGAAAAGGCTCCGTGAGTAGTGGGTTGCTCTTGCCACACAATTACCAATTACAGTACAGCAGCCCTTTTGAAATAAAGAAGGGAAGCAACATGGAAGCGGAACTCCACCCCCACCCCACCCCCCCAAAATCCTGCATTACAGGAGTTTGGATTTGATGGCCCTTGGCGTCCCTTCCAACTCTACAATTCTATGATTCTAAGAGCCTTCCAGAGGCTGCAATTAAGTGTTCCTGGCCCACAGTCTTCCATTGTGTGCGCAGCATCTTCCTAAAGGAGAATTATGAGGCAGGTGCATGAATCTCACCTGTCAAACATGCCCTGCCACTTCAGAGATGGAATAGATATGGAGGGATAAGGACATAAGAAGAGCCTGAGTGCTGGATGAGACCAAAGGGAGTCCATCTTGTCTGGGGGTGGACTTTGATCTTTCAAATTTCAGCGGTGCCCTGTGTGAGGCCAAAATTTCGTGCCTCCTGCCTCTCATCTTCCTTTCTGTTAAATTCTCTACATCAGGGGTCACCAAACCTTTTCAGCAGGTCCACTGTCCCTCAGACCTGGTGGGCCGGACTATATTTTTTTGGGGGGGGCATGAACAAATTCCTATGCCCCACAAATAACTCAGAGATGCATTTTAAATAAAAGCACACATTTTACTCATGTAAAAACACGCTGATTCCTGGAACGTCCGTGGGCCGGATTTAGAAGGCGATTGGGCCGGATCCGGCCCCCAGGCCTTAGTTTGCTATCCATGCACTACATCATAGTTGCGACCTCTGCAGTGCCCCCTAGGCTTGATCCCCAGTGTAGCAGTACTGGTCACACTGTTCTAAATCCACCTCTGTCTAGTCCACCATCCTGTTCTCACAGGGGCCAACCAGATGACTGTGGGAAACTGGCAAGCAGGAGCACTCTCCCCTCTTGTGGTTTCCAGCAATGGCTGCTATTGCTGCCTCTGATAGTGGAGGGAGAATGTAGCCATCCTGGCTAGTAGCTACTGATAGCCCTACTTGTCTAGAGCTGCCCAAGTTGGTGTCTGCCACTACCTCCTCTGGCAGGTAGGGGTTGGGGTATGTGCTTACCTCTCCCACCTCCTTGCTGCTTCCCATTTACAGACACCCTGTTTCAGGCAGCTACACGACCAGGAAATAAACCCACCTGGAGGGAAACCACTTGCAGGAAGGAATGGATGGATGGGAGACAGGCTGGCTTAAGCCTTCTGTTTGCAGGTTCTCCCTTGCTACCCTTTCCTTCCCTCTGCCACTCCACAATAATGGCCCACTCCACTGCATCTTCTAGAATCAGTATTGTGGAATGGGGAGGGACCCCAAGGGCAATCTAGTCCACCCCCTTGGCCCAGGATGGGTCTCTGACAAATCACTGTCCCTCTCCTAGATGCTGAGAAAGCCCAAGAAGCCCAGGAAACAAACCGACTGAAACTGCATCCCAGGCCAGCCCTGTGGGAAGAAAATGGAAGTGGCAGTAGGATTTTTGGGAGCCAGGAAATAGAAAACAACAAGCTCCAAATGAGCTCGCTGGAAGCAAACCAAGCCAGTAAAAAGCAGGCACCAAAGGTATCTTGAAGGGAAGGGGGAGGGGGGAGTTCTGTGGGAGCCCTGGGTTTTCCCCCCACCTTGCAGTGGTACTTTTAATTGGGGATTCCACAGAGGAATCTGCCTGGATGGTGTCAGAATCACATCCCAGGCAGAAATTCTGAGATCTGCTCTCTCCCAACTTGTCCTTCCAGCATTGCCATCCCAACTCCTTGTGCAGACACTCCCCTCAGGATTGTGGTGGTATCACTTTTTTTAAAATCTCTTCAATGCATATGCTTCATCCAAAACAGCCTTCCCCAACCTTGTGTGCTCCAGGTTCATGACTCCATCAGCCCCAGAGCTGGTGGGAATTGTACTCAAAACTGCCTGCAGGGCATTAGATTGGGAAAGGCTGATCTTTAAAACTGCAGTCTTGCCAAATCAGTCATTCCTTTAATTCCTACTATCCCATACCCTAGACACACTGATCTGATTTATAGTCCCAATTTGTGAATCCAGATAGGATCCCGGTCTGGACCTGTTCATAGCATTCTAACTTTCCTCCAGCTCCCAACCCTGGTGTTCTTTTTACATGGCGTTATAATTAATAAATGCAACAGTTGGGAAACTCTGGCTTTCTGAGTGCTGTGTTGAGCTACCGATCAGCACAAATTGCCATGAATTGATCTGGGACAGCCTAATTTGCTCTGCAGCAATTTGTTGCTTCTTACGTCCAATCTGAATAGGGAAGAAATTGGCCTGATTCAGTTCTGAATTTAGCCAAAGCTGTTGCACAGCCCTAGTTCCCACAGAATGATTGAAGCAGCTCCTGTCATTTTGTTTTTTGCTTGTTGTGCTGCAACTCTCCTCCTCCTCCTCCTCCATGACAATGGCAAAGTCCATCCCTTTCTTGATGTCCCCTTTGTTTAGGCCTTGGTTCCCACCATCTTCTGACACCTGCACCCTCAGACTCTGCTACCTAGGGGATCCCTCTAAATCACAGTCCTCCTCCTTCACTGCTTTGCTAATTCTCCCCTTTGGCAGGTGTCCAACAGGCAGGAGAAGAAGCAACAGCGGCTGGAGAAGAAGCGAAGGCAGGAAGACAGACACCGGCAGAAAGTCCTAGGAGGCAAGAGCAACCTCTCAGACAATAATAAAAACGCCATGGAGTCTGAGTCGCAGGTCACCCTGGTGAAGACCATTGCAGCTCTCAACATCTGACTTAATGGTGTTTCCCTATTTCTGATGTGCGTGGGGAAATGAAACTCTGGCCGCTGAACTTTGCATCCCAAAAGTACCTTCTTCAGAGCAAACACTTCACCCCTGTCTGTCTTTGTGAACAGGGGTGTCTGCTATGCTGTTTAACTGACAGTTAAACAATTCTTCAGTTGTGCACAAGAACACTGGTGTGGGATGGCTGAGCAGTTCCTGTGCTGGAGCCTGGACAACAGAGGCCTTAGGGGTGGAATCCCCAATCATGGATCCTCTCGCTGCAGAGCTCATGGAATTTGCTCCCGAATCTTCCATGGCCACTTCCCAATTTATCTTATTTTCAGTGACCCCCGCCTGCAGGAGGGTTAAAGGGTTTCTTTGCTCAGGAACACATCTTCTTTTTGGCAAAGTCAGCAGGGAAAAAAGAAAACTGCTTCTGACTTACATCCCAAAGTGAAAACTTATCTACCAAAGTTGGTACTGACCCTGTTAGATTGTTGCTTCCCCCCCCCCCCCAATCCCAATCCCCATGGCAATATTGTTAAATTCTAGACAATGATCAATCGTGCACTTTAGCCTACGGAAATGATGGTGGCTTGTGTCTGGGTGTGTGTGTGGTGGGTTGTGGGTTGTGTGCATAGTAACAAATTCTATACAGACAGGCCGATAGTGTAGAGAAACTTTCCCTATCTGCGGCAGGGTTTGTTTGATCAATTACTCACTTGCACCCCTAGCAGGAATAGGCCACAATTGTGTCACAGCACTGGTTGGGTAGCTGTCCACCATTACAGACTTGTAGGGGAAGGGCCAGATCTCATCTTGTGCCTGCCCTTATGGGATTCTTAGTCCTGCCCCACTTATGCAGGGAGATGGGCTCCTCCTGTGGGGGTGGGCAAATCAGAGTATGAAGTGGCTGAGCAGCGCTACCTAAGTTGGATTTCAACTGTGGCCACTTCACTGACAATGGGGAGGAAATGGACAAACCCCATCCTTGCCAGCTTACTATGGTAGTATGTGATGCAAACAAGGCTGACCCAAAGTGTACTTTCATCTTGAACATTGGCAGCTTTGTTTCCTTGTGAATGTCATGGCCTTCATCCAAAGACACTTGGTACTCAAAGAATTGCTTCTTTATCATGTTAAATTTATAGACCCAAGAAATTATACTGGCAAACTTCCAAGGGACACTTGTTCCTTAATTTTGTTTGCTAAAAAAACGTTTTCCTCCCTAGAGAGTTCTATTATAGTTTTTTTGGGGGGGTTTAAAGGCTAATTCAGCAGATATTGCAGCGAAGGGGAAGTTACCCCCTGCCCGCAATCCCACCAGCAGCTTTTGGATTCCAATCCTTGTCATCTCTGACCAGTTCCTAGGCTGACTGGAGTGGAACAGGGTTTGTGTGATTTCAATATGTATACTCTGCAGTTGCCATAAAGAGTGGCTTTAGTGTGCCTCAATGGGTTGTTTAGGAAGGCAAAATTTGGATGGAAGCAACTTTTTTATCCTAGTGCTGCAAACAGTTGGAAAATGTGACACTTGCCTGATGGTGGTTTGGAAACAGGATTCTGGTGCTTGTGGTACTTATAAGCCAAAGGGTGAATTTAGGCAACTCATACTAAAAATGCCATTCAACTAAAAAAGGGCAGAGGGAAAGCTTAGGACCGCTGGGAGTGGCATGATGTAAGCTGCTAGTGCAGCCTTGGCCACTTGGGAACTGTTAGTCCAATATACCTGGAGGGCAGCAATTTGCCCAAGACAAAGGCAAGTGGTTGCCCCTGCCCTTATAACGGAAGCTGTTGCCAGAACTGTCAATCATGCCTCTCACCAGGCTATGCGGACAGTGCAGTTTGGTGAAGGTTCTCCTTACAGTTAGTTCTATAGTGCCAACAATCTGGACAGCTGTTCAGCAACCCCAAGAACTTTTCCTCTCGGTGACATCAAGTAATGACAGTCCTCTTCATTCTGGAAAAGAGAGCCATAGCAGAGATCCAGGTTTAAGGTTGTAAATATGTTTGGTGGCTAATGGAGGGGATAAAAGTTCCGTATCTTTGTGGTTATCAAAATAAAGTTGGCCTTGTTGACACTATCAACCAGTTAAAACAGCCACCTTTCCCTTTCACTGGCCTGTGGTTCTTCCTGGCAGTGGCCCACAGCCAAAGAGCAGGTCCTGCGCTGGCATTCAGGATTGCACAAGCCACTGCTTTCCCCAGCATGCACAAATTGTATGCCCACTGTATTTTCACCCACTTTTGCTTCTGGCCCCCCGACCGCCATTGGCACAAGAAACACTTGCCTCTGCAGGAAAGTTCAAGGGGCAAAAAAACAAAAAACTGAACTAAGGGAAAGCAGCACTAAAAACCAGCAATAGAAGCAGTTAAAGCACCATAGGCAGGAATAAGAATCAAGAGTTTTATGTGGTGCAGAAAAGCAGACGGCTGCTGAGTGGTCTGGGAAGAATTTTCCATGCAGAGGCTTAACATTGTCAAAGCCCTAATACTCTCTTTGATTGTATTCTTATTTCATATTACATGTATATCTCCCCTTTCCTCCTATATGATTATGACCCACATGATTCCCCCTCCCTCACTTTATTCTCATGACACTCCTGTGGAGAGAGAGTGACCTGACCTGAGGTCATTCAGGGAGTTTCACGGCTGAGTGAGGATTGAACCCTGGTGTCCTGGTCTGGCACTCTAGCCACTAAACCACACACACACACACTTGCCACATGTAGTGGAGTGATTTGCCTCTGGGTAATCCTGAAGATAGCAGAGTGTGTGATCCATATCTTGGAAGAACAGGGACAGCAAGGCCTTTGTGTTCCCCAAGCAAAATGTGTTGGACACATCAGGCAGTTTAGCAAAGCTTGCAGTATAATTTGAGATTTATCAAATTCCAATGCCAACCCAAATGCAAGAATTTACAAACGATATGTCCTTTTGAAGGACGAGCAAAATATCATAGCTTCTTGAGAGTAAATTTGGGATCTGTTTACAAAATCATAAGACAAGATCAACATTGCACTGAACTAACCTTGCCTGCAAACATCTGATGAACTCAGTCAAATGGAGCAAACATTTCAGGGCTCTAGAAATAATATTCACTGCCTACAGTTTGGCGCATATCTTTCCTCCTGGGGGCAGATCCTTTATTTAACCTGTTTGGGCTTGATAAATATTTGGTCTTAACATTTGCTGAGCTTTTGAGGCAGGGCAGTAAATCCCACGAGTATTCATGCTGCTTAATGCCCACTTTGGGATCACAGATCTCCACTTGTCAGTAGTGCCTGCTCTTCATCTGCTTGCACTGGAGTCTCTAGCTGGATACTTTTTGGTTCTCATGGGAACTGCTTGGCTACTGTCCATTCCTTCACGGGTTACATGTGACAAACAGTGGTAAAACTGCCTTCACCTGTGGAGGCAGAGTACAGTATAGTCCAGGCATCCCCAAACTGCGGCCCTCCAGATGTTTTGGCCTACAACTCCCATGATCCCTAGCTAACAAGACCAGTGGTCAGGGATGATGGGAATTGTAGTCCAAAACATCTGGAGGGCCGAAGTTTGGGGATGCCTGGTATAGTCATTGTGGCTAGTAGCCCTAAAGCCCTACCTTGCTCTTCATTGTGCTGAACCTCTTCTCTACTTGCTCTTTTCTTTTTGATTAATGTGGGGAGCATTCAAAAATGGTACCTCCCAACTGCAATTCAAAGTAGTGTAGCTCAGTCCTCCAAACCTCATTCTTCTGTATGTGTCAGACGAGCTGAGATTCCATTGCAGCTTTGTTCACCCCCCAAATACTCTGTTGCAGTTTGGGAAATAATGGAGGAGACCATGAATTCCATGTTCCTTGTTTTTATTTACTCATGTCTGCAGCTTCTCAACTGCCCATCATCCAGAATAGATCTCAGGATGGCTTACAAAGCATTTCTAAGAAGAAACAATTCACCATTAAGTCACTTGAAAAAAACGAGTTTGGGGTTGAGGTCACATCATGTGGTAGGGTCAATTCCAAGTCTGAGGGGGCCTCACTTGAGGTGGAGAAGCTGTCCTAGAAATTTCCAACAATGCCCTGGAGTGACACGACACTTAAGGGCATTGTGGGAAATAAAAATGGCGAGTGCCTCCCAGACCAAGTTGCCAGGTGCTGGAGGCCCAGGAGAGGTAGGAGTGGTGCGGCCTGCCCAGTTGTTGAGGCCCCCACGGCATCTCAAGTGTGTCAGGTGATGACACTGGCACTGCAGGGTTGACTCCAAGAAATGATGGGTGAAATAAACATTGGGCAAGAGGAGCAAGAGGTTATGTTTAACTGCAACACTTTCAGGAAGGCAGTTGAGAAAGCAGCCTTTCCAGGATCCTAGCAAGGAGGCGTGGCGCCTCTACATAGAATGTTTAGGTAAAAGACATATTTGATGTGATAGGCGGCTTTTCGGAAACAGAAGCTGGCTACTTTATCACACTCGCAGGTCATCCTCTGGCACATTGTCTTTCCACCTGGAAGACAAAAAAAGCCAAAAGTTGAGATAGATCCACACATCCCAGGAGCAGGGCTTATCCACTTGTCTCTTTGCATCTCTTACCGTTTCCAGCTGCGCCCCCTTGGCCTTAACAAACCTTTCCCCAGAGAGCCAAGAGCTCATTGCTGTTAGGAGTGAGCCAGCAGTAAATAACACGCAGCAAAAAAAGTTAGAAAATCAGGATCTGCACAGGGATGCCAGGCCTAACGAGCACAGCAGCAGGTCTCGCCCCCATGAGGCGGTTGTGGAGATTGAAAGTCCCTGCCATCCACAACTGCCTAAGTCTCCTCCTCTCCAGGGTTTCCCCCCCAAGCAATCTCAGTCTATGCTGGCATGCCTGCCTTTGCTCCTCCCATTTTGTGCCTCTCCTAGTCCTGGGAGATCAGTGGGGAGAGGAACTTGTCGCAGCAGCAGGAGGAAACACCTGTGCTTCTTCACCAACCTGTCTCCTCTCTGCCTCTTGGCCTCCCTCATCCCCTTCTCCTGCTGCAGCTTTTAGCTCTGATTCTGGACTGCTCTCTGCCACAGACTCCCCCTGCTCACTAAGGCCTGTTACCTCTTCAGTTTTTGACACTTCCTCTTCCCAGTCTTCTTCCGACTTCCTCTGACAACTCATCATCATCCCACCACCAATCCCCTGGCTCTGAGCTTTCTTCCCCTGGGGGTTCCCCAGCTGGTACCTCCCACCATTCCTCTGCGTCCAGCTAGTCTGTGACAATTGCACTTTAGACATACCCATGATTTCTGCCCATACTTGTAAAACACTGAAAAGCCCCCACATCCTTATTGACTTAGTGCATGCATGTTTGCTTTTTGTTTGCTTGCTTTAGTTACCTTATTTAGTTAACTTCCTAATTCTTTGCCACACCTTTCCTTGAAGTAGGGAGGTGGGGAACCCTTTTCAGCTCGGGAGTCAGCTTCCAACAGCCGGCAGAGAAGCCCACTGGGGAGTGAATTGGTTTTCTCACCCATCTCTAGCTCTCATCCAAGTATCTGCGGCCACCCCAAACATACTCCCATGTTCACACATACCACACACGATTCCGCTGTTCCCGACTAAGTAGGTATAAAGCTCTAGTTTAGGATGGCAACCCAGTTTTTCCATCTTTCCATAGCAACAATCATGGGTATGGCAGCACCTGGAAGCAGCACAGATCAAGTCGATTACTTCAGGCAGAAAGGAAGACAATTAAGAGAGAGATTAGATACATTCTCTGTTATTCACGTTGTAGGGGGTTTTGGGGGCTGGGATCAGTCTGGTTGATGCTCCCATAATCCAGACTGATTTTCACAGAGGATGTTGCAGGTGTGCCACTCATCTTGCTTTTCAGGCCAAGAGAGCTGGCATTTGTCCACAGACAGCTTTCTGGGTCATGTGGCCAGCATGACTAAACCACTACTGGTGACAGAAGCCAGAGCACACCAAAACGCAGCAAAACCTATTTATCTACCTGCATGGGTGTGTTTTTGAACTGGCTAGGTTGGCAGAAGCTAGGGCAGAGCAACGGGAGCTCACCCCATCGCACAGATCAACAAGCCCAAGAGGCTCAGTGGTTTAGACCACAGCGCCACATGCTCCAGCAATTGGGAAACACTGGTCTGTGAGCGCTCCAGTTGGAGAACAGCCTTTACCAAAGGTGTCATGGACTTTGAAGATGCTCGAACTCAGGACTGCAACTAAGTGATGGGGCTTTCCATTCTTGCAAAGCAGTTTCCCCACATATGATGCATTTTGGTATGCTATTTCCAAACACACACACACACACACACACACACACTAGCTGGCCTGGCCATGCATTGCTGTGGCTCATCCATGTGATTCCCCCCACCCTGTGCCGATCCATGATGTATCCTGCCCCCCCACCCCCGGCTTATCTCTGTGATTCCCCCCACCCTGTCCTGACCCATGATGTATCACGACCCCTCTTCCCCCAACCCCCTGGCTCAGCCCTGTGACTGGTCCCACCGTGTCCTGAGCTATCCCGTCCGTCCCATCCTCCCCCCAACCCCCATCCAGGCAAGTCAGTACAGTGGTGCCTCGCTAGACGAATTTAATTCATTCCACAGGTCTTTTCTTATAACGAAAAATTCGTCTAGCAAATCCCACAGGAATGCATTGAATTTATTTTTATTTTTTTATTTTGCCCATAGGAACGCATTAATTGAATTTCATTGCTTTCCTATGGGAAACCACGATTCGCTAGACGAATTTTTCGTAAAACGCATTTGTCTAGCGAGGCAATCTCCGCTAGAAAAAACCTTTTGTTAAGCGGAAATTTCGTTAAGCAGGGCATTCGTTAAGCGAGGCACCACTGTACCTCCATTCGGCCTAGTATGTAAACGGGAGCCGAGGTGCTGTTGAGTTGGAATGTTTTATAGGTGCAGTACCAATGTAGCCGCTGCTAGAGGGCGCTGGTTTCCAACCTGGTTCTATTCCCAGAATGCATTTTCGTCTGAGTGGTGTGTTTTTAACCATGGGTTTTTTTTTGCATTTTACCTGGCACAGGTGTGACATCTGTCTTTGAAAACAGTGTGGGCTTGCTCTCATATTCACATGCAACATTGCGTCAAAATTTGAACGCAATCGGTCAAGCGGTTTTGGTGAAAAGTGGATACTAACAGACATGGCCAGTTTACATTTATATATATATAGATGTATACTCCCCCCCCCGCCCATATGCATATTTGAATGCATTACTAGTATGAAGGGCGGCACTGCAAATTTGGTCAAAGTGCAAATTTCAAAACAGCTGCATTTCAGTTTGTGTTTCGCTTCAGGGAGTGCAAATTAGGGGGGGTTGCCTTTAAATGCGAAGAACGGGATCCTATTTCTCCCTCACCCTTTGTTTTCAGCGAGAGTCCTGCTCACCAGTCAGTTTCATCCATGGGGTTTCTGGATCCTCCAAGTCCACAGTAACATCCGTACCCATTGTAAAAGAGAGAGGGCAGCCTCCCAGTCAGCCGGCGGACCATATTTGCAAACTGGATCAGGTTGCTGCTTCCTAAGGAGGGAGCTGAAAGCAAGAAGCCTGCCTGAGAACCTAAGAAGAACATTTAGCCAAATCTAACCAGCATCCAGCCCTTACAGTGGCCAGGCAGATGCCTCAGCGGGAAACTGACATCCAAGCTGGTGGCCAAGACTGCTTCCTGTTGGAGGGAGTTCCGTGGTTTAACACTGCCCTGCATTAAGAACTTTCTTCTATCTGTCCCAAATCCTCCAACTTTCAGCTCCACCTTTCTGGTGTTAGGAGAGAAGGAGGAAAACTTTTCTCTATCCACTTTCCCCTTGCCATGCAAAATTGTATACGCTTCTATCATGTCATGTACCACTTGCTTTGTCTCTGAACTCAGAAGTCCCAAACGCTGCAACCTTTCCTCATAGGGAAGGAAAATCCCAGTGCTCCTGTTTCGTTGCCTTGCTCAGCCTGAACTTTGCATGGATTGAAAGCAGAGCTTTGCAGAACTTCTGGCCCACCTAAGGGAGCTTAAAACGACAAAGGCTTGCCAGTCACAAAATGGCATCGAAAGGGTTTTGGGGTGATGTTTTTGTCTCATCAGCTGGCAATGAGCAACATCCCTATCTAAACCCTGTTTTGGAAATAGCATACACACAAGCTCAAAAGTCACGCATCACCTACGCCACAGTGATTTTCTTGAGTCAGGGAGTTCCATAGTTCAGCTTTCATCAAACTAAGCACAGACATTAGCTCTGGAACTATTCTCATTTGCCTTCACCATTGGATGATCTGGTTGTAGAAGGATTTTTCATTTCAGGTTTTCCACCCTGAAAATTCTTTTTACTGATCTTCTGTCAATTCTTCTCCCTGACCCCCATACATTTAATTTGCATTTTCTTCCTGTAACTTTTCTTTCATCAACCCTCCCAGGTTCCTTTTAGGTTCATGTCTTCATCCTATAATGCAGAGAAGCCCTACAATTTCAGGAATTCTGGTCTACAGTCTAGCTACTTGCTAAAATCTACAGAATAATAGCACACATGAGGGACAGTTCAGGTCATTGCAAATACAGTGCCTATCCTTGAAAATAACATGCGTGAAAGAGCAATGGCTATAAAAGCTGATGGAATATGCTGAAATGACAAAGCTAACTGAGGGACTCAAAGATAAGGACAACAATGACTTCAAAAAAGATTGGGAAAATGTAAAATGTAATTTGAATTTTTGATTATGCTATAACTTCTTGTAAAATATTAATAAAAATAATTTTGAAAAGAAAATAACAGGCATGAATCTTGGTTGCTAAAATGTTAAAACAGACCAACGAAACTCTTATTCTGCACTGAGGTATTAGAAAATTTAGATATGGCATTCTTTAGACACGCAACTGTCTTGAACATGCACTTACCGCACAGGAGAAGCAGAAGGACCCCAAACGAACACCCCATCTTTGCACGGTTTGTCCAAATCAGTAGAATGAAATGAATGTTCCTTGGAATAGGACAGAAGAAGTCAGGAAGTTGCAAGCTACAGTATACCATATATATACCGTATATACACATGTACTCTTACACACATACACTCAGGCTATTGTTCTGTGCCAGTTCACTCCTTAGCCTTAAGAAAGGATATATCAATATTGACAGTTCTCACTAAGGGCCCTTGAGTACATGAAGGCGTTCCCAGGACTGGCCCATCCATAGAGGCAAACTAGTCCCCCAAATTCCAGGGACACTTGTCACAGCTACGTTGGTGAGAGATGTGGTGAAGCCCCTTTTTGAGGTGGCTTGGAGGACCCAGCTAAGAGTCTTCTGGGGCCTGCTGGGGTGTACTCACACACTTCAACATGGGTTGAGAAGTGTTCCTGATCATTCCGTTGCAGCCTACCTAAGACGAGGTTCAGTTCCCTGAGTGCAGCAGAGGCTCTATGCCAGATTCCCACCAGGTGTGTCACTGCTGCTTAACAGGAGGAGGAGGACTGAGGCGGCGAGGAGGACAGCGCACTGCAACACACTAGCAAGGAGTGCAAGAACTGGCTCCTCTGGTGCATTTTTAAGACGCTGGCCTCCCTCCTCCTCCTCCTCTCTGAATCTGCCATTTGGTGCCTGACGTGAATTATGTGTAAAGAATTATGTGTAAAGATTCTATCTTCCTGGTTTCTGATTTTCCCAGTCAACTTTAATAAGGAATGGGAAAAATTTGCAAGTTACCTAAGAGAACACTGCAAACGATTAAAAACTTTGGCAGGATTTTAGTAACACTTGTAATGTATTAAAAACTAAGGTAAAAATGGATTTTTAAAGAAAGAAAAATGGAGAAATTATATGATGCAGTAGATAAAGTTTGATTGTGGAAACCATGGAGGGGTGGAGGGAAGTCTAAGGATTCAGGGAATCTTATATGTTGATGTTTTTTTATTATTATTGTTTGAATTCAAATGTATAGTGTAAAACTGAATTTTTAAAAAAAGAATTATGTGTAAAGAACCTGGCTGGACAAGTATCTTACTTAAACACTGGTGATGGGATAGTGTTTTCTTCTGCTCCTGCAAGGCAGGCCACAGGGCTCACACATGCTTCACTGCCGCTCCCTGTCAATGGAGTTCACCACTGCCTTCTGCCCAATGGTAGGGCCAGACCTGTATTCAGTGTGTGTAACTGATGCATAACACACTGCCCAAAAGGAACCTTGGTGCAATTGCACAGTGTTACGAATGTTGCATCAAGATTCTTTTGGGGTGGTGTTTCAACCATCCCCACATGCTGTCCTGTGTAAAGGGGCTGCTAAAACACTGCGCCAAAAGAATCTGCAGAATGCAAGGCAAGGTGTGCTATTGCTTTCCTCCCTGCGGTCTTCCCGCACTTGAGGACGCTTCTCTTGAGACTCTTGTTGCTGCCTCGTTCTGCCACTCATGCTATGATCCACAAAGCCTACTGGGAAGATCCGGGGGTTGCCAACCTGGCACCTGCAGGTGTGTGTGTGCCAGCCAGGACCTCTTGCGGCTCCCACAAAAGGTCTCCATAAATATTCCCTCAAACCTCCATGATGTGCTGTTTGCCCTTCCTGCTCAGTTCCTCTTTGCATTGACTTAGCTTAGCATCTCCAGCTTTGAACGTGGCCTATTAAACATGCCCATGTTTCAGCAGATGCTAGGATAGGGACACTCCATTGTGAACAGGGAAGAGGGGCAAAGAGTTTCTCTCTATCCATTAGGAGCTGATGTGTAGGCCCTGTTCCCCATTTTGCAATCCCCTATTTTTTGGTCTTGTCCCTTTTTTAGATGTGGCAGCCCTTTTGCCAGACCCTCCAAGTGTCCCTATTTTCCAGGGGCAGTCCCGGATTTACAGAAGGGGTCCTGGTTTTTTATTTGATCCCGGAATGTCCCTCTTTTCCTTCGGACGTCCCTATTTTCATCGGAGAAATGTTGGAGGCTCTGGAGTTATGCCCAAGGAGATAAGTACTGTAACTATACAACCTTTAGAAAACATCTGAAAGCAGCCCTGTATAGGGAAGGTTTTTTAAAAATGTTTTTAATGTTTAATGATGTTTTTATATATGTTGGAAGCCACCAGAGTGGCTAGGGCAACCCAGTCAGATGTGCAGGGTATTATTATTATTATTATTATTATTATTATTATTATTATTATTATTATTATTTATATAGGACATTCCTATTTTTTATTGGAGTAATGTTGGAGGGTATGCCACACATCCCACAGTGTCCATTTTGTGACCTTTTCCGAAGTCAGACCATTGGTCCACCCAGCTTAGTCCTCAACCCAACACATCCCACAGGAATAAGGAAGGAGCTGTTGGGCATCAGGATCCCAGTTACCGTATATTCCGGCGTATAAGACGACTTTCTAACCCCCGAAAATCTTCTCCAAAGTCGGGGGTCGTCTTATACGCCGAGTACTGCCCCACCAGTCCGTGAACCGAGCTGCCTGCTCGGCAAGTCCCCCACGCGCTGCGCTAAACCAGTGCGGGGACTCGCCGAGCATCGCCGGAATCGCGTCCGCGGCTCCACAGAAGCAATTTCTGGTGCCGCGCTGCCCATATCCAACATGTCCGCAGCGCCAGAAATCGCTTCTGCGGAGCCACAGACGTGATTCTGGCGCCGCTCAGCGAGTCCCCAAAAATGCAGAGGAAAGGGAGATTGAGACACATTGAGGTTTGACAGCGAGCCGGGGAGGAGGGAGAGGAGCAGCTTTGCCGGTACTGCTGCTGGGGGGTGGGGACCGCTTTGCCGGGAGGAAGGGAGATGGAGGAGCCACTTTACAGCAAGCTAGGGAGGAAGGGAGAGGAGGAGCTTTGCCGGTGCTGTTGCTCACGAGCCGCTGGCTTGCCAGAGGGTCAGCCGGGGCTTGTCCGCGGCTGCAAGTACATAAAATATAGAGTATGTACCAAACTCTATATTTTAACTTGAAAAGTGGGGGGCCGTCTTATACGCCCAGTCTCCTTATACGCGGAATATATGGTACATAGGGCCACAGGAAACTGCTTGGTGCCAACTCAGACCATTGTTACCTCTAGCTCATTATTGTCTACACAGACTGGCAGTGACTCTGCAGCTTTTCTCTCCCATCCCTGCTTGGAGATGCCTCTGGGGATTGGACCAGAGACCTTCTGCATGCAAAGCAGATGCTCCACCGCTCAGTTACTGCTTTTCACTAAAGGCTCACAAGCCCTTTTAGCCCAGGATTGATGTATTGTCTTGCTTTCCGGATGTCCTGATCAGTCAAGAGGCACAAAGCGGTATGATAGGAGCTCACATTTCCTGGAGGACCTGTTCGACACTCGTTTCTGCACAATGGAGTCTATTGATAGGGTCACTTGGGACCGAACACAAAGAGGGAAGCTGTCTTTGGGGTCGGGGTCGCCATGTGCTGAGCGATGGGGATGAGAGTGGTTGCTGTGCGACTCTCAAAAGGAGAGAGCATCCTCCCTCCGCAAACTGGGCTCTGTAAATCAAGCTGAGTTGCCCCCCAAACTCCCAACGAAAGGACAACGTCGCACAATGACTGCAAGGTTCTTTTTTTATTTTTGAAGAGGAGGCTTTGGGCCTGCAGGGGCTGAGCTCAGCATTTCATCGGCCCTTCCTGGCAGTTCTTGTCGGAGTAAAAGCGATACTTCTTATCGTAAGTGTCCAGGTGGTCCCGCAGACAGACGGCTGCTGTTTTGTCACATTCACAGATCTGCTTTTCGCAGCTGCTTCCTTCACCTGTTGAGAGAACAGATGGAGCCGTGTCTGTCATGTCGTCATCCTGCCCTTCCTGCAAACAGCTGAGGGCTGCATCTGTGGCTCCTAGCAAGTTGCCTTATACAGAGCCAAACAATTTGCCCACCTAGCTTAATATTGTCTACACTGACTGGCAGCAGCTCTACATGGCTTTGAACAGGGAGCCTTTTCCAGCCCTACCTGGAGATGTCAGGGATTGAACCTGGGACCTTGTGCCTTGCCACTGAGCCACGCCTCCTCCTTAATGTGTAGGAACATAGCAAGCTACCTTATGCTGAGTCAGACCACTGGTCCATTTAGCAGGGTATTGTCTACACTGGCTGGCAGCAGCTCTCTGGAAGCGCAGGCAAGAGTCTCTCTGAACCCTACCTTGAGAAGCCAGCTGGGACCTTCTGAATGCAAGGCAGGTGCTCTGTAGCTGAGCTATGTCCCCTCCCTGCAGAGGAACTGCTCTCTCGGAGTAATTGACCTTATAGGGTTGGTAGGAAGATGCAGGGAGCTGCTTGGAGGAAAAAAATGTGATCAACTAAGTCAGTGATTCTGTGGCAATGTGGTTTAGGCAGCTACCAACAAGGAACACGGAGAAGGCCATAGCTCAGTGGTAGGGCAGTTGCTTTGCATGCAGAAGGTCCCCAGTGGCATGTCCAGCAGGAGTCTCTCAGCTGTACTAAGAGATGCCAGGGTTGAATTTGGGATGCAAAATCTTACTGTTTGACAGTGGAGAACGGACTCCCTTGGAAGGTGGTGGATTCTCCTTCATTGGAGGTTTTTAAGCAGAGGTTGGATGGCCATCTCTCAGAGTTTCTTTAGCTGTGTTTCCTACATGGCAGGGGGTTGGGCTGGATGACCACTGGGGATCCCTTCCAAGCTTACGATTCTACTATAGCTGCCAAGTTATCCCTTTTTTTAAGGGAAATTCCCTTATGCTGAATAGGCTTCCTCGTGAGAAAAGGGAAAACTTGGCAGCTATGGATTCTATGATTCTTTAGCTGTGAGTCATGCTTTGCAGGGGGCTGAACTAGAGGACCTTTGGGGTCCCTTCCAACTCTACTGTTACTATGATTCATTTTAAACAGAGGTAGGATGGCCATCTGTCGGAGGACTGCAAATTTCAATGGATCTCCTGCCTCTTCATTAGTGAAGTGGGCTGGCCCACAATAGCCTTTAGTTCACGGTATGTATGAATTGCCTGTCCTCCAAACGCGAAGGGATGCAACCAAATTTCCCTCCTGTCGCTACTTACCACAAGTAATAACTCCGTCGTCGATGGAATAGTTGTATATGTCAGTGTTGGTGTTACAGTCACTCAACTTTTCGTAGCAGCAATCATGGGCCAGGCAGCAGCTGTGGAGAAGGAAGAGAAATCTCCTTTAGACAAATCTACGCTGTTTACCCCTCCTGAGGGAGCTAAAGGTGCTCTTTTTATTATTATTTGATGATTTATACACAGCTTAATAACAAAATAGGTATAAGGTACGCGCATCAGTTGCACTGACAATTAAAACAATGGTACTATTTTACACCCATGAGTTTATCAAATGGCAACAATCAGGGATTAAAGGGGGTCCCCATGTTGTTCTCTTATTGCCCCATTACCAGGGGCAATAAAGAATTCTGGGAGCTGTAGGTGGGAGCTAAAGGTGCCGAGAGTTACTCCTCTCCCAGAACTAACATTCCCAGAGTAGTTTAACAATAATTTCTTCTTCCCAGAGAAAGCTGGGAACTGTAGCTTTGCGAGGGGAATAGGGGTGTCTCCTAACGACTCTCAGCGACAAACTACAGTTCCCAGAATTCTTTGCGGTAACCATGACTGTTTGAAGTGGTCTCACAGAGCTTTACATGTATGGTGTGAATGTGGTCATGGGCTACCTTTTGACTTCTTGTTTCAAAACTTCCCGTTTCAGAACCTTCTGCCTATCTGGAAGGGCATGTTTCTGAGGATAACCCAGTGGGATATCCTTATTAAAAGTGCTGTTTTATTGTTTTAAGAGTTTAGGAGTTTACAGTTTTATGGCTCTTGCTGCCTCTTATGACAGTGTTGTAGACAAGGATTGGAGATAAGGACTGCTAAGGAGTGAGCCGTTAAAGCCAGTAAAGAGGCCACTGCCTAACTGCCTAACGGAATTGTTAGAGTGAAAGGGTTTTGTTTTTTTTAAATATTATTATCACTCCCTATGGCTTCTGGCTAACCACCCCGGATTACATTTTCCAGGGTTGAGATTTTAAACATCAGAGCAGCCTGTTCGTGTACTTACGCTCCAATTTTAAGGAAAATTGCGAAGACGTTTAGGATGAAGGAGTTGTAGCTCCTTGCAGGATCTGGATACGGCGTCAAAAAAGTGCTAGCGCTTTGATTAAGCTACAAAGGCGAGGAATGAGATTGGCTTTACCATCTATATACCTCTCAAATCTTCACACACTTGACAATAAAATCATCCATTATATCTGCACCTTATTAACCAAGAAAACTCAAGGAAACTCCGATATGCTAAAGAGGAGGGTTCGAGGAAAGGAGACAGAAATTTGTACAACCAAGCTAGGAGCGCACTGACAAAGGAGATTATAGTGGCAAAACAAACCTATGATTCGGATTCAATTCTCAAACATGTCTCGGCTACTCTTTGGAAGAATTTACAGAACATTTCTGAATATAAGAGAACGTCTTCTTTTTCCGAATATAATAGAACATATTCTTCTGCTCCGGAGTAAAAAATTGGCAAATGACCTGAATCAGTTTTATAGCAAAGTCAAGCATTATCAACTAGAGCAATTCACTCGGCGCCAGAGGCACCAACAACCACCTCAGCCTGTTCTGAAGTCACTACAGGGACAGAAGGCAAAAGCTCCAGGCGCAGTCGGAGTGGCTCCTCTATGCTTGAAATAGTGTTCTGCACACTCCGATCTTCACACAGATATTTAACAGACATTTTGTATAAAGTACGTTTACATTGTAAAATTAGCCAAAGCAAATTCCAAGTATGTAAGTACTTGGCGAATAAATTACTATTCCATTCTATTCTAAAAGGCAAATCAATGAAATGAAAGCCCCCAGTGTGGTGAACCGATTCAACCCCCCCCCCCACTGGCTAAAACAAGTGACCCCACACCAACAAATCCTTTCCAGCACAGCACCTCTTTGATATGAGGTGATCAGTTATGTAAAAAAACAACCCACAAGCCATTGATTTACCGGTCGGTGTCGTCTCGTGGTCTGCCTTTGCCACCCACCCCGCAGTAACACCCGTACGTGGTGTAGTGGGGGAAAGATGTTTTCCCAGTGAGCTTTCGGATCATTCTTCCAAACTGAACGAGGTTCCCATTTACTACCAAAACTCCTGCAAAGAAACGGACAGGGCGTCAGGTGCTTAGCTTATTAGGGAATGGGATCTGTCCTAGCTGCTGTTGTGCTTCTCCACATCTCCCCTCTGGCAA
Organism: Zootoca vivipara; assembly: GCF_965207765.1. Classification (NCBI taxonomy): domain Eukaryota; kingdom Metazoa; phylum Chordata; class Lepidosauria; order Squamata; family Lacertidae; genus Zootoca; species Zootoca vivipara. The sequence goes on from NC_142589.1 coordinate 24,874,150, forward strand.
ACAGTATAGGGTGGTACAGTGCTCCTGAAAATGGAGCAAATACTTTAGCAAATATTGATCCACCTCTCCTCGTTAATAAATTGGTCTGTGCTAGCGGCTATCGCTACATCTTGTGGTGGTGGTATCCATAAATAAATTATACTTTGTGTGAAGAAGTAACATTTTTAATACATTTTGGGATTTGATACATATCAGAAGTGGGAGACATTGGGGGCTGTATCCTCTCAGAGATAATCTGCTGGGAGCCACATGCGGGGGGGGGGGGCGGCGTAGGTGAAGCCACAGCTGATCATAGCCAGAAAAGCAAATGTGTACTGGGTTAATTTATTAAGAAGACCAACCTGCTTCAATTTTGACTTCGTTTGCTCAGATTAGAATTCCCAAAAATTATGAAGGTTTCCTCAGAAGTAGGCTTCATTAAGTTTGAAGGGGGGCACTTTTTTTAAAAAAAGTATGCCCCCTTAAATTAAACATAATTTAATCTCTCCTCTCCCTGTTACTTTTAGATTCCTGCATTTCAGGGGGTTGGACTAGATGACCCTTGGGTACCTTTCCCACCCTGTTCTATGATTCCACTTACCGCAAACCAGCAACAGCATTGATCCCCATAAGATCTTCATCTTCCTTTGATAAAGACCTAAAGGAGAGGTGGTACAGTTATTCAATTTGTTTAGAGCAGGCATCCTCAAACTGCGGCCCTCCAGATGTTTTGTCCTACAACTCCCATGATCCCTAGCTAACAGGACCAGTGGTCAGGGATGATGGGAATTGTAGTCCAAAACACCTGGAGGACCGAAGTTTGGGGATGCCTGGTTTAGAGGATCCGTATTCCACCTTTCTATATCAGCCACCACCCCAAAGATGGCTCAACAACACAAACAGTTCTTCCTAAACACAATAAAATGCCAAGGGTTGTATTGGCTTGAAGGGGAAGTGGGGTTGGAAGGCTGGCAGTCAACCCCTGAGATTTGGCCCATTCCTTCTTAATGGACACGTCTGCAACTAAGAAGCTGGCTGGATAAAATGTGAGTCTGGCTTGTTAGCAACAATGCCAGCATGTCCTCTCCTCCCCACCCTCCTTTTGCCTCACAATCACCTGTGGCATGGATTTCTGTATCGGACAATGATACAAGGACAGCATAGCAACATTAGATGTCTAAAAGAGCAGATCAGCCCAAAAAAGAGGGGCCTGATTAGGCATGGAAGCAGAAGGTCAGAGATGGGGTGGCAAGTCTGGCCGAGGCCCAGAGAGGCTGGGGGGTGGCAGAATTGAGAAGTGGGGGGGGGCAGAGGTATGGACAAAGGTCAAGCAGTGTTGAGGAATAAGAAGAGGCACAGGGTGTTGGAGATTCATTCCCTGTGTCTGGTGTCATGGGATTGTTGTCTAGCACATGACGGTATATGTTTTCATTCCACAGAGTGGGAAGTGACGAAGACAGGATGTTTGTGTTACTGTGTTCCCCCTGAAGTGGGACTATTGTCCTTTGTTCTTTTTCTTTGCTGCCTGATGCTAGAGAGAGGGGGAGCCATGTTGCAATGCTCCGAGTGTATTTTATGTAAATAAGAGTAGATTAGCCAAAATGCTGTGCTGCTTTTCAGGGGTGAAATATCCCAGCAAGGACATGGCTGGATCCACACTTGCGTTTCCCAGAAACTGAAATTCAGAAGCATTGCTGCCTTTGACAGTGGAGCCAGAATAGCGCCATCATGGCCGGCAGCCATTGAGAGCCTTTTCTCCCTTGAATTTGTCCAACCTCCTTCTAAAACTGATGGCTTGGTGTTGTGCAGCACGAAACGATTCGTTAAGAAAAAACAATGGCAGTGGTACTTACTTTGCTTAGCCTCCTCGTAAAACTTCTTGGGGGTTGATATCACACCTGGCTCCCTTTCTTCCTTGTGATTTGGTTGTCCTTCTCCCCTCGGAAATGTGACAACTGGGATTTATAGTCCGTTGGAGAGTTTAAACGGTTAGTGAGGGGAAAATCCCACTTCCCCATATCCAGTAACGAGGTGAGAAAGGAAGTTGCTCCTTGACTTGACTAACATGCCTAAACCTCTCTAGCCAGTTCCTTCCCCAGCTAGTAAGACACCAGATCTTGCCTCTGGGGCTCCCTGGTGTAATTCTAGAAGAACGATGAAAAACAGAAAAGGTCACCACCAGTATCTGCCATCCTTTCGCAACCTGAGTGGTCACTTTCTCCAGCACGGTGTGGACATTTGTACTGTTATTAGAAGGATCTTGTCACCAAGTTGTGCAGGAAATGTTGGTGCTGGAGCTTAAAAAGATAAAGGTAAAGGTACCCCTGACCGTTGGTCCAGTCACGGACGACTCTGGGGTTGTGGCGCTCATCTCGCTTTATAGGCCGAGGGAGCCGGCGTTTTTCCACAGCTTCCAGGTCATGTGGCCAGCATGACTAAGCTGCTTCTGGCGAACCAGAGCAGCACACGGAAATGACGTTTACCTTACCTTATTTATCTACTTGCACTTTGATGTGCTTTCAAACTGCTAGGTTGTCAGGAGTAGGGACCAAGCAACGGGAGTTCACCCCGTTGTGGGGATTCAAACCACCAACCTTCCGATTAGCAAGCCCTAGGCTCTGTGGTTTAGATCACAGCGCCACCCACGTCCCTAACCTGGAGCTTAATAGGAGGAATATGGAAAGCAGAAACAAAATGAGCTTGCTCGCCCCTGCGGTGGGACTCCCAGAATTAGCCTCCTCGGATGGTTTTGCCAATCTGGTTCAGACAAGGTTGGGTTTTTGAAGCAAATAGACTGGGGGCTGCCCCCTTGTTTGCCCCACTCACCAAACCCTTCCCCACCCCCACCCACTTGGAAGTTAACATTAACTCCCTAATCCTTTCCACCCCCTTAGAAACACTCAGATTGCTTTTCACCTTCCCAGCCCCATTGCCACCTCCACTTCTACCCCTTTGCACCCCTGTTTCCACCTGCACCCCACATCCATGCCCCCTCCTCTCCCCTCCTTTGGTGCAACCCCTGCTTCCACAGAACCACCCCCCTCCCATGATAGCCTCCTGCACCTTCCTCCCCCTGCCACGACTAAGCACCCATTTCCACCTCTCCACCTGCGATCATGAAGCCACCACCTGGTCGTCTCCTTCAGACCCTTTCATGCCCCAACATTTATCTTGAACTCCTCAGCTCAGTGCCAACTCTCAATCCATGTTTAGTGCCCCTCCATTCAGCTCAGTACAAGCACTTTCTTCTCGTCTCCCTAGCTCACTGTTGACAGTACATAAAAAACAACATCCCCCAGCCACTGAACTCATCTTGGTGCTTCCTTCCTCTCTGAGCTTGGTGCCCCAGCTGACCCGCCTCTAAGGCCTGCCCTGGCTGGCGGCACTGGTGAAAAAGTCTACCTCTGCATTACCAGCACCCAGCAGCCGGCTGGGGCACCAACCTGAGGTAGGAGGGAGGCGCCAAGCTGAGCTCACTGACTGTGGCAGAAGTTAACCACGTTTCATGTGTTGCTCTGAATGTCCTTAACAGGCCAGCGGAGGAGAAGAACATCTTTCGTATATAAGAGGAAAGTGTGCCGAACAATGCTAATATTACTTATATTTATTTTATGTATAGCATTTGGGTTCCCACCGCCCATATAATTGTTATTGATATTTTAAAATGATAAGAAAACCGGAGAGGGGAGGAATACAGAAGGAAAATAAGGAAGAAAAGAAAGTGAGAAGATACCAGGAAAGAAAGCATCAATGCAGACGCGGAGCGCAAGTACAGCAGGATATTTTTGAGGTTTAACAGGGGTCAGGAGAGGCCTTATAGAGAGCCAGTGTGGTGTAGTGCAGCGTTTCTCAACCGCTGTTCTGCGGCACACTAGTGTGCTGCGAGACGCTAGCTGGTGTGCCGTGACGTGCGGCGACGAGAAGGGCGATTTGCATTGTCACGTGCCTGGCGGCCCGGCCGCCAATAAGCAACACTGACCCGCCGGAAAGCAATATTTCTCCTCCTCTTTCCCAAAGCTCAGTGCAAACGAGCCTGGCGGCCGCCAATACACAGCGCTAACCCGCCGGAAAGCAATATTTGGCAAGTGTTTCTTACAGTCATAATTATAATATAGGGCGGCACAGAGTTAAATTTTAAAACTTTTTTAATGGTGGTGTGCCTCGTGATTTTTTTCACGGAACAAGTGTGCCGTGGCCCAAAAAAGGTTGAGAAACACTGGTGTAGTGGCTAAGAGCGGTAGACTCCTAATCTGGGGAACTGGGTTCGCGTCTCCGCTCCTCCACATGCAGCTGCTGGGTGACCTTGGGCTAGTCACACTTCTCTGAAGTCCCTCAGCCCCACTCACCTCACAAAGTTTGTTGTGGGGGAGGAAGGGAAAGGAGAATGTTAGCCGCTTTGAGACTCCTTTGGGTAGTGATAAAGCGGGCTATCAAATCCAAACTCTTCTTCTTCTTATAGAACTGGGCTTTTGGCAAAACTGATGGAATGAGCCTTCTGATTCCCCTATCTCCCACTGAGGCAGCCAGATGAAATGGCTGCCCCCAGGTGACAGAGCCGATGGAATAAGCTGATATTAGTGAAAAGAACATGCCTTCTATTAGGGAAAATTGGCCACAAAAATATGTATGTTGAGGGAAAGATGCTCTAAAAGTGCAGACGAATTTTCATGACTTTACTTTCATTTTCGGGGGGGGGGGGGAGAGAGAGACCACAAGCTTATTTGTATTCATTCATTTATTGGATTTATATACCACCCTTCATCATAAGATCTCAGTGCAGTTCACAGAATAAAATACAGGATAAAAACGGGTAAATAAGTAAAACAAAACGGCAAAACAACAGCCCCACCCTTGCCACAGACACATTCAAAAGGCTGTAGAATATTAATGAACCCAAGGCCTGGCTGAAGAGGAACATTTTTGCTTCATGCAGAAAAGTGGCGAGCGGAACTTGCTTTTTTTTTATTGGAGAAAAGTGTTGCAAAGTTGAAAGAAGGGAGCTTTTCGATGTTGCAGCTGCATTTCTGTCCAGGTCTTCCTTAGGGAAATGCAAAGCCAGAACTGAATTTTGTATTCCATACAAACTCTGTCCTCCCTACTGTCTTCCTACTCTACCTCATTCTTGGCTCAACAGGACACAGAGGAGGATGGCCAACGCACAAAAAGTTGGGGAAATAGCTGTACTTCTTCTGGTACGTCTTTAAGTTCTTTTTCAGGCACTGCACAAACTTTTGGTCGCATTCACAGGTCAGGCGGTCACACTGGATTGAAACATCCGAAATCCATTTCCCATACCAGGGTTCGTTTCCTGACAACACAACAAAATAGTTTTTTGGGCTAAGGAAGAAATTCTGGAACTAAGGTTCTGGAAATTCTGGAACTAAGAGGGAGCCTGTAACTTACAGTCTCCTAAACCAGCCAGAAGTAGTACTACCTATTATTATAATTTGTTTCCTGCCCTATTCCCAAAGGTCTCAGAATGCTTCACAGCATAAAACCACAATATGAAAAACAGAAAATACATAATAAAAACAGAAACAAAGACAACCCAATAATCCCCACTTCCACAACACATTTTAAAAGGGCATCAGATGTCAATCAGCCAAAGGCCTGGTTAAAGAGGAATGTTTTCACCCGGCGCCTAAAGGTGTATAATGAAGGTGCCGGGTGAACCTTCCTAGGGAGAGCATTCCACAAACGTGAGTTGTCTTTCTCCCCTCTGCCCCGATGTGCAGGGGCAAACGAAGGCTAACTGACACCTGGGGCGGGGGAAAACGCCGGCTGCGCATGCATTGCACCGCTATGTACGACGCATGTGTGGTGTCGCTACGTATGACGCATGTGTGGCATTGCTATGTAGGGTGCATGTGCAGCGTCGCTACATACAGCACACGCGTGCAACACTGCACATGCATTGTACATAGCGGTTTGCCGCCGGCGCCATTCGAGCACCGTATGGATGGTGGCGGGATCCTCTGTTTGCGGCTGCAGCAGCGAATGGAGGGTCCTCCACATGCGGCTGCGGCGGGGCAATGGCTTCTCGCGCCACTGCACCCGGGGCCGGCAGGGTGAGCACCCCGCGGGGTGCCTTCTTGTCAACCCCCCCCCCAGACATGGCACCTGGAGCGGACTGCCCCCCCTGCCCCCCTTGCGATGCCACTGCCGATATGGAGCTGGTCCTCAATGTGGCACCTGGTGGGCCCCCCCCATTATCAATTGGTGGTCCTCTGGTGGACTTATCTGATGGTGAAGGTGGCAGCATCACCAGACAGCTGAGCCTAGGCACTCTTAATTTCCTACTGTGCCCCTGGCATAGCGTTGCTCAGGCGAAGCTGGGTCACCTCTGCCTACATGCTTCTGGGCAGGACTTTCAGAAGCCACGCTGGCTCTGCTTCGGCAAGACTTGTTCTTCTATATCAATCTCGTCCCACCATATAGTGTGTGTCTCCAGTTTGATTATATCGAGGCCATTTCCCCCAAACCACAACCATCTGATGTCAGCTGATAGGCATAAGGGGGAGGGTGAATTCTGGGTTGGCTGGGCAGAATAGGGGACAGGTGCATGCAGCCAAAGCAATAGGGTTTCACACCCACAGTCATCAGCCAATGAGGAGGAGGCAGGCTTGTTGGGGGAGGAGAGAAAGAAGCACCTTGCCAGTCCTGTGCTTGGTGCTTCCCAAAGCAACGCCCCTTGCCCTACAGTTCCCAAGCGCCCAATAGCCAGCTGGGTGTTGGGCTCTTGGGACTCATTGGGCAAGAGATATGGACAGCGGGGTGGAGCAGGTGGGGCAGAACCCAAAGGCATCGGTTTCGCTCTGCAAAGGTCAGCTCACCACAGATGATGTTCCCAGACTTGTAGGTGTAAGAATAGGTGGCAAGTTTGGAGTCACATCCTTGCTCATCCACTCTCTTGTAGCAACAGTCATGGTTACGACAGCACCTGAGAATAAGGAAGAAGAGCAAAGTGATACAGTGTAAAACAAGGACAGGTAACCCTTTTCGTTTCCTGAGAGCCAGATTCCCTCATGGGAAACTTTCCAAGGGCCACATGCAAGTGGTGGGTGGGGCCAGAAGGAAAAGCAGCTGGGGCTACCTTTCAGCTATGCAAAAGATAACGGTTCCCACACCCCCATTCACATCCCTCCAGCCTCCAACCAGGCAAAGCAGGAGACGTTTATCAGTTCAAGGACACATTCCAGCCAGGCAAAAGAACTCAAGGAGGGCATGGACCTGGGGAGAGTCCTCAGGGCCAGAAAGAGGGGCTTGGAGGGCCACACCCCTGAAAGGAAAAGTGAGTTGCAGGTAGGCAGGGCAGCAGGGATACCCCCATGTACTATACATGTACTATACATTAAAAACATGTACTATACATTAAAAACAGTATCATACCACTTTAAATACTCATGGCTTCCCCCCCAAAAGCATCCTGGGAGGTATAGTTTGCTAAGGAGGATGAGAGTTGTTAGGAGGTCCCTATCCCCTTCAGAAAAAACCTACCGAATACAGTTCCCTTGGAAGTGGGATTGGTGGTTAAGCCGCTCTGGGCCACAGCTCGGTGGAAGAGCACATGCTCTGTATGTAAAAGGTCCCAGGTTCAAATCCTGACATCTCCAGGTAGGCCTGGCCTAGACTTCTGCCTGAAACCCTGGAGAGCCACGGAGGTTGGGTCAATGGACCGAGGGTCTGGCTCTGTAGGAAGCATATCCTCATGTTCCCTGAAGGTTCTCGTGGACTATTTATTAGCTTACCAGTCAGTTTGATCCTTTGGCATGCCTTTGCCTCCCCATCCACAATAACACCCATAGGCCATGTATTCTGGTATGGCATCTTTTCCAGTCATTTGTTTGATCATCTTAGCAAGTTGGATGAGATTGCCACCTACTCCGATTGCACCTTGAAAACAGTCAGAGGGGGGAAACCTCAAATCACTAGGGTATTTACAAAGCAAACACTTTTGGTAAAGGAGGCTGAAGGAGAGGAACTTTTAAAAATATAAAGGAATCAGCTGGGAGGACCTATGTATATCTGTCTTTCTATCTATCATCTATCTATCTATATCTATCTATCTATCTCAACATAAAGTGTTGTCTTTCATAGTTGTACCTCAGACTACCTGAGAAGCTCAACATGTTAAGAGGTTCAATCTAAGCTGGTTGCTCCAGCTCAAACTACATGGCTCTCATCAGCCATTCCTGAGTTTCTACACCAAACAATTTAGGAACTTTCACCACTTTGGAAATAAGCCAAGTCTTACTGCCTGTGCAACCTTTCTGACTGATACATTGAAAAGCACACGAACCTAAGCTTGGAAGAGTTTGTAAGTAAAACCATTTTTAACTTATGAAGTGTGCAATCTATTCCTCTGATGTGGGAAGAAGGACATTTTGGAACTTTTAAAGGTCCAACAACTTATATTTCCATGCTTTATATGCTGCATGTTTTGTGATTTTAAATTTCTGCTGGGGTTCCCTCATCAGACCTGGATCTTGGCACCCAGAGAATTCTCAATTTTTTATACCTTTATTATCCTTGCCACCAACACTACAATGCCCATCATCCCTGATCATTGGCTTAAGGTGTCTGGGGATGATCAGAGTTGTAGTCCAGCAACATCGAGGACACAAGGCGGAAGAACATTGCCGTGGACAACAGGGTGTTAGATGGAACATGGACAGCTTCAAGTGCATCCCTAGCTCAGGGGCAGAACACCTGGTTTGCCTGTAAAACGTCCCAGGTTCATCCTCCAGGTAGGTTTGGGGCATACCATTATCTGAAACCAGGGGGCGCTTTCCAAGTCCAACTCAACAGCGTAAGGACAGCTTCTTAAGTTTCTCTATCTGTGTGCTTGCCATTGATCTGAGTGGAGTGACATAAGGGAGAGACTAAAATGTAAGTACATGGATTCCCCACCCACCCACCCCCACCCACTCACCACATGCCAATAGCAACGCCACCACTGCAGACAGAGTTGTCTTTGCCATGTGTGGCCCTGAAAAAGAAATTCAAACCTCTTGATCTGACGTTCCTTTTACAGGAGCAGTGATGAACAAACAAAAAAAAGGCAGCAAAGTCATTCCCAAATAGCAGGTGTTACTTGTATGAGTAAGTAACACCAGCAACAATTGGCTTCTTGATAGAAGAAGCCACAATGTGGCAGCCTCTCCTTCTCACTAGGGCAACTTCACAATCTGGAGCTGTGCCTGTTCTCTCTCTCTCTCCCCCCCCTCTTTCCCCTCACTCTCTCTACTTACCTTTTCTGTGTGTGGCAGGGAAAATTTCAGAGGCTGCAGATAACTTCTGCTTGGTGATCAAGGGTGAATATATACATGCACACACACTTACATGTCACCGGAGGAAACTCCGCCCCATTAGGGATTGTTATACAGAAGTTATTATTGTTAGGGCTTCCCTGTAAATACGGTAATTTTCAGATTCTCTTTCATAATCTCCATGTAATTGCCCACATGCTTCTTTTTAAACTATCATAACTCACAATTCCTCACATGCAGTTTTCTTAAGAAGAAGAAGAAAAAAGGTCATCTGCTGGTCAGACATTTTGATATCATCACAGCTGAGCGCAGCTTTAAAAGCGACGGCCAACAACAGATTGAGCAATTTCATGACGGGAGGATGAGGCTATAGATAGCCACTAGCCAGAATGGCTAGCGCTGACTCCACAGTTTCTGAATACCAGTTGTGGGGAGCCACAGGAAGGGAAAGGGCTATTGTGTGCTTGGGTCTTGCCTACAGGTTCCCTACAAGTTAGCCACTGTGAGATCAGGTTGCTGAGCTTCATTATTGTGTGACGCTGAAATTTTGGATTCCCTCCAAACTGATGCCAAAGTTTTGTGCTAGTTTTGCACCACAAACCCCACATTTTGTGCCGCCCTCCCATACTGAGCAATTGACACTCAAACCGGGGGCCATAAGTAAACCCCCAAACCAGGGCTGTCTTACCCATAGGTGGAAGGGGTGTGGGGCACCCGATTGCCGGGCTCTCAGGGGCGCCAGGCTGAGAGTCCGGGGCCCGAGAGTGGAGTTCGGGGAAGAGCCCGCCCATCGGCTGGAGCACCACGATGGGCTCTTCTGCTGCAGGCGGCTCTGTGCCACGTGTTCGGGGGCGACCGAGCCAGTGAGACGCTGAGGCAGCCAGTCGCCTCCGCCCTCCTGCGCGCCTGGGATTGGGCAACCGGGGGGGAGGGCGCCGGGCGGATCTTTGCACCCCAGCACCAAAGTCAACTGTCTTCTACAAATGTCCTGCAAGTGACAAAGTGCAAAGCTATGAAGGGAACTTATCTGCATGAAGATGCAGTGCTTGCTACTGGACACATAGCCAGATCAGGGTATTATACAGCAAGTGTCATATGATTACCTGTGTGCAATCATGTGACGCAGCTCTGCACAGTTCAAGGTTTACCAGCAGTACTTGGGCACTACCAAGATTCCAAGTCTGAGCATTGATGCCACAGGAAGATCGGTTAGCAGGGTTGATAGGGGTGGCAAGGGAGAATAATTTGGACAGATACATTTGTATAATGCTGTTGCTTGAAGTCCAGACTCCAAAAAAAATCTATCCAGTGTGCAGTGTGCTGTCTGAATAACATGACACAGAGACAATCAAATACGGTGTTGTGATTTTATCCCGTGAACCGCCCTGAGACCTATGGGTATAGGGTGGTTTATAAATTTAATAAATAATAACATAAATAGAAAATAATGTTGGCTGGGAACATGACGGCTCACAACAACTTAAGGAGGTTGTTGTAGACATCTCCCGAGTCCCTCATGTCAGCATGCATCCAAACATTCACAAAGTTTCCATTCCTGTCCGAATACCTGAACGAGTGTGATAAGGTTTTGAATGAAAATCAGTGTTTGCCAAATTTGCCTGATTGCGACATCAGGAATGACATTGCACACACCTGGTGAACCTGATGGCAAAATGACCTCATCTTCGAGGCCAGCGTCACCTAACTTGTCACTTCTTCTGAAGCAGCACAGCGCTGGTTGTGAAAGCACATGATATAAGAAATGTAAAGTCACTGCTGAAAAGCCATCACTGTTGATGTGAGTAAACTGAGGGAAAGGGCAATGCCAACAAATTGTGAGATAAGCAGGGCATCTTTTCAGATGGAATTCACCAGAACTCAGTTCCGGCACCTCTCAGGTGAACAAGGGAAGCATTCTTGGTGAGTTCTGGCACTTCTTTTTCTAGAAAAACAGCACTAGAGACAGTGCCGGATTTATGTATAAGCTAAACAAGCTATAGCTTAGGGCCCCACTCTCTTCCCCAAAAAAATTAAAGAAAAAAAACACCTGGATGTACATTTCCAAAATAGAAGATAAAAAAAATAAAAATAAAACCTACATACAGCAAGTGTTTTGTGTTGGTAGGCTCCTATGATATAAGTAATGGACCCCGCCTGCTAGCCTGCTCCTTAAAATATCACTGGTTAGATACCAGTTCATAGCTGCCAAGTTATCCCCTTTTTAAGGGAAATTCCATTATGCTGAATAGGCTTCCTCGCGAGAAAAGGGAAAACTTGGCAGCTATGTACCAGTTAGCTCCATAAATTACCACATAGGATATATTCAACACACAAAAAACAGCAACAATTTGTTGTTGACAAAGGACAGCTGGACATATAAAGGCCCCGTTACCTTCAGTAGCTTAGGGCCTCATCAAACCTAAATCTGGCCCTGACTGGAGATAAGTAATTGGAGGGCTTCATCCTAAAGAAAATGCAAAGACAGAAGAAGAAAGCAATGAAGTATGTTTTCTTGCTGGTACAGGGGTAATGCTTTCACTCTCATGGTAGAAGAAATAAACATTGTTCCTGGAACTAGAGGTAACCAGCAAATGCTTCCAGTAAGGCTTATTTCAAGGAATGAAGAGTACAGCGTTCAAGCCTATGACTCTAACCATGCATCTAGATGACTTCATTTTCAAGCAGATTCCGACCATGGAGGGCACCAGGAAGCTTGCTGCCGCAACTTGTACCGTACTACAGGTGTGATCGATGAGGGTGAAAGGAAGCAAATGCCTCAGGAAAAGACTACAAAAGCAAAAGAGGAATTGCAGGATTTCAGCAGATTCAAAGAATAGAATAGAATAGAATAGAATAGAATAGAATAGATACTTTATTGTCTTTGAACATAGTACAACGAAATTGAATGCCACCCCATAAAAAACAAAACAAAAACACAATTACAGCCACACACCCACACACACACCACAATTCCCCAGGATCATATTATTTAGTTACAGCATTTAAGATGGCTATAGCTCTTGGATAGAGACTGTTTTTTAATCTATTCATTCTTGATTTAATTGTTCTGTATCTCTTGCCCAAAGGCAACGGTGCAAAAAGACTATATCCAGGATGATACCGTATTAATCCTGTAAAATTTGCTTTTTTAAGGCAACGGGAATTGTATAGTTCTTCCAGAGATGGGAGAGGATGGCTGATAATCTTTCGAGCTGTGGTTGTGACCTTCTGGAGCACTTTCCTATCCGTGACTGTGCAGCTGGAAAACCAAGTACAGATACAGTATGTAAGAATGCTTACAGTGTGTAAGAATCACATCGGACTCAAGGCAATTCTAAAGAGACAAGGAAATTAGGAACCAATACCCAGCTAAGGAATGCAGGCATTGCACAAGCTCCATTTCCAGAGAATGGCGACAAGAGTATCAATGGATGCCGGGGTATCAACACTGTGCCAGAAGTGAGAAAGTCATGCAGTTTGTGTATGACAGAACAAGTGCACAGAACATCCCTGCGGAAGACCCTCTGGGGTATATTTCTTACCTAAAAGCACAAGCAGAATAGCAACAGATAAATCTCAGCAAGGCCAAATGTGTACTGTCAATATGTCTTCTCAGGGGATCAGACAAAGTTGGATTTTTGGGTGTCATCTTGTAACCCTGGTTTGAGTATCAATTACTCAGGTTTTTTTGGGGTGTGTGGGTGGGAAAAGTCATCAGAAGGATTAAGAATGCGGAAAGGGTGTTACGCTACAGCATGAGAATTGAAATGTTGCATGCACATCCCCATTTCTCTCCTCTTCTGCTGCAGTTCGCTCAGAAAGTCGTAGCGATTGCCAATGCAAGACAAATCAGGACCCTGGACAGCCACCGGTGGGCCCTGCTGGCTGAGCTATGGAAGATGTTGTCTTGGCAGAGGTCTAGCAAAGACCTCATGAGCTATGAGAAGATGTTGTCACAGCAAAGGCAGCTGGCAGGGCCTTCACTTCCAATGGCTCAGCTCTTGAAGGTCTGCAATCCTTAAAAGGCCTGGAATTTACTCCACAGTTCATGTTTACTGCATGGCTGTGGAACAGGTGATGCTATAGGGGAGTTATCTCTAGAACCTGATGATGATTAAAGATCCACATAATCAGTCCTCAGAAAGTGATTCAGAGCGGTTTTCTCTGAATGGGATAACTTGTGAGTCTTCTGGTCCTGAGTTCTTGGAGTGAGACTGGGACTCAGGTGTGGGGGATGTCCCATCCTCCATTTGAGAAATGTTGAGTGGCAAGACCTTCTCCTTATTCTCTTCTTTTCCCTTCCTTCCCCGCTCTGCTCTGTGGATTCCATGGCTCTAAGCATCACAATTGTGTTAGATTCTAAAGGGAAAGCATGAGATCTAATGGCCAGTGGTGGGCAATGTATCACTCTCTTGACTCCATGCGCCATGGTTCTTGGTCTCAGAAGTTCCACTCAGATGAACTTTTCTACAGGACAGAAAGAAGCTGGGAGCTGACCAGTAATAGGTGTCCATCATACCTGGGACAGGGGGATCAGTTTGTGCTGTTGTGCGTTCATGGAGTACTAACCAGAATTAAGTTGACATTTCTCAGAAGACATTTAATGCTTACTCTGACAGTTATGCCCAGTCCAGAAATAAGTCCTGTTTGAGGAAAGTCCCGTATATCGTACATCTTAGTATCTTCCTCCTTGAAGGTTCCTCCTTGAAGCTTCTCAGCCTTTTGGCTAAGATCAAGTGTAGAAGCTTCCTCCTAGTAGTTGTTGTTGTTTTAGGGGGATTTGTGATGACCAGGCGCTTAATTGTATGCAAATCCAGCACTTTCAGTTTCTCATATGGTGTTTGTTAATGTTCTGCTCCAGTGGGAAATAGTGCTGCTTTGCAATTATATACTGTATTTATAACGGTATTTTTATATAGGAATGTCCCTGGCACATTTATTGGAGGTTGCTACAAATTGGGTCTGAAAGAAATCAAGAGCACAATGTGGGCACTGTTCTCTGGGAAGAGGGATTGACTGTTAAACCTTTCTGGAAACTGTAGTTCTGTGAAGGGAACAGGAATCTCCTAACAATTCTCAGCATCCTTCCCAAACTGCAGCTCCCAGAATTCTTTGGGAGAAGCCATGACATAAAGTGGTATCACAGTGTTTTAAATGTATGGCATGAGTGTGCCTTGGTGTCTGTTCTTTGCATCTGCAAATATGGCCGGTCCATTGTTTATGTTATATCTGGCCTATCACGGTGCCATGGTGAAGTTAGGTAATATTAGACTCTGGGTTTAAAATTACTTCTCCGTTCTTTAGCTGGAAATGTGCATTACTTCTAAATGTTATCAGCCAACCCTGCTGCTTTGGGGAGGCCCTGGACCTCTGTTGCAAAGTGTTCTCTTTGGGGCTGCTCTGGAAAAGTGCCTGGAATCTTCCACTGGCCCAGAATGTGACAGCATATCCTCCAACATTTCTCGGATGAAAATACAGGATAAAAACGGGTAAATAAGTAAAACAAAACGGCAAAACAACAACCCCACCCTTGCCACAGACACATTCAAAAGGCTGTAGAATATTAATCAGCCCAAGGCCTGGTTGAAGAGGAACATTCCATAACGATAATTTTACTATTTATACCCCACACATCTTGCACTCCGGGCAGCTTCCAACATATAATAAAACATTAATCTTTTTTTTTTTTAAAAAAAAACCAAAACCTGCCATATGCAGGATTGCCTTCAGATGGCTCAGGGGCATACCTGCCAAGTCTCTCGCGGAGAAATCCGGGATCAGCAGCCACGTGACACCGGAAGTTGCGTAGATGCAACTTCTGGTGTCACTTTGCCCATCTATGGGCACCAAAAATGGGCGGCGCTAGCGCCGAAAGTAACTTCTACGCATGTCCGGAAGTGCGTAGACGCAACTTCCGGTGTTGCTTTGCCCATCGATGGGCACCAAAAATGGCCGGCGCCGGAAGTCGCACCTACGCATGTCCGGAAGTGCATAGACGCAACTTCCGGTGCCGGCACCGGCCATTTTCGGTGCCCCTCGATGGGCAAAGCGACACCAGAAAAATAGCCGCCGACAGGAGCCAAAATAAGGGAGATTAATGGGAGAGGAGCTGAAACAGGAGACCGCCGGGCAACGGTAAGGAAAAACGGAGTTTCCTGGGAAATACGGGGTACTTGGCAGCTATGCTGAGGGGTCGGATAACTCCATATCCTTCAACATTTCTCCCATGAAAATAGGGACATCCTAAGGAAAAGTGGGACATTCTGGGATCAAATCAGAAACTGGGACAGCTTCTCTAACTCAGGGACATCCCAGGAAAATAGGGAATTTTGAAGGGTCTGTGAAAGGAGCGTATCACTCTGCTGTTGAAACAATCGCACCGGCTTCTGACTGGTTTCCAGGCTGAATTCAAAGCACTTCTAAAGGCATTTAAATCCATTTAATTTCTGCACCCTTGGATATCTGAAGGGTAGCCTCTTCTCTTAAACCTGCCTGGTTATTCAGATCATCTGCAGAGACACTCCTGAAATCCCCCCAACCCCCCAGCATCTGAAGTATATCAAGTGAGAATCTCTAGTTCACAGAGAAACCTCCAGAGAGTGAAATTTTGGTGCAGAGACCCCAAGATTGCTGCCCAAATGTTGAGACATGTGACCTATATGAGTTCTAGTTTTATGAAAAAGGCCCAGCCCTCTTAGACCAGCCCTTCCCCAAACTCGTGATCACCAGGCACTGTTGGACTACAACTCCCATCAGCCCCAGCCCAAAGACTATGGGAGTTGTAGTCCAACAACACGGACTACCTGGCTTTAAGGTAAGTTACTTTGGGGCTAGCAGATATGTAGCAAATAATAATAAACATCTGGAGGGCACCAGGGCAAGGGTGGCTGTTTCAAAGCAAGGAGCCCTTTTCCAGCCTGAGAACTACCTTTTTCGGCCACCTTTCCCTGGTCAAAATGGACAAGGCCAGTGGCAAAGCAGGGTGGGGGCTAGAGAGGAAGTCAAAAACGGAAACTATTTTTGTGACAGTTCGCAAAATGTAAAGTGATGTTACGATTCTTAATGTGATGAATCCGTGGTTTTGTTCCTCAGGTTATCAGCTGATGTGGGAATTACTTCTTCCTTTTTCCGCTTCTGGTTTTCCTCAGACAATGAGGCGACTTCTCCTGATTGCTATTCTGGGGGCGGGTGGTAAGTGCTAAAAAGCTCCTCACTTACTTTTGCTACCAGATGCCCCTTTTTCTCAGCAAGCTGCCTTGTGCTGAGTCAGGCCCTTGGTCCCCCTCCGGATCGGTATTGTCAGCACTGACAGACAGCAACCCTCCAGTAAACTGGGCAGTATCCATTGATCTGATTGGACCCCACCCAGATACCATCTTCGGTTGAACAGTGGGCTATAAATCATTTAAGTAAAAAGAAAGAAAGAAAGAAAGAAAGAAAGAAAGAAAGAAAGAAAGAAAGAAAGAAAGAAAGAAAGAAAGAAAGAAAGAAAGAGAGCCATCCCAGCCCATCTTGTGCTGGAAAGGGTTTGATCCTGTCAGCGGCTGAGACATCCATCCACTGGTGCAGCCAGCAACCCCTTCCTACCTGCCAAATGTGGGTGGGCGGGCAGAGGTGCCCCCAGGGGGGTCCCTACTGGCAGAAGGCGCTGCTCCATAGGTGGGGAAATGGAGGGGCTGAGCCAGCCTGGGATCCGCTGGATCACGAGCGGGTGAGATACGTTGCAAAATCCAGCTAAGTGCAAATTTCGAAGGCTATCCGTGTTTCGATTTGAGCATTGCTTTGGAAATAGGGGCACCTGCCATGACATGTGGATGGCATTGAACTGCTCTCCTGTCCCTGGACCAGATCCTGGCCGAGGTGGGCTTTTTGCACTTTCTCACTCCAAAATGTGGACCATGACAGGGGACCCCCGCCTGTTTTCCTCCTGCTGCTGCTGCTTGTCCCCTTCCCAGCTCTGTCCGTCATCCACGGCAGCCTGCTCAACTTCAAGGTGATGATCGAGAGGATTACTCACAAAAACGCCCTCATCACCTTCAACGGGTACGGGTGCTACTGCGGAAAGGGCGGGAGAGGGAAGCCGAGGGACCAGACGGACATGTGAGTTGGCCGGCGTGACTCCCTGGGCCTCCACAAAGCCACCACGAGCCTCACTCAGCCAGACGGGGTGGGGGGCGGCGGCTTTGCTCACAGGAGCCCACCCAGGCGATGCCAGATATTCCTGGTAGGTGGGGTCTGGTGCGCCATCTCTCCCTGTGATGCTGTCAGCGTAAGAGAGTGAAGAAGAGGGCTGATTAACCTGCTCAAACATAGTTCCCTCTGTTAGGACAGGGCTGGGGAAACCTCAAGGCTGAGGGCCACTCAAGACTGAACGCTACATCGCCACCTGGTGTCACAGTGTTATAACGCATTTAAAACACTTTTTTTTTTGTACCGGTACTAGTGTAGCTGAGTTCCATATCAGTGTGTACAAAGATTTGTATCATGATATTGGCAGCTTTCTTTTCCATGTTTAGACTGTTTTTAAGGAAAGGGCTGGTGCTCTGCTGTTTTCAGTGTAGTTACCTGCATGTTTTAATAGTTCTCTCTCACACACATTTCTGAATGTATCTGAAGAAGTGTGCATGCACACGAAAGCTCATACCTATGACAAACTTAGTTGGTCTCTAAGGTGCTACTGGAAGTAATTTTTATTTGTTTCGACCACGTCAGACCAACACGGCTACCTACCTGTAACACACATTTCTATTAATGCTTAATTGTTTTTTTTAATTATTGCTTTTCCCTCTAGCTTTTAGCCATTTTCTATTTTAGGTCTAAGCCACCTTGAGTGCCTGTCTGGTAAACTGTGGGATGTAAATAAATATAGTAATAACAATATTTTATTTTATTTTTAAATGAAAGGTTAGCAGCTCAGTGGAGGGAGGGAGGGAGGACACCAACATTCTCAAAATCTCAACGGGGCTTCCTGCCAGCAGGCCTTCCTCCCCCTGCATTCTCCCCCCCTTTTCTCCCCCCCCCAGGTGCTGCTATAAACATGACTGCTGCTATCAGGGTCTACACAGCCTGCAGTGCCACCCATATATTGATCACTACAGATACCTGATCATCAATGACGATATTATCTGTGGTGAGTGGAGGACAGAAGAATTTGGGTTTATTTTCCTTTGCCCACCTTCCCTTTAGGAGGCCATTCACAGAACCATTCCACAGAATTGTCTCTAGATATGCCCATTTATTTCTGGTGGTCTCGATCAGGCCTGCCGAACTTTCCCTGAGCTGAACTTTACCTGGCTTTGCTTCTTGTCCTCCTGGAGAAGTTTAGCTTGGCCAAAAAAATGTCCTCAAACTCTGGCAATACTTGTTGCTTGCCTGGGTGGAGGATGGAGAGGGTGTGTGTGTGTGTGAATGTGTTTAGACACCGGCCTACGGTACAAAGGGAATTCTCATATGAGGTTCCAGTCAAAAGGAAGCTTTGCATGCTGCGAGTCTGACGTCTCCTCGCTGCTTTTGCCTCTGCAGAGTACAGAAACAATTCCCACTGTGCCATCCTGGCGTGCGAATGCGACCGGCGTGCGTCTGTCTGCTTCCGAAGGCATGCCAACACGTACAACAAGAAATACCACCGTTACCCCTACGTCTTGTGCAAAGAAGTCACCCCTCAATGTATAGGCGGCAAGAAGCCGAAGTAGGAAAGCCCGAGAAGCAGGCAAACCGGATGCAGGCTTGACGCAGGGGATTGCTTTGAGGGGGCAATCTCTCCCGTGGGAAAGAGACCAGAGCGGAAATGTGGGGGGTTGTGTGTGGTTTTTCTGCGTGGATTCCACAGTCAGCAGCATTTATTGTTCGGAATTTTTGAAATCTCTGCATTTCAAAGTTCACGTTTTGATGTCAAAGGGACGCTCCACACGAAGCCACATCATAATTTGCAAAATTGATGTGTTGGCGTCTCAGTGCTTCTCCTCGCCCCAAGGACTAAATCCAAGATATCTATTGCTGGAAATGTGGGGCGGGCAGCAATAAACCATTATTTATTAATTAATCTGTTTATTAACATGAACAGTAGGGGGTCTACCTATAAAATGGCTGTGTTCCGAGTCAGAACCTTGGCCCATTAAGCTACCTCTCCCATGGCGTCATCTGCAAAGTCCTTCAAGTCATTTACAAAGATATTGAAGAACACAAGGCCTGGGACAGAACCCTGTGGCACCCCACCTGTCCCAGGATGGCGAGGAACTGTTAGTGAGCGCTCTTTGGGTTTGGTCAGTTAACCAGCTGCAAATTCCCATAGCAGTAGCATTGTCCAGCCCACATTTTACCACCTATTCTGCAAGAATACCATGGGGGACTTTGTCAAAAGCCGTACTGAAATCAAGATACATTACGTCCACAGCATTCCCCTGATCTACCAAGCTTGTAACTCAAAACCTATGCTTGATTCTTAGTAGTCACAGCATTCTTTTCTAAGCATTCACAGAATGACTGTTTAATTATGTTCTATTACCTTTCTATCACCACCAAGCTGACCATCTGGCAGTTGCCTGGGTCTTCTCTTCCCGCCCCCCTTTTGCAGATGGGGACAACACTGGCCCACTTCCAGTCCTCAGGGACCTTTCCTCGAAGAATTCTCAAAGATTATAGACCAGGCACCCCCAAACTGCGGCCCTCCAGATGTTTTGGCCTACAACTCCCATGATCCCTAGCTAACAGGACCAGTGGTCAGGGATGATGGGAATTGCAGTCCAAAACATCTGGAGGGACGAAGTTTGGGGATGGCTATTATAGACGAAGGCTCTGATATTACATCTTGGCAGGGTGTAGGGTGGGAAAGGGCCTTCTCTGTGGTGGCCCATAAGCTCTTGAAATCCTTCCCTGCAGAGGTGTGCCTACATTGAACAGCTTCTAGCAAATGCATGGCTTTACCCTGGTTTCCGACATTTGGGGTTTATATTTTTTAGGACCAGCCTTATTTCTGTAATTTTGTTTGTAACACTGTCTTTTAGGTGTTGTAATAATCATATTCATCAGCAGCCAGTGACCAGGTTAGTACTTTATTACACAGAGACAGGAAGTTTCCTCTCTCCTCTTGACACCCCGCAACGGCTTTAGTACAAAAAAAGTTAAATACAAAATACGCTTTTTCCTCTCGCACGCACGCACGCACGCATGCACGCACACACACACACACCTCTGTCCAAATGCTCTCCCACTCAAGTTATATATTAAATATTACAACTGTACAATATTTATAGGTGCGAAAGGAAAAATTGATTAGAGAAATAACAGCCCCCCCCAAGGTATTAGTAAGACAAAAAAAAATACCCCCACAAATGCTACATCAGTTATTTCTATTTGAGTTCACAGAATCCAAAGATTGTAGAGTTGGAAGGTATCCCAAAGTGTCATCTAGTCTGACCCCCCTTCCGCAGGAATCACAGCTAAAGAATCCCTGACAGTGGGCCATTCAACCTCAGTTTTAAAAACCTCCAATGATTTATAGAACCATAGGATTGTAAGAGTTGGAAGGATCCCCCCAAAGTCCCCTCGTCTTATCCTCTGCAGTGCAAGAGTTGACAAGAGCCGTTGATTTGATCACCTGCAAACAGACACCGTTAGATCTCTAAAAAAAATTGGAAAAGTTCTCATGCCTTCCAGCTGGAATGCTGCCTAGTCAGTTGGACCCCCGGTTACGGGAAGGAAAATAAAAACTGAGTTAATTACAGGCCAAGGTTAGCCAATGTCAAACTATTAATTTAGAAAGATCAGAGGACCACAGCCATCTGATGGAGGATGCAGTGAAGTCTCTCCCCCCCCCCGCATGGAATCATGTAGTTGGCATTCAAGAGCAAGACACGAGTCCTCAAGAGGACGCAAGACCCCAGGCTTTGGTCACACTCATCTGCATCCACTGCCCTTTGGTTTTGCCAAGAATAGCATCAAATATATCTGAGCCAATGGGCTCTTTGTCATGTTAAGTGAAAGGATTCCCATGCAAAGGTAGAAACACCTGGACTCAGTTGCCAGTTCTGTGCCACTCATGTGATAAAAGAATCATAGGGTTGGAAAGGACCCGGAGGGTCACCTTAAGCACAACCCCCTGCAATGCAGGAATGATGGCAGCAAATGGGAATAAAATAATGTTTTTCTGGCTCCCTCTCTCCCTCTCCTACACATGTACATACACTCTTGCCCCCCATGTGCTACAACACGGCTGTTCATCCTGCAATAATGCCTCCTACACACACTTGACCACCAACTAACCTCCCCCGTTCCCTGCAGCGTCATCCCCCTGACTTGTGTAGACAACTTTGCCCTCCTCTGGCATCCCTCTGCACGCCATCTCCGTCAATCCTGCCGTCATAGAATCACAGAACTGTAGAGTTGGAAGAAGGGACCTCGAGGGTCATCAAATCCAACCCAGAACTACTTTATTTAGCTGGATCAGACGGTTGGGTCCACCTAGCCTAGGACTATCTTCCTTCGGCCGGTGGTAGACCTCCTTGCCAGCCCACAACCTTAGAAGATTTGCCGATGGAGATGCTCCTTGCCCAACTCCCCCCCCCCCCCCGTGGCCCAGCTCTTCTCCTTTCCCCTGGAATTGTAGAGTTGGAAGGGACCCCGAGGGTCATCCAATCCAACCCCCTGCAATGCAGGAATCACAGCTAAATGGGTATCTGAATGCTGGATCCATTGGTGGTGTGGGGAGTGGGTGGACGGCTGGACAGCCCCTCAGAGGCTTTAGGAAGGAACATCCAAGATGGCTTCCCAGACATGAAGCACGCTGCTCAACCAGGAAAGGGCGCCGTCACGAGCGGAGACCTTTCTGCTCCCCGGGGCAGCTGAGCCTTGAAGAGCTGACGTTTCTGGACAAGAGGGGTAGAAGCTGCTCAGTTCGCAGGTGTTCAGGCACCTGGAAAAGCTCCTCCCCTCTAGCGAAGGCTGAAGCCACCCCACGTTCCAAGAGCCTCCAAGAGTGCCAGAAGCCCCCTTCAGATCTTTGTCTCTGGACCACTTGGGTCAAGTGCCGGGAAAGAGTCTCGGATCCTGGCCAGCTCCATGGCGCAGAGGCGGCCAAAAACTTTGTTGTACCAGTCTGGAGACCGTCCCCTGGAAAGACAAAAGAGCAGCAGGTTAGCGGGGGGGGGGGGCATCTTCCACGCTGCACAAGCGGAATTCCCTGTTCATTGATACTGAGACTCCATCAAAGTCTCAGGAGGAGTAGGGAGATACCCAGGCAATCTGCAAGGGCTTTAGCTGTTGGACAGTGGAACGGACTTGGTGGAGGGCTCTCCTTCGTTGGAGGGTTACAAAACAAAAAACAAAAAAAACTGCTTTTGTTTATTTTCATGGTACAGAAGATAAGCTTTGACAAAACAATTGTCACAATAGTAAACAACAAGTAACTTGTCTTGATAAAATTGCAGACTTTTATATCATGCCATGCGTTAAAGTTTCATTGGGCTACTCTTAGAGATCACGCCACATGGACGGATTCCTGCCACAGTCTGAACTATTGATGTATTCAATAAACATTTGCCATAAGTTATAAAAGGAATATGGACTGTGTTTGCCCTTTGCCGCTCTCACTTGGCATGTTAGTTTCTCAGCCAATGCTATTGACCATACTCTCTTATACCACGAATCAATGTTCAGCCCATCGCTAATTTTCCAACATCTGGCTATGTCCATATGAGCAGCAGTCAACAGAAAGGCTAAGAGGCCATCTTTAGTATAATCATGAGCAGACAGGATTCCAAGCCCAAGTAGTGAAAGTGCAGGGGACATTTCAATTGCTTTGTTAGTTGGGGGTTTTTAAGCAGAGGTCAGATGGCCATCTGCCAGGGATGTTTTAACTGAGATTCCTGCATTGCAGAGGGTTGGACTAGAGGACCTTTGAGGGTATCTGTCAGGGGACACACATACAGGGGGCTTCAGGGCTGTCGCAGATGAAAGAGCCCCAGCATTGCCATGGGAGAGGAGCAGGGGAGGAGGAGCTGGGAAAGCCAGAGAGCGCAGAACAGCTGGAGGGAAGGCCGTTCCCTCCAATGCCAGAATTGAGGCGAGCGGCCACCTGTAGGGCTAGAGGGCGGCGCTTTGGGGTGCCGAGGCTTTTATGTTGGAAGAAAACCCGGAAGAAGCCATTGCGGGGTTCTGACACGGACTAGGCCAGGCATCCCCAAACTTCGGCCCTCCAGAAGTTTTGGACTACAATTCCCATTGTCCCTGACCACTGGTCCTGTTAGCTAGGGATCATGGGAGTTGTAGGCCAAAACATCTGGAGGGCCGCAGTTTGGGGATGCCTGGACTAGGCAGTCATGTTTGCTGAGTTCTTTGCACTGTAAATAGTATGCATAATAAAACCTTAAAAAGGAAGACGGAGTGGAGCGTCTTTACTCGCGAGTAGCCGCACGCCTCTGACAGTACCCTTCAACTCTATAATTCTATGATTTTATAGGCTTGGGCAGACAGCTCACCTGAGATCTGCGCGGCAGATATGGGTCACTCTGGAGCGCCCCATCCCACAGGGCTCCATCAAGTACTGGGAGGTCAGGACCACTGCCCGGACCCCACCTTCCAGGGGCAACGTCTTATGGTCCAGGGATAAGGACACAAGGAGGCAGCCTCCTCGGGGCAGGTCCGAGCGCCATTTACTGCAAAGGAAAAACAAAACAAAACGGGTGAGCAGAAACAGTCATGCTGTGGATCAATAGGGCAGGAATGGAAAAGAAAACTGCCAATATCATGATACAAATCTAATGTATGGTGCAATCACATTTGGAATCCCAGGTGTAGTTCAGGCTGTATCATCCCTTTGATCATTCTGGTTGCTCTTTTCTGAACCTTTTCCAACTTTGCAATATCCTTTTTGTTTTTAAATTCATTTTTATTAAAGATTGAGAAGAAAATCTTTAATAAAAATGAATTTAAAAACAAAAAGGATATTGCCAGAGTGGGAAAAGGTTCAGAAAAGAGCAACCAAAATGATCAAGGGTGGTGGTGGTGGTGGTGGAGGAAATCCCCTGAGAGGAAAGGTTGGGACTTTTCAGTTTAGAAGAAACACGAGCAAAAGGCGACATGATAGAAGTTTATAGAAGTAGGTGTGGGACCGCATAACCCTAGAACTCATGGACATTCAATTAAGCTGAATGTTGGAAGGTTCAGGCTAGAGAAAAGAGAAAGAACAATTTCTTTGCGCAGCGCAATTGTTAAACTACGGAACTCGCTGCTACAGGAGGCAGGGATGTCTGCTATCCTAGATGGCTTTAAGAGAGGTTTACCTCAGTGTCCAGAAGCAGCAGTTCTTCGGGGTGGGGTGGGGGGTGGATAGCGAACAGCTGCTGGGAATGGGGCAAGTGAGATGCACTAATATTTCCTGGCTCTCACCGGAGGACGAGGAAGTCTCGCCGTGGGTGGGGCGCCATGCTGTCCGTCACGTAGTGGTAGACCTCCGTGTTGTGGTCCAGGGCCTCCATCACTTTCTCCTGCAGGAGGTCTTCGTCCCACAGGCACCGTTCCCGGAGCACCCGCTGAAGCACCGCCTGAGGGGGCGCCTCCACTTCCGTGGACACCTTCCACAGGCGCAGGGGGTGCCCATCCCCCACCTGAGCAGACAGGGAGGCAAGGTGTCCTTTTGTAGAATCATGGCATCGCGGCGTTGGAAGGGACCCTGAGGGTCATCCAGCCCAACCCCCTGCAAGGCGGGCATCTCAGCTCAAGGACTCCAGGTTGCACCTCTGTTTGCAAACCTGCAACGGAGGAGGGTCCAGCCTCCCATCTCCCCTTACCTTCTTGCAGGAGATCTCCGTGTTGAGGGGTCCAGGCATGCCAAGCCACCCCTTGAAGCGATCGAAGGACTCCTTGAGTAGGCTTTGGATACTGACTTCCAAGTCAATCCGGAAATCCCGCCCTTCCCCTTCCAGGCTCCGGCCCATCAGCTCAGAGAAGGAGAGAGGCTGGGTGTCCGCTGCCAAGTAGGAGTTGCAAAGCTGGAGCATCACGTCCTGGGGGATCTGGAGAGGCAAATCCGTGGCTGTTAGCAGATGCGGGCAGAGACTGGATTCCCTGCAAAAACAGGAATCCCCTGGGGAATCATGCTGGGTGCGCAATGGTTGTCTGAATCTGTCCCATATAGGTCAAAGGAAGCTAGGGAGGGGAATGGAGGGCTGATCTAATTAGAGTAAATGCAGCAGATCTGGGACATTTTAGGAGCCGGGTAAATTTTGCACCAGGGTGCTCTTGCACCTCCAGGGTGCTCTTTCCCACAGGCATCTGGCTGGCCACTGTGAAAACAGGATGGTGGAACAGATGGGCCAGCATGGTTCTTCTGATGTTCTTAAATAGTATTATGATCACTACTACTATTACTATTATTATTATTATTACTGTTATTATTAATTTTCCAAAAACAGGTCCTACAAAATTCTGCAAAATGCAGTGTTATCAAACAGGACCTGATGACAATAAACATAGTCCATACACAATTACCGCCGAATGAAAAACAGGTACAAAATGAAGCCAAAATAAACAAACCACAGGCATGTGAGTGCGTGGAATGTAGCGACCGTAACTATTTATAGCAATAGGCATAATGCTTAAACAAGGCAGGGTTACAAAGCATGGAGCTGCCTATTATATCAAGGGAAAGCAATTTAAGTATTCAAATGCCCTGGGTCACAATAGCAGCCAAACTCGTTTGTAGTCCAAAGGGGATCCTGGGCCATGTTCCTCCTTGCTTACGAATGAAATAAAGTCAGACCAAACAAGTACAAAACCGTCCTTCCCCCCCCCTCTGGCCCCAAAGGGCTCTCAGCTTATTGGCTAGCTGTACTCCCTCCCCGCCCCCGACAGGGCAATACCCCACACTTTAGTGTGTCAAATACAGTGGTACCTCGCAAGACGAATGCCCTGCGAGACAAATTTTTTGCAAGACAAATGGGTCTTGCGATCTGAAGGTGACTCGCAAGACGAATTAGTTTTGCGAAAAATTCATCTTGCGAATCGCGGTTTCCCATAGGAATGCATTGAAATTTAATTAATGCGTTCCTATGGGCAAAGTAGGAAATTGCAATGCATTCCTATGGGAAACCGCGATTCACAAGGCGAATTTTTCACAAAACGAATTGACTCGCAGAACGAATTAAATTCGTCCTGCGAGGTACCACTGTAGCACGATTGACCCTGTCTAAGTTTCTCAAAAATGGAGGGATGGTCATTCCAGCCGCTATAAGCAGGTGCACAGTCAGTCTTTATCGTGCAAATTTCGGTTACCCTCTTCAAAGATAAAGTGCTAATTGAGAAGTTAGAATAACAAAACTGAGCCAAGCACCAGTACCTGAAATAGTTTCTTGCACTCCGTGATCATGTGGGAGAGGCCTTGGGTGGCGGCCATGTTTTCATTCAGATCCTTGTGGTCGGGTTTGCCCACCGTGGCTCGCTTGTGAATCATCCTGAGCAGGGTGAGGAGGGGAGAGGAGACAAGGGGAAAGAGCTTTGAGGTAAACGTTTGGCAATTCACCCAGCATGCATTGCCTACCCTGAGCAAAGGCCAGATCACCCTCTCCCAGGCTGCCACCACGCCAAAACAAGCAAGCCAGCCTCCTCCAGCCATGAAAATGGAAGGTGGGGAGTCAGCATGAATTTTTAAATTATTTTTAATATAGGGCTGTCACACCGTCACGTCCAGAATTTTCTTAACATATCTAGGATTCACCGGAGACACCGATTCCAAGGAAAAGGGGGTAGATTTAGTTTTGAGGGCGGGAATAAAAAGGGGGTAAAAGATATTGAAAATTAAGTTTGAATGTTTTTGGGCAAAAGGATAGAGAACATTGGGTAATAAAGGTAAAGAGAAGTATGAAGGGTTAATGGTTAAAAAGAAGTTATAATTTGGAAGAAAGAACGAAATCTTAGATTAGGGAACTGCAATAATTAGCGAACTAATAAGGAACTCAAGAAGGGGGAATGAGGAAGTCCGAAATGTTTAGATTAGAAATTGAAAAAAATATGTTTATGTCCTTTTATTATTTTTATTTCTATTTTTTCTTCACTCTTTATATAAAATGATTGAGAACTATCTATAAATAAGATAGTTAAGATGTAACCTTATGATGTTTAGTTAAGATTTTGGAAATGTTATGAGCTAACCATAAAGGGAGGGTAAGAAGGGCAAGTGAAGAATATTGAAGAAATAAGATGTGATGATATTGTTTTATACTTTTGTATTTTTCCTTTTTTAAATTTTTTGTCTTTTTTCTCTTTTTTCTTTATGTAAAATCCACTAAAAATTATTTAAAAAAAGAAAAAATGTCTGAGGAAACCTGGGCGTAAGCTAACCCATGTTGGAAGTGTTGTATTTTTGGCGAATTTCCTAAAAAAAGCTCCAAAACTTCCTTTTGTTGAGCAAAAAAGGCTCAAAAACCTTTGAGTCAGGATTTTCGCTTTTTGAAATAGGGTAACCCTATTTAATAAAAACCCCTTAGGTACTGTTTTCTAACCACCTGGTGACCAAGACGAAGAACAACCTGCCCCTCCTTCTTTTAAAAAGGCTCGGCCCATGAAACTCTTGCACGACTGCCACAAATCGGCCAAAACCTTTCTGTGCGCCACGAGGGGGGCACCCAGGATTCCCAGCAGCAGCGGCCCTTCCATGGAGGGAGGCTGTTCCATCTCAGATGCGTGACAATCAACAGGGAGCCTAGGTGCTGGGGACATGCTCAGGGGGAAGGAGCTGTGGGCAAAGTTTGCAGAATCACAGAACTGTAGAGTTGGAAGGGACCCTCAAGGGTCATCCATCCCAACCCCCTCCGATGCAAGAACCATGGCTCACCACTGCACAGGATGGCCTTGTTTCTTAGAGAGAGCCTTTATGGGGTCCCTCATGGCCTCGGGTGTCGCAGAACCTCGCAACCTGCTGTTGGTGATCCCGAGTCTGTCTTAGGTGGTGCCCGCAGCCAGGTGCCCGCAGGTGGGACCAAAGAGAGAGGAGAGATCTGCAGTACCTGGGTTTGAGGTACCCACCACCTCACCTTGGAGAAGTGCTCTCCTTCCTGGAGACGTTGAGGTGGAAAACAGAGGGGGCCAGGCAGACCGCCAGGTTCCCGGCCGTCATCTGGTTCTCCTGGGCGGAGGCCACGTCGCTCAGGAAGTAGAGCAGTGTCTGCAGCACCTCCCGGTTCTCGTCGGGCATCAGCGCAATGGCTGCCTGCACCGTTGGCAGACGCTGGTCCTTTGGCACAACTGGAAGGATGGGGAGGAAGAGGACGATGTCAAGGCTGGATCCCCAAACCCCATTCCAAAATCCATAACCCAGATCACCTACGCCCTTGGCCTACTTGGTCCTGTTCCTCGTCATCGAGGGCCAAATAACCTGCCAGACTGGACCATAGCCAGGACCATAGCCATGATGATTTCTGCTCAGAGATGGAAAGAAGATTCTGTACCAACCAAGGAGGAGTGGCAGACTAAACTAATGCCGAAATGGCAAAACCTACGGGAGCAATAAGGAACCGGGGGAGGGGGGCATTATCAATGAAATTTGTGGCTTATTTGAAATGTTACTGTACACATATA
This sequence comes from Zootoca vivipara, assembly GCF_965207765.1. NCBI lineage: Eukaryota > Metazoa > Chordata > Lepidosauria > Squamata > Lacertidae > Zootoca > Zootoca vivipara. Next base: position 24,902,967 of record NC_142589.1, read on the forward strand.
AATTCATTAGCAGGATTAACTTAAAACAAACAGTCAAAATTAATGCTAAAGGAAAACTAGGGAGTAATTAATAATTGGAATAATGAAGGAAATGCAGTGTTACAAATGTTAAAATATAAGAAACGGCAAAAGCGGTGGGGGAAGTCAAAATATGCATATTTATTGGGAAAGATTGGATTTGTATTTTTAAAAAATATGGTAAAGGTACCCCTGACCGTTAGGTACAGTTGCGGATGACTGGGGTTGTGCGCTCATCTTGCTCTATAGGCCGAGGGAGCCGGTGTTTGTCCGCAGACAGCTTCCAGGTCATGTGGCCAGCATGACAAAGCCGCTTCTGGCGAACCAGAGCAGCACACGAAAACGCCGTTTACCTTCCCGCCAGAGCGGTACCTATTTATCTACTTGCACTTTGACGTGCTTTCGAACTGCTAGGTGGGCAGGAGTTGGGACCGAACAACGGGAGCTCACTCCGTTGTGGGGATTCGAACTGCCAACCTTCTGATCAGCAAGCCACAGGCTCTGTGGTTTAGACCACAGCGCCACTCATGTCATATATATATATATATATATATATATATATATATATATATATATACACACACACACACACACACACACACACACACACACACACACACATATATATATATATCCCACATCTTCTCAGCTGGATGTCAACCTTATGATTTACCTCCTGGAAAATATGCAAAGCAATTCCTGCCTTCTTCTGTCATGCTGGGATGCTCCAAAAGGATTGTTTATTTACTACTACTACTATTGTATTTTATTTTATTTTTGTATCCCTCCTTTTCCCCAGACCAGGACTCAAGATAGCTTACGCAAATTAAAACAACAAAGATACTGTAAATACAGAAAGCTAAAAACATAGAAAAGATAACCATGTATGTCACCTTGTGCTTTTTGGAGGCAAAGGTGGTGTATAGATAAAACAAATAAACTAATTCCTCATCCGTCCCGTCCCCCGTCCCCCTGCCAGTAAGTTCATAAAAACAAAACAAAACAAAACCAGAACCCTTCCTCCACTCACACTGGTAAATCTGCAGAAATGTCTCCATCAGCTTCCTGGTGAAGACGGGCTCTGGAAGGTCGCGGAAGTACTGCTTGAGCAGGTCGGCCACGTCGTAGGCTGACTGGCCCTCGTAGCTCACATGGTCCGGGGAAGCTTCGTTCATGTGCCTCAGGGCCTGGATCCGGGACTTGACCCCAGACTTGCGGAAAATGCCGACCTGCTCGGAGACCCCAGAGAAGGAGAGAGGGAAAGATCATACAAAGGGAAATGCAAGAACCCTTGAGGCCAAAGAGCTCTGAGGGCTTCTCTTGTGTGGAGTCCAAATGTTGGCCACGCTGACTTTGCAGAGTAGGACTCTTCTAGTCCTGCAGTTCTGTGATTCCCAGACATTCTCACAGAGTGTCCAGACCAGGACTCTGCAGCGGAGGTTTGATTTGTGGGGCCTCCAGTTTAAAAATTGTGCTTTTTGAAATGGAACGTCACGTCAGTTTGCAATTCTTAGTACAGAAAGTATTGATCTGTTGTGTAGAGATCTTTACTATTCTAATTAATTCAAGAGGGTTCTGGAAGCTTCTCTGTGTGAAACAAACAAACAGAAGGTTCATGATGTTTGGGTTATTCCTTCAGAGAAGCTGAGTACAGCTTCTTAAAATGGTTCTCTCATCTCTTCCGTTAAGGTCATGCTGACTATAAAAGTAAGGCCAGAAGGAGCCTGGGTTTCACTTTCACTTTCTATCTCTTTTCCTTCTGGTGTGGTGTTCTGTACACACTATGCTTAGTGCTAAGGTTTAGTCTTCTTATAAGTTATTGTAAGTTTAAATTAAGTCTGCCGCACCTGGATTTCTTATGGACAGTGGCAATCCTGAATGTATTGGATTTGTGACCATTATGCTCATTTGCCTTCAGTAGCAGTCAAGCTCTGCTGGATGAAATACAATTGCCTCTGGTCTATTTTTGGGGGGAATCCTGCAATGTCTTCAAGTTTTTACTTTGCTAACTGTACATTGGAATCTACTCTGGATCAATACTGAGTAGAATTTTATGACATGCCAGGCATCATCGCCAACACCGTGGAATAAAAGGGATGTCTAGACCTAACGTAGCAAATTTCCGTATCTAAATGTCAGTATTACAAGGCTCCAAGTAATCCAAATGGGTCTACAACCCCCTGCACCTCCTTGCTCCAAGTCCAGGGCATTATAAAGAGACCCTGTCTCCCCATAACTACATTATCCTGCCAGAGATGTGGCCTTAACTGTGTATCGTTGGATGGCGTTCTCACTTTTTAGAAGTAATAATTCTGGCAGAGCTGCATTTCCCAGAGGGGTTTGACAGCCAATCCCTCTTCCCAGGGAACTCTGGGAATTGTAGCTCTGGGAGGCAGGAATGGATGACCCTTTGGGTCCCTCCCAGCCCTACAATTCTATGGTTCTAACAGCCCTGCCGGATGGAGCTGGCGGGTGTTGCCATCTGAGGCAGCCAGAGGAGAATATGTTGGCAAAGGCTGCTGCAGGAGACCAGACCCTCGCAGGGGCAGGTTGCTGTCACCCCAAGACTTCAGAGGGGCTGTGGCTGAGGCAAAGCCCGGCTGAGCCTGCCGAGGTCCCCTCACCTGGTCCAGACACTGGCTGCGAATGTAGCGCATTGCCTGCTGAATGCTCTGGGGCAGCGGTTGTCCAGTCCTCTGGACGTGGACGAGTGGTGGGACCCCAAAGACGCTCTTGTCCCTGTAGTTGGGGGTCTTGCTCCTCTTCATGAACTTCGGGACCGCCCTGCCGGAGGAAAGAAGGGGTGGTGGTGCTCAATAGGGAATTGCAAATATCCAGATAACCAGCTTTTATCATTTTCTCTTGCATCCCATTTGCTGACCTTGGTTCAGTTCGGTTTCATTTTTACGTGTTTTGTTTTGTGAAGCTTTAGTTTTGTTATTTGGGCTGTATGGCTCAATTAATTGAAAATACTATAGAAAAATAAATAAAGGGATTGTGGGCCATTGCTGGGAATGCCTGTCCCATTCTGTCAAAGGAAAGCAGAGGAGATGGGGGGGGATGTGTGTCTCCAGGGGCTGCCTGCCCAGCATGAACAGGATTCGGCCCAGCTCTTCTTCTCCCCTGGCGCACGCGCACACACACAATCCCACCCTATGGTTAAAACAAACTGAACAAATGCAGGGAAGAATACAGCAGCTTGGCATCAGAAGGATGGAGTAGGAAGGGGAGTCCCCAGGGCTCTCTGCTTTGTTGTTCATACAGTTGGAAGGCACCAACTCAAGGCTCATCTGGTCCCAGGGCCGTCTTAAGCGGGTTGGGCACCCTGGCGCCGTGGTGCGCGGATCGCTCGATCGCTCCGGCGCCCCTGCCCCGCCCCGCTTCTTCCCGCGGCTGGTGGGTGGGTGCAGTGTGGTTTCCGTGCAGCTTCGCCGTGCAGCGCCCCCCTGCCGATCCGACGCCCTGGCGCCCCGCACCACCCAGCCTACCCCTAGAGCCGGCCCTGTCTGGTACAACCCCCTGCAATGCAGGAATCACAGCTAAAGCATCCCGGGCAGGTGGCAGTTTTTATTAGCACATTCCTGCCTTATTTCCCAGAGTAAAATGCTGCTCCTCCCACCTTCTGCTCCAGGTAATAAAGGCCTGTCCTCTTCTCTTCCTAGTAAGAGCATAAATTTACTGGGAAGTTCCACACTGCCTCCCCCTGACCCCCAATTGTCTATTTCCCTTCATTTTTCTGCCACTGCAATCTGTCCCCCAGCAGAAATGCACACCCCAAGCCCCACCAGCATTTACAAACACTTACCCTCTCCCAAAATATGTATAGGAAGTTGCGGGACACTTTTTGAGCAGAGGTTCAATGGCCATCTGTTGGGGATTCTTTAGCTGCCATTCTTGCAGTGCAGGGGGCTGGACTAAATGGCCGGGGGTGGGGGGTCTCTTGCAACACAACAATTCCCTGATTCTACGTTTCTGCATTAATAATCTGCTCTGCCACACACATGGCAGAGAGAGAATGGATTACAGAGGCCTCAGGGGTGTGTCAATTTATTTAGCCCAATGAGGGCAGTGCCCTTGAAGAAGCACCCTTGAAGATACCGGTAGTCAACTAAAGATATATACATACTGTCACGGGAGGGTTACTGGCTACTCCAGAGTAACGACACCTCAGACCTCCGTGTCTTTGGGATTTTTATTGTGCATATTATTTACAGTGCAGCAGAGCCTCATATCATCACGTCTAGCTACTGTCTCCAGATTCACCCAATGCCTGTTTCCGGGATCTTTGCCAGTATAATAGTCTTGGAGCTCCACCTCTCCTTTCCCTACGCTTGCGCGATGCAAACCTTCTGAGTTCTGGTAGGAACTTGAAGGGACGCCCCTTGGCTTGCCCTCTGCTGGAGTCGCCCGAACTCTCTTTTTCCTCCCTGCCTGCTGGCCTTGGCAGCAGGACTGACCTTCTGATGCTGTCAGAGCCCCGGCGCCCTCTGCTTCCCAGCTTCTCTCTGTCTTCCTCTATCTCACTGGAGCCCCCCCTCCTTCCAGGCACCTTGCTGTAAGGGAGGTGGTCGGCTTCTGCCAGACCCCTCCGTAACACATACTATACAGGATCCTAGAATTCTAGTGCAGGAAGGTACCCCAAGGATCATCTATTCTAACCCACATGCCCCCGGGGCCAAACACTCCCTCCTTTCCCTTTCCCTTTCGCCACCTTCTAATGGATATTTCAGACCACAACGTCCCTTGGCAGAATCTCTCTGCCGACTCACCATGACCAGCTCTGCTTGTGAGGGACAGAGTATTTCTCCATGATGGCTGTGAGGCGAAGCAGGGAGCATTTTTGGAGGAGGTTGAGCTGGGCGGCGGATTGGCGGTTGATCTCCAAGGAAGCCGAGTTCAGGCTGGGTCGGTGGGAGTTCTGGAAGCTGTGCCAGCGAAGCTTCCTGGGTGGGGAGGAAGAACAGACGTCACTGATTTATCTCACTGAGATAAATCTCAGCCTCAACCAGCTTTGCCACCTGCCACTCAAAAGCGGACCCTCAGCTCAGCTCCAACCGTGGTGCCCAGAACAGGACACAGGACTAGAGGTGGGGTCTGACCACTGCAGAATAGAGTGGCACGATTAGAATCATAGAGTTGGAAGGGACCCCATGGGTCACTCTCAGTCCAACTTAGGAGTGTGCAGAAGGCAAAATGTCGAATCCTCCATCCACAAAGAGCAGAAGCCTAATTAGAAAGGAATTCATAAAAAGAAAAGGGGCGTCTAGCTATTTTGAAGGGAAGATGCAGCAAAGGAGAAATAGCAAACTTTAGCTGTTATATTTTTGGGGGTGCCATCACAAAGATGCAGACATCTAAATGGTACCAATGGTATTCACAGGGGTGCTATTTCCATTTCGGTTCGCTAGAGGGCACCAAACGTCCAACCTGAGGTGGGGACATTTTCCCGCCATGGGTTTAGTTGACTAAAAAGAACTCGCTGGCTTCTGTAATTGCTCCTGGGCTTTCCCACAGGGTGCCTGGAACCACCTTCAAAACTGATGCACAAGCCACCCATAAGGGCCCTGCCATGTTAAGGAAAAGGCTGGTGCACCGTAGAAACCTAGGATTGTGGAGTTGTAAGGGATCCCGTGGATCATCTAGCCCAACCCCCTGCAACCCATATTATATAAAGGTTGTTATTACTATGGTTATCATCCACTGCATTTCCAACAGCTGCTTCTCGCCTTACGGGCAGCACTGACCACATTTGCCAAATGCCAATTTAAAAATAAAAATGGAAAATCCTAGAGTCTGAGTTCAGTCCCATGACAAATCAAAAGAAAAAAGGGCTGACAATTCCACATGTGTTTCCTGCACTTGTTACGTGTGATGGGCATCCTGACTCCAGAAAACTCAAAAATTGTGTAAAGCAAAACTCCAGGTGCACAGAGCAGGATTGCAACCTGCAAGGAGATCCTGCAAAACAATTGTTGGGTGCAAAGAGGGAGGAATAGAGGGACAAATTCCAGGAAATACAAGGAAGTGCCTCCCAACATCCTGACTGCAAGGGATTCTTGAGCTGCAATTCCCACCTTGCAGGGGGTTGGACTAGATGACCCTTGGGATCCCTTCCAACCCAACAATTCCAGGATCCTACTACTCTGGCTCTCCTCAAAACATCCAGTTTGCTGCACTGTTTTCCTATAGAAGCATAGTGTGATCTTCTGGTTCTTGTCTAACCAAGTTGCAGCGGGTTGGTCTGGATGACCCTGGGGGCCCCACCCACCTCGACAAATCCTTGACCCCCTACCTGCAAGGCCTGGTGAGGGAGGCGCCCACCCCGGAGTCTCTCCGCTCCCTCATTCCCAGGTCCTCTGCCTCGTTCAGGGAGTTGGCCGTGCTGTCAAAGTCGCTGGCCGACGTGCCAATGTCCGACACGGAGCGCTCCTCAAAGTTTGGGGTGGCGGGCTCCCCTCCAGAGTCCGTCTCCTCCCCGCCTCCAATGCTTCCACCCTCCGGGTCCAGCTGGATGGCCTCAGACCACAGCTCCACCTTCCTCTGCAGCCCCCAAACATGCTCCAGGATCTCATCTAGGTTCTCGTAGATGACGTCCCTGTCCAGGCCAAACAGGTCGTCCGTGACACTGCTGGGCTCGGGCACATTGTCATAGAGGCTGGTGCAGCTGCCTGTGGAGCCACACGAGGGCCGCCTCAGCCTGCACTCCATGGCCTCGCCTGTCCTGCTGCCCGTTCCAACCCCGCCTGGCGAGAGGCCCGAAGCCGGGCCGCTAGATTTCCAGTCAGGCAAACACCCGCTCTCGAGCGGGCACAGGCTTTCGATGGAGAGAGACTTGGGAAAAGTGCCCGGCTTGTAGTCTCTGGGGATGTGGACCAAATAGTCCCTTTCGAACAGGTCGTGGTGGCCCAATCCGCCAGCATCCCAGGGGGTGCCCTTGCCCCGGCCTGCCTCGTAGTCCTCCAGGTAAATGCTGCCATGTTTGGGTCGCTCCCCAGCTGAGCCCAAGGCCCCGTTGGCCCGGCGGCCTCGTGAGGGAAGCGTTTTGCTGCCGCAGGAAGAAGGCGGCACCCTGCTTCTTGGGTCTTTCGAGGAGCTCCACCAGGACTCGGCATCTGCCCCCTCCTCTTTGGGGGCTTTGGCAGAGTCCAGCTTCTCCTTGTCCTTTCTCCTGAGGGACTCGATCCTCCTGAGGAAGCTCCGAGTCCGGCGTTTCCTGGCGTCCCCCTTGCTGGTCCCGCTCATGTCCTGGGACTGGTCAGTGGGAGAGGGGTCCTCCAAGCTGGGGGTGGACAGGGTCAAGGTCGGAGAATCCCGAGCGGAGGATGGGTCAGGGAGAGCAGGGCACTCGCCTGTGCTGGGGTCGCTGTGGAGAGAGGAGGCCTCCAGCTCCGCACTCAGGTCAGTGAGGATGCTCTCCTGGCTGGGCAGCTTCCTCATGGCGGAGGCTGCCTCCGGGCTGCGGGAGAGGAAATCGTCGGAGCCGATTCGGGACCACCTACGGCTGTCTCTCTGGAAAGCCCACCGGTCGCTGATGGCGCAGAAGTCCTCGTCTCCCGAGTCGTCATTCTAAAGCAAGCACAGGAAATAATCCCTCAGTTATTGGGATTTATTTTATTTCAATTTTCTAACCCGTTGCTTTCTCCAAGGAGCTGAAGGTGGAGAGCATGTGGTTCTCCTCTTCATTTAAACCCAACAACGGCCGTGCGTGGTCTCCCAGGTCGCTGGTCTGACACTCTGACCGCTACAAACTGGTTGCTCTTCTCCCTCCCCATTTGAGCCCCACAACGCTCCTTTGGAGAAAGGCCAGGCCAAGTAAACCTGTGCGCTTTGTGGCCAAGTGAGGAATTGGAGCCCTAGTCTCTCCCAGGTCCTCAACTCTAATACCTACACCACACTGACTGTACTAAGTAGACTGTAGCATGTTCAGAAAAGCTGGAAGGGGCCAAGGGGTCATCTAGTCCAACCCCCTGCAATGCAGGAACCACAGGGTCTGTTCTGTGTTGTTTAAAAACCTTTAATGAATCCATTTGGGTGGCAGGGAGAGAGAAAACCTTTCTGCTGTGCTAGGTCTGCTTGAGCTTCCTTCCCCAGGGTCCAGGTTCGATTCCTCTGGGCCCCTTCCGGCCTCCCCATCCGAGGGCCCAGGCTTACCTGTTTCCGCTGAAAGTGGACCTCCAGCTTCATCGAGGCACACGAGTTCAGTGTCACGAGTCTCCTGCAAGGAGCAAAGGAGAGGGGCTTTTGTCTGGCTGGGCCGTCCCGTCCCAGCTGCCGCCAGTCAGGCTATTTAAAAACAAGCGGCTCTTGTTTCGGGGCACCGTCACTTGTCCCGCAAACAGCTGGGGATAAAGTGACCATACACGGCTCTCTCCAGGGATGCTGTGGGTGGGGGTGCCAATAGAGGGGGAGCTATGGGCACTAAGCAACCAACATGTGTGGCTCAGCAGCCCCAGCGAGGCACTTCCAGCTGCTCAAACATGCCGGCGACTTTCATCTCACGCCAGCAACTGCGACCTGAGTCCACAGAAGTGCCCCCCCCCGGCCTCCTGCCCCCTAACAGAAAGTTCCTGGAGTGTGGAGCCAGCTGGCAATGAGATTAAAGCCTGGCCCCCAACACAGACACACGGTGACCACAGAATCATGCAAGTTGGAAGGGACCTCCATGGGTCATCCAGTCCAACCCCCTGCAATGCAGGAACCATGTATTCCTTCTAAGGGGTTACCAGACTAAAAGGTATCAGTCAAGTGCATTGGGCCAGGCCTTAGGCCTCTGAAAAGCCCCCCCCCCCAACTTCCCAAGCTGGTTAACACACATGCTACTTATTTGTATTTTGAGATGGTGGGCTGTTTATTCTGGCAAAGCCCAAGAGCTGCCTGGTCAAAATTAAAACAGGCCCAGAGCATCGGAACAACGTTGACAATAGAATAAGCACGCAAGACAGCAGCAAATCAGGGAGGGGAGATTAAAATAGTAGCAATAGCAGCAGTAGCCATTACAATTTTAAAAAAGCTAGACAAGTTGATAATAAATTTACTGAAAGGGGGAGCATTGTGGTAGGTTTGGAATGTGAAAGTGCAAACCCACTTGTGACATTAAGTGCAGGGCAATAATCTCGTCAAGGAACCTGGTTTATGTGGATTAAAGTTAACACAGGAATCCTAGGTAAAGGTAAAGGGGCCCCTGATCATCAGGTCCGACTCTGGGGTTGCGGCGCTCATCTCGCTCTATAGGCCGAGGGAGCCGGCGTTTGTACGCAGACAGTTTCCAGGTCATGTGGCCAGCATGACAAAGCTCTTTCTGGCAAACCAGAGCAGTGCACGGAAACGCCATTTACCTTCCCACCGGAGCGGTCCCTATTTATCTACTTGCACTTTGATGTGCTTTCGAACTGCTAGGTGGGCAGGAGCTGGGACCGAGCAACGGGAGCTCAATCTGTTGCAGGGATTTGAACCGCCAACCTTCTGACCAGCAAGCCCTAGACTCTGTGGTTTAACCCACAGCGCCACCTGGGAATCCTAATGTTGCCCAAATGGTCCCAGCGAAGCACAAGAGGGAAGGAGCAGCAGGCATGGCGGGCGGGGGCACCCAAAACAAGGGGGCTTTAGGAGTCAAAAAGCCTCTGAGGGAGCAAATGGCCTCGGTCCTGTATACCTGCAGGAGCGTCTCCACCCCCACCATTCAGCCCGGACACTGAGATCCAGCACCGAGGGCCTTATGGTGGTTCCCTCGTTGCAAGAAGCCAAGTTGCAGGGAACCAGACAGAGGGCCTTCTCGGTAGTGGCACCCGCCCTGTGGAACGCCCTCCCAGCAGATGTCAAGGCAATAAGTAACTATTTTACTTTTAGAAGACAACTGAAGACGGCCCTGTTTAGGGAAGTTTTTAATGTTTGATGCTGTACTGTTTTTAATATTTGGTTGGAAGCCGCCCAGAGTGGCTGGGGAAACCCAGCCAGATGGGCGGGGTATAAATAATAATATAACCAGAACGGCTCTTCAATTTAGCCACGGCTTTGGGTTTCCTGTACGTGTCCTCATCTGTGACGTCAACTTCCAGAGCTCAGTCAAGCTCACATCCTGCAGCATCTCCACCCTCTGGGCTTATCCCAGTCATGGCAGCGTGTCAGAGCTGGCACCCCCCCCCCAAATAAACCCACCCCAACCAGCCTTATACTGAGCAGCAAGGTGCTCTGGACCGAGGAGCAAGTTTTGATTCATCAGCCCCAGAAGCAGTGGTCTGCCCGTCAAGCAAAATATTTCCCCAGACCCAAATGGGCTTGGCAGAGAGGACAGGCCAGGTCCCAGGATCACCCTCCCCACCTCACTGAGCCAGTTGAGAGTCAGCTGCTTGACAGGACCAGGAAAGGTCAGACCTTCACATCCCCTGAGCCTGGCTGAGCTGTCCTCTCACACGCCACCCTCCCTCTGACCACAACAACATGCTTCCTCATTTCCTTCCATTTCAATGTTTTGGTAACAGTGACCATTTTTATTTTATTTTTTTAACCTGCAGAGGGATTTGAGGGAATCCTGGTCCAAGAAGCTGTGGTCCTTCTTCACAGAGGCAATGTCGAGAGGGAAGAGGGATTCTGAGGATGAGAAGGAGGAGAGAAGGGTTTGGTCGAGAAGATGGACGGCTGCTTGAAGGTGCTGGAGGAGAAGCCAGTTGTCCACAGTGGTGTCAGTGGTGGAAGAAGAGACACCAGTATTTCTGCTGCCCTGCCAAATGCCCTCTCTGTTGTCACTTCTAGGCTCCATCCTAACTTGAATTCACCAGCCCGCTCTCACTTTCTGCAAGCAGCAATTTAGGAATCATACCACACTGGCTTAGAAACTGGCGTTCAGCACCCTGCAAATCTCAGCTTTCATTTAATACAAAGCAAGTTTCTAGTCCTTAATGCTGCCAAAGGACATAAGAGAGCAACTTGTAATGAAGACTAGGGGCTTCGTGAACTCCAAAATTTAAACTGGTGTTTTGTACGTGTGTATGTGTGATTTAAACGAATCCTTTGTTTGCAAACCACATATTTGCCATTAAGAGGTGTGCAGCTTTTGTTTAATTGAGAAATAAATGCATGCAGAGCAAGAGCGAAGAAAATAGTAGCCACTGGGAGGGCTGAGGAGTGACATGGTGCCTCTCAGACCCCATGAAGCTCTACTTGGTCCTGTTTTTCTCCAGCCAAGCGGTCTTCCCTCAGATTTCCCCCCCTGGCTTTCAAGTTCCCCCACTGCAGCAGCTTGGACTAGATGACCCTTGATGTACCTTCCAACTCTAAAATTCTATTTTTCTGTTATTCCTACACGAAGGGCTAGTATTGTGGGTCGTTCCTTGTTTTCAAAACAAAGCTTGTTCTCATCAGGAGAATGCACACATCCCAAAAGAAGCCTTCAAGCACCTTAGGACCTCCCCAATTCTAAAAAACCAAACAAAAACAGGCCCATATGCACCCCACCCTCACAAACAGGCAGCCTGAAAAACTATCAGCCAGTCTTGTCTTGCGCGGACGTGCTGGGAGGGGAGGTATCCGACCCGCACAATGGCTGGCTGCGCTTTGCTGCTGGGGGCTTCCTCCGATTGTCCTGGCCCCGTAACTCTCCTGTCCTCCAGCTAAGGCAGAGCTCAGGCTTTTGTTTGGCTCTCCCTTGCCATGTGCGGACAGGAAACAAAAGGAAGCCCGGAGACCCTGCACTGTGTATGGTTTGCATTGTAAAGTATATGGCATGCAGGAAGAATCCAAGTGGCTGTGGAAGAGCTCTTCCTGTCAGAAAGTTCTTCCTGAGGTTTAGTTGGAATCTCCTTCCTTGTCACTGTAAACCATTGGTTCTGCTCCTGCTCCCTGGAGCAGCAGAAAACAAGCTTGCACCATCTCCCGTGGGACAGCCCTTCAGATATTTCAAGATGGCTCTCATATTACCTCTCTGTTTTCCCTTCTATGATTCTTGCTGTCAATCAGAAGGCTCGTGCATATTTACTTTTCCTCCACGCTGTCTAGGCACAGGTCTGGAGGTTCCAGGTCTGTGTCTGGGCATTTTTTATTTTTATTTTTTGTCCCAGCACTTTCCCCGAGAAAACCTGCGTTTTGCTGCTGAATTGGAGTAAATGGCAACCGGGTTTTCCACAGACTGCCGTTTGCTCCGTTTCAGCTGTAAAAATGTGGGTTTTCCCAGGGAAAGCGCCAGGACAACAACAAAAACCACTTGGACACTAGAAACACAGCACAAAAGGAAGCATGCATGAGCCCAGAATCCCCAAGTGCTTGAAAACTTGCAGTGAAAAGATGGCCAAGATCCCCTATCTTTGACAGAATCACCTTCCTCAATGCCAGCCAGGAAGTGAGCAAGAGGATGTCTTGTCAGGGAGGGGGCAGGAGTCCAACTCAGATGGCCATCAGGAACCTCTGAGAGGAGGACTGCTGGGTTCTGTCTCTGTGGGCACCAAACATCCACTGCAGGAGAAAAACAGAAGCCCAGCTGGCCCTTTGGGTGGAGGTGGAAGACATGGACAAACCCCTAAAAACTTCCATCTGGGTTTAAAGTGGGGACACTAGGGTGGTTCCCAGAGAAGAAGAGGGAAAGAACCCCTCTGAGAAGAAGTGGCTGCATGCTCCACAGGGTGGCGGGCAGCAAAACAAACACAGCCGGAATGGGAGGTTTCCTACATTTCTTCCCCCAAACTTCATGTAAAAGAGTTTCTCATGGCAGACATTGCCTGACGCTTCCTTTGGCTCAGTCAGTCTCAGATGGAGACCAATGTGGTGGCTGCAGCAGCTTTGGAAGAGGTTTCCGACGGGAAGAGCTGCCCCGACAGTGGAACACACTCCCCTTGGATAGTGGAGGACTGTCCTTCGCTTGAAGTTTTCATACAGAGGATGAGTGGCCATCTTTCTGGGATTCTTTAGCTGCGATTCCTACACTGAAGCAGGTTAGGCTGGTCCTCCCCAATTATACCATTCTGTGATTCCATAATATCTTACTGGCAGCCATCTGAGGAGGGACCTCACCTGGAATTCTAGGGAGGGTGGATCTTAAATAAACACAGCAAGAGAGGTGGACCAGCCAACCACACAGTCACAGTGGTGGTGGTTGAATATTCATGGGTGGACCAGTCTGGGTGTCTGGCTGGGCCTCCCCTTCCCCACTTCATCCCAAAGGAATTGCATGCAGTCCTGATTCTCTTACCTTCGTAGAGCTGGGCATACTGAGGAAAGCCAGCCGCTCGCAGCCAGTCACAGGCCTTGGCAGCCTCAGCCTCTGTAAGAGAGCAAACGGACAGATCTGAGGAGGAGCTGCGGACAGATGTCTCCAGTAAAAACAAGGAACCAAACATTTTGAAACGCTATGATACCACTTTAAACCATCGCGGCTTCCCCCTAAAATACCCTGAGAACTGTAGTTTGTTCAAGGTGCTGAGAGTTATCAGGAGACCCCCATTCCCTTCACAGAGCTGCGATTCCCAGAGTTCCCTCGGAAGAAAAATCAATCGTTGAACCTCTGTGGGAAACACAGCTCTGTGAGGGGAATAGGGTAGCTTGCAATTCTAGGTTGCATCAATGGAAGTCTAGTGTTTCGATTGAGGGAAGTCATAGCAGTCTTGGTCAGACTCCACCTGGAGTCCTGTGTCCAGTTCTGGGCACCACAGTTTAACATAGCTGCCAAGTCTCCCGTTTCCCCCGGGAAATCCCCGTTTTTCCAGCTGTTCCTAGCTGAAAAAACAGATTTTGTTTTTGTTTTCCCCCGGTTTATTCTGGTGTGACGGCCATTTTGGAACTGGGCGGAGAATGCTCAGAAGCGACTTTTGATGCTGCTTTGCCCAGTTCCAAAATGGCGGCAGCGCAACTTCCGGTCTGCTATTTCCGCCCGGTCCCTTATTTCTCTGACAGCAACTTGGCAGGTATGCAGTTTAAGGAGGATACTGACAAGCTGGGAGCAGTGCAAAGAAGGGCAACTAAGATGATCAAGGCTTTGGATACCAAGGATTTGGATAAGGAACAATTGAGGAAGTTGGGAATGTTTGGCCTGGATAAAAGGATGAAGAGAGGACATATGATAGCCATCTTCAAATATCTAAAGGGCTGTCACCTGGAAGATGGAACCAATGGCTCCAAGTTACAAGGAAGGAGAATCCAACCAAACATCAGAAAGAACTTCCTGACAGTAAGAGCTGTTCGACAGTGGAAAGGATGGACTCTCCTTCCTTGGAGGTTTTTAAGCAGAAGTTGGATGACCCTCTGTGATGGATGCTTTAGCTGAGATTCCTGTATAGCAGGAGGTTGCCTTAGATGATCCTTGGGATCCATTTCAACTCTAGCATCCTATGATTCTAGGAGTCTGTTCCTCCCACCCCAGGAAGATATATGTACAAACTGAGTACTAGCTGGAGAAGAGAGCTGGCCACCCCCATTTTTTCCCACTGTTCGGACATCAGTTCCTCTTTTCACTTGCAAAACAAGGACTTGACCCAGTGAATTCCACCACACAGATATCATCCCTTTGCAAAGGACTAGTCTGCCACCCCTCCATACATAGCACACACTTTCACCAAAGGAAGAAACAGCAAGAGATCTGTTATCCACAAAGAGCATTGGGAAGAAGTCAGCAAGGGAGCCACGAAAGGGCTTCTGTCATTCCTTTCAGAGCATCCTGGAGGTTCATGATCACCCCTGAAGGTGAACGGACCCCCAGGATACAACAGCTGAAGCTTTGTAGGCCTGATCAACTCGCTGCATGGCCTCTTGGGATCCATGCAGACACTGACCCAGGCGAGAGCTCTCTTGCTGGCTCCTGGAGAGAGGCAAGGCTGGGATCTCTGCAAGGCGAGCCAGGCAGCCATTCCAGAGCAGCAAGGAAAACAGGGTGTGTTGCTTAGACGTGCCCTGGGATCCTGATGAACTCTGCTTCACATCAGCAATGGAAATGTGAACTTCCTTCCTGCTGTTCCACAAAGCAATGGATGAGGGACGGGGAAGGGGGCAGGAAAGGAGGAAGAAATCTGCCTTTCCCTCTGGCCGGTCGGAACAGGGTTTGTTTTCGTACCATAGCTGCACACGCAAATAAAATAATGAGTAAAAAATCAAAGCATTCTAATGCAGGGTGGGGCAAGTGAAAAATGCTTCTCTGGACATCAGCATCAAGAAGTGGTCCAAGCCAAGAAACAGCAAGAGATCTGTTATCTCCGAAGGAACCGTCCAGGATTCGGACCCTTTCCCCCATCACAAAGCAAACTGTTCAAGGAATTGTAAAATTTGTTGCATTGGAAGGGACACCCCCCCCCCCCGGCAAAGGACCATCTAGTCCAACCCACTGCAAGGCAGTACTGAGATTCCAGCAAATGTTATTGATCCTGTACAATATTAGAACAAAACAAATTGAATGGATGTATGGGAATTCCGATGTAAACAGGTTCCAAAATGCCATTTAATTGTCCTTCTGAGTTACCTCTAGTCTTGCAGCAACTACCAAAAACCAAAAAAACCACTCAAAGCAGTTTACAAAAATAGATGAAACAATCAAATTATCAATTAGGAGAGTTGCCAACAATAATTTCAGACTTTTGAAATAACAGCAGACTAAAAACAGATTAAAACTCGCACAAGCTATCTAAACATCTGGGTAGGCTTGCCTAAACAAAAACAAAAAAAATTAGCAGGTGCCGAAAAGAGTACAGAGAGGGCGCCTGCCTGGCATCAATGGGCAGGGAGTTCCAAAGTTTAAGTGCCGCTACACTAAAAGATCGAGGAATTGCAAGTTTGGAACGGGGATCATGTGGCAGCTGCAACAGCACCAATTCTGCTGATCAAAGCGGCTGAGTGGTTGTACGGGGAATCTTGCAGGTAAAGTGATCCTAAGTTGTTCGGGGTTTTAGCAGGAACACCTTGAACTTGGCCCAGAAGCAAATCAGCAACCGGTGTAGATCCCTGAGCACAGGTGGTTTGTGCTGCCAAGGCTTCCCTCCTGTCACCAATTGTGCTGCAGCATCCTCTACTAACCGCAGCTCATGAATCAAGTAGACAAGCCATCATCAAGGGAGCAATTCTCTGCATTTAGTTCCCATCTGCATGTTGGGTTGTGGTCTCCATGCTTGTTGTATTGCTGTTTGCATTTGATCACATTGTCACAGCTACTTCAATATGTTGCTAGTACAGTAAGTCTTCCGTTCCTGGTTGTTGTTTATATTTGGTTGCTTATATTGCTAAGCAAAGATTGCAATGTTGTTGCAAAACTGTCCCGAATTGATACTGCATCTGCCTGAAAGCTGTTTTGCAACCCCCCACCCCGAGGGTCATCTGGTCCAACCCCTTGCAATGCAGGGATCATAGCTCAAGAATTCCATGAACACAATTGTGAGAAAGTAGGATATGCATCAAATTATTTTCCCAGAGAGGGAGGTTGGTAATTCTAGTAAAACTTGCTCACTAGGTCTTAACTTCTAGCCTCAATGTAATCCAAAAAGCCTCCCCTGGCACACCACTGATCCCAAAAACAAGGCAGTGGGGGAAAGACGGCAAAAAGGGGACACCCCAAAAACTAGGCACACATATGTTTCCCAGGCAAAAGGCTAGGAAGGATCAATTAGGGGGGGTTTAAGCAGAGGTTGGATGGTCATCTGTCATGGATGCTTCAGTTGCGATTTCTGCATTGCAGGGTGTCATTTATTGCGTATATATTTTTTAAACTTATTAGTTTCCATTGTCAAATGCTCTGAAGTGAGGTTGTACTGAAGTAAAACAGAGTAGCTTGATAGGCACCTAACCAATGCCTGGGTATGTAGGAATGTTTTCAAATTTGTGATTCCTGCACTGCAGGGGCGGTTAAACTATATGACCCTCAGGGGTCTCTTGCAACTCTACAGTTCTAACTTTCCCTCTCTCCCCCTCTTTATTATTTTACAAATTGAACAGGACTGCCTATTTTACTATTTAAAGCAAATAAAGACACAAGAACAATGCCGGCATATGCCATGGTCAAGGTGGGCATTTAGAAAAACTTGACAAAGCACTCAGCTGAGCCGAGGCAAGGAGGCATGGAGACACAACTCAGATGTTACTGCTCAACCACACAACATGCCATGGCTTGGGGACAGCCCCTGTGTGCTTGCCTCCCCACTCATCTGTCCCCCACCCCCCTCTACAATTCTAGGACCCTACAACTGAAGTTTCCCCATCTGGCTTTGTCACAGCAAACAACCTGAGACCTATTAATGAAACATAAAAAGAGCCCTGCAGGATCAGGCCCATCTAGTCCAGCATCCTGTTCTCAGGCGGGTATTCGAGTTCAAGAGCCACTCTGCCCTCTTGCAGTTTCCAGCAACCGGGATTCAGAACCATCGTTGCCTCCAACTGTGGATAGCAGAGCACAGCCATCTGTGCCCAGCAGATGGGCATGTTCAACAAATAAAAGGCCTTGAGGAGGACGGAAGAGGCCACACTCAGAAGGATGTCTCTCCGCAAGGCTTGGGAACAGTCCGGACCATCCCATCCTGCACACATGACTGCAGCATTTATCCATCGGCAGTGCTGTCCTGCCCTGGGGCCTCAGCACCAGCAAACCAAGGACTCTGCCTGGAACTTCCACCCACACAGGAAGAGTGAACAGCATGCGCCAAATATGATCTCACAGAATCGCAATGCAAGGCAGCAACAGCGTTGTGGGTGTTGCGGAGAGCATAGAAAAAGAAGACACCCTCCCTCCCTCCCTCTCTCTCTCTCCGGGGTCAGTCTGCAGGTGGAAGGCAGCTGCCTGGGTCCCAAACAAGAGATGCTGGCTTCTAAGCAAGCCCTCCAGCAATTCCTCTCGGATCACAGAACCCCACCCCACGGGACCAGGCTTAGGCTGCTTGAGCAGCTGGATGAACCCCGACTGTCGGTTTTGGAATTATTAGTTCCCATGACTGGGTCCAGGTTGGAGTCGCAAAACCATAGAATTGAACTGTTGGAAGCCCATCCAGCCCAATCCCCCTGCAATGCAGGAATGACAACCAATCCCTGGGAAGTGGCCACCCAGCTTCTGTTTGAAAGCCTCCAATGAATCGCAGGATCAGAGAGGGGGAAGGTACGCCCAAGGGTCATCGAGTCAAGCGCCTTGAAATGAAGAAGCCACAACGATGTTTATAGAAGTTTAGCTTTCAGGCCTTCCTTCCACGATCTGTAAAAGAACCAGCACTTTGCATTGTGCCCAGAAGCAGAACAGCCATCACCCCATAGCATCACAGAATCGCAGGACCATAGAAAGGTCCAACCCACAGCATTGCAGGAAGCACTGGTGAAGAATCCATCCAACTCCTGCTTGAGAACCGCCAAGGAAAGAGAGTCCACCAGCTCCCGAGGGAGTTCCACTCCACTGTCAAACAACCCTTACTGTTAGAAAGTTCCTCCTGATGTTTAGTCAGAATCTCCTTTCCTGTCATTTGGAGCGTTTGCCAGGTGAGGAATTCACAACCTGGTGCCGCGGGGCTGTTGACCCAACAGAATAAGACTTTAACTGGTCAAACCAATAAGTTCCTTTCTGGTTAACTACTGGGGAAGAAATGGAGGTAGTGAGAGATTTTACTTTCTTGGGTTCCATGATCACTGCAGATGGTGACAGCAGTCACGAAATTAAAAGACGCCTGCTTCTTGGGAGAAAAGCAATGACAAACCTAGACAGCATCTTAAATAGCAGAGACATCACCTTGCCGACAAAGGTCCATATAGTTAAAGCTATGGTTTTCCCAGTAGTGATGTATGGAAGTGAGAGCTGGACCATAAAGAAGGCTGATCGCCGAAGAATTGATGCTTTTGAATTATGGTGCTGGAGGAGACTCTTGAGAGTCCCATGGACTGCAAGAAGATCAAACCTATCCATTCTTAAGGAAATCAGCCCTGAGTGCTCACTGGAAGGACAGATCCTGAAGCTGAGGCTCCAATACTTTGGCCACCTCATGAGAAGAGAAGACTCCCTGGAAAAGACCCTGATGCTGGGAAAGATTGAGGGCACAAGGAGAAGAGGACGACAGAGGATGAGATGGTTGGACAGTGTTCTCGAAGCTACCAACATGAGTCTGACCAAACTGCGGAAGGCAGTGGAAGACAGGAGTGCCTGGCGTGCTCTGCTCCATGGGGTCACGAAGAGTCGGACATGATTAAACGACTAAACAACTCTTCGATTCCTGCATTGCAGGTGGTTGGACTAGATGAGCCCTTGGGGACCCTTCCAACTCTACAATTCAATTATTCTAAACTGGCCGAGATGGAGAAGCAAGCAGACTCTCTGCAACCTACAAGCATCCACTGCAGCCAAACATCCAGATCCACTCCTGGTATGGAAAACATCATGCAAGCAGCACGTGGGTCCTGTGGTTTGGACTGGTGGTTTACCCAGACTGTCTCAATCCTGCCTGTGTTTACTGACAAGTCCCTGCTATCCTGTTTCCACATTAATTTGCATCTTTAAAAAAGTATGAAAAAAATAACTTGTGTATTTCATCTCCATGCAGGCATTTCAAAATGTGCTTCATTTTAGAACATTAGACATTTTGGTATGTTTTTTTGAGCTGAGACCTGTTACCACCCACTTTGGAGAAGTGCAATATCTGTAGGGTAATTCTCTTCTGATCCATGTATTCGTCGGGTGTGTGTGTGCAAACGGAGTCGATTTTCTTTCAAAAAGAAAAAAAATCTCAGACCAAACCGGATTCCTCTCATAGAAGTGTAGTGTTGGGAGGGATCCCCAAAGGTGATCTAGTGCAAGCCCCTGCAATGCAGGAATCAAGGCGAAAGAATCCCTGACAGGTGCGTCTCCTTCCTTCCAAGATGCTCCCTCAGAATAGCCTGGGTTTCACCTGTCAACGCAGAATTTGTCCTGGTCCTCAATGTTTTCAAGGCCAAGATTCTTCCTCGCTTTGGCACCTGAAAGGCACCTCTTTCTTTGCAGAGGGACGGAGTGGGTGTTTCAGCTCCTTGGGGTCCCATCCTCCTCCCCACTTTTTGCATTCAACCTAGCTCTCCACAGGAAAAGCCTCCCTCCCACTCGCTCCTGGGTGGACCTTCCTGTTGCTCAGGGCTCCTGTGGCGCCAGAAGATGAGGCTGCAATGTTTCCCGTGAAACAGGAGGGTGCTTGTCTCCCTGGAGGAATTCCGGTCACCCAGAATTTGAGGAAAGCTCAGGATCCTGAAACAACTCTCCTCTGCAAATATGTAAGAGCAGGGGGATTCAGAAGAGAGGGGTGGGATGTGTATGGAAGGCGTTGCAAGGACCCAAAAGAGCAGATTTAGAGCCCAGCCTCGTGTGTGTTTACTCAGGTGCAAGCCCTGCTTCATCCAAGGAAGGGTAGGGAGAGCTGGTAACAGCGAGCACAGCAAAGAGGGAGAGCTGCAAGAGACTCTCGGTGGTCTTAGGCACTTGGTTGATAATGGAGCAGACTGTCTTGCAGGGGGTTGGACTGGATGACCTCTGGGTTACCTTCCAATGCTGCCATTCTATGATTCTAGGACAACCTGGGAGTTCCCCTCTGTGAGCTAACAGTCCCCATGGGTGGAAATTTGCCCGGCATCTCCAGCGGAGACTGAGAGGTGATAAGAGCCACCTTCAAATATCTGAAGGGCTTTTGCATGGAAGATGGGAGGAAGCTTGTTTTCCAATGATCCTGAGAAGAGGACCCAAACCAATGGATTCAAATTTCAAGAAAGGAGATAACCCATGAAACATTAGGAAGAACTTTCTGAAGGTAAGAGCTGCTCGACAGTGGAACAGAATTCCTCAGAGGTTGGATGGCCATCTGTCAGGGATTCTTTAGCTGTGATTCCCACATTGCAGGGGGATGGACTAGATGACTCTTGGGGGACCCCCTCCAACTCTACAATTCTGTGATTCCATGACATAAAATGCCCTTACCAGATTAAGAAGGTGAGGAAATGATGTCTGTAGGAGGACGGATAACAACAACAACAACAACAACAACAACAAC
Source organism: Zootoca vivipara (assembly GCF_965207765.1). NCBI lineage: Eukaryota > Metazoa > Chordata > Lepidosauria > Squamata > Lacertidae > Zootoca > Zootoca vivipara. The sequence continues at coordinate 24,923,924 of NC_142589.1, forward strand.
AACAACAGAGAGGCAGCTAGTGCCAAACCCTCTCTGTCCTTAAGACTGTTAAGCAGCTGCAATGCCGGGAGATAAGCACCCGTGACCTCCTCTCCCCCCACACAGTGACAAGCAGGCATGTCAGAAATGGTTTCCAAAGCATGTCATGGGGTCCCAAAAAGAGACGTCCTTTGTACACAGACGTATCTTTGCCAGGAATGTAGGGAAGATTTCAAAACAGGATGCAGAGAGCAATTGGCCTCAGGCAGCATTGCTGAACTGACAGTCGGGGGCTGTCTGGATGGAAGGAGACTGGCCAACGAGCTGCCTAGGGTTTCTCTGTGGCCCTCCAAGTCACCAAGTAGCTTTAGCAGGTCTCTGATTGCTGTTTGTTCCGATTGAGCTTTAAAGAGCAGGATGGTGGTTGGTTTTTGCAGGGGAGGGATGCTCCAGAGGGGGAAGGAAAGGGATGCTTGGAAATGGAGCGCAGACTGTTCGTGGAAAGATCTGAGGAAAGGCAAGTGTGGATAAGCCCTGAAACTGAGGAGCAATACGCAACCTGGCATGGCAATTTGCCAGCCGAGAATTCCTCACTTTCCCCTGCAAAGCATGATTCAGGCCAGCTTTTCCCTAAAGAGGGGTCCGGGGAAGAAACAAAGGCTTGTAGCTTCTGCAGAAAGGCCAAACTCCCCTTAACTGATAGCTTATTCCTCAACTGCAATATCTCCCCTCAGAGGTTTTAATCCTTATTTATCTTTCATTGAGGTGGACCTCTTTCTGCTACGCTGTATAGGAGGCTAAGGTTGCCAGATTTTTCAGAAATGTTATCCCTACAGGCAGTGTGTCTCTCTGAGCAGGTCCAAAGTTCTTTGAACACAGCAAGAAGCAGCCAAATGCCACGAAGTGCCTGCAGAACGCCTGACCTCCTGAAAGGAACCCATCCCCTCCTTTGACTGGGCTACCTCCACCTTCCTGGCCTCTTCCCGAAAGTGGGAGCTCTGTTGGTGGTCCTACAAATATTTCCACTGGCTAGAAAGGAAATCACGTTGAGCTGCAACCTGACCTCGCTTCACCTGATGAGATTTAGCTAACTTAATCCATTGATTAAAATTTACAGAAGGGTAAAAAAGCAAAATTCCCAGAGCAGGAAGCTTGTTTTGCTTCCATTGTTTTTGAAGAGGGGTGAAGAGAGAGAGATTGTGCCTTTAAAAAAAACAAAACAGTGCAGTTTCCCTCTGTTTGGGTTTTATAAGCACTGATATTCACAATAAGACACATATTTTTCCAATGTGCAATGTTTTTAACGAGCTAAGATAACCGATGAACAGGTCAGACAGCAGGAAGCATTAAAGATAGGATAAGAAAGAAGGAGTTTGACCAAACTGCGGGAGGCAGTGCAAGACAGGAGTGCCTGGCGTGCTGTGGTCCATGGGGTCACGAAGAGTCGGACACGACTAAACGACTAAACAACAACAACAACAAGAAGAAAGAAGGAAAGAAATGCAGCAAAGTTTCAGCTCATTTCCTGGACTGCTTGGGTTTTGCCTAGGAACCCACAGCACATGGGGCATAGCTGCAAAAAGGCAGAAGAACCCTCCTGAGGGACAAAAGGTGGCAATCCTGCGAGGGGAACGCATCCTTTTGCAAAAGGGAAATTGAAATCCAGAGTTTTCCAAGGGGTGACTATTGTGCTTAGCTCTCCCATTCAGAAATTGCCCTCAAAGGCAACAGGCAATCTTTCCTCCCCATCTTCATTCATTCGGTGAGGAGAAGAGTTGTGCAATCCTGAAGACGCCACAAAATGGTGTTGTGCAAACATGATCAAGCTACAGGAATTTTACTGGTATGCATGGATCTGGGCTTGTCTGTGCTTTGCAGCGTTTTGCTACGAGGGGCACCCAGAGAAAGCATCTAGTCCTCTCCAACCCAGACCCAGTCAATTGGAGGACTGGGTTGTGTGTCATTTATAAAAACCCAAGCTTATAAACACTGGACATGCCAAAAAGGATCATAGAATTGTAGGGTTGGAACGGACACCCTAAGGGACACTTAGCCCAACCCTCTGCAGTGAGAGGCATAAAAATCCTTGGAGTGATGCTGGAAGAGGAAAAGAGAGAATGCTGTTATTTTATTCCTTTTTCGATTGTCAAAAGCACATTTCCTGTTCTGAAATTTATACGCTTCCATTTAAGGGGAAAGTTAAGGCACTTTACCATTCACTCATACTGCACGCCCCCTCCCCCACGCAAAATGTGGCAGTTTTAGCTTACAGCCCTGCTGTAACTTGAACAACAATTCCCATCATCCCTGACCACTGGTCCTGCTAGCTAGGGATGATGGGAGTTGTAGTCCAAAAACAGCTGGAGACCCAAGCTTGGGAAACACTGTTGTACCCAATACCGTGTTTCTCCTAAAATAAGACGTGCCTCTAAAATAAGCCATGGCACGATCTTTTAAAGGCAAAAAAATATAAGACATCCCCCCAAAATAAGACATGTTGGGGGTACCGGTACCTACCCAACCCAGCAGGAGCCGGCAAATGCAGCAGCGCGCGCCGCGCCGCGCCCCAGCCCAGCGGGAGCCCCAGCACAGCGACGTGCCGAGCTCCGACTGAACGGGCCCCAGGACCCGGCAGCGGGCGGTGCGCGAAGCCGCAGCAGCCGGCAGGAGCCGGCAGCAGCCCCAGCCGCGCCGCGCCGCACCGCGTCAAGCCCAAGGACCCAGCAGTGGGCTCAGCGGGCGGCGCGTGAAGCCGCAGGAGCCGGCAGCAGCCCCAGCCGCACCGCGTCAAGCCCAGGGACCCAGCAGTGGGCTCAGCAGGTGGCGCACAAAGCCGCAGGACCCGGCAGGAGCCGGCAGCAGCCCCAGCCGCGCCGCACCACGCCGCACCGCGCCGCGTCAAGCCCAGGGACCCAGCAGTGGGCTCAGCGGGCGGCGCAAGAAAGCCCCGTAACATACTTACAGTAACAATGCTGTACCATGCTTAATAAAAAATAAGACATCCCCCGAAAATAAGCCGCGATGTGTTTTTTTTATAGGAAAAATAAATATAAGACGTGTCTTATTTTAGGAGAAACACGGTACTTAGATTCCTGTGTCTCATATGTTTGTTTACTAGCACCCGGCGAAAGTAAAAAAAAGACCTTCCCTGAACAACACAGAAAGACTGGTGCTTAGGTGAATACCTGAACATGTCTTCAATTTCTAGCAATTACACTAGAAGAGGGGTGAGTCACATCTAACCTGTGGTCCAATCTTGGCCCTCCAGTTTAGCCTGCGAGGTTGCTTTCCCCAAACCATACCTAGTTGACCCTGCCCGGTCAATGCAGCCAACACAGCAGGATTTAACCAACTTCCCTCCATCCCTTCGGATTTGGTGCTTCACGACTTCCAGACCCTGAGAAACCTTGTGATGTCGGTGACGGACAAGTTGCCAGATTCGCTCACCTGTGACATATTTGGCCCAAGGGGCCCACTTTGCTAAGCCGGGGAAAAAAGATTGCCCACTGCTAACAAACAACTTTATGATGATGGCAACAACATCAACAACAAGAAGGAAGTCACCGTTAATTTGCCCAAACTCACAGTACCAGTGGAACAGGTGGAATAGGCATCTTAAATAAGCTGGAAAGCTTTAAAAAAAATTCCCCAGAGGGGGTGGGAAAAAAGCAGCCAGGGGTGAAGAGACTGCAATACCAGCTTCCTTTGCCCTCCCCCATCATGACACGAAGTTCAGTTGACTCTAGAGAAAGTTTTTAATCCCTTTTCCGTAGGAGTTGGCTACAGGGTCACTGCTTTCAGGTGTGACCTCCAGAGGTTAAGCACCAAATTCCTATGGTTGTTTAGTGAAATGCTCACCCACCCCATAACCCCAACTTAAGTGGGATTTTCAGGTTCACATGAATGAGAGGTTGCTTCTGGTCAGGTAACCACGTGGAAAGGCTGTGGCAAATCTGAGGAGCTTTCCAGGGGACCTGAAGATCAACAGCTGCAGGCCACCTTGCCAGAAGCAAGATTCTGCTCTGAAGGTTCCCTTCTTTCTTTCATAGATCCCCCAAGGCTCATCTAGTCCAACCCTCTGCAATGCAGGAATACGAATAAGGGAGGAAATGGCTTCTTATCAAAACTGAAGTTGAACAAGTGAACACAGGAATTTTTGAAGAAAAAAATATGAAATCGGGTGAAGACATATCTGGACTGAAACTCCCATCACACTCAGCTTATTCTATAACTTTTCTCTTACCCAGAATGCACCACAAGAAACCTGGCAATATTTAGACCCTCATTATCTGACTAGTCAATATTATTATGGTGGTAGACTCTCTTTTGCTGGGGGTTTTTAAAAGGAGGTTGGGTTTCCATCCGTCAAGGATTCTTTGGCTGTGGTTGCTGCATTGCAGGGGCTTGGACTAGATGGCTTCTGTTTAAAAGCCTCCTGCGGATCGTAGAAAAATAAAAATGTAGAGTTTGAAGGGACAAAATTAAGTTTGTTCTGGGTAGAAGAAGTTCTGAAGAAGTGTGCATGCACACAGAAGCTTATACCCAGAACAAACTTATTTAGCCTCTAAGGTACTACTAGACAATTTTTTAAATTTTATTTATTTATTTAATGAATCCTATACTTCTAAGGTTGAAAGGGACCCAAGTGTCATCTAGACCAACCCCCTGCAATATACCTCACCTGGATGCCAGCAGCAACACAAACCTGTACAGCTCAAAAATGGAAGACATTACACAGCATGCATCTCTTTCTCTGCAGGACAAAAAATGTGTGAGCTCTGGCTATCACTGAGAAAATAACCCACAAATTAGTGGTTTCTTAAGGCAGAGAAGATCCGGAACATTTCTGCAATGTTTGGTAGGACTTTATTTCCTATGTATCAACTTCAGATACACAAGATTGTTTCCCGAGGGCAAATTGCAAAATTTGGGTATCATGGAGTGTTTGGGTTTCTTTTCTATCACCCATCTATTTTCTATCACCCATCAATCTCGCTAGCCAACTATAACGTAGTCCATCTCTCTTCCTTTGGGCTCTTTGCTGCTCCATCTTTGGCTTACCTAAAAACTATCCCAGGATGTGCTGACCTTGCAGGTCCCTTGGCCCAAGGGGCCAGAATGGGAGAGAGGTGCCCCCAGAATTGTTTCCTCTTGATCCTCGATCCCCACCCCTTTTCCATTTTCTCAAAGGCAGAAAGCACAGCACTGGGAGAATATTAGAAAACATGTTTTGCCAAGGGTTATTATCCAAAACAGAGGGGCACAAAATTAAGGCACTTCACTTCTCACTTCTCCTCTGCTAGCCAGATCTCAAACCCAAATAAATTTGTCCAGAATTCTCGCATCTCCAAGGCCGTGTGTGTGTGTGTGTGTGTGTGTGTGTGTGTGTGTGTGTGTTTATACCAGATTTCACCTCTCCTCACCTACAAGAAACAAAGCCAAAAATGAAACAATGGAAGCCATTGACAAGGGGTCAGGAAAACTGCCTGTGTGAGATGAAATACTATCTTCTAACAAGATGTGTTTGGATAAGCCCGGTTTCGTAACTTGCTTCTTCCGATGTGAAAAAGTCACAATAACAGAAAGCAACACAGTTGTAAGTTCGGGCATTTCGACGTCTCACACAAGGAAATCGTGGAATCCTGCTGTTGGAAGGGGCCACAGGAGTCATTGAGCCCAATCTCCTTCAATGAAGGAATCACAGCTAAAGATGACCACCCAGCCTCTGCTTAAAAATCTCCCATGAAGGAGAGTCCACCACCTTCTGAGGGAGCCTACCGCTTCCCATTTTCTCATCGCAAGTTTTTAGACATGTTTATGTTTTCTTTGTCTACCTGGTCATTTTGTAACCTGCCTGAGGCACAGTGGATGCTGTAGTTTTAAGGCAGTAGGTGACACGGTTTGTCACCTCCCTCTGCTTATCAATAGATTTGGTGGATTCAATAATATATGATATTATTCCCCTTTAATACGCATCCCACCCATGAAAGGTAATGGGTTTTATTCCATACTATGTTTAAAAGTATACTCAGCCTATTTTTATTGTACCAGCCTGATGCGTATTTCTGTTGTTGTTAGCCCAATTAAAAAGAAGAAAAAAAAAAACAGAAGCAGTTTATAATGTATCCACATAGGGACAGTTTGCACGACTTTCTTCCTTCCACGAGGGAATTGACACAAGTCAAGGAGTGCAGATTTCTTTGAGGGAATCTGTGGTGACATTAAGGAAAATCTGGTTCGCTCTGTTCCAAGCCCGCCACTTTGGTCCCAGCCCTCTTCCGCTTCCAGCGCTATGCCAAATATAAACTTGCCTACAGGAAATGCCTTTAAAGAAACCAGCACCTCCCTGAATCCTGAAGAAGGCAAGGAAATGAACCATCTCAGCTCATGAAAGAAGCTACTCTGCTCCATCCTGCCTTAACCCCTTGTGTCCTGCAAATGCTCGTGGAACCAGTTGGGAGAAGGGAAACGGAAAACAGGATTAACCTCAACGTTACTACGTTTTTGCTTACGAAAATGAATAGAAGAACGACGCTCTGCAATGTACCTTCCACCTCTTAACACGACCATTCCACCGAAATTGGACAACTGGGCTATTTCCTTCGCCAGAACGGCTAATTCTGAGTTTCCCCTCCAGTTCTGTGCTATTACAATCTTCAGAACAAAGATGTCTGAAATTAACAATGTGCTTTAGGGTACGATTTGTTGGGTGGGGTTTCCAAAAAGCCTGGCTGCGGACACATCCCATCTCCCGGGCAAGTGATAATTTCAATAAAGAAGTGGTCTGAACATTTATTTACTCATGATTGTTATGTAAACACTCCCATGATGTTTTCATTCATCATAAATGTTCTGTGTACACGGGTATGATTCTTATTATATTTATTGGTTGCTTTCCCCTGGGGTGAGCTCCCATTGCTCGGTCCCAGCTCCTGCCAACCACGTCAAAGTGCAAGTAGATAAATAGGTACCGCTATGACGGGAAGGTAAACGGCGTTTCCATGTGCTGCTCTGGTTCGCCAGAAGCGGCTTTGTCATGCTGGCCACAAGACCCGGAAGCTGTACGTCGGCTCCCTTGGCCATTAAAGCGAGATGAGTGCCACAACCGCAGAGTCGGTCACGACTGGACCTAATGGTCAGGGGTCCCTTTACTTTTACCTCTTCCCCTCAGAAGGAAACTCAAAACAACTTACAAAAAATAAAAATAAATAAGAGGAGCCTTGCTGGATCAGGCCAGTGGCCCATCTAGTCCAGCATCCTGTTCTCACAGTGGCCAACCAGATACCCCCAATGGAAAACCCGCAAGCAGGATTTGAGCACAAAAACACTCTCCCCCTCCTGTGGCAACTGGCCTTCAGAAGCCTTGCTGCTTCTGAGCATGGAACGGGAGCATAGCCATTGCGGCTAGTAGACTTCAATAGCTTTACTCGCCTCCCTGGAGTTGTCTAATCCTACTTTCAAGCCATCTAGCTTGTTGGTCATCATTGCCTCCTGTGGAAGTGAATTCTGTTGTTAAACATTCCAGAGTTTACCATCTCTCCTTAAAAAAAATAAAAATTGTTCAAAGCAGTTTCACAGTAGATTCCTTTAAAAAAAAATTTTTTTAAGAGTGACGAAACATGAGTACACCCGGGATTTTTCCTGCCCCCTCTCTGAATTTCATTGTGGGGGTAAAAGTAACATCATGTCAGATTATGGGAGACAGGAAGAAAGATATCTTTCAAGATCCAGTCAGAACATTTCCTCTGCAAAAACAGGAAAACATTAAAGCATCAAAGACAATAGTAATGCAATGGTGATAGACAAAGAGAATATAAACTTAAGCTAAAGTATTAAAAGCAGCAGCAGATAAAACCCTGAAATCAGAACGCCAGCAGGCAGACTGAAATCTTCTTTACCTGGTCCTCAAAAAAAGTGGGTACCAGGACACATGATTTAAGAGAGCCAGGATGCTGTAGTATTGGCTAGGACCTGGGAGACCAGGGTTCAAATTCCCCCTTGGCTCACCTTGGGCTAGCCAATGCCTCTCAGCCTAGCTTACCTCGCAGGGTTGTTGTTGTTGTGGGGGGGGGGGGTAATTAAGGAGGTGGAGGGCAATGCAAGACACCTCGAGCTCCTTGGAGGGGGGTGGAAAAGGAGGGATGCAATAAATAAAATAAATTATCCCACATATGGGTTAATTAAGTTCAACCTGAATAACTTGCTGCGTTTGTTGATTGTTCTACTCCTAGGATTCTCGCCACGCAGTCTGGGTTAGAAGGGGCGTGGAGAGAGAGAGAGAGAGAGAATGAATTCCAGACACCTCCCAAGGTTCAGATGTCCAAAGAGCAAGAGGGGGACCTGTAGCACAAAAGGTCAGGGAAACTCCAAGGAGAGGAAGCCACAGAGCCTTAAAGCGCTGTTCCTGTCACTGCCCCCCTTTCAAATAGGACGCAGAGTTGAACGAAGCAAGACAGCAGTCTCTCTGTGACAAAGTTCGCTTCCGCAGGCGAAGAGGAAAAGCAGGCGGCTGGGGTGAGGGGGGCAGCTGCAGAGCTCTCAAAACCAACCTTTCAACAGACAGCAACCTTTCTTTTTTTAAAAAAAGATGTACCAGACCTGAGTATGGAGGGAGGGAAGGGTCAACTTATGAGCCAGTGGCTCCACACTCCCACTACTTCTCTTGCATTTTCTAGGCATAGGGCTGAGCGGTTTTTTTGGCAGGACGAGCAGAAGTGTGGGGGAGCCCTGAAACGTGGGGGGGAAGACTAGGGTTCAAATCCCCACTCGGCCATGAAGCTCACTGCATGCAGCTTTGGGGGCTAGTCACTATCTTCTCTCAGCCTAACCTACCTCACAGGGTTATTGTGGGGATTAAACAAGGAAGGCCTGGCGTGCTCTGGTCCATGGGGTAATGAAGAGTCGGACACGACTAAACAACAACAACAAAACAAGGAGGGGAGACCATGTGTATGTATGCCACCTCAAACTCCTTGGAGAAACAGGTGGTATATAAATGCAAAAAAACAAAAAATTCTCCGGGACCCCAGGAGTTCTCTAGCCCAACCCCGTTTGATGCTGGAATCACAGCTAAATAATAGTTTTTTATACTTCATAGAATCATAGAGTTGGAAGAGACCACAAGGGCCATCCAGTCCAACCCCCTGCCAAGTAGGAAACACCATCAAAGCATTCCTGACAGATGGCTGTCAAGCCTCTGCTTAAAGACCTCCAAAGAAGGAGACTCCACCACACTCCTTGGCAGCAAATTCCACTGCCAAACAGCTCTTACTGTCAGGAAGTTCTTCCTAATGTTTAGGTCAGGGGTCCCCAGACTACGGCCCCCGGGCCGGATGCGGCCCAATTGGCCTCCCAATCCGGCCCGCGACGACCCCCGCCGCCCGCTGCCGCCGCCCGCTTTTACGGCGTGCGGCGCGGCGACGATCTTCAAAATCGGCAAAAAATCGCCGAAAATCCTTTGTGCGCATGCGTATGACCCCAGAAGAGGTCATTTCCAATGCACTTCCGGGTCGGGGGAGGCCCATACGCATGCGCACAAGCGATTTTCGGTGATTTTTTTCCCGACCGTGTGCGTGTGCGCATGCGCACGGGCGCGCACTCCCCCGCCCTCCGGCCCGCTGCGCGCGCACTCCCCTGCCCTCCGGCCCGAAGCCCGGTAAGTCTGGGGACCCCTGGTTTAGGTGGAATCTTCTTTCTTGTAGTTTGAATCCATTGCTCCGTGTCTGCTTCTCTGCAGCAGCAGAAAACAACCTTTCTCCCTCCTCTATATGGCATCCTTTAATATATTTGAACATGGCTATCATATCACCCCTTAACCTTCTCTTCTCCAGGCTAAACATGCCCAGCTCCCTAAGCCGTTCCTCATAAGGCATCGTTTCCAGGCCTTTGACCATTTTGGTTGCCCTCCTCTGGACACGTTCCAGCTTGTCAGTATCCTTCTTGAACTGTGGTGCCCAGAACTGGACACAGTACTCCAGGGTGTTATAGTTTAATTATTTTTTTAATTATCTTTTTTTCCAGCTTTCTGTATTTTATCTGCACGAGTTTTCAACTTGTGTAAGCCACTTTCAACCCCAGTCTGGGGAGAAGGTGGGGTGGATAAATGAATAAACAAACAACAACTTCCTGACAGATGGTTTTCCAACCTCTTTAAAAACCTCCAATGAAGGAGGTTCCACCACCTTTAATGTCTAGTGACGGATGTCTCCATTAACATGCACGCAGAACAGATAATGTTAAAGGCTGCATTTGAATAGGGATCGGGTACCCCAGCTCAGGCCTGCCAATTCACTTTGGGCAGGAGAGGAGGCCAACCACAGCTGCCCCCAGTCCAAGGTAGGAAGTGGGCTGCTTGCCCCGGGGCAAAATTACCAAGCCTTCCTTCTACATGCCCTCCTGATGCAGGGAGAGCTTCTTTCCAAAGTTCACATGAGTATTATGTTTCGGCTGGTGCCTCCTACGTGCACCAGAGGTTTCGTCAACGGAGAGAACATCTGGATCTGGATAAAATGCAGAACCCAACTGGCTTAATTGCGAGCAGAGACTCCACAGCTTCATCCAGGATGTTTTTCCTGTACAGCTCAGAGGTTCGGTTAAGGTGGCCTCTAGGGATTTCCTGCCGTTTATCTCAGCAAGCGGAAAGCAGATTAATGGAGCAGGTTGAGGGAAGGAGACGAGCAGAGACTGGAAGCCCCTTTCCCCAAACGTAACGTATGTCTCAAAAGAGGACGCCCATTTCTAACAGAAACACCTTAAATTGTTATTAAATTATTCCCCAATGTTGTGGGGAAATGATCCAACCCAATACTACGTTTTGTTCCTGGCATGGCAATGGGAATGTTATCTTCAGAAAACCAGAAGAAGGATTTATTTATTCCTCATTTTCTGTCTCTTTTTGGGGGGCGGAGGGGAAGCAACTGAGTCACTCTCTTCGATGTTACAGATCTGTGGAAGTGTGTACAAGACCGCTTCTGGCACCAGATGACAAGTGCCGTTTCCTGATAAGCAACCGTTAAAATGGATAGTCAAACAGTGCCGTTGCTGTACGCTCCGTAAATGTTCCCGGGCACACGCTGGCAGGGTAATATGTCACTTATTAAGTGCTCGGCCAAGATAAACCAGGCCTGGGCTCACTCCAAAATGAGGGACACTGAGCAGAACAGAATCTTCTCCAGTTTCCCATGCAAAGCTGGTTCGTTCGGAATGGAGGGATTATCTCCGGGCTCATAGCTGAGCTTCTATGATCAGCAAATGAGCAGGAAAGAACCGTCGCCCCCTCCCCGTTCCCCCCCCCCCACGGAAGCAAACAGATGGGACAGACCTGCCCATGTGCCAACCAACCAGCAGCTGACACAACAGTCGGTGGCAGTAGCTGGAGAGGACGCCAGAGAGGCAGTTCAAGGAATTGGAAAGCCATTCTGCTTTCACAACTCCAATGCTACACTCCGGTCGCCATCACTCCAAAAGGAAAAGGAGCCCACGCGGCAGCCCCAAAGGCCGTTCTCAACTCATCCAAATGGTGGCATTTTTCTCAGGACACATTTGTGATTGCTGCCTCACGGGGGCCTTTGGGTCCCTTTCCAACTGTAGAATTCTATGATTCTATGACCTCCATCCTTTAGGCAGAGAGGATTCTGGGAAGAAAGATTGGCAAGACCTGGCCTTTCCCCAATGCGTGTCAAGACATTCAGTCTCATTCCATCTTTCTCTCATCCATGCCTCCATGTCCGCCATCGACGTTTCCCCAATCTGCCCCCCCCCCACCGATGTTTGAGGCTACCAACTCCCATCAGCCTCCAACAGCACAGCCACTGGACAGGGGGTTATGGGAGAGCCTTATCTTGAATCATCCCAAATCTGGATCCTAAAACTGGTGTGCGTGTGTGTGTGGAGAACTTGGCAATGAAATAATCTCTGCAGGGAGCTGCAGAGATTATGTCATTATCAAGTCCCCCACCCCACATTTAACCTAGATCTATGTTCTGTTATAGGTGTGGGGGGGTCAGTCTGGATAACACCCAGGGATCCCTTCCAAAAACCTATGCTTCTGTGTGGGTGAGGGTAGAAAATGCAAGAGGAAACCAGCAAAACCAGTCCTTTAGCTGGCCAGTTTAAGTACCTCCATTTACATATAGAAAGAGGTTGCCCAGCTGGCTGAGTCCCACCAGTCACCCTAGGATGGGGAGCAACAGGCCAAGTGTGTGTGTGTGTGCGTGTGTGTGTGTGTGAGAGAGAGAGAGTTTTTTGGCTGATGCTGGAAGCCAGAGACACAGAGGTTTATATTGTTCTGCGCTGAACCCAAAGCTGAGTCTGGGGCTCCCTTGGCAACCTAAGGGAAGGCTGTGGGGAGAAATGCTGGGGGGTTAATGCCAAGAACCCCTCTCCATCCTCTGCTCAGGTTGTTCATGTGCATAAATAAAACCGTAGTTCCTAAAGACACCAAAGTCTTCGCAGACCTTCATTCCCAGGAAAGTAACCCCTGGGGAAATCACAGGCATCCCAGAATCTCTCACCACTCAAAGACTGGGGTTCCTGTAGTTTAAGTCTACCAGTTCTGCTTCTGTCCAGACTCTGTCCAGTTCCAGGTCGTCCAGCTATTTCATCAGATCAACTCCTTTAGGAGCGCTGCCAAACAAGGCACATTCAAATGGGGTCTTGAGACTGGCGAGATCCCTCTCAGGGCAGAGCGAGCAAAGAAACAAAGGTCTCCTTTACTTTGAAACTTCGGGAGCCCCAAGTGCCAGCAAGCGTGAGGCGTATACAGAGGTGACTTTCAGGGAGACACGGTGCAAGGAGGGTCATTGTAGCTCAATTATTAACTGGGCTGGAGGGGGGGACCCCTGACTTTCCTGGAATGTGGCCTCCCTGAACGGCCATGTTCCGAATGCCAGGGAATGCGCCGGAACTGTGTGCAAAGGTTAATGGATTCTTACTCCATGCAAAACATAGCCCTCCAAACTCGCATCTCCGAGAGGGCTTTTTCCATGCACTGCAGTACTATCTCTGCCTTGCTGCTAACCCAGTTCCCCAGTTGTTGCCTCAAGGGGGAAAGAAGGGACTCCTTTGCTTTAAATGGCACAGGGAGAACCCAGGTTTGCTCGGCTTCTCAAGGGAAGGCACAGGGCGATGCAGAAGTTGCCTCATGTTACCCAGTTGGCTTTCCTACAAATACTGAAATGTGCAGGGCCTCGCAGTGGTCCCTCGCTGGTGAGGAAGAGCGGGCATTGTTATCATCTTTACCGATTCACACGTGCCAGGACTTAGTCCGTTCAAGAAATAAAGGAGCTCCAATCCAGAACTCACTCTGGTGACCCCTAGCACCCTTTCCACAGAAAGGAGAGGTGGATTTGGGCCCTGGCCACCAATGCCTCTGACTGCCACAAAGAACAGGCAATGGGTGCCCTCATCCAACCCTCCAGAATGATATGTCCAAACTTCAGCGACAAGGAATTGCAACGGAAAATGGTTAATACGGATTATGTAGCACTAAAGAGATTAGGAGAAATATAATGGGGAGAGGGAAGACATTTAATCCTATTTATATTGGAATCAATTCTTACTCCTTTGTTTATTTATTGCATTCCTAGCTAATTCTTTTCCTCCAAGAAGCTCAAGGTGACATATGCAGCTTCCTCTCCTCATTTCACAACAACCCTGTGATGTAGATTAGACTGAGAGGCAGTAACCGGTCGGAGCTTCATGGCCAGGCAGGGATTTGGTCTCCTAGGTCCCAGTCCGGCACTAAACCACCACAGTCCATTATCTCCTCCAGAGGCAATGTCACCTACTGCAGCCACTACAATGCTTTTCCCAATAAGAGCTTCCTTTGAAATGTATTGGGGGGGATCTTTAAGGAAAGACCAGCAACAGCAGCCAAGTTTCCATAGGAGGCAGGTGCCCCACCGCCACCACTCACTTGCTCTGCCCCTCCAAAGCCAAGCCCCGAGGAAGTGGGCAGCCCCATCTCAACTAGGCAGGGCAGTAAAGAGGCCCAACAGACTAGGCCAGCGCTCCACAGGAGCCGACTGCACACTGGGGAATCTTTCCAGGAATACCCCACAATGCACAGTGGTTCCTCAGCTAACCAGAAGCCAGGGAAAGGCATATCTCCCAAAGCCAGGAAGTATAGATGTAGGTGAAGCTCTTCCAAGCCAGCCTGGGGAAATAATTCTGGGGCTTCTTAAAAATCCCAATTTTAAAGCAGGGGAGAGCTTTCAAAGTCTGAAGGTTCTTCCCCGGCTCAGGTTGAAATCCGAGCCAGAGGAGAATTCACGGATTCTCTCATCACCAACAATCTCCAATATTCAAGACCCGTCCTGTTCCTAACACTCTCCCCCCTGTCCTCTAAAGGGCACAGAGCAATGGCAGGAGTAGCAGCAACATGCATGGAGAGCAACAAGCCCGAGCCAAGCACAAGAGTGGCACTCTCCCCTCCTGCAGTTTCCAGCAACTGGTATCCAGAAGCATTGCTGCCTCTGACCTTGGAGGCAGAGCATAGCTATGGATAGCTCTCTCCTCCATTTACCTTCCCGCCAGAGCGGTACCTATTTATCTACTTGCACTTTGACGTGCTTTCGAACTGCTAGGTTGGCAGGAGCTGGGACCGAGCAATGGTAGCTCACCCCGTCGCAGGGATTCGAACCGCCAACCTTCTGATCAGCAAGCCCTAGGCTCTGTGGTTTAACCCACAGCACCACCCATGTCCCTTTTATAAACTTGTACCTTAATCACCTCTTTCTCACCTTTTTATCGGAAATAAAAAGTCCCAAACACATTTTCTTCGTAGGGGACTCTCTCCATCCCCCCATATTTCAAGGACTTTCAAGATGACTGTCCTGTATTTGAAGGAGTCCTTTATTAGAACTTCTCTCCAACCCAAGATAAAGGAGCAGGGGCCTTGATCCTGCCCATCAATAGTTAGCACCTGGAGAGCAGACTGAGCAGGTCACCTTGCCCACCTGACCAGGTAAGGCCTTAAGGGAAGGGGAGGAGGGTGTTTCGGGGAGAGAGGCTTGTCTTCCAAGCCTCAGGAAATGAACCAAATTATTTTGGCCCTCAGCAAGTGGGGGCAAGCTCAGCCATCTCTCTCAATAAGTGAGAAGATACAGAAAGTACAGACATAACTATAGCCAGATATTTGCATCTATTGGGGGGGGGGGCAATACTTCTAATCATCCATTCTTCAATTCAGACACTAAATCTGGGGTTGTAGTCAGCCAAGACCTACTCTAAGTAGACCTAATCAAATTAGGGATCCTAACTCAGTCACATCCATTAACTTCAACAGGTCTACTCTGAGCAGGGCTAGCGATGAATAGCACTCTGGGTTTCCATATTTTCCCCGCCCATGACTCAACGTTTTCCATATGGATGGCCCGAAACTCAAGAGAGCTCATAGTTATGCCATGTGTTATTTTGGGGTACAATAGACCCAGAGGCCTGGAGACAGGACGGGCTGCGAATTACGGTAAAATATGAGAAATAAGTATCTGAATTTTTAGACTGAAACACAGCACCTGCCAACACAGTGGACCCTGGCCATTTCAACAAGAGTGGTTTGACAGTGGAATGGACAACCTTGGAAGGTGGTCGAATCTCTCTGGGTTTTTTTTTACAGAGGCTGGAGGGTCATCTGTTAGGGATTCTTTAGCTGTGACTCCTGCATTGCAAAGGGGCTGGACTACATGACCCTTGGGTATCCCTTCCACACTACAGTTCTATGATTCTATGGCCTCAAAGAGCAGGGGCCAACCAGCGTGGATTGAACTGTGTCTGTATGTTTGATGCCGCCACTGACTTCTTTTGTGCCATGTGCACGGATCAGGACCACACCTCCAGTGCGGATCCCGCTGGGGATCTCGCCCACACAGTTTGCCGGTCCCTTACAAAAGGGCCCACCTGCTCAGCGCCCACCACCCCAAGAGGCTGGAAGGGAGCTGTGTGCATGTTACTCAATCTTTCCTGCATCACAAAACAAGCAAGACGCAACCCAAGGACTTCCATAATCACATAATACACACACACACACAGTGCTCCTGTAGCAAAAGACAAGGAAGAGCAGCAACGGCAGCAGGAGCTCCTGCAACAGTTTAGAATGGCTATGAAACCTTTGTACAAGCAGAGAAGTCTTCCCTTGCCATGCACCCAAGCCAGTAACGTCTCCTAGGAGAGAACGGCCTCGGAATGGGGCACATAACCAGACCCACACAGACACCGTTTTTCTGTTCAGGCAGGTCAAGTCGATGAAGTGAAAACAGGATTGCCAGGTCATCATCATGTGAGTGTCAGGCGCTCCTCGGGGAAAGTTATGACTCTTCAGAGCCAAAAAGCGAAAGACCAAGGGAGAGAGGGAGACAGACAGACAGACAGCTTCACCACTGAACTGACAGCATGGGAGAGCATTTTGCCGCAGTGACTATTTACCTCAAGTTGCCTTGCTCCATGTCCCGTGTTGAAAAACTGCGCCTGGGGTACCAGGAGGAAACTCCTTGGCTGTCAAAAATCCTTGGGAGATTCAGTCGCTTCCTCTGCTGGGGCAGGGCAAAGGCCGGAGGCAACATGCCCCCAGAGTTATACTTACACACACACACAAACATGCACGCACATACTTTGTTGCCAGCTCCAGAGCAGCAGCAAAAAGCAGCTGCTGCTCCTTGGCCGTTGTCAATTGCAAAAGAGGGCTCCTCCAGGCACAGGTGGCCAAACTGCTGGAGCTGCCTCCTTGGGCCCGCCCCCTGAGGCTCCTGGCCAATCGCTGAAGCAAGAGGAAAGCCTGCCAAACAGCTGGGCTTTCCCCTTAACCCTTGACAAAACATCACAAAACAGTCAACGCAGAAGCCCCGTGGGAGGGATTGCAAATGAGCTTTGTGGGGAACAGGGGTTCTTTCTTTCATCGGATTATCCACTGAAAGGGTCATCCAGATTGAATGAGGGGGGGGGGAATACGAGCCGGGAAAATGGTTGACAATGCTGCCATGTGCTGCCTTGCAGGGGGTTGGACTAGATGACCCTTGGGATCCCTTCCAACTCGACGATTCTATGGTTCTGTGTGGACGCTGTCTTTGTGTGGGTTGTATATATCCATTGTGAATGATCTATGTGTCTATGTATGTATACTGTGTGCAGTACTTTTTCAGTTTAAAAAAAAAATGAGGTGCCCACTCCTGTTTTGATAAAAGTTCCAAAGGTCCCAGCAAAAAAATGGCTGCCATGGGCAAGAAAAGTCCTGTACATACTCTATATGTGGGTTTAAGTATATCCCTTACATCTGGCTGAGAGGTTTTTTGGGGGGAGCTCATGTCGCCTCCGCCCACCAGAGCGAAAAGAGTTAACTGTGGGTTTAAAAACAAGGATTCATGTGACTCAAAGGAATATGATCCACTTTGGAGAGTTACATTATTACCATGCCAAAATCTACCTTCAGTTTCCTTGAAATGTTTTCTTCCTCTGAGAACAAGTTTCTTCCTCAATTCTCAGGGTAATTGAGAATTTCTTGAGAACTCGAAGATTGTGGGGCTTTGTGGCCTAAGGTGGTGCATCTGTCTGCACATGTTCTACTACCTGAGAAGGTGATGGATTCCCCTTCCTTGGAAAGGCTGAATGCGTGCATCTCTCAGGGAATCTTAAGCTGCAATTCCTGCATTGCAGGGGGTTGGACTGGATGACCCTTGGGGGTCCCTTCCAACCCTACAATTCTCTGATTCTATCTCTCATACTGAAAGGCAGCTTTGCTTGTCAGCCACCAGAGCGCTGCCATTTTGGCCCCAAACAGGGGTGTCATCTAGGGGGGCAAGGGGGGCAGTCCCTCCAATATTTTCAACTTTGTGACAATCCTCAAAAGGACACACCAGGGCACCTTTCAGGAAGGTGGTTGGTCGTGGGAGGAATGGCGAGCCAAGTGTGCCTGGCCAGGTTGGGGGTGCCCATGTGTGATGTCATGCATGCGGGGCAGCCCCCCCCAAGACTGGGGGCAACTCAGCACATCTGGCCTGAAACAAGACACCCCTTCATTCAGCTCCAGATCCCCACCCTGCCCCGTTCCCAAAATACTTCAGTACCTGCAAACAGGTACTGTGGGGGCTGCAGCGGCTAGGGAAGAGAGTTGTGGAAGCTGAGGGCGGTTGCTTCCCATCAAGCATCACCTGTGACTAGAAGCTGCTCGAAGATCCACCACATCCAAGCATTTCCGCCTCTATTAATAAAAAGGTGGCTGGGTTTTGCACACCCCTCCTGCCTTCAAAAGTGGGCTGCATTCCCTCTGGCACCCCTCTGCTTGGGGCTGACAGATTTTCCACACCTCCGCAAACCTCCGGACTTCCTCAAGTCTGGCAGCGCTCTCCATTTTGTCAAAGGGCAGGAACGTTTGGGCTATACAAGCTCCTTCCAACATCAGAAAGTTAGGCTATACCTAGAAACCTTATCCATCCAAGTTATGCATATCCTACAATAAACAACTTTATTCTGTCCTGCAAACATCTCTCTCTCTCTCTCTCTCTCTCTGTGTGTGTGTGTGTGTGTGTGTGTGTGTGAGAGAGAGAGAGAGAGAGAGAGAGAGAGAGTCTGCTTTATCACCCAGATTTGCCAGCTCAAATGCTACCTACTGAAAAGTGTTTCAACAGTTAGTTTTGCCCCTGTTCCCCCATTACTCACTCTCCAACAATATGAAACAACATGAAACCCTTTAAGACTGAGAACACAACCATCCCTTCAACCCAACCCACCCTTAATCTGAAACATGCGCACAAGCCTGGATTCGAAGGTCCAGAAATCGCAACTGCTTCGTGTGGGACCCTCTCGGTTTAATCGCGAACACACCCCAGAAAGACTTTGATCCCTGATGCCCCACTTGCCAGCTCCGCAGCTGTGTTTTCTCACCTGCCAAATGGCAAAGAGCAATCCAAGAAACCTCCCAACCTCCTTTCCAACCATCACACAGGGCGGTTCCCTCTCCCAGACGACCTGTCACACCAGCACTGACCAAGAGGAAGCCATCAGCAAAAGTTGCAAAGTATTTCAAAGCTCCTTGGTTTCTCTAATACACCACACCCAGGACATGGTTAGAAGGAAGCGCAGGGTCTTCACGCAAGCCCAGTTTCGATGCTTCCCTCTTCAAAGCCGCACCGTCGTTGAAGCAACTCTAAGCCAAGTTTTCCACCCTAAAGCAGGGTACCCACAAAAAAGGCAAGTCGAAAAATATGGTACAGATTAAATAGAAGACCACAGAAAGCTGGACAGAGTAGGTTTCATCCAGCAGCGCTCTTATTTATCCCATCAACAAGAGTTATAAACTGCTTATTCAACAAAAACCTTCAAGCCCCTCACAAAACATGATGCACAATTTTCATGGCAAAATGCAAGCCGACATAAGATTTCTCAATTTTCTCAAAATATTAATAAACTCGGTGAGGTTTAGAATCTAGGGGGAGAAGCTGCTGAACCAGCTAGTCTAGTGTCTTTGCTAAAGGTGACTAGTTAGGTCCTTGCCATTTACATGTCCAGAGAGTTACCTCTGTTGCCAAAGAGACACATGGCTGGGCCTTTTCCCACCTCACCTGGCAGGATGCCAGCAGTCAATAGGGAAAGGGGGACTGTGTAAGAGTTGGTATGACAGAGAAGGGGAGGAGAGATGGATTGTGCTATAAGCTGGAGACACAGAGGCTTTTCTTGTTCTGTGCTGGGCTTGGGACTTCCCTGGGAACTGAATGAGGAGGCAAAACCTATTGGGGTGTTAACTCTGTGAGCTTTTCCATCCTATGCTACAGTCTCCTTTGTCCTTCCCCTCCAAGGAAACAGAACCCTGGGGAAGCATGCAACATTGTTGTTGTTGTTGTTTGTTTATTATTTCCCCAGCCACTCTGGGCGGCTTCCAACAGAAATATTAAAATACAATAATTTATTAAACATTAAAAGCTTCCCTAAACAGGGCTGCCTTCAAATGTCCTGTAAAAGACTGGTCGTTGTTTTTCTCTTTGACATCTGATGGGAGGGCGTTCCACAGGGCAGGTGCCACCACCGAGAAGGCCCTCTGCCTGGTTCCCTGTAACTTGGCTTCTCACAGCGAGGGAACTGCCAGAAGGCCCTCGGTGCTGGACCTCAGTGTCCGGGCAGAACGATGGAGGTGGAGACGCTCCTTCAGGTATACTGGACTGAGGCCGTTTAGGGCTTTAAAGGTCAGCACCAACACTTTGAATTGTGCTCGGAAACTAACTGGGAGCCAATGTAGGTATTTCAAGACCGGTGTTCTGTGGTCTCGGTGGCTGCTCCCAGTCACCAGTCTAGCTGCCACATTCTGCATTAATTGTAGTTTCTTGGTACCTTCAAAGGTAGCCCCACGTAGAGCGCATTGCAGTAGTCCAAGCAAGAGATAACTAGAGCATGCACCACTCTGGCGAGACAGTCCGCAGGCAGGTAGGGTCTCAGCCTGCGTACCAGATGGAGCTGATAAACAGCTGCCCTGGATACAGAATTGACCTGCGCCTCCATGGACAGCTGTGAGTCCAAAATTACTCCCAGGCTGCGCACCTGGTCCTTCAGGGGCTCAGTTACCCCATTCAGGACCAGGGAGTCCTCCACACCTGTCCGTCTCCTGTCCCCCACCAACAGTACTTCTGTCTTGTCAGGATTCAACCTCCATCTGTTAGCTGCCATCCAACCTCCAACCGCCTCCAGGCACTCACACAGGACCTTCACTGCCTTCACTGGTTCTGAGTTGAAAGAGAGGTAGAGCTGGGTACTATTTACAAGGCAGCAAGTCCCTTTGAGCTCACTGCATTAAATGTGCACAGGATGGCACTGACAGAGTCCACAAATTTTGCCATGTAAATATATACATATTGCTGCATTCCTGTGTTGTAGGGGGGTCAGACTAGATGATTCTTGGGGTCCCCCCCCCAGCTCTGCATTTCAAGGATTCTATGCCACATGTAATGCAGCTGGATGTAGTGAAACCCAACCAAGTCAATGAACTGAAAGCCGGGAAGTGAACTGAAAGGAGGCTCCCCGCTATTGAAGTCTCCATGAGAAGCGACATGGATGGCATGCTCAGGAACAACCTCTCTGCGTCAGTGGCTTCCTAACCATAACCCTGCACTGAGCTCAACTGCTTAACAACAATGCAGCCGCATCCTCTTCCTGCCTTGCCACCATCTCCTCCTCCTCCTCCTCCTCCTCCTCCTCTGCCACTGGGCAAAACCAAAGCCACATCCAGCCTCCCCCCCCCCCCGGCATCCTCCTTGTGGGTAAAAGGGTTGTGGTGAAGGTGCTGGAATTGTCTGTGCAAATACACTTGAAAATAGCTGGCTTTGTTGCAGCACAACCTAAATTGGGCATAAAGCCTCACAGCCTGACCATCTGCAAGGCCTGCTTTCGCAGGGGGAGAGAAAGAGCAAAACGTGGAGTGACTTCGGGACAACTGCGATTTGACTTACCCCCAGGGGTGTACCCAGGATCAAAACTGGAGGGGGGGGGGCAAGAGGCAGGGCCAAGGCACGGGAGGGGAGGGGCCACAAAGTGGGAACGTGGGCAGGGCTACGGAGCCCAGGTGAAACTGACTCCGCTCACATTTGCACACTTCAACAATTAGACAGCCCAAGCCCAGGTGGCCCAGATGCCCACCCCTCCCTCCTCCCTTCCCTCCTTGAGTTGGCCATTCAAACAGTATGCCAGGCACTGGTATGGGCAAGGGCCCAGAGGACCCCATTTCCCTGAGCTGGCTGCCCCAGCCAGACTAGAGTGAACTGAGTCAAATCCTACCACTTGTGCCCTGAAATAGTCCTTGTGGGGGTCAGTTCAGGCAAAAGCAAAACTCCAGGACAGGGAGTGGGTCCATCGTGTGGCAAGACAACAGCACAGGAACACCCCATTGGCCCCTCCATCTATGAGTCACTCCAATAGTGGTGGGTGGGGAATGTTGGCAGTTCCTTGTCATTTTCATGCAGGCGATTGGCTCTTTCCTTTCTACCCTTCACTGCATTCTGCAATCCTGGCTAGGGTGGATTAGCAACCAGGTCTCTCTTCAGCCCTTTGCCCCAAGCACGTGCTCATGTACACTTTCCTTGCCCCTTGTTGCAGGGCAGCTTAGCCGGAGCCAGAGTTGCACTGGGGAGAATTCCGCATATCTTTGCAGTGTGAGAGAAACTGCGCTACAACTGCATGTCCAGGCCAGGTCCACGAAAGCCAGCAAAGAGTATCTGCAGAGGCGGGAGGCGGAGCACAGCCCAGCGGAGCGCGAGTTCGGCATTCCTGCCTGCCCCGCCGCACCCTCCAGCTTCCCGTCGCGCTCTCTGGTTCCCCGCTGCGCTTGGCCTTGCCAGAGGGCACAACGGGGAGCTGGAGGGAGGGCGCGGCATGGTGGGCGGGAACGCCGAACTTGCGCTCCGCCTCCACCTCTGCCCACCAGCCCAGCCGGCAGCACAGCTCTCATCCATGGCTGCGCACTCCGCCGGGGTCCTGGCCATAGTGCAAGCGGCGGGCAGGCTGGCAGCGCCCCTCCATGACGGCGTCCTAGGCAGCTGCCTAGCTTGCCCATGGCCCTGCTTCTAGGGCGGGCAGCTGCCCCCCTGCCCCGTGCTGGGTACGCCCATGCCTACCCCTAACTACCACCCCACCCCCACAAAATGTGCCTATGGGGGAGCCCAAACTGGATCAGGACTAGGCACTATTTCACTGTTTCCAACCAGGGCCCTCTAGATCAAGTAAAACAATAGGAATACTTACTAACTGGCCATTCATGTCAGTTCTGACCCCCCCCAAACACACACACAGATGTCCTGCCCACCCCAACAAAAATTCTGGCTACACCCATGTTTCCACAACAACTTGAATCTCGCCCCCTCCCCAAAGTATACATGGAAGTGCACATATGGGTTTTCCCTATGAACTATTGCGGGGGGGAGGGGCAGCCTATTTACCTCAGGAAACTGGCAATGATTAAGCCCCTTTGAACCTAAACACAATGCTTCCCATCTGGAATAGGGGTGGCTACTTTTCTATTGGAGATGGGGAATGTTGTAGGTTCAATAAAGGGTCTCTGGGCATGTTCTTTTTCTTCCATAAAACGGAGTACCTTTCTTCAGAGGCATAGTTAGGAGGTAACCTGTGTGTGTGTGTGTGTGTGTGTGTGTGTGTGTGTGTGTGTGTGTAAGACCTTTTGTTTAAAACAGACACCAAGGAACCATTGCAGAAGGATGTACTCTTAATTGCCAGCATACACCTGACAAAATAGAATACTTTTCAGCAGGCGTTTAAAAGTTGGCATAGAATGCATCTCTCTATTGGCAGAGAGTTCCGCAGGCCTGGGCTGGGGACACTAAAGGCTCGGCTTCTCATTGCTGTCACTTGTCCTATGTTCTTGGCCAGATGCCCCCATCAGCAGCCTGGCTGCCTCATTCTGCCCCAGCTAGAGCTTCTGGACCAGGCTCAGGGGCAGCCCCATGCAGAGCACATTGCATTAATGTCATTGACACAGGTAATTTTAACATTAAACACATAGAATCTGAAGGGACCACGAGCATCATCTTGTCCAGGCATCCCCAAACTTCGGCGCTCCTCCAGATGTTTTGGCCTACAACTCCCATGATCCCTAGCTAACAGGACCAGTGGTCAGGGATGATGGGAAATGTAGTCCAAAACATCTGGAGGGGGGCCGAAGTTTGGGGATGCCTGATCTAGTCCAACCCCCTGCAATGCAGGAATCTTTCACCCACTATGGGACTTGAACCCACAACTCATGCTTTACTGACTGAGCTATCTGTGGACAAGCCCCTTGTAGCCACTGGACTTATTACTATTTATTTTATTATTATTATTATTATTATTATTATTATTATTATTATTATTGCATTTATACACCGCCCTATTCACCAAGGAGTTCAAGGTGGTGATACGTATTTCTCTGTCTCCTCATTTAATTCCCACAACAAACCTTCAAGGTCAGTTAGGCCGAGAGACAGCAACTGGCCCCCAAAGTCACACCCAGACAGCTTTGTGGCCAGGTGGGGATTAGATCCTTCGTCTCTTCCAGGCATGCTTTGCCCACCTGGTGCTTCTCTTTGGACTACAACTCCCATCAGCCCCCAGACAAAACATCTGGAGTGTGGCAGGTCAGGGAGGGCTGACGCTGACCCTCGACTCCATTTTCCTGAATTCCAGAGGGGAAACATTGGGCGTCAATGAGGCTTTCAAGACTTTTCCTTTCCTTTCCTCATCCAAAACAAGGAACCAAAGAACTTGGGGGTTGGGTGGGTGAGTTGGAAGCAGGAAATATTTCCCAGGCCCTAAACGTACAAAACTGAATGAATCATAGAATCATAGAGTTGGAAGAGACCACAAGGGCCATCCAGTCCAACCCCCTGCCAAGTAGGAAACACCATCAAAGCATTCTTGACATATGGCTGTCAAGCCTCTGCTTAAAGACCTCCAAAGAAGGAGACTCCACCACACTCCTTGGCAGCAAATTCCACTGTCGAACAGCTCTTACTGTCAGGAAGTTCTTCCTAATGTTTAGGTGGAAGCTTCTTTCTTGTAGTTTGAATCCATTGCTCCGTGTCCGCTTCTCTGGAGCAGTAGAAAACAGCCTTTCTCCCTCCTCTATATGGCATCCTTTAATATATTTGAACATGGCTATCATATCACCCCTTAACCTTCTCTTCTCCAGGCTAAACATGCCCAGCTCCCTAAGCCGTTCCTCATAAGGCATTGTTTCCAGGCCTTTGGCCATTTTGGTTGCCCTCCTCTGGACACGTTCCAGCTTGTCAGTATCCTTCTTGAAATGAGGCGCTGGAGAGGCAGCCGGCCAGCATGACCGAGGGCGAAACACTCACGCTTCTATCTCTACCCCAAAGGAGACCAACCACTGGGGTGCTGCTGGCAGGAGGGGCCGGGAGGAGGCAGAATCGCCCACATGCCAACAGCTTGCCTCAGCCAGCGTGATGAATGGGCAGCATTGAGCCGGGCCCACGCGCAGGGGGGGTATTAATAGCTTGTAACACAGCGCTGGGGAACGGCAGCCGACACCACCGCCCAGGCGAGTGTGTGACAGAACACAGGGAGAGGGACCCTGGTCAGCCGATGTAGGAATGGGGCCCTTTTTCACAGAGACAGAGGTGGGGGTTCAAAACTAGGAGACAAGAATCAACTGCTCCTTGTACAATGAACTTGCCTCCACACTAGCTAGCTTGCATCACAGCTTCCTGTGTGCAGCCACCGCCCCAGTCTGAACCACCCCCCTGACTGTCATCAACTCATCTTCTCATGGAGGGGACCCAAGGGTCATCTAGTCCAGCCCCCCAGCAATTCAAGCAGCGCAGCTGAAGAATCCCTGTATTCCGGGCTAATCCATACCTTCAGGAGTTGAAAGGAACCCCCTCACTTTATAGGCAGGAGTCACTGGGGAAGCAAAGCAGGGTGAGACAGAGAATAAAAGCAGGGCCCTCCCAGACCTTCAAGCTTTTCTTCTGTGCAGAAAAATGCCAGCACCTGCAGTTTTAACCCTGTGCCTTTTGGTAAGATGCATTGAAAAACAAGCAAACAAAAACTATGTCACATTGTAGCACAGGAAGCAGGCATTTTTCCTGAAACAATGGTCTCTAAGAAGGGCTACAATTCAAGCAATTGTGGGGTGGGGGGCACAGCCGAGTCTTCTTCCTGGGGTCTTCTATGAGTGGCCAGAAGGTTAACATTTAAACAAGCTTAAATTTCTTAAAGGTTGCTGGGAATTAGTGAGAGATTTGTAAATTACAGTGCCCTGATTTCTTTGAGGGAAAAGACTGTGTAGGTGGCTCTAAGACAGAGGCACAGAATTATAGAGTTGGAAGGGACCACGAGGGTCATCTAGTCCAACCCCCTGCAATGGAGGAATCTT
The DNA here is from genome assembly GCF_965207765.1 of Zootoca vivipara. Classification (NCBI taxonomy): domain Eukaryota; kingdom Metazoa; phylum Chordata; class Lepidosauria; order Squamata; family Lacertidae; genus Zootoca; species Zootoca vivipara. The sequence continues at coordinate 24,949,761 of NC_142589.1, forward strand.
TTGCCCAATGTGGGTCTCGAACCTGCAACCCTGAGTCTCCTGATCTACCAACTGAGCTACCAGGGACCCGGGCTTCCTCCATATGATGCATTTATTGAGCACTCACCCTAGTTTGCTCGCAGAAAGTTGGCAGAAAGTGGGAGACAGATTATATCCGCTCTTTACTGAGCATTGATTGAGGGGGGTGGTTTCCATGGCCACAAGCAGTTTGGGGCAGCAGGCTTTGCTGTTTCAGAAGGCAAACTGCACTCAGCAGATAGCCTACTTGTGGATCACATACTCCCATCAGCCCAGTCAGCTGCGCTGCGCTGGAGGGCACCTGGTTGGGGAAGCCTGCTGGTAAACTCCTTCCTTTGGGGAAGTTCTGCTAGGGAGTTTATCAGGGCTTCCCCCTTGAAGAGATGACTCAGGCATCATAGGCGTAAGAACTGGCACAAATCCCGGTTAGAAGCTGGCATGTGATGTCGATCTTACGAGTGGGGCTTTTCCTACAGGGACATCTGCAGTGGGAGCTCCTGCCCTACGGAAGATTCATCCCACTTTACCATTCACACAGAGGTTTCATAGGAGCTGAAGGAAATATAATTCATTCCAGGGGTGCAGCTTCTTCACACATGGGGTGGCAGCCAACTTAGGTTTATCCTAAACTGCCACGCTGCCTGTGACCCTGAGGTCCTCCCTTCTAGAACTGCCACTCTCCCCACACTCAACATTGAACCTCATTGCCGGGGGTTAGTCTAGATGTCCCTTGAGATCCCTTCAAGTTCTACAGTCCTATGATTCTATGTCAGTTCCCAGTGCTAAGACACCACTAGGGAACCTGATACACCTCAACCCTCTCCTCTGCATGCAGATACAGAAGCCTGCCTACACCAACAAGCATTGGCTTTCCAGGAACCTCTTCCTGGGAGATGCCGGCAATAGAATGGGAGGCGGGAATAATGGAAGGTACTGCTTTGGAATTCAGATGGTTGTGTTTTTTAATCCTCTCTGTGTTCAGAGATTAAAAACCTCCAGCTCCCTGCAAGTAACTGGGAGTTCAGGGCCGGCTCTAGGGGTAGGCTGGGTGGTGCAGGGCGGCAGGGTGCCGGGCCGGCAGGGGGGCGCCGCATGACAAAGCCGTGCGGAATAATAATAATAATTTATTATTTATACCCCGCCCATCTGGCCGGGTTCCCCCAACCACTTTGTCTTCCAACAAAATATTAAAATACAGAAATCCATCAAACATTAAAAGCTTCCCTAAACAGGGCTGCCTTGAGATGCCTTCTAAAGGTCTGGTAATTGTTGTTATCTTTGACCTCTGGTGGGAGGGCATTCCACAGGGTGCGCCTGCACACCAGGGCAGGGGCGCCGGAGCGATCTCTGCACCACGGCTCCAGGGCGCCCGACATGCTTGAGACGGCCCTGTGGGAGTTGGCTTCCAGCCTCTCTCCCTGAGCTGCTGGCTTTCACCTTGCGGAGAGCTCTTTCAGCAGCCAAGCATTCCCCAAGGTGGCTTCCGTCTGAAGTCATTATTCAACAGCCTCTGCTGCCTGGAGGACTGTGTCCCACCTACCGGCCAGCTCTCTATAAAGAGGCACCCTGGTCCCCTCGACCATAAAAAGTCAGTGCGGTGTACTGGTTAGTGCAGGGGTCAGCAAACTTTTTCAGCAGGGGGACAGCCCACTGTCCCTCAGACCTTGTGGGGAGCCGGACAATTTTTTTTTTGGGGGGGGGGGTGATGAACGAATTCCTATGCCCCACAAATAACCCAAAGATGCATTTTAAATAAAAGCACACATTCTACTCATGTAAAAACACGCTGATTCCCGGACCGTCCATGGGCCAGATTTAGAAGGCGATTGGGCCAGATCCGACCCCTGGGCCTTAGTTTGCCTACCCATAGGTTAGAGCAGGGGTCAGCAACCTAAGGCCCATGGGCCACAAGCAGCCCACGGGGGTTGTTTAACCAGCCCATGAGACGCCCCCAAACCGAGCCGCCCGCTTGGCGAGTCCCCGCACAATGCGCTAAACCGATGCAGCGTGGCATGGGGACTCACTTCCACGGCACTGGAAATGGCATCTGCACAGACGCCGGAAAATGCGGGCCATGGAGGGATATCCGCTGGAGTGAACCAGCTCAGGTGAGGTAAACCTTGCTGACCCCTAGGTTAGAACCTTGGACCAGGAGACCAAGATTCAAATCCCCACGCTCATCCATGAAGCTCACTGGGTGACCTTAGGCCAGAGGCGGATTGAGGGGAATGTGATTGGTTTGCCAACACTAAGCATTTGCAAGAGGGTGCCTCAGTGGGCACCATAGCTGTCAAGTTTTCCCTTTTCTCGCGAGGAAGCCTATTCAGCATAAGGGAATTTCCCTTAAAAAAAAAGGGAGAACTTGACAGCTATGGTGGGCACAGAAACAATGACTAAGAAGGGAAGGCGAGAGGCGGGATGTGGCTTGGACAAGTCAGTTACATAGTCTAACCTACCTCACAGGGTTGTTGTGAGGATTAAACGAGGTGGGGGAGAACCACGTAGGCCGCCTGGAGATCCTTGGAGGTAGGGGTGCCAACTTGAATAAAATATTAAGAGGTGGCAAGTGAGACACCCCCTAATCAATCACATGACTCGGCACAGGCTCGCCATTTGAATGGCAATGCCCATCAACTTGGGGAACCTGTACAGTAAATGCAATGGAGCAAGTAAATCAGTCCAACCGCGTAAAGCGGAACCAGACAAGAGTAGCGGGAAAAGTAGAGGCTGAAAAGTGCCCAATCCTGGACCGCGAGCGGGCGGGCGCTTACCTGGCTTTCCTCGGGACCCTCCGCCGGCCCCGACGCCCGCTCTGCGCGCCCGCAGCAGCCGCGAGAAGGAGCGCCCGCCGGTCCTGCCTCCGCCTCCGGACAGGGCGCGCCGTCGGGAGCCTCTTGCTGCGCCCGGCCGCTCCATCCTCCGTCTGCGCCTCTGCGCCGCCTCGGCGAGGGAGATCCAGGGCAGGGCAGGCTCCTCCCCGACGGCCACGCCCTCGCCGGGAAAGCAGAACCCGCTGGGGCTCCCCCGGGCTCGGAAGGGAGAGGAAAGGCACCGGCAGGGACGGTGCAACTCAGCTTTCAAAGCTCTTCCCCCCCACAACCGGGCGCCAAAGACACCAGCAAATCGCCACGTCGGGGAAGCCTGCTTCGAAGAGCCTTCTCGGAAACGCCACTAGGGGGCAGCCGCGGCCCCTTTCCGAGCATCTGCCGAGCTGCTCCGAGGATGGCAGGGCTGCCGTCCAACAGGTGAGGCCAGACAGGGAGGGGGGCGCTTAGCCCGCTTCCAGACTGATGCTGATTTCTGGCTTAAATGCAGTGCCAGAAACTTTATTAGTGATTAACACTTGTTTTGCATTGTATATATGTACTTAAACCTATATAGTTTTTTTGTAATATTAAATTAATTTGTCTAAAAATTAGGCAATTTTAGAACTTACTAATGCTCTGTCGCTCCAGTGTTTTGAATTATGCTGTAAGCTGCTTTGTGGGAAAGTAAACTTCATCCATCCATCCTCTGGCTCTGGAGGACCAATGGCACAACCAGTTAAGGCAATGAAAATAAGGGGCAGGGCTTTCATGATGGTGGGGCCACCACCACCAAGGCCCTGGACCTGCCACTTTGGCCCAGTTTCCTTTCTCTTGACTTTTATTTCCACAAACTTTTAATATTTAGTTGTGCTGCTATTTTGTAAAAAAAAAAATTCCATTGTTGCTTTTACAATTGTTGGCTTTAATCTGTTGGCTCTTAGTATGCAGGCTGTCATTTCACGCATTCTCATCTGTTCTTGGTTGGAAGCTGCTCTGAATGGCTGTTACTAGACCAGCAGGATGAAGGTGAGGTACAGTGGTTAGAGCACCAGGCTAGGACAGAGGGATAAGGTAAAGGGTAAAGGGACCCCTGACCATTAGGTCCAGTCGTGACCGACTCTAGGGTTGCGCGCTCATCTCGCATTATTGGCCCAGGGAGCCGGCATATAGCTTCCAGGTCATGTGGCCAGCATGACAAAGCCGCTTCTGGCAAACCAGAGCAGCACATGGAAACGCCGTTTACCTTCCCGCTATAGCATTGCATTTTGATGTGCTTTCGAACTGCTAGGTTGGCAGGAGCTGGGACCGAGCAACGGGAGCTCACCCCGTCACAGGGATTTGAACCGCCGACCTTCTGATCAGCAAGCCCTAGGCTCAGTGGTTTAACCACAGCGCCACCTGGGTCCCCAGCTTCAAATCCCTATTTGGGTTACTTTGGGCCAGTTACTCTTCCTCAGCCTACCTACCTTACAGGGCTTTTGTGGGGGTCAAATGGGAGAAGAGGCAAAGCTTCAGGCACACTGGTCTATGTTCAGTCTATGTTCTTTGGGGGAGTGGTACACCTTCACCAATACACATCTGCAAGGATAATGGCGATGGGGGAGGAAGGCACTAATGGGGAAGGGTTGGCATGAAAGAGGGATGCTTCACCCACCCATCCCTCACCCACTTCAATTCCCCCCTCTGATGCCATTCCCACCTCAACAAGATCCACATTTATTTTCTGAGCATGGTTTAAAAAACGGTGGTAGAGGGAGAGTATTTATAGGGGAGAAGGGATGGGTTGGGAAAGGGTTAAGTCCTGCCTGCCTTGCACACCAAAACTTCCTCTTAATCCTCAGGAGGATGTTTGGAGCCTGCAGTGGATTTCCTGCCTTACTTAGGACTCTGGAAGCTATTTTCCAAATTGCTAAACAACAAGAAGATCGGAGCTGGTTCGCGCTGCCTTTGGGGGGGGGCGCTTTTCTTCCTTCAGGGGGAGAGGGTTAACTCATGTGACAAGTGCAGCACCTGAGCCAGGAAACCCCAGGAGCATAGCTGCCAAGTTTTCACTTTTCTCGCGAGGAAGCCCATTCAGCATGATGGAATTTCCCTTAAAAAAAGGGAGAACTTGGCAGCTATGCCCAGGAGGCCTCAGCCCCCCCCCCCACAAACTGCCACCTTCTTATAGCTCCTCCTCCTCCAGGGATTGTGAATGTGCTGCAAAGGAGGTCCCTGTGCCCACAAGGTACACAGATGCGCACTTTGTGATCCGGTTGTGTGTATTTCACAGTCCTGGGCACAGTTCAGAGGAAGCACAGTGTTGTGTTCTCTGTTTTCATGATTTTGTGGCAGGGGAGAAAATCTGTCCAGTAGCAGGAAGATTAAATCAGATTTCCTCCCATGGTGGAGAAGGCGATTCCGTTAAAAACCTAAGAAGAGCTTGCTGGATCAGGCCAAAGGGGGCCCAACTAGTCCAGCATCCTCTTCTCACAGTTCCCCTCCCTGCTTGCAGAAGCTCTATAAATCAATCCAGGCACAAATGTTCAATGCGTATAATTCATACCCGCTGCAAAATGTGGGCAGAGTTGGTATGGATAGAGAATGCGAGGCGCTTTTGACATCTGCCTGCGGTCCAGATTTTGAATGCATGCCTCTCCGCAAACCATCAAGGGTCGCTGTGCTCAAAGCTTCTGCCGGGATGCTCAAGCAAGCAGGAGGCCTTCCTAGAGCTGGATGACTATTCTGTGTTTAGGAGCGGGATGGGGCCGGAAATCATGGCTGGCCGGGTGGGGGGTGGACGGGGCTTCAGAGGCGAGTGGAAACTTTCACAGCTGGGGAAGGCATGAAAATTCAGACTCTCCCGAGAGGAGAAGAAAGGAGATGTTGTGTAACTGTCTGACTGCACTTCTTATTTCGACACAAGAGTTTTCCTGTAACCACGCGCTGGAAAGTTTGAAGTTTAAGTCACACATTTTAAAAGCTTGCATTTTATTTTTACGCTCATGCGGAGTGCCGTGACGTATCCCTGCCTTGTGAATTTGTTTGTATCAAGATGGCCAAAAACCTTTCTGAACATTAGGTGGGAAATCCAAGCACTCCTTCATCTCTGCCAGACACTGATCGAGGCAGGACACAATCCACCATGGAGCAGAATGAACTTTGACCCTTTAAGTTGGACTTATTCCAGACAGTTTCCTGTGGGCCGCAGCCCGAATGCCCACGTATGCCCACTCACAGATTCACCATTTCAACATGCCTCATAGTAAGGTAAAGGTAAAGGACCCCTGACTAAGACCAGTCAAAGGCGACTATGGGGTTGCAGCACTCATCTTGCTTTCAGGCCAAGGGAGCCGGAGTTTGTCCACAGACAGCTTTCCGGGTCATGTGGCCAGCATGACTAAACCGCTTCTGGCACAACAGAACACTATGACGAAAGCCAGAGTGCATGGAAACGCTGTTTACCTTCCTACTGCAGTGTTACCTATTTATCTACTTGCACTGGCATGCTTTCGAACTGCTAGGTTGGCAGGAGCTGGGACAGAGCAACAGGAGCTCACTCCGTCGCAGGGATTCGAACTGCCTTCTGATCGGCAAGCACAAGAGGCTCAGTGGTTTAGACCACAGTGCCACCCAAGTCCCTAAGGCCACTTCTGACAACTACAATAAATCTGAAAAGTGCTACCGGTAGTTGACTTAAAACTTCCTGAAAGAATTCCACACTGGGTCCTCTGGAAATTTCCTCCTTTTCCTGAGTTCAACCATTAGTCCACTTGTCTCAGGATTGTCCACACTGATTGGCAACAGTCCTCCAGGATTTCTGATGGGGAACTTTCCCAGCCCTCTTTGTGGGGAGGAAGTAATGGCCACCAAGCTCGGTGGCTTTAAAAGAAGATTAGACAAATTAATGGAAGAGAGGGCTATCTTGATGGCTACTAGCCGTGATGGCTATGCTCTGCCTATACAGCTGGAGCCAGCAATGTTTCTCAATACCAGTTGCTGGAAACCACAGCATACCTGCCAAGTCTCCCGTTTTTTACGTGAAGCCCCGGGATTTAAATCCGTTTCCCGCTGTTATCCTGAATAGAAAAAAATCCTGGAAATCCCCCAGATTTCCTGCCTGCCAGGAAGGCTCCATTTCGGATACCGCTCTGCCCATGCCTGGGCACCAGAAATCGGGCAGCGCCGGTCCAGACATGCTTAGAAGTGACTTCTGGTGCCGCGCCGCTGCTGATCCCGCCTTTTTCAGTGGGAGACTTGGCAGCTATGAACCACAGGAGGGGAGAGGCCTCTTGTGCTTGGGTCCTGCTTGCTGCTTTCCCGCAGGCAACTGTTCAGCCACTGTGAGAACAGGATGCTGGACTAGATGGGCCATCGGCCTGATCCAGCAGCCTCTTCTGGTGTTCTTATGGATAAGAACCACATGCACTGCGTCTGGGTTCCATGACGGAAGAAAGCTGAGCTACAAATGTAATACCATTCACAAACCAAAGAGCTTCTGGCTTATTTTTGTTAGAAAGGAACATTGGTTGCTTTATATACAATGAAAGGAACTTTTGCCACTGCCCTTCACCACCTCCAGCATTATCTAATGTAAGCTCTTGCGGAGAAGGATCAAAAAGCAAATGGCACTGATGTGGCTCACTTCGGCTCCCAGAGGTGCAATGATATCAAGGAAGGCAGAGTATGGTGAGGACTGATAAGAGGAAAACTGCAAAGAGCTTTGGGGAGATCAGAGAAGCAGCCAAGATTTGAAATCGATACCCTGGAAGATGAGGAAAAACCAGCCACTGATTTCCCCTTCGCCATCAGAACTCAAAGAAACTCTGTAAAGTCTCTTGGTTCCCAAATGCAAAACCCTCCAAGGTGTTAAATATAAGCAGGATGGAGCCCCACTGCACCCCCAGCTATAGCCCAGAGTCAGTAGGAGGAGAAAGTCCAGGTCCAAATAGTCAAGCCTGGGATATATCCTGTCAACCTTGTCCAGACACAGTGGGAAAAAGCTGTCTGGCCAAGATTGGGGTGTTGGGGTTTTGGTTTTGCTTTTTGCTTTTCTTGAGGGCAGACGAGACTGGTGCTGGAAGGTTTATTTTCAGCAACGATGCCGGGCGTGAAGCACCCCAGAATGACTCAGAGGCAGAGATCACAAGTTTGACTGCAGAAATGAACCAAGACGGGAGATTCCCTCTGATCACTCCTGTTTGTGTGTGTGAGAGAGAAGTGGCAGCCCCTGAGCTCCAAGTATTTGCAAACCAAATCAGTTTATTTTCAATTCCAGTAAATTGCTGAGCTTTTCAGTACACAGCAAGAAAGAACCCCTTCCTTATCATCAAATCACAGACCAGTAAGTTGGAAGGGATCCCAAGTGTCATCTAGTCCAACCCCCACCTCCTGAGCCTCACCTATCAATCAGAGTGCCATCTAAGGGGGCCAGTCTCTCTTCCAAACCCTTTGTCAGATTGCACAATGTTGTCTGTGATTGTAATAATAACAAATAAATAAGACCTCTAGGCCTCACTTTCATGGAGTAATTCAACAGGCCACAATGAATGCTCCCACATACAGAATGCTCACACATAATAGATTTATATTTTTGTGTGTATCTGCAAACCAGACTTTGGAACCCCCAACAAAACTATTAACAGCATTCTGCTGTCATCTGTGTCCACAGAGTTGCTTTGGTAAAATGTCAAAGATGTGTGTAGTGCTTTTTTTTCCCTGGGGGGACACAGGGGTACACATACCCCTAAACATTTTGTGAATCTTTGTACTTGTGTCCATTTACTGTATTTATTTTCCCCGATTTGAACTATAAAATGGTGATTTCCTGGAGTCAAAATGAAAGTACCCCTAAACATTTTTTTAGATGTGTGGATGTGTGTGTGCTTCTGTGTGACCAACCTGGTGACCTGGAGGTATCATTGAACAACAATTCCCCCTCATCCCTGGCCATTGACCATTCCCGGCTGGGGCCTGTTGGGATTCCAAAAAACACATGGAAAGCACCTCGTCGTCACCCCCAGCCAAAGGCTGTTTCAAAGGTCCAAGCAGATACATTACCTCCCTCCCTCAGGGGCATAGGAAAGGGAGTGCAGGGGTGCGGTTCACCCCGGGCGTCATCCTTGAAGGGGGTGACAAAATGGCACACCGCAGGGCGCGGCACTTACCGTGGGGCCTGGCCTGCAGCGCACCCGAGCTACACGTCTCTCCTGGGAATGACGCAGTTGCTCAGGGCCCCGTGCTGCCCAAAACGGCAGCGTGGGGCTTGCATCCACCAGGCGGACTCTGTGGGGAGCATGCCGTGCCGCCCCGCTGGGCAGATTGCCGCCCCCCCCCCATGCGTGGATCTCCCCACCCCCTTCACTCCAGGTGCCTGAGTTATGCCCCTGCCTCTCTCTTCATTCTCTCTCTTCGGAAAGGGAGGAGTACAATTCTCTGGGATATGAATGCTTTAGCCTTCTCGGCTGTGGCACTCCCTGCTTTGAAACTCCTTCCCTAAAGAGGCCTGACTTGATTCACAGATGATGATACATAAATTATAATTATAAACCCATTCATTCATTCATTCATTCATTCATTCATCACCACCATCCCCTTTATAAGGCATTGTGGGAGGGTTGGACTGGATGAGCATTGGTGTTCCTTCCAACTCTACAACTTGAGAACTCTCTCCCAAGAATTCAAGGTGGTGCACATCGTTCGTTAAAGCACCAAATCCAATTACAAATCGAGAGTGAAGTTCGATGATAATGTAATGAGTCGTTTTAATTGACAAGCAGCAGCACTGGGCACACCCTTGCTAGTCACAAATATTACTTCAAGGAGCCCTGAGAGCAATCTGGCTCCTCTCATTTTGCAAAGTTGTCTTGCCCAGGAATTGCCACAACTGCCACGATCGTGCCAGTTTTCATCCCCTTTTCAATACCGTGTTTCTCCTAAAATAAGACATGCCTACAAAATAAGCCATGGCAGGATTTTTTTGAGTTTAAAAAATATAAGACATACCCCCAAAATAAGCCGTACCGGGTAGTGGTGGGAGCAGGTCTGGATGGCGCTTCCATTAGTAAGAGGAAAAGGAAGATGCCTGTCGGTGAAGCCCCGACCCAGCAGGACCCAGAGAGAGGTGAAGCCCTGGGACCCGGCAGGAGCCTCAACGTGTGCCACGCGAAGCCCCAGCAGGAGCTTTGGCGCGCGCTGTACGAAGCCGCAGGACCCGGAAGGACCCGGCAGCAGGCTCAGTGGGCGGCGCGCGAAGCTGCAGCAGCCGGCAGCAGCCTCAACCACGCTGCGTTGTGTCGCACGAAGCCGCAGGACACAGCAGTGGGCACGAAGCCGCAGGACACGGCAGTGGGCGGCGCAGGACATGGCAGTGGGCACGAAGCCGCAGGACACGGCAGTGGGCGGCGCGCGAAGCCGCAGCAGACGGCAGCAGCCGCGCCGCGTGAAGCCCCAGGACCCGGCAGCGGGCTCAGCGGGCGGCGCGCAAAGCCGCAGGAGCCGGCAGGACCCGGCAGCAGCCTCAGCTGCGCTGTGCCGCGTGAAGCCCCAGGACCCGGCAGTGGGCTCAGCAGGCGGCACGCAAAGCTGCAGGACCCGGCAGGAGCTGGCAGCAGCCTCAGCCGCGCCGCGTGAAGCCCTGGGACCCGGCAGCAGGCTCAGTGGGTGGCGCAAGAAAGCACCGTACCATACTTAATAATGCTGTACCATACTTAATAAAAAAATAAGACATCCCCTGAAAATAAGCCGTGATGTGTTTTTTTTAAAGGAAAAATAAATATAAGACGTGTCTTATTTTAGGAGAAACACAGGTAGCTAACAGGGCAAATGGCACATTGGGAGCGATGGGAGTAAATTTGCTCACTGAAGGCGCCAAAGCCATTGTTCGCTAGAGCTAACTCCGTCTGGGGTATAGCACCAGCCAGCTGTGTTCGCTTCGAGATCCTTTGCTTCTTGTTTACCCCAGAAACAATAGATGGGAAGTTTGGTTAGCGTCACCAGAGAGAAGTGAAAGGAAGGAGGCTGTAGAAGAGAGCAGCCTTTGGACCTGAATGGGAACTGCGTTAGGCAGATCAGGAGGTCATGGCCTGCCACGGGTGAGAAAGGGGCCGAGGAGAGTGGAGAAATAGCACCCTCTTCTGGGTAAAGAAGCCAAATTTTCACAGCGTCCTCTGCTCTGCAAAGCAGGCACCCCTGCCAGCACCCACCAGGTCCTTGCAAATGTCCAAAGAGGGAAATGAGAAGCAGCATGGAGGCAGTTTCATGAACCCTGTTGTGTGTCACTGCAGTGGCGTAGCAAGGGGGGGCGATGGGGGCGGGTTGCCCCGGGTGCCACCCTGGAGGGGGGTTACACTCGGCACCCCCCACTGGGGAACATTTTTTAAAATTTTTCTGTTGCATGAGATTATTCAACTGTTCTTATATGTTCTTTCAATGCTGATTTCATATCTGAAGTCGGTTTTGTTCTGTAAGCTCTCGTGTTTTTGCAATTCATGTTTTTCACTTTTCGCCAGAGCCAGATCCATTGGGGGGGGGGGGGGGTTGACAAAAAAAAATCTGCACCGGTTACCACCTGGGCTTGCTACGCCTCTGTGTCACTGCTATTGAGACTTCAGCTGCAATTCCTACTTGCCACAGACAACCAGGCCAGTGGCTATTTGCAAGCTGGCTGAAATGAACTCATACCCAAATATGGGAAGGCAACAAGAGCCTCCAGTCAGCCCTTCTCTCTGACACCCCAATTTTTGGGAGCCTCGTGTAAGTGAATATACTCATGTATGATTAACAGATAGCAATTGTATATTTCATCATGAAATGGCTGATTGCAGAGCAGAGGAGGAAGGCTTTGGGCAGGGGATCATCCTGCCGGCCCATTGCAACAACCTTGCAAAGCTTACAGAATGCGGCAGCTAGACTGGTGACTGGGAGCGGCCACCAAGACCACATAACACCGGTCTTGAAAGATCTACATTGGCTCCCAGTACGTTTCCGAGCACAATTCAAAGTGTTGGTGCTGACCTTTAAAGCCCTAAATGGCCTCGGTCCTGTATACCTGAAGGAGCGTCTCCACCTCCATCATTCTGCACAGACACTGAGGTCCAGCACCGAGGGCCTTCTGGCGGTTCCCTCGTTGCAAGAAGCCAAGTTGCAGGGAACTAGGCAGAGGGCTTTCTCGGTGGTGGCGCCTGCCCTGTGGAACGCCCTCCCAACAGATATCAAAGAGGAAAACAACTACCAGACTTTTAGAAGACATCTGAAGGCAGCCCTGTTCAGGGAGGCTTTTAATGTTTAATAGATTACTGTGTTTTATATTTCTGTTGGAAGCCGCCCAGAGTGGCTGGGGACACCCAGCCAGATGGGCGGGGTATAAATAATTTATTATTATTATTATTATTATTATTATTATTATTATTATTACATGCAGGGAGCTTGGTGTGAAGAAATCAGTAAACTCTTTGTAGCAGAAGGGGGCGAAGGAATGCTTTGAAATACTGGTTTCAAAATAAAATACTTCTTTTAAGTATGTGTATATATTTTTAATTACTGCACTCTTCTCTCACTCACAAAACAGGAGGTATTTTCAGAACATGACATTTCAATATATATGCCACATTGCAAGGTCGGGTTCCCACGTAAGAGAAGCTGTTCAGGAGCACAAGCGTGAGGTGGAAATGAAGCTTTTGTCAAAAAAAACCCTGTATATACTTTGGTGTAACTGGATTCCTTTCTTTCTCTACCTACGTCAACAAGACACACACAACATCAAAAAGACAGAGCAACAAGTGACCACACACCCTGAAGATGAAGAAAAGTTGGGCTCCCCTCCCTGACGGTGCCATGCCACATGCCATCAGGAAATCAAGCACAGAAATTCAGTACTACTGTCATGGGACTGCCAATCTATTTTTAATTCAACAGGTTTCTAGTCCTTATGACACTGAAGAAAAACACCTCAGAAGTCAGTGGGGACTTGACAACCGCTAGGAGTATAGCATGGACAGCTTTCATCAAAGTCAAAAGTGGCAAGTGCCCCATGCCTTTGGCATTTTAGCCCCCTTACCCCTTTGGATTCCCTCAGGATTCCTCATCCCACCACTTTTTTTATTCACCCCCCCCCACACACACGTGACTTTTGGGCCTCCTCCAAGTATACTGGAAGTTAAGTAAATTGTGCAGAATAAGCAAACGGGTGTTACAATTTGCTATTTGACGCTGCAATTCAGCTTTTCCTGACCCTGAATCTGGGCAGGGGCAGACTTGGCTACCATGGTGCAGGCGATTCATTAATTTGACTGACTGGAAATGGATGTATATCTCTGGATTTCTTTTAGTTTTAGTTTTTAGGGTTTTTTATTGGGTTTTATAAACAAGAATAATGTTATACAAATAAGTATACCAAGTTTTCTCATGTCGTATATCACAAAAGTAGCATAATAAATGTGGAAAAAATATCTACAACTTACATTTCATTGTTAGTGGTCAATGTATAAGTTCTTGGTTCATGAATTGATAAACAATTGTGAAGGAGGAGGAGGAGGAGGAGGAGGAGGAGGAGGAGGAGGAGGAGGAGGGGAGGAATAGCGAGTGCGGGTTTTAACTGACTTGCTGGATCTGTCATTGAATTTGTCATGGCTTTTAGTCAACCACAATAAATGATTGATTGATTGATTGATTGATTGATTGATTGATTAGGGCTCCGGGGCTCACACAGCCCTGATCTGGGTTCTCTGGGATGCATAGAATTTTGCGTATTCTGCCTGTGGTATGCAACAAATGTCCCAGCAACAAATGAAAGACTGAATGAAGACAGAGGTCACTGCAACTCACCCACATCCCTCCTCCGGTCCAGTGATGTGAAACACTGAAAAAAATAACACGTAACAATAAAGGTAAGTTATTCAACCCACACACCTCTCTATATACATCCCATGCAAACCCTGAAACCCCTGGAAGCCTTATTCATGGGAACCTTGGCCATAGACAAAGATCCCAACCAAATTTCCAGAACTGTTTTTACAAAAAAATCCTTCCAGTAGCACCTTAGAGACCAACTAAGTTTGTCAATGGTATGAGCTTTCGTGTGCAAGCATGCACACTTCTTCAGATATGTTTGGGGTTTTTTTTAATGATCCTGACCGTGATGCAGTATTCAGGGGGCGGGGCATGGGCGTGCAGGGGTCACACTAGTGGCTAATGGTAGTGCCTTTGGGTAATAATAGATCCAAAACAATGGTTGGGCTATTTGTGTAGAAAGGTCAGTTAAATATATATGATGAGGAAGAGCCTCCGCCATCTTCCTAATCAGGAGCAGGTTTGTAGAGACCTTCGCTTGTCCTACTGAAAACTCAGGACTGCAAAAGGGCCATCGAAGAACAGGGGAATAAGCAATTGGAAGGAACCGTTTTGAAACTGGGCTACAGAACACTTTCATCACAGGCAGCTCTGAGTACAATTGAAGTCCGGGTCTGGGTGGCTCAACAAGTTTGCTCTTGTAGGTTCTCAGCTCAACAGACACAGGATCACAGGCTCCAGACCTTTCGGAGCAGATGTCCCAGGAGCCCCAGCTGGCATGGCAGTGCTGGATAGGGCCGATGGGAGTTCAAAACACCTGGAGGTGTATATCAGGGTGGCAAAGACTTCTGTAGGAGCTGAAAGAGCTTGCTGGAGACTGGAGTGAGTCCCTCTCCCCACAACATGCTGTGTGTTCCACCTGGTTGGAACTCTCAAAGCTGGGCTGATTTCTGAGTTTTTCCAGACCTGCCTTTGAGTCTTCTATCCCCCTTTAAAAACAAACAAACAAACAAACCCCTACAGATTCACAACAACTAGAGGCCAGTGTCCCAGTCCCTCTTCCTTAAGCCCCTGAGCTTGAGACAGGAAAGAGGATCCCCAAAGGCCTGTGGGAAAGTGAAATTCATGAGAATGGGACATTCCTAAACTTCTTCTCCGAGGTCCCTTGAGACTCTGGGGAGGCCTCCTACAGAGGGTGTACGAGGAATATTAAATGCAAGCGACCTTCGGGGCAGCCTCTCCCCAGCCTAATGAGCCTTGCTCCTAGGGACTGTGATTTGGCTTGGGTGGATTTCACCCTCCAGCAAATGGGATAAATTTCCTGCAGACATTCCTGCCCTCTGACATCTCGTGCAAGACTCCACAGCTGCCTTCCTCCGACATGACGGTCCCTGGGCTCTCCCTCTTCTGTTCCTTCTATTTCTCTCTCTTCTCCCTTAGTATGTGAGGAGGACAGGGACCACCCTGGCACACTATTAAACTCGACAGAGAGATGACATTGTCCAGGTGCTTAAAATATAGTGGAGCGTGGGTCCCTGGACGAACATGTGCACAAGCTGATTTATAGATTTAAATTTTGTGTTTCAATGTTGCAACCCATCGCGGGACCTTAGGGCGAAAGGACACAACAGAAGGACCCAAACATTATTAACGACAATAAAAATATTAGTGGGATTTGCAGCAAGCGTGGGATTGCAGCCTGAGCTGATCACATCCAGCAGGTGAAACTTTGCATTGGGGACAGGGCACTTGCATTTCACACACAGAAGCAGGGCCCCTGCTATCCTTAAGCCAGCTGAGCAGCTGCCTAGGGTGCAGACCACTTTGAGGAACACTGTTTTATACAGATTTGTGTTTTTTTTTGTTATATCTTATGAATTTCTGATTTGCTTTTATTTATATTTTGAACAATTTTATCATTTCTACAAGACACCTGTTTTTGAAAATGGAAGTAAGCAATCTTTTTTTTAGGGGTGCACGCAAGTAGTTAGCCTTGCCTACCACACAAAATAGCCTTGCCAAAGGTGGAAAATAGCTCGGTGCCAGCACTGCACAGGATAGCAGAATTTGTAGAACCGGAGAAGAGCCACGAGGGTCATCTAGTCCAACTCCCTGCATTGCAGGAATATTTTGGCCAATGTGGGGCTCAAAGCCATGATCCTGAGATTCTCATGCTGAGCTACCAACTGAGCTTTCCCAGGAAATAGGAGAACTTGTCTACCTTGGAACTAGCAGCTCAGTCTCATTGTGGGGATCCGCCGCAGCAACTGAGTAACAACTGTACAATTTGTGGGTTTTCTTTTTAAAGAAGCCGCTGGAATGGCCTTGTGCAAGCAAATAACTGTTGGCTTGGGAGGCTCTTTGTGGCAAAGCCCCCAAACGGCCTCTTGATCCCTAACCAGTTGCATGCTGCAGCTCTGGCTGACCTCTGAATCCCCCCCCCCCTTTGCAAGGAAGCAGGGTGTGTGTGTGTGTTTTCATCACATGTTCATAGGAACTCAGTCCATGCAGACTAGGCTGGACATACAGAACTAAAGCTCAGTGTATGAGCACAGCATGTGGGACTCTGTTCAAGCCAAAACCCTGGGGGCACCCACTGCAGATAGCCTCTCCTGCCCCCTGCAACTGTAACCCACAGTCTCATGCAGTCGAGCTACACCTATTTTCTCCACCACCTCCAAAAAATAAAATCTATTGTCTTTATTTTGTCCGTTTTCTCCGTTGGAGAGATTCGGGGTGCAGGTTTCTTCCTTCCCCCAAACAATAACACAGATCATTTGCAACCTGTGCATTGGTGATCTAAGGTTTCTCTGCTGGATACTAAGCATTCAGTCTCATATGTTGCTGTTGCCAGCAGGCTCAGCCCTCAGACAGCAGACATTGCCCAGTGCATCTGAACTACAGTTTTCCCTTGGGGACCCTCTGCTCTGCACGCGCTCAGAGGCATGCTGCTGCCAAGAGTTCTGACCAGCCACCTTCCTCCTCCTGCTGCTGTGAGGTTGAGGGTTTACACAGCCTACGGCTATGTCGGACACCCTGCGTACGGGCCAGTCGGGGCTGGGCGAGGGAGTGGGGCTAGCACATGGGGCAGCCCCCGGGGCCCTTTCAGGAAACGGCAGCGTGATGGGGGAGCACCGCTCTGCACATGCTCAGAGAGCCATGCTGAGAACACTTGCTTGCTCAGGTTGGAGCTTAAAAGCGGGGAATCCTTAAAGTGTGGAATTGTCTGCCAAATAATTTTAAGTCAATGAAAGCACATGAGATTGCTTTCCTTACTTGGTTTGGATCAAATTAATGCAAACTTTTACAAGTTGTTTGTATCACTGAAAGCTCTGTCATTGTGTTTTTCTTTTAAGGCAAAATATGTTAATATATGAGTTGTTTTTTCTAAACTAAAACCTCAGTATTCAGGTTAAATTGCCATGTTGGCACTTTGCGATAAATAAGTGGGTTTTGGGTTGCAGTTGGCACTTCATCTATTATAAAAGGTTTGTCATCACTGCCTTAGCCAAAGGCCACCCAAAAGCATCATATATATGTTGCTTAATTCCGGCAACCGTAGTTTGAGATGTTTTAGTTGCAGCATTTGAGAATCTTAAAACCTGACGGGTGTTGTTGTTGTTGTTGCTGCTGCTTCTGCTGTGTCAAATGCCTTTTTTAAAAGGTAACTTAGCTGCCGGCTGGTTCCCTGCCTAACATGCAACAACAGGAGCCGGGCAGAGCAGGGCAATGTGCTGCAGAGGAAATTGAACCAAAGCGGAGACCTTGGCAATCGAAAGTGTCCCGGCAGCTGTCACCCGTGGCGAAAGCCTCAGAGAGGTTTTGAAGGGGGAGCTCCCTTACCTTCGGCCTCTTGAAGCAAGCCCAGAAGAAATCCAGCCACGGCATGATGGGGGCGCTCCGGGATCGGGCGGGGGGGGGGTGGTCAGCAGCTAGGAGCCAGGGGCCTCTCTCTGGCCCCAGGGGAGAGCTGTCCCCATCAGATCCAGGAATGCCAGCCAGCCCCTCTGTCTGTCTGCCTGGAGGAGCAGCTGCGGCAGGAGCTGGGAAACAGGCAGGGAGGCGTTCCCTGCAATTCAAACCCAGCTGCACCGTTATTCTGTTGGCTGGAAAAAGGCCTGGGATGCCAATTGAAATTCCCCAAACATTACAGGAGTTTTTTTTTTTTTAAGGCTTTCCTTCCTCTCTCTTTAAATGCACCAGTCCGGCTGCTGTGAGGCAGGGGAGGGAGAAGAATAGAGGAGTCAAGAGGCAGCTGCGTGCATGCCAAGTATCTGAAATCCAAGCCTGCATACCAGAGCGAGCAACGCGATTCCAAACCCAGAGTTGTGGACCTCTAAACACGTGCAGACAGCTCCCAGGCTGCTGTCCCGTCCGAGGACGCAATTGTTATTGTGTTTAATGTAGCTGGACGAAGGGGACGAGGGAATGAAGTGGCATTTCATAGAACTGCAGACTTGTAGAACTGGAAGGGACCCCTGGGGGTCATCTAGTCCAACCATACCCCTGCAATGCAGGAATCACAGCCGAAGAGCCTCTGGTATCCAGGAAACTGCTCACTTGTTCTGTAAAGCATTTCCTTTTTCTGCTTGTGACTGGGCATGCTCCGCTTCAGACACCACGATGCCTCTCAGCACAGCCTGCTTCGCAGGGTTGCTGTGAGGGTAAAAACAGGAGGGGGCAAATCTTATGAACCAAGAGACGTTGCGTCTCCTGAACGGAGCAGCGATCAAAATACTTTACCACCCACTCCTCTTCCATGTGTGAAAATGCCCCCATCGTCCTCCTGACTAGCTCACACTCCAGGATTAGTCCCGTATTTAAGGGACATCTTCCACACTCTGGAAATGCAACAGGAGAATTTGCAAAGACATTTGGGTCATACAGACAATTCCTACTAGAGCAGTTCAAATAAACAGTGGCCTTAGTTCAATTGTAAAAAAAAATTAATAAATGGGTTTTCCTTTTGCCCGCCATCAGAAGCAGGCTCTGGTCACTGGGCTGCCATTGGGGCAAATGGTATTCCCACGGAAGCATTTCAATTATTGTTTCTAACTAGTTACCCTGTATTCTATAATTGATGTTTTTAAATGTTGTAAGCCACCTTGAATCCCAGCTTGGGGAGGAGGTGGGCTAGAAACATATCAAAATAATAAACATAGGAGTAGCAGAGTTTCGCCAAGTAATTTATTTGCAGGGGGTTTTTTTGAAGAAAGGGTGCAATACGTCCTACGCTGAAGCAGCGGCCTGCCCTGCAGAGCTCTATGCCAGCAACCTGGCTAGTGCCAAGGGTCCTTTTGCCCTTGGCTGATGGGACTGAGCCATTAAGTCCCTCAGGAGGCAGGTGGGGGCCCTCCTTCCTCTGCCCCACAGCTCTGCTGTTCCCTGGAGTCAGGATGGGGAGCAATAGGTGAGGGGGCTTCTGCCAGCAAGTTACTCCTACCTTCTTCCTGGCCTGCAGTGAACTGTGGTTGGGTACAGCAGTGCCTGGAAGGAGCCCCTGAAGGATGCACTGTCAAGATGGAGAAACGCCGGGAAATACGTCTAAGCATTGCAAGGGCTGGACTAGATGACCCCTTGGGGACCCTTTCCAACTCTAGCATTCTGCGATTCTAAGCAGCCATTTGGTGTGCAGCAAATTTCCACTTTCTCCTTCCTTGCCATGGACGTTTCCCAGAGGTCAGGCAGAAAGAGAGAGCGAAAGGCAACTTGTGGCACAGACATCCAGGCTTATTAGCATAGAGGGAACAGAAAACCTTTTATTTCCCGCCTGCTGAAGGAGGCCCAGGAAGAAGAAAAGCTGGGAGAGGGCTGGAGGGAGAGGAGAACAAGCAAAGGCTGTCTGTCTCCCCCCCTCCCTCCCCGCCCTGCCCACTTGAAATGCCAGGCACAGGGTGGCAGCAGCAGCGTTGGGGAAAGGGAACAGTAGTTCCGAGGCAGAAGGGCCTTGACCCCTTCCCTGCTGGACCTTCCAGCAGAACAAAGCCCCTGGTCCGTTTTTGCTTCTGGCCAAGGCAGGAGCAGTGCCAGGGCCCAAGTGAGGGAGGGGCATGCAGCACCAGAATTTGCTGGCAAACATTTCCATTGCTACGTTTATTCTAAGCCAGGGGGAGCCAATGTGACACCCTCCAGACCGCTCTGGACTCCGATTCCCAGCATCCAGTGGGGGCTGGTGATGCCTAGACCTGGCTGGGCACCTGGGCAGAGCCTAAGAGGTCACGTGGGGATGGCCTAGGGGGTGGTTCCTTTTGCAAATGAACAGCAGACACTTCAGCAGTCCAGTTGTGCAAATGCTTAGCACCTCCTAAACTGTCCAGCCTCAGTTTGGAAGGGGTCCATGCTGCCACACTTCCTTCTCTGCCATCACATTAAAATCCACCATAATTAAACTAAGAAGTAGTTCTGGAACGCGTTGTGTAATGTAGAACGATGGCCTATAAATGTTCAACTGAAAGACGTTTTGAGAACACCCAAAGAATGACTAAAAACGTACTGTAAAGGTGAAGGGGCCCCTGACCATCAGGTCCAGTCGTGTCCAACTCTGGGGTTGCGGCGCTCATCTCGCTCTATAGGCCGAGGGAGCCGGCGTTTGTCCGCAGACAGCTTCCGGGTCATGTGGCCAGCATGACAAAGCTGCTTCTGGCGAACCAGAGCAGTGCACGGAAACGCCGTTTACCTTCCCGCCGGAGCGGTCCCTATTTATCTACTTGCACTTTGATGTGCTTTTGAACTGCTAGGTGGGCAGGAGCTGGGACCAAGCAACGGGAGCTCACCCCGTTGCAGGGATTAGAACCGCCGACCTTCTGATCAGCAAGCCCTAGACTCTGTGGTTTAACCCACAGCGCCACCTGGGTCCCAAAGAATGACTACTTACCAATAATTTGAAGACAACAGTTATGTTCAAGGAGGCTGGACGCAGGAAGGGATCTGAGGAAGCAAGGGCTGAACAGGAAAAGAAATTGTCTTGTACTGTATTGCATTGCAGGTTGTGGAGGGGAGATTTTCTGAGGCCTTTTGTGGGTGCATAGGAGATACTGGTATTGGAGTCAGACTCAAATATTTGCTCACCCATGAATTCTCTGGCCATGCTCCTTCTGCCACCCCCAAGACTGATACCTGTACATTACTCTGCACCCTGAGTCATGTGGCAGAAGGCATGGAGAGTATAACTTTATCACTAGCTCTAGTGTTTGCCTGGCTTGCTTTTGGTCTCACATTTTTCTTCCTTCCATAATCTGCTTGGCTTCCCTGATGCAAAACTACCTGATGTTGTCTGAGGAGGGTTACATACAGTAACTGCCACCCACAACCTGCAATCCAAGTCAGACGTTGGCCGAGGCACGGGGCGGATGCCCTGTGGACGGCCAGGTCTCCTGGGAGAAAGAGGAGGAGCCCCTGGTGAGGTTGGCAGCTTGCCCCAAGGCCCCCACAGCTTCTGCTAGTGGAAACCAAACGCTGCAAAACAGAAGGACACAGACACACGCATACACGCTTACCGAGCAAGTTAAAAATAAACGGAAAAATTATTTCTGCACCACATGCCGGCTCCCGAGATAGAGAGCGAGGCTCCTTACTGAACCGGAAACTGGGAATGGCATCGAGCCCTGAGATTCCATCCTCGGGGCTACGGCTGCCTCAAACTCACTTGGCACTGATCTCTGGGGCAGACAGCAGAAGCGGCAGAGACTCTGTGCGGGCGGCTCAATGTGTACAAGAGACACCACAAATACGGGAGGAACAGTGGAACAGCTGAGGGTTAAGAAGAAACATAGTTGCTGGAGAGCATCAATATACAGTATTCAAATCAATAAATGCTAGTTGGGATGCCTTTTTGGGGTTGCGGGGGCAAATAAAAATAGTTCTTGATGGCCTCACATTTTTGTGTGGAGGCTCCCCTTGTAGCTCAGGGGCAAGCAGGTGACTTCCTGCCACCAGGACTTTGCTGTAATGCAGAAACAGCCACGATGGAAGAAGACCCTGTACATCACTAGTCACTGCACAACACATGGAAGATGGCACTGCCAGATCTCCGCAGGACTTGACTCTTCACACCTTTTTGCAGGATCTGGGCTCAGGCCTTGAAGGCTGAGGGGTGGGGTGGCCCTCAGGGGAGGGATTTAGGTTTGTAGTCTTTCACCCATCAGGGCTAGAGTGGTGGTTTTTGTGGATCAAAGGCTTCCATTTCCCCCTTTTCTAGGGAGGCAGTGTTGCTATATGAGTGCTTTTTCTAAAGCCCAACCTTCGCAGAAGAGAAGGAAACGCTCTGCTTCACAGAGGGAGGTGCGTGCTTTTACGGAGCAACACAGAGGGGAGAGTGGGCAGAAGGCAAGGGAAACAAGAACTGGGGTGTGTGACAAAGAGCAGAAGCCTAAGAGAAGCTTCTCCCACTCCCTTCGCTGCTCAGCTGCAACACAACAGCCCTGCGGTGTTGCCAATCTCCAGTAGTTGTTGCCACCACCCTCCCACTTAGTGCGGCAGCCGAGAGGGGACCAAGGATGCACCAAAGCAGTTACTTTTAAAGAGGCCAGTCCTATAACCAGCTGCACAAAAGGCAGAACTGCATGCAGGCGAAAGCTATTTCGCACCCCTGGATTGCCATCTTTTGAAATGATCTTCTCCCCACTCCTACCAGGCAAGACTTTTTTTCTTCCTTCCTTTGTCCTATCTAGAGAAATGGGTGTGTGTCTTCTTATTCAAGTCAAAGTCTGGCTGTGGGTTTAAGGTACACCGTGCTTCCTTCAAGAAGCGTGTGTGTTCCATCAGACCATCAGAAGAGCCCAATGGCCCATCTTATTCAGCGTCACAGAGGCCAGCAGGATTTGAGCACAAGGGCCCTCTCTCCCTCCTGAGATTTCCTGCAACTGGTATTCAGAAGAATTGCTGCCTCCAACTCTGCAGGCACAGCATAGCCATCCTGGCTAGCAGTCCCTGTTAGCCTTGTTCCGCCATGAATGCACCTACCGGTGGTCCTCTTTTAAAGCCATCTAAGTTGGTGGCGTCTGCTTGCAGTTTCCACTGGAAGCGAGGGAGGGAGAGAAGGAATGTTGATGTGTGGGACAGAAATAGCTGGGTGGAATCAGAAGAGAGCTGAAGACATTAAGCCACATACAGGACATGCCAGCGGTTTTTCAGCTGGCCAGCAGGCGCCCTTGGTGGGTGGGTGGGTGGGTCAAGGGGAGGTCCCGCTTTTATGTGCAAACTCTGTTTGGTCACAAGGAAGAAGCAGAGGAGAAAGCCAAGGCTGAGCAAGAGCAAAATTCCACAGCCGTTTCCTGCCGTTTGCCTACCTGCAGAAACCAGGAAGGTTAGGCCTGAACCAAAGTCCTTTGACTTGTTTACATTCTGCATGTGCTAGAATGCGCTGTTGCAGCCTTCCAACTCCACGATAGGAACCATGTGGCCCTCCAGAGGCTCTTGGACTCCCAACCGTCAGAGATAATGGGAGCTGGCGGTGCTTTTTTTCAAGGGGAACTCACAGAAACTCAGTTCTGGCTCCTTTCAGGTGGGTTCCGGGCTCCGGCACCTCTCCATTGCCATTCTAAGAGATCAAGAGAGGTGTTGATGGTGATTTCCGGCACCTCTTTTTCTAGGAAGATAGCACTGGGCATTGAGCAAGGTCAGAAGGGCCACAGGTTCCCATTGTCTTTCGCTTTTATTTGTTTGAAAACTTAAGGAGTCTGTTGCCTGCTTAGCTAACTAAGGCCTACATCGTAACAATTCATCTCTTTCATTAACTTACAAGAACAAACAATCTGAAAAGTTTGCAAAAACAGATGCCAGGATTATCCATGGTCACATGAAAACTTAACATGGCCTCTTCACATTCTCCATATAAATTCTTCTCCCACTTGAATCTGCTGAGATAAAGCAAAGGGAGCAAAGCTTTGCCGTGGCTGTTGATGCCCTTGGCTGCTCTAGAGCAAGAGAGAAAATCCTCAATGGTTGATCTTTCCAGCAAACAAGAGGAAAACTGATCATCAGCCTGTGCCCTATCTAAAACTGAAAGCCAATGAAAAACTGCAAGCATTTGAAGTGAATTACTGTCAGCAGGGGGACTGTGGCATTTGCTGTTTAAATATAACCCTAGAGCCCTCTTCAGTCCTCCTTCAGATCTATTTTGTTTGTAATAAGAAAATGTATAGACCAGGTATCTTCAACCTTTTCAGACCCAGAACCCACTTTGGAGCTAAACATCTATTTGAGGACCCATTTCTTAATATTTGCCCATATATTTTATGCAACGTTCTGAGGCTTGACAACAGTAGGCTATAGGAAAAGTATATTTGGGAGAGCAACAGGACTGCCAAAGCCCCTGACGTATCTGAGCACATGCAGAGCTCCATTATACTCTGGAACTCCATGCCTATTGACACGAGACAGGAGCTTTCACAGTACACTTTTCGGCACCTGCTGAAAATTTTTTGCTTAGGTAAGCCTGTCCAGGCATGTAGAATGTTGATGCATGTTTTTTAGTTTATTGCTGATTTATTTATTTATTGACATTTTTGGAAGGGTAGTTTTTACTGATAATTTTAATGTTTTATTTTCATTGTAAACTGCTTTGAGGTTTTTTACAATCAAGTGGTGCATAAATTTTATGAAGTGAATAAACAAATAAATAGAACACGCCATAGATAGAAAGCAGGCATGTACTCCTGATGGCACACAGGGCTCAACCACACTGTCCCTCAGATTTGTCTGAGAGGTTTTTCCTTTGTCCCACAGCTTTCCCCAGGAAAACCTGTGGTTTATTGCTGAATGGGAATTAGCATCAACTGGGTTTTCTACGGCTTGACTTTGTTCTGATTCAGCGGTAAATCATGGGTCTCCCCAAGGAAAGCAGTGGGACAAAAGAAAAACCTCTCAGACCCCTGCCTATAAACCAAACAGAAGAAATTGTGGGGCAAAGGGAAGTGTGGATGATCCCAGAGTCTCTCGCTGTCTAAAGATTGTTCTCCTTTCATAGCCAGCTGTGTATGTTTTCTGTCCGGAAATGGTGGTCCTAAAGCAAATGGATTTCCATTAGAAGTGAAGGGCTGGTGAGCACCGACCCTCACAGTGAATCCAAAAAAAAAAAAAAAAAAATCCTTCCAGTAGCACCTTAGAGACCAACTAAGTTTGTCATAGGTATGAGCTTTCTTCAGATACACTGAAACAGAAGTCACCGGACCCTTATGTCACGGCTACCTACCTGTAACTAGTGAATCCAAGAAAGACCAGAGATTCCTCTCCTCCCAAAGGCCTTCTGTCATTCCCAAGGTGAAGCCTTGAAGCTTTTGTGTTTTGCATTCCACAATGGAGGCATCCTCCATGTCCAAACACTCATTTAGCACTGAAACTTTTCTCCCACTGTGCATTCCAATCAGCAAAGAATTGCCTGATACACACAGGCTTTCTGCAGGAGCAAGGACCAACCCAGGTCATGAAGAGAGCTAGCAAAGACGTCCTGCCCTACACTGCTGCAAGTGCATGAAACGTGCTGGGTGGATCAGTCCCAGGCTGAGATCTGAATCTGAAGGGCCAGGCTGGGCATGAAGCAACCACATTCTGTTCTTATTCTGGTGAACAACTGGAATCAGAGGAAAAGAACAGGGGGAGGCAGTTGCCCCCAAAATCAAATTTGGACAGTTTTTTTTGCACGCAGAAGGGATTTCAAAACATCTCCTACCCAAAGTCAACAAACGTTTTAAAGCATATGAATGAGGAAGTGCCAACGCCACTTGGGTACCTGATGCCCATCTCAACAGTCTGGGGGGCTTATGCTAGAAATTCTGCTTTCTCCTGCTTTATTCAAACAGGGCAAGGACGCCCTCTGGTGAGCATGATACACCTCAGTAGTGCTCTGAAGAGAACCAACGGACCATTTGGGATGCTCTCGTGGACCTGCCCTACCTTTGCACAACACACAATAGGAATCACACAGAAGTGTAGAGTTGGAAGGGACCAGCAGCCCTCCTGCCCCTGTGCACTCCCAAAATCTTCTCTGGGAGGTCTCTCAACCCTGCAGAGATGATTTGGAGGGTGCAGAGGAGAGGAGGAGAAAGATCCACTCAGACATGTTTGTTGTTGTTTAGTCGTTTAGTCGTGTCCGACTCTTCGCCTTCCTAAATATCAGGCAGGAGACGCAGAAGGAACAGCCTCCACCCGCGACGTCTTGCTTTACACCCCCTCGCTCACACCCCTCAGGGTCCGCCCTGCCCACAATGGCGGCCTCCTCGCCGCCTTCAGCCCTTTCCCGGGGAGCCACGTGACTGCGGTTTCAGAGCCGTTGCATCAGCCCCCGCGCCTCGCTAGCGCCGCGCTTCGTGACGTTGACGGGCAGCCGCGTTGAGCACCCGCAGACCGGCTATTGAGCCTCATTGGCCGACGGGGTGGGCGGGGTTAAGGGAGGGGAAACCCGCAGAAGGTCTGGGTGTGCAGTGGAAGAGTGTCGCTCCGGTTCCGCGTGGAAAGGTTGACTGGAGAGCGGCAGGAAAGGTACGGAGGCGTTTGGGCTGGAAGTGGGGCTGAAGAAGGAGTGGGGGCTGAGGGGTCTTTCTCATCCTTCGCTTTTTGGAAGGCCGCGCTGCCCGCCGCCTGCTGCGTCTTCTGGGGCTGCCTGAGGGCCACAGCCGCGGGGGATTCTGGGAGTCTGGTTCATGGTTCTGGCGTGGGGTGACAGCCCTGAGTTGAGGCACAGCTGCCTGGCCCGTGAGACGGGGTCTCTGAAGCCAGCAGTCACTTCATTCATTCTGTGGTGTCAGAGTGGAGGGTGTGGGTGGGTTGGTGGGTGTATACACACACACACACACACACACAGCGAGAGAAATTATGCATTTTTCTGGTTTTTGCTAACTGACCCTCCAGATTTCTTTTTTTAGACTACAACTCCCATCGGCCCCAGCACCCGGTTGGCAAAGGCAGCCTTTGCCAAAAAGGCAAAAAGTCACCAGGGCATCGCCTCTGACACACCTACCCTTTGGCAAGCTGTCCCACTTCCCTTCTCCTGCCAACCCAGCAAGAGGAGTCCAGCTGCACTTGTGCACCTGGTCAGATCTCTAGGGAGGGGGTGGGACGTCAGGATCCACCTTGCTGCTTGATATGCCAATAGAGGCAACTAGGTTGCCGAGTTTTGACGCGGTGGTGCTGCGGTTAGATTTTGATGCAGGGCGCCTGGTCATCTGTATTCACCCGGTAAATTAAGGTTTTTTATTCTGGCATCTGTCTGGTGGTCCACTGTGGTTGGGGCCATTTGTGTAGGCTCTGGTCTCTCTTATTTTCCTTCAAGGGTTCCCTGTAAGAATGGGAAGTAGGGTAGTAGTTTGCCTCACAGAGATAGGGCAGTGCTGATGTGCTTCTGTAGAAGGATTTTATGGGTGAGTTTTGGTCATGCCTGGTTGTAGTATTGGAAGGAATTTTCCAACTCTGTAGTATGATTTAGCTGATAAGCCTGGCTAGGAATTCACCTTCCCCTCCAAGCGCAGGCCTTTATGTCAGTTCCGCAGGCACCTTGTGGGTGGTTCTGGGATAGCCTGGAGAGGTGTTTAGCTTTGCTTGCATTTGCCAGATTGCAGCAGAGATCAAGGGTGAGATCTGTTTTCTCTGTCCTTCTTCCAGAGAGCTATTCGCTTCCCCATAGTTGCTGTGCTTCTTTCTGGCACTCTTGATATACAGAAGTCAGATGTGTGGTGGCAGCATTATGAATGTGGCAAAAGGGCGCAAGGAGCAGCCAGGGGTGCCTGCGTAGAAGGGGCTGCCTTACCAAGGCCTTGCAGCCGCCATAGGCCAATTGCTGTTTTTTGTTCTCTGGGCTGGAGAACTGCTCTCCCATAGTGGTTTTTACAAAGAAAATAGGGAATGGACAGTACGTTTATGGCCTTTTTTGCACTATACATTTAAAGTGATGTCTTATAACAGTCATGGCTTCCCCCCCGAATGATCCTGGGAGCTGTAGTTCATTAAGGGTGTTGAGAGATCTTGGACCACATTCCCCTCACAGAACTACATTTCCCAGAGTTCTCTGGGAAGAGGGGCACATTGTTAAACTACTCTGGTGATTGTTGTGAGGGGAAGATGGATCAAGTGACTCTTAGCACCCTTAACAAACTGCAGTTCCCAGAATTCTTTGAGAGAAGTCATGTGTTGCTAATATAAGACTATTTTAAATGTATACTGCAGATGAGGCCTATGTAAATTCATAAGTAGCACTGCCTGAGGCTGGACTAAGCTGTGATGTGAGGGCTTTTAGTTGACCTTAGAGATTAACATGGGAAAAACCTCCCCTCTTCCAGGGTAGCTAGGAACCAAGCTGTTTGGTGACTGATGGCCAGGCTGCCTTGAATTGTGTCAGGGTTGCACCCTCTAGCCAGAAGCCATTGGAGGATGTCCTTGGCGGCAACTGCTGAGATCTGAATTCTAACTTGAGCTGCTCCAGCTGGTGTTTTATATAGGATTTTCAGCATTGCCTTGAACTGCTTTCTCTCCCCACCCCCTTTTTTTGTTCTCCCCAGTGTGAGTGGTGATCCCAAGATGGAGGTGACGTTAACAGCCAGCGAGATCCGCCAACGGTTCATCAACTTCTTCGTGGAGAACCAGCACACCTATGTGCACTCCTCAGCCACCATCCCCATGGATGACCCGACTCTGCTCTTTGCCAACGCCGGCATGAATCAGGTCAGACACAACAAACGTTTGTAGAATTACAAATTGTTTGGAGAAAGTTTCCTCCCCTGTCTTAGGTAAAGGTAAAAGACCCCTAGACAGTTATGTCAAACTAGTCCAGTCAAACTAGATTATGGGGTGCAGGTCGAGGGAACCGGCTTTTGACTGCAGGCAGCCTTTCCAGGTCATGTGGCCGGCATGACCTCTGGCGCAATGGGACACTGTAAATAGTGCCAGAGCGCACAGTAACGCCGTTTACCTCCCTGCTGCAGCAGTATCTATTTATCTATTCTCGCTGGTATGCTTTCAGACTGCTAGGTTGGTAGGAGCTGATACAGAGCAATGGGAGTTCCGTCTGTCACACAGATTCGAACTGCCGACCTTCCAGTCGGCAAGCTCAAGAGGCTCAGTGGTTTAGACCACAGCGCCACCCACTCCCTCTTACATGCCTAGGACTAGGGGCGTTGACCAATGGCACTGATCAGCTGTAGGTTTGAAGCAGACAGAAGTGTCATTTGATCTCTTGGGTCCCTGTTGGCACGTTTGCCTGAAGTCCCTCTTCTGCCTAGAGGCTGAGCTGAAGGCAGTCGCCTTCTTCTTCTTCTTCCTTCTCTCCCAGTTCAAGCCCATCTTCCTCAACACAATCGACCCCTCTCACCCCATGGCAAAGCTGACCCGAGCAGCCAACACTCAGAAGTGCATCCGGGCTGGCGGGAAGCACAATGACCTGGACGACGTTGGCAAGGACGTCTACCACCACACTTTCTTTGAGATGCTGGGCTCCTGGTCTTTCGGAGATTATTTCAAGGTGAGGGCATTCCCGGTGGCCTTTGCCTGTACAAATGCAGGTAACCAGCTGGTAAAATGCTTAGCAAATGCACATATTTTAGAATTAAAGCCATTCACACGCTGCTGCTGCTGCTGGCAGATCATACATCTAGAGGTTATGCTGGTTGAAATGTTTGTTATGACAAATTAGGAATGGTTTGGTAACAGTTGGAGTAGCAGAGGGCTAAGAAAAAGGTTGGGCCTTAATGAGTGGGTGGTGGCCAGTGAGAGGAAGAAGGTAAGAATTGGGGGTAGACAGGGAACTGCAGTGCATAGATGCTGCCCTTCCAGTGGTCTCCTTCCCCTTAGAAATCCTGGCCAGCTCACCCTACCCACCCTCAGTCTCCTGCACAGCAGCTGCAAGTTCTTTTCTCTGGTGTGGTCAGTATCTGGGCTGTATTACTTCAGGATCTAGGTGTATGCTTAGATACATGATTGAATACTTCCACATGAAAGGGGGGAAACAATCCTTGTGCATAGAAAACTAGCACATCAGGATGAATGCTAGGCTAACAACTTGCCCCTTTCTGAAGAAGTGTATCTGAAGAAGTGTGCATGCACACGAAAGCTCATACCAAAATAAAAACTTAGTTGGTCTTTAAGGTGCTACTGAAGGAATTTTTTTATTTTACTTCGATCCAGACCAACACGGCTACCTACCTGTAACCAGAACTTGCCCCTTTAATAGAGAATATTTTCAGTGGACGAATATTGCCATGTGTGTCGCCAACCTACAATCAGAAGTGGTGCCTGAAACCTGCTGGTTTCCTACAAGCATCTGATTGGCCACTGTAAGAACAGGAGCATCACTGATTCGGTGTTCTGGCTGGCAGTGGGTGCTGTAGAATTTAAGGCTCGTATCTGAAACTCGTCAAAGAAGTTATTATGTCATTCTCCATGTCAAGACCTTCCCAGCCCTGTTTTCTTCTTCCACTCAGGAGCTGGCTTGCAAGTTTGCCCTGGACCTGCTCACCAAAGAGTTCGGCATCCCTATTGAGAGGCTATATGTCACATACTTTGGTGGGAATGAAGCCGCTGGTCTGCAACCAGACTTGGATTGCAAGCAAATCTGGCTGGATCTAGGGTGAGTTTGGGACATCCAAAGGATGCAGGAAGAAGCTGCCTTTATGTGCCTTGAAGACTGGGAATTGCACTCGCCACCCACTCCCTGAATGGCAAGAGAATGGCCATCAGGATGATCCCAGGATTTCTTTGGTGTCTTCCACAAAAAAACAAAGGGGGCAAAGAAATCAAGCAGAAATCCAGAAATCCTGTTTATAAAATGCCTTTTGATGTCTCCAAGCGTTGCCATGACCTGAATTTCAAGGGCAACCAATATGATACAGGGTTTGGAAAATGAGCCTTATGAGGAATGGTTGAGGGAGCTGGGTATGTTTAACCTGAAGACGAGGAGACTGAGAAGTGACATGAGAGCCATCTTCAAATATCTGAAGGGCTGTCATTTAGAAGATGGAGCAAGCTGCCTTTCTGTTACTCCAGAAAGGGGGGGGGGAACCGAGCCAATGGAATCAAATCAAAGGTTAAGAATAACTTTCTGACAGTAAGAGCTGTTCAACAGGTTGGATGACTATCTGTCCAGGATTCTTTAGCTGAGATACCTGCATTGCAGGGACTTGGACCAGAGGACCCTTGGGTCCGCTTCCAACTCGACAGTTCCATGCATCTATGCTTCTCTCTTCTAGTCAATGGCTATGTTTGGACTTCATGCTTACCTTTGAGCAAGGTTGCGAATGAGCCTAATCTTTCCCCATGTGGCCTGGAGGAGGGGTTTGGAAGCTTTCACCTTCACTTCAGATTAGCTGCAGCTTGGCATGTTGTCTGGACCTACAACTGTGGGTTAATCTTAACTGTGGTTAGTTTAAACAAGGCAACTTCAGAAACCATGATTTTAAAATAACAGTTAAGATTAACCATAGTTTTCAAGGTTCAGACACAACAAACTCTGGTCAGTCAAAAGTGGGGGGTTTTCTTTTTGACCAAGGAGTGGGGGCATGAGTCTGGGAGAAGGCTAGGCTTGTTTGCATCTTGCTAAGCCATAGTTTAGTGTGGCCTCCACATGCAGCCAGAGTTGAAGGTTCATTAACGTGATGAAGCTGACAGTGATACTTTTTCAGATGACGTTACCTGAGTAAGTCAGAGTTCAAATGGCTCCTCCATATTGCCTGTTCAAGGAATCTGTAACTTGTGGAATTCCTTGCATTACTGGCCATTTCCTTCTTTGCAGTTTGGCAGAGAGTAGGATTCTTCCGGGCAGCATGAAGGATAACTTCTGGGAAATGGGAGACACTGGGCCATGTGGACCTTGCAGCGAGATGCACTACGATCGAATTGGAGGCCGGGATGCCGCCCATCTCGTCAATCAAGATGATCCCAACGTGCTGGAGATTTGGAACCTGGTGTTCATACAGTACAACAGGTGCTGCAAGAATTGTTTTCCTTTCCTGTAGCATGGTGGCAGTGCAGTAGCAGAGCAGGTGCTTTTCTTACAAAAGGTCCCAGGTTCAATCCTGGGACCAGGTGGGGTTGTCAAAAAAAATCCCGGAGAGCCACCGCCAGTCACCAGAAACAAGATGAGCTTGATGGACCAGTGATCTGACTCTGTTCAAGGCAGCTTCCTCTTTCCCTTTGATGCCTTTCACCTGTGGTGTGTTACCTCTCCCCCTGCTTTGCAGGTAATGCTGGACTCCACATCCAGTGAGGAAACTTTCCTGTCTTCACAGATTTAGGTGTTGAACATAATGAATGGCCTGGATAGTGGCTATTTATTCCTCACCTTTCATTCCTAAGAATTTTGTCCTGATCTTTGCAGCAATACAGCAGATGCTAGGGACAGATCCTAAAATAATATATAAATATTATATGAGAAAACAGCCTCTCCTCATTCATTACAGTAGGGCAACCATATACTTGTTGGTTGTGTGAGGGAGGGTTCTGTGTTGCTATTTTCTGCATAGGCTGTGACAGGATGCTCCGAAATCAGGGAAGCTCCCATTTGGGCTGTACTTTTGTTACTTTAATTAGTTGTAGACCTCTTCATCCAAACCAGGAAAACTATGATGAGCAACTTTGGAACAAGCCTGGATATGAAGACTTGGTTTGAGCTTGGGTTGATCTCCAGGTTTGTTCCAGAGCTGTTAAGAGTAAATTCCTGGTTTGGGTGAAATGGGGAACTGTCATCAGCGGAGATGCTTTGATCCATTTCCATGCTTGAGTGAATGGGATGAGAGTGCAGGCGATAGGCTCATTCACCTCTCTGCTTATTAAGGTTCTGAACCAGCCCTCTGTTTGCATTATTCTGTGTGAATCATGGAGCGTTTTTCTTCCTCTCTCCTGTACCAGAGAGGCTGATGGGACCCTGAAACCTCTTCCCAAGAAGAGCATTGACACGGGCATGGGCCTGGAGAGGTTGGTGTCGGTGCTTCAGAACAAGATGTCCAACTACGACACAGATCTCTTCGTGCCCTACTTTGAAGCTATCCAGAAGGTACCTGCCCAGATGTACTGCGAGCAAATCTGTCAATATGTGGATTCTCTCGAAATGGAGTGTCTGTCAGTGCCCTGAGGTCCTCCTGGCTCAGGGACATAACAACATTCACCTTCCTCCCACTGAATTTCACAACTTGGTAGCTTTCCTCTGTTCTCATGTGTGGCTGACTGACCCGGGACAAACGTCTTTTTTTAATATACGCAGATCTTCTAAAATTTATACTAACACCTCAATTTCTCCAGTTCCTGGTGGCATTACATTGTATGTTTTAGCTCTGTAACTGAACTGAGGATCTGGATCTGGCTGGTGGGCTGGAGCCTTACCTCTCCTGCCCCCAAACTTGACAGGTGGGCAGGGTCAGTCACAGTGGCAGCAGGTGACAGGAGGCATTCAGCTGATCAGTGGTGCCTGCAAACCCGGCGCTCTGCAGGGATGCATCTCTTTACCTGTCTTCATTTGATGGCAGGTCTCAGGTGGGTGTGGCTTGGCCAAAGCAACCTCATGGGCCAACTCTAGCCTTGTGGGTTAGAGATCTCCCACTGCTGCTCAGAGAGGATGATTTTTGTAGCTCTCTGTGAGATTATATGATTGTGGCTGCATTTGTTTTAATCTCTGCCCTGATATTGGTGGTTTGGGGTTTTATAAAAAGAATTTTTATGCTGCTATTTGACATGGGGTTCTGTCAGACGTGTACTTTTAATTTCATTGCCCAGAGAAGCTTGATTATGAGGCGAGAACTGTAATAAGCAAAGGGTCAGAGCAGCTTAGAAGAAAAACCCGTAATGCCTGTAATCTCCTAGACCTGCTCTGATTCCTTAACCATTTCATTTCTCTCCCATCTCTTGGATGTCACCTACATGCCTTCTTCCTTGTAGGGCACTGGCTGCAGGCCCTACACTGGGCGGGTCGGGGAGGAAGATGCTGATGGCATAGACATGGCCTATCGTGTCCTGGCTGACCACGCCCGAACCATCACAGTGGCCCTTTCAGACGGTGGAAGGCCTGATAACACCGGCAGGGGGTGAGAGAGTGGGCTGTGTGGAGCTTTTGTGGTGAGGGGCTGGGTAAGAAAGGATGTAGCATCTGTGGCTAAGCTGATTAGGGTTGAAAGTCATGGTCAGGACCGACCCTGCCAATAGGCAGATTGGGAAAACTGCCTTGAGTGGTCAATGCGAGAAGCGGCTGCCCTCCCTTTCCGCATCTTTAGCCCCCATCCATTCCCTTCTGTTGCCACATTGTCTGACCTGGGACCCCGAATCTGGCCTGTTGTCTTGTGGGAATGGGGTTACCCTGATATGGGTTGGTTGTCTGAAGATGACAAAACGATGTGTTAGGAGCCCTTGGTCTTATCAGGAAGGACGGGATCCTAGTTTATGTGTGGATTCACATTGTGTTTCTCAAACTTGGCTCCCCTGGCTGTTGGACTACAAATACAATCATCCCTAGCTAGCAGGACCAGTGGCCATGGATGATGGGAGTTGTGGTCCTACAACAGCTGGGACCCAGGTTTGAGAAACAAGGGTTAGAGGCCCAGGATGAGTGGGAAGTGTCCTTTGTGGTGTGAAAAGTTGGGGGTCCCTGATGTGTTTTCCAGAGTGTAGGGCGCCACTAATTCCAGCCTCTGCCTTCTGCTCCCCTTGGATAGGTATGTTCTGAGGCGCATCCTCCGACGTGCTGTGCGCTACGCCCACGAGAAACTCAACGCCCCCAAGGGATTCTTTGCCGGCCTGGTAGACGTGGTGGTGCAGTCTCTGGTAAATCTGTAGTCCTGTCCCCTTTCCTTTGCTCTTGAAGCTTCCAGGTTTTGGGAGGGAGGGAGGGAGGGAGCCAGGGAGCTGCTTTCACTTAGCTAACAGCTCCTGTTACTCTCAGGGCGATGCCTTCCCTGAGCTGAAGAAAGACCCTGAGATGGTGAAAGACGTCATCAACGAAGAGGAGGTGCAGTTCCTGAAGACGCTGAACAGAGGGCGCCGCATCCTCGACAGGAAGATTCAGAGCTTGGGAGACTGCAAGACTATTCCTGGTATGGCCCAAGGCCAGCAACCCCTGCGTGGAAATGGCTTTGATGCGAGGAAGTGAGCCAAGCTGCCTGCCGCTTGGGGAAAGTCAACTCATTGGCCGGTCCATAGGGTGGGGCAGGAGGAGAATACCAGTTTCTCACTGCGAGCTTTGTGATGAATTGAGCCTTAAGTAGAAGCTGGTGGTTTGAAGGATGGAGAGAAACAGGTCCCGCTTACAGTACAGAGCTGGGCCAGGCCACAAGAGGACAACCCTCCTTTCCCTTGGGGGCGAAGTGAGGGCAAGGCTTTGCCTGTTTCCCCTAGCCCTGTGTGTTTGCAAGGAGCAGGTTAATGGGAGAGAATCATTTCCCTAGTAAGGAGACCTGCAGAAACCCCACAACAGGGAGCATGAGCTGATCAGAAGCTGTGCTGTGGGTTTAACTCTTCTGCAATCCTTTTCCTCCTCCAGGAGACACTGCATGGCTGCTCTATGATACTTACGGTTTCCCTGTGGATCTGACCGGCCTCATTGCAGAAGAGAAAGGCTTGAAGGTGGACATGGAGGGTTTTGAGGAGGAGAGGAAGTCTGCCCAGGTAGGGCTTGGCCATCGCCAACTGAGCACAGTATATGTATTGATGAAGATAAACATCATATGTAGACAGCTAGAGGCACAAGCAGAGCCAGGCAGGCAGGCATCGGTCCACTCAGTTGCATTGGGTTTTGGTTGTCCAGTTGGCTCTTTGATTTCTTAGTCACTCCACACAAGGCACTTCTATTCCTGCTTATTACCACCTTCTACTCCAGCTTCCATTGGTCAGCTTTGCACAGGAAAGGGCGGGTGATAGCAGCATTTGTAGCATGCAATTCATATCCTCAAAAGCCAGGAATTGGAAGGGTGGCAGGACATTGCTTGGATAAAAAGGCTGCCTGAGATCTTTGCCTGGGACCTTGAGGAAGGCAGCTGCCTGCCAAGGTAGGCAGCTTTGGGCTCAGCCTTCCCCAACTGTGTGCCCTCCAGATCTTTGTTATTCCTGACAGCTGCCCATGTTGGCTGGGGCTGATGGGTATTGGTGTTGAATAACATCTGGAGGCCCACAGGTTGCCCGTACCTGAGGTGGTTGCTTTTATGCCGAGGGCTTCTTGGCCTGCTTTTCACCCTCAATTTGCTTACATTCCCAGCTCAAGTCTCAGGGCAAGGGAGGTGGCGATGAAGACCTCATCATGCTGGACATCTACGCCATTGAAGAACTCCGGTCCAGGGGCTTGGAGGCCACAGATGACTCTCTGAAATACAACTACACATCGGACCCCAGTGGCAGTTATGGTGGGTTCTAAGTAGCTCCCTCTCGTCCAGCACATTGTTTTCTTGATGGGTTGGAACATGTTAGAAGGAACTCGCTTGTCAATACTTTTTATACCTAAAACGCATTAGTAATTGAGGAATGTGAACCAAAAAGCTTGCTGTGGAAACGATAGGGGTTTTTTTGTTATTAAATTTTTTTGTGGGTAAGTTGACATTAGGAGATTTCGGTTCAGAATTTTCTTCTCTGTTTAATTTTGTGACTGTTTATAAGGGGAAGGGTCATGGTACAGGCAAGGGGCTCTTGCTTTGCTAACTCCCACTTTTCTTTTCTGACGTGCAGAGTTCAGTAGTGCGGTGGCCACTGTCAAAGCCCTCCGCCGGGAGAAGGCCTTTGTGGAGGAGGTGTCAACAGGCCAAGAGTGCGGGGTTGTCTTGGACCACACCTGTTTCTACGCTGAGCAGGGCGGGCAGACATACGACGAAGGCTACCTTGTCAAGGAGGATGAAGGCAGTGAGGATGTACGTTGGGCCTGCTTGGGAGCCTTGGGATTCGGAGTCTCATAGTGGGAAGGGCTTTGGGGGCTTCTGAAATTGGTGGCGTATTGCCTTATTTTGCCCCAGAATAGTGGCAGAGGATCGCAGTGGAATCTAGCACTCCAACCTTCCCTATATCTCTGTCCCTTGTTAAACCTGCCTGGTCTGGAAAGTCTGTGTCAGTTGTTTG
This sequence comes from Zootoca vivipara, assembly GCF_965207765.1. Classification (NCBI taxonomy): domain Eukaryota; kingdom Metazoa; phylum Chordata; class Lepidosauria; order Squamata; family Lacertidae; genus Zootoca; species Zootoca vivipara. The sequence continues at coordinate 24,986,357 of NC_142589.1, forward strand.
AGACAGAGAGGGTGGTGACCATGGAGAGATCCATCTATGTGTCGGCACCTCGTGTGTTGAATGCACTCCAAGCGTGTGAGGTCGCCAACGCAGTCCTCTAGATGCCGAGGCAAGAGCATCTTCACCAGGATTTCTGGTGCTTACAAGGGCAGCTTCTGCTCTTTCCCCTTTTGAAAACCACGTCCTGCTCTTTGGTTGATTGTTGCTTTCATTTTTGCGTCTGTTTTCTTTTTCTTTAACACTTTTATAAGCATAGTAAGTTTTCACATGATTTTTTAAAAATGTCACTGATGTTTTTTACTTTCGTGAGTCGGTTTGTAGACTTGTGATGGAGAAGCAGCACGATCATAAGCATTTAAAATCCAGTGCGTCTCTGCCACCCTGCCCTGGCCTTGGTCTCCCATTACTGCCTTTGCCCATCATCGGCTCTTGTCTGCCTTTGGTTTTTTCAGAAGACAGAGTTCACGGTGAAGAATGTCCAAGTGCGCGGAGGTTACGTGTTGCACGTGGGCACCGTCTATGGGAGCCTGAAGGTGGGAGACACTGTACGGCTGTACGTCGATGAGGTGAGTGGCTCGTGCATTTGATGTCAAAGGTGTTTCAGACTAGAATCCCACTCTTTCTATGCATTTAGTCATTCATTACATTCTTATTGCTTCTTACACATTCAAGTTTTATTGCATTCCTTAGAATTCAAATTGTGGTGCAATGAAATAAAATATAAGAAACAAAAGAAGCAATAAAAACCAGCCTGGATATTGAATGCAAATATTGAGCGGGCCGCCTCCCATCTTCTTCCACAAATCCACAGCCCTGAACAAAGCTGGTGGGTGGGCCACAATCTGGTCCCCGCTGCTTTTGGCCACTAGTGCAGAGGGAGGAGGGGGAACGGCCTCCTCTTTCCTCCTCCCTTCACTGTTCACTTCCGTCTCCTCCTCTCACCCCACAGCCCAGGCGGCAGCCCATCATGAGCAACCACACAGCCACCCACATCCTCAACTTTGCCTTACGAGCTGTGCTGGGCGAGGCCGACCAGCGAGGCTCCTTGGTGGCTCCAGACAGGCTGCGCTTTGATTTCACAGCCAAGGGAGCCATGTCCACCCAGGAAATCAAGAAGGCGGAAGAAATTGCGAATCAGATGATTCAGGAAGCCAAGGTAGGAGGAGAACTTGGTACGGCTGGTGCGTGCGTGTTCATCTGTCTCATGGGTAGGAAACCTTGGGCCCAGGGACAAAATGCAGCCCTCTAGACCTCCCTAGCTGGCCTTTGGGGCCCTCCCCAGCCCTGCTTTGCCCCCTCTTGGGGTGTCCTCACTTGGCTGAAATGGTTCTTCGTGCTGTGACCAGGACCTCCTGCTTCCCTGGGTAGAGAGGGGATAAAATTTGTGTTCATTGCACTGCCCATTCTTTCCTCTGGACCCACCCACTGCTGCCTTGTGGCCTCTGGAAGATTGCTAGAAGTCAGTGCAGCCCCCTGGCTGAAAAGGGTTCCCCACCGCTGCTTTGAGGTGCTGAGAACATGCAGGTCCTGCTCTTGAAGCCTCCAAATCTTTGACAAGAGGGCATGGCAACAGGCATTTCCAAAGAATGCTCCTTCTCACTTGTGGCCTGGGCTCTTCCATTCCCTTTTCTTCAACAGAACAAATGCCATAATAATAAAATACAGCATTTCTCTTCTGATTTTCCCATTATATTCTCTCATCGATCCTTACAGCAATCCTATGAGGTGTAACAGTATTATCCCCACATGCTTCATTTACTCTTCCCCTGCTTTTTACCTGTGCATATGTTTGTTTTAGACTAGCCTGCAGTCTGATCCAGCAAGACTCTTCCTGTGCTCTTCCTTGCCCTTAACTTCACCGTGGTCTGTCCCCCAGGTGGTGTATGCCAAAGACTGTCCCCTGGCAGCTGCCAAAGCCATCCAGGGCCTCCGCGCAGTGTTTGACGAGACATACCCTGACCCCGTGCGCGTGGTCTCAATCGGAATCCCCATCGAGGATATGCTGGCCGACCCCTCCAGTGGTGCAGGTGCCCTGACGTCGGTCGAGTTCTGCGGGGGAACGTAAGTCCGGCAGGAGGGCTTGGGACGGAGGAGAGTTTCAGATCCATAGCAAGAGAGCTGCCCTACCAAATGGTGGACCCATGGGAGTGCCTATTGCTTGTTCTCCTTGCCACTCCACGCAGCAAAGGGTTGGCCGGAAGGGATCTTGGCCTGTACCCAAAGCTGAGGCTGCCTCGCTCCTTCCAGAACAAAATCCCCATATCTTCCCCCCCTCTCTCTGAAGTCAAGCTCCCTCAGTTGCCTACTCGGGAGATGCTTGTAAATGTCCGTGGCATTTCTCAGTCTCTGATATTTTCACAGGCACTTGCAGAATTCTGCTCACGCCGGTCACTTTGTCATTGTGTCCGAGGAAGCAATTGCCAAGGGCATCCGGCGCATAGTGGCTGTCACCGGAGCAGAAGCACACAAGGTGAGTAGGGGGTGAGGAGGTGCAGTGGGCAATGATCAAGCTGTGGGTGAGATGGGGAAATAACATCTGGGCTGGGGACCTGCAGGCCTGGACACTTATGTACAGCTGTGCAGCCTTCTCCGTCTGGCCCCAAGAATACACCACAGGGCACACCACAGTCACCCTGCTATGGTTGTGGGAGAGTAAAAGCCACCGTTTCTTTCCAATGCCACCTCAAAATCCTGAACCCCCTTTCTCTTCCCAAGGCACTGAGGAAAGTGGACATCCTTAAAAAGCTACTCTCTGACCTGGAAGACAAGGTGAAGGTGCAGACCGCCCCCAACAAAGAAGTCCAGCGCGAGATCGCAGACCTTGGCGAGGTACGAGAGCAGGGGGAGGGGAGAGGTGGGGTCACTGCTAACAGGATGGTGGACTAGATAGGCCACTGGCCCATTCCAGCAGGCTCTCCTTTTGTTCTTAAATGTGGAAGGCATCTGGACCCGCACCGAACATGCTGGGAACACAACAAATTATTTGTCCTTTGTGAAACGTAGGCTGTAGCTTCAGTGCCGCCTTCTGGTTGCAGGTGCTGGCCATCTCCGTCATTCCCCAGTGGCAGAAAGACGAACTCCGAGAGGCCCTCAAAGCCCTGAAGAAGGTGATGGACGACCTCGACCGTGCCTGCAAAGCAGACATCCAGAAACGAGTGAGTTCTCCCATCCCACTGTCATAGGCAAAGGGGGTGGAAATGGGTAGAAATGGCAGTGTTCCCTTTTTGAAAGCACATGCAAGCAGTGATCAGGAAAGGGGGGCCCCTTCGCTAAGACTGTTTTAAAAGGGAAATGTGGCTGCTCCTATCTGTTGTGTGACTTTAGCCTCCAGCCACTGCTTAAGCCCACCTGCAGCTTCTTTTCCCTCTCTCTGGAGGGAAGAGCCTGGACCACCAGAGCAGACTGTGAGGTCCACCCACCCACCCAACTCTCATACATCTGCTGCATAGTCCAAACACAGCAGATCTTTTTGCCAGATTTCAGTTGCTGCCAGCCACTCTTTGTGTATTTGCCTTGGCCAAAGAGCAATGTGTGCATTTCCACACACCTGCATCCTTATGCCTGACACGCTGCTTATGTTTTTCTGTTCTCTGCAACACGAAAGAAGCATCCCTTTGCATTTGAGAGGAGCTTTCCCTTTCTTCCCCACTCCCATCACCAGCGTTCCTGAGCCTGACAGGCAGCCTGATCTCTCTTTGTTCCTTCAGGTTCTGGACAAGACGAAGCAGCTCATCGAGGCTCACCCCAACCAGCCACTGGTCATTCTGGAAATGGAGAGTGGTGCTTCTGCAAAGGTAACCCCCAAATCCCTTCTCGTTGCCCTTTGCACAGGAGGCGGAGGTGCATTGGGCAAGGAGGGAATCTGCGCAACTTGCTGTGGCTGCAAGCAAGTTGCTCCTGTCAAACCACTGGGAATTGCTGATCTACTGCAAATTCCCCAAAGATCTGAGAACTGGATGTGGCTGTGCATAGCACGTGCTCTCTGTAACCACACTTGTGTCTTTCTGCAGGCACTTAATGAATCTCTGAAGCTGTTGAAGACTCATTCACCTCAGACAGCAGCCATGCTGTTCACCGTGGATAATGAAGCCAGCAAGATCACCTGCTTATGCCAAGTCCCTCAGGTAGACCCGCGGTGGGTTGGGGATGGGAGTGGGGATTCAGCACTCTTGGGGTACCAACTGACCAGGCAGAAGGTGGTATTCATCTAAGCTTTACTCAGAGTAGCTCCACTGAAATTAATAGGCTAAACTTGGTCATGCTCATTAATTTCAGTGGATGTATTTGGGTAGCTGGAGGAATAGGCTCTGCTTCAACTGTGGGGAGCCTCCCAATCCCAGCCACTTCCCCCTGAGCCTTTAGAGGAGAAATAGAAAGGTTCCTCACCTCTGGTCTCAATATTCTTTGTCCTTGGAGGGTGTTAAATACAGAAGCTTTCCTACTCCTATAGAATCCGGCCTCTTGTCTGTAAGCTTTGTAGTAAGGAGTGTGCACCAACCAGAAAATTCAGTTTGTACTCCAAGTTGGCACTTCAGAAGACAGCTCACCTCGATCCAAAGCACTTTGGAAGTTAGCAGATTTGGTACCAGTGTGAGGCAGATTGCATTTGGGGTGTGGGGAATCCCACTCACTATTTGGGAAGTCAAGGAAGGCCGTAACTTAGCAGAATTGGATGAAATTTGCAGGCGTACTTGCCCCTTCTGAGAGAAGTTGATTGCGGGGATGGTGGGGGCAATTGAAAGCAAGTCCCTTTCCTTCCTCAAAGCCTTGTCATTGGAGAGTCCCCAACTCTTCCCTTATGAGACTTGGTTTCTAGACCCCTCGTTATCCTGGTTTACCCTTATCTGGACACGCTGTTTAGTTGTTCAGTTCTGGGGCCCACATGAGAATGACACCCTCCACGCACAGCCCTGAGCATCACAGGATCTTGTATATTCTTGACAGCTCTCAGAACCAAGAGGTGCAGAACTCTAATGCAGGCTGTCTCTGTTTTTTTTAAGGAGGTCGTTGGCAAAGGGCTCAAGGCCAGCGAATGGGTGCAACAGGTGTCTGGGCTGATGGACGGCAGGGGGGGCGGGAAAGACCTCTCTGCCCAGGCCACAGGCAAGAACACCGACTGCCTTGAAGAAGCCCTGAAGCTGGCAACAGACTTTGCCAAGCTCAAGCTGGGTGAGCTGAAGAACTGATCCCCAGCCTGTGGAGCAAACTCAAAAGGGGAGCTGTCTGCTTGGCCAATAGGTTAGGAGTTCTACATTAGCGTTATGTCTGTGGAGACAAAGACTGCACATTGTTGTCCTTCTAAATTCAGCCTCTCGGGCACTAACCAAGCAAGGTGGCCCTGTAAGGTGATGACTTGATCACAGGACACCCGAGCCCATGACTGCACAAGTTCTGATCTTGTATCACGGTGATATAACTGAGCTGCCTCAAGGGGCCTGCTGCCAACTGAGTGTCCTCCTTTTTTTGCACACAGCCATTGGGACACGTAGATGCTTCCTAACATTCTAAAGTTTAATTCTGCAGTGCTGCTCCTGTTGCACCGTTTGAATGGGGCTCTGCACAGCCACCTCCGTCCATGCTCAAGCACTTGAAGCATTTGCTGTAACGTGAACATGTGCAGGGGGTGAGCAATCAAGGCTGCTATAATCTCTTTCGTTGTAACTGGGTAACCCTTGCTTCGGTTCGTAGTGTTAACCTCTGTTGTAGCAAAGCCTTACCTGGGCAGACTTGCCCTGGCATGAGGACTTCTGATCAGAATAGGTTCAGTGCTGAATAAATGAACAGATGTGTGTTTAAGTGAATTTGTTGCTATGGAACCAAAGAATGGTTACGCTAAACCACGGTTTAGTGTGAAGTGCGTAAGCAGGAACATGCCTTAGCCAGCCTCATACTCAGGTGCTCACCCCGCCCCTTCCTCCCACATGGTTGCTGCTTGCTTCAGAAGCTGGCTTGGGGAAATCAACCCCCCATTATTGCCAATTGCAGTTACTGGTTTGGATGACACGGTAGGCTGTGGTTAACCTGCAAATTCCTTCTCGGTTGTGCCAGAGGGATACTTGAGCCAGTAGCTCACTTGAGCCCAAGCAAAATGGGGCTTGGGCCATCCTGCCCCTCTTCTCCTGGCTTATATCTTGCTTTCAGAGAACCTCAGCTCACCATTATGTGCAAAATGTGGGTTGTGGGTTACAGCAAACGATGGTTTGTTGCTAAAGAAGCCAACTTGTGAGCTTAATTATTGTTCATCGTAATTTACAATTCCCCCTTCATATATAATGCTAAGCCAAAATCTTTTCTGAAAGCAAACTTTAACGGAGCAGAGATCAGCTGGCCATGGGAGTAGGGTGGAGTTATGAGCGCCAGGTTTTATTTGGCCTCATGGAAGCCAGATGAATGAATGCCATCCTGGCATTAACCATTTCCAGCCTCGTTGACATGGCAAGAACAAATCCTCAGTGGCACAACATATTACAGAGGGATAATAAATTTTGGAAATGGTTGATACATCCACACACACAGGAGCAGCAGGCCCACAGTGTAAAAGTACTGTTTGCTCGCTAGAAAAAAGGCTAAACGTTCCATGGTAGCAGCTGGGATGTAGGGACAGCTTGGCCGTTCCATAGCAAGACATAGCTCCAAAATGGGATTGCCATTCACCAATAGAATGTAACAGAGGGCATGACTTCATAAAATAGTGCATAGCGCTCATCTCGTTGATCTGGGCCAGAAGAGGAGAGCAATGTGGCTGTCGGGGCAGTGGGTGACTCGGCCCAAGCAGTTTGGGGTCTTAGACCAAGACAGCGAGGTCAGCTGTGCCCAGTTGCTCATGAGCTTCTGTGGTGACAATACCTTTCTCTGTCCTGGGTAAAGCTGCACAGAGTGGTGCTCTGGTACTTGCAATGTCATGTACATCTTGGAGGCTGAAATGCAGGTTGGTGGCTTCTGCTAGTCCAGAGCATAAGTGAGGGCTCAGTTTAGATTGGAGGCTCCCCACCCACCTCCTTCCTCTTCCCTGAAGAAAGGCAGAAAAAGCATAACTGCACCTTGCTTTAAGCCTGTATGCAACCAGCTCTGATATTTCCCTAATAGTGAGCGAGGCTGCTGAGCGTCAACAAATGGAGGCCAAAACAGACTCCTGTGAAACAACCTAGGAAGCTTAAAAAGACAAGCTGTTAAAATACTTAAAACAGATTTATTACTTGTTGTATAAATTAGAGTCCCACTTCTAAGATGCGCCTTTGTAAGCAGCGATACACAGTGGGGAGAACTGTACGCAGCTGGTCAGAAATGCTAGGAACTCTGAGCTGCAAATCCTGAGTTTGTTGCTGTAAAAACTCTGTTGCCAGTTGGGGAGGGAGAGCACGGTGTGAGCGACGCCCCAAAACCAAGGCACGCGCAGCTTCCAACCCATCAGAAACTGTAGGAGCCCTGAATCTGCTCATTTCTTTGCCAAACTAAAAAAATTGATACAAAACGGCTCTTTAATCATGGATAGCGCTGGGGCACAATTCCCTCAACCCTGGCCACCGGCTCTTCTGGCTGGAGCCAAGATGAGCTGGACTCCACCGGGGAGCCCGGAAGCTTCCTTCTCAAGGCAGGATGATCCACAGTTGGTGGGGTACGGGAATCGAGGCACTCTCCCTGCCTCGACTCGTCTGCGAGGCGGGGGCTGCAGGTCCCCTCTCCGCCACGGCGCTCTTTCGGCGCTAAACCGCCCGAGCGCCTCGGAAGCGAAGTTGCTGCTCCCTCCGCCTGCCCCTCCCTCGAGCATTTTCCTCTTCCCCTTCCGGAGCGCGGCGCGCCAGCAGCCGACGAAACCATGCCGCTGGACCATCGCCGGGTGCCGGGACCGGAGGAGTCCCAGACGCCGCTGCTCTTCGCGCCCGTCGAGTCGTCGGAGGTTCCGACCCGCGACCCGTCAGCGCTGCAGCCGCTTTTCGCCCGCGCGGGTCTGCTGAGCCAGGCCAAGGGCTCGGCCTACGTGGAGCTCCACGGCGGCACCAAAGTGCTGTGCTCCGTGGCCGGGCCGCGCGAAGCCGGCGGTGGGGCGGGCGCGGCTGCTCCGGGCGAACCCCGCGGGCGGCTGGTGTGCGAGTTCCGACGGGCGCCCTTCTCGGGGCGCGGGGCACGCATCCGCCCCAACGAGCGGGAGCCCGAGCTGGCGCTGGCGCTGCAGGAGGCACTGGAGCCGGCCGTGCGCCTGGCGCGCTACCCGCGGGCGCAGCTGGAGGTGAGCGCGCTGCTGCTGCAGGACGGCGGCTCGGCGCTGGCGGCCGCGCTGTGCGCCGCGGGCCTGGCCCTGGCCGACGCCGGCGTGGAGCTCTATGACCTGGTGGCGGCGTGCGCGCTGTGCCGGGCCCCGGGCCCGGCGGGCGGAGAGTGGCGCCTGCAGCCCAGCGAGCCCGAGGAACGCGCCGCCGACGCCCGCCTCACCGTGGCGCTCCTGCCCTCGCTCAACCAGGTCTCCGGGCTGCTGGGCAGCGGCGAGGGAGGGCCCCCCGACAGCTGGGCGCACGCCGTGCGCCTCGGCCTCGACGGATGCCAGCGCCTCTACCCCCTGCTTCGACAGAGCCTCCTGCGCGCTGCCAAGCGCCGACCCGCGCCGGGCACCCAAGCGCCGACCGACACAGACGCGGCCCAGCCTCCCGCCGCCACCGCCTGAACTCCGGGAGCTTTTCAGGCTGCGTCTCTCTGGACTTCGGCTGCGTCGTGGTTTTGGATCCGGGATCTGAACGTGGTTTACCCGACCTGGGTGAAGTTGCCTGGCCTCCTGGCGAGGAACCGCAACCACGGAGGGCCCAGTCGCGATCCAGGGAAGGCGAGCCGACCCCTTTTTCCCTGGAGGGCAGGCCACATCCACAAGAGACCATCTCTGCAGCTCCGCGCTCTTTGCGAGGGAAACTTTGACGGAAAGGGAGAGACACTTCCGAAAGTCTACCGCACCACCGTCCGGCATAGAAAGCTAGCTTATTAAACGTGCCGGGAATTATTGCTCTGTGTAGTTTTCACCCAGTTGCTGGGATTTGGGAGAGAAAAAATGTGCTTTAAATGTTGTGAATATATGATATGTGGGTGCATGTCCACAGTCTGAGTCTCAGGAAAAACAAAAAAGGGTTATTTGCTGCTGGTTGAATCCAAAGTTCTACCGTGGTCTGAGTTTTCAAATTGCTATCAGTTTGGGATAGTCCAGTTCATTAGTCCTGTGTTGTTGGCGGCTATGTTTGCTTTCAAAATTCCAAAGTTTAAAAAAACTACACTTTGAAAATGTCAAGGAACAAAATGGGTTAATCCACACATCCTGCTTCTTCACCTCCTTTCTTGGAAAGTTACCCTCATTTCAAAGGAATTTTCCTTCCAAATCAGTGTGCTTTGCATTGCGGCAATTGTCAATAAGGCAACCTCATTCTCTGCATTCCTCCCCACTTCACTGAAACTCCTTGCTTTAAAACAGAAACAAAAAATTAAAAATCAGCGTTTTCTCTTAGGAAATACAGCAAGTTTTTTTTTTGTATTGGCTAAATGTTTGTTGCTGAAATTACTCCAGTGTTTTTCAACTTTTGTGTCCTCAGATATTATTGGGACTACAAGTCCCATCATCTCATCTGCTAATCTGGATAAGGATGGGAAGTTTAGCTCAACATCTGGGGACTAAATGCAGAACACTGTATCAGACTACTTCATTATGTAAAATCTCCTTCTGCAGACCGGTGGCATAATAAATTGTGTGTGACCTCCCTTGTTAAAAGGTCAGCCAAAAGATTGAAATGGTTTCTTCCTGCAGGGGTGATGGAAGTGAGCCAGTAACTGGTAATGGGGTCAAGGCAGATGGAGTGTGATTAGCTAATTTGGCAACAAGTTGCAGTGGCCACTTCCAGCACATGGACTCATTAATACTTGGGTCAGATTTACTAGCACCTACTAGCATCTTGTGATATGCAAGGCTTGAGAACCTGTTCTTCATGGAGAAAAGTTTATACTTGTAATAAAGTCTCTTTTTATAATTAAAACACACTATTTTGCATAACTTAAGGCTTTTTTTGTTTTCATGTCTTCTCCCTCTTACTCTCACTGTGGAATTGATGCAGTTGTCTTCAACAGTTTCAAGTTCAGTAACCCACTTTTAAGCCAAACACATTTGGGAGCCCATGTTTTGTTTTCTTGCCATGTATTTGCACGGTGGCAACGCTGCTGCTGTGATCAGGTTTAGATCAGACCGTAACCCAGCATTGGGTCCCAGGCCACCAGTTGAAGTCTACTACTGTAGTGTGTGTGTGTGTGTGTGTGTGTGTGTGTGGACTCCAGAATTTACTAGAGTGTCAACAAATGGGAGTAAACAGGGAAAAGGAAGCGTGAAAATGAGCTACTCTGTAAAATCTGGAATAGCACAAAAGGTGCCCACAAAACTAGATTAGGGTTCAGGTTAGCATAGCCAGAAATAAACCCTGGCACTGACATAAGCACCAGTATATTTAGGTTTAAAGTGAGGTCATATGCGTATCTTTTGCTGGTCCGGTGCAACAATGTCCTGAAAAGATGGTTACTGGGTTAAGTACATTATAAAACCATGCATCTTGTGGATGGGTTTCCTAGACCACTCTGGGGACGTGCCATCTCTTAAGAAGATGGTCTGAACTCAGAACAGCTCCTCTACGAAGCTCACAGGCAACACACATGCCCAATGCTATTATAGAAGACTGAGAAGGCCGACCAGTTGCCAAGTTTCAGACCAGTTCAAAAATATTTGCAAAATGTACTTGCAGTAATCACTCCTGCCTTTGGTTGTCCAGTGGTACAATAAAGCAGCAGCTAGCCATCTACACAGGGGACATTTATGGTTTTGCAGAATATTTGTTCCCCCTCCCTGGATCATCGTAGTAATAGAAATCATAGTCAGTGGATGCGAAGCACAGTCAGAAAGCGAAGCCCTACTTCAGGTTGTGCAGCTGGGAGCCAAAAACGCAAACACCTTTAGAAGGGATTAAGTCCGAAATGGAGGGAAAGCCTACCAGTGGCGACTAGGCACAATGGCTGCATGCCACCTCCAGGGTCCAAGGCACCACATGGATGCCTCTGAACATCGGTCCCTGCTGGGAAAACTGCAGCAGGAGGCGGCTTTGGTTGTCACCTGGGCTTTCCAGAAGTACCCAACCAGCTTCTATGGCAAACAGGATGCTGGATTAGACCTGCAATGGGAATTCTTCTGGAGACCATTAGGTATGTGGGTCCAGGCTGATGGAAGCCGGGAGATCAACATCTGGGACACCAGAGAGTTCCCATCCGTGGATTGGATGGGCTTTCTGTCTGATCCCACAGGGTTTCTCTTCTGGGTCTAGAGCAGCCTTTCCTAACCTGGTGGCTTTGTAGTTTCAGACTACAACTCCTCAGCCCTAAGCCAGATTGGGCAATGGTCAGGGATGATGGGGGTTGTAGTCCAGCAACATCTGGGGGGCTGTGGACTCGGGCTGTGCTGCTTTGCCCACATACCTGGGAGGAAGCCCCACTGAAGCTCATGGGATGTACTTCTGAGCAGACACATCAGGCTCAGAAATGATAAAAGGCAGCAATCAATCTGGTCTGGCACATGGTGAATCTGTAACTAAGACAGGACAGCAAGCAACACATCATTATCAGTAGGAGATGGTGACTGCTTTATTTTTTGTTTAATGCTGAGCTGGGCAAGTGCGAAGTTGGCACTGCCTGCTTTGCCCACCCATCTCCCACATTGGCATATTTTAATTTTCACAACAAAGAACACCAAGCTGCTTCTCCCTCGAACGCGTCACAGGAGTCTCTCTCTGCCAGGCCAGGAAAAGGTGCGAGGGAGACCGTGGTGGGCCTCTCGGCCTCTGCACCAGCCCTGACGGCGGGGAACTGACGCCGGACGCAGCACCAGCCAGAGGCATCGGAAGGAATACAAAACACAGGAAGGAAACGCCGGGCAAAGGGGTTGGGGGCACTCCAGGTCTTCTTACTGGCTGCCTTCCAGGTCCAACGTGTGGTTCCTTGCCTGCAATGAAAGAAGAGGCTTTGTCAGCCTCGTCTCTGAGGTATAACTCTGCATTTTCTCTGTTGAATCCTCAGCCCCAATCTGCACTGCATACTTAAAGCAGAGTTGAAGCACTTTCGACAGGCACAGCTCCCCACCAAATAATCCTGGGAACTGCAGTTTGATAAGGGTGCTGAGAGTCAATATTCCTATTCATCTTGGGGGGCTAAAATTCCCAGCGTTTCCCTAAGCAGGAATGGTTGCTAAACCCCTGTGAAGAATTTGGGCCCCTGGTGTTTGCTCTACAAGTCTTCCCTATGCCCCTCTGGCCATCTTGCCTCTATGATAGGCACAGTCCCTCCTCGTCACATGACAAACACAACATTGATCAAACCAAAACCATTCAAACACTCAACATTTGATGATGGCCGTGACCTGACCTTTGCGCAACTTGTGGAGTTAGCGGACTTCCAATAGCCTGAGAGAGCTCCTACCAGCTCTCCCGCCCCAAAGCTTGGAAGGTGTGTGTGTCTCTGTCTTGGGGCACATAATGAGATGCAAAGCTTGCTTAATGGCGCAGGTGCAGGTAAGGCAGAAAAGCCTAGGAAACGGTGCAGCCTTGCTTTGCACAAAAAGGCAGAGGGGGAAGGCTCAGTGGGCTCTTGCAATGGACAATCCTGAGAGACCCTGGTAGCTTTTTCTGCATAAGGTATCACCTTGACCATTGACGCTCTGGACAGGTGCGGCTTGCAATGCTGTAGCAATAAAAAGCAGTACTGTGTCTGCATGGTATCACCAAAAAAATCACATTGCGTTCCCGAATTTCCACTGAAGAGGGAGGGAGAGACCTGCAGCCCTTCTTGCTATTCCGCCCTCGGTGCTGCCACTCACCGCCTCTTCAGTGTCTGTGCTCTCCTCTGCACTGTCCACCTCCGGCAGAGCAGCCCGGCCATCCTGCACAGGGCTCTCCTTCCTCCGGGTGGTCTCCCCTGCTGAGTAGGAGGCCTCTGTGCTGGCGGCTGCTTTCTTCTTGACCTCCTTGGAGCCTGAGGGATGAGACAAAACAGAGAAGCAGGCCACCTTACACCCCCTTACCCATTCACCACACTTTTCCACACCACCTTTTTCCTGGCGCTGGGTGCCGTTTGTGGTGCTCCCAGGCAGTCCCCCTGAGCACTGAGCCTAGGTTTGCTATGCTGCCACAAGGCAGGTGCAGTCTGCTCCACTGGGCCAGGTCCTGCGGATCAATGAGTTTTCAGGCAGGCAGGAATCCTAATGATGCTCCAGCCCACAAGCCTGCTGTAGTCAAGGAAGCTAGGATTTAGAATTTCTAGTCAAGTTTTGTGACCAGAAGATCTGATCTTTGCTTTGTGTGCATGTATGCTTGTGCCTAAGACCTGCAACAAAATGCTGCTGTTCATCCTCACAGCTCCTCGACTCTCGCGTGCCTCCTCACCTGTGGGCTGCTCCCGTCGCTGGTCCATCCGGTCGACGCTCTCCAGCAAGCTGTCCACCTGGGCTTTAATCTGACTTAGCTCTCCCTTGATGGAGTGCAGCTCCTCTGCTCGCACTGGAAGGGAAAGACAGCGTGAGCGGCCTAAACCGCTTTACTGGCACCCCGTAGAAACGTACGTGGGTGGGGAGGGGTTCACACCAGCTCTTCACTGGTTCTGTCACTGGGAGGCTGTGGGGGGGGGGAGAGGCTACAAGTTGTGTCCAAGTGCGTGGATCAAAACCGCGGTCAGCTGGCTGCTCTCCTTAGCTCATGGAAGCTGTGGTGGGCAAGGAGCTCATATTTACAAATCAAAAGGGCCTTGGCACATGCATGGATACAAAATTCCATCTGAAGCATTGCTGGTTTTTGAACTCTGAGCCCAAATGAAGTACCGTGTTGGCCCAAATATAAGCTGTACCCACAAAGAAGCCGGGGGGGGGGGAGAGAATACCCAAATATAAGCTGCTCCCTTAAAATTGTGTCTTATGCTGCCATGGCGCCCGCCACCTTGCCTCACCGGAAGTCTCGTAAAAGCCGGTTTTTGTAAAGTCGCGAATTTAAGCCACACTTTAACTTTTCATGGTCGGAATTTTGGGGGGGGGAAGTGTGGCTTATATTCAGGCCAATATAGTAACATGTTTCTGCGAGAAACACATCAGGACGAGATAAATGGAAATAAAAAAATAGAACCTGTACCCCAAAGACTGGCTGGTGAGTGCAAAGCAACATGTGAAATTCCTTTCTTTCCCCATCTCCCTGACTACTGTTTCCCAGTTCACTGCCTGCTTTACACCCTTCCATGAGACTCCCTGCTCGTCAGCTTTGCTCCCTTTTAGACCCTCTTCCTAGCCCACAGGCCACCCGGGTGCTCATAAGTGGGGGGTTTTAGTCACATCCAAACAGACTGCTTTCCCGTCCCTCAGAGAGCCTGGACTGCAAACATTCTTTGACAGGCTCATTCACTGTCAAAAGAGTGCCCTTGGCACCTGGCACACCAGGCCCTCTCTGCCCCAAAGCGCTTACACTTCGTTCGGCCTGCCGTGGAGCCGCTGCTGCCCCTCAGCCCCGCGTGGGGACCCAAGCTGGCCTTGCCCCCGGCCCCCAAGTGGCTTCTCCTAGCCTTGACCGGGATGTGAGTGATGAGCGGAGGAATCTTCTGATACTCGTAGACCCTGCAGGAAACGAGAGCAAGAGGGTCAGTTGCAGAATCCCCTTGAAACCACAGCTCAAATGTGTGTGGGTTTTTTTTTTTGCTGAGGTCCAAGGATATGGTGGGGGGAAACCCACTCCCACTCGTTCTGTTGATGGGCAGACAATGAGGGAGGGAGAGCAAAGCCCCAAAACACACCTGTAGGGCAAATCCTCTTTATAGAGCTCATAGTCCAGGTCACAGGTGCTGCTGCAGACAAGAGAAGAAAAGGTAATTCTGTGCCATTTCATGCTTCCCAACATCCTCAGCTGCACCATGAGACAGGCGCATGGAAAATTGCCTTTGGCGCAACTGTTTTTTAATTTATTTCTGTTTCATTCCTTTGTATCCCAGCCTCCCTCCCTCCCTCCCTCCTCCTCCTCCACCACCTTGTCATCGCAACTGCCCTGAAAGGTAAAGGTAAAGGGACCCTTGACCATTAGGTCCAGTCGTGACCGACTCTGGGGTTGCGCGCTCATCTCGCATTATTGGCCGAGGGAGCCGGCGTATAGCTTCCAGGTCATGTGGCCAGCATGACAAAGCCGCTTCTGGAAAACCAGAGCAGCACATGGAAACGCCGTTTACCTTCCCGCTATAGCGGTTCCTGTTTATCTACTTGCATTTTGATGTGCTTTCGAACTGCTAGGTTGGCAGGAGCTGGGACCAAGCAACGGGAGCTCACTCCGTCACAGGGATTCGAACCGCCAACCTTCTGATCAGCAAGCCCTAGGCTCAGTGGTTTAGCCCACAGCGCCACCTGGGTCCCACCCCTGAAAGGTAGGCCAGCACAAAATCACCCAAGGAGCTTCATGGCTGGGGGGAGCGGACACTGGGTCATCCCAGTCCAGGTCCAACACTCCTGGCCCAGAGATGGGGAGCCTGTGGGGGGGCAGATATCCCTGGGCTCCAGCTCTTATCAGCCCCAGCCAACAAGGCCAATAGCTAAAAATGATGGGAGTTGGGAGCTCCTGTGCCGTCTGAAGGGCCACAGGCACCTCACTCCCAACCTCCCACTCTAACCACTGTATCAAGCTGCCCCTCCATCTCTACACTGCCTTTCTGCCATCAGCAAGGCGCCTTGCGACAATTTTTGTTGGAAACAAGACTTGTGTTGCCACACGCATCTCAAGTGTTGACCCACCACAGGAGGCAGCCCTATCGATTCCTCTGGGGCTTTGGCTTGAATAAACGAAGGCTGCAAAACGGGAAGGAAATCTGGGTTTTGTAACTCGTCAGCGTGACAGTAGTGTATATGCGGTAGCATATTTAGCATGCCAAATCATGCATGGTGCAAGCTCCCCTGTGCAGATTTTAGGCATTCAGGTGTATATTCATTTCCCAGTTTATACTGGCCCTGGTGCGCCTGAGACTAAAGAGGAGAGAGGTTAGTAATGCTTTAGTTGCAGGGGTGCCACAACACACACACACACCACCTTGACTTCAGTTGTGATTCCTGGATTGCAAGGGATAGGACTAGATGAGCCTTGGGGAAACTTTCCAACTCTACAATCCTATGATTCTGTCCCTTTTGGCTGCTCTCTCAGCTACTGTTCCAGAGAAGTACTGTGGGAGGCATGATTTGGCTAAAACTGGAGGGATCGGCATGGGAGAGGGGGTTGAGTTTGCAGATTTCCTTAAGTCACTCCGCCTTTTCTCCAATAATTTGAGCACTGGAGGAGGTAGCCAGAAAGGCCGTGGGGCGCACGCAGAGGAATGAATGCAAAACAACCAGATCCTAAACAGTTATTGCAATATGTCAAATGCTACGTAATTATATTCTATATTAAAACGTATATTTATGCCACTTGAAAGCAAGTGCCTGCCACTTATCCTTTTTTCCCAGAGCGTTTGTGGTCTCTGGAAGGTAGGGGCTGGTTTACTCCTTTTATTCCAGTAGAATCCAGCCTGCAGGATTTTCCTTCTGTTCCCACAAGTTAAAGAACCAGGGGAGATTTCATTTCTTTTTAAAATGGAAGTGGAGAGTTGAAGGTAGGGCAACCTTAAGCACCCAGAACCTGCCTTTTGGCTATGAGCTCTGCTGGCCTATGGGGAAGAAACAGGCCCAGGAGCCTCTTCCAGACACTGGAAGGGGCAAGAACTTCCTCCAGGACCCCTAACCAGGGAACACTAGGTGGTGTGTGTGTCCCACACCACCACCACCACCCCGAGAGGAGGCTCCAGCTCCCAAACCCCCTGACCGCTGATCGGAGCTGTAGTTTGACAACACCCGGCCTGCCCTTTGGCCAAAGTGTGGGGAGTGAGATTGGGTGGGTCAAGGTTCTTTCAGCGAGGAATCAGCCCGGACTCCAACCCTCCACCCCCTGCTGATCTTCCATCAGAGATTCTTGATGTTACATTTCAGGGGTGGTGGTTTCTGTGTGCCAGCTGCATACCCTTCAGGTTCAAATGGAAAGGGGTGGAGGGGGGGGGGGAAGGCTGTCAGCAGGAACGCCTCCCCTGAAGCAAGGCGCTGATGCGCCTGTAATAAATCTCATGCCACATGAGCAAGCGAAAGAATGGGGAAGGAACGCTGCGGCCAAGCCCCTTTGGGCTCTGGGCTCTTTCATCTCCCGCATGACATTTTTTTAACGGGGTGTGTGTGTGTGTGTCTTTTCCTCTGCACTGCATGGCAAGCTGCACCTGCCAACATTCCCTCTTCACGACTCGACTATTAAAAGGCACACGAGTCCCAAACGGTGTATGTCTGTGGCTCCGTTTCCCAGGAAACCAGCTAGGCCGTCCCCGTCCCCCCTGGACGGAGCGGGAATCTTCCATTTCACTGCCCTCACCCTGGCCCAGCATTCCTGCCCAGCTTCCCCCACACAAGAGACTTTGCCCAAGTGGAAAGCCTGCACAAATCCACTTCTGGACCAGGAAAGGGTCCAGAATCAAGGGGGCGGGTGGGGGTGTGAGACGCCCTTATTTCCAACTCCCTCTGGCATTCAGGTGTGTGTGTGTGCGTGTCGAATTCTATCTACAGAGCCATCCCACAAGGGAGTGCGTGGGAACCAAGTTGCCAGACATGCGCCGGGAATGTTTTGCAGAATAATGGGGGGGGGGGAATTCCGCTCTGCTTCCTCCCAGAAGCCTCCCCCTTACTGTGCATCTGCACCGTCAATCTCTGTAGCGGCTGCCTTGATGCCAGAAGGAGATTTGTTTTATGCAGCTTTTCTCTGCCTGTCCACTCGGAAACTGCCATAGCGAAATCTCCCTGCCACAAAGCAGCGACCACGTCCCAGGGGTGATGGCCTGTCCATCTGCTAAAGCAGGGGCGCTGGCATTGGCCAAACTGGCTCTGGAAGCTGGCAGGGGGTGGTGGATCCTTTACCTGCCTTGCCCCGCCCACCCACTCTTCGGGCCCAACCACACAAGGTGAACACGACTCGTGGGTTCCTCCTTCGTTAGAGATACTGAAGGTAGACAGCCAGGGGAGAGACTCCATCAGGCAAGGCCTCTTTCCACCTGCCTTGCCTCGCCCCCTCCGGCCCTGGGACTCCTCATAAGGAAGCTGTGCCTGGAGGAAGAACTGTGAGGGGAGAGACTCCATCAGGCAAGGCCTCTTTCCACCTGCCTTGCCTCACCCTCCAGTCTCTATTTTTCAATTTGCATTGTATTGTTTTATGCACTGTGGCTTGCTGTTGTTTTATTGATTATTGTTTTGTAATTATTGTAAATGTTAAGAGTGGGTTTCTGTTTAATTTTCATATGCTGATATTATTCTATACTATTGTAATGATTGTTGAACGTTACATTATTTGATTGCTTATTTTAAAGCTATGTTTTATTATCATATTTATGTATTGCATTAGATTGTTATAAGCTTGTTTTGTATTTCATAAGATTCTGTTTCTTCAGCTTGTAAACCGCTTTGAGTATTGTATGATAGAAAGGCGGTATACAAATTAAAAGTGATGATGATGATGATGATCGTTCCCCTCACTGCAAGAAGTGAAGTTACAGGGAACCAGGCAGAGAGCCTTCTTGGCAGTGGCACCCTTCCTGTAGAATGTCCTCCCATCAGATGTCAAGGAGATAAAGGACTACACAACTTTTAAAAGACACCCGAAGGCAGCCCTATATCAGGAAGTTTTTTAATGTTTGACGTTTTATTATGCTTTTATATGTGTTGGAAGCTGCCCAGCGTGGCTGGGCCAACCCATCCAGATGGGTGGGGTATAAATAATAAAAATATTATCATCATCATTATTATTGGTCAAGAATGCTGCAGCTACATGCCCGGTGTGGCAAAAGGACTCTTTCTATCCTATGATTCTACACATACAGAGGTATTTTAAAAAATGCCTAGGGAAATATCAAAAGGCAGTTCTGGCCCCCATTATTTTCTTCTGGGACTGCTCACTGAAGAATGGGGCAGGGAATGGGGAGAAGTTCTCCTGGGGTGCCTTGGTGGTCATCTTATTGTATAGCTAGCCCTGCAAGTCTCCAACACTGATGTCCTCTGGTTGCTGTTACTTGGCCCATGTTTTGCAGATTTTAATTTTTTAAAAAACTTGTTTTACAAGGAACCCCCCAAAAAATTCCAGAGCAGAACCAGCAGGACTGCCACCGGTAGAAGGGGCAGCTGGTCGTCTCTTCCCCGTAACTAGCAGAATCGTAAGAACTTGTGCAAAATAAACATGTGTGTTGTTATCTTTAGAGAGAATACACAGACCCTGGCTTATGGCACAGGCTTTTCTTTCGGCATCACAGCCCTTCTTCCTCTGGCTCCAGCAGACCAGATTTCTAGAAGAGCGTTGAAGAAAAGGGCAGGAAAGTGTGTGTCATACACAAGAGACACTTAGCGTGGCCTGAGCTCTGGTGGGCAAGAACCTGAGTGATGAAGGAGGATGCCTGATGAAGGTTTCCAAAGGCTCAGGCCATAATAAAACCTATTGCTTTCCTGCGGTCTCTCCTCTCCTCTTTCACAGGCTCTTTGTATGCAACAGGGCAGATCCTGGAACTCAGCCAGTGCCAAACCCAGACAGGGGCCAAATGGTGGAGGAGAAGGCCTGTGAACCAGGGAGGGTGCTCAGCTCCCGGGGCCTATTCCCCTGGGCTACAGGACAAAGGGAGCTATAGGGTTTCAGAAGGACTGAAGAATGGCTCACACCAGCCGGCAATAGCAACACCCCTCCTTTTAAAGGCATGGCGAGACGGCACGTTGGCAGCAACAAGGGGAGCCGAAGCCAGGAATTTGGGAAAAGCTGTTGCGTAGCAGCTATTGTTTGCCCCTCCAAGTTATTTTGGGAGGCTTTGTTCAGTCCTTTTGTTTTCCAAGTTTCCATCTGTGGGTTCAGCAACGCTGGTTCTCACTCCTGTGACCACAGGCCTGCAAGGCCACAATCCGGGGGGGATGGAATCACCTCAGTTCCCTCCAGCGTTTGCTCTTCTCCAGACCCCATTGATTTCCCCGAAGGAACATCTTGAGGACACGGTTCCTCAGAGCAGTCTCACCCAACACACAAGCTAATCGGTACCAGGCGGCCACCATTTTAAAATTTCCAACTGTGTCCCAAAGAAGCCTTATGGCGGATGTTCTGTGGCACTGTGGGAAATTTAAGATGGCCGCTTGCAGCCACCCTGTGCAAGGGCTCCAGGACAGGGGTCAGCATCAGTGAAGGGAGCTTGGGCTTACTAAGAAACTGTCCTTTACACCCTCGGTTAAATGACAATTCCCAGGATTTATAGCAGTTACACTTAAAACTGGAAAACCTCCTCCATCAAAACAACTCATTGAGAGACAGAGTTGTTATGTATCCTGAATTTTTGAGTCCAAGAGATGGAGAGAAAAGCTGCCCTAGTGGGCAGCAATCCCCTAGAAGGAACAGGTCAATAGCTTGGTGGTGCTCCTGGATTTGGCCTTCTCGCCGGAGGCTTGGATGACTTCATTGACTAGGATTGTATTTATAAAAAATAAATAAATAGGAGTGCCTTTTACCCGCTCCATCCGGTTTGCTGGTTTTGGACAAAGACACCTTGACCACAGTAGTCCATGTTCTGGTAACTTCCTGACTGCCATGCTACAAGGTGCTCTCCATGGAGCTGCCCTTGAAGATAACTCAGAAGCTTCAAATGATCCAAAATGCAGTGGCAAAATTACTGGCTGGGGTTCCACTTAGAACAGACGCAACTCCTGTTATAATTGCCAGTTCATTTCCATGGCCAATTCAAGGAGCTCACACTGGTGTTTAAAACCCTGAACGGCTAAGGCCCCAAATATATGAAAGCTTGCCTCCTTCCCTACAGACCCTCTCAGGTGTTGGGATCAGGCAGAGGGGTCTCTCTCTCTCTCTCTTTCTTTTTCTTTCTCAGGGCTAGGCTTCCTCAGCTTTGGCAATGCGTAAGTGGCCACCCAACCGTTCCCCGAGTCTGCTTCCAGACAGGTGTTTTGATGTATTTTTGCAGCATCTGCACAACAACGTTGGCATCAAAACACCATCTCTTATCACCCACCCATTTACCCTCTCTGCAGGGGAAATCCAATCATCACAACAAATCCTGCTGCTAGCAACTCATCTGAGATATCTCAGCAGCCCACTCGCAATTTTTTTTGTGTGTGTTAAGATGCACCGAGAGCCTCTTAGGGCTATGAAGCAGGCTAGCAATTGTTCTAAATTAATGATAAAAACCAACCCCATCCCTGTCTGGGAGCACCCCTAACCTCCTGTTCTGTCTTGCCTTTGCCCTGGAGCCGGTTCTGTCCTACCTACAAGAGGACGCTGTTCCTGCCACAGCTCCTTCACATGGGGAGATCAGGCAGAGATTATGGCTGGATAGCCAGCACCGGATCCCACCAGAATCTAAGAGGACGGGGAAAGAGTCTTGCAGTCACTGCCTCCCCCCAACCCCAACCCCACGGCTTCCTCTTCTCAACAGCTACAGCCAAACAATTCCCATTACCAGCCATATAAATAAATGCAAAAAAGAAACCCCCCCAAAAAACACCCTTCTGCCTAATCCCAGGGTTATAAGCTGTTTTCTTGGCAGCAGAATACCCTCCACGTGAGGATCTAGCAGGATGAAGCAAAGCGGCGATAGAAGATCACAGTGCTCGTCCCTCTCTCTACAGCCCTGCAAAATAGGAAACTGAACGCAGCCCATGAAACTTAGCTGGTTCTTATAAAGAGGGTGAAACAGGGTGGCATCGAAAAGAAAGCAGAAAAGCAGCCAGGCCAGGTTAGTGGCTTTTGGGGGAGGGGTTCCACAACCACAGTGGAAAAAACCCTCCCGCTGGAGCCTACCTGAGAGAAAACTGAGAGTTGAAGCAAAGCTATAAATACGATTCCCGCACTTAGTTCTGGCTAACTATTTGATTGCCCCATTCGGGACCAGCGGAAGCTTCCGAACAGTTTGCAAGAGCAGCCCCACTTATCACTTACTGCAGTAGTCAAGCCTGCACCTATCCCTTGGGCTTCCATGTTCCCCCTTCCTAGCACTGCTCCAGCTTTGTGTGTCATGAGCTAATGAAGGGAAAAAGCAGTCCACCTGAGGGCAACTGGAGCCTAGTTGCAAGAGGCACAGAAATATAGCAAGCAGCACATTTCCTGGCCAGAGGATAAGTGGTAGCTGGAAACTTTCAGTTACCAGAGCATGAGTAGCTGTGGCAAAAACCATCTGCCAGCAACTCTGGGTGCAAAAAGCAGCAGCAACGCCTCTTGATGGGAGCCAAGCAGCCACTCTAGACCAAGCAGAGGCTTTTTTGAATTGCCCACAACGTCCCAACATCATGTCTGGACACTGCGGGGAATTTTAAACGGCAGCTTGTCACCACCCAGCAGAGGAGGCTTGAGAAGGGCATCAGCGCTCAAATCCCCACTCGGTCATGATGCTCACCAGGTGACCACGGGGACCAGTCACCGTCTCTCCGCTTAATCTACCTCGCAGGGTTGTTGTGGGGGATTAAAGGAGGTTGGGGAGAATTATGTACACCATCTTAAACACCTTGGGACGGGGGAAGGTGGAACATGAAGGCAACAAGTGCAAATAAATAAAAATAAATCGTTCACCACCAGCAACCAGGAATTCCATGCCAGGGGGTGCCCTGGAACTCAACCCAGGCAGTGAGTGGGTTGGAGAAAGAGATTCTCAGGGCCATTTCCTTCTCTTCCTCCTCTGGAGGGGGTGGGCACCATGACCAGGTCATAAGCAGCTGGTACAACTCCCATCACCCCGAGTATTGACCTTGCTGGCAGGGGCTGATGGGAGCCGGAGTCCAACGACTCCTGGAGGGCCACACAGATTGCCCTTCCCTGCCTAGACACAGTAAATGGGACATTGCACAGCCGGATCCAATCCGTGGTGACAAAAGACTCACGGGTACAGGCTTCCGCTGTGTTGCCTCTTCTGGCTTGGCCTGGCGTGGCTCAGTTTAGGCTCCCGGGCCATGTCGAGATCTAGAGAAAGAGGAAGACCATGAGAGAGAAACCCCAGGGCAAGGAGGCCAGAAGCCCAGGAGGGGGCAGGCTGGGTGGAGGCCGCTGTCACTCCAGAAGGGACCTCCTAACAAAGTCCAAGACTAACCCCATCCGGCAGGGCAGATCCTTACAGCATCTCACAGGGATATAAGCCAGCTTAGAATTTTCAGGTCCGTGTACAGACAAGAGTAGCCTCTGTACTGTAGATACAAGGAACTGAAATGCATTATTATTATTATTATGTTATTAATTTATTTATTACTCACCCTAGGGTGTCAGAGTAGCTTACAGCACTAAAAACTATACAGTATTAAAAACAATTAAAGCAACTTAATGGTGTCAGCAAAGGCAGTGTCCCAGCATGGGGGGGTGGCCAAAGAGATGCCCCCCACTCATTTATACAATCTGTCTACAAGGCAAATCAGAGCGGTGTCTCATTATTGTCCTTTACTTGGCAGGACAGCCGGGAATAAAAATACTTGCCTGCTCAACTGCATCTTAATACTCTAACCAAGTTGAAAAATTAGTTAGAACACCATGTTAAGTGTTTACATATTATTATTATTTTGCCACTGTGCACGAGCCACAGAGGCAGAATCCCTGCCTGCTACAGGACTCTGCCAAGCCTCTGAGGCTGGGCATGTGCTCCTTGGGCCTGGGCACCTCCAATTCCAGGACACCATCAAAGGCCCAGAATCAGGGGAGTTGAGCTGGAGCCCTCGGGCATCTTGAGCCCCCTTTCCTGCAAGACACAGAGAGAAATGTGGGGAGGGGTCCCGGCTTACTCATCCCAAGGTAAGGATGCTTTCTCTTGGTCTGGCAAGCGAAAGTTTCCCAAAATCTAATGAGGCAGACTCTCAGGATAGGCCATCGAGGCCTACAGTGCATCAGCGCCTGGTCCCCAGGCAGGTCCCCGCCTGGGGAGGGCTTCCTAGAAGCGCCACCCCGAGACCCCTCCAAGTTGCCCTAGCCAGCTCTTGTGCTGCTCCACGGCAGGCCTCAAAAAAATAAAATAGACATGCCAATTTCTCTTTCTTTCTTTTTTAAAGAGAGAGCTCTTATCAATCCTCATCCAACTTTCCTCCCACCCAGAGTTGGGCCCAGTAAAGATGTCTCTCTGAAGGATCCAGAAGCGACCCCCCTCGCTTCGTTCTGCAAGCAAGAGGCGCAAAGCAAATGGAAGGGAAAGGGCGCGCGCGCGCGCCCCTCCTGCGCAGCGAAATCAAAGGAGGCGGCGTGGGGCTTTTGATGGGGACCCAGCGGATATATCCTCCTCTTTCCCCCCCCCCCCGCGTCCCCCTTCCTCTTTCATTGCTTCCTGGCGGTGGAGCCCTCCCCCCCTTCCTGCCCCCCTTTTTGAGAGGAGGGCGACAGCGGCGACTCCCCCCCCCCACTCCCAAGCACGCAGGCCGGGGGTGAGGCGGGGGTTATATGGACGGGGGAGGGACACACACACACGAGCGGTACTCACAGCGCCAGCCCACTTCCCGGCTGCCGAAGAGGGTCATGCCACCCCAAGGGGGGGAGGGGAGGAAGAGGGGGGGAGCCCCGCGGCCGGCCGGCCCAGCAGCGAGGAAGGGATGCCTTTCTCTCTCCTACGAGCCCCCAACAAGGTGGTTGCAGCAGCAGCAGCCTAAGCGCTCTTGACTAAAGAAAGGAGGGTCTCTATCTGCCTCCCCCCCCCAGCCTGAATGTCGGCCGGAGGAACGTACCATCTGCCCTGGTGCGGAGGGGGAGACGAAGAAGAGGAGCAGGAGGGAGCGAACCATCTCCGCCACCCGGCGGGGGGGGCGTTGTGGGAGGGGAGGGGCTGAGCTCCCACATATACACACGCCTCTGCTTCTTGAGCAACCAGAGGGCTATTGCCTTGCAGGGGGGCGCCTTGCATGCTCCAGTCCCCTCCCCTCCCCCCGCGCAAGGAAATGGTGGGGGAGGTGGGCGCCCCTGGTCTAGCTCTTCCGCAGCGCATGCGCGAAACTGCAAGACCCTACCACCACCACCGAAGAAGAGTAGCTGCCCTAGGTGGTGGTCGTGGGACTGCGTGGAGAAACCTCTTGGGGCGCCAAGGGAATAAGCAGGAGCCCCCCCCCGGTTCTCTAGGCCGTGGGACTGCCCCCCCCCCACTCTGCAGAGCTACCTCAGGCCATTCAGCCCAGGGACTGAGGCTGCTTCCATTGAAAGCACTTTCTTTGGCCCCCATCTAAGAATCCTGGGGACTGTAAGTTTATTAAGGGTGCTGGGACAGTGTCCTGCCCCCCCCCGCCAGACGGGAACCATGTGCATTAAATGTATGGTAGATATGCTTCACAAAGAATATTTCCCCCCTCTCGCAACATCTTGCCAAACTACAGTTCCTATGATACCGCAGGAGCGGGTGAGGGAGTTGTGACCATTAACCCTGGTATAGAAGCAGCAGAATCTGGAGGTGCTGGTATTCAGGATTTATTGGGGGGGGCAGTACTGAGCTATCTGTGATGTGATTGGTCAGTTAAGTATTTTTAATTATTTACTTGAAGGGGGGGCAACTGCCTGCCCCACTACCCTATGACTATGCCCCATAGAGCAAGTTTGTGGGTGGCCAAATTTTGCTCAAAATGTGCCAATCCTGGGCCCCTAAACTTCTTGCAGCGCTGGGGAAACAGTTCCAAGGTGGTGCTGCTGGGAAGATTTCCTAACTAGGTGCTGACACCATCAAGATTTGTGTTGTTTAATAGTAACTTCATGTGGCCTGTGCAAGTTAAATGGGAACGCAGAAAGCTGCAAGCACACTGTAAACTGTGTGGACCAGCCAAGTGCACTAGGAGAAAGGCAGGGAACAAATGTTGCTAAGTAAGCATGAATAACATTCGTTTGAGGTTTTCTAATTCCCCCTCCTCCTCCTCCCCAAGCCTCTTCACATCCAGCTGTCTCTCCAGCACCCTCACAGGAGGCAATTTGCAACATGTCACACAGAGAAAGAGAGAGGGAGCTTGCAACCCCCTTGCAAATGGAGTGTGTGCTGCAGCCATGCTTTGCTTAGGCAGAGGTGTCAAGCGAGAGGGGGGAGGAAAAGCAAAAGAGAGATAAGAGGGAAATTGAAAATCACTGGCAATTTGCAACTAGGGGGACAGGCAGTAGCTGGGGCTGTGCATCCATCTTCATAAGGAGTTCTCAGGATTAATGCAGGAAAACATCAGTCACCTGCACTAGGCCAGGCTCTGGGCTTTATTAGCAGGAAGAGAAAGCCTGGTAGGGGTTAGTAGGGGTGGGGCACAGTATTCCCCCCTCTTAACAGGAAAGGATGTGAATTCAGGCCCAGGTTATGAATCTGGGTGTATACACACACCATACCTTAAGAGCACATTTAAAGCCCACAATGCTCCAAAAGAATCTTGGCTGTGGTAGCTTACCCCTCACAGAGCTACAGTTCCCAGTCCCCTTGACAAACTAAAGTTCCCAGGATTCTTTGAGGGAGGTTTAAACCAGACTTGTCCTCCAATAGAGGACTGCTTTAAGTACTGCTAGTATATGGATACTGTGTTAAAAGATGCTGATCAGAATGTGTGTGTGTATATATATATATATATATATATATATATATATATATGTGTGTGTGTGTGTGTGTGTGTGTGTGTGTGTGTGTGTGTATATATATATATATATATATATATATATATATATATATATATATATAGGACATGTGGGTAGGTCTCCACTTTTCTCCGAAACAGCTTGACCGATTGCGTTCAAATTCGGACACAATGTCCCATGCAAATGTCTGAAGGATCTTAGAAAGTTTGCAAATACAAATGTCACACCTGGGCCACATAAGACCCCCCCAAACCCCTGTTCCAGAACACACCACTCATGGTGGGACCAGTCACAGGGATGAGCCAGTGGGGGTGGGAGAAGAGGGGGCGTGATAGGTCATGGGTCAGGACAGGAAGGGGGAGTCACAGGGATGTGCCTGCGTAAACAGAACACACGTAAATAGGGGGACTCTGAAGGTGAAGGGAGTCTGAAGGGGGACTCTGTCTCAATTTAACAGACTGAGCCACAGTAACGCGTGGCAGGGCCAGCTAGTCATGTATACGGTATTATTAAATCAGACCTTTGTGGTTTCCAAAGGACTCCTTTTTGGAAAGCACTAGGCAAGATTTAAAAGCCTGATCTTCAAAATTAAAAAGTGGGATGTGGGGGCGAGAAGCATTACTAAAGAAAGGATCCTTTTTAAAAAGCATTTCCTTTGATTTCTTGTTATACTTTATGGAGCCAGAGCTTAGACAGCACACGCAAGCAAGCAATTAAACGGGGATTTGTGCCTGTAGCATGCACACTTAATATACCTGCTTACAACTCAGCATGTACAGCTGGGAGAGGAGGAGGGGGAATGGGTGCCCATGACACAGCAAGGTGCCTTATTGCAAGTCAGGCTCTTGGTCCATCTTTTCCACTCTCACCTGGAGATGCCAGGGGTTGAACCCAGGAACTTCACAATGCAACGGGCATGGCTCACACCAACTTTTAAGCCAGGCCCTGTTGCTGTCCCTTTAACCCACAGTTGGATCTGCAGAAGTTAGCAGGTGATCCCATTTAGCTCCAGGCCCTCAGAAGTTCCACCTGCTGATTTCTAAGGATCAAACTGCTTTAAAGAGACAGGCTTTTTCTCCCTGGTCAGTTGACCAAACCACGGACTTCCCCACTGGCTGCTGAAATGGCCACCTTCCTGTGGATGCTCCCACATGGGGTAGGCAGGCAACTCTCCAAAAAAGAGTCATTTTCTAAGAACATAAGAAGATGCCCTGTAGATGCCAAAGGGGACCCGTCTAGTTCCAACATCCTGGTCTCACAGTGGTCCAATCAGAGGCCACCAAAGGGAAATCCACAAGCACAAGCACTCTCTCCTCCTGTTGCTTACATCAACTGTTACTCAGAAGCAATGCTGTCTCTGGCTATCACTCATAGCCGAGTAAGATTGTCTTCCATAAACACGGTTTTAACGGTGAGTCCATAAGTGACTGTGGAGGCCAGTTCTGGATCCACACGTCCTTCCACAGTGAGGACATAGGTTTCCGGGCGGAAGTTGATCATGGTGACGGTTTGCCAAGCGTGACTTCCTCTTTGCATGTTTCTCCCTTTTGTCCTGAGTTTGAGCATCTTCAAAGCTCATGACACCTTTGGTAAAAGCTGCTCTCCAATTGGAGCACTCGCAGACCGTTGTTTCCCAGTTGTCTGTGTTTACACTACAATTTTTTTTAGATTTGCCTTGAGAGTCTTTAAACCTCTTTTGTTGACCACCAGCATTACACTTTCCATTTTTAAGTTCGGAATAGAGTAGTTGCTTTAGTAGTTGCTTTTGGAAACAGAGCATAGCTGTCATAGCTGGTGTGTGATGACAGATGGAGAAAAGCGCCTCTATTCGCTTTTTGTGGGTGTAATATTGATTGTGGAATCAATATTGTCCTGAGAAACATCCCTGTGGGAAACCTTTCTCCAGCTGGCAGACCAGATCCTGAGGTCGCTCAGCCCCCATGGGCCATTTCAACCAGGTCTTCTCTTTGCAGGAAGGGTCTGGAAGCAAAGCACCTGGGCAAAGGAAGAGGGCTTGGCAGGGTCTGCCAATCAGCTGATGGAGCCTCATCTTTACCTGATGCCAGGTGTAGGGCAGGAGGGGAATGACTTGAGGAAAACAGCCTCGGAGGGCCAAATGAGTACCCCATCATGCAAACATTGTAGACATATGCAGCCCCACCCGCCTTGATTCCCAGTGCCAGGAATCCAGCGCAGCCAGGCACTGAGCCGCCCTCCCAGCTGCTGTTTTAAACCTACTTATTGCCATGGGGATGAGGAAGAATTAGTTTCTGAACAGCAGCATTATCACCCTGTCAGTGTGGAGAGAGAAAGCTGGGAGAGTTTGGTTGGCAGATGAGGAGGACGAATGAGGTGAGGAAAGGAGGAAAGGCCGATGGACTGAAGGAGTTCAGCGATCTTAGGCTGGGTCTGTGAAGAACCCCAGACAGTCAGGGTAGAGACAATACTGGGCTAGATAGACTGATGGATTGACTCAGCATAAAACAGCTTACCCCTCACAGAGCTACAGTTCCCAGTCCCCTTGACAAACTAAAGTTCCCAGGATTCTTTGAGGGAGGTTTAAACCAGACTTTTCCTCCAATAGAGGACTGCTTTAAGTACTGCTATGTTTATTCAGAACACCAGAAAGGGACAATGTTTATTCAGAACACCAGAAAGGGACAATGTTTATTCAGAACACCAGAAAGGGACAATGTGGCCTCCTCAACACCAGCTACCCCCAGCTCACTCTGGGACAGCCTGCTAAGACCGAGAGTAGAAGCTACTTAACCAATGTAATAAACTCTAAACTATTTACAAACTTGCTTCATGTTTGACTGCAGTATTTACATTGTGTGTCCATGGAATGTTTCTTGCAGGGGGCATTATATGGGGATTGTTAATTTTGTGTAATTTCAGAAACTGAAAAATAAAGTCAATACAGTAACAAGTTTTTAAAAGTCATGTGTTATCTGAAAGGCTGGCAGGTGGAGGATCCCCCTGAGTTCAATTTAAATACAATAATGCATTAAAAAAAGTGTTAGACCTGACACTTCACTGGTTCTACCACGAGGTGTCACTATGATGCCATGTATTAATTCTGCCAAGCTGCCTCTATAGCAGCAGGGCTATAAAATGAATTCTCAGGCTTGTTTTCTCCCCTTCTGGAAGCAAGTGGGACTGACTGAGCACCCTGCTAAATGGAAAAGTTGGGGAGTGAACAGGACTGTGTTCCAGGGAGCTGGGAAACCAAGGCCAGACCTCCCAATAGCTCAGACATGTGACTCTTAATCTCAAGAGTTGTGGGTTCAAGCCCCATGTTGGGTGAAAGATTCCTGCATTGCAGGGGATTGGACTAGATGAATCTCATGGTTTCTTCCAAGTCTACATTTCTATGTCTCTATGAATACAGCTGCTGTGGGGTGGGTCGTGCTGAGATCTCCTGAGCAAACCCTGAGCATCTCGATTACATGGTACCACCTTCATCCTAATGGACCAGCCTCCAATGGGGAGGGGCATCTACTGGAAACAGTGTCTTTCCTGTGCTGGCACCCAGATTATGGAGCACCCTTCCCAGGCACAATGAATTAGACAGCCTGCGTGGTTGCAGACCATGCAAGGTTCCCTCTGGCTTTGCACTGGTGCTTTCAAACTGTGCAAATTAATGATGTTCTTACCATTGCTTTTATTTTTACAAGTCACGTGGATTTATGCTTTATGAATCAGGTGACCAGAAATAAATTTACCAAAAATGAGGATAGTGTTGCCAACTGGCCATGAGATAGTAACAAAAGCCACTTTACTCCTCCCTGGTCATTCTGCTGCCATGCCCAGCTAAACTGTAATTTGGCTAAGTGTGTTTGTGATTTAGAGGACACACCCTACTCTTCTGATTGTAAATTGTCTTACTTACATTGCATTTGTATATGGTTGTCACCACCAGCCCAGGGACCTTATTTATTTATTTGTTACATTCACATCCCGTCCTGCCTGCCAAAGGAGCAGCAAACAACAAGCAATGAAACAATAAAAAGCACTTTTAAAAGAATCCCCCATACAGGTGGGAAAGAGGCTTCTTGGAAAAGGAAGGACTTGCTTGGTGCCAAAAAGAGAACAGAGACAGCACATGTATAATATTCAAGCTTATAAATGCCATCTCCAACTCCTTGAAAGATTCCATCCAACAAAAGAGGTTTAAAGACTCTCTCAAGGCAAATATTTAAAAAAATGTAGTATAAACACTGACAACTGGGAAACACTGGCCTGCAAGCGCTCCAGTTGGAGAACAGTCTCTACTAGCTTGAATTCAGGATGAAAGGGAGAAACACACTAAGAGGAAGGTATGCTTGGCAAACCCTCACCGTGATCAACTCCCACCCAGAATTTTATGTCCCCACTGTGGAAGGACGTGTGGATCCAGAATTGGCTTCCATAGTCACTGTTAAGACCATGTTCATGGAAGACAATCTTACTCTTCTACAAATGATCTCCAAAGAATAAGAAGAAGATTCAAGCAGAAGACATTCCAGAGGGCAGAGGTCTCACAACACTAAAAGCTCAATACCTGCACTGTTTGGAAGGAACCTCCTGATGAGAGGTGCCTGCAGGAGGCCCTCGGCTGTGGAGTGTGGTATATAACTGGATATATAACAGGTGAGGTGATATTTCAGGTTCCCTGGCCCCAAGCTGTATAGGGCTTTATGCACTAAAGCCACCAGCTTAAACTTAGCCCGATAGCTAACTGGCAGCCAGTGGTGTCAATTATGCTGAAGGGCAGTTAAGAAATCCAAACAATTATAATAATTCCCCTGGGGAAATGGCAAGCCGTGAAACAGGGCTGGGGATCTCCCGGCCCTCAGATGTTGCTGGACTACAAATCCCATCAGCCCTGAGCATTGGGTGCACTGGCTGAGGCTGATGGGAGTTGGAGTCCGAGAACTTCTGGAAGGCAACACAGAAGCCAGGTTGGGCAGTTCAAACATGGGACAGCAGCAAAGCAAACTGTCGAGGGGAAAACAATCCACTAGCCAAGGTCCCCTCCAGGAGCCACAGGTCCACACAGTCATGCAGCAGAGTTGCGGTTTGTCCAAGTGGGATGGGTGAGCCTGGCCAGGATGCGTCACGTGGCTATTGCCCCGCTACCCTGACCTTGGCGGTTTCCAGAGATCTTTTGGTTTGAAGCGAGATTCACCAGCAGGCCTTCTTCAGATTTATGGGCTGTGTGTTACATTATCCTTCGCCTTCGTTTGAAAACAAACAGCGACACAGATACATGAGAAAATAAGATGCAGGAGAAGGCTGCAAAGGAGGGTGGTGGGGTAAAACAAGGGACTAGAATATGTTTGTCATGAAGATGATGGAGTTTATGGAACTGGCTGAGATGACCGGAAGAATCCGCAACCGGGGGGAGGAAGCGACAGAAGAAGAATGGGAAGACTTTAAGTTATATTTTAAAAAAATATGCAAAAGTGACATATTAGGATCAGAATTAGGCTGAAAATAAACTGTGGAATTTATGAATATGTTAAGTGAAACGATAAAATAAGATTATATAAGGTGATTAAAATGGAATAGAGATTGCTAAAGTATAAGTCTGCTAAAGAACCACAGGGGAAGGGAACCCGAGGGGGTCCCTATATACAATGTGAAGAGAAAAAAAAGAATAAGTAATCTGATCTTTTGTTTTTAATTTTTGTGTTTTGTTATTGTTGTAGTGTTTTCTTTTTGTGCTTTTCTTTTTTGTATTTTGAAAAACTGTAATAAAAATTATTATTAAAAAAAAGATAATATGTTTGTCTCATGTAGCAGTCTGAGTAGAGAATCACAGAACTGTAGGGCTGGAAGGGATCCTCAAGGGTCATCCAGTCCCACCCATTGCATTATTATTATTATTATTATTATTATTATTATTATTATTTATTATTATTATACTGCCCTATACCTGCAGGTCTCAGAATGATTTGCAACATAAAATCACCACAGCTAAACATAGGAATAGGAGAAGAGCTTCAGATCAGGGGTGCAGAAGGGGGTCAGGAAAGGCCGAAGCCATTGGCTATATTTAGAAGACACATTTATTATTCTTATGTGTCACCCAAATCTCTAAGCAGCAAGAGACTCCTGCACTTACCCAGCGTTCACCTTCCTTGGAATGAGGGGCAGTGGAGACTGTGATGTCTTGAGACTACATTATTTGGTTTTATTTACATGCATATATATGACCTGAGCCTAGGATGGAGGGGCTCACAGTACTATCACCCAAACTGATCTTGCTTCCCCCATTAGAGTTCCAGGGGGTCCCCAAAGCTGTAGCACTAGATTCAGCACAGAGAGAAAATTATCTGTCTCCTTCCAGCTCCCAGCCCAGACTCAGCCTGGACTAGCCCTGGCATGCAGAGGCTCAGTCTATGGGGAGCTGCTGCCAGTCTGTGTAGGTAGTACTGAGGTGACCTGGATTGGAACAAAGGCAACTTCCTGCGACCCAGCAGAGTCCGTCCGATCATGTCCTTAGTCACTGAGAAACGGCAAACAACAGGGGACTCGACTTAATAATTAAACAAGCTGGCCGCAAAAAAGCTGTTTATGTATGTAATATGCATTTCTGTACATTTCAACGCGTGAAGGAAAGGAAAGCCAGGCTCAAAAGAGCAACCAGCAGCAGCCTTTTTGGGAAAGGAGCCCCTGGGCCAACCCCCTGCCCCCACCATTCTGTTCAGTTGCCATGGGGCTGTCCCCTCTCGGCAAAGAACTCTGGCTTTTTTGCTTACTAACATTTCGTCATTCAAGGGGAACACAGGCTGCCTGGACTTGGCTGCCCAGAGGAAGTCGTTGCTCTGGAGAGTTGACTTAGGAGAGCAGCTGCTCTCTCTCTCTCTCTCTCTCTCTCTCTCTCTCTCTCTCTCTCTCCCTTCTGAATGCTGGTCTTTCCCCTTTCTTTCTTTTTTTCAAAAAATAAAATGATCTAAAATATTAACTGAGCATATGGCCTTGCTAAAGGCAGGATGGAAGACTGTTCAGCCCAATCCAAGAAGGCACCAAGCCCTAGAATCATAGAACTGTTGAGCTGGAAGGGACCCCGAGAGTCATCAAATTCAACCCCATGCAATTCAGGAATCACAACTAAAGCATCCATGGCAGATGCTTAAAAACCTTCAATGAAGACGGGTCCACCACCTTCCGTGGGAGCCTGTTCCACAGTCAAACAGCTCTCACTATCAGAAAGTTAGTCGGAATCATATTTCTTGCAACTTGTGATGTTGAATTTCGGAACTTCTTCCACACCTGCACTCTCTGCATGTAGATGTCAGGTCAAAATGCTTTCTCTTTTTTTGCCTGGGAATTCAGTAGTATTTAAGTGTCTGACGCTTAAATGGTTTGGATGGCTTTAAAAGAGGATTTGATCAATTCACACAGTGGCTACTAGCCATGATGGCTATGCTCTGCCTCCAGAGACAGCAATGCTTCTGATGGAAACCACACGAAGGGGAGAGGGCTCTTGTGCTTGAGTCTTGCTTGCTGGTTTCTCATGGTCATCTAGTTGGCCACTGTGAGAACAGGATGCTGGACTAGATGAGCCATTGGCCTGATCCAGAGACTCTTCTTATTTAAGTTTGGTGCCTTTGTGATGATGTGCATCTTAGAGAGGGGTTGGGGCAGCGTGCTGTGAGGGGTGCAGGCATGTTAAGGGTGCCCAGTTTCTGAGTATGGCTTGCTATTATGATGGTGGTGATTATTATTATTATTTACACCCAGCCCATCTGGTCCTGCAAGAAAAGATTCCTGTTCTACCATCCACCAGGATGCTCCATTCTGCTGTCCTGTTCTTCTAACACACACACACACACACACACACACACACACACACACACACACACCTGTCATGGACCAATCAGCCAGGATTCTGTGGCCCCAGAGCATTCTCAGCCCTTATTGGTGGAAAGCATTGCTAAAGATAAAATAATCAAGCATACAGAAGAACAAGCCCTGCTGAAACAAATTCAGCACGGCTTCTGCAAAGGAAAGCCCTGCCTCGCAAAACTATTAGAATTCTTGGAGAGTGTCAACAAGCATATAGATAGATATGATCGGGCTGACATGGTGTTCTTGAAGTTTCGAAATGTTTTTGACAAAGTACCTCACCAAAGACTCCTGAGTATACTTCACAGTCAAGGAATAAGAGAAGAGGTCCTCTTGTGGATCAGGAATTGGTTAAGTGGCAGGAAGCAAAGGTTAGGAATAAATGGACAGTTCTCTGAATGGAGAGTAGAAAGCAGTCGCCAAATAATCCAGCATGCTCTTCTTACATTCTTAAAGGGTTTTTTGAGGGTTTTTGAGATTTTTTTTTGTACTTCTGCAAACTTGCTAATATCTCCCACTTGGTTTTTTTTTTGGGGGGGGGCATCACATGCAGATCTGCCCATCCAAAGTAGAGGGGAAAGTGGTGTTCCGCAATGAGATGTTGCTATTGTGAATGTTTCTGTTTAGAGGGGGGGGTACCATTCAGGTACCCAAGAAAAACCATCATCTAGTGTTGAATCCCCCTGAAGTCTTTTTCCAAGGTACTCAAGACAACTTACAATCACACTCTCAGTACATAATCTCAGGAAAAAAATAAAGATAAAGCAATTTTAAAAATAACCCAATAATTTAAAACAGATTAAAAAAAACACAAATCCAGTCAGCACCAGCATCAGCAATTAAATCCTAAACTATTTCTCAACTGTGGAAAAGCTAGCCGAAATAAATTAAACCTCCTCTTTAACATGACCCGGTTGCTAGTCCACATGAAAGCTTGTTTCGGGTTGCCTACTGACATTGCTTAGTAATCAGGCTAAACCACTTAAGAGCTTATTTTTCTACAAATAATAGAGGAATTTACTGCTGGCAGAGGCAGGATGGGGGCAGGGGCAGGTTGCTTATTCAGGAAAGCAACAGGCTAGGAGGGGAGGCTGACATTTCTCCCTTTCTTCTTGGCA
Organism: Zootoca vivipara; assembly: GCF_965207765.1. Classification (NCBI taxonomy): domain Eukaryota; kingdom Metazoa; phylum Chordata; class Lepidosauria; order Squamata; family Lacertidae; genus Zootoca; species Zootoca vivipara. The sequence continues at coordinate 25,021,962 of NC_142589.1, forward strand.
AGTCGGTGGCAGCAGATAACTTTATTTATTTTTTATAATTTCTTATACACCCTTCATTTAAAGCAAGCTGCTTCTCTCAAGGAATCCCGAGAACTGTTGTTTACCCCTCATAGCACCTTTAACCAACTACAATTCCCAGGGTTCTTTTTTGGAGATGCCTCAAATGTAGGGGGCCTGCTCAGCCAGTATTGGCTGTGGGGACAATATTTTCTCTCTCCACAAAGCCCTTCTCCCCATTGACAATCCTGACAGCCCCCTGACCTTTCTCCTCCTCCTCCTCCTCCTCCCTGGGGCTCCCTGTTCAGCTGACTTTTGAAGATCCCCCATTCCAGCTGGGAGGCAGATCAGGCCCAGGGAGAGCATGGGGTGGGCAGTTGCAATGGGGCAAGGAGGGCTGGGGAGGGGACTAAATTGGATTCATTTACAGTCTTGCCTATCAAAACTGAACTTTGCAAAAGCAGAGGCTAACCAAAAAAGCAGTCTGCCCCATTCCAAGCCGCCTCTCCCCTTCGCTGAGCCCAGTTTTTTGGGAAGGCTTCCCGCAATGCCCACCCTCTGATTTGTTTCCTGTAAACTCCCGTGTGGAGAAAGCTGTCATCTGCGCGTGCGCAAGGGACACATCTCAAGCGGACACATCTCCGCAAGGGACGGCGCCCGGCGGATTTCCAGTTGGAGGGGAAGCGCGTCAGACGGGGAGAATTTCTCAAGCGGCCACTGGATCTGCATGGATCGCGACTAACCTCGCGGGCCCTCGACTTCAAGTACCGGCAGCAGGCCGAGGAAGCGGCCAGGTGTCCACAGCCCAAGCGAGGAAGCCCCATTGCACCCAGTGGGCCTCCGTAGGACCAGACATCCTGGGAAGGGGCTGTGATTTTCACCCGTAGCAGAAGAGTGCGCTCATCCCCCAGGATGTTAGTGCTAAAGGTTGCCAGGAGAAATTTGCTCTTTTGTGACAAAAGTCCCTTGCAGCTGAGGGAGGGGGAGGGGGAGAGAGTGAGTGTGTGTGTGTGCGTCTCGTGACACCTTAAAAGCCTAACAAGCGTGTCGTGGCAGAAGCTAATCAATCAATCAATCAGCCAACCACGCAATCAATTAAGCTCCAACGACCAGTATTCAAAAAAGAAACTTTGCCCAGGCCCCAGATATATTTTGGTCCCTGCTGAAAACATTCGTGTTCCGACATGCCTAGCCAGACGCTTAGAAAGTAGATGCGAATTTCAACCTGTTTTATCATTTTAACTTTTTGTATGTTTTAAACTATTGTTGCAAATCTTTATTTGATTTCATTGTTTATTCCTTTTGTAAACTTTTGTTTAGGGTGGTGGGTTACTGTTTCTTTATACTCAAGCGGTGTATAGATTTAATGAAATAAATCAAGTGAATAAATATCAAATAACACCAAACGAAACAAAACAGAGAGACCTGTAACAATAAAATGACAAGCGACAGTCTCCTGCTGCAGAACTGCAGGAACAGAAAGGAAAATGACAAGTCTGCTTGAGTTGCGTCCCTGGAACCAGCAGAATGTTTAGTTTTCCCCGCCCCCCCCCCTCAAAAAAGAGAAAAAGCGTCAAATGGTCCCCATGATCGTCCCGGGAAATTTTTGCTAACAGGATTCAAGAAAAAAAAACTTTGGTATGCAGCAATGCAGAAGAACGTGAGTTATCAAGTCAACCTCTCCCGATTCACAGGGATATTAAAAAAAAATCCCCTCCAGAACTGCAGACTCCCCCCCCCCAAGAAAAGGCTCTGCGAGATTTGGGGGCAGGTGCTCGGGAAGGCTGGCGCGCTGAGGTTAAAGCCGAATCAGGTCCGCGTCCGCACTGCTTTGCGCGAAGGTTGCTCCGACCAAGTCCCATCCCTTCCGGGAGGGACAAGAGGAACAGAATACAGTAATAGAATGGTAGAGTTGGAAGGGACCCTGAGTCCAACCCCTAAAGCTTGGGGTTGAAGCAGGGACCTTTAGATCTTCAGTCTAGCGCTCACCCAGCTGAGAGGCAACCCGGGGAGAAGCGTTTGTGCGCTCCAGCCCGCTCTACGGGGTTCAGGTGGGTTTGAAGTGACAAAAGCGTGTCATTTGCTGGTCTTTATGGTGCCACGAGAGAAGATGCGTGGGTGGGTTTTCCTCGGGGGTTTGTCTCTGTAATGAAACAAAATCTCATTTTCCGACAGCTCCCAAGATCAGCTTTTGAGAGTTTTTATTTTGCTCCTCGATGATTGCGTGCGAGAGAGATTTGATCAATATGATTCATTACATTTCTATGCCCCTTTCCATCCAAATGAATCCCAATGCGGCTTACAAACGAGAACAGAAACATTACAACATAATAGAACATCACAAATACACCAGGAATCCTATAGAATTATTATTATTATTATTATTATTATTATTAATTTTTTTGTATCCCACCAGTCTGAATGGATTGCCACAGTCATCCTCCAAATAATTGCAATCTATAAAAAAGCACTGTTAACAAAGCAACAACTGAAAAAAATAAGCCAAACATCCAGTTTAAAGCAATAGTGCATATTATTTATATGTTTAACCAATCAACGCAGCATTTATAATCTATAAAACAATATTAACAAAATAGCAACCGAAAGATATATTGTCAAGTTCCTACACCGTTCTCCCGACTCATAATCTTCCACTCGATTTAGCTCATTAAAATCTACACCCCCCTAATGCCCGTGGCAGCAATTCCCTTCTGGAGGTTCCCCACCCCGGCCACACATAGAAAGTGATTCCGCCAAGGAAAAAGCCCAACGGGCACGAGTCCAGTCCAACTTCCTCCAGCCTAAGGCCAGCAGGACCAATGGTTGGAGCTGAGGGGAGCCAGAGTCCAGCAGCGCCTGACGGGGCTTCCCTGGGCGCTTCCCTAGGGGCCCTTTGCCTGGCTGATCCCGGGCTGGCGAGGGATGCCGAGGCCGGTGGAAGGAGGGGATCAAAGCGGAGCCGAGCGCCCCCCCCCTGCCCCCTGCTTCGCCTGTCCCTGCTGCTCGTGCAGTCCCCCCCAAAAGCGTCTCTGCAGGCAGACACGCCTCCCTGGTCCGCGTGTGCGTGTGAATGTGTCTACACGCGTCCATCCTTCTCTCTCTCTCTCTCTCTCTCTCTCGACGCGCAAACTTGGAAATTGGAGGGGGGTGGGGGTTACACACAACACGACCTCCAGTCCCCCGCCCCCCGCTATCCCCGGACCGAACCACCTCGTGCGCCCCGGGCTCCTCTCCTCGCACGGCGCATGCGCCTCCGTCCGTCCCTCCCGCTCCCCGTTGCCCCCTCCCCGGCAGCTGGGCTGCAGAGCAGAGCGGAGGGCTCCGGCGGCGGTGGCGGCGGGGAGGCGAGGCGATGGCCGGGGAGAACCAGCAGCGGAGCCTCCGCAAGAGCATCGCGGCGCAGCAGCAGCAGCCGGCCCCTCCCGCCCGGCAGGAGCCGCAGCCCCCCGGGAAGACCCCCCAGCAGGGCGGCGGCGGCGGAGGGAGCGGCAGCCGGGCGGAGGGCGCCGCCCCCCCGAGCAGCCCCGCCGGCGGCGCCGAGAAGGTCGCCCTCAAGAAGGAGATCGGGCTGGTCAGCGCCTGTGCTATCATCATAGGTCAGAGTTGGGGTGGGGGCAGAGGGAGGGGGTCGCCTCCCGGGGAAGGGGGCGTGGGGCAGAAACTCCCAGGAAAGTCTGTGCGGGAGGAACGGGGGCTCCTCGAGACTCTGCCCCCCTTGAGATCTTGGCTCAAAAAGTGGGAGTTTGGCTGGGGGGGTTGTCGGAGGATCGCGCCCTGCAAAGCAGGGATCGGGTGCTGCTCTTCTGCCCTTCGTTTCTCCTCTGTTGTGGGGTGGGAATGGGGACCGGATCCGAGCTTCCACGTCGGTGGCAGTGCCAAGCTTCCGCGGAGGATGTTCACGGGGGTCCCGGGCATCAGCTTCTCGGCAAACGCGGGCGGCACCTGTAGCCTACCAGGGGACCTTGTTGGTGGGCACGTGTGAATCGCTGCTTTGCCGTCCGTATGGATTGTGGTTTTTGTCCAGCTTGGCTTCCCAAAAGCTCAGGGTGGGATCCCCGGTTCTGTTTCTCTACCTCCGCCCCCCCCCCCCCAAATGCTGTCCTCCCAACAGCCCTTTCTGGTTGGTTTGAGAGGGAGGGAGGAGAAGACTTCAGGCTGAGTTTGGAAGAGTGAGCTTCCTTGTGATTTGAACCCACGTCTCCTTGGCCTTAGTAAGTCTGACACTCTAACTACTATGCCACACTGCCTCTTTGGAATGCACAAAGATCCGGTTTTGAAAGTGTCCGAGTGACCAGTAGAATGATGACATTGTCCTGTACACTTTTATCACCTGTGAGCAAGTGTCCCCCACTAATGTGCATTACTGGTCCACATGCATTAAGAAGAAATCCCCCATCCCATCCCAAAAGCAAATGCCACATTCAGCATTACACACACACACACACACGGCCCAGGACCACAGCAGGGAAGAAAAGGGTTAAATCCTCCCTCCATGTGTGCCCTGATCATATTAATCACCACACACCTCCAGCTATTTGCTTTTTAAAATATAAAAATAATCCTGAATTTTTGCATTCTCTTTAAGCTGTGGTTTGGCCCTGAGGGATGCTGGCCGTTGTGGGAACTTTGGTGTCCCAGAGGAGGGAAAATCCAGCTGCTTCTGTTGAGATGCCAGGCACCTCCCTCTACCAAATCCAAAAGATAGGACAGGACTTCAAGAAATACACCAGGATCCCAAAGTGAACTTGTCCCACCCCCCAACTTAAGTTAGAAAGGCTTCTCTTCTAGTATGTGCATCAAAACAGATTTAAAAACAAAACACCACAGCTTGTAATTTTAAATCTATTCAAATCCTGCCATTTTAATATAATTCAGTACTACTGGAGAAGTGGGCGGGAGTGCTAACTTGGTTAAAATATTGGGGGGCCCAGGCACCGGTAAATGTCTGAGTGACCTGCCCCACATAATCGATCAGAAACCCCGTTTGAATGACAATGCCTATCAACTTTGGGGGACCCCTGGCCTCCTCAAATATTATATTGTGGGAAGCAGAAGGGACCTCGGCCCCTAGGAGTTGGCTCCTTTGCAAGTGGGGGCCTTTGAAGAATGGGACGAGGAGGAGAGAGGTCCTTTCCACCCCAGCCCCCCTCAATTCTTCATCCACTAGGTGCTGGGATCCAAGAGAGAGCCAGTCCAAAGGGCTCTGGGGGCACCATGCCAGGCTCTCTGGTGAGTACTCTCAGCTTAGGTCCAAACTCCTTTTCAAACCAGCAGTTAAGCTATATCCACCCCAGCAACTTAAAACACAGCAAAGTCCTTTTCCCTCCCCCTGCCCTGCACTTCAAGTCTCCTTTGCGCACCAGAGAATCTTCCTTTGATGCACATTACCTGACTCCTTTCCCCATGCCTGCAACAACCCCCACAAACTCCTATTCAAGGAAGCCATCATCTGCACATGCTCAACAACTGTCCAAACTGTACGCACCTCAGCTTAACCACAGTGTGTGTTTTCAAACTGGACGGAAGCTGGTTTGAGGGGAAACAAATGCACCAGGAGTATTCCTCAATACAGATTGTCTATGGATTGTGCCTAGCCCCCATGGGTCTTCAGCTTCATGCAGCAGTGGTGGGAGTGTACTGGAGCCGGGTCAATGCAAGTCTATATGGTTGGAACATATATCCAGGAACGCCTGGGAGAGACTCCTTGCCCGAAACTCTGGAGAGCTGCTGCCAGCCAGTATAGACAATACTGCACTAGATGGACCAACAGTCTTGACTCAGTGTAAAGCAGCTTCCTATCTCTGCCCCCCCCCCCCAACTCTTTGCAATGGCTTTGAGCCTCCTGAGCTTGCAGGAGGTCCAAAGCCAAACATCGGACATCGGAAGCAGCTTCGTCTCAGGTCAGATTCCAGTACAGATTTTTTTCATGACTTTTATTTTTATTTTTACAAAGTAATAATAATAATAAATAAAAAACGTGCATCCCCACCCCTGAGACCATTCCACTGTAACTATCCAGCCTCCCAAAATTCCAACACCTCTTGTGATGGTTTGACCCCTTTCTGCTTTAACAAGATTCCAGCACAGTATTGTCCACTCTGACTGGCAGTGACTTTTTCTGGGGTCTCAGTCATGTGTGGTGTAGTGGTTAAGAGCGGTAGACTCATAATCTGGGGAACCGGGTTCACACGCCTCGCTCCTCCACATGCAGCTGCTGGGTGACCTTGGGCTCATCACACTTCTCTGAAGTCTCTCAGCCCCACTCTCCTCACAGAGGGTTTGTTGTGGGGGAGGAAGGGAAAGGAGAATGTTAGCCGCTTTGAGACTCCTTAGGGTAGTGATAAAGTGGGATATCAAATCCAAACTCCTCCTCCTCTTCTTCTTCTCTTTCCACAACTCTGGCCAGGGACCTTCTTCCCGCTAAGCAAAGGATAAAAGGGTCTGGAAACCAAGCCTTATGAGGGACAGTTGAGGATGTTGGATATGTTTAGCCTGGAAAAGAAGAGGCAGAGAGGGTGGCATGATAGCCTTCTTCAAACATGGAAGATGGAGCAAGCTTGTTTTCTGCTGCTCCAGAGGGTAGGACCATGAATGGATTCCAATGACTAGAAAGCAGATTGTGACAAAACCTTAAAGAGAACCTTCTGCTAGTATGAGCTGTTTGACAGTGGAACGGACTCCTTTGTTGCAGGTTTTTAAATAGAGGTCGGGTGGCCATTAGTCAGGGATGCATTAGTTGTGATTCCTGTACTGGTATTTCAGGCCGTTGGACTAAATAATCCTCAGGGTCCCATCCATCTCTACAATGCTATGATTCCATAATTCAGCCAGTTAGCTTGGTCCTTTCCACCTGTGGCCAAAGACTGGATGGGGATCAGTCTGTGTGGGTTTGTTTTCACCCCAGGAGCAGCTGCATCCAAGATGAAGCTGGTCCATTATGGGTTTGGGCCCAGAGCGTGGAGAAGGGAGCAAGCCCCCCCCCCCCGATCCCAAAGTCTCTGCAATGGCTTTGAGCCTCCTGAGCTTGCAACAAGGACAGTGTGGTGTAATGGATAAGAGTCGTGCATTAGGACCAGGGAGACCCATGCTCAGAGCCCTGCTCACTGGGGGACATCAAGGGCCAGTCGCTCTCTCTCAGCCCAACCTGCCTCATAGGGCTCTTTGGGGGGAAACTGGGGGGGGGGGAGAGAGATAGGAAGCTGCCTTACACTGAGTCAAGACTGTTGGTCCATCTAGTGCAGTATTGTCTATACTGGCTGGCAGCAGCTCTCCAGAGTTTCGGGCAAGGAGTCTCTCCCAGGCGTTTGCAAAGTGATGGGTGATACTGATTAAGATCTCTGACAGGTGGGCCTACCGTTCCTGCTCGGTCAGAGCCTAAGGGGCAAAAAAGTGGAATTTAAACCAAACATGTCCTCTGAAAGTTCAGGAGACCAAAGGAGTCTTTGCTATGTGCTAGAAGCCTATCAGTGCTGTGGCCCCTCATGCCTCCAAGGGGAGGGAGCTGCAGAACTGGGGTGCTGCCACTGAAAAGGCCCTGCTCCAGAGTATATGAAAAATTTATGCAAGTAGGCCCGTTTTGCTCTCTGTTGTGGCAATGCCTTCCCGCTCTTTGAGGATGCATAAGTTCAGCGACACGGGTGGCGCTGTGGGTTAAACCACAGAGCCTAGGGCTTGCCGATCAGAAGGTCGGTGGTTCAAATCCCCACGACGGGATGAGCTCCCGTTGCTTGGTCCCAGCTCCTGCCAACCTAGCAGTTCGAAAGCATGTCAAAGTGCAAGTAGATAAATAGCGGGAAGGTAAACGGCATTTCCGTGTGCTGCTCTGGTTCGCCAGAAGTGGCTTTGTCATGCTGGCCACATGACTCGGAAGCTGTACGCCGGCTCCCTTGGCCAATAACGCGAGAAGAAGAGTTTGGATTTGATATCCCGCTTTATCACTACCTGAAGGAGTCTCAAAGCGGCTAACATTCTCCTTTCCCCTCCTCCCCCACAACAGACACCCTGTGAGGTGGGTGGGGCTGGGAGACTTCAAACAAGTGTGACTAGCACAAGGTCACCCAGCAGCTGCATGTGGAGGAGCGGAGACAGGAACCCGGTTCCCCAGATTACGAGTCTACCGCTCTTAACCACTACACCACACTGGCTCCCGCCGCAACCCCAGAGTCGGTCACGACTGGACCTAATGGTCAGGGGTCCCTTTACCTTTACCTTTACTAAGTTCTGTGGGTGTGTTCTGAATTGAGCCCTCATAGGGCTTGTGTCGGCAGCAAAGCTCTGTTTTCTGATACATCGAAAGTAGACATTGCATGGTTTGTGGGAAAACTCATGTTTTCTGCAAACCATAGTTTTTCCGGGTCATATGTGGCACTCTATGGTTCACCACACAGTGGGAAGGAAAGATGTCAGAGTGTGTAAGGGAGAGTTGTGTAAACGCAACATTCATTCACATGCCATGAAACATCTGGAGTAAAGCTGGTGTCTCCCTCTGTGCTGTGAGAAGTTCCAGTGTCTCATTTCTCAGATTATCCACTGGTGATGATATACCATACTGTTAAAAGCAGAAGAGACCCAGGAACAATCCAGGCCTTGGTCATTTGGAACCCTACCTGTAACATGCAGCCCCAGGAGAGTGTGGTCTGGGTCATGTGATTGCTTCACATGGGTTGACAGCTGAATTGCCCCCTGTTGTGGACTGCATAGGCTGGATGTTGTTCAGGGTCTGTCAAGTCTCCGAGTCTTTAGCATATCCTGTCGTCCTTAAAACGTCCTTTTTCTTAAAACGTCCTTTTTTGCTCCCATTAGGACCAAAAGCTTTTAAGCAGCAGCTTAGGGAAAGCAGGGCTTCTGCATCATCCGACAGAGGGAAATTCACAACAAGACTGTGGCTAGCAGGAATAGTAATCATCACCATCACTGTCATCTCTTTGAGTGACAGGAGCTTCCCAGGGTTTCTAGCAGAGATAGGGATGGGGCAGAGATTTTGATTCAGTTTGCATTTAACAGCATATCTAGGAAACCCACGTGAGAACCAAAACACAGTCAGGCTGTGAAAATAAATTACAGTATAAAGATGCATTCTAAGAGGGGGTGTTGCTTGCAAAAATCTGTACGTCAGTCAAAACTGCAGACTAAACAGTGCCTGTGCTGAAAAGTTTGAACTAAAATGCAGGTGGAGAGTCTTTCCTATCTCTTGCTACCTGATCCCTCCCCTTTTAAGGAGGGGGGGAGAAGGTAATGGCAGAAGCCAGGGATTGAACCTGGGACTTTTTACTGATGAATTGTGTGCCCCACCAAGGAGCTGCTGCTGCTCCCTTGAAAGACATCCTCGTGAAAGCCTTCCTGACTAGCAGCTCACCTCTGAGGTCCCAAAACGAGCCACACAGAAAGGAAAAGAACAAGGAGCTCTAATTAAGAGTTTCCTGGCAAGGGGAAAGGGGGAAAACAAACCAACATACATCACCATTTTCCTAATTGACTCCCCGGAGGACACAGAAAACCATTTTTCTTGTCCATCCATGTGCCTTCCTGCCACAGCTGATCTTCGTCCAACATCAAAGACCCTCATCCTGGGTACAAAACCAAGGGGGGGAGGGAGGGAGGGAGGGAGAGAGGAGTAGCCACCAACATATTCAGGGGAATAATGAAGTGGTGTCTAATGGCGAGGAACAGGTTGACCTGCCCATGTCACTTTCCTCTTCCTCTTTGTGGGACACAATGGCATTCAGTCCTGGGAATATTAATTATGACCCCCTTTTTTGTTGTTCATTCAAAATATAGTTAACACTGCTGTGTCAGGGCATGGAGATATTTTGCATGGGGGAAACCGAGGGCAACCTAAGGTAATGTGTGGAGGTGTGTGTGATATTAGTATTATGATTAATAAAGGTGGCTGCCTGCCACGGATGCTTTTGTTTTTCATTCCTGGATTGCAGGGGGTTGGACTAGATGACCCATGGGGTCCCTTCCATCACTACAATGCTTTGATTCGAATAACAATATTATTAGCAGGCACGTCAGAAAAGAGAGAGGGAAATCCGACAAACCCTGCTTCCTGGCTTACTATTTAATTGAGGCAACCGAAGGAATAAATAAGAGCACAATTTGTTACCTTTCTGTCGCAGGGAAGCCAGGCATCTTTTCTGACAGAGGCGTTTTTCTTGAGAGCTCGACAGAGCATAGTGGTTACAAGCGTAAGCTGTGTAGCCCAGCAAGGCTCTGAGCTGAATTGTGCCTCAAATATGGACTTAGTCTTCGGGGGTGACTCAGTGCATGTCAGAATCTCTCAGTTTCACATCCCTCTCCACACACACACAGCAAAATGGGAATAATAATACTGACATACTCACCCCTTCATTTTAAGATTGTTTTACATTTTTTTTCAAAAAAAAGGGATCCATTGAGACATGGATTTCTGCATTTTTTAAAAAGTTTGTTCATAAAAGAAAACATCGACAACAAACAGCATAACAATCTAGACTACCAGTACTTTCAAGAGCATTTTTCTAGGACAACTTACAGCTGTGTGAACTCGCCATCACTTGTGCAATGCAGTGAAAATCTAGCTCAGATCGAATATTTTAATGCAACACGTGACTCAGTTCATATATCACACTAAACCATAGTTTGCTCTAACCGTAGTTTAGAACCCAAGCAAACCGTGACTTGAGGTTCCAAACAGACATGGTTGAGAGCTCCTTGCCTGCTTTGATTCTCCATCCGCTCAGCAATTTCGTTCCTCTGACACAGGCAAGCCTCTTGGAGGGGAAATAACCACCATAATTTTGGTTTGCCAATTCACACATCTGAGTGTTGGGGAGATTCGGTTGCTGGAAATCACAGGAAGGGAGAGGCCTCTTGTGCTCGAAACTCGTTTGCTCGTTTCCCACAGTTCAGCCACTGCGAGAACAGGATGCTGGACTAGATGGGCCATTAGCACAACCCAGCAGGCTCTTCTTCTGTTTTTATGACATTAAGCTAAACCATCATTATCACAAACCATGGTTTGAAGACACACAAACACCCTGCCAAGCCTATTTGGTGATGCTGGTCTGCCAGTACACCGTGATTTGCCTGTACATGCCAGAGCATGAGCTCTTTTCGCTTGTTCAGTGAATGTTCATAGGGATTGTGAGAGCATCCCTATGAACCCCGTGGTATGCACATGGGGGTCCCTCCAAGTGACTGGCTTCCCCGCTTTTCAGGATTCTTTGTTGTACCAACCCCTGCAATCCTCTCCCCCCTGCTCTGTACAAATCACGCTCCATTTTACAATTTTATGGATGGCTGGGGCTGATGGGAGTTGTAGTCCAAAACATCTGGACAGCACTAGATTGGCAAAGGCAGCTGAAGCTTCCTTATCCCTGCTTTTGATTCCATACTTGATTCCATATTCAAAGTACTGTAGTTTTGCTTTGCATACAGCAACCTCTTAACATGTCTTCCACATCCAACATCCACTACTTCTAATGGAGACGAAGCTATTTTGAAGTCCCTTTTCTTGTGTAGTGTCACTCTATTTTGGGGTGAAAGCATCCCTATATTTTTCTTTCTTGGGTTGGAGCATGAAATGTAGGAATATGCCTTACACTGAGTCAGACCATTGATCCATCTAGCTCAGTATTGTCTACACTGACTGGCAGCAATGGCTCTCCAGGGTCTCAGCAGGGGCTGTCTCCCAGCCCCGCCTGGTGATACTGCTATTGGGAATTGAATTTAGGTGAATAGCAGGTGCTCTGTCACTGAGTGACAGCCATTCCATGTTTGTGTGTTATGCTTAAATAGTACAAGAATATTAAACACGTGATGAAAAGATTACGGTATGTCCTAATGTTTTGGCTATAGATTCCAATAATGAAAATATGCATCAATATTGAATGGACAACTCCTCAATGAGCTGACCTTTTTTCACTGGCCAGTTCTGACCTTTTATAAGTGCGGCCTTCAGGATAACTTGGTTGCTTTGCATTCTGCTCATTTATTACGTTTATTTATTCATTGCATATATACACCACATTTTTCTCCAAGGAACTTACGGCTATCCCCTTCCTCCTTTAATCCCCAAAACAACCCTGCGAGGTAGGTTAGGCTTGTAAATTATTCATAGCATGATAGCTCTGCCAAGCACTGAGAAACTGGAAATAAATTTGCTGCTCTTGTTGAGAGGATAAGACCGCAATTTATTTATTCATTTACACGTCATTACTTTTACTTAATTGCTTTTATAATCCACCAAGGAGCTCAAAGTGGCCCCTCTCCATAGTACATGCCAGTAACCCTGTGAAGTAGGTTAGGCTGAGAAAGAATGACTAGCCAAAGGGCACCTGTGGGGCGATTTGAACCCTAGTTTTCACCAGGTCCTCGCCCAATGCCCTAACCACTATACCACATTGTCTTTCAAGTTCAAACACCACCTTGATCCCTGCAACTCCTTTTGCAAGTTGGGGCTGGGCAGAAAACACAAATACAACCCAGTGTGCTCCCTGCCTTGAGCGCTGGGACATCAGGCTCAAAGTCAGTACAGTGGTACCTCTACTTACGAATTTAATGCGTTCCGAACGCACATTTGTAAGTCGAAAAAAATTGTAAGTCGAATCCCATAGGAATGCATTGGGAGAAAAAATTCGTGAGTAGAAGCAACCCTATCTAAAAAATCGTAAGTAGAAAAAATCCTATCTAAACCGCATCCAAGATGGCGGACGGAGCTCCATTCGTAAGTAGAAACATTCGTAAGTAGAGTTATTCGTAAGTAGAGGTACCACTGTATACACGTTCAGCATCATGTTCTGTGCTTCAATCTCACTTGCCCATTTTTCAGGGATTCAGGAAAGAAGTAAGAGGCAACACAGGGCAATATTCTCCTTTATAGATGCTGAAATGAAAGGGAGTGCACACACCTGGGGCCCCGTTCTAACACTGAATGCAAATGTGGTGTGGTGGTTAGAGTGTTGAACCCAGGAGATCAGGCTTCAAATCTCTCCGCAGCTGTGAAGCTCACTTGATGTGACCTCAGGGGCCAGTCACTGCCTCTCAGCCTAACCTAACCTACCTTGCAGGGTTGTTGTGGAGATTAAATGAGGAGGAGGACAATATATGCCATCATGAGCTCCTTGGAGGAAACGGAAGGATGTAAATGCAACAGATAAATAAATAAATTGTCATGGAGGTTAGGAAAGATGGGAAAATATAATATATTTGCTGCAGTTGGACCACACCCTAGTTTTAGCACAACAAGCAAGCCTGAGTCTGAGGCTCACGTCCACCTGCCTGCCTCCTCCCCTTATCCAAACAGGCAAACTATGGTTTGCACTTGCCTGTCTCGCAACAATGGTTTGTTACTACATCTGAATGCAGCGGGTGTGACCTTTGCCTTGAAGACTAACAAATTAGCATGAAAAGGACCAGTTTGACACTCACACCCCTCTGGTCCTAGTTTGTGGTCCTAGTTTAAAGGCACACAACGGCCTTAGCAAGCCATTGTTTGCTGTGCTCGGATGCTAACTGCAAATTTTTCTCATGACAACCCCTCGCATGTGACACAAGGGAGAAGCAATGAAGGGAACTGCAAACCTGAAAGAGTCATAAACTGTAGAGTTGGAAGGGACCCCGAGGGTCATCTAGTCCAACCGCCTGCAAAGCAGAAATCCTGCCCGCAGCCGTTCCTACGTGGGAGCTGATTCTTTGTGCCACATGCATGGTTTGCTATTATATCAGAAGGTAGCTTTAATCTCCTTGCATACGCACCAGATATAAGATGTAAACAACAAAACAAGTCACGCATACAAAAACTGGTGCAAAGGCCGCTTTGCTTGTGCCAGGAAATTAAGAGATGAAGGCTAGCCCTTTAGATCACGATTTTATGTTACAAATGTTCACAATTTCTGAACCGTGAGATTTTGGACTAGACTTTCCTGGGTGCAATGTGTAGGCATCTGAGCTGCTAAGCTGTTGTTACCCACCATGGCTGCCCTTGCAAGTGTTACTTTCTGGCCTCCTCTCCTCTGGAATGCAAATTGTCACCACGTGGAGACTGCAACATCCTTGGGTGCTTTCAGGAATTGAGGGCTTATCGTTTGCATTTACTTGGTTACAATATAATAGTTGTACATTGTTTGCTCCTGCAAATTTTTCAGGGTGAAATCCATATACAGTACGCCAGAAGTTCAAGACAAGGCCAGATTATTGCATAAGGCTCACTGCTGGGTGAGGAAGGAGGCAGGGCTGTGTGTTTCTTGGAAGTACAGAAAACATGCTGAATGCGGTTTTAGCTGCAGAATTGCATTTCCTAAAAACTCCAGGTTTCCCTTAAAGCAGTGCGGAAGCCCTCACTGGCTGCATTCACAGGTAACAGGAAGCCAGACTTCCTGAAAAATTGTTATTTCTTGTAAAGAAGCAGCAAGCTAGCCCCTGCTGCCAGATGGCATCTACTTTGCTCTTCCTTTGGCGCGAGTGGGATGAACCAACCATTGTGCCTTGGCTCCCCATTGAATCAAACCCAGGGACTGTGGTTTGTTTCTCCCTCACAGGCCACAATCGCTGGCCAACCTTGAGTAAAGGTTTGTTGCCAGCTGACGGAATGTGCCTTGCAAGGGAGCAACAAACTATGATCCCTGGTTTGGACATAACGGGATGTCCCCCCGCCCCCCGCCCTGCGGGAGCAGGGCACTTATACCAAGTGTCCTGGATGGAAATCAATCCAGCGAACGTGGCTGTTGTTTCTATCAGTGTGCAAATGATACATCACCGAGTGCGATTCCTTCCTATTTGCATTGTGTTTCCTTTGTAATCAAGAGCACGGGGTAGACACACTTAATGACGATGCAGCTAATATCATATATGTAATTAATTGCGTCAGTTACATAATTTTGCCACAGCAGACAGCGAGTAACATTTTTATTTATTTTTTTATTTTTTGTGTGGAAGCCGAACTGTGTCAGAATGGAAGCAGCGCTGCCTGCAGTGAATGGGCAGTAAGGTAGAAAAGAACACCTTCTCCTTTCCTTAGTCTGGAGGTATCACAACTGGAGCTGTCTTGTAATATTTGATTTATACTAACAAGGCAGAGCACCCCAGAAACGAATCTTCCTGCAGCAAGCAACAAAATCTAAGGAAGCAACTGGGCATTTGTGGATGGGTCTCCTTTCCAGCTAAACTCAGAGCTCATATCTTCCAGCTCTCTGACTCAGTTTTGGACCTCACACCAAACCTTGATTAAGGAAGGTTTAGCTGTGGTTTAGTGTGCAGCCTTCATTGACAGGTGACAGTTTGCTTTGGCCACGAAACCAGAATTGAAAACCATTGTGTGAAGAAGGTTTAGACCTTGTGGTTTGCGCTAGCCATTTGTCGGCATGATGCTTAAATTGACAGACCACAGTTGCAACCATTTCTCTGCACCTGAAGATGGGAATGCCAGGCAGATGAAAACTGAAAGCAGACAAGGGTAAACCATGGTTTGCCTCTGTTTGGAAACTCAAGCCATGGTTTGGGTTCTAAATTGTGGCTAGTACAAACCATTGTTTGGTATGATGTCTGAAATGAGCCACTGAACGGCATGAAAAATTAGGGAAGAAACACACACAAATTATACAGGATTCAGCTTTCTTTTTTGCAGAATCTTTGTTATGATGCTCATGGGAATTCAGGAAATGAGAATAGGAAGTAAGAAGCTTCTTAATGAATGCTGTGATTTCATTGCATAAAATGTATTGGGATCAGAACAGGCAGTGGTGGAGCTTCAAGCTCTGGCAGGGGGAGCAGGGGCAGAGAGCAGGCGGGGGCATGGCTGGCGCACATCCTGGGGGCGTGGCATGTGTCCCGGGGGCATGGCACACCGCCTGCGGGGGGCAGCCATGATGGCTCCACCAGGGTCATGCCGCCGGGGGTGGTGCGCTCCCCCCGCACCCCTGTTCCTCCGCCAGTGAGACCAGGTAGCTGCCAAATTTAAAAGAGTGGACATGATCAAGATAAAGTTAAGAACTGCTGGTTTATTTCATTTCTATCCATCCTGCCTTTTCTTTAGAGAACTTGAGGAGGCATACACAGCGTTTTTGAGACAAGTCTGCTATCCAGGCCATAGTCAGGCTCATACTAGCTGAGCTTGGCTGTCTCATGCTTTCAATGTCCAGACTCTGGGATCACCTCCATTATCTTTTGGGCCCCATTCATATTTCAATGGGGGATGAAACCCTTGCTTAAAGCTTTTCCACTGACATCAATGGGACTTACAGGTGCTTAGCTTTGGCTGGATCATGCCCAGCAAATTTATAAAGGGGGATGGAACTGCGAGATGCCACTAGTTTCAATATGCTTTTTTTATAATTAAATATGTGCATTCACAGTTGGGGCAGCTTTGCTAAGAGCCCACAAGTTCCAAGAGGTTTCAGCGCTGCGCTTTGCTGCGAAAGGAACTCGCTACCTTAGCAACACATTAATATTGCAAATGAATATACTGCAAAAGGTTCAAAAATGCAGGGGGCCCTGTGGGGATAGATCAGCTTTGCTGCTGAGCCTGCACAGCTATTAGCCTGAAAGGTTTCTTCCTTTCTCTTATATAAAAGACGCCACCATGTTTTGGGACAGTATCTCTCTGATGAAAATAGGGACGCCCTATTCCATAATACTAGTACTAATAATAAATAATTTTATTATTTTTACCCCACCCATCTGAATGGGTTGCTCCAACCCCTCTGGGCGGCTTCCAACCTGTATAAAAACATTAAACATTAAAAAAAAACTTCCCTATACAGGGCTGCCTTCAGATGTCGTCTAAAGCTTATCTCCTTGGCTCAGGAGTCGCATAACTCCTTACCCTCCAACATTTCTCTGGTGAAAATAGGGACATTCTAAGGGGTGTCCAAACTTTTTTCAAAGAGGGCCAGATTTGCTGAAGTGAAGGGCCATGAGGGCCGACCAAAGTTGTTGACCCTTTTTTAGGATTGAAGTTGTTGAGGTTTTTTTCAGGATTTTACCCCAGGATATAATACCCCAGATTAAACTGACCGGCAGGCCAGATTAGGCCCCTGAAACGGACTTTGGACATGCCTGTTCTAAGGAAAAGGGGGACATTCTGGGATCAAATGAGAAACCAGGACGACTTTTGTAAATCTGGGACTGTCCCTGGAAAATAGGGACAATTGGGGGTTGTGTCATGATAGACATCTTTTTGTACACAGTTTACCAATGTATACCTTTTTGCAAGCAATTTCCTCTACTATAATACACCATAATGAGTTTTAACATTCATCCGGCAGAGAAAGAACCTTTTGCAGTGCCAAGAACGTAGGAACAACAATAATAAGAGCCCACTGGTCAATCAGATCACTGGTCCATCTAGTCCAGCATCCTGTTCTCACAGTGGCCAACCAGATGCCTCTTCTGGGAAACCAGCAAGCAGGATTGGAGCACAAGAGCCCTCTCTTTTTCTGGGGTTTCCAGCAACGGGTATACAGAAGCATTTCTGCCTTCTTCTGTGAACCATTGTGGCTAGTAGCCATGAATAAACCTCTTGGAAGTGATGGTTAGCCTGAGAGTTGGGGTGAAGAGGGCTGCACCTCATTTCATCTGCAAAGTCTTCGGGGTCAGCTCCAGTTTTCGGAGGGCCTTTGGGCAAGTTGTTCCCCCTCAGTGAGTCCAAGGGACTCTTCTTGGCAGACACCTGACACCAGATCTGGAAGGGGGGGGGGCTCTGCTGGTATTGTTTGTTTGTTTGTTTGTTTCTTCTTGGAGCCCAGATTCCCTCTCCTGCTGCGCAGATTTGCTTTTGCCGATTGAGCTCCCTTGCGTAACACTCCGGAGTGTGGCGAGGAGATTCTTCTCCTCCGTCTGGCTGTGCGAGGCTTCGATTTCACCTAATGAAATGCAAGCCGCATCACCTCACACTGGCAAGACAGAAGGAGCAGGATGTCAAGAAGGGAAGAAAGGCAGAGGACTGGGAGGAAGTTTTGTCTGAAGGGAGGAAAAAACCAGAACAGACAAGCATGGAACGGAACACTGAATAGGATGCCCAGCTGCCAAAGACAGCCATAGTTCCTGGGCCTTGTTGAAATAAATGGGTACAACAAGGTCAGGCAGAAGGTAAATTATGCTCTGCTAGGAGACCACCTTAAGCGCAATGGTTCTCAAACTTTTGGTGGACCCTGTCCTCCCCGTTCCATAAACTCACCCCCTGGGCCACCTACCTCATATTTTAAAAAAGCATTATTCACAAGAATGGTTTGCATGACCTGCTAAGGAACATAATGGCACCATTAATTCAAAACAGTAACGAATAATTGCACATTTGTTCCAAATCCATTTAAAACTCTTCAGTTTGATTAATTCAATGAAACTGAGGAACTTGATCCAGCGATACCAGCTTTTTGAATTCTGGTGGTGATTTGTCACTGCTGCTCCCAGTGCCCCCATTGCCCCCAGGGCGTGGTGCCACCAATTTTGGGAGCCAGTGACCTAGTGCTTGCTGGGATTCTTGCAAGGAATGCTGGGGCTCACCTTGCTCAGGAAGGTGCATCTTCCCTTTGTAAGCAAAGCGCAGACCACAGGTCACTTAACGCAGGTGAGTTGTGCATCTTTTCACTGCTAAGAGATCCTTTTCTGTACCACTGGTAAATTCTCTGCCACCTCATTTTCCTTCTCACAAGGGGCTCCTTCTTCATCTCTCCTCAGTTCCAATACAGACATTAGCTCTGGAAGAATGTTGACTCTTCTCCCCATTATAGGAGGGATTTGCTGACCTAGAGGCTCTGAACACAGGGGGCTTTTACTTTGATCGCTTCCCCCTCCTCTTCCAGGCTTGTCAAACTTCTTTTCTTTTCCTCATCTCTTGTAATTTCTTCTCCCGTTCACAGCAAACTTCTGTCTCCTCCTCCAATTGCCCGTTTCTTTAATCCTTCCTTTTACTTGCACTTCCTCCCGTAACAGCTTCCCTGTTTTAGCCCGTTCCTTTCTGTTCTCCTTTCACCATTTAAAACAATATTAACCTTCTGCCTCTTTCTAAGCTTGCACTGCAGTTCACCTGGTCCCCTCACCTTGGAGAAAGAGGTCATCCCTTCCTGACTCTGAGCTGCCTTCCCTCAGCACACGAGGCATTGGTCCAACCCAAAGGCAGTCAAGAGCTAGGTAGATTGTAGCACTGAGGCTCACTGTAATGTGGTCTGTGGGCCCCTGTGCTCTCCAGCGGGCCCCCACCTGAAAGATACTGGCCCAGGAGTAGTTTTGCTCTTCTATATCTGGGGTTCCGGGTTCTTCAGTTCCAAGGCATTTCATTATAATCCTCAGCAGGGGCAACAGGTTGATCAGCCTGAATCATGAGGTGATGCCTTGCAATACTGTAGGACTGCGGAGGTGGGGGAGGGGAATGTGTGGATTTCTCATACTGTGCCACCTTTCCAAGCTTTTGTTTTCAGAAAACTTCTACATAAAAATCACATCAGCGAAATCCTTAAAGGCTCAGTTGTAGGTGTGTGTGTGTGTGTTATTAATAAAGAAAATGCATTTCTGCCCTGCAGCCAAATAACTTCTTTACAACTCAGTGGCAGTTTAAAGAATAACGTTTTTGTATTAAAAATAAATGAATCTTAAAACCAATTTTTAAAAATCTTTAAAGTTTGGTCATAACATAATGCGATTAGAAATTCCTACCCCAGTAAAATCCAGGAGGAATGCTGGAATTATAGTTCAAGCAAAAAAGAAAAGAAAAGGGGGGAAAACCCGCAAGCAAAATAACACCCTCTCTTGTCCCATGTTTTGCTCCTGCAAAGAACCTGTGTGAGGAACATAAGAGTTGGAGTCAGTGAGAATCTGCTCTACTGTTTTGACCCAGTAAAACTATGTTCTGTTCTTCTGGACTTCCTTCACCCCATCCTGCAGGCCAATTCCAGTCCTGGTGGGCTCCCCACTGCATCAGTGCTCCCCCCAACTGTGGGATTACATAATAAGCCACCATTCAAATGCCTTATACTGAGTCAGACTCTTGGTCTATCTAGCTTAGTATTGTGTACTCTGACTGGCAGCAGCCACCACCCCCCCACCTCCCTGGGTTTCAGGCAGGGTGTCTCTCCCAGGTCTAGCTGGGCATGCTGCTGG
Organism: Zootoca vivipara; assembly: GCF_965207765.1. NCBI lineage: Eukaryota > Metazoa > Chordata > Lepidosauria > Squamata > Lacertidae > Zootoca > Zootoca vivipara. Next base: position 25,042,035 of record NC_142589.1, read on the forward strand.
GGATCGAAGCTTCTGCATGCAAAGCATATGCTCCATCCACATTGACCCTGAAAAGACCAAATTCTCCTGTTTGGATTTCAGTGTTGTTCCTCCATTTGCTCATCGCCAGTCCTTGTTGCCGCCAAGAGGACATGGCATGTTACGTAAGGCACAGGGAATTATCCCTTCTCAATTAGACCCCTGGGCGCTGAACCGGGGCCTGCTTAGTTCAATGCCCGGTAGCAAAGCAAAGATGGGCTTATGTAAAGTTTGTTTTGTTTCGGCCACTCGGCCCTCAGAGTAAACCTGGGTGCCCTCATCAAATTTAATGAGCCTGGGGTTGAACTATGGGCACAATCCAGCCCCAGTCCAAGGCTCCGGTCCTGGGCACACCGAAGCCAGTGGGATATCATGCCCAACACAGCAGGCCTCGGCCTCGGCTGAAGGAGGCCTCCTCTCTTGGAAGAGCAGCTTGGTTCAAGGTCGGTTTCTGGAGGCAGGTGAGAGACCCTTGAAATTGTCCCTCAACAAATTTGGACCACAGACTGAGCAGGCTCCCAGCTCGTCCTGGTCACCATCCTCCCCATTTACAGTGAAATGTATTGTATTTCTGTTTAAATTAGAGCAATTATTTCTCCATTTACATCTATGCATGCAAATTAGACTATATGCGTCCTCTTTCATCCTCTAGTTTCTAATGGCTGCCCTTTGCTTTCCCATAAGGCATTGCCAGAAAAAGGACATACATTAGAAATTAGAGGACTGACCCTTTCTTCGCTTGCGGCAGAGTTGGGTGCCTGTTTCCCTTACTGCCATTGTTTCAAAATGATCCTAACCTTAAGAAAATTCCTTCAGTAGCACCTTAAAGACCAACTAAGTTTTTATTTTGGTATGAGCTTTCGTGTGCATGCACACTTCTTCAGGATCTGAAGAAGTGTGCATGCACACGAAAGCTCATACCAAAATAAAAACTTAGTTGGTCTTTAAGGTGCTACTGAAGGATTTTTTTTATTTTGCTTCGACTCAGACCAACACGGCTACCTACCTGTAACTAACCTTAAGAGTAAAGCATACCCTCCAACATTTCTCTGATGAAAATAGGGACGTCCCATTCCATAAATGATAATTTTACTGTTTATACCCCTTCCACCTGACTGGGTTGCCCCAGCCTCTCTGGGCAGCTTCCAACATATATACAAACATGAGAAAACATTAAACTTTAAAAAAAAAAAAAACCTTCCCTATACAGGATTGCCTTCAGACAGCTTGGTTGTTTGGATAACTCCATACCATACCCTCCAACATTTCTCCAATGAAAATAGGGACATCCTAAGGAGAAGCGGGACATTCCAGGATCAAATCAGAAACCAGGATGGCTTTTCTAAATCAGGGACGTCCCTGGAAAATAGGGACACTTGGAGGGTTTGGTAAATAGAAGGAACAATGAGATTGGCCTGTGAAATAGTTCAAGGAAGACGGGCAGGAAGTTGCCACCTGGAGAGTGGACTGAGCAGGCACTGACACAGGGCCCCCAGGCCACAGTCTCCTCCAGCCCCCCATGATGAAACAGAACACATTCCTTTTTTTAAAAAAAAATGATGGCAATTTGCATCTATACCTATAAAATAGAGCGTGCAAATTTTATGGTGATACAATTTCTCTTTCGGCAATGTGAAAGTGGCCACCCTTGTGGAATGCTGTTCCAGGTGAGATATGTCAAGTCTTGGTACTTTGACGTGCTTGGTTAAAATGCAGCTGTTCAAGAGGAGGTTATTATCCGAACATTTTTCTCTTTTTTGTGTTATATTAATGCTGCTCTCTTTAGATCTTCGGGTATTTTAGGAGTCACTGTTCTTTCTATTTGCTGGGGTTCTTGGCTGATTGTGTTAATGCTGTTCAACTACCAGTATTGTACACACACACACACACACACACAGAGAGAGAGAGAGAGAGAGAGAGAGAGAGAGAGAGAGAGAGAGAGAGAGAGAGAGAGAGAGGAGTTGATGTATAAAGCTGGTGTGTGTGTGACATGATAGCTCAGTTGCTAAAGCATGGCACTCTTAATCTCAGGTTTGTGGGTTCAAGCCCCACATTGGGCAAAAGGGTCGGTTGGACTAGATGACCCTCTGACCCTTCCAACTCTATGGACTCAGCTACATTAGTAAAAAAAACCAATGATTTGAACGCGCTATAAACATGTAACACCAGATGGCGCCAGAGAGAAGGAACTTTTTATATGTGATTTTCTGTAGGGTTTTTTTTTAAAAAAATTGTTATAACAATCTAATTTCTGACTTATTCATAGTGTTCCTCCCACCTCCTGTGTATAGTTCCACCTTATGATTCTACATTTATTGTTTATACCCCGCCCATCCGGCTGGGTTTCCCCAGCCACTCTGGGCGGCTTCCAACAGAAAAATAAAATACATTAATCTATTAAACATTAAAAGCCTCCTTGAACAGGGCTGCCTTCAGATGACTTCTACAAATCTGGTAGCTGTTTTTCTCTTTGACATCTGATGGGAGGGCGTTCCACAGGGCAGGCGCCACCACCGAGAAGGCCCTCTGCCTGGTTCCCTGCAACTTGGCTTCTCGCAGCGAGGGAACAGCTAGAAGGCCCTCGGGTACTGGACCTCAGTGTCCGGGCAGAACGATGGAGGTGGAGACATTTAGGGCTTTAAAGGTCAGCACCAACACTTTGAATTGTGCTCGGAAACGTACTGGGAGCCAATGTAGATCTTTCAAGACTGGTGTTATGTGGTCTTGGCAGCTGCTCCCAGTCACCAGTCTAGCTGTAGCCCAACAACATGTGGGGTGGGCATTGATTTCCCATCCCTGATCAGAGTTTATTCAAACATAAACAGACAGAGTGACATTCATTTTCTCTGCACACTTGATTCAGACATGCATGCACATTCTTGTGCGCATGACTTGGCCAGAAAAGTACAACTGAGAAATTCGGAGGTGTGCAGATTTGAAAGGATGGAGGTTGCAATTCAGTCCATGGATTGTTTCGGAAAGCATGGGCTATGTAGGTTCTCCTTTAAATGCAAAATGTGTCAAATATCTTTCCCATCTCAGGATGCTTTGGGTAGTACAACAAGACATTAGTGTGCCCCCCTCCCCAGGCTCACACTACAGTCCCCATCCAGAAGTGGCAGCTCTTCACATGTCAGGAGCAGTAGTCTGAAGCATCGTGAGGGCACCGGCTTGGGAAGGTGTCCACAATAAAGACATTGCCTTTAAGATGCTGCAGGATCTTGAGGGAGCTTCCAGACAGGGTTAATGTTCTACATGAGGGTTGTTCAGATATTGCAAATGGGTCACTGGGAACAGGTTTTTATTTATTTATCTGATTTCCCCCGGAAAGGGTAAATCTGGATTAAATGGGGGGGGTTACAGACTGGCATTTTTATGCCAACAATGTAATTTGGAAAGTGCAATAAAACTGAAATAACACTGCAGGCATGAGGTGCAGCATCCTACAAGAGATGCCTGCCAGGGTCACCCTTGGATGCTTTTCTTGAAGGAAGATATGGGTTAATGTCATGTTTAAGGGACCCAGGTGGCACTGTGGGTTAAACCACAGAGTCTAGGGCTTGCTGATCAGAAGGTCGGCGGTTCGAATCCCTGCAATGGGGTGAGCTCCTGTTGCTCGGTCCCAGCTCCTGCCCACCTAGCAGTTCGAAAGCACATCAAAGTGCAAGTAGATAAATAGGTACCGCTCCGGCGGGAAGGTAAATGGCGTTTCCGTGCACTGCTCTGGTTCGCCAGAAGCAGCTTTGTCATGCTGGCCACATGACCCGGAAGCTGTCTGCGGACAAACGGCGGCTCCCTCGGCCTATAGAGCGAGATGAGCGCCGCAACCCCAGAGTCGGACATGACTGGACCTGATGGTCAGGAGCCCCTTTACCTTTACCTTTACCTTTAAGCCTCTGAATGTAGATTAGATAGTTGCGGGTTTTATGTCATTTTTCCTGCTTTCATTTCTAATATACAACAAGCAATAACAACGGTAAAGAGAAAAGATCAAAGCAAGAAATGAAAAAGAAGGTTACGAGGAGAGAGTGGTCCTATTTGAAAAACAGCATTATAATCCTTCATTAGCACATTATCCAAGAGTGTTTTCCCACAGGAGTCCAGGAGAAGAGGGCGGCTGCCAATCATGTTCCCTTACTTTAACCTAATCAGAGAGTTGGCTAAAGTGCTTTAAAAGCGCACAACGTGATGGACACCACTCCTGGCTAGGGAGATTTTAATTCTCCTTTGTATTGCGTGTTGTGCGTTTTGAGGGAAGCTGCAGTTGTTCACTGAGTTCGCGAGAGTGAAATGGCACTTCTATCCTGCTGGAAACTATAGATTCTCTTTTATTTTCCCTGGCATAAGAGCACACCCCGAAACACACTGCGTGTGTCATAGATTAACAGTGCCACCAAGGCTAAATGGGTGTACTTGCGTGACTAGGAATTCTGGAGCGGATCACCTCAGTTCTCCTCCACTTTGGCAGGGCTACAGGGCTCGTGTTTTCACATGAATGAACGGCTCTTGAACGATTTGTGGCTGAATTTCTCAAAGTTGTTAGGAACAAAAAGGCTTTTCTTTAGCATCGAGGGTACACAGCTACTGGGTTTGCCTATTTCTTCACCCGCACCCGCCCCCCAGCCTGGCGCACTGAGGAGAACATGGCTGCCGCATTTTAAGACACTGGGAAGTTCATTCATTTATCACATCCTGTTATTAAGATCATCCCTCTCTGATACTTCTTTCAGTGAGTGGGCAAATGAAGATGAAGGCTCAGTTTAGACATCATGCCAAACCAGAGTTTATACTAACCACAGTTCAGACTCCAAACCATGGTATGAGTTTTACAGGCATACGGGAAATAACTACAGTTTAGAGCACCTTTGGTTTGCTCTCTGCTCAGGACTGCTGTTGGCAGAGCAATGGCGGTAACTGCCTGAGATTGGTGGGCAGTTGTAGTGTTGCCAAGGATGCTGACGGCGTGTCTGCAGTGTTGGGTGTGTGTGTGTGTGTGTTGCTTTAGTTCATTTTTGCCGCATTTCTCCATCCTTTCGTGGCCAGCAAATGGATTAAGCATAGCAGCTCTCTGGATGGTCTAACAACTGCGCCCGCAGGCCTCTCCACCTTCCCCTTGGGACTCTCATAAGAATAGAATGCTGGATCAGGCCAATGGCCCATCTAGTCCAGCATCCTATCCTCACAGTGGCCCAAACAAATGCCTGTGGGAAACCAGCAAGCACAAGAGCCCTGTGGTTTCCAGCAGCTGATGTTCAGAAGCTTTCTGCCTCCAGCTATGGAGGAAGAGCATAGCCGTCATGGCTAGTAGCTATTGATAGCCCTCTCCTCCATGGATTTGTCTAATGCTCTGTTAAAGCCATCTAAGTTGGTGACCATCACTGCTTCCTGCGGAAGGGAGTTCCATAGTTTAACTATGCACTCTTCTTCTGTGACGGTTTTGTGGAACCTCTTGCCCTCCCACCTGATGCCATTATATATGGGTGTGGATCAGGGTAAGATGTTGTCTGAGCTGAAAGCAGGGGGGCACAGAGCCCTGAGCAAGCTCTGCCAGCGCTGATGATCGTCGAGTCTCATGGAGCGCCCTGCGTAGGGCTTTGCAAGGTGCGGTGATCAGGTGACAGCTGGATCTTAGGAAAGCTGGTGCAGGGGGCTCCACAAAGCGCCAACCATCAGCTAATGCATCAGCTAATTACGTTTTAGTGTTCCCCCTCCCGGTTCACTTTCATTCATGTCCATGGAGGCGCAGGTCAATTCTGTGTCCAGGGCAGCTGTCTATCAGCTCCATCTGGTACGCAGGCTGAGACCCTACCTGCCTGCAGACTGTCTCGCATGCTCTAGTTATCAAGAGAGCTTGGACTACTGCAATGCGCTCTACATGGGGCTACCTTTGAAGGTGACCCGGAAACTACAACTAATCCAGAATGCGGCAGCTAGACTGGTGAGTGGGAGCGGCCACCGAAACCACATAACACCGGTCTTGAAAGACCTACATTGGCTCCCAGTACCCACCAATCTCCCTCCCACCAGATGTCAAAGAGAAAAACAACTGCCAAGCTTTTAGAAGACATCTGAAGGCAGCCCTGTTTAGGAAAGCTTCTAATGTTTAATAGATTATTGCATTTTAATATTCTGTAGGAAGCCGCCCAAAGTGGCTGGGGAAACCCAGCCAGATGGGCGGGGTATAAATGTTGTTGTTGTTGTTGTTGTTGTTGTTGTTGTTGTTGTTGTTGTTGTTGTTTCACTCACATCAACAAGAGCGGTCGAAGTGAAAAGCTCTCCCGCAGACATTCTCTTAGATGGCAGAGAATTCCCTTGCCTTGAGAAATTTTCCAGTGTGAAAAAGAAAAAAGAAAAAAAGCTTGGCAAGTGAATTCCCAACGTTCCTCTTCAAAGATTCTTGTGTAAGCCCAGGGGGCTGGTTTTCATTCTAGGGCCACCAGATGGAGATGAAGCCTCACGCATCTGCTCATTTCGGGCTGGTGATTTCTGCCTCTCCCCATCCTTGCTTCTGTCTATAACCTAAGTTAGGGATCAGCAGCTAGCTGTCCTTGAGCCAAACCTGGCCCCCTGGCCGATTCTGCTTAGCACCCTGTTCTTAACCCAGAAGTGAAAGGGGGATATGGAGGGGATTTCAGCTGTGGGGTTGACCATTGTGGCCGAGGCCCACACCAAACGCTGACCTGGGCTGAAAATTCTGTTGCCACTTCTGAGATGCTCTCAGTAGGTGCTCCCAGATCACACAACTGCCATGAATGTTACATGGGATGTGGGTGCCCCATATCCATATATTATGGTCCACATGGTGGATTCCTCTCCCCCACCCCCATATATACACATATGTGGAAGTAAACAAGGAATCCTAAGAAAGTTGCATGAATTGAGTGAAACATTTCTTGCGTATGGCCAAAGGCCAAAATATCTCTCAAAACTAGATGCCTCCATCAATCTCTGTAAATGGTTTTGGGGTACTCTGGTGCAAAAACGGAACTAATATATCTCAACAGATCAGACATTCACACATGCCAATATTGAAAATACTATGTATATCAATCATCATAAATAAAAGCTAGAATCAGTTAAAATACAAAATGATGTACCGGTGGTGCCTCATGGCTTCCAAACTATCTAAAATGTACAAAAGTATAGCAGATGTATGTTGGAGGTGTGGGGAGACAAGAGGAGACATGCTACATATGTGGTGGGGCTGCTGTAAAATAAAAGAATTTTGGAATAAAATATACGAGGAAATGAAAAAGATCTTTAAAAAAAAACCTTCGTAGAAAAACCAGAGGCATTCCTCCTCGGAATTTTCAGTAAAGACCTCCCAGTAAACTATAGAGAGATCTTCCTGTATGCCACGGCAGCAGCCCGCTTGCTGATAGCTGCCAACTGGAAAGGGGATAAAACTCCCACAGTTGGAGAGTGGCAAATTAAGTTGCTAGAATTTGTGGAAATGGCTCAACTTACCGATAATTTAAGGGGAAAATCTAAACAGTCGTTTGTGGAAAAGTGGGAAAAATTTAGAAAATATATGCAAGAAAATGATAATAATGACGTAATCTTCATGGCAGCCTTGGAATGATTGGCTTATAGCAAAGAATTAGATAAATGGGTATGATTGGCTTTATTGTGTACAAAAGAAATAATAAGAATACGATGAGGAATGATGGTACATGGGTAACTTAGATGAGTCGCATGGCGGAAAGTGACAGGAAGTCAACAGTATCGATGTAATCAGTCATATATGGTATGGATTTATGTTATGTATGCTGTATAGCATGAAGAGCTTAAAGGTTAAAGGTTTCTTTTTTTTCAATAGACTCAATCTGAACAATTTGTGAAAAAGGAAATAAGAAGTAAGAACTCGGGAAATCTGTAATTTATAAAGGCTTTATTTTGTAATTGTGATGGAATAATTTTATAATTGTATAATTATTCAATAAATAATTGCATAACAAACAAAAAAAAGAATCAGATAAAATAACAAATAAAAATAAAACAAAAGGAAGCAATAAAGCCCAAGCAACAAAATAAATGATAAAAGTCATCATCACAATTACAATTTCTCTCTCTGGGATATTTCTTCAGAAAGAGAGACCCTGCAAGTCACAACGAAAGCAAAGATCTGACGGTAGATCACACACCCTTTCTACAGTATATTTTGCGTGTATTCCCATTAAAACAGGATTGCGAAATTTAAGAAGGGTGAGTCTGTGTTCAGTTGACTCGCCAAGTGGTCAAAAGCAGATCACATTGATTGTTTCAGTCCCATCAAGTCAGCAGAAAAAAGGAAAAAACAGTATTCCTGGCCTGCTTTTCAATAATGTGGCAGAAAGGGTTACTGAAGTAAAGGGTACAGACAAGAAAGCGTCTTGTGACATCTTAAATACAAACAGCTGGGTGGCTTCGTAGGCTTCTGAGTGGCACAAGACTCCTTGACACTTTGCTGCAGCAGGAGAGCGGCACAGCGGCTGATCTGGAAGTTGAGGAAATGTAAACTAAACACCCCGACCTGTGAAAATTACCCTGTTGGTGGCACTGTTAGGTCCTGCCTGGTTGGCACAGAGCCATGGCGGCGTTTTCTCGGTGGCTGTTCCCCTTCTGCGAGAGGTGCACCTCACCCCCTTCATTCTTAACACACACAAGGAATTTTTAAACCTTCACCGGTCACCCAGACAATGGATGCCTGAAAGATGCTGCTCCTGGCAACTTCAAAATTCTTTGCTGCCAGGGCATGTTAACTCTTCTTTTGATGTTTTTAGATGTTTGTAACTGTTTTTAGTGTGTTTTAATGGCATTGTTTTACTACGCTGTTGTTGCCACCCTGGGCTCCTGTGCAACACAAAATCTTGATGTATTTATTTAGCTGTGATTCCTGCACTGGACTAGAATCAGGGGTGGCCAACTCCCAAGTGACTGCGATCTACTCACAAAGTTAAAAACTGGCAGTGATCTACCCCCTTTTTTAGGGTTCAGGTCAAAGTTGTTGAGCCTCTATGGGGGGAACCAGTGATCTACCAGTGATCTACCACAGACGTCCAGTGATCTACTGGTAGATCACAGTCTACCTGTTGGACTTGCCTGGACTAGATGACTCTTTGGGTCCTTTCCAACTCTACAATTCTATTCATTTAGAAATGCTGTGTATCTCTGTGTGGGTGTGGATTGATGCATGTACCGTATGTGCTTGATTATAGCACAGTTGCGTTTTGCTCCAAGCCGCGGTTTGGGTCTGGGGAATCTACTTGCTCCCTCTGAGAGTCTCCTTACGTAACCCATCGCTCTTGAAAGGCAGGCCCTGACCCTGCTGCCCTCCCCTCGTTGCGCAGGGTCCAACCTATTAGCATAGCTGTCCTGGTTCCAGGTTTCCTCAGCCTAGTTTAGCATTCCGCCCAGGTTGACTGTCTTCCTTTGGAGAAGGTTCTTCTGAATATTAATTAGACTTTCCCTGTCCGGATTAAAACCTTCGCCAGAAAAGCCATTTGGCTGCGAGATTAAAGTTCTTCCACCTCTTCCCAACACCTCCTTTCTTTGTCATTCTGAGAAAGTTCTCCTCTTAGAGCGGCATTCATTGACTGTCTTACTCACAGCAGTCATGAAAACAATTTCTTAAATCCCGTGCCTTTTACTGAGCGCCTGAGCGCCAAGCAAATGATCCTGGGATCTTCTTTGAAAAGCATCCAATAGTTGTCTCAATAGCTATTGTCTGCTTAGGGCTTTCCTTTATGGCAGATTTTGGTGTCAGTCCAGCTTAGGGAGTGGCAAATTATAGGGCTGGGTCCTATTCTGACTGGAGCTGATGGGTGTCAGAGTCCAAAGTACTAGAGTGAGATGGGCCGTAGCTCACCAGTGCAGCAGATGCTTTGCAGGCAGAAGTTCCCCAGGTTCAGTCGTCAGCATCTCCAGGTAAAGCTGTCTGAAAACCTAGAGAATTGCTGCCAGTCACTGTTGACAAGTCTAGCTTTTGCTAGACTCTCATTTGCACCAGCCAGCATGGCCAATGCTCAGTCACCCTTACATGTGCTGTTCATGAGGCAGAAACAGCGGCAAGCTTTCATCATCATCAAACGCCTCCTAAAGACCCATCTATTTAAACTGGTCGCCACATTGTTCTGTTTTATTATTTACTGCTTTATTGATGGCTTTTGCTGAGGCATCACTTTGCATTCGGAGTTTTAAATGTGGTATGTATATTATCTTACTGTGGGGTGGTGGTTGTTGTTGTTTTGTAAACCGCTTAGGGATTTTGAACATTAAGCAGCATATAAATATGATCGATGGTGACGAAGGTGACAATGCTGAGCTTTGTCCACCCTGTTTTGCTGAAATGGGAAGGTGCAGCCCTGCACAAACACCAGATACTCACCGCCACCACCCCTTCCTTACTGCCTCCACCAAAGCCTTGCTTATTGGGGTCACGGCTTCTGGGTTTTGGAAAGATCTCACGAGAGCTTTGTGGGATCTTGTGCTACCCCTGCAAGATCTCGTGGGACTCTTGCAATATTTCATGAGGCTCTCGCAAGATCTCATACCAGAACCCAAAGGCAGCCTCAGCTCCTTCTCCTTGCTCATCCGGAAATGGGGTGTGTGTGTGGGGGGGGGAGATGCCCCTTGGATTCTGCCACCTGAGGCAGCTGCTTCAGCCTGTCTCATGGATGGTGGATGGCCTGGCCGTGCTAAATGGTCTGATTGGGTAGAAGGCAGCTTCCTATGGCTTTGGTGTAGCTGGAGAAAAAACCCTCTGCCAAGTACTATCCAAATTCTCCTCTTCAAGTTATTACTGTTGTTGTTATTGGGGGCATACTAGAGTAGTGAGATGAGAAGATATGCCTATATATTAATTCATCTTCTCCTACGCCTTCTGCTCCTCCCAGGTAACATTATCGGCTCCGGCATCTTCATTTCCCCCAAAGGAGTCCTGGAGCACACGGGGTCCGTGGGGCTTGCCCTCATCATCTGGGTGCTCGGCGGGGGGATTGCAGCCCTCGGGTCGCTGTGCTACGCCGAGTTAGGAGTCACCATCCCGAAGTCTGGAGGGGATTATTCCTACGTCTCCGAGATTTTCGGTGAATTAGCTGGGTAAGTGGCGCTTTAGCAACATGACGCTTAATCTTTTGGGTCTCACGGCATCCTCACAGCAACCTTGCAAGGGGGGCTATATTGGCACATGCTCCTTGCCCCTCTGAGCAATTGACTGTGGTAGAGACAGCGCTGAGGATGCCTAGGGAGCTGGCCATATTTTGCTCTAAAAAGGGAGCAAGGGAGCTAGAGCCAATGGGTCAGTCCTTGACCCACCAGGTGCTCTATTTCCCCCCAAACCACGCCTACCTGTCAATCAACTGACATCACTGGATGATGTCAGCTGATGGGTGGGGTGAGGCTTAATCCTGTTGAGTGCTGCTCTGCCCTGTGGGGAAAGCAGGCCTCTATAGGGAGCAGGATTGAAGCTTTCTGCTTATCAGCTGGGGAATCAGAGAGTTCAGCCATGCTGTATAAGACATCCTACCGGTAATAAAACAGAAGAGCAGATCCATTTTTATAAACTTGAAAGATGCCAGGGATCAAACCCGAGGTCTTCATTTCATTTTACTTTTACAGTGGTACCTCGGTTTTAAGTACACAATTGGTTCCGGAAGTCTGTACTTAACCTGAAGCATACTTAACTTGAAGCGAACTTACCCATTGAAAGTAATGGAAAGTGGATTAATCCGTTCCAGATGGGTTCGCGGAGTACTTAAACTGAAAGTACTCAAACCGAGGCGCACTTAAACCGAGGTATGACTGTAATTTGTATACTGCCTTTCAATATACACATTGTGTTTACTTCCTGAAGAGACAACAAAATATACAACAAAGATCACACATCTTATAACAATCTGATCCGATACAATAAAGTCATAATAAAAATCTGACTTCAAAAGAAACAGCATATATCAGGGGTAGGCAAACTAAGGCCTGGGGGCTGGAGGCAGCCCCCCAGGCTCATAAATCTGGCCCACGGACCCTGCCGCCCACTCAAGTCAGTCCCCGCACGCTGCGGATGCCTCTCCGCTTGGGGACTGACTTCTGCGACGCTAGCACTGCTTCTGGGCAGGAAGATCCTGCAGCCAATCCGAAACATTGCCGCCCGTGGCTGAGGTAAACCCAGCGCGGCCATGGACAGAGAGGCCGGCAGGCAGGCAGCGTGTCTGGGCTGTGCCATGGGCATCATGATAGGCGCCGAGACGAGCTCCTGAGTGTGTGCAGAGTTTCTCCTCCAGGTCCAGAGGCAGCTGCAGGACTGGCTTGCAGGGTGTTTATATTTTTCGAAATATAGTCCGGCACCCCACAAGGGACAGTGGACCAACCGGTCTCCTGATGGAAAAGTTTGCTGACCCCTGGCTTATATCAAATAAGGCAATATTCAAAAATCCATTAGAAAATATTGGTACACAATAAAACCGACTCTCAAAATATAAGCAAATAATAATGAAACAGAAATTCACTCTCAGCAATCACGATAAATCCAGTGAACTGTAATCAATAAAAATAACAGCAAGTCACAATATATAAAATAACTATCTCTGTAAAATATCAAATTAAGCAAAAAGTCCCTTAACTTATAAAATAATATCAACAATAAAAATGAATTATTATTTTTTTATAAATTCCTCTGGCATGCAAAGCATCATTGCTTTCCCACTGAGTTCTGGATTTGAACCCAGGACTTCCTGGCTTCTAACCACCACACTGTGCTGCGCCAGCTTCCCTGAGGCTGCACGATTTCCCTTGTTGTCATGGAGGCCTGAGCAGCCGTTCTTGGCACAATCCTCTTCCAAACACCCTATTTCACGTTCAGAGGCAAGCATCCTTACTTTGGTGTTTGAATGAACTGGCTAGGGAGTTTCTTGTTACAGCCTGAAATGCTGATGCAATGTTGCTGAGGGGAGGGGAGCACCTGCATACAGACAGATTCCCCCCCCCCCCCAGCAATATCTGCTCTGGCAAAGAGCAGGTGCAATCCTAATTGCATAGGATACCAGGAGGCAGTCTGCCTTTTGCAAAGACTGTAAAGCAGGCCGTGAAGATTTTGTAAGGACAAAGGCAACTAGAAGGAAGCCAGCAACTCCTGATCATTTTCAGGGCCAGTCGCCTCCCAGGAATTGATATTTATTGCATGTAAGAAAGTACTAAAACAACGAGTCGTACGTGGAGATATAAAAAGCGGCAAAGCTCTCCGCGTTGTTTCTTAAAAGTTTAGGCTGACAAAGGCATCAGCTCCACCCTCAGGCCAGCAATAACTCAACAGGGAGATCGTGTTAACCTTGCCCTGTCTCCACAAGGCTGTTTTTATTGAGGCTAAAAAGGGACAGTAGTTTTTGAGAGAGCTGGATCTGGCACGAGGAGGGCATCACTTGCCCTTGGGATGAGCACAGAAATGTGAAGGACTGGGGGAAGACTGGGGAAACTGTGTTGGGGCAGGGAACACATCTGGGGTTTTTCCACCCAATTTTGCTGGGATGGGAATAGAAAAAGTGGGGTGGAAAACAGATTTTGTGGCAGTTAATTCCATAAAGGAGATACACGTTCCTCTTTCATGCTTTCCCAGTTGTACAGATTTATTTACAGGATCCGAGCACAATAACAGCCTCCTCTTTACCAAGCTAAACATACCCAACTCGCTCAACCTTTCTTCATCAGTCTTAGTTTCCAGACACCTTTCTCGGTGCACACCTTCCTCTGTACACATTCCAGCTTGTCAATATCCTTCTTAATTTTGGCACCCAGAACTGGAAACATTACTCCGGGTGTGATCTGACCATGGCAGAACAGAGCAATACTATTACTTCCCTTGTTCGGAACACTATAATTCTGTTGATGCTGCCTAGAACAGCATTAGCTTTTTTTTGCTGCTGCATCACACTGCTGACTCATGTTGAGCTTGTCGTCTACTAACATCCCTAGATCCTTTTCACATGTGCTACTGGCATACCAGGTACACCTGGTTCTTCCTGCCTAAGTGTAGAAGCTTACATTTCCCCCTGTTGAAATTCCTTTTTGTTATTTTTGGCCCACTTCTCCAGTCTATTAAGGTGGTGTCCCCTTGTGCCTTGGGATCAACCACCCTCCAAGTCATGGAGATTTAACTTCTGCAGACCTGGGAGAAGAGTCTGAAGAATGGGCAAATCTTTAAGGATGCAAATCCAAAAGGCAAAAACAGGGGACAATGAGTTCCAATGGGCAGAGATTATAAGAATTGCCACTAACAAATAGAATCCTAGAATTGGAGGCGCCTCAGAAGCCATTTAGTCCAAGCACCTACCAATGCAGGAAATCCTAATAATTCTGGCACCATTGGAACACCGTGGGAATGCCTAGCAATTGGGGGGGCAGCCCCCTCAAATATTTTATCAGGGGGGCAAAGGGAGCTTGGTCCTTAGGGGTTGGCTCGTATGCGTGGGTGAAATGTGGACTTACAGTAGTACCTCAGGTTACATACGCTCCAGGTTACATACACTTCAGGTTACAGACGCCACTAACCCAGAAATAGTACCTCAGGTTAAGAACTTTGCTTCAGGAAGAGAACAGAAATCGTGCTCCGGCGGCATGGCGGCAGCAGCAGGAGGCCCCATTAGCTAAAGTGGTGCCTCAGGTAAAGAACAGTTTCAGGTTAAGAACGGACCTCCGGAACGAATTACGTTCTTAACCTGAGGTACCACTGCATATACAAAATGGCCTGCATCTGTTGCTCTGCCCCCTGTTGTCTCAGGCTCCACCTTCCAGTGGTGGAGCGGGGGGGGGCATCCCTGTGGGTTGTCCATCCCTGGGATTGAACCTGGGACCTTTTCCACAGTGGCATTTAGTCCAAGCACCTACCAATGCAGGAAATCCTGCAGGAATAGCAAAAACGTTAATATAAAAACTAAAAGGTGGTCACTTTTCCGGAACCCTTTCCATTTAAACATTTCCTGGCCAATAAAAAATAACCTTTAGAATCTTGTTCTGACCAGAAGTTAATTAACCTGCACATTTAATAGCTGTTTTATGAAACCACCCAGCTCCAATAATGACTCTCATATTCCTGCCTAATCTTATTTTTATTTATTTTATGTTTTTATTTCTAAAAATGAAGGGGAAAGGAAGATTAGCAGGGGTTGCATCATAAGCAGATTTGGCCCAGGGGGGAGCCAGTTTCCCCCTTTCTTTAAATCCTTCAATAATACTAAAACTTGAAATATATAAAATAAACAATTAAAAAATTGTCCAGTAGAACTTTAGAGACAGACTACGTTTGTTCTTGGTATAAGCTTCCATGGTATCTGAAGAAGTGTGCATGCATACAAAAGCTTATGCCAAGAACAAACTTTATGAAGGAGGTGTTCCATGATTATTGGCTTGCAATTGCTGCCACTTAGAAAAGGTGAGTCTAATTTTCTGACTGGAGGATTCTGGGACTTGTAGTCAGGAGCGGCTCAAGACATTTTGGCACCTGAGGCAAAATGCCTCCTGCTGTCCCTACAATGCGGTTGGGGGTGGGGCATGAGGCTCTGCAAGGGCTTCCCTTAAGGCAGGGGTGTCCAAACTTTTTCCAAAGAGGGCCAGATTTGATGAAGTGAACATGCATGAGGGCCAACCAAAGTTGTTGACCTTTTTAACTGCCACAAGGGCCGGATTAGGCACCAGGCTGGACTTTGTATATGCCTGCCTTAAGGAGAAGCACCGCAAAGCCTTGCCAGCCTGGCAGGCTGAGGGGCAAGGGAGCTTCAGAAAGCACTTCTCCTTAAGATAAAGCCATTGCCAACTCATTGAGGGCGGCGGCGGGGAGGTATTCCTCAGAGCTTTGCTGCTGGTCCCTCTCTGCCCTTGGCGGGTGGGGCAGCAAAATCTGTGTGGAGGAATATCATGCAGCTTAGCTGCCCTCTCCCCAATTTTCTGATTGTGATTGTTGTTATGAGAATCAGAGTGCGCCTTTATCCAGGGTGCTTCCAGACTCTCAAAATTTTGTGGGAGGGATTTGAATGCATGTCAGAACTTTCCGTTTGTGAGATTAAAGCGGATTAAGGCACTCTGTTGCCCTTCCGTAACAAATACACTTTTTAAACAGCAACAACAGCAGCGGACCTTTGCAGCTTGCAATGTGATGGGGAAATGCATGGAAAGTGTGAGATGAAGGAACATCTGGCAAGGGAGATGTGTAAATGTCAAACAAATGCAGGTGGGTGCTCTGCGTCATGTAACTACGCCATAAACACAGCAGAGCAAATGTGAAGTAAAGACCGCTAACAATCTGACCTCCACATAGGGGTGGGGGAGGAAATCAATTTGATTTGTAATTTAACGAGAAAGCACCTGATTCGCACCAGATTCTTCTTGAGCCAGGCCATGAACTGAAAGGCAGTTACCTTCAAAATTTGCACTTCCCTAAATGTTGTGGCACAGTTCTCCTGCCCAGCAAAGCACACATTAATGTGTGTATTTGGGGATGGGGGTATGTGCATGGGAGTGCATCGATTCATACCCAATGCTTTATATTGGGGAAATTCATTTCTAAAGTGGCATGCAAGTGGCAAAACTGCACTCAAAAATGTGTTTACTAGGAGAAATTTACACTAAAAGGCTCGTGATTTTTTGAATAAAGAAAATGGATCAGCAAACTGATGTGGAAATGTGGAGGACTGAATTTAAGTCTGCAAAAATGAGAACTGGAGAGGAACTCCAGGCGATGGCTGCATCATTCCTGACCTTCAGGGAAGCTGCTGCAAGCCAGCCAGGATCATCATAGAGTTGGAAGAGACCACAAGGGCCATCCAGTCCAACCCCCTGCCAAGCAGGAAACACCATCAAAGCATTCCTGACAGATGGCTGTCAAGCCTCTGCTTAAAGACCTCCAATGATGGAGACTCCACCACACTCCTTGGCAGGAAATTCTACTGCCGAACAGCTCTTACTGTCAGGAAGTTTTTTCTAATGTTTAGGTGGAATCTTCTTTATTGTAGTTTGAATCCATTGCTCCGTGTCTGCTTCTCTGGAGCAGCAGAAAACAACCTTTCACCCTCTTCCATATGACATCATTTTATATATTTGAACATGGCTATCATATCACCTCTTAACCTTCTCTTCTCCAGGCTAAACATACCCAGCTCCCTAAGCCGTTCCTCATAAGGCATCGTTTCCATCGGTCTGGAGGAGTTGGTAGCCCAATGTGGCTCTTTGCACCATCTCATTTAACTGGAGATTCTTCTTTTCTTTCCTTTTCTCTTGGCTTCAGGTTTCTCCTCCTATGGAGCGCAGTCCTCATCATGTACCCCACCAGCTTGGCTGTGATCTCCCTGACTTTTTCAAACTATGTCCTCCAGCCAGTGTTTCCCAACTGTATCCCTCCCTATAATGCCTCCAGAGTCCTTTCCATGGTGTGTTTATGTGAGTATTTATCAGCAACCTTTTCCTTGGGCTTCCAGCGGCATTTGCCGAAAGGGGCACTCTCCAGCACAGACACCCTCAACCAATAAAGGGCTGATGCCGTTTTAGTTTCATTGGTGTTTAATTACTTTTCAATGATTAACATTTTTTTAAAAAAAACATGTTCAGCATTTTTCTATTCCATCTGTGCTTTTGATCTGTAAGCCACCTTGAGTCCCAGTCTGGAGAAAAGGTGGGATGATGATAATGATAATGGGAGTGAGAGGGGTACATAAACACTATACTCATTGAATGAAGCCCAGGCTGCCTTTTGGATCCTCATCCTCATCCTCTGGTTTTTCCAACCCTTCTCCCTCTTAAAAACAAACAAATAAAATGGAGTTGGTGCCGGTGGTACAGTGAAACCTTGGTTGTTGAACGCTTCGGAAGCCGAACAATTCGGAAGCCGAACACCGACAACCCAGAAGTGAATGCTTCCGTTTTTGAACGATTTTCGGAAGCCGAACGGTCTTCTGGGACGGATTACATTTGAAAACCGAGGTTCCACTGTATAGCCCATTTTAGATGTCTAGGTGGTTTCTGTCTTCTTCCAAAAATAAGAAGCTCAAATAAAAGGGTTTGATCTTTGATGCGTGTGGCACAAACCTCTCTCTGGGTGGAATTGTGTTTCCTGCTCTCCAGCACTCTTGACGTGGGTGAACGGCTCCAGCGTCCGATGGGCCACCCGCATCCAGGATATCTTCACTGCAGGGAAACTCCTCGCCTTGGGCCTGATCATTGTTGTGGGCTTCATACAGATCTTCAAAGGTATTTAATGCAGGAACCCTGAACGTCAGGATGACATCGAGAGAATGTCATTGAGCAGAATCAAGCCCTTCTTAGCAAACGGAGCCCACACACTCTGACGGGGCAGAGGGTTGATGTTGTAAAAGGTAAAGGTAAAGGGACCCCTGACCATTAGGTCCAGTCGCGGATGACTCTGGGGTTGCGGCGCTCATCTCGCTTTATTGGCCGAGGGAGCCGGCATACAGCTTCTGGGTCATGTGGCCAGCATGACAAAGCCGCTTCTGGCGAAACCAGGGCTGCGCACGGAAATGCCGTTTACCTTCCTGCTGGAGCAGTACCTATTTATCTACTTGCACTTTGACATGCTTTCGAACTGCTAGGTTGGCAGGAGCTGGGACTGAGCAACGGGAGCTCACCCCGTTGCGGGGATTCGAACTGCTGACCTTCTGATCGGCAAGCCCTAGGCTCTGTGGTTTAACCCACAGCGCCACCCATGTCATTGCCCCTATTTCACTTTTTCCAGAATGGTGAACTCGAAGCAACCTGCAAAAACCAATATTAAAAACAGGTGTAAAAACAAAACAACCTAAAATGCATCAGTAACACACACACACAGATATATATATATATATATATATATATATATATATATATATATATATATATATATATCAGCAGCTCCAACTCCACCCCATCCCAATGAAAAATAAGCTGAATCTTAAGGTCTGAAGGCCGGGGTGAATAAGAACGTATTTTGCCTGGCACCTAAAGAGAGAGAAGGATGGCACCTGGCCTGCCTCCCTGGACAGAGTGTTCCATAAATGGGGAGCCACCACAGAGAAGGCCCTTTCTCATGTTGCCACCCTCCACACCTCCCTCAGAGGCGGCCCATGGAAAAGGGCTTCAGATGATGAGCACAGGGTTCAACTTGTTTATGTATTTTCCCCCTGCCTGGAACTGTACCAAAGAAGTAAACTGGTGTCCCATCCACCCCTCTTCTCCAGGTAGCCCTGAGGAGCGGGGTTTTTTTTTGAGAGGGATTCAGCCCTCTGACTGAGCCCCACAATGCTGCTCCCTCTACCTAATGGTAGGATTATTTAGGGAAGCCTGGATAACTAAACTTTTTTATAAATATGTCATGCAGCTATACTGCAAGATTGTCCTTCCCTGTTTCTTTGAGCAGATTTGCTGGCTTTCTTTACTGGCACGCAGAAATTAAGAATGCAAAGTGTTTCCAGCCTGTGCAGTAGGTCATTGGAGTGAGGGGAGGCTGACAGGCTGACTATGCAAGGGGGCAACCTTGCCTTTCCATCTCGGACCGCAAAAAAAGCTGAGGCTGGCCCTGTCCAGAGGAGGATTCTGCTTCTCCCTGAGACATGTCCCCCTGCTCTTCTAACATATTGGCTGCATCAGGGGGTGGCTGGGTGCTGAGATGCATGTCTGAATTAACTTTTGCATTACGCCCCGCTTGTAGGAAACTATGAAGAACTCTTGCCAAGCAATGCCTTCAATTTCTGGATGACCCCTTCGGTGGGGCATTTGGCGCTAGCCTTTCTTCAGGGCTCCTTTGCATTCAGTGGGTGGAACTTCCTAAATTATGTGACGGAGGAATTAGTTGATCCTCGCAGGCAAGTATTTCACTTCCTGTCTCACCTGGGGTTAGAAGGAAAACCAGCTGCGTTGTCTCTTAGCACCTGCCTTTCTGCACATGTCTGAAAAGAGAGAGAGAGAGAGACCCATTGAAATTAATGAGCGTGGCTAACTTAGGTCTTTTCATATCAGTGGGTCTACTCCAGGTCCTTTTCATAGGCACCTCTAGGAATATCCGGAGCTGCCTTACACTGAGTCAGTCCATTGCTCCATCTACCTCAGTGTTGTCTACACTGACTGTCAGCAAAGACTGTCCGGGGTTTCAGGCAGGGGTCTCTCCTAGCCCTCCCTGGACAGATGCCCTTGGGGATGGCACCCGGGACATTCTGCATGCAAAGCAGATGCTCTACCACTGAGCTACAGCCCTTCCGCTAACTCTGCAAGGTTTTGAAATCCTGCAGAAGCCACACAATTTGGCGATACTGCAAACCTGACCCCAGCAGCCCTCACCCAGGGCCCAATTTATCCAAGGACTGGCTCGGGGGGTGTATCCTGCCCTTGGAGTGTTCATGGCTTCCTTTGGTGTCAGCTGGCATCCCTGCATGAGAATATTTTCTGTTCCCATCTTTTGCATTGATGTACCATTTGCATGTTTATAATATTTGTGCGCCCTGCTTTTTGGTTGTGCTGCGTTTTTTGAGGCCCCATTTCTCCCCTGCTTTTTTTTAAAAAAGCCATAGCTTGCCTGTGACTAGCAAAAGCCCCTGGCTCAGTTTCATAGCAGCACTAGAATGAGATTCTGAGCGAAGTCATAAAGAATGAATGAGGCTGTGGGCACACTAGCCTGTTTGCAGCACAAAAATGTAGTTCTTCTAAACCTGGAACGGTTTGTGCTGCTTTCAGTTCCAGATTCCAGATCCTTCCATCCACAAGGGTGGACATGGCTGCTTGACACACATTTGCAAAACGAACCCCTTGACCAGGTTACCCAATGCCCTTTGCTTCTCCAGGCGAGTAAAGACAGAAGTGGGGATTGCAAACTTGGTATATGTCCACCCACAACATTATTGGGAAGGTGTAAATACGCATTGCTAGGACTGCCTGCATCTGTTTCCAGGTAATGCAGAATCTGCAGTGAGCTTTTATTTTATTTTTGGAATGAAACACAGTTTATCAGCGAGCACTTTCCATGGCGCCAAAAATACACAATCGACCTAGATCCTGTGCGGACTATGTAGGGAGGGGGGGGGAACCGTCAAATACTCAGTCCCCACCAATGGTAGAATAAAACGCCATGTGTACTCAGCCTTGATCCACTCGCAGGATCCCAAAATTGTACAGTTGGAAGGGGCCTGTCGAGATCCTCTAGTCCAACCCTCTGCAAGGCAGGAACCACAGCTCAAATAATCCCCAACAGATGGACACCCACTCAGCCTCTGCATGAAAAACTCCAACAACGGAGAAACTCCACCACCTTCTGAGGGAGTCCATTCCACTGTTGAACAGCTCTCACCGTCAGAAAGTTTTTCCTACAGGTTTTAGGTTAGATTTTGCCCTGCTGACCTCATCCCGCTGTCTGTGCTGAAAGAGATCCAGTGCGGATCGGCGCTCTCCGCATTATGTGCGCCTGTTAATGCTTTTTGTTGCCCCCTCCTCCTTTCTCGAATGCCAGGAATCTACCTCGTGCCATCTTCATCTCCATCCCATTGGTGACCTTTGTCTACACCTTCACCAATATCGCCTACTTCACTGCCATGTCACCCCAAGAGCTCTTGTCTTCCAACGCTGTGGCGGTAGTAAGTAAAAGCGCCCCTGGACCTTTCCTTTCCTTTCCTTCCCCTCCCCTTTTTTTAATTACAATTATTCCTGCTCTGTGCCGTGTGGTATTATGTTTCAGTTTCTCTGCCTTTTGTTGCTTTAGACATTTGGTGAAAAGTTACTGGGCTATTTTTCGTGGGTTATGCCCGTCTCTGTGGCTCTGTCTACATTTGGAGGAATAAACGGATACCTTTTTACCTCATCAAGGTTAGACGAAGTACGATTTTGTTTCTTTTTCCAGAATGGGTGAGGGGAAACCATTTGCTTTCTCGGCTAGCTCTGAGTCTTTGTCATGGGTCACTTTTGACAGATTTATTCACTCATCTTAGTTGTGCCCTGGCCTTCCTCCATATCACTCGTGGTGGTGTATATGGGGTTAAGTCTGTGAGGTAAAAATTAGGTGAATAATTTGCAGTTTGCCCTAAACCACTCCATTAACCCCCCCCCCCCCGACAGGAACATTAGAACATTGAAAGCTGCCTTATACCAAGGCCACTTTCAACAGACATGGCTTCTGCCAAAAAATCCCGGGAAGTGTCATTTGTTGTGGGTGCTGAGTTGTTAGGACCCCGACCCCGTTTCCCTCAGGGAACTACAGTTCTCAAGAGTGCCCTGGGAAGAGGGATTGATGGTTAAACCATCCTGGGAACTAGCTAATGTAACACAGCCCTGACACAGTGTTGTTAAACCTCAAGCAAAAACCAATCAGGATGAATCCTCAACGAATGGCCAACGTGGTCTCACCTCCCCACAAACTTTGTGCAGGGAAATCAGGATCAATGGTCAATAAACAGGTCATCTGGGTGTGCTGCATGTTTACATGCAAATCCCCCAAATGCATCAACAGGTGGAATATTGATTGATTGATTGATTGAAGTTATATACCAGGCATCCCCAACCTTCGGCCCTCCAGATGTTTTGGACGACAATTCTCATCTTCCCCGACCACTGGTCCTGTTAGCGAGGGATCATGGGAGCTGTAGGCCAAAACATCTGGAGGGCTGCAGTTTGGGGGTGCCTGTTATATACCATCCTATACCGGCAGGTCTCAGGGCGGTTTCTGTTTTCTTACCGTCTTTTTCTCTACTTACTTCGAGAAACAGAAGTTAGTCCCTTTGAGGTCAGTTTGAGGTCAGCCCATTATTATTATTATTATTATTATTATTATTATTATTATTATTATTCCCCTTGTTGAGCCATCTCTGTTTGATGTCAAGCCTTTCAGTAGCCGGAAGAACAGGCGCTGCTCTCTGCATGCAGTTGATGATCTCCTGATCCCACTAACCAGTTTTATTCTTCCTTCTAGACTGTGTTTCTCCGGAGCCCGAGAAGGACATTTGCCCAGCTTGTTGTCCATGATCCACGTCCAACACTGCACCCCGATCCCAGCCCTTCTTGTCTGTGTGGGTATTTCTCCTTTACATACGACTCTGTGCCCAAATAGGCTGCTCAGGGGTTTACAAGCATAAAATGCCAAGATGCTTCACTATTCCGCCAATACCAGCTTTTGTGGCTTACAGATACCTCTGAGAGCATCCCAGTGAGAAGCATGGGGGGCAGAGTGCATGTTAAGAGGTGTGTGTGTCTGTTTCATAGCAAGCCTCTTAAGAAGGGTTCAGGAACCTCTGGCTGAGGACTATGCAGCCCTCCAGGCCTCTCACTAGGCTATGCAACGCTGTCTCTCCCCTGGTCACACCTCTTGCCTTGCTTACATGCTTTTGCCTGGTGGGAAGTCACCCTTGGCAGCTGTCATGCCTCTTGCTTGCCTGAAAGGAGGATGGAGAGCTGCCTCCCTTTGACCCCTGCCTGCCTGCTCCCCTTCTTGCAATCACATAACAAGAATCTTCTGGATCAGACTGATGGCCCGTCTAGTCCTGCAACTTCTCCAAACAGTTGCCTGTGGGAAACCAGCAAGCAGGGCCAGAGCTCAAGAGGACTCTCTCCTCCTGTGGTTTCCAGCAATCAACATTCAGAAGCTTTGTTGCCTCCAGCTGTGGAGGCAGAGCATAGCCGTTGGGGCTAGTAGCCACCGATAGCCCTCCGATAAACATGAATTGGTCGATGGGGTCACACCACCTGTCGGCTTCCTCAGTCTCAGGGTGGCCTTCATAGGTCTTAGCAGGTCAGGACAAAACAAGCATGAGTCGGTTCCGTTTGTCATTGGCAAACGGAAGACAATAAGCATTTCAATCTGGCTTGTCCAGATCGAGATATATTCTGTTATTCCTGCTAAAGACCCCTCGAATCCCTTCTAAGAGAATAAAGAGACCACAGGCTTATTCATAAGTAACAAAAAGTAGTTTTACTCACGATCAGGCAGAGCACAGTGCAATCCCTGAAGGCAGGCTTTAGGCTTAAAGTTACAGACATGTACAAATAAGTTTACCCCATATGGGAGTTGACCTAGTGACTGCAGGCTAGCAGTTCAGGACGTTTGCAGGACGAAAAGGGAAGCAGAAGAGAGAAAGGTGGCAGTGTGACTTGGCCTTTTACCAGGTCTGGAAAGGTCACGCCCACCTACTAGTCACATGCACAGAAGGATGCTCCAGGCCAGGAG
Source organism: Zootoca vivipara (assembly GCF_965207765.1). Classification (NCBI taxonomy): domain Eukaryota; kingdom Metazoa; phylum Chordata; class Lepidosauria; order Squamata; family Lacertidae; genus Zootoca; species Zootoca vivipara. The sequence continues at coordinate 25,066,204 of NC_142589.1, forward strand.
GAACAGGAAGTTTTGACTGGCTGGACCAAACATTCCTTTGCATGTCCATTCTAGCAAAAACAAGGAATGATGTACTTGACTTCTCCCAGTGGATTACATCCCACAATAGGATGTAAAACCCAGCCAGAAACCCAGCCAGACCCTGTTGAGGTTTAAAGTTTTAAGTGCAGCTCTCCAGGTCGGAAGGCATGAGTCTTACAATGAAATCACAGCACAACATAGCACAGGCATCCCCAAACTGCGGTCCTCCAGATGTTTTGGCCTACAACTCCCATGATCCCTAGCTAACAGGACCAGTGGTTGGGGAAGATGGGAATTGTAGTCCAAAACATCTGGAGGGCCAAAGTTTGTGGATGCCTGACATAGCAGAAAAATCCCAGCATAAAAAAACTTAATAAAAGCAATAAATCTAAAATAAATAAATAAAAATACTCCTTAGAATCATTATTCCTTATTGAATTTATATCCCATCCTCCCCTGAGGCCTTCACTTAGTGCCCCCCCCCCAAAAAAGGCTTATCGAACTTCTGAGAGAATTGCTGAGTACACATTTAAAGCACATTCCCCACCACCCAAAATTCCTGGGAACCATAGTATAATAATAGCTCAAGCCAACTACAATACCCAAGATTCTTGGGGCTGCACACTTTTCAGGCATGCTTTTAATATACAGTGTGTACACAATACAGAAGAGCCTCAGGGCTGATGGGAAAAATATGCCCTGTCCAGGGAGTCGCAATAAAACAAACAAACATAGAAATGAGAAGGTTTCCTTGCTTTTCTTCCAGTAATGCTTCCATTTCCATTTCTTCTTCTTTCCCCAGTGTCTTGCCACGGTGGTCATCATGCTTGTTGGGGACACCTACACACTGATCAATTATGTGTCCTTTATCAACTACCTCTGCTATGGAGTGACAATAATCGGTTTGATTGTGCTGCGCTGGAAGAAGCCCAAAATCTTCAGACCCATCAAGGTGAAAAATATTGGGGCTCTCCGTATGCACCCTCCCTTGCTTCTTTAGGGGTTTGGTAGGCTTGCGGATGATGCTCACTTCCCACAATGCGCCTGAAGAAGGGGCGAAAGGGCGGGGGGCTTTCCTTGCAGGCCATCTTCTGCTGAGGGCATAAATGTCCTGTCAACAGCCACAACCACGCAAAACAGTCCCCTCATCCGCCACCAGCCCAGGGGGTGATCTCCATACTGTCACTGCTTTGGAGGGAGGGGCTTGAACGAAGACAGAAGGATTTGGTTTGCAGCATCACAGCGGCTGAAAGGCAGTGGAGTTTGGTCCATGATGGCAAGTGGGGCACTGCCCAGTCCAACCTCAGCCTCACTTCCTCCATTCCAGGGGGTGGCATCACCTGCTAGTTTTCTCTTTCTCCTCCTCCTTCTCCGTGTTGCTCTTGTAGAACCCAGGTGGGAGGAGGAGGGAGGGGAGAAAACTAGGTTTTGGCCACTCCTCTTCCCTCTGCCCCACTACAAGGGGCACCAGCTACCACTGGTTAAAGGGCCCTGCTGCCCTAGAGCTGAAAATCCACTTCAAAAAAACCCAGACTGTTTGCAGCCAGGAAAGTGATGGAGAAACACCCTGGAAAGATTGGGCTGCGCAAATGATTGACAGGGAGGCATACAAATAACCCACGGGCAGCCCAGGCCAAAAGTGCCCCACAAACAAATGATAATGGATGCCCAAGAAAGGTCGGACACGGTTTGACTTCCGCGTAAGCTTTGTGCCAGCAGATCTGGGTGGTTGATCAGGAAACAGATTGCCCAGAAAGGCCCTTCATTCACCAGAGGGAGAATTGGGCAGGAGAAGGGGGTTGTGCTCTGCCGCTGCAGCTTCCATATTCTTCCAGATTCCTCCAAATACCGTACTAGCGCAGCAAAGGCAAGAATGGGGACACGGGGAGGGTACCATGATGATGAGGGGCATCTCCTGGGAGAACGGTAGGAGTATCCCATGAGCTATAGTAGCTTTTGTGACAGTGGGAGGTGGCACCTATGCATGTAGGTGCGTTGGTCGATTCCTGTAAAGGACACGCTTTCAATTTTTGCAGTCCTGGCACAAACCAGTTTTGCAGGTTTCTCCAATGCTTGTTCAGCATTCTGGGAAAAGGAGAATCGGCACCCTATTCAGTTCACCTTTTATTGTGTTAAGTCACAACAAAGAAAATCAGTCCCATCATGTCAAACTAGCAGGGTGGCAACACACAGGTGTGTATTTCTGGGAAATGGTTGGGTAGTTCCGAGGGTTCTCTTGAGTTACATTGTGAATATATATTGTGTATTTAACATATTTTTTACCCTTCCTTTCATTTTTATAACTCTGAAGGTGGCCCTCAGTCCAAGTTTGAAAGCAACCCACTATCAAAATCCTTAAATACTTTTCTAAAAGCAGCAAACAAGACAACATATTTATTAATTTTTAAATGAAAGAACAGGAATAACTGAGTGAGTTTCATGTCTGAGAGAGGATTTGAAACCGGGCCTCCTCAATCAGTTAATAACTATTATTACTGATTATTATTATTACAAACATTATTATTACATATTACATATTATTAGTATTACCTATTTAAGTTGTTTTAAATTGTTTTTGATATTTGTGTTTAAATTGTTGTAACCTACCCTGGGACCCTAGTGTGAAAGGTGGGTGAAAAATTGCAATAAAATTGTTCTCCAACAGTAATAATTCATTTAGATCCGTTTTCCTCAAATGAGCTCAAGACAGCCTATTTGGTGGTGAGGCAGTGACTGGCCCATGGACGAAGGTCACCCCAGTGAGATTCATGGCCAAGTGGGAGATATGAACCCAGGACTCCACAACTTAGCCCAACACTCTAACCGCTACACCACGCTGCCTCTCAATCTATCACCACACCTTTGATGCGTACAGGGCAAAGGAAATTGGGAGGAAATGCCAGGCTTCTGTACACTTGCCATCTTTTTTTCCCCTCTCAGGTTAATCTCCTGGTTCCAATCACTTACCTGACATTTTGGGCCTTTCTCTTGATCTTCAGTTTATATTCTGAGCCAGTAGTCTGTGGAGTTGGACTGATTATCATACTAACTGGAGTGCCAGTGTTTTTTATTGGAATATACTGGAAAAACAAACCAAAGTGTGTAAATAGGATACTAGGTAAGCGGGGAACCTGCGGGAGGATGCCGCTATGGGGAGTAAAAGCTGTGGTCACCATAGAGACGGGATAAAGGACATTGATGATGTACGGAGAAAATGTCGCCGGGTTCAGGGGTAGTCACAGATTTCAACAGCCTACTTCCGAATGTGTGCAGTGAGGGCAGAGAGATTTGAATCTGGGGGCTTTCCAAAGCCCATCATCCCACCCATGTGGTCACAAGGGCCAACTCAAGGTCTGTTCATGCAATAGGCAACATTCGGTTTTTCTGCCCCATCTCGCATCATGTTGTGGGTGGTGGGGAGGCAGGAAGGGTCGTGGCTCAATGGCAGAGCAGAGCAAGGCCCCAAGTTTAATCCCAAATGGCAACATCTTTGGGTAAGGCTGAGAACAGACTCCTACCTGAAACCCTGGAATGCCACTGCTGCCAGTCAGTGTAGACAGTGCTAAGCTAGATGGATCAATGGCGTGGCTACACATCAGGTAGCTTCTTCTATTCTTCCTCTGACTGGCCAGCTACTCTCCAGGGAGTTTGGGGACAAGGTCTCTCACCTCACCTGCTACCTGATCTTCCTAACTCAGGGATGAATAGGCACCTGTGGGCCTCTGAACATCATAGTGCCCATAATCTCTTTGATTACTGGCCATACTGAATGGGACTTTTTAGTTTAAAGGCAAGTAAGAGGCAGCACAATAGGAGCTTATAAAAGTTATGTGCGGAGTAGAGAAAGTGGCAAGAAAAACGTTTTCCTCCCTCTCTCTCATAACACGAGAACTTGTGGACACATGCAATGAAGCTGAAAAGCTGGAAGATTCAGGGCAGATCAAAGAAAGGACTTCTTTACATAGCACAGTGTTAAACTGTGGAACTCACTGCCACAGGAGGCAGTGACTGCCACCTACGTGGATGGCTTTAAGAGAGGATTAGACAAATTCACTGAGAGAGTTATTGATGGATACTTGCCAGAATGGCTCTGCTCTGCCTCCGCAGTTGGAGGCAGGAATGCTTCTGAATACCAGTTGCTGGAAACCACAGGAGTGGGGGGGGCTCTTGTGCTGGAATCCTGCTTGCTAGCTCCCCTCAGGCATCTGGCTGGCCACTTCTGAGAACAGGATGTTGGACTAGATGGGCCATTGGCCTAATCCAGGAGGACTGTTGGGAGCTGGATTCCCAGGACATTTCAAGGGACAGGCTCCCCACCCCTGCTTTTAAGTGGAGGTGCCAGTGGCCACTAAACCTTCTGCAGGAAAAGTGGGACCTCTGTGACTGAGCTAGATTGAGCCACTGACTGGTGGATGTTCTGGCTACAAATAAACTAACTGCTTGACGACTTCCTCTTTTCCAGAGTCCTTGACGCACTGGGGCCAGAAGGTGTGTTTTGTAGTCTACCCGCAAGGGGGTTCTACGGAAGAGGATGATCTACCTTTCACTCACTCACCCCTCCAGGAAGAGAAAAGACCTTGAAGAAATAACGATATATTTTACACACGAGAAGTAGATTTTTGTTGTTGTTTTTGTTTACATGATTATTATTATTTTTGAAAAAAGAAAAATCTTGACTTTTTTTTTTTAGAAATCCAATAGTAAAATGTATAAAATGAGATACACCTTTTCAGCAGCTATAGTGGACCGTTAATAGCACCTAGCTCTTTTTCCTAAAAAGAAAAAAGAAGAAAAAAAAGAGTAAAAAATAAAATAAAATAAAATGAGCTGGCTTGTTTCTTCCTAGTGGTGTATTTTTGTCAAGTGATATATTTACATTCAGGCCCGATATGTAAAATCCTGACTATCGTTGCTTATTCCGGTAGTTTTAAAGAACTTCTGGAAAGTTTCACCATGAGAAAATAACACATTTAAGGAAGTGATGTGAAGTAGTGCAATTTGTTGAAAACAGCTTTGACTGACAATGCAGAACTACATGATGGCTCTATCACTTTATTTTTTTATGGACAAGGGAATGTATTATACACACAAACCCTGCCCCCATTGACTTGAAACCCTTCCTTCCACAAAAGAAGGTTCATCCAGGGCATTGGGTTATTTCCATTAACTTATGACTCTCAACCTAAAACCTATATCCCCCCTGAACATATGCAGATTGAGGGCTTGTTGAAAAGACCACCCATCATCACTTGATTCAACAATGAAGGCCCAGAGGGTGAAAGAGCAGGGACCCCAGAAAAGTATTCCCAAAGGGGTTTTTAAACTGTCCACCCCTCTTCCCAGGAGACTCTGGGAACTGTGGCTCTGGGAGGGAAATGGGCGTCTCCTAACAACTCTCAGCACCCTTAACAAACTACAGTTCCCAGGGTTCTTTGGGCGAAACCACAGCCATTTAAAATGGTATGAGACTGCTTTAAATTTATAGTGCAAATGGGGCCTTGGATTGAAAGGTCTCTTTCACTAGGTGCCACCTGATAGCCTTTTCTTAAACTGGAGTAACAGGACAAGAGGAAAAGGTCCTTCTGATTAGCAGATCCCACAAGCTGCCAAGCGGGAAAATGGTTGGTATGGTTACAGCATCATTTAGCAGCACCATAAGGGAAGCACAGGTATGGAGCTGTTGCAGTACGTCTGATCCAGTAACTTTTGTATTCATTCCAACATTTCCTGCAAAAGTACAGAATCTTTCCCGCCATCTGTATTTCCTCTTCCTACCCAGAGGGAGCTTCAGGTTTTGTGCCTTCAGTGTTCAACAGATTTGGTCACCTGAAGCATCCGTGACATATGGCTCATCATGATATTATGAAGATGATGAAGATGCACTTTGACTGGGGGTGATTGTAGGTGAAGTTGGTACCCTTTGACTTGTCAAATGAGTGAACCAGGCAGCTAAAGTTCTGAACCCTGATCACCCATGAGGGTTTCCTGGCATGATCCAGACACAGAGCAATACAAATCACATGAAACATGTCCCACATGGTGACATCACTTTTGCCAAATCAGAAGTGAAAATACATATAAACTGCTAAGCATTTTGAAGACTGAAAGGTTTTCTGCATGATCATAAATGGGGGAAGGGTTTTGCTTTTATTGAACTTGCCAACATGTGAATGGGTCGCCTCTGGATCGTTCTGAGGACTAATCTACAAAAACTTTTAAAACTGCCAAATCTGGGATCCTCTTTTTCCTTCCCATTTCTTGAGAAACCCATGTCTGATGCCCTCATCCACCTTCCTCTTCAGGTAGTTCTTCCAGAAGAAACTTCATTTCTCCTTGGAGCTTTCTCTGTGAAGCTCCATCAGTTTGGAATGGGGCACTAGGCAAAATAAATAAATAAATAAATGCCATGAGGCAAAAATCAAGTACAGCGTAAGAACAGCTTAGTTTATGAACAACCTGGATTAAGAATGCTGCAAACCTGGAGGTAGGTGTTTGTTTGTGAACTTTGCCTTGGAAGCAGAACATGTTTTGCTTTCTGTTGAGTGTGTTCCATTTGTAAATTGAGTCCCCTGCTGCTATGGGAAAGCACGCCTTGGTTAAGACATTTTAATGTACGTATTTTAATCTTTGTTGGAAGCCGCCCAGAGTGGCTGGGGAAACCCAGCCAGATGGGCGGGGTACAAATAATAAGTTGTTGTTGTTGTTGTTGTTGTTGTTGTTGTTGTTGTTGTTGTTAAGAACGCTTTGGTTTAAGAACGGACTTGTGAAATGGATTAAGTTCGTAAACCAAGGTACCACTGTATTCTTAAAGATCCTCAAGTCTCGTTTTTGAAAGAGCAAATCTTTAGGTTTCAGCATAAACAGACAAAGCTTTTTTATTGTGTTTTCATTAAGTTGACCTCTTTAGAAGCCAAGGAAAGTGAGTCCTCAGAGGGGAGGGCTTCATGCCCAAAGGAAGCACCTGCAACTTTGCATCATTTATACGGGTCAGAAAAACCCACTTGCCATCTCTCATCGATTGGGCTAGGTAAAATTTTATATCCCCACCACCAACCCTGTAGATTATTCAGAGAGCCCTGAGTATGTCTTAAAATATTGCTGTGTCAATAGCTCCAAGCTTACTTCTGTCAGCTGCACAACCCCTAGCACAGAGAGATAAAACCGTCCCTCCTACCACCAAGCCATTGCTTACTCCTGGGTGAAGGAGCACAGAGTTCAAAGCAGGGAAAGATGGGGAAATAGCACAATCCCAAAGCAGGCATGGTGCTGGAGGAGATTCTTGAGAGTCCCATGGACTGCAAGAAGATCAAACCTATCCATTCTGAAGGAAACCAGCCCTGAGTGCTCACTGGAAGGACAGATCATGAAGCTGAGGCTCCAATACTTTGGCCACCTCATGAGAAGAGAAGACTCCCTGGAAAAGACCCTGATGTTGGGAAAGATGGAGGGCACATGGAGAAGGGGACGACAGAGGATGAGATGGTTGGACAGTGTTCTCGAAGCCACCAACATGCGTCTGACCAAACTGCGGGAGGCAGTGGAAGACAGGAGTGCTTGGCGTGCTCTGGTCCATGGGGTCACGAAGAGTCGGACATGACTAAACGACTAAACAACAACAACAACAACAAAGCAGGCCAAGTCATCCTATTCTTGGATTGACCTCAGCAGAACTGATCTGGCCAGATGGAAAAGGATGGCCCTGGCTACCAAAGGGAGGTGCTGGACTGACAGTCCTAAGGCTGAAAATGTTAACAGATGCTGCCTAGGGAGGGGGAGAAAATCCAATCAAGTCTTCTTGAGCAGGAGGGGAATTACTTCACAGCCACAGCAAAGACCACCCACGCTGCATGCTCAGCACTACCAAGTGACGTCAAGAGCTTGGGGCGTTGCTTTGCATGGCTCGCCACTTCCACGTCTCAGAACTGGCTTCCTCATGCCTATTTGCTAATTAAAAAGAAGAAAAACGCCACTAAAATGCCTGTGAAAATATCTGCATCGAGTGTGTTTTGGATAAACATGTTAGCACTAGACATGTTTTTCTGCAGTTTACTAAATGATGGGCAGTAAACAACTAGGCAAACATTGCCGAATTGTGATCTTGTGTACTAACTGCCAAGCTGTCAGTGCTGTATTTTAAGCAGCAAGTCCTCTTTGTTGCTGAAGAGCGTAGAGAGTGGCTTGTGTTTATCACAAATGTGTGCAATGTTGTCAACAGTGATAAAGCACTCGCCATCTGTTGATGGCTTTCGGAAACTTGTCCTCTGGAGGTTGCAGAGTCTCCCTCTCCAGCCCTGAATGTGCAACTCGCCTAATCTGTTTTAGTAGCAAAGGGCTGTCCTTGCAGCAATTCTACCCACCTCTGTCCAGAATATAGACAGGCCTGCGTATCAACACAGATGCAGAAAATCAAACGCAGAATGTGACATTAGCTGCAGAATTCTGTACTTTCTAAGAACCTCAGAGCTTTCATTTAAAATCAGCAGCAACACTAACGACTCTAAATTTCTAGCCCTTACGTTTGAAGATACATTTGAAAATGTGGGGAGAACACCTAATTAAATATCAGGATCCAGAGGACTTTTTGGTATATAGATATATACAGTAGTAGTCAAAGGATGGGGCTTCAGTCTCCTCCGCCACCTTCATTACTAGAACAATCAAAGTACAGATTCAGGATAAAATAGGCCAAGCAAGAGGAAACATGCAAAGCTGATCGCTTTCCCCGACTCACACAAGTCATGTCTCCTCCTCCCCTTTGAAGCACAAATCATGCCCGGACAGTGCAATTCTGACTCAGCATTTGCACAAGCTTTATTACAGGAATTGGCCCTGTTCAAACTATTCCCCCCCCCCCAAAAAAAATCTTTTGGAAAAGCTCCGAGAAATCTTCTCGATGATATTAACTTTAAATAAATGAGTAATGTTCTGCTAGTTCTGCCAAGAGATGCTATCGCCTGCAAGATTTTGAATTCAGAACTTTCCAGATACTGCAAACTAAACAAGTGGGACCCTCCACAAAATGTTGCAGTTCATCCTCACCTCCCAACAGAAACATTCCTATTCAGGCTCCCAGCCAGCTATGCTTTCTCCAGGACACTTCATTCCACCACCCATTCCCAGTTTCATTGTCTGCATTTTGAATTGACTAGGACTATGGAGCATGCACAGTTCTCACTGGGAATTTTTTTAAGGGGAGTCCCCTAAGGTTGTTGTGTGTTTTTTTAAAAAGAAAATATATTTCTACCTCTGCAATCCTCGAAGGTCCTCCAACCAAGCTGACACGTCCTCCTTGTTTGTAAGGGGCCATAGTTCGCCATTTGGCTCCTACATTCACTAGTAAGAGGAAGGGATGGTTCAAGTACCATTGATGGGTCTTGTGCAACCCGTCTCACAAAGGAAAGACAATGTTAGGTTAATTTAATTACTTTTTGCTTTGACAGAAAGATAGTTGAAACATTTTAATTTCCTTGGTAATTTGCAAAAGGGCGGGGGACGACGACAGATGATGTCTCTAAAGTTCACAACCAAAAAAAGTATTTTGCTGATGCAGCACACTCTAATTTATACCATCCCCGCTTAAGGCACACAACCACTTCGGTCCAGCCAAAACCAAGAAATTTTAATTTGACTCTAAGGGGGTTAAAGAAATAGAGAGTATCGCTAGGCACCATGAACCACACTCTGTATACCTGATTGTGTTATCACTGCTTCTCACTGCCCTTAAACTTCAAAACACACACACAAACATGAAAAGGTATTTTTAAGTGACAGAATGCCAGAGAAACATTTGGTTACGTCATTAAAAAGCAATCAGCACTCTGAGAAGCGGCTACTAATGGCTATGCTGGATGCAGACCAGTGCCCAGCAAGTGCACTCAGATCCCATCAATTACCATGGAACTGCAACACATACAGCAGCGCAGGGACTGCAGCCATGACAATTCTAGTTGCAGAGAACAAAGCGGAATCAAGATGTGGTTTCAGATCCAGGTTTGCTCACTAAGGAGGGTTTGGCAAGCTACTGTTCCGAGCTCAGAAGTAGCATTGAGCCATGCTTGTTTTTGAAACCACACGTGGATGCTCCTTTAGTGCATGGTATAGGGAGTGTGAACAAGCCCAAGGCTCCTTTATACAGCAAGAAACCAGGACTTCTCATTGTGCCTGAACCTCCATGGGCTTTCAGGAAAGCTATTACACCACTATTTATGTTCTCACCAGTATCTGAGGAACTGAACAGTTCTCTGGAACTCCCTTTGAAAACCATGGAAAACCTGCTTGCAGCTTGCTCAGTATAATTCTCAGGGCAGTATGTGAATTTAATAAATAGATAAATAAATAAATAATAGTAATAATAAAGCAGGGATATGGACCCTGTGACCCTCCAGCTGTTTGTTGCTGGCCTCCAACTCCCTTCAGCCCCGGTCAGCCTGCCCAGTGATGGGAAATGTATAACCCCTGAGGTCCAAAGGTTACCCAGTTCTGGTAAAAAGCACCTCCCAATTCACAGTTCTATGCACTCAGCACTCTGCTAACATTGGAAACTTGGGATGGGGGTAGGTAAAAGGGGTTCACAAACCTACAATAAACAGCTCAACAAATACCCTTGTAAAACTGTTCCAACTTAAGTCAACATAAAACTCCTACTGAAGTCAGCATTTGCTATAATCCCACTACAGTATAATCAAAACCTGGCTGCTTTGTTGTTACAGTGGCACAGCAACCGGAAAATGCAATTATTTTCTGTGAATGAAGGATACGGAACCTTTGGCTGCCACTGGCATTTCTCGATCGCTATGGGCACCGTAACGAAGAGAGCAAACAAATGAGTGGATGTAGTTTTTTTGTTCTTGTTTCAAAAGGGGGTGGGGAGGCACGAAAGGAAAGGAATGTGATGCTCCCTGCCTTTGGTTTCCTGTTAAACGATTTACCCCGGGGCTCTGTAAATATAGCTTTAATTTAGACAAATATTCTAAATCACCAATAATTGGATCTCTCCAGTTGAGTAGTCCGTCATAATTACTTGTGCCTGGTGCCTAGCTTTGCCTGCTGGATGAATCCCCTCCAGCATATGAATGAGAAGCTATAAGCTGACTTTTATCTCGGAAAGCGGAGGGGGAAAGCGCCTTTTACAAACAGAAGGAACAAGCGGATTTAGGGAAGCGTCAAATTGCAAAGGCAGATCTGCTGGGGCGGGTGTTGTGTGTTCACCCACCCACAGATCAAGGTCAGCTGGGGAAAACAGTAGCCAGGGGGGGTCCCTATGGTAGGCCGTTGCAGAGCCACATATTTCCTTCTTCTCACAGACACAGCGGCTTTCCAGAGTTACACCTGTGTACCTGTGCAGGAACCCCCCTGGGTCAGTTTCTCCCTGGTAACCACACACGGATTGTGAAGCGAGGGCACCAGGGAGACCTCCCAGCATATGTCATTATAAGCAATGGAAGAAGCACAGCCGATACAGACCGATGAATTGAGATTTAACAGTTCCCTGCTCTAACCTGACGGCACAGAACTTTCCCCCACCTGCATTTCCCATACCAGGAACATATTGCATCTGCCAGGTGTTTTGTGCATCTGATGATGGCTACAAAACACTTATGCCACCCACCCACCCACCCACACACACAAATGGAGGTGCCAAAACTGACAACTGGTATATTTTAATGACTGTAGCCTGCTAGTCAGAAATCTGTATGCAGATACCAAAGGAGATGGCAAGACAGTCCAAACTGCAAGCCCTTTGGGAAGAATAACTGTGTCTTGTACGTATAACACGTTATACAAGTAAATGGTTTTTTTTGTTTGTTTTGTTTTTAAAGAAGAAAAGCATGATCGTGTGAACACACTCTCATCAGCTGCAGATCCCACTTCTGTGCTGCAACAGAAGTGGTTATGTTGGTGGTGGGTGGCGTGCACCACAATTTAATGAAAGGTGTCCCCGGGGGCCCCTGAAAGAGCCCAGCACAATCCGATTAGCAGACCAGTAAAGACTCATCATCGCTGGGGGTAACGTCTGAGAGAGGGGGAGGGGATTCGAGGATTGGCACTTCCATGGAATGGCAACAAGCTGGGCGAATGCCCAAAGGCTCTTTGCGATATGACTGGGGGCAACAACAGTGTCGGCCGTCCCCCTGAATAGGGACATTCATGGGGCTGTCAGAGTATATCGACTCCCACTTTTTAAAAGGGAGCCGGCATGGCTCTTCACTCAGCAAATTATTCCTGCTGGAGCTTCTGCACTCAGCAACAGTCCTGCTAGACGATGAACCCCCACCCTGGTGCGTTTCTGCCACCCTTTCCAACAAAGGGTCTCTGAATGTTTTCCCTGAATCAGCCTTGCTGGTCTGTCTGATCTCACCGCTGGGAGGGTCTTCAGTGCCCGAAGGCTTGTCGTGTCCGTCCTCCGACTCTGAGAGAGCTGCTGTGCAAATGTTTGACAGAACGTCTGAGGGGGGCGATTCTGCAGCTTCTGTCTCTGAAGGCAAATGGCTGTTTTCAGATTCCAGGAGTCCCCGGTTTGGGCTGCAGCTCCCCATTTCAACATTAGTTCCCTCGGGAGAAGCTGGGGGGCTCTGGGGGGCCGTGCCATCTGTGCGATTGATGATTCCATCCCCTAGCACTGTCTGGGAAGTGTGGGTGGGGTTCAGCAGCGGGATTTGAGCTCTCACCCGCGGCCGGTGGAAGAATCTGTTCCACAACCTGCCCAAGCGCCGGCGGGATGAGCTCCTCCTGGACGAATGGCGACGCATCTGCCTCCTCATGGCCGTTCGGATGTTCTGCAGGACAGAGGCCTGTGAAGACAAACAGAGTGGGTTCTTTTTTGCCTTCCTAGCTTTCATTCAAAGATAATACACTAACATCCTGGCCAGTGTCATAAGACGGGAAGGAAGCCATCCTCAGAAAGGAAGCCAGAGGAACCTCTCAGCCCACGACACAGCAACCTCTCCCCAATCTCTTCTTTCCTCTTGAACCTCCTGACCTCACAAATGCAGGGGATTATTGGGATTATCCAGCGCCAATGGTCACCTCTGTTTCAGCCTCCAGCAGTGCAAAAGGCTGATGCACGAAAAGCCCCCAAAAAAGCCCAAACCAGAAACATAAAGCAGATCTGCCTGCTTGTGTAACTAAATACAGAGCTTTGACCATAATAGGATCACGCTGTAGAGGCTGGATGCATTTGCCAGGGCTGGGGGAAATGCAAATACAAAACAAAATCCAATCACTGCTTTGGGAGGGGGGATTTGTGTATACAAGTATCCCCATGATTTTCTAGGTAAAAAGTGGTGAAAATATCATAGCAAAAAGTGAATTTATTTTCTCTTTCCTGACAAGGTTCTGGCAAACAAACACCAAATCTATTTTCAAAGCTCACCTTTGCCAAATCCATCTCACAAGGATAAACACATGGGTTTAGCAATACTACAGTACTTTAGGGTGGGGTTACCTGTGGCCCTGTTCAGTTTCAGCTACCATCAGTCCCAGCCAGCATGCCCAATAGTTTGGAGTTGCAGAAGCTGCACTCTCAACATCTGGAGGGCCACAGATGTTCCCCATCCCTGCAGTACTTTAATGCATTAAAACTGTATTGACGTGTAATCAAACATTAAGGGCAAGGCTGCATGTTGCTTTAAAACACATCACTTGGCCTTGTACTATCGGTAATCTTTTCCTCACTATAAACAGCAACCAATAGGTATCTTAGAAAGATCAGGCCTGTGAGATTGGGGGGGGGGAATCATCCCCTTCTCACAATTAAAATACCTGTCTGCAAAATACAAAATTAGTTGGCTGGCTGATGCTGGCTGATTGCTTGGGTGTGTCATTTTGTAATCCTGATGTCAACAATTTATGCAAATAACCAACAGGCACCTCAATCATTCAGGTTCTCGATGTTGCGAGCAAGCTGCAGTCCTGTTTGTGTTTTGATAGGACATGTCAGAGAAATGTCATCCAAAACAAAACATCTGAAGAACATTGAGAGGAACAGAACGAATCTCAATGCATTTAGACCTGGGGGGAGTGTCATATTCATCCCTACTTTTCATATAAAAATGTTTGCAAAACATAATACAGTGGAACCTCTGTTTTGGAACATAATCCATTCTGGAAGACTGTTTGACTTCCGAAACATTTGAAAACCGAGGATCAATGGGCAGTCAGCAAAATCCATTGAAAAAAATGGAAAAACACACAGTGAAAGCTGTTCAACTTCCGAGGTGCGTTCAAAAACAGAAGCGATTACTTCTAGGTTTTTGGCGTTCAAGTTCTGAATCGTTCGACTTGTGAGATGCTCAAAAACCGAGGTTCTACTGTACTTTCCCTCAACAAATACAAAACTTTGTTTCTGTTGCGCAGAGCTCACTCTGAAGGAGTACCACAGAACGCAGGAGAAATGCTTTCTAGCTCAGTCAAAAAGTGACTGCATTGTTAGTACAAAGCAAGGCATTTTCAGATCCAGACTCTACTTGGGTTGCAATAATGGATAGATCAGTGTTTCTCAACCAGTGTGCCTCCAGATGTTTTGGGACTACAACTCCCATCATTCCTGACCACTGGTCTTGCTAACTAGGGATGATGGGAGTTGTAGTCCCAAAACATCTGGAGGCACACTGGTTGAGAAACACTGGGATAGATGACTACAGACAGAGTCATTTACTTGTGATGCGTTGTAAACAGGGAAGTCTTCCACGGGTGGGATCAGGCCCTGTGCGATCAGTTGCCCATAAGAAGGGGGAGCTTCACGCCTCACAAACTCCGCCTCAAGACGGGTCATCTGGGTTTCAAATGCCCTGGAATCGGGGTGGGGAGGGAGGGAGAGAAGAGAAAAGCTGGCTGGATTAGAATAGACTAGGTGGGCATCTTTTCTGAGACTGTCATTGCCCAAAGTAGAAGTAACAAAGGCTATCACACACACTTGACTAGGGCTGCAACCGGAGCCTTTCTTGGCTTAAGGACATGCAGTGCACTACCGCCATCAAACTGGGGCACCCACTGGGGCACCTGCGCGGCTCCAACCTAGCCACCATCCCATCTTGCCCCCTCCAGATAAGCAGCATTAATGCCAATGCCAGGAGGATGGCTCCCCAGTCCTGCACCGCCATACTGTCAGTTTGACAGAATGAGACTTCTTGTGCTATGCATGAAACATATCAGGGCTGGGTTCAGAAGCAATGTTCCTGGGCACAAGCAACAAGCTCAAGTGCTCTTTCTCTCTGCTTCTTGGCTGGCTGGCTGACTGCAGAGAAGACCTCCTGTATGGTTTGCAATGTCCAAACTGGGAAACTGTGGTTTCAGGACTCCCTGTGCCTCAAATCCAAAAGTCAGAGGGGCCTGTGGGTGCTTCCAATCTGCCCCCTGGCATTAAAGAGGAGGAATGGGGAGAGAGCTCAAGGTTCACCATGGCTCATTCCTGTAGCAGGAAACCCTATTTTCCCCTGAGATCTGAAGAGGGGGAGGGACTGCCACTCAGCAGGGAAGCACAGGTACTGGAAGCAAAAGGCCTTAGGCTTAATTCCTAGTACCTCAAAGTAGGGTGATGCAAGTCTCCTGTCTGAAACTCTGGGGAGCTATTGCAGTTAATGTAAACAATAGTGTTATGTTAGGGTCTTAACAATCATACCACATGATTGTAAATTTACTTTCCAAGATTCAACTGGGCGTCTATGTTACCGTATCCTGCCCAGAAAGGAAATGAAAAGCCCTCCTAACAAAATGGGTTGGGGGGGGAAGCAAAGCTGATCCTTTTCACCTGTATTCCCTGGTCCTCAAGGAGTAGAGCTTGAAGGCGCAGCCCAAGGCGATCACCAGCAGCAGCCCGCAGACCAGGCTCCCGATGAGAGCCGCCGTGATGACTTTCCTGGGCACGATCACCAGGCAGTTGTGTTCATCGCTCCCATCCTGGCAATCCTCCTGCCCATCGCAGCGCCACGTCTCAAAGATGCACAGGTTGGTGCCGCAGTGGAAGTTGCCCGGTTGGCAGGTGAAGCAGTTCTTCTCATCCGAGCCGTCCGGGCAGTTCTTCTGGTTGTTGCAGCGGTCGAGCAGCGAATAGCACAGCCCACTGTTCCCCTCGCATGGGTACTCATTCTTCTGGCAGGCCGGGCAGCTCTCCTCGTCCTTACCGTTGGGGCAGTGCCACCAGCCATCGCAGCGCTGCCTGTCGGTGTAGCACCCCTCATCGTTGCCACACGGGTGCTCCCAAGGTAGGCAGTAGCCCTTCACCTGGTAGGTGGCATTGAACCCATGCCCAGTGCTCTTGGACCAGGCATGGTATGATATGGTCAGCTGCCCCTTGGAGGACTCCAGGCTCACTGAGTGCCTGTTGTTGCGATATGAAAGGGTCTGCATGAGCTTGTCGCCTCTCTCCTCCAGCC
Organism: Zootoca vivipara; assembly: GCF_965207765.1. Classification (NCBI taxonomy): domain Eukaryota; kingdom Metazoa; phylum Chordata; class Lepidosauria; order Squamata; family Lacertidae; genus Zootoca; species Zootoca vivipara. The sequence goes on from NC_142589.1 coordinate 25,082,598, forward strand.
CATCGTACACCTTCACATAGTCATTGTAACCGAGCTGCAGGTCAAGCTGCAGGAGAACATGGCGGTTGTCCTGGGTGTCCACATGCCATGTGCAGAGGAGGTCCGCCCGGCTGTGGTCTGAGCGAAAGAAGTCAGGAGAGGCGAAAGACCCGTAAAAGTTGCCCAGCCTTTTGCCGCATGAAAGGTCGGGGCAGTTCTCTTCGTCGGAACCATCGCTGCATTCTTTAACTGTATTGCATTTCAGCTCGTTCAACAAACACTTGGTGGAATGGGCCACACTGCACTGGAAGGTTCCTGAAGGGCAGATGCTGGACTGGGGCTCGGTTGGGGGAACAGTGCAATTTTTCTCATCTGAGTTATCGCCGCACTCATCCATGGAATTGCATTTCCAAGTGCCGGGAATGCATTTGCCATTCAGACAGCGGAATTCATCAGACTGGCAATTGGCCTGGCCCATTTTCCCTGTGAAGTGAGAGACAAGCATTAGGAAACTTCTCTGGGCACTTCTTGCTCCATGCTGTGCCTGAAACATGAATCCAGCATGGACGACAATCAAGCTTTGGAAGCAGCAGCTCTTGAGGACTCTGAAATATTGTTATGCCAACACAAGTATAAAATTCTCTCTCGCCAAGGACGAACTTCCCCACCAGCTGCACACAATCTCTCCCCCACAACTCATCTGGGTTTTCAGTAGCTCCACTGCAATGGCATGACTTCAGAAGGAGGAGATGCCCTTTCCAAAGGGATGGAAGGGGATTCCCTCTCCCTGCTTTTCCTCTCCATAGCAGCTTCATTGTCATGGAATGTTATCTGCCTGCCTGCTTGTGCACCTGCCTTTGTGTCTAAGTGTGTGGATTTGTTTACATGCACATGCGCACACCTGTGACTGGCTGTCTGTTGGCCACCTTGGCCACACCTACCTCTATCCAAATTCTGAAAAAAGAGCTAACTACCACTAGCTGTGATTTCCACCACTATGGGGGGGAGCAGCTGTAATATGGAGGGAAGGTTACTTCTTACTGACCTTTCTGCCCAAACTAGAAAGCCCCCAAATACCTGGGATTGGGGAGCTGTGAAAAGTTTTCAAGTAGCCCCCCGCCCCGTCCCAGTTAAGGTTCAAAGACAAAAACCTGAGAGAACAGCAGCCTGTAGGCAAACAAAAAGGGGTATCCTAGATGGGCAAAGCAGGTCAGGGAGAAGCTAAAGCTGTTCTACAAAGGCAAGAGGGAAGAGAGAGGAGGCCCTTTTTTCTTACAGGAACAATGTGGGAGGAGTACAAATGACTCTCAAATTAGGGGAGCAAAAAAGAGCTGGGACTCAAAAGAAAAGATCTCAGATTTAAAGTGCCAACAGTTCTAACTTCCCCTTGCAAAGGCAGAACTAGATCACACTCTTTCCTTTCTTCTCTCCAATAAAGAGTGTGTGTGAAGGGGGGAAGACTCCCTTGCCAAAAGCATGGCTGTTTCTGTAAAGAGACTCAGAGAAGTGCTTCTGAGTGCCGTGCAATTAAGGCAAATGAGAATCCTTCTTAGAACTACAGGCTCCAGCTCATTTGCCACAGGGTATCTGTAGAGGGAGAACTTCTGAGGCTTCAGCTGCTTTCAAGAGCTCCCTTCCAGCATACAAATGCTAGAAGCCTAGAGCGATGGCTCCTAGCACTGGAAATCACAAGAGCCTTGTTGCCACTTAGGACAAGTCCCCCACGGAATGCCAAGAGAACATATCACATCAGGGTTATTTTCAACAGGAGAAGCAGTTATGTGAAGGAGGGAGGAGGATCTGCAAAGCTTTTTTGGGTGGGGCACCATGTGCAGTGTAATCCTATTTCCCCCTCTTTTTACTGTTGCAGAAAAATGGCTGGTGCCCCCCCCCGAGCCCTGCCCCTTTTGCTTCCTTGCCTGTACACACACTGTCCTTCCAGGTGGAGCTATCCCTCCTGGTAGAGGCAGCTGGTTGAAAACAAGAGAGCGAAAAAACTTCAGGCAGGGGGAGGACTCAGCCTCTGCCACTCCAAGACTCTTTGGTTCTTTAAAATCACACTTGTACCTAAAGGTGCAAGTCTGTCACCATTAGAAGCAGACTGGAGGTTGTTTTATTTATTTGATCCCTATTTTGTGGTTAAATCAAGGCAGCGTACAATGGAAATATAAACTCCCAAGAAAATCAAAAACAAAACAAAGAATAAAACAAACAGCAGTAAAGCTGCACCATAAAGCAGAAAAATAAAAAACCACGCCAACAGGAGCGTGTCAAAGGCTCAGCTGGAAAATGCCAGCTGGAATAAAACAATCTCAAGAGCCAGTGCAAAAGCAGGCAACCCTATTGGGCTCTGCCATCGTTCAGGCACCACCACTGAAAAAGCCCTCCTCCTGCCTAGATCCAGAGCCAGTGTGGTACAGCGGAAAGTGTGTGAGGACTTGGGATACAAAGACCTCTATTAGGCTGAGACTGGCTACACCTCAGTCTCAGCCTAATAGAGGATAAATAGTGATAAACCTCAGATAGAAATGTTGAAAATAAGATAAATGCAAAGCAATAATCAACATAGCCATTCAAACTAGAGAGAACTTTTACCTCGGATATACGAAAGGCGAAATCCCTGAGCCTGCCCTGAACTTGATGGATCAGAGTGGAAAAATATCCAGACGTGATCCCTGGCAGAGATGAAAGGAGGTGGGATGAAGGATCCACATGCTTTGTATTCTTCTCCCTTGGCAGGAGGACCGATCATCAGCCAGTCTGTTGAACACTTGGGAGAGTCCTCCAAATCGAAGTTCTTAAAACTGACAAGAGGAGGAAAACGGGAGAAGGGAGCACAGATGAAGGGAGACTGATTTCTTTTTAGAGAAATGGAGGGAGACCACCATTTTAGAGGAATGCACTAAAGAAATGCATAGCTGCCAAGTTTTCCCTTTTCTCGTGAGGAAACCTATTCAGCATAAGGGAAAATCCCTTTAAAAAAGGGATAACTTGGCAGCTATGGAAATGCAAGAGGGGAACATTAAAAAATTTACTGATTTCACTGAAACCTTCAATGCAGGTATTACTTCAGAATGTCTTTGAAGGCAGGCTTTGAGACAGCTTCCCATGAAAAGGAACAGCGACCGTCAACGTGACACTTTGCTGAGAGGTCACCTCTGCCAGATTGGAACACCAACTCTCCTCCTCCTAGTGGTGCAGCAATAAAAATGCTAGCAGATTTGCAAAAGTTGCCTTTAGGATGCAGGCCAGTCAATTAAAATGGCTCCCATCAATTAATCAACTAAAACTGTTCTTGATTAATCAGTCAATAACATCTTGATTAAAGCTTCCAGTGCTAAATCAAGCATTTCAAAATCAGCAAATGCTGGAAATCTAATTTGCCTCCCCTGCTAGCAAATACATTGGAAGTCCAGCGCAAATAATTATGGCTGCCAACAGCAAAGCAACCATAGCAGCCAATTAAAACAAGAGAAGCCACGATTGTTTGTGACTTTCTCTAAATAAGGGCAGGCTGTGAACACAGCTGAAGCCTTAATTGGCTCATTAAAAACATTCTGCCCAACTCCTTAGAACAAGGAGGTGGGAAGTTAGAGAGCCTCCGTTGTATTCCCTCCTCAGTTGCTGGCATGATGTATTACCCAATGCCAGGCACAACGGAGCTGAATTGCAAGGCTTGGTGTATTTGTCCCTCCCTGAAGGCCATGGGAACAGATATCAAATGCAGGTCAGACAATGTCTTTGCCTGCTAAAGGTGGGCTAGGGCACAATTTATCAGGAAGTTCTGCCTGCAGGCTCTGATGAAATGAATAGGTTGGGGATGCAAGATGCATTAGTATATAAAGCCCTCAACAACTTGGGGCTAGTTTGCCTAATAGACCAACTTACCCCACATGCCCACTCAACCACTTTGATTGGCAGAATTGGCACTACTACAGTTGCCGCATAATACTAGTTCCACATTTGTAAGAACTCAACCATTTAGTGTGGCAGCACCCACACTCTGGAACTCCCTGCCTATTAATATCAAGCAGGAGCCTTCACTGGACTCTTTTTGGCGTCTGCTAAAAAACCATCCCTGTTTAGGCGAGCCTACCCAGATTTTTTAGAAAGCTGTGAATTTAAAGCTGTCTTAGATTTTAACTTTTGGTAGTTTTAAACTATTCTCTGGGGCACAAGCCTAGGCAGTGTGTATGGAGGTCCTGGGCTGCCAAAATGACAATACACGCCCCTCCCTACACTTTTCTCGGTTTTATTGTTTTATCTTTTTGTAACATGCTTTGAGGTGTGTTTTCTTTACAGTTAAGTGGTGCACAAATATGAAATAAAGAATAAATAAATTTGAAATGAAATTGCAAAAGAAGTTTGTGGCAGAGAGGAAAACCCATAGCTCAAGGGAGGAGACAATCTGTGCCTGCAGGTAGTCCCAGGTTCAATCCTGGCAACTCCAGCTAAGAGTCAGGTAGCAGGTGACATGGAAGAAGGCTGACAACTCTGGGAAGATGGACATGAGCATCAGAAGAGCCCTGTAGCTGGATCAGGACACTGATGAATTAAATTCATCTTGCGAGGCACCACTGTACCTGCTCAGGCCTCAAAGCAATTTACAATATATCTGAAGAGAAATGGCGCAAATAAATTAATATGCTCTTTCCTTCAGGAAAACAATGATTCTCCTTGTGTGCCACCTTCCTAACAAGAGGCAGCAAAATTAGGTGGAAGACGGCCAGGCAGCTCACCCCCATGACTCCCAAGTGGCACGTAGACTGGATAGGGGCCGCAGCTCAGTGTTGGAGCACCAGCTGGGCATGCAAAAAGTGCCAGGTTCAATCCCTGGCAGCATCTTCAGGCAGGATCAGTTGCCTCCTGCCTGAAACCCTGGAGATCCATTGCTGAAACCCTGGAGAGCCATTACTGCCAGTCAGTGTTGGCAATACTCAGCCTAGCCTATTGTGAGACTAAAAATGGCTTTTTCACCACCACGGACAACGTGAAGGATAAAGTTCCTTTAGACCAAGCTTATGTTAGCCAACTGGTCTGGATCTGAGAATTTATTTCAGCAGAGGAAGACAATTAAAACATTTTCACTAGTAGTACCTAATAGTTATCACATCTCCTCGATCACCTTGAATGTACCAGCTGCAGTTGGTGGCTGGAGGATAGTGGAGTGGCCAGGAATGGCTGTAGATGACCCCACGCCGTTCAGTATGCTGTTCCAGTTTTCCACTGCAAGCAGCTGTCAAAAGCCACAACAAAATGTTAAATGTTAAATACTTTTTTTTTGTCACAATAGCTTTCCCTGGTCTCTAAAAGTTATTGTCATAAATATTTCCATTACTCTTTCCTGCTCCTTCTGCTTTGTTAAACTATCTGGTCTTCTGGGTTAAATACAGTTCAACGGGCATCTCCTGTGAGAACATCAATAGTCCTAAATGAGCCTGGCAAAAGGGATTTGATAAGGAACTGAACAGATCTGCCCAAAAGGAAAAAGGGAACAAATCGACCAGCAACCACAGGAAATCCATACCCAAAGCCAAGTAAATAATACATCGTTTTCAAGACCTATTGTCCTGAAAATGCTTGGTTTTCCTCCTCTCCCAAACAGGCACTTTTTTTAAAACATCACAATTTCTATAAGTAGGTTTGAAAAGTGTTCTCAGAGAAAGCAAGGCTTATGGATTTGTTGCCCTATTGTTGCTTTTTGGATTTCAAGTACAGTAACTTTATAAAGAGAGCACGCTAAGTGGGATTTTTGCTTTGAGCACACAGCTGCTGTTGCATGTTCCCACGATAATGAGTCACAAGTTGCAGGAGCTGACGGGACCAAATGCAAATCCCTTGCTGTGTAGGGCTGAACCCCACCAGGAGCTCAACAAATCTCTAATTTTGCTACCTGCTTGGGGTTGCAAAACTGCAAAGTGAAAAGGGGTTGTCAAACTGCAGTCACACTGTGGCGCTTGGTTAGTGAGAACCAGCCTTCCTGATGGGTGGATCGCAAGTTGTACTGAACTGTGCTATGGAATTTATAAAGTGAAGTTGTAGTCCATTCTTCAGATAAAATTTACTAGCATGCTTTACATACAGCACAAACCCACAAACCCATTCATCTCTACACAGAAGTAGGCCGCAATTAGTTAAATGGATTTTACTGACAGATAAGTTTGCAGAGCAGGAGTGAAGAAGAGGACCCAGCCCATGGGCTCCCTTGCCCTTGGTTGGCCACTTCAACAGATGAGCGGGGCCATCCATGTGTCAGCCACCTGACGTCATAGCCACTACAGCCACATCTTTGCCTGTGTGCAGCAGCATGGGGGAAATGGCCTCATGGGACAAATTAGGATCCATGCTGGTCCTGCTTAGGCCGCCGGTATAAAGAACTGCAGCCACAACTACTACCGGTACTACAACTACTGCTGCTTTCAACACAACATAATCTCCAAAAAATAAAACAAGTCCTGCTGTACTAGAGAATTTGTCCATTCTGGAAGCTCATTTTTTACTGCACTTCCGTCTGCCCTTTCTAATTGCAGCAAATATATCTCCCCCGCCATCTTATCCTCATAATAAAGCTGTTTTGAAGTACATGAGGCTGAGAAAGAATGAATGGCCCAAGGCAAGGGGACATAGCTGCCAAGTTATCCCTTTTTTACAGGGATTTTCCCTTATGCTGAATAGGCTTCCTCGCGAGAAAAGCGGAAACTTGGCAGCTATGCAAGGGGAGATTTGAAGCTGGGACAGTCCTGGTCCAGAGCTGCCTAACCACTACATGCAACATTGTCTCTCCAATGCTGTCATATTTTTTTCCTACTCTCACATCCCCTCCTTCCTGCTCCCACTAACACTCAAGCCAATAAATGCACAGTGTAAAGTGAGAGTGTTCATCTATCTACAATGAAAATAAGGTTTTGGAATAGTCTGGGCAACATTTACTGCATATAAAATTGGTCCAGAATGACAGCAATTAATTTAGATGAATTTCTCTCCTTTACAGTGGCATAGAAACCAACAGGATAAAACTGTGCCATTCACAATCTGAATTTGCTGCGTGAATTTTTATGAGGATGATGTGGGGAGATCTGGACTAGTCTTTCAGCCAAAAGTATCTCAGTAGTATAAGAGAGCATTTACATTGTTTTAAAATTATTCTTAAAAAACACCTTCTTCTCAAAATGATTCTTTACAGGAAGTGTTTTCTATCAGTAAGAAAATGAAGCTCAAATGCTAATAGAAAACAGAGGTATCTTACCTAATGAAGTGACAGCACTTTCAATTTTCCCAGACAAGAAGAGGTTGACTGTTTTCAAAACAGAAAAAAATTATTATTTTTATTTGTTACAGATTGTAGTGGAGGCAATAAGTAATTAACAAAATTATTAATGGCAAAACACATTCAGAGAAGGTATGTTCTTCCAACAAGCACCGGGGTTAGCTTATAGCTCAGTCAGAGTCTACATTTTCTTTACGATGCCTTGTGTGTATAATATTTAAAGTATGAGAGAACCTAATTGTTTTCTTTTCTTTTTCTTTTATAGAACAGGAAAAATGGCACAGAAGCTGTTGTTGTTGTTATAAAATTTAATTTGTATACCGTCCTATACCCACATGCCTCAGGGCGACTCACAGGATAAAAATGCAATATAAAGGCACAAAATACCGGTATATAATCAAAATCAAAACCAAATAACCCTGCCTCCAGCTGCAATCCTAAGCACATATAGTAGGCAGCAAGCATCATTGGACACAGTCAGATTTTATTCTGAGCAAAAATACCTAAGATCATGCTGTGGATGTTTATAACGTAGACTCTAGGGATCAACTGAGCATGGGTAAAGTGTCACAGCTCAAGTGCTATGAGGCTGGGTTGTTTCTGCAGCAAACACACAAACAAGTAAGTAGCCATCCGGGCCACTGTTCTCTCAGCTGAACCCTCCACCTGTAATAATGAGATACTAGTACTGATCTACTTTATAGAGCTATTGGAAAGTTCACTGATATCACGTATGTGCAGTGCTCTGAAAATATGAGCTGTATCCAATGCGGGCCGTACTCAGAGTAGACCAACTGAAATGAACATAAGTCCATTAATATCAATGGGTCTACTTTCAGTAAAAATCATTCAGATACAACACCATCAATACATTCTTTCTAGTCTCGGACCAAAGCAGCTGGAGTCAGAGTGTCTTGTTCAACCTAAGCAAGACAACATCATATGTGGTAGGCAACAGATCAGTATTACAGGAAGAGTTTGATGCTACTCATAGGCTATACAGCTACTCTCTGCCCTTGCGCCTCCATCCAAAAGTTTCACATTTTGCAGGAACAGCCACAATTTATATCCACAACAGACTGACTGTAGACATCACATTGATGCGAATAACTGGGCTGTGGATTGTCACTGAGGTATCGTTTTTTCTTGTTGTTACAAAACGTTCTGCTATCCCGGCTGCTGACCACTAGGACAATGCAAGGACAGTAAATGTGGTTGGTGCTTTTTAAAACGATTGCTCTGTAGTATCAACAGTTGATTTTTACAAGAAGGGAACCTGACAAATATCCTGTCCCATCTAACAAAAGAAATGGAGGCAGGGAGGGACTGAAGCTATAGAATTGCCTGGAGACCAGGTAGAAAAGCAGATGAAGAGGAAGGCAGCTTCAGTGTGGTGTAGTGGTTAAGAGCGGTAGACTTCTAATCTGGGGAACCGGGTTCGCGTCTCCGCTCCTCCACATGCAGCTGCTGGGTGACCTTGTGCTAGTCTCTCAGCCCCACCCACCTCACAGGGTGTCTGTTGTAGGGGAGAAGGGGAAAGGAGATTGTTAGCCGCTTTGAGACTCCTCCGAGTAGTGATAAAGCGGGATATCAAATCCAAACTTCTTCTTCTGCTCCCTGTATCTTTATGAACAATGACCAGAATATTATTTTATTACACATTTAATGCACGTGCTGAGCCTGAATAATTATTCCACTAGTTTCACAGCTTATGCTGATTTCTGGGGTCAATAAACCTTTGGGCCAGGAGGCCACTCAATGTGAGAGGCCCACCTCATTCTTAGATACTGCTGTCTAATTAGATCTGCCATTCTTGCTCGGGCCTTCTCTTCTCCTGACACCTGGTTCATGGTGATTGATCATGGTTTGAAAGCAAGTCTTGCTTAGATTGAACAAACTATGATTAGAACAAACCAGGAAAGAGAAGCTACACATGAGATGAGGAGGAAGAACGGAGACTTTGATGCCTGAACTGAGCATGCTGACTTAATTTCAAACTTCCAATGGGAGGGAGGCTGGGTGGTGGGGAGGATGACAGAAGTAGAACAGCACTCTGTGTTTCATGTAATAAAAAGAAATCACAACTAAAGCTCTAGGTACAGCCCTTTTCAAAGATGAGGTAGGGAAGAATAAAGACTAATCACTAGAAGGAGGGAGTTCCACAACTGTGGAGCCTGCCACAGCCATGACTCTATCACCCGCCAACTTAAAAACATGTTAGTGGGATTCCCAGCTTGTGGGTGGACAGCCACCTGAACAGTCTTAAGCAGAAGGCCTCCCCCACTTCAAGATAGTTATGCCTATGTTGTTGGTTGTTGACAGATGTCTCAGAAATGTCAATTTCTACTTTGAATAAAGGAAGTCAGCTTGCCACGGACAGCAGTTATGAAGAAATATCCAGAGGGGCCTCTTCCGTTTACGAAAACAGCTGTAATAGTGGAAATTCTTGATCTAATACCATGGAACAGGCAGGGTGTTTCACATCCTTTATTCCAAGGACTGACAGACCAGAGAATACTATACATGCCCTTCGCTTTCAAAAAAGCAAATCCACATTACGGAACTCCACACACTAGTTAGTTCTGCCTTACACTTCTAAAGCTGTGAGCTGCATTATTCAAGGCAGCTTACAGCAATCAAACACCACAACACCAAAATAGAACAATCTCAGACAAAACGTAACATAGAGGATGACATAGCAAGCAAAACAGTGTCTTCAGGAAAATGGCAAAACAAAACATGATTTGCCTGGCAAGGCAAAAAGCTTGCCAGAAATTTTGTTTGGTTTTTTAAAGTATTTACCAGCTGGCAGAAGACAGGAGGGGGGGGGGTCAAGCACCTGAGTTCCATGGGGCAAGATGCTCCATATTATTGGTGCAGCCCCCAAGAAGGCCCCATCTCTTGTCTCAACAAACTACACTTTCATCATAGGTGAGACACAAAGAAAGACCTCTCTCCACTTGATCATAATGTATTGGCAGGTTGGCACAGGAGGCAGAGGTCCCTCGGTTACCCTGGGTCCAAGCCATTTAGGTCTTCAACTTCAAGTGTTATCACCAAGATGCTGAATTGTGCCTGGAAACAAACTGAAGACTGAAACACGACTGGTATAATATGGTCCCACTGACTGACCCCTTTGCTGATGCATTCTGGACAAATTGATGTTTCCAAATACACTTCAAAGGTTGCTCCATGTAGAACACAAATAATCCAATCTAGATATGACTAAGGTGTGCGCTACTCTGGCCAGGTCTCATGTTGCAATAGAGTCAGGATTTTCAGACTTCTGCTTATGCTAGTGCTCCCCTCTTGCAAACCATGCCAGTCAGCAGGCGGTCTGCATATCCCAGGCATTAGGCTCCTTTCAAAAGGCTTTTAAAATCCAGCCCATCTTCTTTCAGGTATCAGCTCTTTGTTAACTTTTCTAGCTCTTCTACCCCACCCCATATCTCACCATTGGGGGGGGTGTATTTAGTCCTCCTTTACCAACAGAAAAGCAGGAGGCATAAATTGATTAAAGGGTAAAGGTAAAGGGACTCCTGACCAGTCGTGACTGACTCTGGGGTTGCGGCACTCATCTCGCGTTATTGGCCGAGGGAGCCGCTGTACAGCTTTCAGGTCATGTGGCCAGCATGACAAAGCTGCTTTTGGCGAACCAGAGCAGCACATGGAAATGCTGTTTACCTTCCCGCTGTAGTGGTACCTATTTATCTACTTGCACTTTGACGTGCTTTTGAACTGCTAGGTTGGCAGGAGCTGGGACTGAGCAACGGGAGCTCACCCCGTCGCGGGGATTCGAACCGCCAACCTTCTGACCAGCAAGCCCTAGGCTCTGTGGTTTAACCCACAGCGCCACCTGAATCTCCATAAAATGATTAGGTGACTCTAATTACCCAGGAGTAAGTTTTATCGATTTATTTCATCCTAATGCATCTTTATCTTGGAGGAATAAGAGGATGAAATAAGAGTTGGGAACTTGCTACTTGAATGCCTTTGCAAAGACAAGGGGGTTGTGCAAAAGTGATATCAGAGGCTGCTCATACACTCTATCTGCATTTAGCGAGTTAAAACCTGCTGTGAAAGTGAAAAGGGAAAGATTGCTGTAGACAGGTAGGAAAGCGAGAGGCTGAACACAGGGAAAGCAGCAACAAATCAAATTTTTCATCCTGACAATATTGAACAACTATGATCCGGATGAGAATGCTCGCTGGCTAAATGCCACCTATTCAATCTTGCATGGATGAGGAGCTCCTTGCCAAATGCAGGGACCAACATAAGGATGCATCCATACCAAATCTGGTCAAATGTTCAGAGCCGTGTCAAAGCATATCTGTCAACACAGTGGCTTCTCTTAAAGAAATATCCGTCAACACAGTGGCTTCTCTTAAAGAACAGCAGAGAAAATATACTCTGTACAGAAACTCTGCATGTGGCAAGCTGTGCCCATTAAGAGTCACAGTTCAAATGTACAGCATTGCAGAGTTCAGACACATTCAAGAGCCCAGGGGCGCAAGAAGAGCAGGGTTTGTAGTTTCTCATATAAGCATGGGAGCCATAAACCTTATTTTTAGGTTCTTGCATCTACCACCAAATTTTGTTTGTGACAAACTGCATGACTTTCTGTCAAGCAGATTGTTCAATTCCCTTGCCGCCGCCCCCCCAGTGGGAAAAAAAATCACATTCTAAACCACAGTTGATGTGTCTACTCAAAAGTAAGTCTCACTAGGTTCAATGGGGCTCACTCCCAGTAACCGGGCATAAGACTGGTGCTACATTATAGTTGCATTATTGCCTTCTGATGCCTTTATAAAGAACTCCCTCCTGTAAACTAGTAAACCATTTCTATCCTGAAATCATTTCCCATACATATGAAAAACAAGTATTGCTCCTATGTATCATTAGTCTGTGCAAATGATCTTGGTGTTTATTCAAAAAACGTTCACAACCCTAGCAGGAATCTTCCTCTCCAAGTCTCAACACAGGGGTGGAATCCATTAACGTGTTAACAGCAACAAATCAAAGAAGGCTGTCAGTGCAAACTGCACTAACTTGTTTGTAAAATGGAAGTGAGCCACCAACACCACTCCAGGCTTGCCTTTCTGAATACAGGCTAGTAACTTTGCAAAAAAAAAAAAAAACCACAAAACGAAACGAAAACAAAAAAACCCCTGCTGCCTCTAGCTACAGCGACAGAGACAGGAAAAAAGATCCTCAATAACCACCGGGTCCAAACAACTTATGTCCTTAATGCAATCACAGGCCACGGTTTTACCGAGCATTTCCATGCAGAGCATAACCTGAGTGCAGGGAGAGAAAAAGTGCACTCCCTTGAGCAAACAGAGCTGATGTCACTTCATTCTGCAGTGCCCTCGCATGAAGGAAAACTCACAAGTCGGGGCTGGGGCCCTACATGCCAGTATGTGTGTGTCCCGGCTGGGCATACGTATATACTTTCGAGCAAGTTGGATCAAACGGCCTGCACCCCAACACATTTCTCTCCATGTGCTGCCAGGTGTGTAAGAGAGGAGCCTCGCGGTCAGTTCTTGTCTGCGGATCGCCCTCTCTTACAGAGCCTCTCCCGCTGCCACCAGCGGGCATCCTTGTGGGGAGGGGGTTGCACTGGGCATCGGATGCACAGGCCACAACTCGGCACCTGGCTTTGCCTGCAGAAGGCCCCCCGGTTCAGTCCCCGCCGGCAGCACCTCCAGGGACGGGTGGCTGGTAGGAATGACCCTTCGCTGCTGCCCGTCGGTGCAGGAGACAGGGAGCTGGATGAGTGTGGGAAATCAGCCAGACGTAGGGTGGGCTGGGGTCTTCCACCGGGGGCCCCCGGAGCAGCTTCCTACCTGCTTGCTCCAGGTGGCGGCGGGCCAGAAGGATGCTCCGCTCTCTCCCGCCACACCAGCGGAGAGCATCTCCGCCGGGCCTCTGGCGCCCTGGTCCCTCACCTAGCCGCCCCTCAGCAGAAACAGAGCCAACGGCACCTTCTCCCGCATCCCGCCTGGAGCCACAATAACAGCAGTAGCGACGGCGCTTCCTTTCCTCCCCGCCGTGGCGGCTACGTCCCGCCCGGCCCGGACTCACCCAGGCAGAGGGCAGCAAGCGGCCCCAGCGCGCCGGGTGCCCGGAGCTCCGCGGACGACGACGAGGAGGAGGGCGCCGCGTCCATGGCGGTGGGTCTCTTCGCCCGGGGAGGTGCGTTGAGCCTCCGGTCGCCGCCGCTGCCGCCACTTCGCCCCCTCACAGCGCCGCCGCCGCCACAGCCGAGCTCGGGGAGGAGGATGAGGCGGCGTTGGCCCCGAGCGACGGCGGCGGCAGCGGCGGTGGCTGCGAGGGAGCATCCCGCCGTCGCCTTTCCATGGCCTCCTCGCTTGGGCAGCTCGTCCCGCAGCGGCTGCGAGGAAGCAGGCAGGAGGAGGAGGAGAGGACGCCGCCGTTTCCGAGGCCCAGCCCCGCGTGACGCGCCGGCTCTGAGGGGCAGGCGGAGGGCAGGGCCGCCCTGGGCTGGAAGGAAGGGGGAGCGCAGCGGAGCGCCAGGCCTGGCAGGGCCTCCTCCTCCTCCTCCGCCACGAGGGGCTCCGCCGCCGCCTGCTTCCCCCAGCAACCGCCGTCTGTGAGGGGAAGGGCCGGGACGGATGAAGACCCCCCCCCAGCGCTTGCTCTTGTTTTAAAACCGGGGCTCACTCGAGGGCTTGCGAGGTCATGTTTTTAGTATTAAAAAAGAGAGAGAGAAGTTGCCTCTGAGCGTGGACAAAGTTCCCCTCGTGCCTCTCTTCGTGAGGGTCACAGCCAGTCCCCCTCGTTGCATCGCTTTGGGAAAGGGGCTCCCTGACTGACCCCCATATGGCAAGAAAAGTGAATTCTTTGGGCTCCTCGCATCCCAAATATAACATCGCTTCGTTTTTTAATGCTGTGACGTCATTACTTCAAAGTACAGGTTATGCGTTTCTCTCTTTTTTTAAATAGCTCAATAAATCACTCCACTGAAATCTACCCATTTCCTACTCTAACCAGCCAAATCTCTATAAAGATTTTATAGCCCCATGATGGTAAACATGTAGCTGATGGGTTTTTGAGCAGTCGTTTTAAATTATGATCCATAGCAGCAGGGAAAGCTACAAATTTGCAGTAAAAGATAGGTTATTTAGCTTTATTTGCCCCCTTTCTGTTTTCAAAAACAATATTTTCTTCTAAGAGAAATTGTTCACCATGCACTGAAGCTCACTTAAAAACACCACTGAAATATTGTGATCGTTCGTATATTGATTTTAGCCGGATCAATTCATGCTGCTGAATTATGTATGAGGCAAAAACATTTATGACCTGATAATTTCTCACACTGTCGTCTGCTGTGGTTCATGTGAGGTCGGCTGCCAAGAACGTAAGAACACTAAGGTCGCCTGGCTGCAACAAACCAAGATCTGTCTGATCCGGCATCCCATTTCCAAATAACCAGACAGGCACCTCTGGCTTTCACATAACAGGACATGAAGATGATGCCCTTCTCTTGGCTCTTTGCCATGGCTTGTGGCGCTCCTAAGACTTGGGACTTAAGGTGGTGGAGAGGGCATAAAATGACACAAGAGCCCTGTTGGATCAGGCCAAAGGGGGCACATTGAGTCCAGCATCCTGTTCTCACAGTGACGGTCCAGATACCCCAAAGGGAAACCCGCAAGCAGGACCTGAGTTCAACATCAGCAACTCTCCTCAATTGTGATTCCCAGCAACTGTCATTCAGAGGCATTTACTGCCTCCACAGTGGAGGCAGAATGCAGCCAATGTGGCTAGTAGCCATTGATAGGCTTAACCTCCATGACTTTGGTGACCATCACTACATCTTGTGGGAGAGAAATCCACAATTTAGCTATGTGCAGTCCTGAAACTTCCATCATTCATTGTCTGGCCCTCAGTTCCTATATTATGAGAGAGGAAGGAAAGCTCCCTGTCCACATTCTCTGCACCATGCATAATTTTATATGCTTTTGTCATATACCCTATTATTCTCCTTTTCTCTAAACTAAAAAGCACCAAATGTGAAAACCTTTCTCCTTAGTAGGCAAGTTGCAGCTACTTTTTAAATCATTTGGGGTGCCCTTTTCCAGCTCTACAGTATTAGCCGGGAACAACCGGAGTGCATAGGGAAAGGCTGGTTGCACATTGAAAGTACGTTTTACTCCCCTTTGCTCTGAGAACACACTTTTGCTTTTGTGCACTAAGCCATTGTTTTGTCTCAGCGCTATGTGTAAATTAGGCCACTGCAGAACAACTGCATTTTTCAAGGCTCACTTTAAACAAATGAAACATTACCCATTTTGGCTTTTAAATCGGTGGCGAACAGGCTGTTGCGAAGTAAACACAAATACAGTACGTACAGCACCTAACCGTAAATTGTGAAAACGACTTAAATGACATGTAAAACTGAAGTTTCGCAAAATGATTCATTGGTAGGAGAGCAGATTTTGCAACAAGCATGTCCTTCTTTTGAGCCAGGAAATGCTGGAGGGTATGTACTTTTTTTATATGCCAAACCCATTGTATGCCAATGATTCCTTAATTATCCATCAAGAAGAGAAATTGTGTCAAAGTTTGCAAGAGTCCTAAGACTGATTGCACTTAAAAAAAAAAACCCTCATAAATCCCAGGGAAATGAATTCAATAAAAGAGGTGTAAACTGGGATTAACGGAAAAAGAAATCTAGTGGAATTTGAGGGGGAGAATCTAATGACACTGCGGAGTCAGACAAGCAATATGTGCCTGCGCATGATAAGGATCAGCCTTAAATTACTGCCATAATCCCTAACTCCCTTTGCCTCAGCACCATTCTATTTCGCTTTCTTTTACTGCATGTGTTGCAGAAATTGTGCTCATGAGGGTTTGCACATAAGTTATAAAAAATACTAGCAACAAAAATATGAGAACATATTTTGAGCAATGCTTTCAAGAAGTCTAACATTCCCACCAGCCATGAGAAAAGTATTCTGCGTACCTTCTGACTTAGTTTTATGTTTTTAACATACAGTGGAATAATATGAATTGTGGAGCTATGAGTGCCTTCCTTATGTGACCCCCCTGTCTCTAATGCTCACATCACTGCTCACACTCCATATCCAGTTTTCTAGTAGAATTGAAGCTGTTTTAGGGAGAAATGCATCAAATACAGTATTTGATAAGAAACTATGGGATCTACGGTATGTGAATTGTGGCTAACACTGTGTGAATGTGGCTTCAAAAACTAGTGGATATGGAGTTAGTGGTTATGTGAACATACCCTTAGGAGGAAGAATCAGGTGAGCTATTCCACTCCCTGGGCTCCTTGTGAGTAAGAAGGTAGGCAAGTGGGGGGCTGGCTGAGGGCAGCCTGAAGTTGGTGGGGCAGTGCCCCATCTACCTTATTGGGCAGCTGGCCCTCACTGAGGGTTCATGCAATGAAGGAATGGGGTGATTCTTCTAGTGGTGACTGGTCTGCTGGTGGTTTTCCACTTCCCATGATAAGAGCCCGAAAGCTATAGGTTGCTCTGCCACCCACTAGCCCAGAGATTTGCAGCAGTAGTACCTTAAAGTTGGAGCCTCCTTGGGTGATTTTCCTCACATGCAGAGTGGATGCTTACAGCAGGCTCCCTGACAAATTGTGAATATATGATAATGAGCTGTTAGTGGCAGCATCTTGTTGTTCCTGCAGGATGAACAACTGCTGTGGGTTCCTCTGCATACAACAGCTACACCACCACCATCAATTGTGAAATAAATCAGGGTTAAACATTGCCATTAACGACTTCGTTTCTCTCTAATGCTTTAATTATCTGCGCATGGTACAAGTAACAGGAAGAACATTGTGTTAATTCACACTTAGCAGTTTAAACAAGGGTGGCTGAACATCCAAGTGTTGTTTTTTTAGTAAAAGTAATGAAACAAACAATGGGTGGTATAGGTTGGTAAATAGCATGTCAGTGATTCAGTACTACGTACCACTACTGTTTGGGCGAAAGGTCTCTTATTCTGTGTTTTGTCCTAAAGAATTGGTCTGACTTCAGAAGATAATGCCATGTGTGTTTTTATTTGAAAGCACTGAAGTTTAGCCGAAGTCCCCACAACAGGCAACAGATCTCCACAGCGCCTCTGAACTGACACTTGATCTTGCACTTACCAGTAGCAATTTATCATTCCAACCCATCCAGGCTGCAAAAGGCAACTCCTAAATCTGCAATACTGTTCCTTCTCATGAACTATTCTGGTTATACCACTGCAAGGTTTATTTTATACAGGGGCTCATTGGCCTTTGTTTTCAGTGCTTTCAAGGTTTGACTCTGGAAGATATTAAGTGAAAATAAGTGAAAGCCCTATTGAACAGGTACAGAGGGCATTGTACAGAGGGTTGTATCCAAAGTTATTCATACTCATGGTAAATCCACTTGAATTAATGGACATGACAAACACAAGTCCATTAATTTCAGTGGTGCTAATGTGAGCATAATTTAGCTGCATACAATGCAGAGTCTCCATAGAGCAGGAATCAGAGAGACGAGCTACTCGATCAGATGGTGTTGTTACTAGACAGGCTAGTGGAGACTGAACCCCACAATCCCTTTTGCTAGAAATTAAGCAATGTTCCACCACCTAGCCAAGCATTTTATATTGTGGCAGGCCTGCTTTATATTAGCAATTACTTTAGATCATGGGTGTCAAACACAAGGCCCGGGGGCCAAATCCGGCCCGCCAGACCTCGTCATGTGGCCCGCCGAGCACCCCAGCCAGCGGGACCCAGCAGCGGGACCTTGCTGATGAAGCACCGCGCCGACAAAGCGCTGACAAACAGCTGGGGCCGGGGGGGGGTCCCTTCGCGCTCTTTTCTGGCCCTGAATCAAGGCGGCGACCCCCCCTTCCCTTTCTTTCTTCCTCTCTCTCGTTCTTATTCTTTC
The DNA here is from genome assembly GCF_965207765.1 of Zootoca vivipara. NCBI lineage: Eukaryota > Metazoa > Chordata > Lepidosauria > Squamata > Lacertidae > Zootoca > Zootoca vivipara. The sequence continues at coordinate 25,100,760 of NC_142589.1, forward strand.
TTTCCCTCTCCTTCTTTCCTTCTTTATCTCTGTCTTCTCTCCCTCTTTCTTTTTCTTTCCTTCTTTATTCCTTCTTTCCTACTCTTCTTTCTCTCACCTCTTTCCTTCCTCTCTCCCTCCTGCTCCCTCTTTTCTTTCTTCCTTCCTTCCTTCCTTCCTTCCTTCCTTCCTTCCTTCCTTCCGTCCGTCCTTCCCATCTTTCTTCCTCTCCCTCATTCTTATTCTTTCTTTCCCTCTACTTCCTTCCTTCTTTCTCCCTTTCCCTCTTCTCTCCCTCTTTCTTTTTCTTTCCTTCTTTATTCCCTTCCTTATTTCCTACTCTTCTTTCTCTCCCCTCTTTCCTTCCTTCCTCTCTCCCTCCCACTCCCTCTTTCCTTCCTTCCTTCCTCCCTCCCTCCCCTCCTCTCCCTCTCCCTCTCCCTCTCCTCAGAAACATAGGATGCTGCTTTATACTTCTGGCCCTTAAACCCTGGAACCAGGAGAGCAGCTCCAGTGAGTCAACCTCAGCCAGTCCCTTTGGTGAAGGGTGATGGCTCACTGGCAGAACATCTGTCCTGCATGCAGAAGGACCCCAGCATCTCCAGGTACCAGTAGCTCTGCAAAGCTCCTGCATGAAACCCTAGTGAGCCTCCACCACCCAGTGCAGTTACCAAAAATCATTTTTCAATAAATTGTACAATAATTGTACATTTGAATATCTACTATTCTGACTATGTTTCTGCTTTCAGAGCTAGTTATTACTTACATTATTACAAAAAACAGTAATAATTGAATGCAGTGACAATAATTTATGATAATAAAGAGTGGACACATAGTCCTACAGATACAACCGGCCCTTTGAGGGTGACCAAACTGCTGATGCGGCCCCCGATGAATTTGAGTTTGACACCCCTGCTTTAGATCAATTGTTTAGAAAAAATCCATTTCTCTCTTGAAAGGTTTCAGTAGCCTTCGCTAATTGTTACCAAGGCAGCACAAATCAATCTTGTTAAACTCCTTGTATAAAGTTCATATTGTTAAGATTATCAATATATATTTGCAGGCCCGTTTAGATTTCCCAGTTCCCCTAAGATCACAGTTGGATAAAGGATAAACACCATACATTTAAAGCACATGCCCATCAAAAAAAGAATCCAGTAACATTAGTTTACCCACTCACAGAGCTACAATTTCCCTACCCCTTAACAAACTACAATTCTCAGGATTCTTTTCTGGGGGTGGGGAGTGAAATGTGCTTTGAATGTATGTTCTGTACACAACCATCATTTACTACAGAGCATGTTGAGTTACTTGACACCTCCAACCTAAAAATTTACTTGGAAGAAAGAGCAGAACTACACATTACTGGTGGCCGCTGCCCAAGGCCTTGAAATAATAAAACAAATACCTCCAAAGCTACAATAAAGCAACAGAAGACAGAGTCCAGTAAAAACCAACCAACCAATCTAAAATTCAGAACAGATATAATGTTGAGAGATTGGACAGGAAAGCATTAATTCAGACAGAAGTACGTTAAGCCCACCATTTACATGCATTTAACCTGTGCGTGTAGCAATTTTTTAAAAAAGAAAAAGAGGTGGGGTTCTGGGGTAAATGATGTTGGCAGTCCCACCTGCCATTGAACCCAATGGTTTTTGACCATAAGTGATTTTGGCTTGAGACACATGCAGGCTTACTGTATTCCCTCAATGGTTGCAGGAATGACTTGCTCACCATGGCAAGAGTTTAAGCATATACGGTAACACCAATCCTGGGCTAGCTGCGCTGGCTGCCAATTAGTTTACAGGCCCAATTCAAAGTGTTGGTTTTGACCTATACAGCCTGGCTCAAGACTGCAGTATGTCAAGGACCACCTCTTCCCATATGAACCATTATCGGAGTGGTTTAACCATTGACTCCTAATTTCCCAGGGAAATGTAATTATGTGAAGGGAAGGGGGGATCTTCTGACAACTCTCAGCACGCTTAACAAACTACAATTTGCAGGATCCTTTGGGGGAAGCCATGACTGTTTAAAGTGGGGTAATACTGCTTTAAATGTATAGTGCAGATGGGGCCTTAATAGGCTCATTTTAAGGTATCTAAATCTTGCCCTCACATCCACTCCTTGCCCTTCAGCTCTCTGAGGAGTTCCCCAAGTGCTGCTTTCACTTCCAAACAACCCAACAGCTGGAACAATAATGCACAAGCATCTCCCCGCTTCCCTGTCATTCCTTACTCCGACAACTGATTTATATTGTGGCTTTTATTATTACCCTGATTCAAAAGTCATAACATGACAGTATTAAGTGATTCTGATCTACTTTAAGAGGCTGCTTTTTATTGTTTTCCATGCCTACTTCCAAACCTGTTAATAGTTAATAGAATACAGACTGTAATTTATTTAGTTGCAAATCTCTCCTCACTTACTTACAAGCCATATAAAATCTAGCCATGGCTTGTTCTTGGTGTGTGTGTGTGTGTGTGTGTGTGTGTGTGTGTGTGTGTGTGTGTGTGAGAGAGAGAGAGAGAGAGAGAGAGAGAGAGAGAGAGAGAGAGAGAGAGAAAATGTACAGTAGTCAGATGAAAGCATCACAATGTTCCATGTGACGCTAGTGATGGAAGCTATGCTTAATAGCTAGTGCTATTCCATAAAAGGATGCCATGTTGCATAAAAGTTGCAGTTTTTATTTCCAGTACAGTGCTCTTGTTATAAGGCCATTAATTTGTCCATAGGAATGGAGTCCCATACATGTGACAGCCAAGCTTCTAAGAGATTTAGTGACTTTGTTCTTTCTACCTGTTTTAATTTTATGTGACATACCAGTACACCATTTGACTTCGGAAGAGTCCCTGAATTGCACAGTATTTCCTTCTGCCAAACATCAACTCTCTGAGAAGATGGGTTGTCCTAATGTTTTCCCCTCTTCTTCCCCATCGCTTTGTTCTTTATACACGTTTCCAACCCCAATTGATCTTTGGCTTCTTAACAAAGGAAATTAAAGTCCATTTTGAAAATGCTTGCAAAGCCATTTTAAATATGCCCAAAATAGAGAACATACTCCAGAAGTGGAGTATTGCTCCTGTGAGGTGCTCTATAGGCAGGAAAAGTGCCAGAATATTCCAGGAATATTGAAATCCCACAGGCAAAATTTCTGCTTCAAGTATCTATACTATTATTCACAAAGCACCTGTGGACTTTTCCAGTGCAAGTTGTTGTTTGTTATTGTTGTTGTTGTTGTTAGCATTTACATTCTACCTTTCATCACACAGTCCTGGGGTGGGATTACATACTCCAAGGTTTCACCCCTGGTCCTGAATGGGGTAACTGTGCCTCTGAAGGACCAGGTGCACAGCCTGGGGGTCATTTTGGACTCACAGCTGTCCATGGAGCCGAAGGTCAATTCTGTGTCCAGGGCAGCTGTCTACCAGCTCCATCTGGTATGCAGGCTGAGACCCTACCTAGCTGCAGTCTGTCTCGCCAGAGTGGTGCATGCTCTAGTGATCTCCGACTTGGACTACTGCAATGTGCTCTACGTGGGGCTACCTTTGAAGGTGACTCGGAAATTACAACTAATCCAGAATGCGGCAGCTAGACTGGTGACTGGGAGTGGCCACTGGGACCACATAACACTGGTCTTAAAGACCTTCATTGGCTCCCAATACATTTCCGGGCACAATTTAAAGTGTTGGTGCTGACCTTTAAAGTAAGGTTACCATAATTTTTTCAATGAACCCACGGACACTTTAAATAATAAATAAATAAATAAATAAATACTACAAGTCAGGACGTTGATGCTGCAGCGATGGCAGTGGCAGAGGGGCGGCCGCCGCCTTGACCTCAACCGCCACGTTTCCCCTTCCTCCAAGGTTTCTATCTCCTTTCTCCATGAGCCTGGGCAGCCCCTGAGTTGTTGGTGCTTCAGTGGTGGTGGTGGGGAAGTGGTGTGCAGTGGGTCAGGCATGGAAGGCAGAGAAGGAGGGCCGAGAGCGGTGGCGGCAGTGAGGTTCTGTCCCCCCTAACAAAAGGCCTGGCTACGTCCATGTCTCTAAGTAATGATAGTACAGGGGAGGACAGTGTTATGGTGACACAAGGTCCAGTCAGTGCAAGTATCCATCTTTGGCATAATGAGGAGGAAATGGGCAGCTCCGGAGGCTCTGAATGGGAGGATGGGGGAAGAGGCCAGGATAAAGTCTGTAAACCTCACCAAGGGACAAACCTCCACCATCACTGAGCTTTGCTTGTGAAAGTCCCAGTGACACTTTCTGACCACTGTCCAAAGTGAATTTCACTGAGTCCGATGGGAGTTCCTCCCTAGTGAGGGTGTTTAGGAAGGATTGTAGCCTAAACTGGATCGACCCTTTGGGTTGGATTAATCGACTTGATAAAGCATTTCCTGGCACATATTGATGTATGCCCCTCTGCGAGTTTTCGCCTGTACTGATGACGGCAAGGAAATAAGCAGGGACAGCAGTGGTTCCGGATTAATCTGGACAACTACACAAAAGCATGACTATAAATAGATGAATGAATGTAGAATGATGTGACAAACACTCTTCCCTTCAAAGTCTGCGTGGTGGGATTAAGCAGGATTCTGGAAAACATACCATACTTTGCCAAGTTGCTCTGTGTGTGTCTGTTTTAAGAATCGTGTGTCACCAGTGGGCATCTGCTGAGCATCCTCTTCAACATGTTAAACAACAAGGAAGGAAGCATGAAATAATATTAAACATTAAAGATTAAAGAGGGTCATCCACAGGAGCTGAAGGGTGTTTTCCCCTGTGCCTGGCATAGTTAAAAAGTGGCCCTGTTTAAAGGAAGGAGAAACAGAGAGAGAAATCGGCAGTTCAAGTCTAAAATGTGCAGGCAACAAACACACTTCCGTGTCTAAAAAAATTAAAACGTATTTTCTGCAAGATGTCAAACTACTGCCACACGTAAGATTATTTCTCTCTCTTGTTATGATAACCCATTTTTGCAAAAAAGGTGTACATTTACTCTCGATTGCAATCACAAAGGGCTCGGCTGTGGGTTCACCGTTCGCTCCCCACCCCCACCCCGCGCGTCGATCCGCGGAGGGGCTGCTGTGGCGTGGGGGCTGCTCTTAAGGGCGCCTAGGAAGGGCATCGGGCATCCTGCAAAGCGGGCTTCTGGCCATGAGCCTCTTGCAAAGTGGCGCGCAGCAGCAAAAGCAAAACCTTTAAGCAGCACCTGAAGCGAAGGAGGCGGAGGATCCGAGCGCGCCTCTCTCGCTCTTTCTCTAGCCGAGCAGGGCGGGTGGGCATAAAAAAAGGGCCACCTCCTGCAGGCGCAGGCAAAACAGAGGCTACTCCTCTGCAGGCACCGCTGGGATTCGAACCCAGGATCTCCTGTTTACTAGACAGGCGCTTTAACCAACTAAGCCACGGCGCCGGCCGGTAGGGTGAGCAGCGGAGCAGCCTTCATGTACCTCCGGCAGGGAGCGGGAAGGAGGAGGAGGAAGCGGCCTGCGGGAGATGCAGCCGTGGCTGGATCCGCATGCGGACGGAAGACGTTCTTCTACATTACCACCCACCGCACTTCCTAAGCAACAGGGACCGGCATCGGGATTCTTATATATTTGGGGGTGGGGTGTTGATGGCTTGCCCTTCAGCTCAGCTTTGACTGAGAGAAGCGCTTTGCAAAGATGCGCAGAGGGAGAGCCCCTTGCAAAGATGCAATTTCCCAGGGTGCGGGACTCCAGCGGAGCTTACTCTGAGTAGACGTGGGTAAGCTTGAATAGGACCTTCAGCGGCATCGCAGTTCTCCGAGGGTTGATTCTGCTAGAATCAGTAGTGCCAACTTGGGGGGGGGAATTGGGGGTGGGGGTGGGGCAGATAATTCCCACCCCACACAATCGATCGCATGATGCAGCGCTCACTACATATTTGGAGATGCCCATTAACTTTTTGGGGGGGGGAGGGCCCCTCAAATATTTTATTGGGGGAGTTGGCTCCTATGGCTAGGAGAGCCATTGTAAACCACTAGGGTCACCCAGTCAAACCCTCTGCAATGTAGGACTCCTTTTGCCCAACACGTGGTTCAGACCCACAACCCTGGAATGAAGAGTCTCGTGCTCTACCAACTGAGCTAAGGAGTGAGGTGTGTGCAGAAAACTTGCTGGGGATCAAACTTAGGTGGGACAGCGGAGAGGGAATGCTCAAGACCCCCTCCCTTAACACCCCCCCCAACACCCTTGCACAGAGACTAAGGAGGCCATCACAACAAGGAAAGGCCACAGGGAGGAGGCTGTTGCTGGAAGGACTGGGGGTCTCAGCACCCCATGGGCCTGTGCTTCTCAGCAGAGAGGGTAGATTGTAGCCAGCGTCTGCCAAAGATATTTTGACACCTGAGGCAAACCACAAAATGGCGACCCTTCCCTGCCAGGGAAGGGGTAATTGCAGATCTACATAGAATCATACAGTTAGAAGGGGTCCCAAGAGTCATCTAGTCCAACCCCCTGCAATGCCGGAATCTCAACTATGGCAGATGGCCGTCCAACCTCTGCTTAAAAACCTCTAAGGAAGGAGCGACCAACACCTCCCGAGGGAATCCGTTCCACTGTCGAAACAACTCTTCCTAATGTTTGTTAGAATCTTTATTCTTGTAACTTGAATCCATTGTTTCCGGTCCTACCCTCCAGAACAGGAGAAAACAAGCTTGCTCCATCTTCCATGTGACAGCCCTCAAATTATGTGAAAAGGGCTATCGGATCTCCTGTTGGTCTCCAGGCCAAACGTACCCAATTCCCTCAGAACAAAAGGGGACAAAAGTCTGCATCGGGATCTGCTGCCAGTGCCACTCCAGATCCTGACGCAGCCCTGATTGTAGCAGCATCTATCAATGGTTCTCAAACTTTTTTGGGCCATCAAAGTTCCATAAACTCACCCCCAGCGCTCCCTACCCTACAAAAAGCATTATTCAGAAAAGTGGTTTGTTCCTGTGTTCCTTAAAACTGGCGGTCTACATTTATACACACATGTGTATCTACATTTGCAAATGCAACCAAATATGAACACACTTCAAAGATTCAAAACGTAGAAGTAGCCATCTTGGTCCACAAGAAAAATTCCAAAACCTGTATTGGGGCAATATTTTTATTAGGCCAACCAAAATGTCAAAAAATTGTGGTCACACTTTCAAGTTCCCCAGAACTCTTCAGTTCCAAGGAATTGATTCAGTGTGGCAGCAACTAGTCTCTGGAGCTTCCTGCCCGTTTATATTAGCAGACACCTTTGCTGTATTATTTCTGGCACCTGCTAAAGGCTTTTTGTTTAGGTAAGTCTTCCAGAAATAGTTTTAAGATGTACTTTTATGTATTTTGATAAATTTCTGGTCAACTTGCTTTTTTAATGTTTGATTTTATCAGTATTTTTAATGAACATTTCATATTCTATGTAAACTGCTTAGAGGTTATGTATGATTAAACAGCATATAAATCCTGTTAAATAAAATAATAAATAATATTAAATCAGGCTAGAATATAACCTAAGGTGGAGAGGAGGAAAAAACTTGGTTGATGTTGAAATTGATGGGGTCTGCAACTGGTGAAAATCTCCACTTTCCTTTTCGAGGCTTTGATCAGATTGAAGCTTCATGGCTTGCACACTATTTTGTGGCATTTTGATTGCCCTAATAAAGGTATTGCTCCAATGTGGATTTCAGAATTTTGAATACCGCAAGTTCCACCTCTCAGCTAGACTTGTGTTGCTTAATGGTGCACATGTTGCTTAATTGTTCCGCACTAGATTGAGATTCATACGACTTTCCTCTCACATTACTGGGTAACTTTTTCAATTGCGCTCAAGAAAGGACCACAATGGAACTAGAAGTTGTATAAATCCACTTGGCAGTACAGATTTTTTTATTTTATGCTTGTCAACCAGCAGGACACAGTGGATCCTTCAAATGACTCTATTCCGTAGGAATCTCAGTATGTAATTAAAGACTAAAAAAAACCAGTTCCGAGTTCTGTATATGCAGGCAAATAACTTTTATCACTTAAAAAATTACCAGCAATGGCCTCTTGCTGATTCCTTTAAAAATCAGGAGGCAATGGAGGCAATGGAGGGGGATCTGGCAGGACACTTTCTTTGTAACTTGCCAGTCGACAGAAAACACAATTGATTTCTACTTTGTCTTCATCATTGTGGAAGAGCAGGAAAGACTTCTTACATTCTTCACACTAGATTTTTTTATATAGAAAAAAATAACGTATCAGTGGTTCAAACAAGAGGAATTTCCATTCTAAGAACAAACTGACATGCAGACCCATTTCTGCAAATGCTAAGGAATGCTTAGCAGAAATCACTCTATAAGAGACATTTAACACGTGCTCCTAATTTTTTAGTAGCATTTTACTAGGTAACAGATCATATTGGGTTCACTTACCGTAAGTCCCATTAAAATGAGTGGGGCAAGATAAAAATGACTTGATTTCTTGATTGCAGTGCAATCTTTGATTATTGTCTTTAATGCTGCTTACTTCCAGGAAAGAACAGGATTGTAGCCTTACAACTCAATCCTAAACCATGTGTGCTCAGAAGTAAGATAATATTGCAATTCCATCTGGAATCCATTGTTTTGGCAACCGTATTGCATCCTGCATTTGAGATACACTGCAGTCAGTCTGTGCAGGGACAACGATGTACCCAGACACATACATATGCAAGGCTGCCTACCTCCCCCCCCCCAAATATTTTTTTGCTGCCACAGGAATGCCATGCTGGTAGCTCTTGTTCCTGTCCGGAAAGGATGTGGGGAAAGCACCAGCTGGCTGCTGGGAGTTATAGTCCAAAACATCTGGAAGCACCAGGCCAGGGAAGGGTGCTATGCACAATGGGATATGCAGCTTCCTGCTACTCAGGCGTTCTCCTTTATTATGGTTTCCGATATTCAGGTGTGACATTCAAAACGAGTTCCAGATTTCATCCCTGACTTAAATGATGTTCTGCCCTTCAACATTCTTTGATCCAAAGGCTGTGAAATGCACCTGTGGCTCGCAGAATGGGCTTTATAGCTCGTAGGATTCTGAGGTTGGGGTTTGCTAAAAGGAAAATGAGGCAGCATATGGACATAAAAATAGAGGGAAACATTCTTGTAGGGTAGTTACATCCAGGAGATGAATAACAGACTGACCTTTGCTAACTTGGAGCCTCTTGTTCTAACGGCTTGGACCACCACAGGGATTTCATGGGCATCTGCAATGTCCCAAACTCTCAAAGTACAGTCCTGGAACAACGGAAGGGTTTCTATCAATTTACAGCAGGGGTGGATAACCATTTTCAGGCCAAGGGCCACACCTTTGGGGGCTGCATGCCAATGTAGGCGTGACTGAAATACAAAAGTGGGTGTGACCAATTTTAAAATATTTAAAATGGAGGGGATCGAGGTGTGGGTGGGTGTTACACATATTTTTTGGCACCACAGACTCATAGCAGGAGACACACGAGAATGGTCTTCAAGGTTTTCTCTTTTTTAAGGACAAATCCATCAGGATTTTGAGGGGCCCACAAAAAACATTTTGGGATTGAAGTATCACAACGAGGTATCTATGGAAGCAGTTGGGATTGGGAGGAAGACAGCCACTGAACTATGTTTCCAATTATTTCACTAAGCTTACTGATGATACCTTTGAGGCAGATACAAGCCGCTTCTTGTTGCTACTCAAAGCAATGTCTGTCACCCAACCTGCATGACCCTGCAAAGAAAGTTTTCCGATTACACAAAAATGGGATCTAGTTCACCCTTAAGACATTTGTAGAGAGCCAAGTCCTACTGAACTAAGTGCAACATGCCTCTGAGTAAGCATGCTTATGGTTGCACTATTAGTTCTATTGTTATTTTATTTCAATACTACTGAAGGCCTTTTTCTGTTGTGAATGTCACCGATGAAAACTGCTTAGAGGTGCATTATAAGATGTATTCTACATTCAAGATCTTTGAGGTGTGAGTCTTTTGTGACCCTCTGAGGGGGGAAAACCCATCTGTTTCTGGCATAATCTAATCAATACTTTGTGTTCTTTCTTAAGCACTTATATACAATTTTAATATAGTAGTTTAAATATACTATCTTCCACAGAACTTCATAGTGAATAGTTTTAATTACTGTTATGGAAGAACTACGGTTCCGTTTCCCTTTTCCGGCGGATGCACTTGTCATTCTGTCCTTTATGAGAAGGGAGCAGCCCTACAAGAAAGGGGTCTCCACAAGCATTGCCACCGTTCCCTCCTATGGCACCCATGGGTGTCGGGGTTTAGCCCTGCACATTTGTTTCTATATTGGCCAGAAAGTGAAGCTTCCACTCCCATGTGGTGCTGAGAAACACTGACAGGAAAGGGAAGGGAGAAGGTAGGAGGCTGCCTTTTTTTAAAAGAAAATATTTGGGACCATGCCACTGCCTAGGAAGCTTGGGAGTCGGGAGTAAAGCAATTGGGGGTTTCGGTGTGTGCGTGAGAGAGACACCTGTGTTACATTTTGTTTTCTGTGTGGGATTTGTGTCTTTCGTCTGTGCGTGCTTTCAGGGTGGGGGGGGGAGTTCTCTGAGCACCATCACTTTTCCTTCCACAAAGTTGAATCGCCTTCTGGAGGCAAATACGTTTTGGCACTTGGGGCTCAGACCCAACCTCTGCCTTGCAACTCAGTTCCCTGGGCAAGTTATTTCCCTTTTGTGGCCAGCCAGCCTGCAGGGCAGCCATTTCTGTTGCGGTGGTGCCCTGCCTCAGGGGCGGCCCAAAACATTTGGACACCTGAGGCAAATTGCAAACTGGCACTCCTCCCTCCCCCCCCCCCCGCCACCAGGGAAGAAGTGAGGATTAAAGATCTACACCAGGAACAAGGAAGGAGTGGATATTGACATCAAGCACAGGGGGAAGTGTCAAAGCATCTTTATCCAAGGGTTGAAGTCAGAATCAAAGGGGCATCACAGGGGATCTACTGTCCTTGCGGATCCGGCAACCCGAGGCAGTTGCCTCACCTTGCCTCATGGGTGAGCCAGCCCTGCCCTGTCCGCAAGAGTTTCTCAAATTTTGAACTGTGCCCACGGCCTCAAAAGAGGCTGGGGACCCTTAACCAACCTCAAGCATTATTGAATATACAGGCCTCACATTGTTATGGTTACCTACAAGTGAAAATATTGGGCACACAATTGCTGTTCAAAAAACTGTGATGCTTGATCATGAGCCACCCTAGGAATTATGGTTTAGTTTCCTAGCAACTACAACTCAATGGCTTAGTGCCAGAGGTGGGAATGTGCAGAATATGGTTTCTGAATATCAGGAGATATGTGGGCACTGCCCAATGGATCAGCTATAAAAGCAGAGAAATTGTCAGGGCTTAAAACATTGTTACTGGAATATAAAACATGACGAGATGGAGAAAAAGAGAGACACCAATTGAATTATTCGTATAGAAAGACCATTAAAAAAATAAATCTCTAATTTAGGAACTAATCTTGCATAGTCAATTGGAGTTTCACCGCTAACGTCTACAGAAGCAAAATTAAGTCCTCCTTTGCCCAGGCAAATGATTACACAGTACCTTTAAACATATCTTTTTATATGCCTCTCGTGAGTCCCAGATAACAATTGTTTTGTCATAACCTCCAGACACCACAAGCGATGCTGAAATATAAAATTATGTCAGGTGACTGGCTTGTGCTTTGTTATTAAATAAACTAAGATTCATTCATGCAGGAAAAAGTGAATGAAACTTTGACATTTAATACAACTGAAATACTGCATTAAGAATACTAAGCCATATCTTTCTATATAATAAAAATGTAAAAATGTCATCACGCAACTCCCACTGGGAGATTTCTAGGCCTGGATTCGCAGGAAGTCATGGTAGGGGAGGGGAGCAAAAGTGAATGTATGTTGCAAAACAACTGCGGTAATGGCATCAGAGCAAGAAGACGGAAAGTGGTGGTTTAAAACAATGGCAGGAGTTTGAATAAAGTGAGGATGGAAGCATACTGATAGGGTGGAAGTGGCTATTTTAAACAGTGGCAGAGGTTTGAATAGAACAAGCAGGGGCTGACACAGCATCATAGAGCTTGACATTTTATTTCTCTGCTCAGACATGTTCACCTAACAGTAGACCTTAATGAGCTTATCAATTAAGGAGTGTTCTAGAAGGCTGTCTGAACAGCAATCTAAGTCATCAAGTTCAGTCTACCTCAATTAAATGAGCAACCATATAATCAAAACGGAAAATCATTTCATTCTGAAAGTTGAGAACTTAATTAGTGGTTTGAGCATGACCCCTGTGACTCATCTGAAATAAACACACTTTTCTTTCACATTTATACATTTGCGTAGAAGGTGCCATTATATGCCATTTCACATTACTCACCATCCTTACTAATATCACAGCAGCCAACTATTCCAATGTGGCCCTGATCCAAAATAATGGGTCCATGAGAACGGAACTCCCCAGTCCTGATATCCCATAACTTTATGACTTCATCCCAACCTGCTGTGCACAAATAATGGCCATCCAAGGAGAAACGGCAATCTGCAATTGCATTGGTGTGTGCCCTGAAAAAGACGTGCAGGTCACTGCAGCAGGATACCATCAAATTTATAGTGTTGACTCTTCTGTAGGGCACACTATTTGACCTCAGCCCCGGTACTGCAGAAAAAACCCAGTTACTGGTCAGTTGCTGCTCTTTCTGGCTAGCCTCATAGCTGCAAATGCTTTTTGTCCCAGGCACACAATGCCCTCCAAAGGCTACCTTTGGAGAATCACCTGTGAAGTACAAGTAAAAGTAACACCCGTCTGGACATGGCAGATAAGGAGAAAATATGAGTTGGGGCAAAGGATGTTTTGCGTGCAAACAGACATACTTTTAAAAATGGACTCCTGTTTTTCTTTCTTTCTTAAAAAAAAACGGTTTGGCTCCAAAAAAAGAAAAAGAGCTATGAAATTAATGAAATAAACAACTCTTTCATTAAAGGACCATTTTGTTAATATATTTTTTAAATTATATCTGGAAAAGCATTAAAAAAAAACCCGGATAGTGTGGATATACTGAGCTGTGGTAGGTTCAGCTGCCTGATACATCACTGCCAAAATCAAAACAATACTGCTCGAAGAGCACATAAAAATCTTTTGAAAAGCTGAACTCTCAGCACTCAAGAGTGGGAAAACACAGGAGGGTGACTATTATGTGGATGGGCCTCCCATAAAATGAGAGTGAAAAAGGCGGTTCCAAACTAAACACCTAGTTTAGTGGAAGTGGCCACATTACCCATGTAACTGCTACGGATTTTACACTAATACAGGCACCCCCAAACTTCGGCCCTCCAGATGTTTTGGACTACAATTCCCATCATCCCTGACCACTGTTCCTCTTAGCTAGGGATCATGGGAGTTGTAGGCCAAAACATCTGGAGGGCCGCAGTTTGGGGATGCCTGCACTAATAGGAAGCAGACTTCATGAGAGCCACATTGGTAGCTGTTTCACTGCTTCTTTTACCCTTCAATTGTGACTGTGGCAGACTGTGCTATAATATCCCAGAATTTCAAAGACATGTCAGATGACACTGTAGCTATTCGTTGGTTCTGAGGATCAAAACGACATCTTCTCACTGTGCTTCTGTGATACTCTGAAAGAAAGAAACACTCCAAGTAACAGGCTGCAAGCACTTTGGACAAAGTTAAGAGCTAGCAGCTAGTCTTATGGTTACTCACATCTGAGTTTCAGCTTATTGTTATGTTTTTTTTTTTATTTTAATGTAAATCTCTATAGATGCAAAACACAGCAGGAACTGAAACACTTGCACACACAACTACTAACCATCTAAGTATGGGGCAAAATGCCAGTTTAATAACGCTGAAGTAGTGACAGCAATACTGACTTGATTTATTTATTTTAGTCAGTTTACCCACCCACCCACCACTTGATTCCCAATTTATTCAACTCTTAGCAATTTTACACATCAAAAACTAGCCTTAGAATACACTCTGTTAATTCAATTGGCTCAAATTTGTGCCAAAGGAATCCTTAGGAGATATGTGTGGTGTATGTATTGTTATAGGGTTTTTTTTTGGGGGGGGGAGTCAGTCTGGATGATATCCATTGGTCCCTTCCAAAACTGTGATCCTGCGCGAGGTTACAATCTACAAGAGGAAACCGGGTAAACTGGTAGACTAGTTCCATTGTTAAGGTATAGCCTTAAGTACTGCTATTTACATGTCCGAAGAGGTTGCCATAGAGACAAATGGAGGGGCCTTTCCCCAACTCACCTGACTTGATGTCATCCTAGGATGGGGAACAATAGGCTAAGGGGGGAGTGGGGCTGCGCATGTGTGAATTTTGGCAGACACTGGAAGCTAGAGACTGCAGAGACATGTCTTGCTCTGTGCTGGACCCAAAAGCTGTGACTTGGGGCTTCCCCATCTGTTGGGGTGTTCATGCTGCGAGCCTCTCCATTCTATGCTTAGATCATATAGGTAAAGGTAAAGGGACCCCTGACCATTAGGTCCAGTCGTGACTGACTCTGGGGTTGCGCGCTCATCTCACATTATTGGCCGAGGGAGCCAGTGTACAGCTTCCAGGTCATGTGGCCAGCATGACAAAGCCGCTTCTGGTGAACCAGAGCAGCACCGGAAACGCCGTTTACCTTCCCGCTGTAGCGGTTCCTATTTATCTACTTGCACTTTGACGTGCTTTCCAACTGCTAGGTTGGCAGGAGCTGGGACTGAGCAACGGGAGCTCACCCCGTCGCGGGGATTCGAACCGCCGACCTTCTGATCGGCAAGCCCTAGGGTATGTGGTTTAATCCACAGCGCCACCCGCGTCCTTACAACGCCACCCATATATAAAACCATATATTCAAAAGATACCACAGTATATCCATTGGCCTTCATTTAAAGGAAACCAGACCCTAGGTAAGCAGACACCTGTGGAGTATCTTGCAGAGAATGGGGTGAATGCAACAAGGTATACACGCACACAATTTCATTGGGTACTTGTCAAACAATGCTTGCCATTTATAACCATATGTACATTAGTTGTCATGATAAGCCACGTAAATAGGGTCACTGAAGCTTTCAGCTGTGCAGTGTATCTACAACAAAGCAGTAGAGCAGAACGAAAATATTTAACAATGTATTAAACAGTATGTACAAAGACATGCTCCTTCTAGGGTGATACGTAAGAAATCCATATATACTCTAGATCCAGGTAAACATGTACCAATATGCAAACGGGCAGGGGCACAACCAAACAGAATTGTATCCTGTACACGTCCCACTGAAGTGTGTGGCATGTGTATGTCTGGGAGTTTTAAAAATGTTACCTCTGACATATGCCACCTTTTTCGCATCTTCTAAACCACAAATGAATAAAGAATTTTCCAAATCGGAACTGGAGGCGATGTATTTGCCATCGTGAGAAACGTGGCATGAAGTCAGAAGGCCATCCTGCTCTAGAGTCCACTGGGGAAGAGAAGAGAAGCCCTTGAGGTTATGCTTTTAGGGTTAACGATCAGCCAAGAACCAAACCTATACGCACATGAGCCCAGGTGCAGCTCAAGTTACTTGAGACTGAGACCAAGGTGACACTCCCACCATGTACCTGGCAGTGTGCAGAGGGCAGACTGGATCATGCTCACAGGTTTTTAAAAAAGAATATTTAACTCACTTCTAAGCATTTATACAAGGTGTGATCGGAAAGTTCAGTGAACGGTCACAGAAATCGGACAGCGAGACGGGTGTACCCAGGATCAAAACTAGGGGGGGGGGGCAAGAGAGGGGAAGAGAGAGAGAAGGAAGAAAGGAAGGGAGGGAGGGAGGGAGGGAGGAAGGAAGGAAGGAAGGAAGGAAGGAAGGAAGGGGTGGGTGAGAGGGAGAAAGAGAAGGAAGGAAGGAAGGAAGGAAGGAAGGAAGGAAGGAAGGAAGGAAGGAAGGAAGGAAGGAAGGAAGGAAGGAAGGAAGGGGTGGTGAGAGAGAGAGAGAGAGAGGAGGGAGGGAGAGAGAAAAAGAAAGAAAGAAAGAGGGGAGAAGGAAGGATGGAGCTCCCGTCCGCCCCCGCCCCCAGCTCAGGCTGCTCCTCCCCCCTCCCACGTTCCTGTCACTGGCTGCAGCCCGGAGGGGGCGAAAACAGCCCGATTTCAGGCTGCTTCTCGCTCTCCCCACGTTCCTGTCGCTGGCTGCAGCCACGGAGGACCCGCAGTGACTTTTCCCCTTCAGTTTTCAGAGGGAAAAAGTGCGGGTTATGGTCCGTAAAATACGGTATTATTATTATTATTATTATTATTATTATTATTATTATTATTATTATTTTGCTTCATGCAGCGAGAAATATTTGAACATACAACCGGCATTGGAAACCCACGAAATGCTCAAAATTGTGTACGGAGATGAAGCTGCAACTTGAAAGACAGTGTGTGAGTGGTTTAAGTGTTTCCATGAAGGTCGGCAAACCATCAAAGATGTCCAAGCTGCTGTGACAAGGGAACTGAAAGCAGTATGAAAAGAGGACTTCTCCAACAGTTCTACAAACATCAACAGTGCATTGTATCAGAGGGGGCCTACTTTGAAGGGTTGTAAGGTGTGTATGTTCGAATATGTCCAATTTCTGTGACCATTCACCAAACTTTCCGGTCACACTTTGTATTTATGCCCCAGAACATTCTGAGATAAGGCTATGGTTCACACACACATCCAATCCTGTTTAATAGGAACAGTAAGTAACTTCTGAAAGCTTAATCCTGGTCAGAGCCAGAAATCATATATACGGTAAAAACATGAAATGCAGCGCACGCTTATATTTTGCTATAATTTTTTTTTATTGCTTTGGTTTTTAAATTACATGATCAAAAACTGTACCAATTGAATTAGACCATTAGGGTGGAACCAAACATTACACACAAATGAATATAACCCATTCTTACGGAAGGCCCCCCACTGACACCCATTCAGATATGTCATGCTGGTTGGTGCCAAAGACCTTTCTGTTTCCCCAGGACTTTCAGTCTAAGGCGCTTTCTCACTGGCTGCTGCTTTCATGCAGTTTCTGAGTGTATGCTCAATTTTTAAAATTATATTTCTGATTTTTGTAAGCTTATCCTTGGAATCTGTTTGAAGGGCAGGTACAAATTCCAACAGAAAATCAGTCATTTTGGGAGGGGTTGATTTGGAGCAGACAACCATTGAGATTACTGTATTATTGTTATTTACTAAATTTATATACCAACCTTTATCTGAAGATCACAGGCCGGTTGACAACATAAAAACACAAAATGCAAAACATAATAATAATAAAAAACTATAACCCCACTACCACCAATTTTCACTGCAAGAAGCTTCACCAAACTATTCCCCCATTCCAAATGACTGCATGTGTTTGCAAGGATAAACATTTGAGTAAAATGGAAGTTTAGTTTCTAGTGATTAAATAGGGGGTTTAAAAATTTTAAAAAGCAATACATACAAGCACTTTCCCTGTTTCAGTATCCCAGACCCTTAGACTTTTATCATATGATGCTGTTATCAACCTAAAACATTAAACACATTTACATGTTCAAAGACAGCAAAAACGTTTGATTCATGCTAATTATTATTATTATTATTATTATTATTTTTAAGATAGCAATAACAAATAGCTTACGAATGTGCTTTATGCTCCACTCCCATATTCTGGAAAGATTCATCCTCCATCATATATAATATTTAGTGCTCGTCCACACTTCTGCTTGTTCCCTGCCTCAAAAGCATGAGTTGGAATGGTTTTCCACTTAACTTGGGCTTTCTAGGCAGGGGTCCAAGCGGTTTCCCCCTTGCAGGGAAAACCTGCTCTTTAGTGCAAAATAGGAGCAAATGTCAATCTGGAGAAAACCCAAATTGTGTTTGCTCCGATTGACTGCTAAAGAGCTGTTTCTCCTGGGGGAAAGCAGCGGGAAAGGAGGAAGCATGGATAAGCCCTCAGTACAGTACAAGAGAAATGACACTATAGATATGTCTTCAAATACTATAGCTCCATTTTGTTCATTAGAGTTACACTCAAACTGGAAACTGGGATGTTCCACATTTGCAAATCAACTGGCTCTCTCTTTTATGTGATCTGCTTATGGAGGAAGCAGAAAACCCTGGGAAGCAGGAAAATACAAACCGCTCACTCGGCTTATAAGATATTTAAGAGAGAGAGAAATCATGTGACTTAGTTGTGGCCACTGGGTAGGATGGAATTGTTTCTCAAAATCCCTGTGCCAGCACAGCCCACTTTTAAAGTGGCAACAAAAATATCTGCCCCTATAGCAATTAAGGAGCAGAGCCAGGAGGAATGTAACTTAGGAGGAATCCTATGTTCTCTGGGGCCTTGTTCCTTCCCCCCGGGGAATGCTTGCTTAGAACAGAAGCACCATACATTAAATCTCTCCCACTGAAGTTAATGGATAGCCCCAGAGTCGTTCCGCGAGTCGTTTCGTATTGCGAAAATTTCATCTTGCGAAGCGCAGCTTCCCATAGGAATGCATTGAAATTTAATTTATGCATTCCTATTCGTCTTGCGAAGCACAGCCATAGAAAAATTCGTCTTGCGAGTCACCAAAAAAATCGCGAACCCCTTTCGTCTTCCGAGTTTTTTGTCTTGCGAGGCATTCCATCTTGCGAGGTACCACTGTGTAGGCATTTCTGCTCTTCCTTGACTATGCAACCATCTCCTCTTGCCAAGAATATAAAATACTCTGTTCGCACAGACACCCAGCATAATGGCTGTGGTTGGCATGACCTGGTGATGAGTGCTTTGAGGAAGGATTTGGGCCACAGCAGGTCTTGAACTTTCTCCTAGGTAGACCTTGCATTTCCCATGCTTGGTTTCCCACCTATTGTGCTCTGAAGCTGGCTGAGGGTTGCGACTGGAACAGCCCTCCTTTCTTCCCCGTCGGCCTGCTTGGCAAAAGGCTGGCTGCTGCAGACGGCTTGCGTTTGCGCTGCCAGTCAATTTGTACCCGTGTCAGACAGCCCTGGAGTCTGTGGCAGCTGCCCTCCTTCCAACTGCAACACAGCGGAGAAGCAACTGCGTCTCGTGCTGGTTGCCTGCTTTTCTGTGCATAGACTAGGTGGGAAGACATTCAAGCTTCACCACATCCTGCCTTATATCATGGGGGTCATCCAGCTGTCGCCTCCCCCCCCCCACGACCCCTGCATGGCTAATGTGGGGTTGGGAAACGGGGCAGGATTGCCAGAGATGCAGTCGCTGCAATGTTGTTGTTGTTGTTGCTATTGTGGCTTTTGTTGCTATGGTGACTGTTGAAATGTTGCCTCTGCTGCTGATGGCTGTGTACAGAATCCCAACGATGGAGTGATGGATGCTTGGTGTACTGAGACCACAGGATTGAGCTGTCATTGTACTCGATTTAGAATTTGCGTGCTATTCTGAATATGAGGTTTTCTGGGGCTAGCTTTCCTGTGCATTTTCCGGCAGCTGATGTTGCTTGGTAACTGCTCTGTCATTGACGCAGCAGTAAAAAAAAGTAAATAATAAAAAAAAGCACTAAGGTCCATTATACAACAAAGATATTCAATTATATTTATCCCAAGATGGGTAAGTATCTATATTTGCCTCCCACGGTTGATTTTTCAGCACCTTCCATTAGACCAAAATAACAATTTCTCTTGACTAATCCAGAATGTAAGCACTGTTATCCTAATGGCCTTTCAGTATTTTGACAACTAATGCAGTGGTCTGGTCTGCGCATCCTGTTAAACTATAAAAGACCTTTAGCTCTGGTGCAAGACGAATGAGCAGTGAGCTGGTTCATGTAGCTTAAAAGTCTCCTGGCCACTCTACGCCATGAGCAAAAAAACCACAAGTCTCGACTTGATGCGTCATCTGAACTCAGGCTCAGCTTGTGGGTTATTTTCTCTTCAATGAGCAGTAGCCCAGGTTTGTTCTTGGCTTAGCAGTCATGGGTTGTTGGGGAAAACAAGCAGCCCAGGTTCAGATGACAGGACAATGCAAAGTTCTTGATTTGTTTCAGCACAGTCAGGAGCAAAGCTGGGATTCTTGAGCATGCTGGGCATTGGCGTGAAATTGCAGTTAAACATTAGGTATGGTTTAACGTCATGCCACGTTAAACCATACCTAATGTTTAACTGCAATTTCACGCCAATGCCCAGCATGCTCAAGAATCCCAGCTTTGCTCCTGACTGTGCTGAAACAAATCAAGAACTTTGCATTGTCCTGTCATCTGAACCTGGGCTGCTTGTTTTCCCCCAACAACCCATGACTGCTAAGCCAAGAACAAACCTGGGCTACTGCTCATTGAAGAGAAAATAACCCACAAGCTGAGCCTGAGTTAAGATGACCCCTTCATGGATCAATGCCTTGTCGTGGCGAAGGGGCTTGAATAACTCGGAGAAGCTATGAGCTATGCCATGCAGGGCCACCCAAGATGGACAGGTCATAGTGGAGAGTTTTGACTAAACGTGATCCACCTGGAGAAGGAACTGGCAAGCCACTCCAGTATCCCTCCCAAGAAAACTCCATGGACAAAGACAACAGGCATATAAAAGTTATGGCGCTGGAAGATGAGCCCCTCAGGTCGGAAGGCGTCCAACATGCTACTGAGGAAGAGCGGAGGACAAGTACAAGTAGATTCAGAGCTGATGAAGCGGCTGGGCCAAAGCCGAAAGGATGCTCAGTTGCGGATATGCCTGGAAGCGAAAGGAAAGTCCGATGCTGTAAAGAAAAATATTGCATAGGAACCTGGAATGTAAGAACCATGAGTGGAGGTAAGCTGGATGTGGTCAAAAATGAGATGACAAGAATAAATATCGACATCCTGGGCATCAGTGAACTAAAATGGAAGGGAATGGGCGAATTCAGTTCGGGTGACTATCATATCTACTACTGTGGGCAAGAATCCTGTAGCAGAAATGGAGTGGCCCTCATAGTCAACAAAAGAGTGGCAAAAGCTGTAATGGGATGCAATCTCAAAAATGACAGAATGATCTCGATACGAATCCAAGGCAGACCTTTTAACATCACAGTAATCCAAGTTTATGCACCAACTACCGGTGCTGAAGAAAGTGAAATTGACCAATTCTATGAAGACCTACAACAACTTCTAGAAATGACACCAAAGAAGGATGTTCTTCTCATTACAGGGGATTGGAATGCTAAAGTAGGGAATCAAGAGATAAAAGGAACAACTGGCAAGTTTGGCCTTGGAGTTCAAAATGAAGCAGGGCAAAGGCTAATAGAGTTCTGTCAAGAGAACAAGCTGGTCATCACAAACACTCTCTTCCAACAACACAAGAGACGACTCTACACATGGATATCACCAAATGGGCAGCATCGAAATCAGATTGATTATATTCTCTGCAGCCAAAGATGGAGAAGCTCTATACAGTCAGCAAAAACAAGACCTGGAGCTGACTGTAACTCAGATCATCAGCTTCTTATAGCAAAATTCCAGCTTAAACTGAAGAAAGTAGGAAAAAGCACTGGGCCAGTAAGATACAATCTGAATCAAATCCCTTATGAATACACAGTGGAAGTGAGGAACAGGTTTAAGGATTTAGATTTGGTGGACAGAGTGCCTGAAGAACTATGGATGGAGGCTCGTAACATTATACAGGAGGCAGCAACGAAAACCATCCCAAGGAAAAGGAAATGCAAGAAAGCAAAATGGCTATCCAACGAGGCCTTACAAATAGCGGAGGAGAGGAGGCAAGCAAAATGCAAGGGAGATAGGGAAAGATACAGGAAACTGAATGCAGATTTCCAAAAAACAGCAAGGAGAGACAAGAGGGTCTTCTTAAATGAGCAATGCAAAGAAATAGAGGAAAACAATAGAATGGGGAAAACCAGAGATCTGTTCAAGAAAATTGGAGATATGAAAGGAACATTTCGTACAAAGATTACCATAATCAAGGACAAAAGTGGTAAGGACCTAACAGAAGCAGAAGACATCAAGAAGAGGTGGCAGGAATACACAGAGGAATTATACCAGAAAGATATGGAGGTCTCGTACACCCCAGGTAGTGTGGTTGCTGACCTTGAGCCAGACATCTTGGAGAGTGAAGTCAAATGGGCCTTAGAAAGCACTGCTAATAACAAGGCCAGTGGAAATGATGATATTCCAGCTGAACTATTTAAAATTTTAAAAGATGATGCTGTTAAGGTGCTACACCCAATATGCCAGCAAGTTTGGAAAACTCAGCAATGGCCAGAGGATTGGAGAAGATCAGTCTACATCCCAATTCCAAAGAAGGGCAGTGCCAAAGAATGCTCCAACTACCGCACAATTGCGCTCATTTCACACGCTAGCAAGGTTATGCTTAAAATTCTACAAGGCAGGCTTAGGCAGTATGTGGACCGAGAACTCCCAGAAGTGCAAGCTGGATTTCGAAAGGGCAGAGGAACCAGAGACCAAATAGCAAACATGCGCTGGATTATGGAGAAGGCTAGAGAGTTCCAGAAAAACGTCTACTTCTGCTTCATTGACTATGCAAAAGCCTTTGACTGTGTCGACCACAGCAAACTATGGCAAGTTCTTAAAGAAATGGGAGTGCCTGATCACCTCATCTGTCTCCTGAGAAATCTTTATGTGGGACAAGAAGCTACAGTTAGAACTGGATATGGAACAACTGATTGGTTCAAAATTGGGAAAGGAGTACGACAAGGTTGTATATTGTCTCCCTGCTTATTTAACTTATATGCAGAATTCATCATGCGAAAGGCTGGATTAGATGAATCCCAAGCCGGAATTAAGATTGCCGGAAGAAATATCAACAACCTCAGATATGCAGATGACACAACCTTGATGGCAGAAAGCGAGGAGGAATTAAAGAACCTTTTAATGAGGGTGAAAGAGGAGAGCGCAAAATATGGTCTGAAGCTCAACATCAAAAAAACCAAGATCATGGCCACTGGTCCCATCACCTCCTGGCAAATAGAAGGGGAAGAAATGGAGGCAGTGAGAGATTTTACTTTCTTGGGCTCCTTGATCACTGCAGATGGTGACAGCAGTCACGAAATTAAAAGACGCCTGCTTCTTGGGAGAAAAGCAATGACAAACCTAGACAGCATCTTAAAAAGCAGAGACATCACTTTGCCGACAAAGGTCCGTATAGTTAAAGCTATGGTTTTCCCAGTAGTGATGTATGGAAGTGAGAGCTGGACCATAAAGAAGGCTGATCGTCGAAGAATTGATGCTTTTGAATTATGGTGCTGGAGGAGACTCTTGAGAGTCCCATGGACTGCTAGAAGATCAAACCTATCCATTCTTAAGGAAATCAGCCCTGAGTGCTCCCTGGAAGGACAGATCGTGAAGCTGAGGCTCCAATACTTTGGCCACCTCATGAGAAGAGAAGAATCCTTGGAAAAGACCCTGATGTTGGGAAAGATGGAGGGCACTAGGAGAAGGGGACGACAGAGGACGAGATGGTTGGACAGTGTTCTCGAAGCTACGAACATGAGTTTGACCAAACTGCGGGAGGCAGTGCAAGACAGGAGTGCCTGGCGTGCTATGGTCCATGGGGTCACGAAGAGTCGGACACGACTAAACGACTAAACAACAACAACAACAACGTGGCATGAAGATGGTTTTGTTATCATGCTTGTTTGCTTTCCTCTTATCTATAACCACTTTGGATAGCTAATGTCTCTTCTAAATTAATTAGCCATAATGCGAAAGCATTGATTTAATTGAATATATTGTACTGATTTGCATCGCTGTTGTCTTTTAATGGAAAGAGTTACAAGAAATAAAGCAGTGGTTTATAGAAACCCCTCATGCTTCTTAGCTGGCTCTCCACTCAGTTCTGACAAAAGTTGCACCGACATCTTAAATCCAGCAATGTGGCAAAATAAATGTGGGAGCAAAAGGAGGATTAGCTTATATCCATCCCTTGAAGATGACTCTGTAAAACTGTACATCTTCACACAGAATTTTCTTCTCATATCAGATGCAGTGCTCACCGAATGCATCTGATCTCTTCAAGTGGCATGATGATGGTGTCTGGTGAGACCCCAGCCACCCTTCCATCTTCCATTTGTCCCAATATTAACTCATAGAGTATCACTGAGGATATATGCTTCTCTTTTGGCTCCTCCACATTGCAGCAGCCAGACTCAGTGGCAATACTCTCTCCCAAGGAATATTTGTCTTAGTCCCTTCGCTTACAGCAAATACAACAAGTTTTGTGGCACCTTAAAGACTGGCATATACAGGTGAAACTCGGAAAATTAGAATATCGTCGAAAAGTGCATTTATTTCAGTAATGCAACTTAAAAGGTGAAACCAATATACATGATAGAAGCATGACATGCAAAGCAAGATATGTCAAGCCTTTATTTGTTGTAATTGTAATTATTTGTCGTTAGGCGGGACAATTATAAATGGAATGTAATTAATGAAATGTAATAGTGATGTTTATTTTTGTATTTTTGTAACTATTTGTTTTATTACTGTGGAATTTCCAGAAGAAAGCATTTGTAAAAATAATAAAAAATAAAAAATGTTGCATTACTGAAATAAATGCACTTTTTGATAATATTCTAATTTCCCAAGTTTCACCTGTATAATATGGCATAAGCTTTTGTGGACTTCGTTACATGTGGTAGTAATACTATATCAACACTGACTTTAAATCTAATTATTCTGTTTATTTATTTTTAATAAAAAATATTCAAGCATTTTATAAGATATATATAACAAGACAGTCGTGGTAATAATTTTTCCTACTGGCTTTCTAAGGCAGGATTGCATTGACCATCTGTTTTGTCATCATTCTTTTCCCTGCTCCTATAAACCCACTTGCTGAATATAATTAGTTCCGTGGCATACTAATTAATATATAAAATACAACAGTGTTATCACCTTTTATTATCAGGACTCAGACAGCATTCAGAAATGGGCCCAGTGTGCTCACCCTCAAAGGTCTGAACACAGACAGCACCGGCAATATCCTTCAAGAAATAAAGATAAACTTGGTTATTAAGTAGTGTGTTCAGACTGAAAAAGACACTTAATGAAGGCTAATTCATAGCACGTATTCCCCCCCCACTTAATTATTCGAAATAGTTCTGCTTATAAGCTGCCCGCAGAACTTGTATCCGATAAATCAATTACGTCTGTTTACCTGATGAAGCCACATGATACACATGAAGCCGCATGATACATTTATCTCTTCAAAAAGGACTGTTTTGGGCTATTTGAAGTCAAATGCAACCACACAGGGCATAAATTGTGTTCTTATTCTCTGCCTAGTGTCTCAGGTTCAGAGGTACCCACAATGCAAAAGTGGAATGTTTTCCCCGCATTTCCATTTATATTATTTATAGCTTCTAACCTTTCTACTCTTTTAAAAAACGTATTATATACTGAACCATCACCACACCCTACAAAAATGAGCTCTGCAGACCAAGTGTTCATTGTGCAAGCAGTGGGAAAGTTACCACTTTAATTTGGGAAGTAAAATTGTGTCCAATAGTTTCCAGTTCAATCTGATATACGTCCTTTCAGAAATAAATTCCATTGAGTATAGTGGGACTTACTCCAAGGTGAGTGTACAAAGGACTCCGACCTTAGAGACAGTGTATGTTTGGCACTTTCAACAATGATTCACTTAACCTTTGTGCTAATACAATAAACTACGGTTTAGACTTCAGAGCAATATGATCAATTAGGTTTCTTGCTTCAGGTCTGTAACAAGCTTACCCAGAGTTTCACTGTGCTGTCATAACAGCCTGAAAGAACTTTTGTTTCATCAAAACAGAATTGACAGGAGGTCACAGCTGCTGAATGTCCTTTTAAAATTTTAAAATGAATCTGTGAAAGAACAGAGTATCTCATGTTATCTTCTGTCATTGTTTTTTTTTTTTTTTTGTAGATTCACCAGTCAAGAACAGGGCTGTACAAAGTGTGATTAGAAATACCTTCTGTTCTGTCAGTTTCTCTCTTGCACGTCCACTGAAGCCAATTTACATGAATCCTGGGCAAATGGCTCATTGGAGTCTATTTTAAATCTCTCCACATGTGAATTGGTTCCTTGTGGCTGCTGATGGCTGTGTGAAGTGGTTGCCCCTGGCTTCCTAACAACATTTTTATCTGGGTCTGAAGAAAAGCGCTACATGACACCTCTAATATTATTAACCAGGACTGCAATCCTAATCCCATTTCCCGGGGAGTAAAGCCTATTGAATGCAATAGGGCTTACGTCTATTATTATTATTACTCCAATAAACCCCTGTATATGGCGTTTATTGACCTAAGGCTTTCAACGCTGTAAATCGTAATGCCCTGTGGACTGTCCTTCTGAAAATTGGCTGCCCAGATAAATTTGTAAACATCATTCGGCTCCTCCATGATAATATGACAGCAACAATCGCAGATAAAAATGGCTCTCAAAGTGAACTATTCACAGTGGGATCAGGTGTTAAACAGGGTTGTGTTACTGTCCCAACTCCATTCATTATTTTCATTGCCATGATCCTACACTTTGTCGAAGGGAAACTCCCCACCGGAGTAGAAATCATATAACGAACAGATGGAAAGCTCTTCAATCTGAACAGGCTGAAAGCAAAGAGTAAGGTTATCGTAACTTCCGTCATAGAGCTTCAGTATGCTGATGACAACGTAGTGTGCGCACGCTCAGAGGATGACCTCCAAACCACCCTAAATATATTTGCAGAAGCTTAC
The DNA here is from genome assembly GCF_965207765.1 of Zootoca vivipara. Lineage (NCBI taxonomy): Eukaryota > Metazoa > Chordata > Lepidosauria > Squamata > Lacertidae > Zootoca > Zootoca vivipara. The sequence continues at coordinate 25,127,412 of NC_142589.1, forward strand.
AAAAAGCTTGGCCTATCACTCAACATCCAAAAAACCAAAGTGCTGCATCAACAAGTACAAAATAACCCCTCTGCAGCACCACAAATCCAACTCAATGGTGTAACGTTGGAAAATATCGATCACTTCTCCTACCTCCTACCTTTCCACAAGGGCCAATATTGATGCCGAAATCCAGCATCGTCTGAGCTCTGCGAGTGCGGCTTTCTCCCGATTGAAGCGCAGAGTTTTGAAAACCGGGACATTCGCAGGGAAACCAAAATACTTGTTTACAAAGCTATTGTACTGCCAACCTTACTATATGCTTGTGAAACATGGACCACTTATAAAAGCCAACTCCAACTCCTTGAAAGATTCCATCAAAGGTGTCTCCGAAAATTTTTACATATCACTTGGGAAGACAGGCGAACTAGTATCAGTGTACTGGAAGAAGCAAAGATCACCAGTGTTGAAGTACTGATTCTTCAACATCAACTTCGTTGGACTGGTCATGTTGTGCGGATGCCTGTTGATCCTCTTCCAAAGCAACTACAGTACTCTGTTCCGGACTTAAAAATGGAAAACGTAATGCTGGTGGTTAACAAAAGAGGTTTAAAGACTGTCTCAAGGCAAATCTTTAAAAATGTAGTATAAACACTGACAATTGGGAAACACTGGCCTGCGAGCGCTCCACTTGGAGAACAGCCTTTACCAAAGGTGTCATGGGCTTTGAAGACACTTGAACTCAAGACGCAAGGGAGAAACGTGCTAAGAGGAAGGCACGCTTGGCAACCGTGATCAACTCCCGTCCGGAAACCAATGTCCCCACTGTGGAAGGATGTGTGGATTCAGAATTGGCCTCCATAGTCACTTACAGAATCACTGTTAAAACCGTGTTTATGGAAGACAATCTTACTCTGCTATGAGTGATCGCCAAAGAGGTAGTCTCCTGAGCAGACATGGTTAGAATTGCACTGAGCGACTTTTAAGAGATTTCCTTATCAGGTGAGTACCAACATTTCTTCGATGAAAATAAGGATGTTGCATTCCATTATGATAATTTTACTATTTATACCCCCACACACACCATCATACTGGGTTGCCCCAGCCACTCTGGGCAGCTTCCAACATATATACAAATATAATTAAACATTAAAAAAAAACCCTTCTCTATACAGGATTGCCTTCAGACGGCATGGGGGTTCAGATAACGCCATACCCTCCAACTTTTCTCCAATGAAAATAGGGATGTCTTAAGGTAAAGCGGGACATTCCGGGATCAAATCAGAAACAGGACCTACTTCTCTAAATCAGGGATGTCCCTGGAAAATAGGGACACCTGGAGGGTCTGCAGTCCTGCTCAGAATTAGATCTATGGGCATAGCCAGGATTATTTTTGGGGGGAAGGCCTTTTGTTGGGAGTACAAAATCTCAGTTTGCTCTGTATTTTTATTGATGGGGGGGGGGACAGCTGCCCCTCCCTGCCTACGCCCATGATAATTTAGATCCATTGAAATTAATCAGCAGGACTAATTTAAGAGGGGCCTACCCTTACAACAGGACTAATAATACCATACCACCCAATGATGCACCGCTTCTCGCAGGAACGAGAAGTCGATGTTAATCACAGAAATAAATCCTTACAACTCGACCCACCCGCTTCGCCTCCGCCACCCCACCTTGGCCAACTTCTCATGGTCCCCCTCCCAGGACTGCGGCGAGCGGGTCTCGATGGCCAGGGGGTCGTCCGGGTAGACCATCGGCGGAGGCGCCATCTCCAAGGGCGAGAATACTCCCCTCCTTTCCCTGACGGCGGAGGCAGCTACTCCGGGGGTCGCTTTCCCTCCTGCTCCTCCGCCGGCGGCGGCGTCCCAAACGCTTAGCAACCGGCCTGGCTCGCGGCTTCTCCCGCCAGCCCCTGCCTCCTCTCCGCCGTCGGGGAAAGAGCCGCCTTTCCCCCGCCGCCTCCCCTCTAGGCCTGATGCGAAGCGGGACGCCCGGATTCCGAGGTCACGGAGCGCTTCTCGGCTTCCTCCCGGGAAAAGGCTCAGCGCCGCTTATGGGGGCAGAGTTTGCACTCTGAAAACAAACCAGGAATTTGTACTCTGCACAAGCCTTGGGCACTCTCCTTGACGCCCCAGCGCGAGTTTCTTTAAGAATAATAATCCATGATTATTATTTTAAAACAAAACAAAACCAGGTACTGTACTGTATTTTGAGTACAGTAAAGTACAACGCACGTGCGTACACACACATACCGGTATCAAAATCAAGAGCATTTTCTGGGAAGGCTAGAAGGAAACTATTAAGGTGATAGACAACAACCCATCCACCCCCACCCCCCAAAAAAATAAAATTAAGTGTTTGACCCCTCTGCAATGGTTATTTGCAGCACAATCTTAGGCACGTCTACTAAGAAGCAAGTCCCGCTGAGTTCAATGGCGTTGACTTGGAGGTAGGTGGGTGGGTCATGCGACAAAGACTTATGTTTGATACACAAAACACAACAAAAACGGAGCTGCAGATTTTATGGCAGGAACCCGCAGCAGCGAGCTGAGGGTTTTATTTGGGTCACACAATCATCACATACCGTAATCACACACCCAGCCATGGGCCTCGCTGCCCCCACTAAATCAATAAAAATACATAGCAAACTGACGTTCTGGCCTGCCCCCCCCCATGCCATCAGAGTCCCTTTAAACAAAGTTTTGAATCACATCTGAACCTAAACTTTTTTAAAATGCGGGTGTTTTTATTTAGCTCTCATTGATGTAGAGGCGTGTGTTCTGTTTAAATGTTTTTAAATTTAATTTTGATATATATAAAAGGGGGAAAGAACAGAAAAAGTCCACATCGATAATGTAGGAAGACAGAACACAAGCTTTTCAGGGAGAGCCATATTCCACACTTTTTGTACTATACCAGGAGGTCCACGTTTTGTAAAGTTTTTAATTTTTGCACAATGGTCAACTCAGGCAGCTACGGTACCACTAAAGAAAAGCAAAATATATTGAAACAGAACATCTTGGTTATTTCCTTTGAAGATGGAGAGAAGGGCCAACTGCAGCCTCATCTAAATCGCTCCTATTATTCCACCATCATTGTATTTATTTATTTCGTGAAATTGATACGCTGCTTGGATGCAAAAAAATTAAAGGGGTTTACAAAAATAGATAAAACAGTAAAATTATTATAAAGTGAAAATAAGTATGTACCACATAAAATAAGTATGTACCACATTCAAGGGGCCACCTTAGACAGAAGACAAGGCATTTGAACTGGGGCTCTATGCCAAAGTTTTAACACTGCTTCCCTAGTATGGACTGAAATAGATTTCAATGGTTTTCTCCATCCATATTTTATCCTACTGTCTTACCTTCCCATATATTTTTGTACAGCTAAAACCCTTTATTTCTGTGAACTAGGCGGTTTTCGAACCCCATATTTAAGAAGAGAGCCTCCCAATCTTGCTAGAGGTCTAGTGGCCTGGGCACAGGTGTGTGGATCTGACCACAGATGGCATATCAGTCCAACTTCCAAGAGACTGTGATCTACTCCCACTATAAAAAAAACTGGCAGTGATCTACCCATTGGATTGACCAAGGTTTTTAAGCTTTTTTTTAGGGAGCAAGAGTTGTTTAGCTTTTTTTAGGGAGCCTTTTTGGTTATTAGCTGAGGGTCCCAAAATCAACCAGGATCAACCACGGGCATCCCGTGATCAACCAGTAGATCGTGATCGACCTGCTAGACAGCCCTGGTCTATCTGATATACTTGCATCCATCCTGCGTCCAGGTCACCAAAGTCCAGATGAAGCTGCTCCTGGGTGACAGGAACATCATACTGGAAAAAGTTACACATTCTGATATAGCCTTGTTTCCCATTTTGAGAGGACCCTACGATAAGGTAGGATTCAAAACAGGACGAAGAGACTGCAATATAGTCAGTGGTGAGTAGACTGGAGAAATGAGAACTTTGCCATATTCTCCATATGTACTGGAAATGTACTCAAACTAAAAGGTTTTTTAAAAATACAACAAACCACAACTATATTAGTTTTGAATGGTAGTACCGTATCCGCAAGAGCCCCAGGTCTAGCACATTTTTCCTCTTAAGGCTGTCCAATGCTTATGTTTTGTCATCAGTATAAGGGATATTTGGCAAACCTGGAATGCTCCATAGTACAGTCATACGTCAGGTTACGACCGCTGCAGGTTGCGTGTTTTCAGGTTGCGGCCCGTGCCAAACCCAGAAGTACCAGAATGGATTACTTCCGGGTTTTGACGCTCGCGCATGCGCAGAGACACAAAATGACATCACACGCGTGTGCAGACACAGTGCTTCAGGCTGCAAACGCTGCGGGTTGCGAACGTCCCTCCCGCACGGATCACATTTGCAACCCGAGGTATGACTGTACAGAGCAATATTGTAGGGACAGGCATTTGACAAGGCCTTGTGCTGAAGGAAAAGTATTGGGCTGGATGCAATTCAGTGCCATTTAACAGAAAACACTTTTCTGGATGTGTGGGGTATATGTTGTGTGGGGCTCATACATTGGAAGCTCAGCTTTCTCCCTCCACTCTCTAATGTGCTGTAGTGGTTATAGAGTACTGAACCTTCCCATCCTTCCATAAAACCTCCCTCTAAATCCCATAGAATTTCTATTATGGTACAAAAGCAACTATCAATATGGACGACTTATATCTGACACTTGAAAGCAGATGCTCCCATGGTGCAGGTCATTCCATTTCTCCCCTCCCACATCGAGGATGCTTTCTGCAGCTATTGAGCATGCTGCTCAGTCCTCCTTGGGCCATCCTCCCCCCCCCCGCCCCCACTTTTAGTGGTTTCCTCCTCCTCCAGGTTTTCTGCACCATGGGATCTCTTGAGTCTCCTGATACTTTTCTCCTGTACATGAATGATGGCACCCACACACCTAAACATCAGAAAAACAGGAATAATGATAACTAGTGGAGCATTTCTTCTGCAAATAAGGGTTGTTGGATTATGTAGCAAGCTCCAGTCCTCAAAGAAATGTTTCCTGGGAAAGATGGGCTAGCACAAGAAATCAAGTTCACCTTTGCCGGCTCTCTCCCTCTTCCAACCAACTGAACTTGTCTCTTAATTGCAAACAATTTTTTTCAGCCTTTTAAACCATTGTGCCTGCAGGGGCACAATGCATAAGCAAGCATGAAAACCCTGAATAAGAACAAAAAACCCTGGTCTAAAGAAAGCTAGTCACAAGACTCATCGTCATGAGTTTTTGTTTAGAGTGGGCCCCCAAAATAGTTATTTTTAAAGGAAAGACTGATTTCCCTCATAACAATAACAGAACACTGCTATACTACTTCAGTGGCCAAAGATTTCAAAAAAGGCAGCTGTTGGTGAATATTACTGCTTTACAATATTCTCATATTTATACTTCAGGCTTGAAAAATGATTGTGACATTAGGCATAAGTCCGTAAATTTACTTTATTAAAATTTCTTCATGCTCATCCTCTTTAAAATGCATTATTTTCATTATTCCTTTTCATATTACAATAAAGTTGAACAAGTTTCTCTAGCATAAACCACATTTCCTTTTATTTTTAACTCTGAAATCATGAATTCAAATTGTAGGGTTTTTATGCTATCAAAGCCAACATAAATACAGTATTTACAGAACATTCAAATATGCTTTGCACTGTTGATCTGCCATCATAGAGGAGATCCATTTTGAGACCAAAAGATGTTTAAAAATCCAAACTATCGCTTCACAAGTGGAAGATGTTTCAGCCTAGAAGAAAGCAAATGGGAAGGACTGAATAAGTAAATAATGGAAATAAACATCCAGAATTGAACCATTATAATCCATTTTTATACGAGCTACTTTAATCCAAACAGAGTCTTCAAAATATTGATTTGACCAGCAATCCAAACAACTCCAGGTATATTCTGAGCTAAGCAACGAAAAATACACCTGCTACTGTTCCCCAATAAATAAATTTGACAAAAAGTCACCACTTAAACTAGCTGTTCTCTGAAAGCATGAACACACACCCCTTATTGTGGTCCAATATTAGTGAATGAGGTAAGCAACGAGATGCACAGACTGAAAAATGAGTCAGACATCTGATCCAGGGAGATTTTCCTTGGAATAGGGCAAACACTAACTGCCAATAAAACCTCTGAATGATGGAAGGAGACAAACTGTGGTATTGATTTTTCCAGACCTGATAAAGGTTTCTCTTAATCACACACATTCCATTTTTATTGAATGTGAAATGGAACAAGATCATAGCTACGGGAAATTAAATTTAGACAAGCAGACTTTCAATTTAATATCAAATTTTTGTAGTGATCTATGGAAGAAGATGGGCAAATATATATGCTGGAAAAAATAAACATGTTTTAACTGAACTATGCCCCAGTGATTAAGATGAAATTAGATGTAGAACGCTAGAATTCCTGGGACTAAGACCTACGGAACTTGGTGGTAATTGCTCCTGAGTAGACATGCCTAGGATAGTGCTGTAAACTTTGTTGAACAACTCGGGAAGCAAACAGCAACTACTTGGTTATTTCTTACACTCCCTTTAGATAAAGTAGCTCAAATAGATCTATCCCAATTTAGACAATATCTTCGTCTGGCTCATCATGGGCAAAACACTGTTTGATATGACTGTCAGTGATGTGCTAAATCTTAAAATAAGGTACTCCAGGGAAAAGAGAACCAGGTCAGTGATATTGTTGCTAACTAAAATTATAGATGCTAAATGCCCAAGAAGAGACCAAATAGCAAACATGCGCTGGATTATGGAGAAAGCTAGAGAGTTCCAGAAAAACGTCTACTTCTGCTTCATTGACTATGCAAAAGCCTTTGACTGTGTCGACCACAGCAAACTATGGCAAGTTCTTAAAGAAATGGGAGTGCCTGATCACCTCATCTGTCTCCTGAGAAATCTCTATGTGGGACAAGAAGCTACAGTTAGAACTGGATATGGAACAACTGATTGGTTCAAAATTGGGAAAGGAGTACGACAAGGTTGTATATTGTCTCCCTGCTTATTTAAATTATATGCAGAATTCATCATGCAAAAGGCTGGACTAGATGAATCCCAAGCCGGAATTAAGATTGCCGGAAGAAATATCAACAACCTCAGATATGCAGATGACACAACCTTGATGGCAGAAAGCGAGGAGGAATTAAAGAACCTTTTAATGAGGGTGAAAGAGGAGAGCGCAAAATATGGTCTGAAGCTCAACATCAAAAAAACCAAGATCATGGCCACTGGTCCCATCACCTCCTGGCAAATAGAAGGGGAAGAAATGGAGGCAGTGAGAGATTTTACTTTCTTGGGCTCCTTGATCACTGCAGATGGTGACAGCAGTCACGAAATTAAAAGACGCCTGCTTCTTGGGAGAAAAGCAATGACAAACCTAGACAGCATCTTAAAAAGCAGAGACATCACCTTGCCGACAAAGGTCCGTATAGTTCAAGCTATGGTTTCCCCAGTAGTGATGTATGGAAGTGAGAGCTGGACCATCAAGAAGGCTGATCGCCGAAGAATTGATGCTTTTGAATTATGGTGCTGGAGGAGACTCTTGAGAGTCCCATGGACTGCAAGAAGATCAAACCTATCCATTCTTAAGGAAATCAGCCCTGAGTGCTCACTGGAAGGACAGATCGTGAAGCTGAGGCTCCAATACTTTGGCCACCTCATGAGAAGAGAAGAATCCTTGGAAAAGACATTGATGTTGGGAAAGATGGAGGGCACTAGGAGAAGGGGACGACAGAGGACGAGATGGTTGGACAGTGTTCTCGAAGCTACGAACATGAGTTTGACCAAACTGCGGGAGGCAGTGGAAGACAGGAGTGCCTGGCGTGCTCTGGTCCATGGGGTCACGAAGAGTCGGACACGACTAAACGACTAAACAACAACAACAAAATGCCCAAGACAAGTGCTAATGCTGAAGTCATTAAGAGTTTCTCAACAGCCTGATTAACAGTCTCAAAGTCTCAATTTTCCCTTTCCTCTGGTAGTTGTTTCCTTGACAGCTTTTAGTGTCCAGACCATAAAATACAGGGATGCAGGTACTCATATTAAAGTCAAGTGTTCTGTTATGGACATTATAATTTACCATTGTGAGTTTCCAGTAGGGTTCCTTTCCTTCTGATTGCTGACCTGTTTTAGGAGAATTTTTCTGAGGCATGTATATTCTGCAAGTTGATAGTGCATTTCTTACCTTACAGGTAAGAAACTTGAAAAAACACTCCAAAAAATTCTAAAACTTTCTTTTAGTAAATTCTGAAATGACTAGAGCCATAGGTAAGCTATGCAAAGGACAATGTAGGCTATATTGCACAATTTCTTCGGAAGCAACTTAAAATACAACCCACTGGGACAGATTTCTTAACCTTTGAGATATTAAAGCACTTTTTCTAAAGGAAGCATAATAAAGAAACAACGAGCCTTGGTAAGACTCAGCTAAGTTGTCCAAGAAAGTTTACCCCAAAAACCCAAAACAGTAAACTGTTGAAAAATCTAGAGCCTTATCCCTTGGAAACAAGCATTTGGAACTAGGCAAAGGGCGATTGGGAGGCTACGTGGGGAGAGGAGAAAAGAGTTGATTATTTCCTCCCCCACTACAAAATGTTTTCTTCCTAAGGGATTTTTTAAACCTTTGATGAAAAAAGACCAAAGCTTGTTCAGTACAATATGGGGGGTAGCATTCTCTGTCACTTGACCTGCACAGGGGGGCCAGGAAGGAAGGAACTGGTGGAGCATGTGGGAGGGACAACCCACCGGAGGATCCCACCCCCCACAGGAAAATCAGCCCTTCACCTCTTTACCTTCTGAGAATTTCCTGTGGTGGGATTTCTGTGGTCTCTTCCTCACTGTTGCTGCTATCGGCTGTGTCTGAGCCACTGTTTTTCTCCGAGTCACTGTTTTCCTCCGATTTCTTATTCTTGCGTTTGCCCTTGTGCCTGCTTTTCTTGTGTTTCTTTTTCTGCAAAACAAGTTCGAGGACTGAGATGATGCACCTTACAAAGAGAAATCCAAAACTGAAAAAAACCCGAACTTTTATAGTATGAGCATGTATGATATGACACAACGGCTATTCCAAGATAAAAGCTGGAAGAAGCTCAATAAGGTTAGCTTGATGATGTTTGTCAGAAAATGAGCCCTATCAACTTCAGTGGGTTTTACTCTTAGGAAGGTGTTAGCCAAAATGTAGCTGAAGAGTCCCCCTCACTCTGAAGTTACTAATAAATAACTACATTTAACACCCTCGGTTATTCCAAGCCTCCAGTCCTTATGGACATGCAGGCATGTCAACACCAAGCACAGAATTTACATAGGGTCAGAACTTCATGCTTGTACAGGAACTGACTTGTGCAGAATCCAACCAACTTAAGCGCTATTTCTATAATCTGCACATCACAAGCTGCTCAGACTAGATCCATGCAGGGAAGGTTTATGAATAAAAGCTGAAGCCCCAACGATAAAACATTTGCAGGAGGAGGAGGAGGGACTGACCAGTGCAATTCTGTTCAGTGGAGAGAGCTGCACGGCATCTCCATATGAAAATTATTATACTGTATGCATTTTCTATGGTTTTCCATAAATCTCAGTTTCTACACCCAAAAAGTCAAATTGAAAAGTCACCTTCTCCTTTTTGTGTTTGTGTTCTCTCTTGGTCTTGTGTTTTTCTCTGCTCTTTTTAGGTTTTGCTTTCTTAGCGGCTTCAGGAGAACTTGTAAGCTGGATTTCTTCATGCCTCAAAGGAGTGTCTAAAATCAAAGCACATAAAGAGGAAGTGCCTAAACAAAATAAAAAAAAATTCATTCCAGTAGCACCTTAGAGACCAACTAAGTTTGTCATTGGTATGAGCTTTCGTGTGCATGCACACACACTTCCTGATCTTCCCTGATCAAGAAACATCAAAAATACTCAAGGAATGTCAACGTTTAGTTTTTGAAGTCCTTTTAAAGAACTTGACATCCTACTAAACTAAAGCTTTTATATCGTCATACAAACTATAGGCTTAGATACTGAAAAAAAGTTCTGTCTTCTCCCACATCTACTGATTCTGGAATCTGCGCAGGGCCTCAGCAGGATAAGCAGATTTCAAATTTCCCTTGCTCAGGAGTCTGTGGTTCAATGATAGTATTTTCAATCAACTTTCAAATATTTCTCAAAAAAGACAGAAACAAAGTTTGTTCCATTCTTAAAAAGTAAACAAACATTTTCTAGTGAGAAAAATACTTGTGAGGTAAGGAAATTCCCAGGCAAGAAAGGCCCTATTTAATAACATAACACATTTCCCCTAAAAACAAAGTGATCTCTCCCCCATTCCCAGCTATACTACAGGGAGATCCAGGTGCACTTAAATAATAAAGGATCTTAAATGTGTTTCATTCACAGGATACTGCATGCTCTCATGATGGAAGAAGTTGAATAGGGAGGGAAATCCCTTAATACTGTGATGACATTTTGTGACTCCACCAAAAATCCTTTTGATAGGCATGATGTTAATACAAGCTCAAAATTGTCTACACAACTAGTTTGCCTTCACGTTTAACTCCATAAAGAAAGTCCTCAATATTTCTGTATGCAAACTTTTAAAAATATACACTTAGACAAACCACATAATTGCAATTCATACAAAGTGCTCTGCAGAATTCACACATTATGCTGAACTGTATTTACCAGAAGCAGCAGCTGGTGGCAATCTTGGTCCAAATTCCTCTCCTGGATCAACTACGTCCATTGGGGGTGGAGTTAAGGTAACGGAAAGCTTGGGTGTGGTTACTTCACTTTCTTTAACTGAAAAAGCACAATTAAAAAAAGGATTAAGTGGTGCTTTGATAATAATGTCTCAAGTACTGTATAATACCACAACAAGAATCACCATGCTAAGCTGAACATATAGCCCTTGATTTGTTGGTCCATTCAGAATCTCATCTCTGACAATGATAAGGTAAAATAAAATAAATTCCTTCAGTAGCACCTTAAAGACCAACTAAGTTTTTATTTTGGTATGAGCTTTCGTGTGCATGCACACTTCTTCAGATACACTGAAATAGGAGTCCCCAGGCGCTCATGTGGAGAAGGGATGGGGAGGGGGTGGGGTGGGGAGGGGGTATCACTCAGAAGGGTGGTGGGTAGAAAATGATAAGGTAGAAAAGGTTCTTATAATATATTTCTATGAGCTTGTGCCACCTCAGTGCCTTTTCTCTTAGTTAAAGGGACTTTAAGGGTTTCTATCGACAATTAATGTACTGTTGGTCCAGTAAACTTTCCTATCTCCACTTCTACTTACAGGGTATATCAGAAAGTGTCAAGATTTCACCAAGGTCTCAAAAACATACAAGAGTTCTTCAGACACTTAGGGCTGATTCAAACATAATACGCAACACAAAACCATCCCTGTGTGTCCCTCTTCTCACGCTCCACCAGTTGCTTCCTTTTTTGCAGAAGCCTAAACTTGCTAGGATGTGACAGCAAACTACAGCCTGCACTTGCCCTCCAAATCAGTATGATACAATTAAGTTCAAACCATGGTTTTCAATCCTGGTTACGAAGGAAAGCACAAGCCCCCATATGGACATAGTGGCAAACTATAGCTTGCATCAAAGTGAAACTACCTGAAGCACTATGCATTAGAAAAGGGAGTACATGGCTCACTACCATAGCACCAAAGCAGTTTGAAGCCGTCCTGAACTAGCCACTGATTTTTACCTTGTTCATCAAGTGAAGGAGCACTTGGCACATCACAAGGCTTCAGACTTTCAGAATCTGGTTCTGTCATTGGTATTGTTTGCTCTTCTCCGTCACTCTCTTCTTCAGATGATTTTTCATCTGAGGAGCTGGCAAAGATGGCCTTAAATAAATCCATTGATGGCCTGCTTTCTTCTTCTACTTCTGTTTCTTCATTCTGACCAGTACTTTCACTTAGTGTCTGCACAAGAGAACCAAAAGGAAAGAGGTTTACTTAACATATTTTGCTTTAAATGCCCCATTATGAATGTGAATAGCAAACACAGGTTTTCTAAAGATCAACAGACTACAGAGCCATGATGACCACAGACCACTGCTCTGCTCTGCTCCACACAATGTTAATCTGGCAAAAATGGCAGAAATAAAATGCTTATTGTAAGATTTATGTTAGATACTCATGAGAAGTGCTTAAGCCCCTGGGTCTTCTAGATGAATTGCTCTCATCTGGAGAGACAGTTCAATGCTCAGTCTTGTTTAGAGCAAATTGGGGCCACCAATTCAATTCATTCAAATTCCAGCTATAGCTCTCTTAACTGCTTGGCCTTTGGATGAGGGTGGCTGTTGCTTGCTCTTGCTAAGTCTGTGCTTCCTTCAGTCTCGTGCTCTCTTGACCTTTCATTTTAAAGAAGAATCTACTCCTGTATTACAACAGTCTACAACTAGTTGTAGTACATTTGTAGCACATTTCTGCCTATGCTGGGCAGAATACAAAGGGAAAATTAGTGACAAAATCAGTGAAAATCAGTGGTACCTCGGGTTACGAACTCGATCCGTTCCGGGTCGCAGTTCGTAACCCGAAAAGTTCGTAACCCGAACCGCCATTTTGCGCATGCGCAAATCGTGCGCGCTGCTTCTGCGCACGCACGGCGAAAATACTTCCGGGTTTGCGCAGTTCGTAACCTGAGTTGTTCGTAACCCGAGGTGTTCGCAACCCGAGGTACGACTGTACCCTAAAAGCTGTGTGTACAATCATTTGACCACTTGCCTGCATCCCCACTTATTCACAAGGAAGATCCATGTTAAGAATATGTACAATGAAAGCATCAAAACTCTGGCGCTACTGTACCTTGTTAGAAACAGCTCTAGTACTTCTGTTTTTGTCCTTTGCTTCAATCAGTGCTGGCGACTGTGCCTCCAGTATAACCTTTGATCTAGCCACACTAATGAACTCACTAATGGCATCATTTTTCTTCTTCTCTTTGTCAGATACATCCCATCTAGATGGTTTCTTTGGCTCTTAAAAGATACAAACAAAATTCCCAGATTTCTTTAGTTTTCTACTTATATTGATTTTATCATTACTGCTTACATTTTAAAGCATATTTGATATTTAAATAGCAGTTGGAGGTTGTTGTTTTTCTTTTACTATTCGTGCACCAGGTGCTTGGCATTCTGCATCTGTCCTGTTTGATTCCCCTTTGTTGTTCCTTAAAAGATAGCTTACTATTTTAAAATGCCTCAAGTATTTTAGTGTTCTGAATCTTTTACTCCCAAGTGATAACAAAATGGACCACTTACTGTTTGAAGCATTATTTTCTTGCATTCCTGCTTTTGTGGGTTGGCTCAACATGCTTGATGTCGAGTCTGATACTGTCAAGAAGTTGAACACAGAATACTTGTCACGTTTCACTTTGGGCAGTCCAACAACACATGACCTGGTGAAAAAGTAAAAAAAGAGAGTTTTCATATAAAGTTTCTTTAACTTTTTGCTATCACACAGAAATAAGATCATACAAAATGAGAAACAAGCAAGCCATTTACAAGTGAAGCATAATTATAGAAATTTGTGGAAAATAACTTATTGACAATAATCAAGACTAAAATTAACAATGTGACTAAGAGGGCCTAAAGAAGGTTTTCATACGGAATCTACATTTTCTAAAATTAGCTTTTTTCATATCTAATCATCTCTTCTTCAGCTATTCAATGCTATTTAGAAACTCAAGCAACTTACTCTGAATAGGGATCAGGAACATTAAACCTTTTGCACAATAATTTGTCCGGGTGCCACTCAAACGACTCTCTTGTCAGCTTGCCAAACATCTTCATCTTTGCAGCAGCCTCTTTGTCACTGACAGCTGTCTAAAATAATCACAAAGGGATTAGTATCTAGAGTGCTGGAGGGGAAATAATGTACTAGCTACAGTAAATGTACACTGACTCTGAATTTAGTCGCTTCCAAACACAATTTAAAATTGAAATTTATGAAAAACAAAACTTTGGGAATGATCTTAAACAGAGGAGCTTTGTGCAGGTGAATACAAGTCATCACAATTCACTGGTTACTGAAGGACTGAAGCAGAACAGACCTCTTCATCACGAGGAACTTCAACTTTTTCTGTGTCGTCTTCATGCTTTGCAGTGGTAAACCTTGAGGCCAAAACAGAGCTGGAGGGCTTGTAGAGCAAGGCAGCACGGGAAAACTCATCTTGCTCTCTTCCACGCTCCCACTCGGTCATACTGTGATCTAAGCAGCTTTCTAGCACATCTATAGGAAGATAGAGGAGGAGTGAATTGGAGCCCATAAAACTAAAAACACAAAAACAAATGACCCTTGTAAAACACACATACAAAGGGAAGTGCGTTTCTAACTCAATCAAGTTGTTCACACCGATAAATGGTACACAAAAAAGCATAAACAAAAAGGAAAACTACGAGACAATGGCCTCAACAGAAGCACTAAAAAGCCATGAACAGCCAAAGCATCAATCTGGTTCTAGAAAACAGAAAATTGTACTGTTGCATCAAAATACAAATTCTAAGTGAAACACTATCACACAACTGTGCAATGACATCACATAAGATTTACTTGCTCCTGAAGATGGCGTCAAAATGTATGAGACATACCAATAGTCAACATCATAGTAAATTTCTGTTTATTAGTAGCAGTTTGACACCCTGCCTCTCCTTCGCACTTTTTGAACTTCTGTTACCCCTCTGCTTATCACAAGCACAACATTTAGATCCGGATGTAAAACCTATTTCATGATAGGGAAGAAGAGCTGCATGCGATCTTGCCAATTACCTTTCTTTCCATCTTTAAGGCCTTCTATGTAATTTTCGTATCTCTTTTGTTTTTCTGGATTTTTTGCAAATGGTTTGAAGTCACTAGATCCAGTGGTGGCCAACTGGGTTCCTAACACCAATTGCCACCTCTGTGGAGTAACAGGTAACACAGGCACCTGGGATCTGTCAGGCAAGGGCCCCTGAGGCTGGAGCGCTGGAGCTTTCACTTGCTGCTCTGCTGCCTGTTTCGCTTCTCGGATTCTTTCTTTGTCTTTATCTGACAAATATTCCAGAACAGAAGTCGCTGGACCTAAGAAAGAAACATTACAGTGTAAAAATAGGACAACAAGGAAAACTTTTCTTGTAAGAATCTAAACAGTACAGTGCTTTAAATATATTTGCCGACACTTTGAATTGTCCTTGGGAAGGAACTGGCTAAAATAGCATCCTAACTTGACAAGCAAGATGGCCTTCAAATTTAGGCCTTCAACTTTTGCCTATAGTCAAGAAAAAACAAACAAGGGGGTGCACTGACTTTCTCAGTGAGCTTCCAACAGTGAAGAGCCTGTGAACCTGCTGAGTAAAAATGTATGTGAAGTCTGAAAACATGAAGCATAGGTACATATGTGTGCGTGCGTGCACGCACACACGTGCACGCACACACACACACACACAGGGACCAGACTTAATACAGCCCAGAATATCTGTGATTGTTATGTATGATTACCCATTAAGCCACTGGGTTAATCAATGTTCAGTAAGGAGAGGACAGCTGTAAACTTAAGAAATGAATGCCTTTAATAAAAAAAATTGCCAATAAAAAAACCTTAAAATGGTCAAAGCAAAAGGAACCTACAATAGAAACATGCGAAATGCAAGGAAATATACAGCATCCTGGGTACCTTCCAGACACTTCTCGCCCAACAACTCCCTCCGCTGAGCAGCAGTCTTCTGGTGTCTGCTTTGCTGTGCTGCATCACTCTCAAGTTTCCCAGTGGATTCTGCTAATGTCTGCACTAAATGAGAGTTTTCACTGCTAACTTTTAGCACAGGCCGAAAGTAATGGACTGGTCTGTAATCCCTTGGCAGGTCAGGAGGAGGATAAATCTTGTAAAGGAAAAGCAACACAACACAGCACACTAAATATTTTGTAGACATAGTCTCATTTAGATTACTTAAGCTTTAAATATATACAATGTCGCTATCAATCACAGGACACTGACCAAATTTAAGACTGAATCAGGTGTACAAACCAGTACACAGAATTAGGTCCTGCTCATTCTGCAATATTTCAACTGTAAATAAAATCCCTGGTAGCCACAAACCATCAAACACCATCATTTGGCATCACATGCCACCAAGTTGCCCTAATACATCCACAGCTTCTCTTTTTTCATAATCTTGTCAACCTCTGCAAAAATGCCACATTCCATTATATGGCAAGGTAAATTGTGCCTAGAACTATGCTACTTAAGCACTGGAAGATCAATCTTCTATGTCATTTCCCCAGGCTATACAATCTCAGTTGCCAGGATCAAATCAGGGCAGTGAAGTTCCAACCAATTACATCTTCCCTGCCTTACTTTTAGGGTAGAGAAAGGATGAAGTATTAAGGAACCAAGGTATCTATAGAGAGTTTGTGAAAACTTGACGTAAGGTGCATTGGAGAGATCCTCCTAACTTTTAAACAGAATTAGTAAGATGCCTGTTTGGGTTAAGCAAG
This sequence comes from Zootoca vivipara, assembly GCF_965207765.1. NCBI lineage: Eukaryota > Metazoa > Chordata > Lepidosauria > Squamata > Lacertidae > Zootoca > Zootoca vivipara. Next base: position 25,143,881 of record NC_142589.1, read on the forward strand.
CAAGAATGAATTGATCCTGTTAAATTTTGACAAAAATGTTTTTTGGGTTTTTTGTGCTGTGGATTTTGAAAATGAAAAATAATTAATCTTGTTGGCAATTTAACAGATAAAGGAATTGATACCACCAGAGTTTCCTGCCATAAACCATTAACATATCTCCTGATCTCCTCCCCCATACCAATTTGAGCAAAAATCTGCAGGTATGTAGGGAAAGGGAGCTGTCTTATGAAATGTCTTGTTCAGGGGGAAAATAAATTAATTTACGCACCTTTTGAGAAGTTACAGACTTAGATGCTGGTGAGAAACCATCCAAAATTTTCCCAATGTACTTATGTTCTCTCTCTGTTCCTATGAACAAAATTAGAATCCATAAGTGGTTTCAAAGCAAAACCAAATGGGAGCAGAGCTGGGCAATATATGGCAACCTCCTCTACAATACCCTCCCTCTAGAAAGTTTCAGATGAACAGGATTTTGGGGCTCCAGAAATTCCAGATTCATACCCTGCTTGCTTCTATATTGCTTAGGCGCTGTCCATCCATACAACCCATCTCCGGGTTCCTCATCTTTTAGAACAGTATCATATTTAGAAAGTGATTCAGTAGCATAAATGTCGTCGTCTTCATCTTCTAAAGCTCCTACACCAAAAGCCTAAGGAAAACAATATAACACAGAATGATTACAACTATGGATAAGTCTGCCTGACGGATGTACCAAGGTGCTACTTATTTCCTGATATTTTTACATGAACCATGTGCCTTTTATAACAGTCATGGATCTTGTTTCTGAGAAACCACTTAAGAACTCACAGAAATGGAAATAAAGATGTGGACCAGCTTTCACGTAGCATACAGACATTTACTAGAATTCTACAAACAGCAAAATTTCTGTTCTGCTTTAAATGTACTTTGAAATTTTTCATCAACAAGCATGACTGGCTCCAGGTTTTTTGGGAGAAGGGGCCTGGCAATGTGCCAGTGAGTGAGTACCCAAATCCCACTCCATGTAGGTGCAACAAAATCAAAGAGGGAATCTTCCTTCCTCGGGAGAGGGCAGACAGCGATGGCTGCTGCTACCGTAGCAACAGCCATCAGTTTCAAGCAGGAAAAGACAGGCAAGCGAGGGATGATACTCTTTGCTCCTAGCTGCCATTGCTGTTCACTCAGGTGGGTAGGTGGGGGAACCACCATCACTGTTAGGAGGGCTTGGATGGGGGCGATGAGCAAGCAGCGAAAGCTTCTGCTCCTCCCAGCCATTGCCTACAAAATGAGTGGCAGCTGCTGGTTCTATCCTCTCCCTTCACAGCAGCTGTTCCTGCCTCCCACCGCTGTTAGCTCACATACTACTAGCAGGTCAACGGCAGCTTCCCTCAACTTCTCAGGAAGGGGAGGGAAGATGAGGGGTCGTTTCCAAGGGCAGCAGGCAGGCAGAAGGGCGTGGAGGAAGAGATGCCTGACCTAGTCCCACTGTTGCTGCCATCCAGGCCCAGATGCAAGTGGGGGCGGCTACTAGTGCAGCTGAGTGAGCATACTTTATGTACAGCAGTGTGTCAACACACGAACTTGGCAGCTGCCCACAACATTGGCCCTGCAAATTAACTGCACAAGACAAGCGGTGACATTGATGTCATGACACAGAAGGCTGGGTACACTGTACACATGCACAAACCCACATACCCTCTACACAGAATTTAACTCAAATTATGCAGCAAGGTAAGCTGAACTGAGTAAGCAATGGAAGTTGACTCCCCTGCCCCCCCCTCTCCTAATCAGTGGTCAATAGTAAGTTAGGCTGGGCACTGAAACAGCCCATGGAAATCCTCTTTTAGCTTTAAACATTTTAACAGGGATCATCCATTCACTTACAAGCCCATCTATCTTCATAGCCACAAGGGTGAATTTTTTTTCAACCAGCAGCATTTTACCTGGCCTGAAATGCCAAGCTTCCGCCCTTTACTGTGGCGCAGATCTCCAAGATTTGAGTTTTCAGCACTGGGGTTAAAAAGGTCGATGTGTTCTTCTGAAGAGCCAAATAAGGCTTTGGTGGGATCCAAGCCTTTGTACCCAAGTCCATGGACGTTATCTTTAGGAGTCAGGTCTACAGGCACTACATCCTTGGGTGCAAACGTCACATTTTCTGGGCGATATTCATCCTCTTCTTCCTTTAGGAAATTAGCACACTTTGTAACAAAACATTGTTACGGAGGTCAGCAAAAAGACCTTGCTTGCATTCATCCCAAGAAAACCTTGCCTCAATCCTTCCTCTGCTGCAGGGGACAACAGTTTTGTGTCCAGAAGCCACAGGCTGACTGCAGAGCTCAATCCAGTGGAGGGACAGGCCAGAACAAAGGGGGGCCTTTGCTCTCTCCCCAATCCCATTCCTCCTCATCCAAAAGGCTGCAGAGATAGATAACTCTCATCTAAACTGACCACTTGTGGAAGGCTTTTGAAATTAGGCCAATAAACTCATGTGGCTCCAGGATCCCTTGCTCTGCCCCATTGTGAGTTGTTACATTTGCAAGCTTTTGGGGGCTGAGACTTCTTTTTTGTTAGCTATGCCATGTAGTAAACGTCTACAGTCAGTAATAGTGATCTAGAAAATTGGAGTAACAGTTTAAGAAGAATGTTGATATCATTGGAAATAATCCTTTGTGTGCTTTGCACAACTGCAGATAAAACAAAAAACAGTGGCCCCCACCCAAAGTAAAGTGTTGCACAAGCAATACCTCTGACTCCTCAGATCCAGGGGGCAAAGCACAGCCATATATTTTCACTTCAGGCTCTGCAACCAAGTATGAAGACACAAGGTTATATTTCTATCATTCTTCATTATCATGACTATGCAAAGGGCAATGTGCCCAGAATCTACACTGCTGTGGCTCCACTGAAGTAAGGTTGCTATAGAATGGAATATAGGAGCCAGTTTGGTGTAAAAGGTTTGAGTGTTGCACCAGGGTTTAAATTCTCACTCGCCATGAGGATTCATGCCAAGGTCTGACCTCGGGCCAGTCACAATTTCTCAGCCTAATCTAACTCACAGGGGAAGGGAGAACCACCTTGAGCTCTCTGGAGGAAAGATGGCATATAAGTGCAACAAATAAATAAATGGGGATCATACAAACAACTTTCTAGTAGGCTGGAATAGACAGACCACATTTTTATGTTGTTGAGTGATACAATACAAAACAGTTCATGGACTATACCAGGCTTCTGCTTTCGTGGTTTCCTCTTTACTCTGGGCCCAACTCCTTGTCCTTCTTTCCAGCCCATTTTTCGCAACAAGTCAATACCAATGGTTATTCTGAAAAGGAAATTTATTAAATAGTTTTTGTAACCCCATATGCTAAAAACCTTGTGTAAACAATACCTGCAAACATCAAGCAAAACACAGGCCAAGTTTTCGCATCAGTGAAGTCTGAGGAGGAAAAGCTAGTGTTGCCAAGTCTACCGGTATGCCCCCTTCCCCAATTTTAACACATTATCAGTTGTATTGCCTTTTACTCATTAACACAATTTTCCGTAATAGGTACTTACTTTGCAGGTGCTATAAATTCATCCAACACAGTGGCTCCAGGGATCGGGCCAACAACTCCTGCAAGTTGTTTGGCCTTCTGTTTTATTTTATCTTTGCTTTTGGAAGCAAATGCATCTGTAATTGAAATTTCCTTTGGTGCTATCCCATGTTCACCAAGATCCTTTGGAGCAAGGGGAGAAAGTAAGAAGAAATGAATCAAATTAGAAAGGATTCCTTCTCAAATCCACATATTAAAAAATATATCTTGAAATGAAAACAAACAAACAAAGAGCAGCTTCACTGCAACATAAAATGTATTTTTTCTTGGCAAAACATACTTCATATTTATGTGCATTGCAGAATAAACAGTACACATATATATACTTAAGATTAATTAACAACCAGAACACAGACACCACCACCCCCCAATCCACCTGGAACTTCAAAGGATTATGAGAGTTATTTATTTATTTATTTATTTAAAATGCATTATTTGCAAATTTACCTCTTCATCCATAAAATCTTCTGGCCCCCGAACTGATTTTTCTGCTCTGTTTTGACGCGATGATACAAAGGTTGACGGTGCCCATCCTTTAATGACAATACAAATTCATTCTTATAAGACATGAGTACTTAAAACACTACCAAAATGTTTCATAATGGAAAGTTCTGTTTAAAATTACATAATGTTACCCTAAGTCTGTAATCCTCTGCACACTCACTTGTAAGTGCCAGTGAAATCAGTGGTGCCAACCTCTGAGTAAGCATGCAAAGTATGGCACTGTAATTATGCAGTGTTAATAAGCTAGCATTTACACTGCCCCCTAAGACATTTGGACCCAATTCAAGATGTTAGTTTTACTTTATGAGAGCCCAAATGACTTGGGTCCTTCATACTGTTGCAATTACCATCCTCACTTTGTTCCATAGTGATTTCTACAGTGAACAGAGACAAATAAATTTTAGACAGTAATTACCCACCTTCTTTTGAGCCCACTGTGTTAAAGTAGCCAGCAGAGAAACCACCACTAAATGCTCCATGGAAACGTTTGTACCGTCCCTTCTCATCTTTGACAGTCTGCTCTTGGAGAGGAACTGGTTTCTTAATTCGCTCACCTGCAATTATTGTTTTAAGAAGCATAAATTAATCAGAACAGTGAATGAAAGGTTTAAGGAGGCATATGGGTTTATTCCACTATGAAAACTAGTTCGCACCCTGCCCAGCAATGCCAATTTATCACGGCAGACGCAGGGGAGAAAGAGCCTAGAAGCCATTCCTCTCCTGGTTTATACACAGAGGGTATCGTTAGCTCCCCTCCCAAATTCACATACACATGATGAGACAAGAAAGTCAACCAACCCTATGTTGAGCAGCAACAAACAGGCTCACTAACCCAGTGCCGTCTTAAGCGCCCCTGTCGCCATGGTGCGCCGGATCTCTCCGGCGCCCTCCCGCCCCGTTTCCCAGCGCGGTGGGCAGGTGGGCGCCGCGCGCAGCTGCGCAGACCGGCCGGCCAGCCGGCCAGGCGCAGCTCGCGGCGCCCTCCTGGCGGGCCGGCGCCATGGTGCCCTGCGCCATCGGGGGTCTACGTAGAGCCGGCACTGCACTAACCAATATGATCAAAAGGTAGGAAATACGGTGAACTGTGGGAACATACAGGGAGACTAAACATTAGGAAGAACTTTCAGAAGGTAGTGGACCTTCCTTCGGAGGCTTTTAAGCAGACCTTGAATGCCCACCTGTCAGGGGGTTCTTGAGCTATGGTTCCTGCGTCGCAGGTGGTTGGACTAGATGACCCTTGTGATCCCTTCCAATTCTATAATTGTACAATCCTACGAATAACAACAACAACTCTCTTTCATTGCAGATTTTAAAGTGGATGTTGGGAGGCCATCTGTCAGGGGTTCTTGAGCTGCGATTCCTGCATTGCAGGGGGTTGGACTAGCTGGCCCTTGGGGATACCTTCCAGCCCTACAATTCCATGTGTCCATCGCCCTTCAGCCCCAGCAGTCATCACCAGCAAAGACATGGGCATTTTTGTTAGGGGGTGTGTGTGTTATAAAGTGTTTGAGCTTTCTTTGTGAGATCGCCCCAAAAATGGCTGAGCTTTTTTTGGGGGGGGGATCATAGACATTTCCTTTAAAATGTAAAAATACCACCAAAAAGAGGATACTACAAGGGGAGGCTTCTGTTTGGGGGGGAAGAACCTCAGTTTCTTAAATATTTTTAATGCTTTTAAATACGAGGATTTAAGGACTGCCCCCCACCGCCCCCCCCAATTGGCTACCCCCATGATCAAAAAGATCGGGTGCGATGGAGTCTGGAGCCCAGCAGCATCTGGAGGTGTGTACCCCACCCCCGAAATAAAAGGGCTGGCACATCCATCTACCGGTAGGCAGGGAGAGGGTCCGTCCCCCATAGCCAATAAGCACCACCCCCAGCCTCCAGCCTGCCTGAACCCCTTTACCTGGGACCTTTCCCCCAAGAGGAGCACAAGCAGCACCCCCCACGCCTCCCTCTCCCCAGTGGACTGCGGGGCGCGAGGTCCCCAGCACGGGCGGCGCTCTCCCCTCAGCGAGGCCCCGAGAAGAAGCGGAGGGAGGTGGGCCTGGCCTCCGACTCACCCTCCTCCAGGGGCTCCAACGGCGTGCCGAAGCTCACCAGCTCTGCCTCTTCCTCGTCGCCGCCGCCGCTGCTGCTGCTCTCGCCCGCCGCCATCTTGCCGGGCCTCTAAAGGAGCGGAGGAGCCTCGGTGCCGCCTCTTCCTCGGCCTCCCTCCGCGGGGCGGCGCCTTCGAGCTCAGCGCCTCAGCCTGACACGCCTCGGGCGGATCTCCTGCTGCTCCCCTGAGGTGAAAGGCAAAACCCCACACTGACCGACCGTCGGCTCATCGGCGGCGGTTGCACAAAACGCCATAGCGACTACACAACCACCACAACGCCAGCCAGCATGCCATTTAATGGACCCTTTTATAACGACGGACAATAGCACGGATTTTTCTTTTCTTTCCTTGTTTTATTTTACCCCCCTCCTCACTCTAAGGTGCCCCAAGGCAGGTTGCAACGTCAAAACACAATATTGAAAACAGCTGGGAACAACTTCCCATCATAAGGTAATAATAATAACAAGGATAAAAGGTAGGTCCTGGACTCTTGGAAAATAAGCACCTCAAAAAAAAAAAAAGTCCGAGGGAAACAGGAGCGTCTTCTGTTAAAACACGTCGATATAACGGGAAGACAGAATTATACCGGTAATGCAAATTGCAATGCTAAAAATTTCCGTCGATATAACCGTGGAAATGAATAGTAATGCTAAAAACAAGTCGATAACAGTCTATCAGTTCCTCAGCTATTGTTATTGTTACTATTAGTAGTTGTTGCGTTTTTATCTCACTTTTTCTCTAAGGAACTCAAGGAAGTTCTCCCTCTCATTTAATCCTTGCAACAACCCTGTGAGATAATAGATCATTATACTGGGAAGCCATGACTGGCCCAACGACACCTAGTGAGCTTCATGGCTGAGTAGGAATTTGAATCCTGGTCTTCCAAGGTCTTAGTCCAACACTTTAACCTGACTTAACAGACTTCAACTGTTAGGCACCTAGGATGCACCTTGGGCTCCATCCTACAACAAAGGTTCCACAGAATGGACTCCACTTGTATTTCTGTCGTCTTTAAATCACGTTCAAAGTAAATTTCTTGCCCTCGAATAGTTCTGGGCACTGTGATTTGTGAAGGTTTGTTGAGAAATGTCTCATTATGACAGATAAACTACAGTGCCCTGAACTCTTTGATTGAAATAATGTGCTTCAGATTTGAAGGCTACCAGATTTATTGTAGCATAAGCTTTCTTGGGTTAAGAGTCTACTTTGCCAGATGCACGATGCATGCACCTGATCCTTAGTTGGCTGGTTTATATGTGTATGTGTGATTTTCCCCACCCCGGTTTTAAAAGTTATGAGGCATGTCTGAAGAACACGTTTCTAAAACCTGTCATACATTGGCCAGAAGAGGTCAGTCAAGGACTTATCATCAATATCGAAGGGTTGCCAGAAGGGTTGCCCTCATTTTGATGCAGTAAGTAGAGTAGGAGCACTCTTGTGCCACTTTTTACAGTCATGGCTTCTTCCAGAGAATCCTGGAAAGTGCAGTTCATTAAGAGTCCAGGGAACTGCAGCTCAGTGACATTGGTCAGTTTCCAGGATTCAAATGTATGACATGGATGTGATCCAACTTGGGGCACCTTAAAGACTAATACAGTTATTATGATATAAACTTTCAGGACTATAAGACATTGCATCAAGGATGATGTCACTGAAGGAGGCAGGAACGAGATATGGAAGGTTCTTCAAGGTCCAGACTATGGGAAGTCCGGGGGGGTTAATAATTGGAATTACAATTTGGTCTTTTTTTGTTTTAGTTTGTTGTTTTTAATTGGATTATGATTATATGTTGATTGGCTGTTTTTATTGGAAAATTAATAAAAATGTTTTGTTTTGTTTTTAAAAAAGGAGGTTGTCACTGCTCTTTTCCCTCTGGCTGCCTTTAATCTTTAAAGGTAAAATATAAAACATACTCAAGCATAACTTCAGAATTATTGAAGGAAAGTGGTTGTTGTTGTTAATTGAATTTATAGTTTTGTGTCCATGCACAAAGTTGGCATGAAGTATAACAACAGTAAAAACTCAACAAGTTCTAAAGATGTCTCCAACCAACAGAATTTGAATGCAAAAAACTACATCCCTCAGGTTGAGTGCAAATAAATGACTTAAGGCTGAAAAAACAAAATAAATTTGGAGAATAGATTCCATATAGAAATTCAATTCAAATGTATGTACTAGTTCATTGGAAGTGTTTTATTGTTTAAATACAGTACTTAAAAGATCATATCACCCCTTGTATGCCTAACTGCACTTCACAGGAGAAAGCCTTCTGCAGATACCATTGCACCAGGAGGTCCACTCTGTAGACATAGGAATCATGTTCTTAGTGTGGTGGTACCTCCCCTTTGGAACTTCCTCCTGATATGTATCAGACAGAAACCATATCTGGTGTCTTTTTGGTGCCTGTTGAAGACATTTCTTATTCAACAAGACTTTTAAGTGGATATTTTTATCCCAACCTGTATCTGTATTGGTTATGATTTTTTTTACAGTAATTGGAATTATTTTGATGGTTTTAATTTGTAGTTTTTTATTATTACTTTGAGATATTATATAATAAGTGATTTATGAATGGAATGGGATAAATACAAAAATAAATAGTGTACATTTAGTGTTGTTAGCGTACGTAACAGGAGATCTGTATTCAAATTCATGATTGGCCACAAAACTGGATGAGCTTGTGTCAGTCAGCCCTTTTCAGCCTAAGCTACCACGCAAGGTTGTTTTGTGGATAAAATTGAAGAGGCCTTTCTGTCTTTTTTCTCATTCTACTAATCACTGTCAAATTTTATTTTAATTTTTGAATATTCACTTTAACAAACCAAAAAGAGTATATTTTATTCAGTGCAAAAGAAAGTATCTGAGACCTCCAGGGTTAGGGCGGTATATGAATTCAATATATATATATGAATTCAATAAATAATAATCTTTTTTCTATCCATTTATCTTCAGCCTAGGAACACGTTGACAGCCTTAAGAGAAAAGTTCTTATCAACATACCGTAGTCATCCTAACTCACTCATCAGATTGCCATATTAGCTGGACAACCCATAAAAATTTCTGCCTGACCTTTAGAACTAGAGTTGTGCATTTGTCACTAGCATCACACACACATAAATCTTTTTACAATTGACAACACACTCACCCCACCTAGAGCTTTATAATAGTTAAGATAAACAAGCTGGGATTGATCAAACATACCAGATACTGTATATATAGAATCATAGAATAATAGAGTTGGAAGGGACTATCAGGGGCATTTAGTCCAACCCCCTGCAATGCAGGAATCTTTTGCCCAGCGTGGAGCTCGAACCCTTGACCCTTGAGATTACGAGGGTTCTACCCACAGAAAATATCATCCATCCATCTATCTATCATCTATCTCCTGCCTAGTCTGTTAGATGAAAACATTTATCACAGATGACTAATAATGCTTTTGCCAAAAATAGCAAATTTCTGCCATGAGCACATTATGTCTCAATGATTTTCAAGTAGTTCATGGGGGTGGGGGGAGTTTAGGAACCACTATAATCAATAATTCTTGTGCCCAGTAGCAACTAATTTAGGCAGTCCTGTGCACACTTATTGACTGATTTAATTTCTATATGGCCTTTTGATTCTGATGTGCTACATTTAAACAGGGCGGTCCAACATGTGGCCCAAGGCCCACCTCAAGGCCTTTTGTTTCAGCCCACCGGAGCATTTGAGGAGGCATGAGGGCTCTGACAGGATCCTCCAGTCTCCTTCCCAAAGCCTAGTTAGTGCTTTCCCAGCATTAGGAAGAAGGTGGTAGGGCTCTATAATTCTGCCAGAGCCTCGTGCCTCCTTTCTAAAATCTGGCACCTTACCTGGCTTTGGGAAAGCAGCATGGGGTGGGGGTGGGGCAACAAATTTTGACCTTGTTCCCTCCTCCTGTGCAACAAGGCGGTGTACAGGCCATGGGTTCTGTGTTGAAGTACTCTTGAAGCCCAACTTGTTGAAGTACTCTTGAAGCCCACTGGCTACCCCACCCCCCACCCCTGTAGCTACGGCTCTGCCTTGATGTTATTTTAAAATGAATAGAAAATTAAATTCACAGCTTTTTAGAATAGTAGGCTTGGGTTTTTCCAATAATAACACTACAAAAATAGCACTTGTCATCTTTGCCATGGTTGTTGTAAAAGCCTTCTTACGTGCCTTTCTATTTTTATAGACTATCACTGTGTACTTCCCACTGACCGGAACACAACTGGGTGTTCAAGAATGCTGGGTGTAAGTCTGTTGCAATTCATCCTGAGACCTTTTTTTGTGAATGAACAGCATTTTGAAGCTGCTCCCCACGCTATGGAGAATGACTCAGTCATGAAAGAGGGAAGGGTAATGAGCCATAGTGACCACATTATCTCTTGTGTTGCAGAAGTTAAAGTGAAGCAATAGAAATAAAATTCTTCTCCAGAAATAGAGACAAAATGATGACAAAAGAAGCAGCTCTAAAACACCAGGGAGAGGAAAGCTTCCAGCAGGGAAGAGTTTCCTGGCAACTAATTGTTTTCCTTTGATTCACACAGCTGCCACTTGCTATTGCCTACCCATGCCAAAGATGCAAAGCTTGCTCTGAATTAATTTAAGAATTAATGTTCTTCAATGATTGTAGCTGTCTACTCATAAAATGATTCATTCTACAAAAAACTGGACCAAATAACAACAAAAAGTGTACTGTATATGGAGAACTCTTTCCGCATGAATTCACAACCAAGGAACTTGGCAACAGGTGATGCCAAAACTATTTTCAACAAAATACCTCACCAAATAATCCAGACCAGAGTAAGCTTAGCACAGTCAAGAAATAAAGAGGATACATCCGTTTGTGGATCAGGAATTGGTTAAGTGGCAGGAAGCAGAGAGTAGGAATAAATTGACACATTTGCTTATTGTGTGATTAAAAAACAACCCATAAAACACTTTGTTCTAAAAAGAAAAAACCCTCAATTGGCTGGATCTGTGGGCAGCTCCTCAGGAAAAGGCACTCCAACCCCCGACTGACTGTATCTGTCCACACTGGTTTTACTGAACTTTGCCAGCCTTGATTGCTTTGGTTGGTAAGTTTTTGGGTTTTTTTAACAGTAAATTTTTATTATTTTCTTTTTCCAATTGTTCAACTTCATACAAAACATAATTGACAACTGTACAGCAAGTAGCTTTGTCAAGCTTTGACTTCCCTCCTCCCCTCAGCAGGTAAATTACTCCATCCCAATCGCGTATTTCCTAAATTTTATTTAACATCAGGGATGTAAGGTTTATTTCAATCCCGCTAGGCTAGTGTCTCCATATATTTATAGTTGTCTTTTACGTATTCTACACATTTACACCACTCTTTTCGAAATCTCGTATCGTCCTGGTCTCGGATTCTGTAGGTCAGTTTGGCCATTTCCATACAGTCTAGCATTTTCATTTGCCACTCTGCTATCTAAGGTATCTCTTGTGATTTCCTCTTTGGGGCTATTAATGTTCTTGCCGCCACAGTGGCATACATAAACAGTCTTTGGTCTGGTTGGTAAGTTTTGGTGCATGTGCTGTTCTTGACTTGCTCTGGCCCTGGCTCCTGGCTTATTGTGCAGTTGCTGGTTGCCCTCTCCTGGTTCATCCCCTCTGGCTGATGCCACAGCCCACCTTTGACAGCTAGGCAGGTCCCACCACTGTTAGTGTTATCTTCACAGGCATTGGGGATGGCATTGTGGACATCCCCTTCAGATGCAAGCAAATCTTCAGAGAGTTTTTCCTTGCACACACAGACATGGGGGGGGGGTGTTTTCCTCCAGGGGACCTTTTTTATTTTGCATTCATTTGCTTGCACAAGACCTACACACAGATTATTAGTCTATCTCTGGGCCTTTATTGAGCGTCTGTTCTGATTTGTTTGCATGGAGTTATTGGACAAGGAGCCTTCCTCCTGATTTGCCTGTAGAGTGTTTATACCACGCCTCACCTCCCTGTTCCTCATTCATTCATCTTACACTTTTCAGTGCCTTTCCTCATCACTTTCCAAGCTGTAAAACATCACTATTTTTTAAAAAGTGGATTTTTTTACTCCAAGGTGAGGGGGCACTGCCATTCACTCTAACTGTGCCCGCCTAAATATCCAGCACGTGCTTGACTCCCTCCTGCAAAATACTGACAGTCTGGAGGCAACCTGGTTCTTCAGAAGACTTCAGGAGGACACAAACAGTGTTGCTTGGGGAGTTGCGGAATCGAGTTGCTGGCTGGTGTTTCCCCCTAAGTTTTCCATGGCAGATCGGCTGCTTGAATCAGCGTCACTTTCGGTAAAAACTCTCCTTGGCGCATCAGCTGAGGAGCCTCCCTCTGCCTGCTGTTAGGGAGAGAAGAAAAGCTGCCGCTCCCTGCACACCCCGAGGTGTCTCTATTGACTCTCCGAAGGGTTGGCTCAGCTGTCCTGATAGCGCCGTTGCTAGGAGCGGACTCCGCCTGGCTCCACAAATACACAGGAGATCCGAGGAGGCGGTCTCTCCCTCCCTCACCCCACCCCGATCTCCCGTGGGCTTCCCCAGGTAGAGGAGGAGGAGGAGCGACGGAAGGCGAGGGGATCGAGAGTGCAGCAGGGATCCGGGCTCTCTCAGACATTCATCGACTGGACGGTGCGCCGCGCCGCGCCGACGAGCCAGACTCCGCGAGCAAGGCAAGCGCAGCGACTCTAGTCTCTTATCGCAGGGCGAGGTGGGAATTACCCCGGACTTTGCTGCTCTGGCTATGACGGACGCGTTGTTGCCCTCGGGCTGCCGGGCGGCGGACCAGAGGGGAGACTGCTACTTTCGAAAGGTAAGTCGAGGCAAAAGCATCGCGGCGACCTGACCTGCGGACAGATGGGTGGGTGGCAGGCAGCGCACGCCCCCCCCTCCCGCCGCCGCTCCGTAGGCAAGGCGCAGCGCGATTGAATCTGCCTGCCACCCCGATCTATACTTTATGACCTGAAGAACCCTTGGCTCCGCCAGGAATTTGGAAAGCCAGGGGAGGCGGTTATGGTCCAGTATGGTCAAAACTTTGATTTGGCTTTTTGAAGGGTGTTTTTTTTCTCCTAGTAAAAGCTAAGCATAACAGGTGGGGTGGGGAGTCTTTGGGGGATTTGAATAGCTGTTTCATTGTGTGGTTGAATGTATTTGCTTATCTGCCTAGAGCAAGTTGATAATAACAGTAGTTATCTTATGGAAACATAAATGACGGTGAGAGGGCAATTAGCAGTTGCTGGAATTGTTGGAGACATTGCTGCCTTCTAGAAGGAGCGTGAATAATCTTTAGAGTTGCTACCATTTTGCCTAGCAGGGCTACCTTGTCCATAATACAGTAGTGTCTGGACATACATACAAAAATTCAACAGGGACAGATGTCCCCAGCAGGGAACTTTTATGGTGGGAACAGCTGTTAGCTCTTATCAGAGGAAATACAGAGAGACACAGTCCTACATATGTTTACTCAAAAATAAGTACCACTGTGTTCAGTGAGGCTTTCTCACAAGTAAACATATATAGGATTGTAGCCACAAGTACATAGGCATAGCCAAGGGGGGACAGGGAAGGGCCCTGCCCCCCAATAAATAAAATTCAATAAAAATACATAGCAAACTGACGTTCTCCCCGCCCCCAACCAAAAGCTCTGTCCCACCTAACAAAAATCCTGGCTATACCCTTACACAAGTAACTGCTAACATTTACCAATGAAAAAATTATTTGTTTGTATCCAACCAAATCCTGCCTTCTATTTTTGTTAGTGCTTGTCTTTATGTGGAAGTTATTCACATTGAACTCAAAAGTACCTACTCCCAGTTTTTATTGGTTGGGAAGTTTTTAATGTTTGATGTTTGATGTTTTTATATGTGCTGGAAGCTGCCCAGAGTGGCTGGGGAAACCCAGCCAGATGGGTGAGGTATAATTATTATTATTATTATTATTATTATTATTATTATTATTATTATTTTATCACAATAAAATTAACAAACTATATTACTCCCAGTTTTTAAGTGTACATAGGACTGCAACTTTTAGCTTCGTAATGTATTTTTTTCTAATGCCTAGAGAGCCTTTTTATAAAAGGGACCCAGGTGGCGCTGTGGGTTAAACCACAGAGTCTAGGGCTTGCTGATCAGAAGGTCAGCGGTTCGAATCCCTGCAACGGTGTGAGCTCCCGTTGCAGCTCCTGCCCACCTAGCAGTTCAAAAGCACATCAAAGTGCAAGTAGATCAATAGGGACCGCTCCGGCGGGAAGGTAAACGGCGTTTCCGTGCGCTGCTCTGGTTGCCAGAAGCAGCTTTGTCATGCTGGCCACATGACCCGGAAGCTGTCTGCGGACAAATGCCGGCTCCCTCGGTCTGTAGAGCGAGATGAGCACCGCAACCCCAGAGTCGGACACGACTGGACCTGATGGTCAGGGGCCCCTTTACCTTTACTAGAGAGCCCATAGTTTTATATTTCAAAACTGTGTGTGAGAGAGAGACAAATCTATTGCCCTCAATTTTTCAGAAGGTAGAAACTCATTATAGAGTAGGATTTATTCAATCCTATTATAAAACAAGGAAGCTGTTATTATGCCATCCAAATAGGTACAACTTGATAGATGGCTGCAGAGTTAGGTACTAATTTGGTACATTCCAGCACTAGGTACATCTAAGAAAGAAAACAAGTAGTAAGCAACCTCTTTAACAGATTGGATGGCATGGTGTATTCCTCCCATTTTGGAGACTGTTCTAATTATCAGAATCTGATACAGAAGTGACCTCTGCCCTTTGCTACTCTTGTACTTTTAGATGGGAATCACAGCCTCTTTAAAAATGTAAAATTGTCTCCACCACCACCTCTTGCAGAAAATAAACTTGGCAGGGATTTCCAGAAGCCAGGTCAGATTAATTTTTTACTAAAGCATGTCTGCAGTTTCCAGACCAAACCAAGTGGGTGGTTTAGCGAACTAAAGTAAAGATTTCTTTAGTGCAAGCAGTTTTTTTTTTTTTTTAAAGCATTGCAGCCTACATTTCTAGACTAGCCCTCATGCAGTGGGATCCACAAGCCGTTTCAGCAGGGACACTTGGGCTTAAAGCTGAGCCCAGGAGATGCAACTGTAGGTCAGGGGTAGAGCACTAACTTTGCATGCAGAGACACACAGGTTCGATCCCTGGCATCTCCACTTAAACTGGTCAGGTTTATTGTGTGTATGGGGGGGGGGGGAAGACCCTGTATGAAGAACTGCTGCCAGTCAGAGGAGATGTTACTGGGAAACGTGGACAAATTATTAGACTCTGTAAAAGGTGGCTTCTTGTGTCCCAGTCGGGGGATGTTTGAAACTCCATGATGCAGCCTCCACTTTGAGGTTAAGCAAGTCTGGGTCAGGTTTGGTCAATGCCAGGATGAGCTCCATGGAAGAAAGATGGGTTATAAATAAACGATGTGGATCACAACTATAGCTTCCGTAAAACGGCTTGCAAACTTGATCACAGTGCGAACACCCCTTCCCCTCAAACATTCTCCTAACTCTGATGGGTTGTGAAGCTGGTCTGAAACTTGAGTTAACTTTAGCTAAAAGCAGCTAATAAAGGGAACTGCTGGCCCCAGGCTTGTAAAGGGAAAGCTATTCAAAAGGAAACACGATAAGGCATTTTAGATTAGGGCATTTTTCAGCTGGCTAAGAGCCTGACAATACAGCAGCTAGCCCCAGGTGAGTACTTAAAAGGTTTGTAAACCTCTCCCTGCATATCAGATTACCCAGGTTAAATTTAGGGCACTTCTGAAACTCTGGCAGCTCATTTTGTGAGCTCCCAACAGGTTTCATCAGGTGCCTCATCAGAAAGTTATGTAAGTGCTGCCAAGTGTGCTTGACTGAACTCTCTGTCCATTTACAATTATTCTATGTAACATATCATCAGACCTAATAATATATAGATAGGGAACAATTTCCATTTTAAATAGTGGTACAAACATCAGAATTCCTGCATAGAAAGCACTTCGGTCTAGGAAGATGTAGGTAAAGGTAAAGGTACTGTAAATGACCCCTGGATGGTTAAGTCCACTCAAAGGCGACTATGGGATGCGACGCTCATCTTGCTTAAGGCCGAGGGAGCATCTTTCCAGGTCATGTGGCCAGTATGACTAAACCGCTTCTGGTGCAACGGGACACCATGATGGAAACCAGAGTGCACGGAAACACTGTTTACCATCCTACCACAGTGATACCTATTTATCTACTAGCCCTAGTGTGCTTTCAAACTGCTAGGTTGGCAGAAGCTGGGACATTCCCCTGTAGGAAAATGTATCCAACCTCAGCCCTGGGCAGATGTTATTTTCTAGTAATTGGGGGAGGCAGAGGCAGAGTTTCACCATCTTCGCATATTCAATCTCTGCTATTTCTTCATGAGAGTTGTGGAACCTGGGGACAACATTCTAGCCACCATGTGCTGTATTGGAGCATTTAACTACGAAGACCCAAGTTCAAATCCCTGCTCAGCCACAGAGATTTGATGTGGGTTTTCTGGAAAAATTCAAATTTTAACATTTTCAATTTTCATCTGATTTTTTTCATGCCCTACAGCAGGGGTGGGAACAGGATCACATCTGTGGGCCAGATCCTTATCTCTCACACCCAGACAACATTGAGGCTATCTGCCTGTCATTCACCTGACATGATCATCGTGGCTGACAACTGTCAAAGCTAAATGGCAGTTGTCATAACTGCCAGTCAGCTGAACCTCATTCAAAGCCTTGCTTTTGCCACTCAGCTGCATACATAATCGTTAGCAAGGATCATGTTGAAAAGTAATCTAGGCTGATTTGTTTGCATATCATTAGAATCATGTATATGCCAACTGAAGTGATGCAAATGGCAGAGGTGGTGTTCTTGCTGTGGATTGGGCAGAGTCTTTTCATATCCAGCAGAAGCAATCCTGATGTCTGGAAAAAAACATCCCAACCTGCCTCTTACAGTAAATCATGTGTAGTCATTTTCTTATCTTGCATTAACTTTCAAGCATTGGCAAATGTAGGCAAGAGGTGCCATTCATTGCAGCCCTGCGCTTGTTGGAGCAGATAGCTGAATGATTAATCACAGGCATGAACAGTAGCTCACCGTGATGTGCAAACACACTCATCAGCAATAAGCTGGAGCTGGTGACTTCCTTATTACTAAGTATGCAGCTATATATTTAGATGCAGGCAAGTGAGAAATTGACTCTGGAGAATGAAAGGGCTATGAACATTTGTGACCAGTCTTCATCCTCACGTGGACAGTGCATGTGCCAATGGGTGGGAATGAAACGTTGAGTGCATTCCCCACATTTAGAAGAAAAAGAAAACCTGCATAAAGGAAAACAAGCTTTGCTCAAATTCTGTTTGACTTTCTTATTTGCATTGCTCAGTTGAAACAGCTGGCAAGTGATCATACTAACACTTATAGAGCAGAGTATCAACCAGATACTGCTGGCAAAACAATCTCATGTAAGAAAGAGACGGAGAGAGAAAGGTGCATAGTTCTACAAGTTAAAAAGCAAAGATTTCTGGTGAATTGTGTGTGACATACTCGGGGTGGCCTATGACAAATCATTCACTATTTTATTTTATTATCTGTGAAGCAGTAGTCCTAGTGACCTTTCTCACAGTGGAATTCAAGAAGAGCCATGTTGCACTGACACCCCCCCCCAGGCTTGTATGCTCCAACATTTCTCTTTCCAACAGCAACTGGCCATATCTTTTTGGAAAGCCCATGAGCAGGACGCAACGGCACCCACTGCCCCTGCTTCGCCCCTTCCCAGCATCTGACAGACGCAGAGGGAAAGCCTACACCCATAGATTATCTTGGAAGCTGGACCCTGTGCAATCAAACAACCAGCTTTCACGAAATCTTATAGAGAGGTGTGCATGCATTGGCTTTCCTCCTCCTGGTATCCATGACCAATGCGTGGACATCAGAGGTGAGCCAAAGGAAGCCATGTGACTCAGAGGTGAGGTCAGCAGTGTGATCATTGTCCCTAGTAACTATGTCAGGACCCCTTCATATATACAATGTGTGGAGCAGTCTAAAATATTGAAGTGATCCAGGGTAGAAATGCTACAGGGAACAGGTGCTTTAGTGTAGGTTGAGCTGCTGCAGGTGGTGCGGAAGCCCAAACGGAAATGACCCAGCTTCATTTTAGGAATGCATTTGTTTGCCCGCTTTCACCGTTTGAAAAGGAGAGAGAACTTTCTGTCCTTGCCCTTGTCAATGATTATACAGAAAGAGGAAGATCTTAAATGGACCTCTATCTTTTTGAACACCCACCCATGCCTTTAAAGATGTAAATACAGGAAGTCTGGGCAAAAGGCTAATGTCAGCGTACTTGCCAATTTTTATTTACACAGTCTGGTGGAGTTTTCACACTTTTTATCTAAGGCAGGAACGGGTAACTTGTAGCCCTCCAGATGTTAATGGATTACAGCTCCCAGCATCCCATTGGCTAGGTCAGCTGCTGGGGCTGCTGGGAGTTGGGAGTCCAAGAGCATCTTGAGAGCCACAGGTTCCCCATCCCTAATCTAACAGGTCCCACCATTGGTTCCCCCTTTCTTTGCTTAAGGGCTCTCTGCTTGTCTAATTTCATGTCAATAGCGGCAGCCTGATAAAAGTGTGCATATGCAAACCATTTTACCGATTACAAACTTTTCCCAGCCTGGGAACCTGGAGGTATTCCTGCATTGCCTCTGGTGATTGATTGAAAGGCCCAGTCAAGCTACTTTCCTAAAAGCTTGTGTTGGCAAGTTTGCCTCAGGCCTCCATGCTTGTTTAGTCGTTTAGTCGTGTCCGACTCTTCGTGACCCCATGGACCATAGCCTCCATGCTATGATCCACCTTCTGGCTGTCACAAATATGTCTCAGATTTATGTAACTGTTATGTGCTGAGTACACACAGAAGGTGGTTATATATTAACTGCTGGTTTTTAAATAGCCATTCACCCCACTTCTACTTGTACACAGAGGTTCCCTATTATGTTGACACCATTCTGTGATAGGAATAAATTGTCTTGCTGGCTCAGACTGAGGTCCATCTAATTCAGCATTCTTGTTTCAAACAATGGCCAGACAGATGCTCTCTTGGGCCCAGGATTTATTTTTTTTGCCTGAGGTGAAAGACTGGTGGCCCACCAGCACCACCCCATGTACAGAAGCCCCACAGAATGAACAGTAGAGTTGGAGGGTGCCCTGCAGGGCGTTATCCCAGCTGTATGCTGAATGTAGGAGCTCTATAGCTGGACCAACCATAGAGAAGCTTTCCAATCTCTGATGACACCCAGGAAGGGAGAGTCCACTGCCTCGCTATGTAGCCATTCCTATGGTTGAATGAACAGTCTCCTGCCTCCCATAAAACTGTTGGATCCTTCTGTTTCTTAAAAGCCATCCAAGCTAGTGGCAATTGCCACATTTTGGGGTAGTGGAGTAGTATCACTCTGGTGATATGTTGCATGAAGAATCAATTCCTTTCATCGGTTTCCTTGAGTGACTGACATGGGAATGTAGAGGATACAAGCAAAGGGGTTAATGGAGCTCCTTGTCTGAGGAAACCTTTTTGTATTTGGGAGTATTTGCTGTGTCAGTGTTTGTTTGCTCTGGAGGTAGGACAGTAACACAGGGTGGAGCAGAATGCCTCACTTTAACCATTGAGGCACACCCAGATTCAACTCTGTTTCAACTTCTCTTTTGCCATTAACATGCATCTCAGCTTATCAGTTGTCAGTTTATCATGACATCATTTGAAATATCTCATCCACTGGCAACACTGAATACATTCAGTACTATACCTCTTCCGCTGAATAAGCGATCAGAGCTTTGTTAATGATGTCACAACTGCAGCTTCCAATTTCAAAATCCAACACTGTCAGTGTTTATTGGAGAGTCTGTGTGGAAGTGGATGGGTATATCTGGCTTCTGTTTTGTATAAGTGCAAGGTGTTACATCTTTTGCTTTTCCAGATTTGCTAGCAGCACCATCAATTATCACGTTATGCAGTTAAGAGTGGGTTATTGCCTAAGCAGGGTCAGCTTATTGCGCTATGAAGCAATCTGTACACTTGAGAAATAAATATGTGAATACTGGTGGTTTATGTCTTTCTCTGTCCCCAGGTGAAATCAGTTCCACAACAGCTAGACTCTTTCCTCCTGCCCCTGTTTGCAGAATAAGAATCTTAAGGACAGCTTTTAAGTATTTTGGGCTGCTAGAATTCCAGTATATATCCATTCTTACAATAAATATGGGATCTATATCAGGGTTGAGGAATCTGTGGCCCTCCAGGTATTGTGGGAAGGCCAGTGCCTCTCAGTGCCAGGCAGCCTGGCAAATGGTCATATATGGTTGTTGTTGTTGTTGTTGTTGTTCCACAACATCTAGAGCAGGGGTCAGCAAGGTTTACCTTGCCTGGGCCAGTTCACTCCAGCGGAGATCCCTCCATGGGCTGGATTGCCCCCCCCCAATTTCCGGTGTCTGTGCAGACACGATTTCTGACATCTGTGCATGCACATACGCGATTTCCACTGCCGCAGAGACCCCGTGCCGTGTCACACCACGCTGATTTAGCACAGTGTGCGGGGGCTTGCTGAGCGGGTGACTTGGTTGGGGGGCGGCTCATGGGCCAGTTAAACGACCTAGGTTGCCTACCCCTGATCTAGAGGGCTATAGACACAGGGAGATCCTTACTCCTCCCAGATGCATCTAAGCCAGGCATGTCAAACATGCGGCCCTCCAGATGTTTTGGCCTACAACTCCCATGATCCCTAGCTAGCAGGACCAGTGGTTGGGGAAGAGGGGAATTGTAGTCCAAAACATCTGGAGGGCCGCATGTTTGACATGCCTGAATTCTAAGCCAAGTGCCACCTAGTGATTAAACTCTGATTACCCTTTCCTCTGAGGCATTGTGGGAAAGGTCACCAGGAACGTTCCGGTGCCATCACCGTGATGGTGGCAAACTGCTCCCCCCCTTTTCATATAATGTTAAATAGTAGTTTGCTGCTATTACAGAAAACTGGCACAGGTGCTAAGCAAGACCTGGAGTGCCCACATCACTACTTTGCTTCGCAGCTAGTGGACAGGTGAGCTGGGTAGGCAGCAGCAGCATATGCTGAATGGAGGGATGGAGGAACACAAGCCGCTGTGCCTCCCAGCCTGCTGCCTGAGCTATGTAGCTTCACATTGTTCATGGTAGGGCTGGCCCTGCTCACACTGATCCTTCTTTGGCTAGAGATGTTGGGGGTTCACTTGGGAATCACTCTGCCAGTGAGCTGTGCTCCTTTACCTATGTTGAAATACATACAGCAGAGCTTGGATTCAATGTTGCTTTTCTCCCTACAGGGCAAGGCCTGAGCATGTAAACTTGAGATTTTTATTGGGTTGAGATTTCCCCCCTGGAAGGTGCGCCTCAAGCAGGCCCACAGATTTTGCATTTCCATTCTCCCTTGTACTTGGTTTCAGAGAGCAAAGCTCATCAGTAACAAGAGATTAATTCACGATGACATGTTGTTCGGTCAGTTTGGCAAACATGAAGCTTCCTAGAGATGATTATGCAAGTTCTTGGGCCAATTTGCATACATACTCCAACCGTCCCTATTGGTCAGGGACAGCCCCTGTTTTCTCTAACATGTCCCTGGGAAAACTCTGCTACTGTTTCCCCCCCTTTACGGGCACATCTCTTGATATCCGGTTAGTGTGAGTTGTGACATTTGACATGCTTCAGGTCTGTGGAAGTTAACATCTCTGTGTTGTATCCAATTGACTAAGTCTGAATCCACCTCTCTGAATTAAGGGCATGGATGTATCTGTGTGTCTAATGTGTGCATACACACACATGTGAACTTTAAGGTGAAGCTCAGTTTGAACTGGCAGGCAACTAAATGACCAATTATTTTACTGGTTTTGAGAATAGTGCAGGGCATGCTGTTATGCTTAGAGCAAATAAATACAGACTTGAGATTAGGCAATGGAAAAGCCATAGTTTCATGTAATGAGAATGAGCCACAATAAGCTCATGTACCGTATTTCTCTCCCACCTGCAGCCCAGCTGTGAAGAGGACTTTGAAAACTTCTGCTTCTGCTTTAGATTTAAATTAACCACAACTTGTTTTGTTGCCCATAGATGCATGCTATGTTTTTGCACGACATCCAAATGTAGCAAATGCATAATTTGGAATTAGGCAGTAATCACTTGTAATTATGATGGAGGTGTTAGTGGCTTGCTCCTCTTTTCATATTTTCAGTGTTGGTGGGTGTGCTTTTCAGACTTCATCAACATCACAGAATGAATTAGTTCCATTAATGAATGAAGAACATCAGGTGATGCTTTTAGTCTCAGCACCTATGATATATGTTTCTTCTGAGAGCCCCAGCATTTGCTGAAATTGGACTTCGTGTAGAGGTTTAGAACACTGCGTTTCCTGGAGAAAAATCTGTTGCAGGATGTGTTAGTGATTAAGCAATTATTTTGTCATTGGGTTAAACAAAGACATGATTTAGACTTAAGGCTTTGAATGCTGAACAAGTTATGAAGACAAGGTGCCTAAGCAACCCACCAGTCTTGTGAGAGTGTTATCCTAGGTACTAATCCAAGAAATTGCAACAAGCAACAATCCTGTGCAATGCTGGTAGCCAGGTTATCCTAGTTCAAAGAAATGTCCATTTTTTTCCTGAAACACTATAGCTAATAGTATATCATGGGTGTTATTAATTTCAGCTAACTCCAGCTCTGTGGAAAGGAAGCAGACTCACCAAGAGACAAGGTTGCCCATCCACTCTAGACAATATTATTTTTATGTAAATATTTATAAACTGCACTTTCATAAAAAAATACAAGCATACAAAATGATAATAAAACACCAGTGGCAACATAATAATAGCTGGTAAGAAGAAATCAACATTGCAAAGGCCTCCTTGAATAATAGCATTTTTAGGAGACATCTAAAGGAAGGCAGGAATGATTCTTGCTGAATCTCTACCTGTTTCGGGAGTTCCAACAGGACAGTCCTCAGCCAATCTTTCTTGCAATATTTGCAATGTAGTGTCACTCTGAGGCTTTATGGGAAATTAAATAGTTTGTCTGATGCTGCCAAGTTAGACCCACAGTTGGAAGCCCAACTGGAGAACTTTTGCTATGGATCCTCTCAAACTGGTCCAAACAAGGCCCCTAAAACTTGAAACAAGTACAGTATCAGTTACCAGCCTTTTCTTGGTTTCGAGTCCTTGCTCCCATGACTGGGTTTGCTCTTAAACAAACCCTTTTAACTTTGTTCTGCGGTCATAATAATATTTGAACTTCTTATCCACCTGTAAGAGGATTTTGACCACAAAAATGAAAACACTTCTGCTTATCAATATAGAAGAAGTGGAATGCCTTCTGGTTTTCTTTGTGAGATTGCACCAGGAATGCAAGCAAGACTTTTCTTTTTAATCTAATCAATATTTTGTAATTGAACGTTGAAGGAAAACACACCCCATAAGTCCTTATGAAGCCCTCATATAATCAGCCATGTTTTCAACCATCTGGAAAGCCAGTACTGGAAAGAGATTTCAAATTTCTATTTGCTAGCCTTTTGTTTTATTTAAATGGATTGGTGCTCATTGTTCTGAAAACTTTTGGGATGAAGGGTGGGATATAAATCTTAATAATATTAATACTAATGACCTCCTATTGCTTGAACCTGCCCACCAACTGCCTTCCTCTTCCAATGTATTCTATTGCCAAGACGGGTGCGATTGGCAGGGACTGGGGGCAGAGCCTTCTTTAGTATCAATATCAGCAGACTTGTAGGAACCCCAAGGTTTGCAGAGGTATGAAATAAATATGTGGGGAAAAACAACTTCTAAGGGGGGAAATAGAAACCCCAAACAGCTCAGTGAGGGCTGACTGTTGGAGGGTTTGGAAAAAGAAAACCAGGAGGGCGAGATGATGGAAACGGAGTGTCCTGATCACAAGCACCACATGCTGCAGCATTTTGTTGCAGGTTCCACTGGTTACTGTGTGAGGCAGGCACCCCCAAACTGCGACCCTCCAGATGTTTTGGCCTACAACTCCCATGATCCCTAGCTAACAGGACCAGTGGTTGGGGAAGATGGGAATTGTAGTCCAAAACATCTGGAGGGCCAAAGTTTGGGGATGCCTGGTGTGAGGCATGCTTGGAGTCACATAAGTATTTGTAGAATATTTATAAAGGACAGAAGCTATTGGCAAAGGCTGTAGAGAGATCTTGGCTTGGGTCAAAGATGCAACTCCTCGTTGCTTCCACATTAGTAAGAGGATTGGGAAACACTGTGTTGGATGACATATATGTTTTTTTTATTTTTTAAAAATGTGGAGATCAGTGTTATCTGCTTAGGGAGGTGTCCATTCATTCTTTAGTTCTTTGCTCATCCACTTTTGATAAACGATGTGTGCTTCTGTAATCCAGGGGTGCAACCCTCTTGCGGAGACTGGACGGAGCAAACTGCAGAACCAAAGAGCAGTTCTCAACCAGCAGATACTGAAGGCGGTGAGGATGAGAGCTGGCGCTGAAAACCTCCTCCGGTATGTTCCCACGACTTCCCTCCTCCCTCTGCCCACAGCCCCAGAATGCAGCCTTTGTTCTGTCCAACAGGAGCAGCCTCTGAATCCCAGCCAGCAGCCCAGCGACTCCCAACATCTCACTGAAGAAATTGCAGCTAGGAATAATCCTGCATGTAGACTCATTGTAGTATTTTTAGCCTTTCATCTATCGGAAATTTGTCTGCTCTAAAAGCTCTCCCTTGCTTTTCTTTACACATGTTTTGTTTTGCAGTACTGTATTTAAAAGAAATCATATTTATTTGTGTACTGCCTTTCCATTTAAAACAACTCACTCAGGGTTTACTCCAAACTGCGTAACAGAAATAATGAAAAAGCAATCTTAAACAGATAAAACATCAGCATTTCTAACAAACACAGTAATGGATAATTTCATAACTATCTTTTGATGCCATAATAGTTAATTGAATAAACATATTTTTCAGCAGTAGGGAGCAGCTAGGATAGCTCAATACACAACATGATTCCAATATTTCAAACAATTCATTTCATAAATCTAATGGCTTGGGTTCTAAGATAACTTAAGAAAATTTGCAGAAGGAAAGTTTCTCGTCCGTTCCTTCTTCATGCAACCTGACTGGAGGTTTGGGGGCCCTCATTTGCTGAGCAAATTGGGATCAGGCATAGGGACCCTCCCAAACAAAGTGGCACAGAAGTGGGGTGGGGAGACATTCCTTCCCCAAACTTTCTTAAGTTAACTTGGGATCCAAGCAGACATCTGAAAGCTGTGCATGTTGCTGTTTTCTGTTGGTGTTTGTTGGCCTTGTTTGTTGCTTGTTACTCAGCAATTTCCAAAGAACTTGCAGCACATTTTAATAACATAAGCATGCATAAAATACATTATAATGTTGACACATTCATACAAAAACCTATGTAATTAATTTAAAATAGGCAAAACAGTCCTTGCCCCAGACAACCTCAGAAAGCTTTGACAACACACAAGCAGCAAAAGCAACATTATTATAGTCCATCAAAAGCCTGGACAAAAGGTTAAAATGAACCCCCCCTTTTATTAAAAGGGATCTAGTTCAGAGTTTTGAAGCTGAAACCAAAGCAAAAATCTGAGCTAGTCCTGCTTGGAGAAGGTGAGGAGTTTGCAGATTTTAGCTGGGCATGTTAAGCCTAGATTTGGCTGTGTACATGCTATGCCTTTCAAGCACATTCAAAGCACATTTCCGCCCTCAAATAATTCTGGTCATTGTAGCTTACCCCTCACAGAGTTAAATTTGTAGCAACTCTTAACAAACTACAATGCCTGGAATTATTTGAGGGCGGAAATGTGCTTTAAAGTATGGTGTGTGTGCGCAACCTTTGTTGCTAGCAACTCCCCTGTTCCATGCTGTGTCCCTGCACAAAGCCCAGCCTGGCACCATTTTGAAAGAAGTAAACCTTTACTAAGGCCCTACCTTTAGAGAATGAAGCAGCTGCCCCAGGTGGAAGGGCAGGGACAGCAGAGAGCTGCTCTTCCTGGGGGCCCCTGACCATTTCATTTTGATGGAGGGCTAAGCTGTTTGTGCTGTGTGGCTTGCCCTGTACTCTCTAAACTCTAGCCTGCTGCCGTCACATTCAGCGAAGGGTACAGTCCTCTCACCAGAGTTCAACAGCTGGTCTGGTAGAGTTGTGTGGGCAGCTACTATCTTGACCTTTTTACCTCAGGTAGCAAAATGTCTTGGGCAAACCCTAGCGACAGCTTTAAAAAAAGAAGTGAGGGATAAATTATAAGTTCTCTCTGCCACTCACCAACACTTGGCGACCTGTCAACTGCATTTGTGGGCCTTGGCTACAGTGCTATGGGTCAATGGAAACCATTGCCATTAAAAACTGCAGTGGAATTGTTAGGCAGGCCTATTGCTTTGTTTGTCTTCTTCGGCTTAACAATCACAACAATAGTATCTGTGCCATGAATGTTGTCTTGAAAGCCACTCCACATTCTTTTCGTTTGGCAGTGGGCCATATCAATTCTGAAACCAGAGTTTTTTCATGTCTATTATTAAGGGGGAAATCTCAGAAATGTAGAGAATGCCGGTAAGGCCCATTATACAATAAAGAGGCTGTCCTCAAAGCGTTCTCAAAGGTGCAGCGCATAGTTAAACTATGTAACTAGCTCCCACAGGAGGCAATGATGGCCACCAGCCTAGATGGCTTTAAAAGAGGGTTGGACACATTCATTGAGGGAGGTTAAGGCTATCAACAATGGCTAAGCACTTCCTCCACAATAGGATGCAGCAATGCTTTTGAATACCAGCTGCAGGAAGCCACAGGAGGGGAAAGTGCTCTTGTGTCCGGGTCCTGCTTCCCTTTGGGGCATCTGGTTGGCCTCTGTGAGAACAGGATGCTGGACTGTATGGGCCACTGGCCTGATCCAGCTGGCTCTTCTGATGTGTATGCCTTTTTCTTCCTGGCAGGGCGACAACCAGCAACAAGGTGCGCGAGCAGGTGCTGCTGGAACTCAGCTTCGTCAACTCAGACCTGCAGATCCTTAAGGAGGAGCTGGAAGGACTCAACATCTCTGTTGAGGTTTACCGGAACACAGAGTGAGTGGGGGAGGAGCTATTGTAGTATTGTTCCCCAGACAAGTATGTTACCTGTGAGTAAAAAAAAAACAAAAAACACAAAACAAATATTTGTCTGACAGAGGGGAAAAAATGCAGAGAACAAAGCTGCACAGGAGAGAGGCGAAAATATTCAGTTTGGTCTGGCTGTTGACTGAGGAGATTACAGCGGGTATTTACCTTCCTCCTTGGGAAAGGTATTAAAAGCAATTAATTCTGATCCCTAATCCTCAGAAATGCCTTCGAAGAGGTGACTTGAATGGGGAGTGGCAGAGAAGGCCAGAACTAACTTCTCCTCTTGGTATTAAGCTGCACAAAGCCAGCAGGCAAAGTGGGGCGCTGATTTGCAGTGAAACATTTAATGCCAGGCTTTGCTGTTCCGTTCTTTCCCTTTTCATAGTTATTTGTCCCTCTCATTTAATAATTTCTTTCTCTCTTAAATAAATAAATAAATAAATAAATATTCCTCTCAGGGGTATACATTTTAATTCTCTGAAACCTCAAGCCCATTGTCGGCACTGTCACAAACTTATATCCCAGCCTGCTTTTAAAAGACAATATACTGTAGCTCTGTTGTGCACCGCCCCCATGCTGTTGTTGTTGTTGTTGTTGTTGCTTTGCTTGATCTTAACAGCCCACACTTTAGCATAGATTTAAGGGACATTTTGGAAAAGGCTGTGTGTGCTGCCAGTCAAAATTGAGAAGTTTATTATTTCTCCCACCATGAGGTTGGCATTTCAATGAGAGATTGAATTCCACCCTGCATTCATCTTAGAGCTGGCAGGAACACAGGTGCCCATGGAAATTTGTGCACAAACATGGCAAACTTAATAAAGATGGATCAGAGGGGAATGCCTCGAATCAACAAGCAAAGGGTTCGTTTTAATGTCGTGGTTAATGCCAGGGATTTGGTTTTGATTTCTCTGAGAGTGGTATGCCTGTGAATAACAATGAATGGTTTTGTAACCCGTTCTGCATCAGGTTGTTTATTTGTACATCAGTGATGAGGGGAAGGAAGGCTGGGAGGAAGGGAGCCTTAAACTACTTTGGCAGACTTTGCATTTTTTATGTGAAAATGCTGAGGGGTTGTATTTAAAAGAAGGCCTGCACTCTTTCATGGAGCCCTTCCCTATGCTAGAGTTGAACAACACATTTGTATTGCATTGCATTGCATTGCATTTGCAGCATTTATACTCCATACTTTAACAAAAAAGACTGTTTGAGTGGCTTAAGAAAACAGTGTTAAGATGGTTCCTGTCCTCAGGTTCACAATCTAGAAAGCCATGGAGCCATGGCACACATAAGAGCATGAGAGCCTGCTGGATCAGGCCAATAGCCCATTTCGTTCAGCATCCTGTTCCCATGGTGGCCAAACAGTTGCCTATGGAAAACCAGCAAGCAGGACCTGAGCACAAGAGCCCTCTTCCCTCCTGTGGTTTCCAGCAACCAGCATTCGGAAGCCTTGCTGCCTCCAACTGTGGAAGCAGAGCAATAGCTATCATGGACAGTAGCCATAAAGAGCCCTCTTTAATGGAAGACCATAAAGAGGCAGAAGAAGCAACCTCCAGTCAGTGGCTTTATCTCTTGATAAAGAGCAGCCGCCCCCCTCCCTTAAGCTCTCTTCCCAGATCAGATTCAGGAGTGGAGCAGGTAACAATGTCGCCCTCCTCCCTTGTCAATGTCAGTGCTGGCTCTAGTGGGCTCACCCTGCCTTGAAATGCTGCCCCCCACCCACCCACCCACTGCAATCAGATTCAGGAGCTGAGTTGGTGACAACAACAGAACTGGTGATGCACATACATACACCCATAGGTGTCCATAGAGGCCTTACTTGGTCCCCTTTCCTTGCTGAAACTAGGCTTTGAAAGAAGTGTTCTGTTCACCATTAGAATAGGTTGAGTGGCATGTGTGCTTGGTGGCATGGAGTGGGTGGTGCCCACAGCAGTCCCCCCATTTAGTAAGTGTGGTCTCAGGCTCATAAAAGGTCAACCAGGAGGTCAACCTTAAGAGAGGTCAGCGGCCTATGTCTGCCTATGAATGTCTGCCTATGTTTAACTCATTGCATGGCCTTGGGCAAGTCACTTCAACTTTCATCTCCACTTCCTCCTCTTTGAAATGGAAAGGAGTT
Organism: Zootoca vivipara; assembly: GCF_965207765.1. Lineage (NCBI taxonomy): Eukaryota > Metazoa > Chordata > Lepidosauria > Squamata > Lacertidae > Zootoca > Zootoca vivipara. The sequence continues at coordinate 25,173,312 of NC_142589.1, forward strand.
TGTTGTGAGGGTGAAGGAAGAGTTTGCAAGCCACTTTTTGGTTTGCTTGCTTTTTAAATGATGCAATTGAACCTATTGGGGTATAGGTGTCAAACAAGCTAGTCTACACTTATGGATACTATATAGAGGTTCATAGAACAACCACTTTCCTACACCAATTTGCGGTTTTTGAAAAGTTGGGGGAGGGGAAATTTGATCTTAATCTTCTTCTTTTTTTAACACAGGGAGGCTTTTAGCATTCCTCTGATACCACTTGGCTTGAAAGAGACCAAAGACGTTGACTTCGCAGTTCCTTTGAAGGTAGCGTTTCTACTAAGCAAGGAAAAAGTATACACTGCAGATGTTGGGGTGATAAGACAGATTCAAATTCTCATTATGACTTAATTTGCTCCCCAGGGAAATGTTTCAAGAGAAATTTACAAGCCACAAAAGTTGGTTTAGATTCACAATAAAAACCTTGATTCGACGGTGAATCTCAGGGTTTCATTGTTAAGAAAAATCTTCTAAATTTATCACTCCCACCTAGATTATTTCTAGCTCTTATGGTTAAGAGAATTAAAAAAAAAGTTGCATGCTTTAAATTCCAAGAGCAGATTACAAATATGGGCCAGGCATTACTTCGTCTTTTGAGAAAAACAATAATGTCTCATTCATGCTGTCATAACATTAAAATTGCACACTTCTTTGTGGTTCTTCTACTGTGCTAGTCCCATTGTGTCTAGAGATTGCGGTGGAGGCACTAGCGAAGAACCATTTCTTTAGGAATATGGAGAGATGCTTTGCCCATAGGGGCCTTTCCTACCCTTATCAAATGTTACTGTGAGATGCTGGATTTACTCTCCTGCAGAGATGTGCAAGTCCACATGCATGAGCATTTATACACCACAAAATGCACAGCCTGCCAGTCCCCAGACTGGGGAGGCTCATTTTACACAGCTGATAACAGATTGTGGGCACTTGTGCAATTTGAAGATATATTTACGTGAAAGAACAAACCCCTTCCTTGGTTTTTAAAACAACTCAAGACTGGCTGTTGCAGAGTAAATGAAAGCAGCATGAGGAACAGGACTTGGGTCAATGGTCAGACAATCATATTTTGCTTTACTAAGCTGAACCATAGAAAACCCTTTTGGCTGCACAATCAGTTCCATTGCATGATCTGGCAAACCCAGACGTCATCCATGAACTATAGTTTGCCACTGGGTGATATCCAATGTTATTTGCACAATACTAACTTGGGTCCATAAATTTCAATGGGTTGCGATCAACGTAGCATTAAGCAGATTGTTCCATTAGTGAAAGGATTTATCCATGCACAATGGAGCAATCTATCCCTCTCTTCTCCCTGTATGTCCTCTGTAAACCTGTTCCGGGGCTTCCCCCAAATCTCTGGAGTAGATCTGGGGATGGTGAAAGGCACACACAGGGGGAGGACTCTCATTGTGCTAGTGCCCAGTGGGTTTACTTTAAGTAGAATTTCATTGGTTACAACCCATTGTTTCCAAAATTGTAGTTAACAGCTTTGGGATGAGCCAGGATGCTACGCTATGGTTTAAAGTAGCCTTAATATCCTGACTTGCGGTTCGAGGACCCGCCCCCCGCAATAAATAAAGACACAGTGACACGTGGTATTAAGGTTGATGGGTAGAATAAGGCCACAACTTTATTGGTTAAAGCAAGTGAGAGGTATTGGCTTAGGCATTGGACTCGCTAGCAAGCGTGACTCCGCCCCGCTTGGCGGGGGGGGGGTCATATCAGGTTAACACCCCAAGGGAGGAGCCTGTTGATGCAAATACAACTGAAAGCTCACCCTGGTGCCACCGGGGTTGTGCCATGGCCCTAGCCACCAGCAGGGCGTCGGACGGGATCCACGACCGCCGGATCCCTTTAAGGGGATACCCCTATAAGAGGAGGGTTGGATGATGGCCACAACCAGTCCTCGAACACACCAGACAACTCCATATTCCAATGCCTACCGCCAAATACCGAAGAAGTTGTGACGAATTGCTACGAGGTAGGCGAAAAAACCAAGAGGCCGGTGCCAATTAGCCAATTGGAGAAAAAACTCCTACCCGGACCCTTTGGGCCACCAAAGGCGACCCAAAGGCGACCAACCGAAGTCCATAGCAAGGTCAAAATGAACCTGACTAAGGGACGACCTAAAGGGCGGGTGGGTGGGAGATCCGATGTGGTGCAGGGGCGAAAAGGGGCGATCTGGAGCCTGCCGCGCTAATTTAAAGACCTGTTAGCTCCGCCCCCCCCAGCTGGCCCTATTGGCCAGCCCTGAGCGCGGCAGGTAAAGGTGGAGCAGGGGGGCGGGAACCGCCCCCTGCTCACTGCGTAGAGCGGGTCCCGCCCGCAAATTCCCCCCTCTCTGAAGAGGAGGGATCTTGTTTCAAAGCTCTTAACTTGTTGGTTTGGGCGACATTTAATGGAAGACTTCTTGGCAGAAGCTTGTTTGCCAGGATCATGCAAAGGTAGGAATAGGGTTGCCAGACTCAATAGAGGACAGGACTTCTGTGCCTTTAATTACCCTGCTCTCTTTTGAGTCTGGAAACCTTAAAGAGAAACCAGCAGACCCTTTGCCTGGAAATTAAACAAAGGGTCTGCTGGTTTCTCTTTAAGGTTTCCAGACTCAAAAGAGAGCAGGGTAATTAAAGGCACAGAAGTTCTGTCCTCTATTGAGTCTGGCAACCCTAGGTAGGAATGAAGGGACTGCGGGTGCTGAAATCTGAATGCAGGCACTATGAGGTTGGGGTGAGGGCGGTGAGTGTCACATGTTGGAGGCCATTGGTAGCCCTGCAGTGTAATAACCTAGATAAGGGCCCCAGAGTTCTGAGTTGACCAAGGCTGGTTTGTTGGCCTGTAGTTTTTAGCAAGAGGTAGACAGGTTTTACTTGCTTTACTGCAAGATGGTTGTGAGGTTTTATGGTTCTCTTTCCTAGACTGATCTACTGATCTGCTTTTATGTGTGTGTATTGCCTTGCTCCACTGAATTGGTGGTATAAAAATTCCCTGTCTGCCCAAAGTAATTCCCAGATGCCTTCTTTTGAGCCAATCACACACAAGACTGAAGAGCTCTGGTTTTAAATTTTCTTGGTACAAGTAAAACACCAAATAAATGTCCACAGAAATCTGAATGGAGAGCAGGCTTTGGCTCAGGCAGGCAGTTGTGACTTTTAATAGACTTTGTTTCAAGTGCTGTTGCTGCTTCTGTGCAGTAAATGAATCACATGAACAACCCCCCCTTTTGAAACAGGAAAGTGAGACAGAGAAGGACAGAGAAAGATTTATCAAGATTCTGTCTGGGGCACTGGGGAGCTGGGCAAATATTTACACCATGAATGAAATCAGGTTCTCTGCCCCTGTCCATGGCCATTCTGTCTCACTCCAAATGAACCGACCCTCCCGCAATGCTGTGCACATCTAGGTTTATTCTGCTAATTTACCCCCTGCCCCCTTTCATTTTAAAATGCATAGTCCATTTCCAATAGTATTCTTGTGCCCTGAATGGGATTATGAAACAGGTGTGTGTGTGCAGGAAACCCTGTCTTTGCCAGAGAAATGTCAGAATTAGGCAACAGACTGATCTTCCCAGCAAACATTTCTAAGGTTTGAAGTTGAGTTTGCTCCCTTTTAACCTGGCCAGTGGTGAATAGTCAGCCTTTTAATCTCAGAGGAGCAAAGTGGACATGAAACAATTTATAGAATACCCAAGAGTGTAAGAAGAGTCTTGCTAGATCAGAAAAAAGGGCCACCCATCCTTTTCCTCATAGTGACCCGCCACATGGCATCTCAACAAGCAGGTCATCAAGGTCAAAACACAGTCCTGATGTTGCTCCTCAGCAACTGCTATTCAAGGGTAGACTGCTTCTAAATGTGAAGGTTCTGTACTGGAGAGGGGAACCGGATCTGTATGTGCCCCCTCATTCCATTCAGTTTGATCATTCCTGTCTTCAGGCAAAGCTAGCAGACATCATGCCTTGTGGCAGTCAGTTCTGCTAATTAGTTTTGTGGTGTTGATTTTGTTGGATGGCCCAGAATTCTAGTGCGACAGAAGAGAGAGAGAAATTCTCGGTCCACTTCCTCCACCCAAGGTGTGCATACTGTCTAGTCGCATGCTTCACATACAAAATTGGAAACTGGCTCATCTTTTGCATAGTGGTGGTCATAGCCTTTAAGCAGCAATTTCAATTTTCAGAGTGTGTGTGTGTGACATGAGCTTCTCTGGATTTTTTGTCTCTTAGAATGTGCTATGCTCTTTACTAAGAGATGCTGAACAAATGTCATTCAATGGCCAACCTTCAATGTTATAAACCAGCCCTCAAGGCTTGGGGCTTTTCTAAAAATTAGGTGAGGATTTAGGCTTCATACAGAGTCAAGGACTCTACTTGCTTAAGGTTAGTTATTTTTTGGCAAATGCACATGTCAGTTCAGGGCTACATGATTAGGTGAGCTCTTCATTACTTATTGATAGCATTGTCAAAGTTTTTCTTTAAAATACTTGTGCAGCCATGGTGAAGAAATTCAGGATTTGAACTGTACCATGTCTCCTTTATCATTTCCAGGACTTTATCCTGGAACACTACAGTGAAGAAGGTTCTGAATACGAAAATGAAATTGCTGATCTTATGGACTTAAGACAAGTAAGTTAAGTCTGTTTAGAAAATGGACTTGGATTTCAAGTGTTGTGTGTTTTTTTAAAAAAACACACACCTGTAGATGAGAACTTAAAAAAAAAAACGATTTAGATGCAAGACTGGCCCTAGGCATCTCCCCAAAGGAACATTGGCCACATAGGAACTTGAACTAGATGCTCCAAAAAAAACACAAAACCTGTACCTGTATAAACTGTGGACATGGTAGCTGTAATTCCTGCATTGCAGGGGGTTGGATAGATGATCCTTGGGGTCCCTTCCACCTCTATGATTCTCTAGGTGCCGGGAGAAATGGGCTCACTACAAAAAAGTAATTGCCATATTTTAGGTGTTCGCTTGCTATCCATTAGTTTATTACTAGTGAATAATTGGAATTTGGATACCCCCACTGCCTGGATCTTGTGTTCATTTGTACACTGCCTAACAGTGTAGCAATGCTTTGTTTTCATTTGCCTTCACTTTGACCTCACTTTTGTAAATGTAGTCATTGTAAATCATTTAAGAAGCCACTTTGGGCATGACGAAGTGAGCTGTGACCTATGAAAATATGTTCAGAACTCTGTACTAATGTGACGGTGTAAAATCCATTTACCTGGCACATGTTGATGACATACCATGGTGAATGTATGTTTTGTATTCTAAGGCCTGCCGTACCCCCAGCAGAGATGAATCGGGAGTTGAGATGTTGATGAGCTATTTTGTTCAGCTCGGCTTTGTAGAGAATAGATTTTTTTCACCCAGCAGACACCTGGGGATTTTATTTACCTGGTAAGTTCCATTTAGAATGTTGTTAGTGTTGGTTCTAATGCATTGGGAGCGCAGCTTTGTGGGTTTGAAATTTGACCTGATGGATTGCAGCCCTGTGTTTCTGGAGGCAAAATGCAAAGCCTCCCATTTGGCCAAAAAAGCTCTTAGCGATCCAGTCAAGCATTGCAAGGAAGGGGTGTGCTGCTTTTAAGAGAGCAAAAAGAAATGTGCTTTCTAGTTGACAAAGCTCAGCAATTAATGTGTGTTACGTGCCCTGGATTATGAGCATTGTTGACTCTTAGTTAAAGTAAAAAAGAGCCCATCAATGAGCTGGTGCAAATGTAATGCTTGTCAGATGCTTAACTGTAGCTAAGAGGGTTGGGAGTGGGTCTTAAAATTGTTCTTTGTCCTAATCCCCTCACCACCACCACACCACCCTTCTTAATTACATACATATTCGGTTTTGTTTCTGTTTTTGCTGAAGGTATGACTCTTTCACTGGTGTTCCTGTCTGCCAGAAGAACCTGTTGCTGGAAAAAGCTAGTGTTCTGTTCAACATCGGAGCTCTCTACACCCAGATTGGCACAAGGTGCCATCAGCAGACGCAGGCTGGGCTTCAAAAGGCCATTGAGGCTTTTCAGAATGCAGCAGGTAGGGAAGAGTTGTATGTTGGTTCTCCAAACACCTTGGGATAGTGGCTTGATCCAGTTGCTTCTCTTTTGCATGCATAGAGCCTTACACGTTTCACATGAGCTTGTGTGTGCACACTGTACCTGTCAGGCACATCCAAAGCGTGTTCTTTCCCGTAGAGATTTCTGGGCACTGTAGTTCATCCTCCCAGAGCTACAATTCTCAGCAGTCCTTTACCAATGACAGTGCCCAGAATTCTTTGAGGGAAAGAATGTGCTTCAAATGTACCTAAAGATGTAGTGTGTACACAGCCTTCATTTAATTGCAATGTATTTGCCCTCAAAAGAGACCCAGGATTAAACAGGTTTTTAGCATGAGAGGGGCACACGCTTAAAACAATAATAATTAAAATATTCACTTTTCAAGTTTAGTCCCATCCTATATAATAAAGTCCCTGTGTCTCTGCGTCCAGTCCCTGTGTCCCTGTGTCCGCGCTAATGCGCATGTGCCCCACGGACACAGGGTCTGGACGAAGAGGTGGGACGTACACACGTGCGCACTCTCTCCCCCCCTCAACCCTCTGCCCTCCGTTCCCCTGCGGCGGCGGACCAAGATGGCGGCCTCGGGTCCGCCTCCTCCTCCTCCTGACAACCCTACCTGGCCCGTGGGAGGAGCGGCGGGGCCGCGGCCTTCCCTCCCTCTCTGCGCTCGGCCGCGGGACACGACGGGAGAGCGCTTTGTTTAATTGCGTTCCCGGCGCGCCCCGTGGCCGAGCGCAGAAAGGGAGGGAAGGCCGCGGCCCCGTCGCACCTCTAGCGCCCGTTTTCTTAACGGGCTGAATGAGACTACAGTGGTACCTCGGTTTATGAACACAATTGGTTCCGGAAGTCTGTTCATAAACTGAAGCATTCATAAACTGAAGCGAACTTTCCCATTGAAAGTAATGGAAAATGGATTAATCCGTTCCAGACGATCCGCGGAGTAACCGTTCATAAACTGAAGCGAACTTTTCCATTGAAAGTAATGGAAAGTGGATTAATCCGTTCCAGACGGGTCCGTGAAGTACTTAAACTGAAGCGTTCATAAACTGAAACATGGGTGTAATTGGTTCCGGAAGTCTGTTCATAAACTGAAGCGTTCATAAACTGAAGCGAACTTTCCCATTAAAAGTAATGGAAAGTGAATTAATCCGTTCCAGATGGGTCCGCGGCGTTCATAAACCGAAAATTCATAAACCGAGGTGTTCATAAACCGAGGTTCCACTGTAGTTAAATATAAAACTGCCCAAGTAACTCATTTAGTTGAGACTAAGGGTTGTATCCGATTTAGCTACATACACAGCATATATTGATAACCCCTGCCCCCCCCAAACCCTAGGAATCATAGCTCTGTGAGGGGTAAACTACAATTCCCAGTACCGGTATTTTGTCTGTCTGTCTGTCTGTCTCTCTCTGTCTCTCTCTCTTTCTCTCTGTGTGTGCATGTGCGTGTTTTAAACGTGTGGTGTGTATGCAGCCTAAATTTTATTCCGGAGTAGACCCATTGAAATGAAGTGACAGTGTTAGTTATGCTCAGCCATTTTCGTGGGTTTCCTTTCTAACTTTGGATGCAACCCAAAGTGAATATTATGGTTAACAATTAATGAGCTGTAGTTTCAAGGCCTTAGAGACTGTGGTCCATTATTAACAGCTTTTTTTTAGTCTCATAATGTGGTCTTTCTCCTCTCCTTCCCTAACGTAGGCATTGCACTGGCTGGTATATAATTTATTGCAGCTTATACTCCAAAGGAAGGGCTGCCTGTAACTTGGTGGCAGAGCACTTGTTTTGCATGCAGAAGGTCCTAGGTTCAGTCCCTGGCAGCATCTTCAGGTAGGGCTGGGAAAGTCTCTTGGCTAAAACCATAGGGAGCTGCTGCCAGTCACTGCAGTACTGAGCTGGAGAGGCCAAGGGTCTGATTTGGGGTAAGGTAGCTTCCTGTGTCTCCAATGATCCACACTTTAAATTATCCCCACCCTAAGTGCAATGGCATCCTATATTGTGCACACCAATCTCTGACGGGTGAGACGTTCAGGGGTCTCGGCACATACCTTGGTTTGTATTTCCTTGCAGTGGTGGTCACAGGAGACTGAGGGCATTTTCTGTGCCCTAAGGTTTATTTTTCCTGGTTTTAATTTGGTTTAGTTAAAGGAAAAAATAGAATATGGAGAAATACAAGGAGAATCCCCTGGATGCCCAGATCCAGGTTTGGGACAAGTACTCTTTGGTGAGAGAGTCCCAGCAGAGATTTTAAAATCATAAAACATGCAGCAAAATAAGTGTGGAAATATACCCTGTTTCCCCTTTTTTAATACGTAGTCAGAAAGTAAGCCATGGCAGGGTTTTTAAGCATTTGAGAAATATAAGACATACCCCCAAAATAAGCCATACTTCCGCTCCGCGGAAACCAACCCCCACAGGCACCTCCACTCACAGAGTCACTCCATGCAGCTGGCACTGCAGGAGCGCGATCAGCTCTGAAGTGGCGCTCCAAGAGCTCCGCTTAACAGCTGATCGCGCTCCCGCCTTGCTGGCTGCATCCCCGCGCTCCGCCTTCTCGTCCATCGCCGCCCTGCCGCTTCTGTGCTTGTCGCCACCGCTGGGCTCACTGCTTCTTCCTTGCCTGGCCTGGCCAAGGAGCTTGGAGCGCCCTGCAGCGGCAGGCGGAGCGCCTGAGCCAGCGGCCTCTGCCTGGCCCGGCCTAGGATGCCTGCTGCCCCGCCACCCGGAACCAGTGGCTGCTGCAGCGCCGAGCACTCAAGAGAACCGAGCAGCGCCCTGAGCCAGCGCCCTGAGCTGTAAAAACTGTACCGGTAATAAAAAAAATAAGACATCCCACCGAAAGTAAGCCACCCTGTGTTTTTTTGAGGAAAAAAAGTTATAAGACGGTGTCTTAAAAAAGGGGAAAGACGGTAGGCTGTTGGACCATTAAAATATTCCCTTGTAAGTTGCTTCCAAAGTTACCCACTTCTCTTAGCATAGATATAGAGACCATACATTTGGTAAGTTAAAAATGGTTTACTTACAAATTATCCAAAGGTCAGATTCATGTGCTTTTACATACAGCAGCAAGAAAAGACAGACAGTTTAACTTACACAATGATAAGACTTTCTATATTACTTGTATAGAAATACAAAGATGGCTTGCTAAAGCCACGTGGTCTAAGCTTCAAGCATCCAGCTTAGACATCTGTACTGTTTGGGTTCACATGGTGGAAGAAAAAAGACCCAAAGGGGTTGGTAGCCCTTCCTCCCAAGGCCTAGCTAAGCCTGGCAGGACAATTTTCCAAAATTGTACCATCTGTTCATGAGAGGGAAATGTCAGAAGACTTGGGAGAAAGCCAAGATTTTCAGAAGTCCAAAAAAGTTGTGGGTTTTTTTGGGGTGTGTGTATGTGTGTGACCGACACCTCTAAGTACAACCCAACAAGGACTAAGTGTTATCTGTGGTCACGGAATGCTGGCTGGCTGGCAATGGGAGGAATGGAATGAATTGGAATGGCCTAATTTCTGAACAGCACCTGCAAGCTACACACTGCAACATTTTGTTGCAGGCCCCACTTGTCTATTTTGCATAATTTGTACTCGGCACAGAATCTGCGCCCCCCGGAGCAGGATTCTGCCTCCCAGACCCTTGAATACAATCAAACTACACACAGACCCAGCTGAGATTATTCTGAGATGGGCACCCAGCCTAAATCTGTCTGCTTCAAAGATGTGCCTTTCCAGCAAAATGCTTTTCATTGTACCTGTGGGGCGTGACCACATAGCATTGTGCACAATGCGTTATCATTCATAACCGTACACGTAGTTCTTTGTGGACAGAGGGAAGATTGTTGCTATGGCTTTCGTCTATAAACACAACCCTGTGCATACATATATGTACTTAAGAGACGGAAGGAAAAAAAAAAGGTCACGGCTGAAGTTCTTATGATGTAAAGATGAACTAAACCAAGACAAGCTGCTGTGGACTTTAGTCCGTGGATCTGTTAAGAAATTGAGGGTTTGGCATTTTTAAAATCTAAATCTGACAGCTATTTCTGTGAGAAGTTGAGAAGAACCTTTGCTTCCAGAATCTATTACAGCTGCTTTTAAGGCAAAACGTATTATAAATGGAGCATTTAATAAAAGATTGCCCCACCCAAGACTGCTTTTCATATGACAATGGAAGCAGGAAATTTAAAACTAACAAAAGCTCCACCATAATGTCAGTAACCCCCTTGAGTGGGGGATGGGGGAATTCACAGAACCAAATAATGCAATGCTCCATTCTCTGTCCTATTGGGCAATTAAAAACTTGCTTCTGAAACTTGACGAACTGGTTGGGTAAGGTGCATTTTTGAGATTAGATTTCAGCACCAGCATGCAAGTATTACTTTAGTACTTATACTACAGTAAATGTTTGTTTTAATTTTCCAAAAGGATAGTTTGTCGTCTAACTTCATTTTGGCTCGCTTGCTGCTATGGCAGAGCTCTGGCTCGGCTCCAGACTCTGCTCGAGGGAGTGGCCTGGCTCAGTCACTCAGGGATTTCTCTTCCTCCTCAGACCCTCAAATGTCTCTGCTCTTTTTCGCCCCTCTCCTAACTGCCATGCCATTTCAGTGTTACTGTCAATTGTTTTTATCCCACATTTCCTCCAAGGAACTCAGGTAGCACTTGCGGTGTTCCTCTTCACTGCCACTCTTTTATCCTCACAACAACCCTGTAAGGTAGGCCAGAGTGAGAGTGGGTGATTGGCCCAAAATCACACAGCAAGATGCGTGGCAGAGTAAGATTGGAACCTGGGTCTCCTTGGTAGTAGTCCTGCACTCTTGGGGCTTTGTGCATACTGTACCTTTAAAGCACACTCGAAGCATCTTTAAATAATTCTGGGCACTCACAGAGTTACAGAAACCTGTAACAAACTACAGTGCCCATAATTATTTGAGGGAAAGGTGTTTTAAACATATAGTGTGCACACAGTCTAACTCTGTGGTGGGGAACCTCCAGCCATAGCTGCCAAGTTATCCATTTTTTTAAGGGATTTTCCCTTATGCTGAATAGGCTTCCTCGCGAGAAAAGGGAAAACTTGGCAGCTATGCCTCCAGCCCATGAGCCTAATTAGGTCCACCAGGCCTCCGCATTTGGCCTTTGAGGCAGTTTTGGCCAAGACTCACCCACCTGCCCAACTGATGTCATATATGATGCTAGGGGTGGAGCAAGTAAAGAGTGAATTGGGCCAAAAAGAGGTGTGCATAGAACTATGTGTGGTGCTCTAAGAACATAAGAATCGCCTGCTGGAACAGGTCAGTGGCTCTTCTAATCCAACCACCTGTTCTCACATTGGCCCCCATGGGAAGCCTGTAAGCAGGACCTGAGCACAAGAGCTGCTTCCCCTCCTGTGGCTTCCGGCAACTGGGATTCCGAAGCATTGCTACCTCTGTCTCTGGAGTTGGAGCATAGCCATGATGGCTAGTAGGCAATGAATTTGGCTAATGATTGTTGTTGTTGTTTAGTTGTTTAGTCGTGTCCAACTCTTCGTGACCCCATGGACCATAGCACGCCAGGCACTCCTGTCTTGCACTGCCTCCCGCAGTTTGGTCAAACTCATGTTGGTAGTTTCGAGAACACTGTCCAACCATCTTGTCCTCTGTCGTCCAATGATCTTTAATAATAATAAAATTAAAGCCATCTAAGTTGGTGGCCGTTATGTATTTAGTGGTGGTCTGTGTTTGCCTGAGCTTGAGTCTAGACTAACTATTCTGAGCTCCTGTGTTCTGATTCGATATATGATATCCAATCACAGAACATTCCAGGATTTGGACCTCAGCCATTGGCCCTTAAACTCTTAGTCATGATTCACAGATTGGAAGTTTAGACAGCCAATCACATTGGGAGTGGTCCAGGCCTTCAGAAATGTATACAAGCAGTTGCTTTGCCCCTGTTGTCCAGTTCTGTTAGTTAAATAAAGGTTCTTGCTGTTATCACTGTGTCTTACCTTGTGAGAACCCACCTACACGTCAGTGGCCATCACCAGCTCCTATGGGAACAAGTTCCTTAGTTGAACTGTGCACTGCATGAAGAAGTCATTTTTTTATCTGTCCTGAATCTTCCAACATTCAGCTTCATGGGATGTCCACAAGTTCTAGTGTCATGAGAGAGGGAGAAAACTTTTTTTTCTATCCACTTTCTTCACTCCATGCATAATTTTATAAACTCCTATCATGTCGCCTCTTAACTCGCCTTTTCTCTAAACTAGAAAGCCCCAAATGCTGTAACCTTTCCTCATAAGGGAGTCACTCCACCCTTTTGATCATTTTGTTGCCCTTTCCTGAACCTTTGAGTAATCAGTAGATTGCCAAGAGCCACTCAGGGCTCCAGGTCAGTGCCAATGGGCCACTGGACATCCACGTGCTGTTCTGGACCTTGTGCCCATGCAGTTTAATTTCAGAACTGCAAGGGCAAAAGCAGCCCCACCCACTTGTTGAATACCTGTGTTGGAGAGAAAAGTCTGGCCTGCTTCAGAAAATGCATACTGAGTTCTTGGCTATCTAATGCAGGTATGGGAAACTTTTTGGCCCTCCAGTTGTTGCTGAACTACAACTCCTATCACCCCTGGCCATTGGTCATGCTTGCTGGGGCCTCTAGGAGTTGTAGTTAAGCAACAGTTGGCGGGCCAAAGGTTCCCCACACCTGAATACTTTAGTGTGTCCACCACACACACAGCCGAAGTAGCTGCTGTTACAGCTTTAATTTAAACTCTATATTTTGTTAGCCAGTAATCATGATATCTTATAAACATTGTATCACTACTAACATTTTTTTGTTCCCTCCCCTCCCCATTTCAGGAGTTTTAAATTACCTAAAAGAGACTTTTACTCACACCCCAAGTTACGACATGAGCCCTGCCATGCTGAGTGTGCTGGTCAAGATGATGTTGGCTCAGGCTCAGGAATGTGACTTTGAGCAGATTTGCCTTCCTGGAATACAAAACGAATTTTTCACGCTTGTGAAAATGGCCCAGGAAGTGGCAAAGGTAAGTGACAAGGTGAAGGTCCTGTTCATGTAGGCATGTTTTTATTATTTGACTATGGCATATCTGAACTAGCCATCGTAGAATCATAACTGTAGAACTTTCATATAATCTTATGTCAATATGAATGGAAAACCTTTTTTTAAAAAATGGAAACAGGAACACACATAGAGTCATCACATTGGTCCATCTAACTCAGTATTGTCCACACCGGCTGGCAGCAGCTTTCCAGGGTTGCAGATAGGGTTGGGAATGTCCCCTATCTGGATCTGCCTGGAACCAAACTGGAACCTCCTGCATGCAAAGCAGACAGCCCCTCTCCTGGAAAGTTACTCTCAGAGCAACTTACATACAGTCAATTAAAAACAAGGCAGTTCTTCCCCACAGGCTTGCAATGTAAAAAAGATGTGATGCAGAAGGAAGAGGAAATGGGGAGGGAAGAGGAAAAGGCAAGCTCAGGCACAATTTTTAAAAGTTTTATAGTATTTCTTATAATGAAATGGAATTGGAATGGGGACAGTTCAAGGACAGGAAGAGTCTGATGGGGTCCATCGGTGCTGGTGGAATGGGTCCTGCTTCCCATTTCTCCCACTGCTGGAATTGACTTGCAAACAATTGTTCTACTGCCAGCCAAACTTTTAAAAGAGTGGGGTATGGAGGGAGTTGAGCATGCACATTCCAGCTGTGAATCTCACCCTGCCTACCTTAGGATTCTCAGAAAAAGAAGGCTCCTCCTCAGAATTCCAAAAGGGCAGAGGAAGGTTTCCAGGAAATGCATGAATTGCGCCTGAGAGAAATTGGATTTGATGTCCAAACTGCATAACCTGGTGAGCAAATAAAGTGCCTCAGTTCGCAGCGGCCAATGAAGGTCATGGAGCACGTGACTTAATGCTGCCTCTGCAGACTTTGGCTTGCAAATGCTCATAGCTGCCAAGTTATCCCTTTTTTACAGGGATTTTCCCTTATGCTGAATAGGCTTCCTCGCGAGAAAAGCGAAAACTTGGCAGCTATGAATGCTAAGTGCCAGTGGCATGGTTGCAAGCAGGACCTAAACCCAGATTTTAATCTAGCTATTCAGAAACAAGTGCATGTTTATTAAATTAGCCATCTGCCAACAGTTCTTCTCATTAAGGCAACTGAAAGATTTGCCTACCAATTATGCAGCCCCCATTATAGCAGGTAGATTACTGAAGCACATTCAAAGCACTTTCTTTCCCACAAAGAATTCTGGGGACTGTAGTTTGTGAAGGGTTGCTGGGGAATTGAAATTCTGTGAGAGGGAAACTGCAGTGCCCAGAATTGTTTGAAGGGATGGAAGGTGCTTATGTGCTTTAAATGTACAGTTTCTACACAGTATTTTCCACAGAATGAAGGACTCAGACAGTGCCCTTTCATAGTCAAGAAAATCCAGATTACACTAAGAATGTGAAATTTTACATTCATTAGAAAACAAATAACTTTCTACTATTTACTTAAAAGGGGAGGGGGTAAAACTCCCTGGCTGGTAATGAAAGAATGTGGATAGTGTGGGTTCAAGGTTCAGTAACAGAGCACATGCTTTGCATGGAGAAGATATCTGGTTCTGTCCTCTACTTCAGTGCCTTATTCTCTCCTGGGTAACCTTCTGGGGGCCACATGTCAGTGGTGGTTGGGGCCAGAGGCCAAAGTGGGTGGAACAAGGGGTGTGACTTTTTCCTTTGTATGGTTGTCTACATTACAGGCTTTGCAAAAGTCAGAGGTTTCTACACACAGAGAGACACACACGTCCATCCTTCATCTAAGGCAAACAAAGGCGTTATTGTAGTTGCAGGATGCGTTCCAGCCAAGAAAAAGCACTTGAGGAAGGCGCAGAGCAGGGCTGGTGAAGGGGGCGTAACCAAAGGAGAACCCCAGAGGCTAGATAAAGTGCCCCAGAGGGCCACATTTCAACTCCACTCAGGCATGGGGTTCTTCCCGCCCCCCCCCCCAAATTAAAAGATCAGGCAACAGGCAATGGGCAAGACCTCTGACAGAGACCCTGAAGAGGTGTTATTTGTCATGGCAGATGGACTTGGTATGAAGCCGTTTCCTGTGCAAAACCTGGTGTTTTAAGAAGGCAGGACAAGAGGCAAAGTTTTGACTCTGAGAAAGAATAGTGGATTGTATAGTACCACAGTGGCTGTTACTCCCAAGCCATCCTGGATCTTAAGGCATTCCTGGGTGGGACTTCCCTGGTCCCAACAGGCAACATCCAGAGATGCTCCTGCAGTAGCTGAAGGGATTTATGCTTAGGCCAGGGGGTGGGGTGCACTAACCAATTCCCATGGATTTCCTGCTGTACATGCACACAACATCACACATTGCTCTTGAGGATCCTCCAAACCTCATCAGGAAGGAAAGGGCAAGAAAGCTTGAGTGTAACTCTGCTTGTGCTTCTCAGGGTCCACAGCAGATTTCATCCAGTGAGAAGGCCATAGACTGTTTCTTTTCCTGTTTCATTTAAAGTTAGCCTTCTTGCTTCAGCCATTCAGCTTCCACACTCACGTGGTGAGTGCATGCGGAGAAAACACTAATGGTTCACAGTTTTTGTTTTGAATCCTTCCTAATTTCTACCTTTCCAGCCTACAAATCCTCCTAGGTGTGCACACTCTATTGACTATCCGCAAATGGTTGGCATTACCCACAGACTGTGCTTTTGTTTTCAGGTTGGAGAAACATACATGCTTGTTAACACAGCAATGAGTCAAGCACCAGTCAAGGAGAACATCCCTTATTCCTGGTCAAAACTGGCTCAAGTCAAGTCGGACCATTTCAGAGCGTTGGCACATTATTTTGTTGCAACAATTTTGAGTGACCACCAACGTAAGTCAGGTTTTGTATTCATTCGCTTCTTTACCTACCCAGAGTGCTTTGTTTCAGCAAATGGCGCAAGCCAAGAAACATGGGAGGAACGGGTGTTAGACTTGTGTGTGTGTGTTAAACTATGGAACTTGCTCCTATATGAGGCAGTGATGGCCACCAACTTGGATGGCTTTAAAAGAGGATTAAACAAATTAATGGAGGAGGAGAAGGCTATTGATGGCTGCTAGCCATGATGACTGTTCTCTGCCTCCACAGTTGGAGGTAGCAATGCTTCTGAATACCAGTTGTTGAAAACCACAGGAGAAGAGAATGTTCCTCTTGTGCTCGAATCCTGCTTGCTGGTTTCCCACAGGTAACTGTTTAGCCTCTGTGGGAACAGGATGTTGCACTAGATGGGCCATTTTCTTGATCTAGCACGCTCTTATGTTCTTATGAGGTAGCCCAGCAGACGTCTTGGACACTCTTAAGCCAGCATTCCTGCGCCTGATGCCCCCCAGTTCTTTTGGACTACAGTTGACATCACCCCTGGCCATGCTGGCTGGGGCTGATGGGAGTGGTAGTCAAAAACACCAGGAAGTCACAAGGGTGGGGAAGACTAGTCTCTTTATGACACACTGCACAAAATATGGTTTCCCTGATCAAGGAGGAAGCTCTACTTTGTCTCCCACCAAAGGCAGAGACATGGTTGTTGGGAAGGGGAGAGAGACAGAGGGGGTGGGGGCTTCTCAGTGACTGTGCCAATATTGTGGTACACCTTGTCCCGCAAAGCTTATTTGATGATCTTCTGCTGGCTAGTGAAAGTCCTTTTTGTTTCATTAGGCTTTTGCAGGCATCCCCAAACTTCGGCCCTCCAGATGTTTTGGACTACAATTCCCATCTTCCCCAACCACTGGTCCTGTTAGCTAGGGATCATGGGAGTTGTAGGCCAAAACATCTGGAGGGCCGAAGTTTGGGGATGCCTGGGCTTTTGCCTCACCAGGGAATCAGTAGCTTTGAAGCACAGCATGCTGGGCCTCTCTCGCATTTTGTAGTAAGAATCCGTTTGCTATTATGATTGCGTTTTTAATTGCTGGAAGCTAACCTTAATGATGCTTATGCATTTGGATGAGAAATAAATTCATGTATTTATGTACGAATAAATGAATAAAATAAAATTAGTTACAGGTGCTTATACTTGGTTACAGCAGGCATTTGAATGCAATAATGTCCCTGTTTCTTCATGGGTGAAATGTAGGATATTTTGATCAGCAAAATAAAAGCCTCTTTTTAATTCTTCCAAACTGCATTCATGTGTGTGTGGTAGGGATGGAGTCGAGTTGTTGTCTGAGGATCATATCACCCTTGTCCAGAAAACAACAACACCCCCCCCGCCCCCCCAAAAACATGGACACAGCCTCTTAATAACTTTGGCATTCCCCATCTTGACAATTGGTTTCCTTGTCTGTTTATGAACTTAAGAGCATAACACTAGCCTGTTGGATCAGGCCAATGGTTCATCAAGTGCAGCATCCTGTTCTCATGGTGGCCAACCAGATGCTTGCTTGATGCAGTTTTGGACAGCTTGATGAAAGAAATGGGAGGAATTACTTAGCCAGCGCATGCAGTCTTGAGGAGGAGGCAACTATTATTATATCATGTATGCAAATTACATCACTAAAAAAAACCTGCCAGTTGCTAAGCTTGGCTGGTGATGATTCACTGGTACCACCTACCAATTTATATAGGGTGAGTAAAAAGATACCCTAATGGTCCAGCTTAAGAAGAGTATATTATTTGTATATCTTAATATGCACCTTATGCCAGAGAAATTATCCTTTTGTGCTCTGTCATTTCTTCTCCTCTGTCTAATTTCAAAAAATGGTGCTCTGTAAACTTTGTGTGTTTGATCCTCGCCATACGCCAGCTGGTATGTGGCCCCTGGACCTTTGGACAAGGGGGAATGTGGCCCTCTGGCTGGGAACATTCTCCATACTTGATCTAAAAATCTGCTACATATGGCAGTAAATCTTAAACTAAACAATAAAATTGCACTCAAGTTCCGCTGCCCTCTATTTCCTTGTTATTCTGCAATTAGCTGGTGATGTTTGCAAACAGGTTTGAAGACGAAAGGTGTGCTTTTTTTTAGACATTCTGAGTAAAGTAGCCTTGGTGAGCATGCCATGACATTCAGCCATCTGTCAGCAAAACAAGCCTATGAAGAATCCAAAATAATGTAAAGAGTAGTCAACTTAAACAGGTTTTAGAGATTGTTGTTCATGTTTTCAGGCCACACCTTCACTTAGCAGACCTTGAGGCATCTCCACCAGACGGAAATGAAATTAAACCTGTATTTATCCTCTCTTTCATGTGCATTTGTTTACACCATTCCAGTGCACCAGAATGATGATGAAGATCAACAGGAAAAGGCTTTTTCCCAGCTGTATGACCACATGCCGGAAGGTCTGACCCCCTTGGCCGTTTTGCGGGACCGAGTTCAGCGGAAACAACTTGGTGAGGGCAAACTCCCTTATCTTGGCTCAGTCCAGACATTGCCTCAAACCAGGGCTTTCACTAACCCTGGTTTAGAACCAAAAATCAGGGACTGAACAGCCAGACATGCAGGCAGATTCTGCTCTTTGCTCCAGCCACCTTCCCATGCCTCCCCAAACTGGTGCAATTTGATACAGCCACCCCACCCATTCTCAGTAAGACTTGTCCACATGGCCTTCGGTGGGGAGGTTGATGACTGAAGGTGTGGAGGGACAGAAGAGGAACCCGATTATGCTAGCCAGATCCTCATGTCCGCTTGTGAGTCACAAAAGGGAATGTTACCTGTGTCCCCCATTTCCCCAAGCACTGAGATGCCCCAGGGGCAGCGTTCCCCACCTAGGAGCACAAAGAAGAATTTGCCTGGAATTTAATTGATTTCTAACCTTTTGAAGGAAAGGTGGGATGTAGATGCAAAAATTAAATAAATAAAAAATTGGACAGCATTCATAACCGTATATCTGCAGGCTGAAGAAAGAGCAGTAGATGTTAGATGTTTTCAGGTGAGATAGTGATAGGATGCCATGTGTTATGCCTTACCCTTACCCTTGCCTGAAGATACCGTAGCAGGTAACCTATTTCCATAGGAAGTAATGATTTAAAAGGGGCTCCTCTGTTGCAAATGCTCCTGTGACGGGAGCATCTGAGATGGCTAAGCTCTCAAGCCCCATATGCACACAGGACTCCCATATCTGGCTCTTGCACAGTGCCTCAAACACTTTTGCTGTTCCATACAGGTGGCAAGAGTGAATCCAGGCATGTCTGTGTGTGTGTGTACCTGCTTTGCTGTGGCAAGTCAGGCATTTAAATTTCAGAAGATGCCATGTTCCTGCCCTCACTGAAACAATCCTTACGATTGCATGCCGGTCTTTGAAATGTCTTCTGCAAAGCTTGTTCAGTTTTGCTAAGGATTCTGGGAGTTGGGTGTTTGACCACAACAGCTAGGCTTCTGGTTGTGATGGGGCCAATCTACATTGACATTTACGGAACATGAAGTGGCGGGCAGCGGGGAGAAATATTTTCGGAGCTAACCCTTGTGTTATGGTCCTGTATTTTTGCTTTTCCCAGCAAAGGCCCACCTGCGGAGAGCCATTGCTCATCATGAAGAAGCCTTGAAGGTTTGTGGCTTGTGCAAAAAGCTCCGGAATATTGAGGTGCTCCAGGAAATCCTGTCAGTTGCCCACAAGCGGTCCCTTCTCAAATATTCACAGCAGGAGCATGAAGATGACTTTTCGAGTTTGCTGCAGGCTCCAGATATCCTCCGTAAGTCCTTTATAGTCTGGGGTGCCCCAGAACCGAATCCCTTCCATATACTGTTTCTATTTTATCTGAAATCCCTGTCACGGAAAAAGGCAGGATTTAAATCAGCAGCAGCAGCAGCAGCAGCAAGCAGGAGCTTTAGCTCTTGAACTACTGGCTGAGAAGGGCATTGTCCAAATCTTGTGTCAGCCCAGGACCCACTAAGCAGGGGGAGGGGGAAGTTGTTGGCATACTAATTTTGATACGATACGATACCTCTTTATTGTCATTGTCCCATGCAGAACAACAAAATTGAAAATCCACATCAAACTTACAACAACAATCAACCTACCATCCAAAAAATGCATATCGACCCGCTACCCATCTCGCTTAATTTTGTTAGTTTACGTATTGTACTGCTTTTCAAATAAATGGCACCAGGGTGGTTTAGAAAAACTTTATCACAATCTCAGTTCAAAAAAACTGATCAAAAGAAACCCAAGCTTGTTTTGAAAACAACCAAAAAAAAATACTAAAAGAAAGGGATAATTCCCAACAATATGATAGGAAAAGCCATTGTTTTCAGCTTCATTATAAATGGCTTTGTTATTGGGTGACCTCTAATACTGTAGATAATAAATAAATGCCTCAACGTTGTGAGGAAGGGAACGAAACAAGCCTTCTGTGGAAGGGAGCTCCCAAGCTCCCAGGTAGCCTTGCTTCTTGTAGAATAAGAATAAGAATAATTTATTGTTGGCCAAGTACATTTTCCAACATACTTGGAATTTGTTTCGGCTACATTGCAATGTAAACATACACACACTGTTCCACTCACAATACAAATAAGGAAAGGAACCCACCCATAATTGACCTCCCCTTCAGCTACACGTCTACAAATTTATCAATTTATTGGCACAAGGGAAAAAACTGTTCCTGTGCCTGGCTGATTTTGTATATGAAGACCTGTAGCGACGTCCAGAAGCTGTTCTGTCTTCCTGACAAGGGGGAGGCTTAATCGGGGCCTTGTGTGCTGCTCTGCACTCCTTGCCAAAAATGTGGGATAAAAAAATAATAATACTAAGTTTTGTTTGGTTTTCTTATAGCTAAGGCAGACCATAAAATAGAAGCGGTTGCTCCTCTGTTCTCCAAGGTCAAAGTCAAAGACTTCTTTGAGAGGCTGGTATGTATGAAGCAACGTTGCCTGTTCCTGTTTGCTCGGGTGCCCCTCTGTAAGTTTGCTTCTAATGAAAGCAAATTCCTTTTCTCGTTAAAGGGAAATTCACTACGAGTCTGCAGTTAATAGAGCTCATTAAGGGAAGCTTTTCAAATTGCATACATTAAACTCCTTGCGACTAGCAATGGAGACTGTACTTCTGTGATCTGAATACAGAATTAGCTTTCTGTTCAGATGAGGCGCATCCTCGTCCCAAGTCAGGCTTATACCAGCTTAGCCAGACCTAGTCAGGATCTGTTGACTGTCAGGTGGGTTGAGGTACATGTCTGTTTAGTCTGAACTATAGATTTGTGTGTGTTATTAATGTGGATTAAGCTATTTGTGTTTACATGCACACCACCACGAACCACTTGGATTAAGAGGGGTAAAAAGTAAAATTTGCTTTTTCTCTTGGATACTCACTGACAGTCTGATGCAGACAGAGCATTTCCTGGTGCCTATTGTTAAGACATTAGGAACACCCCTCAGGCTTGAGCGCTCCTCTCCTGCTGCCCTTGGCCTTGTGTACACCTTCCTCTCAAAAACATAAAAGAACCTGCTGGATCTGGCCAAAGGCTCATCCGGTCCAGCATTTGGTTCTCACAGTGGCCAACTTTGGAAAGCCTGAAATAAGGACCTGAGCGCAACAGCACTCTCCCCACTTTCAGTTTCCGGGAACTGGTACATCCACAGCTTTAACTATGGCTTATTCATTATTGTTAATGTTAACTATATGGTTTAGCAAACCGGTCGGGAGAATGCGTAACATTGGACCTAATTGATCAAATGGCCATACATCTGTACCAGGCCTAATAAAAGATTATTTAGATTTTATTTATTAAATATATATCCTGCCCATCCTCCCAAAAGAGCTCGGGGCGGCATAAATGTCATAAAAATTGCAAGGACATTTCTAGGTAATATGAAAGAGGGGAGAAAAAGAGGGAGGGTGACCATGTGTAGTGAAGGCTGTTCCACTGGGGCTAGTGAAGCAATGCCCCACCAGCTTCAGTGTACCCTCAGCCAGCCTGCACCTGCCTGCCTTCTGACCAGGGCCGGCTCTAGGTATAGTCCCGGTGGTGCGGGGCGCCAGGGTGCTGGGCTGGCAGGTGGGGCGCTGTGCGGCAAAGCCGCGCGGAAGCCATACTGCGCGCTGCGAGGGCGCTGGAGCGATCTCTGCGCCTCAGCGCCAGGGCGCCCGACCTGCTCGAGACTGCCCTGCTTCTGACTTGACTTAACAGGGCCAGGGGGTGGTCTTGCCTGCCAGCTTTTCTCCTCCTCAGTCTCAGTGTTGCCCTCATAGAACTCAGCAGCAAGGAGGAGGCTGTTGGCAAGACTAGAATGAGTTGGCTCTGGCGCCACCTAGTGTTGGGCTCCCTGCCTTCTGCCCACCAGTCTCAATGGGCACCACCCACCATTGCCCCCACCCCACATGCAGTGGAGAGTTCCTATGCCTCACATTAACATTTGCAGATCACCGAGGATAATGGACCGTACTGCTCTTCCTCTTTCAGGGTCCGCTGACAGTCTTTTCAGCGAAGCAGAGGTGGACTGCTCCTCGCACTGTCCGTTTCCAGTGTGAAGCGGAGGGTCTGGGCTTTACCCTGAAAGGAGGCCCCCCAGTGCACGTTTACTGCCTGGATCCAGATTGCCCTGCATCAGTAAGTAGGACTCTCCCTATGCTGCCTTCCACTGGCTTTACAGGGCTCTGTGGGAAAGCTTCACGTTTGGTGTAGAGGGTATCGCGTTAATTTCAGTGAAATTTTCAGAGTTAAATATTAGCAAAAGCTGAACCTTCCCTCTCTTGCACAGTTGTTCGGTTTCCCCTTACAGCAGGGGTAGGAAGGCCTGAGGCAAAAAAAAATATCAAAAATCTGTTCTCCTGTACCTTGAGGTCTTGCTCACAACAGCAGGCCTGTGAAGTGGGTGGATCAATAGGGGCAGATTCTATGTCAGGTATGGACAAGGTGAAGTTGGGACACAGCCTTGGAAGGGGGTCAGAAATGGAAAGAGAAAGAGCAGCAGGTGGAGAGAAAAGGCTAGGTGTTCAAAAAGGAAACCATGTGAAGAAATAGCATCCCCGAGTCGTACGGTCTTACGAAGCTGCTTTTAGAATGAGTCAGCCCACTGTTACCCACTCTGATTGGTGGTGCAAGAGTGGGCCTGCAGTGCTCAGAGAGTAAGATGATGTTGAGGGTCACGTGTTTCCTGCCCCGGATACAGCATCTCGGGCATACCCTTCCTGGCTCCACTGCTTTGAATTCTTTTAGCTGGAGATTGAACTAAAGTTCTTCTGCATGCCAAGCATGTGCTCTTCCCATTGAGCCATGCCTGCTCCCAGAAGAGAAGGTAGGGTCAGTCTCTTTTGTGCAGATTTAGCAGTGTGGTCCTGGGCATGTTTACTCTCTTCAACGGGGCTTCCTTCCCAGTTTACATGTACATAGGATTGCATACCTGTGACTTTAATTATGCTTGTCCTTCACTGTGAGAGGCAGCATTCTCTGGGTTAGGCAGCACCTGACCACTCACATCCTGCTTGCCATATATGGGAAGAGGAGGAAATATTTCCAGAGGATGTGACCTGGGGCCCCTCTGGACAGGTGCTTTTCTTCTGGTATCTTCTGCGACATCTTTTTGACACAATAATGATGCACTACGGTAGTAGTGGACTTAACCTGCTTCAGCAGTTCTGCAATACTTCTCCAATGCTACCACATTATTGCTGTCTGGAGGACCAAACAAAAAACCCAGAAAATTTGTTATATTTGACACAGAATTTTATCAGGAAATTACAGAATCTGTAATGAAATGAAGCCCCAAAAGATTTGCATGCGCAAACAGAATTGAAAATAGGATTGTGTATGGCTTTCCTGATAGCATCATGAAGCATCAAAGATATACGCAATAAAAAGGATGTCCAGAGGGGCCCGTGTTACTTTCTGCCCAATCTCAGCTGATACTAAGATGCACCCAATGATCCTAAGTTGGCAGGTCTGAAAGAAGGAGACTGTGTCGTTTCCATTGAAGGCGTGGATTGCAAATGGCTGGGAGTGAGTGAGGTCTTGGAAAAACTGAGAAACGTCAGCAGGCAGGAGATTGAGATCCAGGTCATCAGCTGCCAAGATAACACAGTGTCTATGGTAAGTAAAGAGTTAACTCTCAAATATGAGCTGGTAATCTACAACAAAACGTTGCCACATGGAGTGCTCTTGTTCAAGGCACTAGGCAGCCATTCCCTTTCTAAGGATACTCCATTCCATTCTCCTTCTTGCTCTCCCACAAAAAAATGCCTGACAGCATTCCATGCCCACTGAATATGCTGTCTGGGCGAGGAGCTATGGTTGTTTCCCTCTAAAGTTTTTTTTCTTCTATTCTGTTGACTTTGTGTTGGTTTTGGATGTTTTCTAAATCTAGGAACTAGGGAAAGGATTTCACCTTTTCTCCACAGTCTCCATGCTAACTAGACTAGTATTAAATTTTTATTTTTCCAAAGTTGCTGCTAATGATCTGTCCAAGTATATGTTTCAGGGATTTAATGGTAAGCATACAGCCCTTTTCAAAAGCAGGCAGCCCTGGACAAATTGCCTTCTTACAAAAACGTGCTTCCCCGTATGAGCCTTTCCAAACCTAACAAGCAAAGTTCAGTGGTCTAGATTGGCCTGTGTCCATCATGGAATATAATTAATGCTGAAGAATGGCAAAGTCTGTCTCAGCAAATGGTTCACACACTGCATGCCCTTTGTTGTCTTCCAAATGTTGACGCATCGTGGATGACTGATTATTAATATTTTTAATGCTCTTTCCCTCCTAGCATAACAAAAGTGCAACTTATTCTGCGGGAATGCAGAAAACATACTCTCTGATTTGTTTGGCTATGGAAGAAGATAAAATAGATAAGACCAAGAAGGTGGCTCCTAAACTTTCCTTTTTGAGTTGGGGAACGAAGAACAGAAAAAAAGCAGCCAGTACACTCTGCCTGCCTTCCGCTGTGCCTGGAAGCACCCCAACCAAGAAGAAACTTGTCTCGCCTTTCACACTCCTGAGTACGGACAGCTCCTTGTACTAGGACTTGAAAAGAGAGGCTTCTTCTTGCTGGAAAGGTTCCCTGAATGCATGTGCCATAAATCTGAAATGTGGCCCTTTTGTGAATCTGGAGTAAGCCCAGAGTTATGGCACTGCCAGCTCATATTTGGCCCCACCCTACATGGTTTTTAAGGATCCTGCGCTGCCATTGTTGGAGAAGCACAGCATTGTCATCAGGAGAGATTTGGGAGTCCTTTCGCTTGAAAAGAAAATGACGTATGTTGCTGCCAGACTACATGTGAGATTCCTGTCTGGGTTTCTGTCCTAGTTATTATTTGTGCTGCAAAACTATAGACAAAGTTGTTTATAGCATGCAGTATATGCTTCAAAGACTTATGAAGGATTTTTTAAAAAAATGTCATTGTATATAGCAGGGACAAGTTCATGACATGATACCGGTGATGAACAGCAATTTTAAACAAAGGCTGATTGAATGTACCCTTTAGACTGGCAGACAAAGGAAAATTGCTTGCAAAAATGCCAGGGTTAGGGGCAGCTCTCCTGTCGCTGTACATTGGAGCCATTGAAGTCCAGCAAAGATTACAGAGGAGACTGATGTGGTGGGAGCCTGTGGCCCTCCAGATAATCTCTGACCATAATCCCTAATCACTGGCCAAGCTGGTGGAAACAGCTGGAGGGCCTCCAAATACCAGGGGTGCAGCAGGTTCCCCCATCCCTTGTTTAAGTTAATATTAAGGATTAAAAATATCACACCCAGAAAGAGCCAAACATAATTTAAACTGCTTTTTTGAAGGTTTGCATGGTGTCAAGGCCTTGACAAAGAGCGACTGAATACTCCTCATCCCACTGATGAAGAACATCAAGTCACTTTGGTGCCCTTTGTGGCTTAAGGGAGCAGCTTTTTGTGGCTTCACCAGCAGTGCTGCATGAAATTCTCAAAGGCCCCAAGGAACCAACATTACTGACTCCACCCAGGCTTGGTGCCCTTGGCATTCCTGTGCCACAGTAGCCCCTGCTGTTGCCTTCCTTCCCTGGGCCACCATTTAAAACCACTGCTCCTGTCAGTTCAGGGCAGCTGCTGAGCTGCCATTTGCACTCTACAATGCCCCAAAGGTTCAGAGCATTGTGGGAAACAAAAATGGCAGCAGTCCAGTGCCAATGAGAGTGAGTGCACCAGCCACTTCTAGGGCTTGTCACTTTAGGAGGGGGACTCATCTGAGAACACTTTGTCAAAGGTCCCCTCAAACTTGGGAGATGGTCTCAGTTATGAACATAACTGAATAAAAGCCTGCTGGATCAGGCCAATGGCCCATCTGGTCCAGCATCCTGTTCTCACAGTTGCTTGTGGGAAACCAGCAAGCAGGATTCAAACACAAGAGGCTTCTCCCCTCCTGTGGTTTCTAGCAACTGGCAATCAGAAGCATTGCTGCCTCCAACTGTGGAGGGCAGAGCATATCTGTTGTGGCTAGCAACCATTGATAGCCCTCCCTTCCATGAAGTTACATGAATTTAAACCAGTGGTGGGGGACCTCTGGCCCTCCAGATGTGGTTGGAGTCCAACATTACAGCGCCACCACAGGATAGACCCACAGCAATGCATCTTCCATGGTGCTGCTATGTAATGTGCAGAGGGCAATGAGTATACCTTTCACCAAAAAGGTTTAGCAGTCCTAATATTTCAGAATTGCATGATATGCTGTACGTAGGTTCTTTAACTCTGTGAAGCCGAATAATAATAACTGTAAATATGGCAATTTGTGGTGGCTTTTTAAGACTATCTGGGTTATATATTGCTACAGATGTTAAAGATAGGGAGGGGCAATAAAAAAAATCGCTTTTGGCCTGAATCAAGCTCACACCATTGTAAAAATGTATAGTTCAGTTACAGCAGAGCTAGTGATCTTCCAGATTGTGTTGGAATCCAGCATCAGAACCAGTTAGTAGGCCGCAACATCTGGAAGGTCACAGCCCCTACCCCAAGCTGCAGCTTCCATAGTGCCACTGTATTTGGAGTAATATTCCAAAGTGCTTCCAGTGTAATTAACAGTGCCTTAAAGAGAAATGTAGGGATTCATCAGTGACTTAGGAACTCAGCCAGCTGGTAAATGTGATCTCTTCCCCACCCCGTAATTTTGTGTTTCATTGCTGCTATAACTTCTGTTCATTGTAAAGTTGCAGGTTGCTAACACGGTTGTGTTAGACTGAAATATTGTCTACAGGGTAGATCTTACAATGTTTGGTCAATACAGATTAAGTGGATGAAATCCTAACTCCATCTGAGCTCCTGCTTTGGGTTGTGCTGGAGTTGAGATTGCTTCTGCTGATTTGAAATTCAAGTGGAAAGTTTTTGGAAAGTCTGGACCACTAACTTTGTATTAACTCATGATTCTTCTTAGGCTTTTGTGTTAATACATGGTAGGGTGTAAATATATAAATTTTAAAAGATTTTATTTAAGAATGAGTCCTGCAGGTGAATTCTGCTGAGGAACAACCTATTTTTCATTTGAATATGAACAGTATGATACAGTTTCAATTCTGATTGACTGTTGACATTTGTTTAGAATGCAGATTTAAAACAACTTGCTTCATAATGATCCTTCTGTGAAAGGAAAAATCATAAATAGCAGCTGCTGCTATTGTTTTTTGTTGTTGTGCAATATCTGAATTAACACTGTGGAATCAATCTGTCCATTAATAAAATATGTGTAGCAAGTCATGCAGCGAATCTTCCGATTATGTCATTATATTACATATAGCAACACAGACAGTATAATACTTGCATTTCTACTTTTTTAATATATCATTTTGCTTTCTAAATTGTTGAAAAACTGTATGGTATATTTGGATATATTGTGTTAATTTTACAATGTTGCACAGTTGCTGTTCTTCAATCTAGCTCAATATCATCTTCCATGATTAATAGCACCTCTCTAGGGTCTCTGGCAGAGGTATTTCCCATCGCCTGTTGCCTGGTCCTTTTAAAGGGAGATGCCAGATTTGGCAGAGCATCTGCTTTGCAGGTATGGTTGGGTGAGACCCCTGCCTGAAACCCTGGAGAGCTGCTCCCACTTAGTGTAGATAATACCAAGCTAGATTGACTGCTCCTCTGACTCAGTTTAAAGCAGTTTCCCCTGTTCCTAACCTGGGACCTTAAGCATAAGGAATAGGTGCACAGCCACTGAGCTAAGACTCCCTCTTCTTTAAGCTGCAAGAGCCAATAAAGGATCAGGGTGAGGTGGTGGTGGAAATGTATGAAAACAGGGGAACATGCTTCCTCCAAGTCAAATTCCCTTCTTTCACCCACTCTCCTGTGTCCCCTCTTGCATAATAGGGAAATAGTTTTGTTCAAGCATTCTTGCTCCACTTCCCCCTTGCATATTTTCACTCCATATCAAGACAGGGACACAGAAGCAAAAGAAATGTCACACAGCCCTCCTGGCTATTATTATTATTTTGCCTAGTGCTACAATTCATTCTCAGATCTGCTGCTTCTCCAAAGCCTTTCCAAGATCACTAGGATGTGTTAAGAGTTACAGGTTAGCCTTATGTGTCCAGATCCTTACTTAAATAAATAATACTTTGGGTTTAAAATCTTCATAACCCCACTATGTGAAAAAGGAGCAGCATAGCTGTTTCACAAATTGTGATAAAGATTTTGATAGATTAGGAAGTAAGACTTTAACTTCATTAGCAGGAACAGCCCTTGCACTTAATTACTCATGTTCTTGGTTTCCTTAATCTAATGGAACAGGCCAACCATTTAAAATAATTAACTGGACATATAGACTGGAGAACAATAAATGAAGGCATCTAAGTAGACAGAAAGCAGAAAAATATACAAGTGGGAAAAGAAACACCAGAAAGAAGGCATATACTTCAGACAATCAAATAACACCAACACAGCCACCACTTTTCCTGCTTTTGCAAGAAGTCCTAACTACCGTACCAATGGCAATCTAATCATTATATTTGAGGCTCCAGTAACTCATATCTGTAGAATATGGGAATCTGCATCCCCATAAAATTGCATTGCTATGGAAATACAGCCTCTTTGTATTTGAACTACAGTAATGTTTCGCAACAACTGTGATTAAATTATTTTCATCCTACAACCTCCACTGTTTGAGAGATTAGTATGCGCACCCACACTTCAGTGAGGAGTTCACAGGGAGGCCCCAGGAGGGCTCCTAAATTGCCCCAGAAGCACCGCAGCAAAAAAGTTGCAGCTCAGTAATAGCACACATGAGATCTGCGTTCAGAAGTTATCCGGTTTGATCCTGGCTTCTCTTCGCAAGCAATGGGGAGCCTGCAGCATTCAAGATGTTGCTGGCCCACAACTCAACTCCTCTCTTAACTACTGGCCACAATGGAAGGCCCAATCCATGTCCTAATAGGACTTGAAAAGAGTCGCAGACTGAAGCCATGGGCTGAGCTGCTGCCGGTCAGTTGCTTAAATGGAGGCAGCAAAGAGAACCCCTTGCTTTGCAGCTCAGATTAAACTAACCAAAGCCACAACACCCCAATGATTAATTACAATGCTAGATGTATGTGTGGTTTGTTGTTGTTTTTATATAAAAAATAAACATTCTAGAAGGCAGGCATTCAGAAATACTTTTTAAAAAATCTCCAGGGTTGCAGAGATACATGCAATGTACGTTTACAAAATAGATACTTGCATTCCAAATGTTATTCTGCCAACATCGAAAGCAATCAAAGCCCTGTGGCACCTAGAAAACTGACGTATTTGTCACTGAGTGTTTGTAGGGCAAGGTCTAGTTCATCCATGATTCAACATGTAACACATACTGTATCAATCAAGTTTGCTGGGAAAGTATCTGATCATTGATCTATGTCCTAAATCCCTAAGGCTTTAGTCATAGACAAAACTTTTTTCTCTTTAATGACCACAGCTGAACTTCCTGGAGAAGTCTGTGTGCCTGAGGGCACCTTTGTTATCTTTCAGTGCAAGACAAGACTGCCTTAATGATTTTGCCCTTCTGATGACTCATGAGAAGACCTGATGGCAAGAAACTTGAATGTCCTTCCTGCTTCTGCATGTCTCAGCACTTTGGATTGCAAAAGGTTGCTTTTGAACCCCCAGAGAACTTCCTAGCACTGATGTTTGAATGATAACCCCAAGAGCCCACCTGTAGTGCTCTGCTACACCTAACAGAAGGCTTGGTTTAGAAGGTGCTAGTGCAACATTAAAACAGTGAAGTTGGAGCAGCTGCTTCACCATGGAAAGCAGGCATAGGGAATCTCAGGCCTCTCTGGCTCTCAGCATTCTGCCCCCACATCTACACCTCTCCCCAACCCTCCTCCTCCCCTTACCTGGATTGCTTTTGCCTGGCTAGAACATGGACTTCAACTGCGATAATACCACTTGCTTGCCTGGATAGAAGATGTCAAGAGAGATCTGTGTGCACAGAACCCTCTGACTTCTATAGCTTAATGTACAAAGCCAAGTCATATCCATTGTTCCACTAACTTACCCCTGGGAAGGGCGACTGGTGCTATTGTCCTTGATAGCATACTGTAAGAGAAGCCACCAAGATTCAATAAAGGTATCCGCTCTGAAGACTCCTCAACCAAGTTTATTCTGTTGCATCCGTTTCTCTAAAATATCATACTTTTAAACTTCAAACATGAAATGCAGGCTGTATTTCCAATAGTTGCAGCTGCTCTGAGAATAGGTTGCAGAGCAGATTTAAGGGGAGGATGGAATGATGTGAGACAATGCCAGAAATCTCTTGGAAAATTCTGGTCTGAATGGCTTCACATCTGGAAATAGGCACCATGTGTGGTAGAAGGTCCCAAACAAACAGCAATCCCACTAAAAGGTTCTGGATTTGGAAGCGTCCCCATGTTCCCCAGTTTAAGAGGAGTCAAGGGCCACCTCAGGGCCACTTTCCGCAGATTCCCAGACCTAGCTGAGATGGACCTCTATGGGTCTTTGTCCCACATGGCCTTTGAGGACCCTTCAAGGATTGTTTTCCCCAAGTCCACTTCCCACATTTCTTTCAATACAGCAGTAGAATCACAGATCAACAACCACAAAAATCCCTATAGTTCATAGAAATTATTTCCTTCAGATTAAATCAATGAAATTTAGAACAGATCACCTGTGGTTCTTGTGCCTAGAACTTGCAAAACATTTAGTGATTATTTTATTTTTATTCATAAAAGCCATACACCATATTTTAAAGAATTACATAAGGGTCTTCGTCCAAATATCAATTGGGGGGGCATTGGGGGGAGTGTAATAGGAGGAGAGAGAATGAACAAGTACAGTCACATGTATTGAGACTTGGTTTTAGATGAGGTGGAACTAAAGGTGTAAGTGAAAATAGCAAAAAAAAAGTAAGCCATTTTAGTGAAATTTTCAAGTTAACCAAAAGACCCTCAAAAGTGATGAAAAGCAATACTGAACTGAATCAGTTAACTTGTTAGAGGAGACAGACTGTGTCGGCAGCCTATAGACTAAGAGTTTGTCCAATTTGTGTCCCTGTGATGAAGACATGGGAGCACCCAACCCCAAAGTATCTGCTCCAGAGGGTTGGGGGACCTCCTGGAGCAGATCTGGAGGCCACACAGGAAGAATAACTGAAAACTGCATCCTTCCCCCATTCAGCTACTAGATGCCTTCCATCAACAAAGGACCTCTAATTGGAAAACACAATTAATTAACAAAACAACTTTTTTTTTTGCTTGTCTAGAATTGAGTGCTTGTAATGGCAAATACTGTGCAAGGGACAGGAACCAAATTAGTGGACTCATCCATAGCCAAAATGCAGGAACATCCACAGGGGATGTCTTTAAAATGGAACTGCAGGCAGTAAAAAAAGTCAAGAGAGATGCATAACTTTCCATTTGTCCTCCCAGGCGTCCACTTCTCTGAAGAGAACCAAACAGCAGGCTGGGAGCCTTGCCCGGAAGGGCCTGGTTATAACCTTTGAGTTTCAGGAAAACATGACTCCACCGAAAGGCACGCCACCGGCAGGTGAGGAAGTCTGAGTCAGGCACCCTTTTAAACTCTGACACTCCTACGTGTTTCAGGTTGGCAGCATCCCAGGTGCCTGGCAGAAAAGTGATCTTCAGGTTGCACCAAAACAGCCGGCTTGCAAACATGTCACCTGAAACAAGATGAGGTACGCGAAAGCAACCTGGCAGCTGGTCAGGGCAGGTGAGGATGAAAGCTGATGCAACAGCAATAAATAAGGCTTCACAGACTTGCGATCAACTGGGGGGGGGGCCGTTTCATAGCACCACTTGCGAGAATATATTTCCCCAGGCAATTGTGACAGCAGGAGCCTTGATCTGATGAGTCATCTGAGGCAACCACAGCAATGGTTCTTCTTAAGTCGCTTGTCCCTATTGCAGAAAACGGCAGCTCGACTGCTGGCTTCATGTTTGCAAAAGTCAGGCCAGGCAGTACTTCACTCTCCAGAGGCTTGGACCCCGTCAGTGGTTTCCCCCCAGTCATTACAAAATAAACAAAACCGAAGCTTCTTGCAAAAAGGGTGCGTGAATGGCAGCCAAAAATAATTGAGAACTCACTTAAGCATTTGTGAGCAGAGCGCTTCTCCGTCTAACCCTAACCCCAACGTTCAGGGCATTTCATCCTATACTAGGAGAGTTTTATT
Source organism: Zootoca vivipara (assembly GCF_965207765.1). Taxonomy (NCBI): domain Eukaryota; kingdom Metazoa; phylum Chordata; class Lepidosauria; order Squamata; family Lacertidae; genus Zootoca; species Zootoca vivipara. The sequence goes on from NC_142589.1 coordinate 25,205,900, forward strand.
TTAAGTGAGTGCTTTGATTTGTCCAAGGAAAAGTAGCCAAGATCCAAATAGCTGCTCCAGGTGGAATTTTTGTAATCTCATTTGCTCTTTTGACCTGCAAACTGCTTTTGTGAACCCCCCACAATTCCAGGGGAAGCTTGTTATGGGAAATGGAAGTTGATATTTGAAAAATGATATAAAGCCTCCTTAGGCACGTGGGACCAGCTGCAGTTCTTAGAATCCTGGCCGTGCTACTTATGTGTTACAGATACAAGGCTTACATCAGGTAACTTCAGACAAAAGTTGACAACTGTCTGCCATGGCAGTAACAAGCAAGGCCACTATCCAAATCCAAAATGTGTTTGTGACGCTGTTCAGGACAGGCATGCAGGCTACATGGAGGTTTTTACTATGTTTATAACCCACCTTTGTCCTTTGAGCAAGGAGCTTGAGGTGGTGTACATGGTTCACTTCCACCTTCTCAACCAGGTGAGGTTACTTTGCCTGTGCAAAAAACGCATGGATTTGTTGGGCTAGAGCGTGTCCAACTACTTGCTCAAGCTCCTGGACGGATGCATTGCAAAGCTGGTGGAGGTTTTGAAACCGTTCCAGGAGAAGCAAAGCTTTTGTTTTCCCAACTCCCGGAATCTGCTGAACTGTTTGGAATACAGAAGCCTCTAAGAGCTGGGGACATTTCTTAGCCAAAAAGGGGTTGCTGGCTTGATCTTTAGTTTGCTCCTGCACCTGGAACAGACAACAAGGAGAGTCTGAGCACCCTCTAGTGGCTTTTAGTGTTAATCATTTCATTCTGTTACATGTTTCCCGCCTCTCCCTAGTACTGTAGTAGTGTTGATCCTGCCTTCTAGAAAAGGAGTTAACCCTTTTTCTGTATGCTCTGCTCCTCTGCTGACTGAGAAAATGAATAAAATTAAAAAGCAAAGATCACCAGCATTGTAAACACACTGTAGAGCCTCAATAGAAACAGATACACAATATTAAAGGTGGCATAAAATCATAGAATTGGAAGGGACTCCAAGGGTCATCTATTCCAACTCCTTGCAATGCAGGAATCTCAACTAGATCACACATAACAAATGACTATTGCTTAAAAACCTCTTCCACAATCTCTCGTGAGTCCGTTCCACTGTTGAATAACTCTTAATGTTGGAAAGGTATTCCTGATGTTTAATCAGAACCTCCTTTATTGTAACTTAAATTCATTGGTTCGGGTCCTAGCCTCTAGAGCCGGAGAAAACAAGCTTGCTCCATCCCTCCATGTGAAAGCCCTTTAAATATTTGTAGATCTTTACCAGACTAAACATATCCAATTCCCTCAACTGTTCCTCATAAGACTTGGTTTCCAGACCCTTTATTATTTTGGTTGCTTTCCTCCGCACACATTCCAGCTTGTCAATATGCTTCTCCAGTTGTGCCCAGAATTGGACACAGTACTCCAGGTGTGGCCTGACCAAGGCAGAAGAGAGTGGTACTATTACTTCCTTTGATCGGACACTATACACTGTTTGCTGCAGCATCACACTGTTGACTCATGTTAAGCTTGTGGTCTACTAAGACCTCAAGATCCTTTTCACATGTACTACTGGAAAGTCATGGATCCTCTGTCTTATGTTTGTACAGCTGGTTCTTCTTGTCTAAGTGCAGAAACTTACATTTGTCCCTACTGAAATTCATTATTACCAGCTTCTCTCCAAGGACTTTGTCAAAAGTCTTGACTGAAATTAAGATACACTAGGTCCACAGCATCCCCCCGACTCACCAAGCTCTATCAAAAGAAGAAATGAGATTCATCTGGCATGACTTGTTTTCGAGGAACCCATGTTGGTCTTAGTAATCACAGCATCCTTTTCTAAGTTCTCACAGTCTAATTGTTTAATTATCTGTTCCCTCTTCATTTCATTCCCCATTTGCTACCCATGTCCAACGTAATATGCCTGACATGTGCACAATTCCACTCATTTGGCAGTATAAACAGCTCCTGAAGGGACTTACCAGCTGGATAATAAGCTGTGCTGCCTCTTCTTGGCTTGCCACTGGAAGTAACGTCATCCCAAGTTCCAGGACAACAAATTTTTGCACTGCTGGAAAATACTGATTGCTTATTTGGGTTTTTTCAACTATAACAATTCCTTGGAGATTGCAAGCCTTAAACAGTAAAGAAGAATTAGATGGAACAAAGCTATTAGTGGTATCCAAAGTGACATGGAAATGTGCTTTGATCTGTATGTTCAGTTTCTAATCAAGCCTCTGCTTCTGTTCATGTTCCATCTTTGCTCAGCAGGGATGAGGGGGACCTGGCTGCTGACAAGCTTTTATTTATCATCCTAAAGGTTGAACTTATTTAAAAGACGATGGCTGCCACTTCTGTTCTAATTCAAGTTCTGCTCCTGAGCCTGATACACCCAACACCATCAATGACCACTGTGTCATACTCAGCATCTTGTTTCTTACAGTGGCTAACGCGCTATCTCAGGTTATGAAGAAATCAAAAAGATAAGGCATTTCCTGGTATGGAGATAATGTGAAAAGCTTCCCCTACTAATAATATGTGTATCAGGCAGTTTTTAAAAGGTGAGAATAAAATTAAAACAGAAAATGAAGATAGCAATCCCGGGGACGAACCCCAGGTTTTCTGAAACAAGACAGATAAAGATAAAACTACATGAAAGGGTTGTTTTCTAGCTATATTTAGCATCAGATATAGTACCATCAGTGTGCGAAGAGTAGAAGAGAGGTCTCTATCCTTGAACTGTGTTAAAATTGCCCTGACATTCTTGTTGATGGAAGTTCTATAAATGGGGAGTCAGGCGAACACCAGCTATTTCAGGCAGCACTTACGTTTCTAAAGCGAACAAGTCTCCTTTTGAAGCCATTTCCTGCAACCAGGTCTGCTTCAGAAATATAAAGGACACAGGATCTGTTTGAAAGATGGAAGTCTACGACTCCCAGGCCATCTTCTAGAATTAGTTTAACTTTTCCTTGAAATAAGAGATACAAGAAGATTTTAGTAACGGGATAACAGAGTATCCAATATGAATTCAGGTGAAACCTTGTTTACTTATTCGATATTAATATTTATTTATAAAAAGTTCCATTAATTTCAATAAAACTTACTCCCACTTATATTTAGTGCTATAGCCTCTCATGGCAAGTGCACTTCACAAAAGATCAAAACTGACTTTAAAAATCTGGCTTAAAACATTATATTCTAACTCCCTATCCAGAGCTTGTATTTTAATTACATTTTCACAAATGTTATGTTTTCTATTGATACATTTACCTTGTATCCCCTGAGCAACCAGAGAGCCTTTCCATTTTTCATGGCCAATCACATGCCCATAAGGGACACTAACGGCTCCTAGTCGAACAGGAGTGCCTTCATTTGCCATCACTGACCTCCTTCGTTTTGTAAACACCTGTCATAAAACACAACACACAGGAAAAATAAGGCAACAAGGAATTATTCACGAGATGCAGAAACATTGCATATCTGCACTGGGCTATTGGGTTAATAAACAAATCACCTGCCAGAGGTTTTTATTTCTTTCTGGTATATACTCCATTTGTAAAGCCCTGCATAGCACAATTTTGGACACAAAAAATAGGAATGTGTAAACCAAGGGTCACCAACCCAAGTGCCTACAATGGCATTTATTGGCACCACCAAGCAGAGGTTCCAGATGTTGTTTTCTTTTTAAAAAATAGTATCTAGCCCCCACCACCGGCGCCACAGAAAGTAAGTTACAAAGCAAATGTGCAGGTACCCCTCCAATTGATTTTGTGAGAGTAGGAAACCTGGCTGTTCCTGTCTGCTTATGAGAGAGGTCTGAGCTGCAATTAGTATCCATGTTATTTCTCAAGAGCTGCTGCTTTTAACCTCCCTTCAACACACTTTCTTATATTCTAGCCAGAAATTTGTCAGGTCGAGCAGTTTTTAAAATATGGAAATACAGCTATATGAAAAGCTTCACCATGACTGCGCTTTCTCCAAATTTGTATGATGCCATGGCCTCCCTCCTACATGGTGGCTGTGTTGTTAGGCCACATACCTCATAGCAGCTGTCCTGTGACTATTCTCCTCTCCCACTCCCTCCGAACCATGCTGCCATTTTTCAAAATGTGCACCCTACTTGTCCAGTAAAGGTCGGGACCAGTGCCGAATTTACATATGAGCTAATCAAGCTATAGCTTAGGATCCCACTCTCTTGGGGATCCCCAAAAAAATTAAAGGGAAAAAAACTAGATGTACAATGCCAAAATGTACGATGAAAAACAAATAAAATAAAACCTACATACAGCAACAGGGTTTTGTGTCGTGTAGGCTCCTATGGTGTAAATCAGGCATCCCCAAACTCGGCCATCCAGATTTTTGGGACTACAATTCCCATCATCCCTGACCACTGGTCCTGTTAGCTAGGGATGATGGGAGTTGTAGTCCCAAAACATCTGGAGGGTTAGTTTGGGGATGCCTGATGTAAATAATGGGCCCCGTCTGCCATTTGCATCTAAAGCCGTTTGCACTTAGGTATTATGTGCAAATGGCTTTAGGTACCTATTAGGTCCATAAATTACCATGTAGCATATATTCAACACAAAAAACAGCGACAATTTGTTCTTGACAAAGGACAGCTGGAAATATATAGGGTCCCATTACCTTCAGTAGCTTAGGGCCTCAAATCTAAATCCAGCCCTGGTTGGGAGACCCTTGCTTTAAGGCAGGAGAGAGATCACGCCACGCACAGGGCTGAAAATACAGGCGCCCACCCAGCAACAGCCACACGTTAGGAAGAAGGCAGGAAACTGCTGCATCAGGCCATACAGCCTGGCTTCCTTACGGTTGCAGTGGCCAACCAGATGCCTATGCGAAGCCAGAAAGCAGGGGAGCCTCAGCTGCTGCCGCCTCCCTGGGTGTGCTTGTCCGGCTTCTGCCTCCTTTCCTGGTGCCCTTCCTTCTCCCTCACTGGCACCTAGTGCTCCTTAGAGGTTGCTTTCTGCAAAGGCTACTACCATGCAATAAATGAGGGTGGGTGGGGTGAAGTTAAAGAACCTTCCCTTCTCCCTGCAAAACCCACCCAATCCCCGCCAGCTCCGCTTCCAGAGAGAGAAAGACAGACAAACGCGCCCCAACTTTGAGCAGAGCGCGCGTTCTGCGCCTGACGGACACCGGGCCAACCAGCCAATCGTAACTCAAAGCTCCGCCCTTTCCCCTCCCCGCCGATCAAAACACAAAACGAAAAGGTGCGCGCGAGCGAGCGACGAAAGGAGTGGGCGGTGCTTCTCTTTCAACGGCTGCCCGGTTGCTAAGGGGAAGGCGGTAGCAGTAAAGCGAGCGGCGATTGGTGGAAGTGGAAGGCCGTGGCCAATCGCTGCGCGGCTTGTTCCGGCGTGGTTGCGAGAGGGGAAGCGTCTCTGCTGCCCGGGCGGAATCGCTTCTTTCTCCCCGCTCCCAGGCGGGGCGGCGGCGGCGGGGGCGAAGACTCTCTCTCGCCGTCCTTTTCTGCGTACGCTGCTCAACCCTCTTCCGCACACATGGCGCTTCGCTTCAGGAGCGGCCGGAGGGGCCAGTTCGTGAGTATCAGGGCCGGGGTCGTGGTGGTGGTTCGGGGAAGGGAAACTACCCCCAGTGCCTCCTCCCCCCGTATCTTGTCAGGGGCGCCGGTTGTCATGGCGACCGAGAAACTCTTCCACTGCCACTCTCGGCGTCCCACTGGAAAACTTGCCAGAAGCGGGAGAGAAGAGGAAAGCCTTGCATACTTAGTCATGTCCCTGTTCTGCGTCTTCGGGACATGCCAGTAACCTAAAAATAAGTCTAGAAACAAGACATTTTGCTCTAGAAAAGGACATTCTCATGCGAATAGTGTAAATTTTTTAGGCATGAAGTTTCTTTACGTAGAGTCATGTATATTGAAGCCACCTCGTCCACCATTGCCTTCTGTGACTTGTGGTGGTGCTTCAGGGACTCAGGCAAAGTTACCCCCCAGTCTTTGCTGCTTCGGGCTCCGCTTAACTGGAGAGTCCCCCCGGAGGACTTCCTGCATGCAAAGCGATACTGCAAGTTGGATGGCTCCTTCCCCACACTGAGTGGACATCCGTGTCAAGCTGTGACTGTTGTTGCAGCATTTTCAGGACAATCATTCTGTTTAATCTTGTTCATCCAAGATCAATATACAACTGAACATTGCTGGTGTTAACTTTACCATGCCTGAAGAGCCATGCATATAAATATATGTGCTTCCTATGAATAGTGAACTGAAAAAAATTCAATGTTTTTATTTTAAAAATATTGTTACAGAATCGTAATATTTATTCATTCCTAGGGTTTAGGCCAGGGGGATTTCCCCAGATCTATAACAATATTAATAAGCAATCCAGCATAAGAAACTAGCAACACAGGGTGCAAAGTACACACCACAGATAACTGCTTTGTGGCGTTAATTGCAACTTTTTGAATATTTGACCAGTATTGCATCAGTTGCCAGGAATTGTGGGTTTATATCTGTTGCATGTTATCTGGGGGAAGCAAAATGGGCAAGACACATAATGTTCACAGTATATTATCAGGAGGACCATGGGAATTGTCCTGTTGTGGCACCACTGTAGTCCATGTTCTGATATCTTCCAGACTGCCTTAATACAATGTGCCCTGCATGGGGCTGCCGTTGAAAACAACTCAGAAACTTAAACTGTTCCAAATAGGAGTAGCCAAATTACTGGATGGGGTCCTGTTTAGAACTCGTATAACTCCTGTTTTAAAAGAGCTGCACTGGTTGCCAGGTTGCTTCCATCCCAGTTTAAGGTTATCACGCTAGTGTTTAAAAGCCCTAAACAACATAGCCCACAAATATCTGAAAGACCACTAAGGTACAGACCCTCTCAGGTGTTAAGAGGGGCTCATCTTGGTAGTTCCACCACCCCAGAGGTTCTCTTGGTAGTTCCATCACACTCAGAGGTTCAAGGTTGTGTGTAACTGGGGAGAGCGCATTATCTGTGTCAGCCCATAAGCTGTCAAATTTCCTCCCCACAGAGGTACGGTATGTCTGGCACCTTCATGGCACAACTTTCATGGTATACTAAAGACACAACTCTTTACCCAGATGTTTGACTTTTGAGATATAGCTTCCTAAGACACAACCTAGTAGTGACTGCAATTTGTTTTAAGTTGCTTTTAATACTGTATTTTATATTGCTTCTGGTGAAGGGTGGGTAATAAATATAATACAGTAGCAATAACTATGGTTTATTTTAACATGCAAGTGAGCCCTATTCTTGTGCATACTTACTCAGAAGTATTTGATGTAAGGCTGTATAATTTTGCAGTTTTATGGGAGCGGGCGCAGGGAACAGAATATGCTTCTGTAAATGGCCTTCAAAAATAGAAATGCCTATAGCTCACTGCCCTGCTAGTTAGAAGTGGCTGTCTCCTTTCAATAAATGAAAGCTTTAGTTGCTATCCTGAAAAACAAACAAACAAACATTTAAATCCAGCAGCTGTACTCAGCAGCATGGATTTCAGGTGGTTAAATATTTCATATGAAACATGTCAAGTGCTCTGTCTCTAAGGATCTAATGAACTCTCCAGCCAGCTTTGTTCACCCCAGAAGATTTCAGGCTTGTTTTCCTTTCATAGTAGTTTCCCAAGAGGAGTTTCAAACCAATTTGTAATATAGCATAGTGGTATTCTTTTTAAAAATGAAGTAAAATTATATATATAACTAGGTGCACCAAATCCTCTTTGGATTCTATGCACATACTTAAAAGTATAAAATTAATGAGACCTAATAGTGCAATTCTTTGCATATTTACTTAGCAGTTAAGTACCACTATTTTCAAAGGAACTTTCTTCCAAGTACTGTAAATACAGACAGGACTGCAACATTTGTTCCAAATACATGTATTTTGTACTTCATTGTTCAGTTGCCATGCTGCAATATTGAATGCTCCTGTTATTTAGTGCTATGTCCCTGGATCCAATACATACATTAGTTTGCATGTAATTGCTCTTCCCTTTTGTGTTGTTTCTAGTCATTGTGCATACTTAGTTTTGTGTTTCTCCATTGTGTTTGGTCAGTCATTGCCAACTAACTTTATTTTAAATTGTCTAGAAACATATAGCTCATGGCCTGATCCCTGCAGCTACCATAGCACCTAAAGCTGCCGTCCCCCGCACCCCTCCCCCTCGTAGTCCAAACCCTTCTCCAGAAAGGCCCAGGTAGGTCTTAATGTTTTTCATCTCTTGATTACCAGTCATTGCATAGAATATATATAGATATATATTTAAAATGCATGCCTCTCTCTTGCTTGCAGCTGTAACATAAATCTAATACATTCCAATAATATGTAGGGTTGCAGCTTTGAAGTCATTTAACCATTTGAACATGTTAATTATAAATTAATTTTAAATTGGCAATGATGCCTAAAAAATATGTTGAGTGACAAAAAAGCAACGATCAGAACAGTCCAATTAGCAGCACAAATATGACTCTTTTTTTTACTCTCCTTCCTTCTTTTGCAAGAACTAGTTGACGTATGCTTTACACTGGTGTGCTTGTACTGATCACAGTGGAAATGGTTGAAGACCATTCACTAATACTTTAATAAAGACTGCAGCATTGTTTTCTATTACCTTAGAAGGGGGCAGATTACAGTTGTGGGACTAAGTTAAAATTTCTTAATAACGTTGCAGCTCTATATAAAATTACATTTGAATCAGTGTTTGCAAGAGATCACTTACAAAGATTATTACTGTTTATCTGACAAATAATAGTAATGAAATGTTTGTTTTTTAAATTAATTTAGCCCAGAAAAATGGAGTGATGTAAAATACAATCCCTTAAAAACATTATTAACCTTTTATTTTGACTTTTAAAAGAATCACTGTTTCTTCATTTTGCTTTCTGGTTATTTTTTAATCTCACTTTTCTTCCTCCCTTTTTTACCTTTTCAAAATCACGCTCACAACAAAGCAGCATCTTCTGGCAAATTTATACAATCAGGGCTGAAAGTAAGTCCTGTTGAGTTCAGTAAGACTTATTTCTGAGTAGGCATGTAGGAGAATCAAGTGTTGGTGGAGCTTTCCTTGGACTGTAGTCCTTCAGACACAGGTTTCATGCTTGAATGTTCTTCAACATAAAAAAGCAATCCTTTCCTTCACAAAGAAAATTGTGAGCCAGTATTCAGATACACAGCATCCTGCCTGCAGGGTGAAGTGGTGCAGTCCAGAAAAGGCTTAAGAGGTTCATTCTGTTCACATTTTGTTCTTCAAGGTAAGGAAAGAAAGAAAGAAAGAAAGGTGAGGAGATGGCCTGATCCTGTGATTTAGCGCCCCACAGATGCACAAGCATAGCTTCCTGAAAAAACTAGCCAGTGTGTGCAAGGCTCCTTTCTTCCCATAGTTGATAAGAAGGAGGCACGTGATATTACCTTGAAGACTTAATTCGGTCCACAACTGATTGCAAAATAGGGCTTTACATTTTAAGCTCCTAATGATTCAAGGTATGTTACCAATAATGGAAAGGAAAGGTGGCAGTTTGCCCACCATCTTTGTTTTGCAGTTTCTGTTGCTTATACTGTATGCAATAACATTTAGGTTATTCCTGTCACAAATGAGATGAAATGTTCTAAGCCATTGTAAACACTTCAGTATTTATTTATTTTTATTTTCCAGATCCGCTCTGGCCGCAGCTATTCTTGTGACAACCCTTACTGGACGGACCATTGCCATCCCTCAGCCACGTCATCGATCTCTTTCTGAGAGTGATGCCAGTTACTTGCAAGATCAAGAAAATAATATTGAGCCATATGCCACTGTCACCGAGCTGCGAATGCGGTAGGATATAATGCATGTATTGATGAGAACTGTTGGAAAAGTTGTAATGGAACCTTTATTTCCTCTGGTTAAAGAGTCCAAGATTTTATACCCCACTTCCGACATAATAAGAACCATGAATGTGCCTGTCTGTGTGAGTGTTGGATTCTCACCCTCTCCTCTATCTCTCTTGCTTTCCGAGGAAGAAAATAGAAAGCATCTATTTTCCATTTGTGATTTGTTTAAGCTATGGTTTGAGAACAAGCTAGGATCTGAAACCATAGTTTAAACAAATGACAGTTTGTTTACAGTTGGGACACCTTATGGAATTGTGGGTAATTTAAAATCCAAATCAGATGCTTTTGATCTTCAGGACATGAGAAGAAGGGTATGGAAATCACACATACCCAAGACTCATTAAATCATAGAATTAAAGAGTAGGAAGGGACCCCAAGGTTTTGGAGACTTGAGAGGGTATGTGACTCATATCCATTAATGCATTTTCTGCCAGCAGTCACAACTGGAAGAGCAATGGTGATGACAGAAGCACTGGGCAGTCTTTGGAAGTATCAGGCAGTTGTTGTGAGGATCAGGACATGGATACATATCCTTCAGACACAGAAAAGGAACCAGATCCAAACCATCAGGTTATTGATAAAAAAGTAAACATTATCAGCGAGGCTTGCTATGCTGTTCCACACAAAATTAAACAGGTAAGCATTGGAGTGTCTGCTTCTGCCAGCTCTCAGAATACAGTTGTAAAAATCATAAATTATTTTAATCACATTTGCAAATGTTATATTGTTATCAGTTCCTTTATTGTTACATGTATCATTGACAGTGATGCCATTTTCCTTCACACTGTATGTGTTTCCTGATCCCAGCTTTTTATCTTAAAGCTAGACAGTTTCAAATTTTTGGTACCAACTTGTTAGTAATTAAAAATGGTATTGTGGCTGAGGCAGCCCTTTGTATGGATGCCTGGAGCTATTCCTTCATCAAATAGTTCCCAAATGATCTTGGGAGGACATGTGTAATGTAGCAGCAGAATTTATGAGCAGGCTGTGCATCATACTTGGTATCCAAACTTCAGGGAGCTGTTCACTTTGCAGCCAGACCAGCTGAAATATCTGCTCAGCACTCACTGTTTTACTTGGTTGTAAAAGCTATTTTTGAAACTAGTCTGGCAAGACCATTTCTACAAAATAATGAAAGTCTCTGCCTCAGATTCCCATTGATTTTCCCCCTTTGTGGTGTCAATTTGTATTGCTTGCATCTGAGGGAGCAAACCGCTTAATTGTCTATCGTTACAGCAAGTTAGAGTGTTGTACCAAATGAAATTAAAAATTTAATGGATGGAAAAGCATTGGAGGGGAAAGAAAGGGGGGGGGTTTCAAGAAAACAGTGTTTGTGTAAGGAGGCAGAAAATGTCCTTAGGTGAGGCAGAGAAAAGCAGAAAGGCCAACAGTTTTGAAATCTTTCACTGCACATTAGTTCCACAGCAATAAATAAGAAGACTTTGAGATAAAGTTCAGGAGTGCAGACTAAAGGATGAGTGACATGTTCAGAAAAATATTGTGACTCAACCCTTCTGACTCTCTCCCACTTCAAAGTGCAGGTGGCAACTAGATGCTTCCCTGAATGCAGAAACCTAACAAGACAGAGCAGAAGGTTCTAGCATAGCCTTATCTCTAACAGGGTGGTTCCCTATGCCCATAGAGATTTTGATATGAAGTAGTGTCCCCCCTCCCTGCATTCTGAAGTGATATAATTTGGCTCAGCAAGGCTGGTCTCATACTGTTTCCTGCTACAATTTCCCATGCTTTATTTATATGAAATGGATAAGTGCTTCCTTTGGCTTGGGTCAGTGGATTAATCAGGTTAACTAAAAAAGGTCACCTAGCTAAAATGAGCAGCATACTGACACATATTTTTATGACAAGTACTTGTTAAGAACTGCAGGTGTCATTTTAGGAGAGGCATTCCTCCTCTTTCATGGGGAAGGCAGTGGGACTTGTCAAATGAGGCCCGCTGTGGAACATGATTTCAACAGCAGTTGCCCTGCATCTCCTTGGATTGCTTTTCAGGTGACAAACAGGTTCTCCTTCATTAGTGAGGCACATGTGTTTTGACAGTCAGGGGTTCTGCACCATGGGCAGAAGCCAGATTAGTGGAGATTAGCCAGAGTGGAGATTAGGTTTCATTGATACTAGGTACAGCTTCCCATTTATCAGAAAACATGCTGTGAGAAAGATTGTTTTTAGGCAGATAGATTTAGACAAAGTACTGTTTCTTCAAAATGATTAGTGCATCTGCAAGTTTATATAGATTACATCAGTTAGTAAAAATAAACAACTCAGATTGCTTTAGCCACATGGCATACTTAATATGGGCTTGGTTTTTGTTTTGTCCTAGCATGAGCAAGAGACAGAAGCCATGCTAGGCAATGCAGCCTATGTGCAACTTTGCTGGTGGCATTTCTTATTAAAAAGAGCCCTCCCATGACTTTTATATGCTCTGACTGTGCCAAAAGCAAAAATAACCCCATAATACTAGCTGAAAAATAGGAATAACTTCTTTGCAGACCTAAACTGCAAGCCCTTCCTCCCAGCTGCTTGAAGCCTCAAACTTTGGAAAGCAGTAGTAACCTTGAAAACTTATTGTGTGCAATTGTAAAATGCATACACAACTTTTTGCATACTTGCAAGTAACATGAATCTCCCCTTCTACTGAGGCATTTCCTTCTTTGATCTTCTTATAGGTGATTTTCTTGTAGAGAAAGGATATTCAACTGTAGACTTTGCAACATCAAAGCCTTTTTACCTCTCAGCTGCTCCTAGAGGACTGGATAAAATCTGGCTGCAGGCTGTTTCTAGCCAATGGGTCCGGGGTCCCCACTTCACTAGGGAAAGCATACTGGTCCTCCCAGATGGTGGTAGTTTCAGGCTACCACCATCTGGGAAAAAGAAAAGTAGCTGTTGAGGGTTGATAGTAATTTCAGTGAGTAAAATATGTTCATGTAGCAAACATGCAGGTTGTGCATAAGATGGACTGTGGTTTTATAAATTGTATTGCAATATTTTTACTTAGGAAAATCCCCCAGTATCTTCTAGTGTTGATGGTGAAGATGATTCTTTTCTCTGTGAACCTACTTGCCTCATTCGTCCAAATGTTCAGGTGGAAGGTAATGTCATTTTTCTGCTTTGAGATGAAATGATGGGAAACGTCACTTTAAAAAATCATTATCGTGGTAGTTCATGTTCCAAAAGTATCAATGAACAAGTGCGACTTGTGTCAAAATGCTGTAGCATTTCCCCACATGTATGAGGAGTGGGCCTGTTCAGGGTGCCATCCAACTCAGAAGAGAAGCCTTGTACTGTTCAGGACTCTGGTGGATGGAATGAAGAGAGTTTCAGGAGCCGGAAAGGGATAAAGGACACCTTTTAAAATATTCTTCCTCTGCCTTGTTTTCTCCTACTTTGCTTTATAACTCTAATGGACTACTAACCCCAAACCTGCACATTTTGTAGCTCTGTAATGGCAACACACCCACTGCAGGACAAAAACAGGGAAAGCCAGTGCTGTTTCCTTTCCGCTTCTGAAACATTCATGCGTATAGTATATGGAGGGACTTTTTAAATCCCAGGGGGTCATCTCCTGAACCCTAAGACCATCTCACATCCAGGATCCTTACTGTAAGCCATAAGGTCAATTCCCTCTTCCTCTGCACTCCATTTCCTCCCCCTGCAATAGATTCCCTCTCATTCCATGTTTTGGCTGCTCTCAACTCTTACTCTGATACCTCAGTATCCAAGGGGCATAACCATATTACACCATGAATTGCCTCTTCTCCAGCCCTCCTGAAAAAAGAAGTGGAGCCCTTGTTTGGTTTCTAACTTGACAAGTAGAATGATGGATGAGGCATACAAAAGGTCTCGCATCTCTCAGCCAAACGGTAATATGATAAAAAGGGATGGATTACTTTGGTAACTTCAGAAAATCTTTAATAAAAACCAATTTAGAAAAGCGGGAAATGGTATAATCTTGTGATTCAGTGATGAGAATTTTTAAAAATCTGATCAACTGTAGTTCTCCTTTTCTGTTTTGAACTACTTCATATTTATTACCTTCTGTCTTGTATTACAGAAATTGAACCCTCTGGAGTGAGTTTTCAGGTAGGATTCATATCAAGATACTTAAGTGCATTTAAGGATCTTTCTGCCTTATCTATTTATTTTCATCCTACCTTCTTCCAGGAAGCTTGGGGCAGCATACCTGGCTCTACCTCCCTTTTTATCCTCACAACCACACTGCAGTTTAGGTCAGCCTGGGTGTTGGTAACTGGCAAGTGGATATTTGAATCTGGGCATTTGTACCTACCCTGACAATATGGATTCAACTAACTTTGGCAGGAAATATCCAGAAACCGACGAAGAATGATAAGTTTAAAGAAGGTTTAAAGAATTACTTTTGCATAACAACTTACAAGCCAAGGTTATCTTTCTTCTTTCCAAATGCTGTCCATTACAGTACTTGTAATTTTCTTACATTGTTGTTGTTAATAGAAAACATTTTAATAAAATTGAAATTGTAACTGCAGGAATTGGTTTTTAAATGTTTAGTCTATTTTCTATTCTTTCTGGAGTCCCTGCAGGGTGTTTTTTTTAAAAGAATAGAAGGGTTCTCGCAGGAAATGAGATCAAATTATTTTGTTTCCCTGCTAGGTAGAAAAAAGCACAACTGAAGATACACTGAATGAAAAGCCTCCACTGACTCCAGGTATTGAACTCTGGGTTGTTGTTTTTTAAGGTTGGTATAAATGGGTTGTGCTGGATTCTCTATAAGCTGCGAGGAAGAGTTTGGAGTTTTTGCTGCTGTTTTAGATTAACTGCAGCTTTCCTATCACTTGATCCCAGACAAACCATAGTTTATGAAGCTCGCTTGTTTTCACTAACTGGTTAAGATTAACCATTGTTTGTCTGGGTTAGGACAAAATGCTAAACTGTGGTTAATTTGAAGAGGAAGCTTCCGAGATCCTCATGGCTGTACCATGAAAAAGGGGGAAGATTGTGTGCCCAATGCAATTTGTGGCTTATCCTTTTAACACTAAACCATTAATATTATGTTCAAACCTCTCCTATGTATTTCTATAGCAAAGGATAACACTTTGCTTCATGTGAAATTCTCATGTCTTATTTTCCAGCAGGAATTATGATAGTTCTAGATTTAGAAAAAAATATTTTTTCTTTCCTGGCATGTTTTCTGATAACTGAAGAGCTTGGTTGTATAGAAAGCAAATTTCTACCTTGGGCTTTTCCTGCTGACAAAACCCCGATTCTTCATGCTAGCCCATTGTGTAATATCCCATCAAATTACAGGGTATGCTTTGGTGGAATGGGGGGAAGTAGTAGTTCTGCAGAAGGGCCAGCCTCTTTGTGACTTCAAAACATCAGAGGAGGTGCAGGATTGTGGCTGACTTAAGATTTTTTTAAAAAGTTAATTTAATAAATTCAATATGGCTTTTCCCTGGGAAAACAATTCTACAACAATTAATGTTTTGTTAGCCTTCAGTTCACTAGACTAAAGGTTTCAAAAATATTAATGTACTTTCTTAACGTTTGTGCTGTACTTTTGAAACATATACCTGCCCCAAACTCAGAATCACCTTCAGACTTCCTTTTCCCCCCTTCTCCACCAATGAGGGTAAGGCAGGTGACTACTAAGAGGAGGGTTTTTTCAGAGCTGATGCTTCAGTTGTAGAATGCCCTCAACTGTCACCTTTGTTGTGGTATTTTTGTGGTATTAAGATGTTTTTATTTCTCCAGGCTTTCCAGTTTCAAAAGCATGCTTGAGTGCTTCTTAGACCTTGGTCTCTACTAGTTTGTTCTGATGTTGTTTTCACTGGTGTCTGGTTCAAGTTGTATAGTTTATTGGAGTGTTTTGTTTTTAAATTACACTGTTCAGAAAACACAGCTACATATCCCCCCCCTTGCAGTCAAAAGCAAAATGGAAGCTGAAATGTTTAGGATAATAATGATCTGGGGAGATCTTGAATTTGTAGTCGGCATTCACTTTGAAATGAATGGTTCTCAAATCCATGATGCCTCTTTATGTCTAAATGAGTTTAGGACTGCAGCCTATGGTTGAGTGGCTTGGGTTTTTGGTGTGTCTAATGAGTATTCTCTTCCATTTCAGTCTGCAGAATGCAGGGACCGATGGCCCTCCCTAGAGAAAAGTTCCAGAAACTGAAAGAAGAAAATTGGCATTTGAACAATGCAAATCAGGCTGTGCTTTCCGAACTTGAGGCAACAAAACAGCAAATGAAGAAACTCCAGTTAGAAATAAAGAAACTAGAAAAAGAAAATAGAAGATTTAAAGAAACTGCACCAAATTCACACAGTGAAGGTAGGAGTGACTGTTGTTTGTACGTAAGTGTTTGGGAGAATAATACTGTACTTCTCATTTTTCATCTCCTGGGATAGTCTTGAACTATTGCCTCTGTGTTTGTTGTTGTTTAATGTATCCCAACACAGAATTGAAATAACTTTTGAAGGCTGACAGCATATAATTTACTTGATTTTCAGATAGTATATTATTTAAGTAATTAAAGGTAAAGGGACTCCTGACCATTTAAGTCCAGTCGCGGACTACTGGGGTTGCGGCGCTCATCTCACTTTACTGGCCGAAGGAGCTGGCATACAGCTTCTGGGTCACGTGGCCAGCATGACTAAGCCACTTCTGGCAAACCAGAGCAGTGCACGGAAATGTCGTTTACCTTCTCGCCGGAGCAGTACCTATTTATCTACTTGCACTTCATGCTTTTGAACTGCTAGGTTGGTAAGAGCAGGGACCAAGCAATGGGAGCTCACCCCGTTGCGGGGATTCGAACCACCGACCCTCTGATCAGCAAGCCCTAGGCTCTGTGGTTTAACCCACAGTGCCACCCGCGTCCCATTTAAGTAATTATTGAAGTTTAAAATGAAGTATATGATATCATAGTACCAAAGTACAGTGGTACCTTGGTTGTCGAACCTAATCCATTCCGGGAGTCTGCTTGACTCCTGGAACTGTTTGAAAACCAAGGCGTGGCTTCCGATTGGCTGCAGGAGCTTCTTGCACTCAATCGGAAGCTGCAGAAGCCACGTTAGACGTTCGGCTTTCAAAGAACGTTCAAAAACAGGAACACGTCTGGGTTTTCGGGGTGCAGGAGCCAAACTACCAAGGCATTCGAGAACCAAGGTACGACTGTATTGGGGAAAGCATTTAATCCTCAGTCATGTAAAAATGTCTAGTTCAGTACTGACTACTTGAATGCACAAGTTACAAAAGTTTAAGCTAGCAGGCTTTTTTTTTTACCTAGGGATCCATAACCTGATTAACGGGAAAGTTATAAAATTTGTCCTAAAGTGTCTATTCCCGCATGTGTATATTCAGCTGTACACGTGTATATTATATCTACATGCAAGATTTTGAGCATAGGCTGGAAGGGCCTTGTTCTGGCCTTGTGGAATTTTACCACCAGGCAGCTCATCTGTTCCTTCTGGTTTCACAGTGCATGCTGAACTTCTCATGTGCCTGCTGTGGGTGAGTGGGATGGACTTCCTTTTAATCCCACAGCAAGAGCCCTCAGCTGGTTCCCTTCCATGTAGATTTTGCTGAAAGTGTTCTTGATATTCAGATGCACACAGATCTGACCTGTGAAGCAAGTCTTTGCAGGACAGGACCCTTGGAAGCATATGATGAAAGATCAAGGAAGTTTATTTGGGTTGGCATTGATCCTATTCTATGCTAAAGAAAGATATGAAGGAAACATCCCTTTAAAAATAGAAACATAGCCATCAAGTGGTATTTATAATGGGTATGGCTTTGTACTGTGTTCCATTTGTTTCTAAGGTTTAGTAAAGTAAGCCCACAGGTTCCGGAGATTGCACCTAAAGACAGGATTGTGTATTGTCAAAACCCATTGGGTTCAATGGTGGGTGGGATTAACAAAGTCATTTCCCTTAGAAACTTGCTCCCTTTCCACCCCTTTTTATTTTTTATTTTTATTGACACATTTAAAGCTGAATGTGCACAAGTTAAATGCATGTAAGTATGTACAGTGGTACCTCGGTTTACGAACACCTCGGTTTACGAACTTTCGGTTTACGAACTATCCTAACCCGGAAGTTAGTAAACCGAGGTGCCGGAGGTCTACTGAGTGTCCGATGCCTTCGGGGAGGCCGGGCCTTCGCTCCGATGCCTCCTGGAGGCCCGCAGCGAAGGCCTGGCCTCCCCGAAGGCATCGGAGCGAAGGCCAAACCTCCCCAAAGGCATCGGAGCGTCGGATACCTTTGGGGAGGCTGGGCTTCGCTCCGATGCCTTTGCGGAGGCTGGGGAGCCGCGAAAGCGGTCCCCGGCCTCCGCAAAGGCATCAGAGCAAAGCCCCAGCCTCCGGAAGGCATTGGAGCCGGGACTTCGCTCCGATGCCTTTGCAGAGGCCGGGGACCGCTTTCGCGACTCTCCCCGGCCTCCGCAAAGGCATCTGAGCGAAGTCCCGGCTCCGATGCCTTCCGGAGGCCGGGGAGCGTTTCCGCGACTGGCCTGTGCAGCCGCGAAAGCGGTCCCCGGCAACCGGAAGCCAGGGACCGCTTTCGCAGCTGCACAGCCCAGTCGCGAAAGTGCTCCCCGGCCTCCGCAAAGGCATCGGAGCGACTTCGCTCCGATGTCTTTGCGGAGGCCGGGGAGCACTTTCGCGACGCTCCCCTGGCTCCGGAAGGCATTGGAGCCGGGACTTCGCTCCGATGCCTTCCGGAGGCCGGGGAGCGTTTCCGCGACTGGGCTGTGCAGCCGCGAAAGCGGTCCCCGGCTTCCGGTAGCCGGGGACTGCTTTCGCGGCTGCACAGCCCAGTCGTGGAAACGCTCCCCGGCCTCCGGAAGGCATCGGAGCCGGGACTTCGCTCAGATGCCTTTGCGGAGGCCGGGGACCGCCTCCGCAAAGGCATCGGAGCGAAGTCCCAGCTCCGATGCCTTCCGGAGGCTGGGGCTTTGCTCCGATATCTTTGCGGAGGCCGGGGACCGCTTTCGCGGCTGCAGCCCAGTCGCGGAAACGCTCCCCAGCCTCCGCGAAGGCATCGGAGCAAAGCGGTTAATCCGTTCTAGGGGGTGTTTTTCCTCGTCTAGAACGGATTAATCAACTTCCCATTACTTTCAATGGGAAAGTTCACTTCGGTTTACGAACACTTCGGTTTATGAACAGACTTCTGGAACCAATTGTGTTCGTAAACCGAGGTTCCACTGTATTTATATTGCAGAAATGTTAATCTGAAAGGTTGTTTTAAAAAAACAATCAATACTATCTATCTTGTGTGTGCATGTTTCTATTAAATTTATTAGGCTTGTAGGAGTCTGCATCAAACATAGCAAACTTTATTATACTAATAAAGTCTCCTTGCCATCTCACCAAACATTGTCCACTCTCACTGAATTGATCTGGGGAATTTCTGCAGGCAAAGTATGCTTTGTAATGACATAATGTGGTGCAATTATAACACCTTTAGAAACCCTTGAGTACCCCCTGAAAAAAAGCACTGGATGTTTGGATAATCAGCAAGATTTTCTATAACTGCAATGCACTTTAATGTTTTACAATTTTCTGTTATGCAGAGGATCTTGCAGAATTGATTTTATTAAGACAACAGGCTCAGGAACTGGTGGATGAAAATGACAGTCTGAAAATGACTATTCATCGTCTAAATGCAGAATTGAGTCGCTACCAGACTAAATACAGACCAATTTCACCAAATGAGGTAATGTTTTCTATTAAGCTTCTTAGGAAGAAAAGAATAGTACTGTTCCAACATTAGTGACTGAGAGCTTTTCCTCATTTGTTACAGTTGCAAAATAAGCATCTTTACCAGGGAGCATCCTAGTTGTGCTAAACCATAGTATAGCATGAGGAGAATTAGCCCAGGTGGGCCTTGCACTTGTGCACTTCCTGCTTCTGAGCACAACGTGAGGTGAAGTTCAGAACTTTTCACTTCCATATTTGATTAACCATAATTTGCCATGTCAATGCAACCTGAAAAAGTGGCTTGTTGTAACTATTGGTGTGTGTTTTTAGCAAGTAAATGTCAAACTGTTTTGGAAGCACCATGTTCAATTTTTGCATCCAATTTGCGGGATGAACAAAAATAAATATTTTTCTTTTAAACAAACCTCTGATACAAAATGTTACAGATCTCAATATTAATGTGTAACTTATGTTTTTCTTATTTTAGAGTCTAAAAATTGGAAGCCTGCCAATGAAAAAACCAATACCCCCATGGCTGGTATGTAGCAAACCACTATTTCTTAGTTTCAGTAGTTTAGTGCTAGATACCGTATATGCTGGCGTATAAGGCGACTGGGCGTATAAGACGACCCCTTACTTTTCAAGTTAAAATATAGAATTTGGGATGTACTCCAGCCCTTTTTTGGCGGGGAGGGGAGGGGAGGCTGTCTTCTCCAGCACTCAAGTCTGCAGCCGGGGAAATGGTGGTTTGTTTGTTTGTTTGCTTGCTTAGTTATTGAGAGGGGGAAAGAAGCCAGAGAGAGGAGAGATAGAGAAGCAGAGACATCGAGCAAAAGGGGGGAAAGAAACCATAGAGAGGATAGCGATAGAGAGGCAGAGACAACGGAGGCTCACACAGCCAGCGAAAGACGCTGAGCAGCAGTGAAAGAGAGAGCGGAGAGAGAGACAACGAGGCTGGCTCAGTGAGCAAAAGGGGAATAGAAGCCAGGGAGAGGGAGAGGGAGAGAGAGAGGCAGAGACATCGAGCAAAAGGGGGGAAAGAAACCATAGAGAGGATAGCGATAGAGGGGCAGAGACAACGGAGGCTCACACAGCCAGCGAAAGACGCTGAGCAGCAGTGAAAGAGAGAGCGGAGAGAGAGACAACGAGGCTGGCTCAGTGAGCAAAAGGGGAATAGAAGCCAGGGAGAGGGAGGCAGAGACATTGAGCAAAAGGGGGGGAAAGAAACCATAGAGAGGATAGTGATAGAGGGGCAGAGACATCGGAGGCTCACACAGCCAGCGAAAGACGCTGAGCAGCAGTGAAAGAGAGAGCGGAGAGAGAGACAACGAGGCTGGCTCAGTGAGCAAAAGGGGAATAGAAGCCAGGGAGAGGGAGAGGGAGAGAGGGAGGCAGAGACATCGAGCAAAAGGGGGGAAAGAAACCATAGAGAGGATAGCGATAGAGGGGCAGAGACATCGGAGGCTCACACAGCCAGCGAAAAACACTGAGCAGCAGTGAAAGAGAGAGCGGAGAGAGAGAGAGACGGAGAGATCCCTTTGCTTTGCGCTGACAAAAAGAGAAGAGGCAGCAGCTTGACACCAATGAAATACACAAAACTGTATCTCTGCGCTGATCCAGGTCACAAAGCCATGAGGGAGCCATTCTCCCTGGCGGGGAGCAGCCCCCTCCCGAGCGCGCTTCTTTGCGTTCATATGGTCACTGCATACAGTGGGGATGCGGCCGTTTTTGAGCTCCCCCCACCGTATGCGATGACCGCAGATTCTTGGACCCGGCGTATAAGACGGGCCCCCAACTTTTGAAAAAAAATTCCTGGGTTCAAAAGCCGTCTTATACGCCAGTATATACGGTACTTCTAAAGTGTGTAGAACAATTTTATTTCTTGTTTCCTTGGTGACATGAGAGCCATCTATAGTTGTAATATGACTGCAGTTCCCAGACACCTTATTTCACTTTTATGTTCCATTGAATAAAAACTGATGGTACTCAGTGAGTTAGAATAAGTCTAGTCATGTCTACTTAGAAGTAAGCCTGTTGAATTCATCAGAACTTACTTTCAGGTACATGGGATTAGGATGGCACCTTATTTTACTCTAATAGTTAGCATTAAGCATCAGGTCATCAGTGTTTATTAAAGGAATCTTTGATGGCTGTTTGAAGGTGATGTTACTTACTACTTTATTACAGTACATTTTAAATATCTCCTCCCCCTTTTCCAAAGGAGCGCAAGCCCTTGGAAGAGTCCGGATCATCACCATCAATATTATATTTATTTATGTTTACACATATTAAAAAACACAGAGATAAAATACAAAAAGCTAAAAAATATTTTAAAAATATAAAAAAGTAATTTAACACTAATAGGTTTGTTTTTTATATTGTTTTGATTCTTTTAAAATACAGATGATAAAAACAGCACAGCACTATTAAAAGCCTTTTCCTTAAAAAACAACAACAACTCCAGTCTGTTCCCAAAGGCCTGCTGGAATAAAATAGTCTTCATTTCTTTTTCCAGTTGAGACTGGGGTGCGGGGAGCTGGATTGAAGTAGTTGGTCTGGTTGCTTAATTATTTTTGTCCTGCTTCTGCTTGCAAGAATCCTAGCTCAGTTGCTATGTTCCAGGATCATGTTGTAATCCTGTGAAAATATCTGCACAGGAGCCTCAGAGTGACCCGCTATCATAGGCTATAACAGCTGACAGCCTTCCCTGGAAACAATATAAAATTACAGTGGTGCCTCGCTTAACGAATGCCCTGTAAGACGAATTTTTCGCTAGATGAATGGATTTTGCGATCGGAGGTTGCCTCCCAAGACGACAAGGTTTTCTATGGCCGCCACTTCGTCTTGCGAAGCGTGGCCATAGAAAAACAAACCTCCGACTGCGAAGTCCAGCGTGCAGCGAAAAATTGCCAGGGCTTTTTGCCGCCTGCCTTCTCCTTGGCTTGGGGAAGGCAGGCGGCAAAACACCCCCACACCGCCACACTTCGGCTCCGGGGTTCAGAGCCGAAGAGCAGCAGTGCAGGGGCTGCGAAGGCAAGCAGCTGTGTGCCAGGCGGCTGGGGGAAAGCAGCCCCCGCACTGCCGCACTTCGGCTCCGTCCCCGAGAGCCGAAGTGCAGCGGTGCGGGGGCTTTTCGCTTTCACACCGCACCGCCGCACTTTGGATCTGTCGGGGGGGGAGGAACGGAGGATCCTATGGGTCCTCCGTTCTTCCCTCCCGCTGCCCGACAGAGCCAAAGGCTGGATCTGTGGGCGGGGGGAGGGAAGAACGGAGGATCCGATGGGTCCTCCATTCTTCCCTCCCGCCGCCTGACAGAGCCAAAGCCCGGATCTGTCGGGCGGCGGGAGGAGAGGAACGAAGGAGGAGAAAGGGCTGCTTTCTCCCCGTTTGTTCCTCTCCCCTCACCGCAGACAGCAAGGAGAGCTGTGGGGCTGTTGCCGCCTGTCTCCCTGCCTTCCAGGGAGCCAAGCGAGCAAGCACCGCCACTGCCGCCAGTCCCCGGAGCCCATAGGAACGCATTAATTAACTTTTAATGCGTTCCTATGGGAAACGGTGCCTCGCAAGACGAATTTTTCGTTAGACGAATTGACCGTCGGAACGAATTATATTCGTCTAGCGAGGCACCACTGTAAATGGTCTGGCCTCCCCTCTCCTCTTACCCACAGTGGAGGGGGGTGTCCTCCTAGGAGTTGCTCCTCCCACCCCTACCATTAGGCAGGCTTTGCAAAAGAGCCTTGTGCGCTTCCTGCTATGAGGCCAGGAGGCCCTCCCTCTTCTGTTTATGCTTTGCTCCAAGGACCCAGGCTGTGGTGAAGCTTTGGAGCAGGCGGGCTTCCCCACCATCCCTGGATTAGGCAGAGTTGAAAGGGAGCTGACAGATATTTGTTTTTTATTGCAGAGAAGAAGCTGTGTTCGGATTGCCCCCCTCCCCACTTTTTAACTAGTTCTGGCCCTGTTCCTTGGTAGCAGCCCTACACACATAAATTTAGCAGCTGAAAGCTTTCCCCCAACTTCTCTCCATGCCACCATTATTATTATTATTATTATTATTATTATTATTATTATTATTCAGCTGTTACACTTTTGTGGCTTTGACACACACTGTTGGAGGCATTACCAATGTTAAATGGATTTCTAGCCTGCTTCTCAGAGTGCATACCCTCCCAATGAAATAAAATGCTAAAATTCAAGATTTAAATTAACAGTAAAAGCAGTTAACAGAAGTGTGGTTCTTCAATATAATAACAATAAAATAATTCAGATGTACATCAGATTTAAGAAGAGTTTCCCTAAAGGCCAAGCAAAAGGGGGCCGTACAAATTTCTTTGGAGAGGGCATTCCAGAGATATCGTAAAAAGAAATGTGTTTTCCTGTGAAACTGTTTTCATGGGCTGGGGTGGGGGGTGCCTGATTTTTTTCTATGCAAACGTGATCATATGTGTAGGAGGGTTTCCCTGTGTAACATGGCCCTAAGCCAACATGTTGTCTCTCAGTAACCACAAAGACAGTCTGTCACTCATAAAGCTCTCTGTTCCTTGTCCCTTCTGAGCACTGGAAAGTGCAACCAAAGACTGCAGCCATCTGTCACTCTCATTTTCCCTCAAAGCACCAGCAAATCATAGGTGACCTCCAAGTCCTCAGGTGTATTTAATGACTGGATGGTAGTTTTGGTGTCATCCTGTGTAAAAGTCATGAAGAACCAGGGTTTTGTGCCTTGGTGGCAGAATATTTCTGCATCTGCTGTGGCTTTTAGTGTGCACTCTATAGATATCAGTATAAGCTGTAACTTGGTGGTTGTTTAGGGCAGGCATGTCCAAATCCCAAGACTGTGATCTACTCCCACTATAAAAACCCCCGAAGTGATCTACCCATTGGATGAGCTTTTTTGAGGGAGAGAGACCCAAAGTTGTTGAGCTTCTTTATTTGGGGAGGGGAATCAGGAGTACGTGATTGACCAGGTAGATCGCGATCGACCAGTTGGACATGCCTGGTTTAGGGGAATACTGTAGAAAAGTAATGTGAATTTATGCAATCCATTATGGGGAAATTGTTTAACCACTGTGTGCAAATGACTGAACAAAGTACATTGAAAAGGAGGCAGGGAGATACAATCTGTGTGCAAAAATGTGACAGAATTATTGTCCTTAAAAGATCCACTATTTCAGACAGGAATTATGTTCTTCAGGGATACTTATGTAAATACTACAGATAATTGAATTTTAAAAGTTTGTGGCCATAACTTGCTTTGCTTTGTGGAGGCTTGTTTTAAAATAGGATGCTAAATGAATTTCTTAGCAAGTTCTCTAACAAACAAACAGATGGATGCTTCAGTACTTTGTGTAACTGGCAACGGGTGACCATTTTACCTCTGTTTATTTGCAGCTAGCCTTTTCCAGCTGACGCAAAATTATTTTCCACCCTCTCTATTTCCTCCTCTTATTATCTGCTTATTATTTAGCCTTTAGTTAATGTAGTATTGGGGGTGGGGGGGGAGAGAGAAATTGTTAACCTTTTCTTCTGTCTATCTTGATTTACCCACTGGATTTACCCAGGCAGTAGCTAATCAAAGAGTCATTACACAGATATTTTTTGAATTATATAGTTTTTGAGATGCATTTCAGTGAACTGAAATGACTTTTCTTTCCCTTTAGCTGGATATGAAATATTTATCTCCCCTTCTATTGGCATATGAAGACAGAATGAAGGAAAAGGAAGACCTGATTCTTGCACATGAGGCAAGCTGGCAAATTGATTTCTTTACAGATTGTTTAAGCTGTATAGAACATCAAGAAAAATATGCTTCTATAATGCTATGCATGTCATTTAACTGTAAAGAGTACTCAGCGATACTTTGGAATGTACATCCTCAGGGTACATAATGGAATTTCCCTTCTAGTGAGACCTCCTGTCCTCCATCTCCTTAGACTCCATGGGTTGCCCACATAGCAGACCTTGTGCCCACAAGCAGAGGATGGGGACATAAACATGTGCCTGGACTGAATCGCTTCAGCCTGCAGATGGGAGCTCACATCACATGATGGAATGCTTACCGCTGAAGCAATACAAAGCTATAATGTCACAAAAAAGACTAGGCAAGAACCCTTCTCCTAGACACTCTGCTATTTATGTGGAAGGAAGTTTGTTTTCTCCGGTGGAGCATTATATTGTATGAGCTTCCACTTTTCAGACACAGGTTTACACATCACCTGCTGTTTGGGAGCACTAGACCTTAGTAAGTTGAGCCTTTGATATATGGGGCCTGTTCCATAACCTCTGCTAAAGGCCTCTTTGCTTATTACATTTTAAGTGTATTATGTTTTAGGTGTACACCTGAGGTTTCTCAAATGTACATTTTAAAATGTCAGTGTGCCAGTCAAGTTTATGTCGGTCTGAAAGTTGGGATTGTTTGTAGGTAACTGGCAGGCATACTGACTGGGAAACACACATTTGTGTCTGTAAAATGTAGATGTTTCTTAAGAGTCAGAGCAACTGGTGTGAATTCATAGCTCTACAAATCCCTATCATGAGTGTAGGTATTTTGATCAGCTGTTTGATCATTTGCATGAACAAATAATGGATAATTAGCACGTGCAAATATTATTGAGAGGGAAAACATAAAATAACATGAAGTTAAAACAGGTTGTGAATATTTTATCTGTTCTTTACTGCTTCTCTTTCAGGAGGACATGAAGATCTTTAAAGAACGAGTTGAAGAGGTAGTGAAGGAAAACGAACAGTTACACGAGCAACTAAGTAAAAATAGTAATGTGACCATCAAAGAATGGCAAGTGTGTTGTCTCAAAAACTATTGTTATTCTTTTATATAAAAAAACTTATGACAGACTTGAATTATATTTAAAAATACTTATGATAAACTTGTGGAACAGGGGATTATTGGTTTGCTTTTGTTCCTATTTTTATTATGTATTTTGTGCTTCTTATATTGTAATTTTATGTTGTGAACAGCCCTGATATCTATGGGTATATAGGGTAGTATACCAATTTAATAAGTAATGTAACAAATTAAATCCTATGAAAATCAAAATATTGGCTTCAAAGTTCTCAAAGCAGAATGGGTATGGGAATTTAAAAGTATTTCAAAAATGTTTATTAGTGTGAACCTGAAAGAGAATGACTTAAGATAATTTTCTAGTGATGCTAAACTCCACTCTGTATTAGTAAATTTTTGGCTGAAACATGCATTGTTGGAGGTGTAACATAATTATGTGGGTTTAATGTACAGTAATACCTCGGGTTACAAACGCGATCCGTTCCGGAACGCAGTTCGTAACCCGAATAGTTCGTAAACCGAACGCAATGGGCGCTGCCATTTTGCGCATGCGCAAAGCGCGATTTTCGCGCATGCGCAGATCGTGCGATCGCGCGCGCGGCGAAAACACTTCCGGGTTCGCGCAGTTCATAACCCGAACTGTTCGCAAACCGAGGTGGTCGTAACCCGAGGTACGACTGTATATATTTGAGTTGTAAAAAGATACCTTTCTAGACTGAAGTACTGAATATTATACAAACAAGTGCAGGCTATAATCTTCCAAGAAACCCTAAAACAACTTTCCTTTTGATACTTCATTCTGAAGTCATTAATACTGATTTAGAGCTCAATACTACACTGCCAACAGTGTAGTAAAACAGTGTACTGTATTAACATAACAGTGTACAGCAAAACAGTGTACAGTATTACATAAAAATGGAAAAATACACCCCTACTATAACTGATTGGTTAAGGAAAACCTGGCAAATGATCTTACATATGAGAGAAATGCAATACATAATAAGATTAAAAAATTTTTTTTGGAATGACAATTGTTTTGGAATGACAATTTTTGGAATGACAATGTAAATGATAATTTTCATTTTAATCTGTTCTCCGTACTTTATAGGTTTCTTGCTATGTGGTCTTTTCTCTTTCATACATCATTTTATGTATTATTTTTATTCTTATTCTCCCTTTCTGCTTCACTTTTTGCTTGTTTTTCTTGACAAGCCAGCTTGTTTGATGTTTTGGCTACTAAGTATAATAATATAATATCAATATAATTATAAATTTTAAGCAAAATGCACATTTTTAAAAAGACAACTTTCCATGTGTATTTTCAAATAGTTTTTACAAGCGTAAACATTTTCCTTCAGAAAAACACTATTATCTCTGAGAAATTATCTGTCATCAACCCAATGCATGACATGTATATGTGTGTACTAACTCTACAGCAGAAGAGAAACTTCATGAATATGAAACAGTAAGCTCTACACTTTACTCGGCAAACACAGTTGCTGGTGCTGGTGTTACACTGATGTTTCCCACAACAAACACAAAGTGAGAGTGATATAGGCTCATCTTTGGATGTCCATGTAGGTGTAGGACATCCATGGGAAGCCCTGGCCTAACAGACCACATGTGTTTATTTTTATAGTTAATATGCTTTTTGAAAAAGTTTGAATGGCATTTCACTTTCAAGTTGATCATTATTTACAGGCAGTGTCTGCAAAGCCAGGCCAAGCTAGTATTAGAAGAAAATACAGTATTGGTGGAACAGCTTAAAATACAACAAGCAAAAGCAAAAGACAACCTCAGCCAACATGCCGAAGAAGGTAAAATACCTTGATAACTGTTTTTGACTACTATGTTGATCCGAGATGTTTGCTTATTGCGAATGGGCAGAAGTGTAAGCTAGCATTAGCACCAAATAAAGCACTTCATAAGCCTTTTTAGAATGAGAATGTTGCTAATCAGTAATTATCATAGAACCTGAGCTGGAGCATTTGTTATGGTCTGTAATATTACAGTAAAAATAAAGGGACCCCTGACCATTAGGTCCAGTTGTGACCGACTCTGGGGTTGCGGCGCTCATCTCGCTTTATTGGCCGAGGGAGCCGGCGTACAGCTTCCAGGTCATGTGGCCAGCATGACAAAACCGCTTCTGGCGAACCAGAGCAGCACATGGAAACACCGTTTACCTTCCTGCCGGAGCGCTACCTATTTATCTACTTGCACTTTGACATGCTTTCGAACTGCTAGGTTGGCAGGAGCTGGGACCGAGTAACGGGAGCTCACCCCGTCGCGGGGATTCGGACCGCCAACCTTCTGATCGGCAAGCCCTGGGCTCTGTGGTTTAACCACAGTACTAAACTATTAATTAGTAGTTACAGTACTTAACTATTAATTACTTAACTTTTTATTGTTTTAAGTCTCAGATGCGGTAAAATGATCGCTGGGCACTGGTCAGAGCATCAGAGTACATTACATGGCATCAAACTTAGATTTGTATTAATTTACAGAGGATTTTCATTAACAGTACGTATAAAAGGAATTTGGTCACAGGAACTAGCCCTTCAGAGAGTTATATAGTCTGTTGGAGAACTCTTGGAGACTTTAGTGCTTCAATGAGCTTTCCATTTTACACATCTTTCATATGCTTAACTAATCTCCATTGACATTCAGAACTTGTGAAAAGTACCATTTATAACTAATTATAATACTTCAGATTAACTCACTGAACCAAGCTGAGAAGGCTTCATGATGAACTAAAAATGTCAGAAGTGAATAACTGTGTGCACTCTGTTCTCATTTCCTAAGGCAGCTTCTGACTTTACCTCAAATGTTTTGTTTTCTCTTTTGAAGTTTCTAAATTAACAAAACAGCTGATGACTTTGGAAGCCAAGAGACAGAGCCAAGAAGAAGAGTTGAGAGAGTGTCAGAAGCAGATGGAAGAGCTGCGTTCCGCATACAAACAGCTGAAAGCCAGTGTGGGAGATCACATCACAATGGAGGAGCATGTGGCTTTGGTCAATAAATTCAAAAGGTAAGAGTGTGATAACTGTAAATATCAAAGGAAACTCCTCTTGGAGGATTCCATGCATGGTTGTAGCTATTTATATTTAGTACTTGCTTTCACTTTCCCAATTTATTTGTGCCAGTTTTAAGTTTATTTGTAGTCAGTTGCTACAGCTTGAGGCACAATGTAATGAAGGTTGAAGTTAAAGACACTTTTTACTAGCTTCAAACTCTGATCAAACCTGGAAGAACTGGGTTAGCCTCAGCTACGGTGAACATCCTTCAGACTCAAGTCAGGAACATAGAGAGCTGCCTTTATACTGGGTAAGATGGTCCATCTTGCCCAGTATTGTTTGCTGTACTTTGGCTAGCAGCTAATTTCCAAGGTTTCTTTTCCAGCCCCACCTGCCAATGTCGGGGGCTGATTCTGGAACCTTTTGTATCTAAAACATGCTCTACCACTGCACTGGTGTGATACCATATGGCATAGCTGCCACTGTGGCATACCCTGCAATTCACTTGCCCACCTGCCACTGAACTGTGGCCCTTCCCCTTGTCAGGAGAGCCAGTGTGGTGTAGTGGTTAAGAGCGGTAGATTCCTATTCTGGGGAACCGGGTCCGCGTCTCCGCTGCTCCGCATGCAGCTGCTGGGTGACCTTGGAGAATGTTAGCCGCTTTGAGTAGTGGCTTCGCGTAGTGATAAAACGGGATGTCAAATCCAAACTCCTCCTCCTCCTCCTCCTCCTCCTCCTCCTCCTCCTCTTCTTCTTCTTCTTTCTTCTTCTTCTTCTTCTTGTTCTTCTTCTTCTTCTTCTTCTTCTTCTTCTTCTTCTTCTTCTTCTTCTTCTTCTTCTTCTTCTTCTTCTTCTTCTTCTTCTTCTTCTTCTTCTTCTTCTTCTTCTTCTTCTGGAAGAGTAAGCTCACCATGGGAAGGGAGGAGCATTGTAGTCCTCCTGCTTTTAAAAAAAAAAGTCATTAGAAGAGTTGCCATGTCACATCTATATTTGAAAATAGTGGTGCAAGCACAGAATGCCACTCAGTTTTTTAGATCAATATGTAGTTCATCTTCCCTTTGCCTTAGAACAAGGCATTGGTGGAAATGCTGCCCAGTTGTAAGGAGAGGGGAGGAATTCATGTATTGGTGTTCTGTTTCCATATACTTTGCCTCTGGTCCCAATCCTTGTGTGGTCCACTGTAGCCACCATTTCATCTGTACTGTGACTCCTTTTTCCTGTATGTACTCACAGTACTTTTTAAAATGAGCACTCTGCAACTGCAAATGTGATGCCCCCCTTAAGCATGAAGAAGTGGCCATGCTGGTATTGTGGTCAAGCAGCAGAAATTGCTGGGTGTATGTCTCCAAATTACAGCACAAGCCTAGGCATCTATGCTTAGAAGTAAGTCCCATTGAATTAAATGGGGTTTGCTCCCAGGTAAGTAGGTATAGGATTGCAGCCTCAATGCCAAACTGGATATGAAGTTAAATGTTCCTTTGCCTTTACTGTACAAGTTTTAAAATATGTGAATACCATCAGAACATGGGAGTTGATAGTTTTCAGGATCATATAAAGTATGGTAGGGAGGCCTTACTCTTTCTTTCCTTGCTGGGTTCCTAAGGAAATCCTTGGAAGACGTTGTTTGTATTGGGAAGATATCTCCCATAGGTGCAGGAAAGTAAAGTGTTAAATTCCTGCTTTGACACCTGCTGCAATTTAATAATTTATCAGCCTTCGCTCCCCCTTTTGATGCATATTTACATTGATAAAAATTTGCTCTGAATGCAAAGGTGCATTTAACTCAGCATCTGCTTTGGTCCTTGATCTGACTGTATCCTGTCTGAGTTGTGGCCATATGACATAAAGGTGGTTCTTTGGGGATGTTGTTCAGACTGGAACAGAATCTTTTCATTGAATAATTTTGTTGTAATTGCAGTTTTCCACTGATCTGTTAATTCTCATTATTCATTTCTAAAAAGGAAATAGTACTTTTATTTGATGCCTGGTTTTCATCATTGTTTTCCGTAGTCAGTTGCAACAAGAACAGGAAAAGAGAGAGACTGAGTCAGAGCAGCTAATGGCGAAAATGACATCTCTGCAAGCAGAAAAAAAAGTCCTCCTTCTAGAGAAAAATGGCCTAGCAGCTGAAAAGACAGTTCTCGAGGTTGAGCTGGAAAAGACACAGAAGACAAAGAGGTTTGCCTGTTTTCTTCCGTGCTCCTTTTGGTTAGTTTTTTCCTCCTAAGCACAAGAACATTCAGTAGCCTGACTGCACAAAAAACAAATGGCTGGCCTGTATTGGACAGCAGAATATTGCTTTGTTTTTAATTTAAACTTTTCAAAATGTGAAAAACAAGGAACAAGCTTTGTATAGATGAATCCAATGTTCCTTAAACTAAATCTCAGCTGTTGTTTTAAATAAGAAATAAGAGGGTTAGTCCTCATAGTTGAGGTGGTTTGAAAACACCATCAAACCCACCTGATTCAAACTTAAGGTTAAACCATAGTTTATTTTAAACTGGTTTCGTGAGAGTGAGCAGTGTGCTTTGAAGCTATTATTTCAAAGAATGGGCCTGAAGGAGCCAGACCCCCACAGTTATAGCCTAAATTGTTCTGGGCTCCAACTTATGAATTTGTTACACATGACTGTAGCTGTGTTCAGTAGCCCTTTGTGCTAGATGCTCTGTGTGCAATCAAACACTAGCTCACAGAGTTACTGAAACAACAGTCATGTGTAATAGTAATAATAATTCAGATTTTCTGCAAGTGGTGTAAATATTCGTTAAATATCTAAAAATATAATTGGTTGCATTATAAGTGATTGCTTAAGCTGGTATATTTCAATTGAAGTCATTGTGGGTGTGGAATTGCACCAGAGTTGAATTACAATATTTGTGATCCTAAATTGCTTCCTAAAGACTCTTTCTACCTTACAAAATAACTTGTAGACGATCACAGAAGAAAATAGGCCTTCTGAAGCAGCAGCTGGAAGAGGCAGTGGAAGAGGAGATGGCAGCACGCCGGATTCTAGCAGACCTGGTCAACTTGACAGAAAATATGACTCAAGAACGTAATCGTCTTTTAAACTGGGTAATTTTTTTTAAAAAAACCTTGCCTATATGTGGCCCCTTCTGGTTAAATGAAATAACCATAAGGAATTCAAAACCTTGTTTATATCATGAATGGGGCAGTGTTTGGAGCACTAAAGGCTGAAATACACATAGGGCTATAATCTTATGCCGAGTTGAACCTGGGAGTAAGCACAATTCAACTTGGTGGCACTTATTCTTTGAATAAGTGTTTATTTTGGGGTTGTCAGAGAATTGCAGCCGACTAATTTGTTGCAGTTTTGCATAGTATTTTCCTGAAATTGGCAGGTGCCAAACTGAGTGTCACTGGAGTGCAGACCACAGAGCGTTTTGGTTTAGGGTGAAATCATAATCCCAGCTTCAGCCTGGTGGAACCTAACAGAGTGGCAGGGCCACTGCCACATTCACAGATCTACTGAGCAGGGGAGGGAAGGGGAGGGGAGGGCAGGTGAGGCAGACAGGTGGCAGCAATAGCCTGGAGCTGGTGCAGTGGTTGGGCCCAATACCCTCCCATGACTGCCGAGAGACTGGATCCAGATCCATTGGATCTCAGGCTGGCTCAGACAATTCCTCCAGCCCCAGCTGCCCCATTTTGGATCTTATCACTGGCTGCTGCTGATTCTGGCAATGACACCTCTGCCTGCTAGCCTGTTCAGTGGCTGAAAGTGGGATCACTGCATAGGCATAGCTGCCAAGTTTTCCCTTTTCTCGCGAGGAAGCCTATTCAGCATAAGGGAAAATCCCTTTAAAAAAGGGATAACTTGGCAGCTATGTGCATAGGGGAGGCTGGCAGAGGCCATAAGGGCTGGGTGGAGGGACACACCTGCCCAATCCTGATTGACCCAGCACAGAGGGCATTTGGATTTCCCTGCCAATCAGGAAGCTGAAATGTCTTTACCATCAAAGTTGCTGGTCTAGACTTCAATAACCACTTGACCTCCACACCACCTTGCTTCCCATAGCCATCACCAAGGAAGTCAGAAAAGGTGTAAAACACACACTAATGTAATAGGTGAACTGCAGCCTCATGAGCATTGTGTGAGGGGTAGGGGAGCACACAAACAAATAGTCATATAATTGAAATTAAGCTGGTACTTCTGGCATGCATGCAGTAGTTCCATTTGCCTGCTTGGATCTAAATAATATTTTCTGTATCTATAGTGCCTACCACTAGGTGATTTACAAACAGACCCTATGAATCACAATTTTAGACTGAGAAATGTGTGTTTATTTAAAAATGCCTTTTAAAAAGATAATTGACAAGAAGCAAGGAGAGGAATGCAAACTGTATAAACTGATGGTCCACCACCTGGTTTGGAAAAAATTGTTTATATTTGAAACAATCCATTATATAGTATCCCCTTCACCTATGGGTTCATGACAAGAGCAGTCAAGAAATAGGATGTTTCTGTGCCTCCTGCCCTGTTTTTCTCAGTTTTCCATTTTTATTATTTATTCATTTCATAGGTTTTATGTAAGATTAAAATAATACAGGAGACCTTTGCGCAGAATGCAGTCACAGATGTGGTTCATTGGCATTTAGATTTCCCTCAGCATGATAAATAAATGATTCTTTTGAAACCAGTGAACTGAAGGTAGAATGTTTCCATTAATTCACTGAACAATAATGAGAGATCTATAGGTAATATCTCTTCTTGGTTGTTCAGATAATTACTGTGATTGAAATCTGTTACTAAAGTGGTTGATTTTGGAAAACTAGTCAGCATTTCAGTGTGTGTGTTTTTTCCCAGAACGGATAAGTATTCATTCTGTAATGCATTTTTCCTGCATGTGGGTTTCATATGATTTCTGTAGTTTCTACTAATTAATCTGGCACAAAACATTTGAACATTTCTTTTAAGGCTCACATGCCTCCTGAACAATGTTTTTCAGTAGAGAGGGGCCACAGTTCTGTGGTAGAGCAGCTGCTTTGCCTCCCAATGATGACTGGCTCAACTCCCTGGCATCTTCAGCTGAAAGGGTCTCTGGTAGCAAGTGATGGGAAACATTTGAGGGGGTGGCCTGTGAATGGGCATGGTTATTCTGGTGCTTGTTGCCAAACTGTTTTAATGTAATCCTTTTAATTACTTTATCGTGTGATCACTTCCCTGGGATCCTATGGGATAAAGGACAGTCCAGAAATGTAATTGATATATACATAAATATATCAGTAGAATAGGTACATTTCAGAACAGCAAAATCTTTTGCCAGCTCACCTTCCCCCTCCTTTTTCCTCCAGACTACTTGCTTGGAAAGACAGCAGGATGGTGTTCTCAACAAAATAGTAGAAGGAAACATGCGCCTAGGGATGTTAGAAGAGAAAGTGAAGGTGAGTAGAGTTTGCAGACAATATATCTAAAGCACACTACAGTTCTTCTGTTATTTGTGACTACATTCTAAAAAAAATTGTACTGTAATATATATGTACCTTGGTTCAAAATGCTGCAACAGCCACTATCTCATGCAGTTTTGCTTCTAGCTAATGCATGCCATGGATTTCTGCAGTAACAGCATGTGCTGGGGAAATGTATCTGACCTACAAAGCTGTAAAATGCTGTTAGAATGGGGTTTGTTTCATTTCTGCTTTTATCAGGTGTTTCATCCCTGATTCTTTGGCCTTTTTTTCTAAAGTTCTGCAGTAAAGAGAGATGTGAAAAGGAGCTCCGCATAGAGTATGTTGCAGGCAGGAGGCCACTAGAGCACGAACAACTCTGGCCAGGCTATCCTGGCCCCAGAATGGCAGTGGCTAACAAGCAGTCCTAAACTGGGCATAAGCACACTCCAGCCATGAGCCACTTGGGACTCAAATGATGTGCTGGAATCCTGGAGCACTACCATATTGAACCTGTTCCTTCAGATTACGGTAAATTGCAACCCTTCCCTGAACAGGTCATCCACATAATTTCTGAACTTAAGAGCCACCCACCCACTTGCAGCACTTCTGCCTTATCAGGAGCACTGCTGGACCGGACCAAAGACTCACCCTGCATTAGGCTTCCCTCCGTGGCCAACCAGATGCTTCTGGGAATCACACAAATAAGTTGTAGAGACAGTTTGCCCTTTCATGTTGCTTTTCCCCCAGTAACCTTCTTACTGAAACTTTAAAAATGGCCTGAACTCATGTAATTTGAGGGATGATTAGCAGTTTTGTGATAATTTGCTAGCCGAACCCTTTAGGGAATGACCTGTTTGGTTTACGTTCTCTTCAGGGCTCCAGTTCTGCTCAGAATTAATTGTACCAACAATTATATGGATATTTTGCATGTGTGTATTTGCCAGTAGGAGGCTAATTTGGAAAGTATATTTAGAGCATGTATCTTAAATCCCTTTCACACACAAAATATAGATATAAATACGTCTTTTCAGTTACCAGCTTTTAAATTGCATTGGAATAATAATTATAGGTTTTCATATTAGAACTACAACAGTTGTTTTGTACTCTAGATGTTGTTGTAAAAGAATGTCAGTTTAATTTTTCTGGAACAATTACTGTAATGATAAACATCATAACCTTTTAGCATCAAACTGCGTCAAGCTGAGGCACTTTTGCCCTTTTGGTTTCACAGGCTTGTTTTGCATTCTCTTTCTTCTAGCCAGCCTTAAGATAAATATTTGATTAAAAGCAAGCACCCTGGAGTGAAATTGGCAGTTGGCCTAATTTTTGTTTCTCTCTTTTTTAGTCTTAGAAGAAAAATGCTAGCTGAGGGTAGCTTTCCACTAATCAAAATACTGTAATTCTTCATAAATATGAATGAGCTGTTGCAACTCCTAAGTGTCTCCAGTTAAGTATTTATTTTTGAGAAAAACAGTGAAGGCCCAATCCGCATGTGCAGTGTTGTGTACGATTACTCTGGGCATTCGTTTATAGTGGACAAGATCTGATATTCTGGGACCGGGTGACAGTTGCTGCTGCTGCCATGCCATCTTGTGTTTGCTGCAGTGAAAACTGTGAAGGGAATAATGGGAATACCATATCTTCAAAGGTGTGGTAGGTGAGTGGAAGGGAGTGGCAGGCATTTGCAGTGCCACAGCAGATGCCCTCAAGTTGCTTGGGACACATTTCTCTCCATCGCACTTCATGGAGTTCATTGCAGCAGACTCATCTGCTGGATGCCTAAGGATGTGGCTGATCCTACTGCAGCCTATCCTGAACAAAATATACTTGCGCCACATCCAGTATTAAAGGCACGAACTGCATTATAATTTCCAGAATTGTTTCCTTTAAAGAAAAAGGAGAATTGGTTTAATACTCTGCCTTTCAATGTTATTGAGACTGTTTTCCTAAATAAATGTCACAGAGCGAGCTGGCAGTAAATCACACTGTTCAAAGTTGGTTAACTCTTCATTAGCAAAACCACAATCTTCCCAGATTTGGCTGAGTGTCAGGCCTAATGAGCACAGCAGCTCATCCCCGGTAGGTCTTACCCCACCAATCAGTTGCCAAGACTGAAAGTCTCTGGTTTCCCCCAGCCATCTTAAGTCCAGGGCTTTTCCTGGAGAGGGCTTTCCCCAAGCAGTCAGAGATGGTGCCTGTGTGTAGCCTGTCTCTCTCCTGCAGCTGTTTCAGCCCTCTTCTGGTTCTGGGATAGGGGGGGGGGAATCTTCTCTCAATAGGATGGGGACACACCGATGACTCTTCACCAACCTGACTCATCTCTGCCTCTTGGCCTCCCTCTTCCCCCTCGCCTGCTTCGGCTTCTGCGTCTGATTATGGACTTCTCTCTGCCACACACTCTCTCACTAAGCCCTGTTACCTTTTTGGCTTCCGACTCCTTCTCTTTCCAGTCTTCTCCCTCTGACCACTCATTGTTGCCCCACCACCACTCTGGCCCCAGTTTGGCCCCATAGGCTTACCTGCCTGTACCTAACATTGAGAGTGGGACAGATGAACATACTGTGAGTCAAACTATGCCACAGGCTAAGTGGGGAGGCCTGGGGCAGGCAAGGGACTTGTTAGGTCTGGTAGCTGGAGGTTTACCTCCCCTGGCTTAACATTATGTGTGAGCCAAGGCCAAAGATGTTGTTGTAATGTGCAGTGCAGAAAAACAGTACCTGAGAACTTGACTCAGGCCATCTGAAAGCAAGACCGCATATAAAGACCCTGTGGTGCTTTCAGAAAAGGTTTATGCTCAGGAAGGGGAGGAGGAAGATCCACAGCCGTGAGATGGCCACACCTTAATTTTTGGTGATTTACAACCCAATCCTCTGTACGTTTTACTCAAAAGCAAATGCCACAATGTTATGGGGGACTTACTTTCAGGTAAGTGGCAGTGTGATAAGATAGTTCTTTGGTTTTGCACATGCTTTGCATGCAAGAAATCCCTACTTCAATTCCTGGTGTCAGTAGCAGGTGGTGGGAAAGA
Source organism: Zootoca vivipara (assembly GCF_965207765.1). Taxonomy (NCBI): domain Eukaryota; kingdom Metazoa; phylum Chordata; class Lepidosauria; order Squamata; family Lacertidae; genus Zootoca; species Zootoca vivipara. Next base: position 25,243,712 of record NC_142589.1, read on the forward strand.
CGACGCTCTGCCTGAAACCCTGGAGAGCTGCTGCCAGAGTAGACAGTAGTGGGCCACAGGGGCAAATATTATGGCTAGGTGTAAGGCAATTTCCCATGTTCCCAGATGCCATATCAGTATTGTATAGATAAAGGAACTAAATGATTTAGTCCTGTGGAAAAGCTGTGTACTAAATAAATGGTTGGCTCCCTAGCAAATAGTCCAGTCCCTGGGAATTTAAGTCACGTAAGTACAACTTGTAATAGGATGAAGTTCAGTTCCTGTGACATATCAGTCCCGTATTTCACTGCGGCAGTTCTGCTCTAAATCTAGCCTTTTGTGGGCAGCTTAGAGACTGCCTCTCCCAACACAAGGCCAGACAGGTTGGGCTTCATGTGCCTTCACTCCAGGAAGTGAGACAGTTGGGAGGAGCCCTGAGGCTTTGGAGTGCCACCTCATGCAGCACTCACTTGATCCCTTTGTGTCTCTTTTTGCAGAGAGGATGGAAAAACATTCTCCTTCCTCCTGTCCTTTGGGCAGCTACACTTACAGGTGTTCAGCCTGCACCAGCTGGAAGCCTCTTGAACATTTAAAATTCAATTGGGATTTTGGTCCTCCTTTCCCTACCAGCACAAGGCAGCTTGCAGCATGAGGTGGTCCAGCTAAAAACAACAACATGCTCTTGCTGCTATGTTGTTATGGTTTCACTGTTTTATTAAATTATCTGTTGCTACACAACTGTCAAGTTTTTATTGTTTTCTAATGTTTGGAGTATATTAAACTGCCTTGAGCTGAGAAGTCAGGAAAACCTTTAAAAAGTTAGCCTTTATCCAAGGTGTGAAAGAGGAAGCTATTTTATTGTGATCATGGCTGGGTCATTTGTTTTTTCTTGTATTAGTGCCCCCAAATCCTTAGGGGTATTTTATTTGGCATATACACCAGCCTAAGGGCCACATTTTTTGTGGCCAACCTTCCAAGTGCTGGGCAGGGCCAGAGTTAAAAGTGGGCAGGTTATTTGTTTGACAAAATAGTGATCTCTAACAATGACTGGATATGATTATTTCTTGGTTAAAAGCCTATTTGCTACCAAGTACATAGCACATTGCCTGATGCAGTCCTTACATATGCCAGGTATTGGTCAACCCAGGAGCATACCTGGACCTCTGCTTTGTGGAGAAAGGAGCATCTTGGGATGGTACTGGTATATATGAATGAGGTTATGAGTCTTATTGGAGTCATAGATCCAGCAGGTCCTGTCCTGGAGGTTTTGAGGAGGCTGGGATGGTGGTGGAAAAACTTGGTAGTACAGTAACTATTTGACCCAAATAACAAGTGCACAGTTTCAGGTTTCAGGAGGCCCAGTGCTGGTGTTTGCTGCTTCCTTATCCCATCCTTTACAAAGCCCCCAGGCCAGAGCTAGCTGTGTCTTTCTCCTATAAAGCCAGCAACATGCTGACTCCTGTTGACAGCCCTGAGCCGCAGCCTGCACCCACCCAGATCTTGCATGCATTTCCATCAGGAGAATCCTGTGTGCTTCAGCAGACCCTAGTCTGGAGTTCCCAGCTAAGAGTTGCTTTGGTCTCCCATGGTCCCTTCACAGGCTGCTAGTTTAGGGAGGAGGCGTTCCAGATGTACACAGCTCCTGGGCGCCAGATTAAGTTGCTGGTGGCATTGGGTCCTTGGGTCTAAAGCTTACCCTACAACTGCTGAATTATGCCCACCGATCTTAGTGGAGGTTACTTTCACATAAAATAAGTAACAGGCTGCTGGTACCAAGGTACGAAAGCTTGACATTGCCTCAGTTAGGAAAGTTTTCCTCAAGAGTTTCACTCAGAAAATAAAGCATTTTTCTTTCCCACCTGTAATTGTCTAATTACGACCTGTAATTACAATGGCTTAAAAAAAATGTAACAGCAGAAAAGTTGCCAAATCTCTGTTTTAAGTAAAGAAACATTATTCCAGAACAGGAGAATCCATGCAATAAAACAGATCTTATTTCAGACCATCCCAGCTTCATAGCCTTTTATATAAGTATACACACTCTAGTTCCATCATGTTTGATTTGGCATCCCCGTCTCAAAATACACAAATTCTAGACAGGTTGAGGAATAGATTTGCAATACCATTTCACCTAGTCTGTTCTTCAGATCTGCATTTTTATTTCATCCTAGCTACAGGATCATCTAGTTTGACAGGGGAGATAGCGTGATAGTGCCAGTCCTTTCCCAGTCCCGCTGTTCACCTTCAATTTCCTCTTCTTCCGCTTCCTGTCCATTGTTGAAGCCCTTGTTGAAGCAGAACAAGAAGCAAGGCCATATCTCTCCTTCCAAATGCTGTCCCCTCTTTCATAAGCCAAATTTAGTCTCCGGCCTCCGAGGAAGCAAAAAAGAAATACCTTCATCTCTTTTCCCTCAAAAGCTGGACTTTTGGGATGGAAAAAGTGCTGGGGGTGGAATACTCTTTTGCCTCCACAGCTTCTAGGAGGTGGAGGGAGGGAGGGACACTATTCTCCTGGGGGCCTCTCAGTGGTGCTTGGCCCTGTCAGGATTGTGAACATTGTGATGGAAGCTAAATAGCCCCTAGTGAGACAAAGAATTTTGCCTTCTATCAGATATATCCCTTATGGGATCCTACAGCTATGCCCTGGAGAACTCTGTCAAAGCCATTAACCCCTCTGGGTTTTGTTCGTTGGTCACACTAAAGTGTGGCTACCTGTTGGGAGAGTGGGATGGAATGTTAGGAACATCTAAATATAGATGTCTCATTTTTGGCTACTGATATATATATATATATTTAAAAAATCCACAGTAGGCTTTAAATAGCCTATACATTTGAAGGTCTATAGTGCCAATATCCAAAATTCAGTTTTTTAAAAAAATTAGTTTCTAGAGGAACAGTCACACATTCCTTGGCAAAGACATTGACAGAAGCCATACACAAGGCACACAGTTAGACTGGATGGCACGAGACTGACACAGACAATTCCAAGGGTCACTTTCTGAATCACCAATAAATAGATTCCAAGTGGCAAAGAACCAAAATAGAAAAATCCAAGCAACCACACCAGTATTCTGGGGACATGGTTACAGAGCTTAGAGAAAAGATCTTGATCCAGGTGGCTGTGAGAGTTCACAGATGCCGAGTCAAGGCTGTGATCTGTGTAGTAATCCGAGAGGGTGTTCTGGCTTGGCGTCCTTGTGGAGTCTCTCTGTACTTCCATGATGGTAATCACCAAACAGTTTGATGACCCATGAGAAGGACTGGAGGAAGCCAAGTTCTTTGGCGTCAGGACAACTTCTTTGCAGTCCGAGCTCCATGCTGTTTTGTCTTTTGTTATGAGTTTGGACATGATGTTTGCGTCGTCAGGAAGGCCCTCCACTTCCTCTTCCTGCAGCTCTGTCTTGTGGCGGCAGAAGGGGCAGCAAATGCAATGGGAGCCATCTCCCACATGGAGGATTTTTGTCAGGCATTTCGCACACACTCTGTGAAGGCAGTCCAAGATTTTGGGTTTGCGGCTCTGGATGTTAAACTTCTGGTAACAGATTTTGCATTCCAGCTCATCGTTCGGTACTTTTTCTTCTCCCTCTGTTTGAGAATAATTCATCTTTAAATTAGGCAGGCTGTAAAAGATAATAGCAGTGAGTTTCAACTTTAAATTATGCCCTTTTGGTAGTTGTTCCTAGAGCAGCCTTTCCCAACCTGGTCAAAAACTCCCATCATCCCCAACATTTTACCATGTTGGTTGGAGTTATTGGGAGCTGTAGTCCAAACCATTTTGAGGGCATCAGGTTGGGGAAGCCTGTCATAGAGTATATTCTTTACCGACAGAAAAAAGCAAATACGGTTACAATAGTTAAAACTGGTAGCAGTAGTTAAATGTAATTACCACTTCTGATTAGGACTCTCTGGTTTTCAGTTTCGTATAATTTCCCCAAATATCCACTGAATCTGTTTTGTTTTGTTTTGTTTTATATTGTACTTTCCATTCTATAGGAAATTTTTTCTCCACCCCACAGACTGTAGAATGTATTGGACATTTTCTTGAATATCTGAACAGAACTACCTCACATAGTTACATTGAGGGAGCCCAATATTACCCAGTGAGCTTTGAGGTCTTATAGGATTTGAACCCATGTGTCTGCATTCCAAGTGAAGTATTGTGTCCACTGTATCATGCCATCTCTCCCATTAGGGACTAGATATGATTCTAAGGCCTGGGGCAGGTATACCCAGCAGCCCCCATTCCTCTGCTCTAAATTTACTGCCCCTCTCGAGGATTAGTTCTCCCTCTTCCCGTTTTCTAATTCCTTTTCTGAACTGCCTTGGGCTGGCACCTGTGGGGGAAAGTATCTATCTGCACTACACTCAGATTCTGTGTGCTCTTGGGAGTAAGTCTCATTAAATTCAGTAGTGCTTCTGTGCAAACTTACATACGGTTGATCTGTTAACACTAAGGAGCAATTACTCATCTGGAATATTTAGTTACTGCAGCTTATCAACGTGGGAATGAAGCAAGTTTGGCTTTCAGTTGAGGATGTAACTCAGAAACTTGTATAACAGTTGCTACAATCCAACCTTGACAAGCATTTAGAGTTTGATTTGCATTGGAGACGAATCTTCTTATCATGCACGGATGCTCTTGTAATGTTGCAGTCTGTTTTCTGAGCTTACAGAGGGAGGGAAACTTAATAGTTGCTCATTTGGTGGTGCTGTGTATTTGAAATTATTGATCAAAGGTATTACTTAACCTTTAGAGAAAAAACACCACCATTGAATATAGGTTTCCCATGGCATTTCTTTGATTAATAAGAATGTGTGGTTGTGAAACTCTAAGGATTTGATGGGTAAATAAGTGTGACAGTGCATTTCACAGTTTTGTCTGTTTTGCCTGAAAAGGGGATTTGTTTCTGTTCACGTTTCCTAATAAGCAGAGCTGGCTCAGTCTTGGCTCATCACCCTCACGTTGCCATGCAGCAGTGATGGAATTTTAATGAGAACAGGCAAGGTTAACAACAACAACAACAACAACATTTTTATTAGGAGACAGTTTCATTTGCATCTTTGTCTTAACCATCAGGTCTGCTAAATGGTCTTGGTCTTGGTTTCTGACTTACTCTCTGGTGGGTACACACTGCGCACTCTTTCACAAACATGGTGGAGCAGAGCAGGGTCTAACGCTAGAAACAGAGTGTGTGCATTTGCATGCAATTCTTCTTCCCAAAAATAGTTATGATAGCAGCATGTCCAAACACAATTTCTCTTTAAGCATTGCTCCTTGGAAAGCAGTAAGAGTGTAAATGGCAGGCATTAAGTTCCTCAGCTACCAAATTCTCTCTGTCTGCTGTGAAATACTTTAACATATTCACCTGGATGGCAGGTGTGAATGCTTTTTAAGTCGATTGAATTCCATGTCAACAAAGTAAGCAGTTAATAATGTAAAATATTTGTATTCAGTCTCTCTTTCCCTCAGGGACTCCCCAAGGAGGCCTTCAACAATAATAAAACACATTGTTTGGTGGTGGTGGCTGCTGCTGCTGCTGAGCTTTACAAACAATAAAAGCCAAAACCAAATATTCAAGAAGCCAGAGAACAGCAAAGTAATCTCATCGTATGAAAGATAACCAACAAACATCTCAGAATGTTATTCCATTATTGCTTAAATCAAGAGCACCCTGAAAATAACAAGTTTTTCATTGGAAGTTGAAAAATAAGCCGTCATAGAATTGTAGGGTTGGCCTAGGCTGACTCCCTGCAATGTAGGAATTGCGATGAAGAAGACAAGTTGACTTCTCTCAAAACCAGCCCTCCCCCTACAAATCATGGTTTGTGTGATCAGCTGACAGGTCTTGTCCATGATAATAGGGCATAGCTAGGGTACTAGCCTACAGTACTCAAAAGTCTTCATGGCTGCTATCACACTTTGGCATCTGGCAGCTCTTCAAAGCTACAAACCTGATCCTTAACTGGGTTGGGGGGGGGGGTTGCAACTCCATCCAAATTAGACACTACACTTAATTCTAGATTAGCTCTTCTCCCACCTCTGTCTTACCTGGATTAATTTCAGTTTGCTCACCTACATCCAATTCATCGCTGATTTCAGGTACTGGGTCAGAACCTCAGCCACCCTGGGTTTAGATGGAAAGGAAAGAGAATTGTGCGTCACTAGCATACTGACAATATCCTCCTCCTTGTCTCTGGACAGCCTCACCCAGTGATTCATGTAGACGCTAAATAGCATAGGAGAGTCTTGCCGTCACCCACAAGTTAGAGACCAATGGGTGGAGCAGCAGTCTCCCAGCACCACCTTCTGAGATTGGCCCTTCAGGAACAATTCAAACCAGTTAGATGTCCCATCCCAGTAAGACAGCTTCATAAGGATGCTATGATGGGTGATGTTGAACACTACTGGACTTTCCCTGTCCACCGTCTGGTGTGGGTCTTCTAGATAAGTAGTATGCTAGAGCTGAGCCACCTCTGCCCACTGAAGCCCCTGACATAAATCAGGTATGTTCAGGAATTATTCCCCTATTCCTCCCAACAAATATTCTCTCACCCACTCCCTCTCTGACCCTTGTGCATGCTCTAATTCATTTTGTCCCTTTCCTGTTGCAGACATGAAACATGAAAGGAATAGACAGCCTTCGCAAGCAGACGAAATGTTTCAGGTTGACAAACCTGCCTGTGTTAATTATAACAAGAGGGTTTTTTGTTTTGTTCTTTTAAAGCGATGTCATAAGACATTCCTTGGAGAGGCATGGAGGAGTAGTGGGGGAAATGGCAGGAGAGTTTAGGAAAATATTTTCATCGTTACTTAGAAAAAGTCTGATGTGTTGCCTGAAAGGACCTTTTGAACTGGGGGCAAGGCCAGTGGTGCATTTAAATGGTTCATTGCATCCTCCTCACAGCGTTGGGCAGGGGAAGGCACATTTCCTTTCATTTCCAGGGACCAGTGTAAACCAGTCTAGCAACCACTGCAAGTACCATCTTGTGTTTAATACTACCTTGTGTAGTATATTGCTTGGACGGTCACTTTCCAAAATGCATTGCAGGGGGAGTTGAATTAGATGACCCTTTGGGACCCTTCCAACTCTGAAACTCTGAACTTAAAAGCAATGACTTAGTTCAGGCATCCCCAAACTTCGGCCCTCCAGATGTTTTGGACTACAATTCCCATCATCCCTGATCACTGGTCCTGTTAGCTAGGGATCATGGGAGTTGTAGGCCAAAACATCTGGAGGGCCGCAGTTTGGGGATGCCTGACTTAGTTCATAGCCATGGTGCTCTTCACAGTAACAGTGACTTGCTTGGCGATGTGTTTATTGACACACATTTTTTGTGCTTTCCTTGGTTTTATGTAAGCCTCCCTAGGAGACTTATCGGCCGAAGAGCAGTTTAAAAACATACGGAAGAAATCAGAGTGGCATCCTGAGGGTGCGATGCACAGGAAGAAGCAACAGGCATGAGGAATATGCTGAGCCCTTTACCTACCTGCTACTTTTCCTTTGACTATGGCCCCCACCACAGATGCACATGTGTGTGCACACACAAGCACACACACACCACACAGAGTACCAAATGCAAAGTTGTTATCAGAGATCTGGATTTAAACTGGGAACCACAAGCTGTGTTCAGACCCCAAAGTCCTCATCAGGCACAAAAGGCAACAGAGCTATGCAGCATCAGTCTCTGAGATTGGCAAGCAGTATTAAGACCGAGGGTCTGGATTGGGTAGAACTAGTCTATCCCATCTTGTTCTATTCAGAGTAGACCCAATGAATGGCACTAAGTCATGCTACCTGAAATGTTAGGAACCTGGCCTTTCCCCCCTGCCATGTATCACCTGCATGTTTGCACCTAAGGTTTCGGGGTCCTTGGCTGAAGGCTACACCCCTCAGATCTAGATTTGGATGTGGGAGGTGTGCCTTGCTGAACGGTCAAGAAGATGCCACGGTAGCCTCTTGATTAAATTGCTGCAATATGCTCTGTGACACTTTCTTGAAGACTTTCCATAAACTTCAGGTGGTCCAAAACGCAGCAGCCGGAATACCTTCCAAGATTGAGGTCTCATACTACGCTAGTCTTGAAACAACTGCATTTATTACCAGTCAGTTTCCAGACACAATTCAGACTGCAGGTATTGACCTTTTGAAGTCTTCAGCTGTCATGTTCCTAATTATCCAAAGGAAGAATGTCTTCTCCCTTATCTTCCAGTCCTCTTTGTGTGCAGATTGTCAGAAAAGACCATCTCCAGTTCTAATACCTTCCTCTGATAATCCCTTCCCCAGGGACAAATTGCCTACACTTGAGCAAGCTTAACACAGAGAAAACAAAATGAACCTGTCTGCAGCTATAGTTAGCAAGTTACGTTGTTGCTCAGTGAATTTAGTATTTTAAAAGGAACAGAAGACATCTTTCTTGGGAAGCTCTGGATGTTCCCTTTCTTCTGTACCACTCAAGAAGAGCAAAGAATCCGCTTCACTGGTAAAAGAAAGCATCAAAGATGTTGTGGCACCTTGAAGACCAATAGGATTGGTTTTAATTTGTTATATCGTGAGCCACACCAGTGCAGCAAAGTAGCATACCAATAAAGGTGGTGGTGCTAGATTCTACTCAATGGAAAATTAATCCATTAAAAAATTGATTAGTCTCTTTCCTGCTTTTGCTACTACTGATTAATATGGCAACCTCTCTTGAAGTTTGCTTGTAGCTTTTTCTTTTCATTGTTTCCAAGTTTTGCTCTTATGTGGGAAATGGCCAGGTACAATTTCATTTATATTTATGGTTTAGAGGATTTTACGCAGCTGCTTGTGTCTAGGTGATAAAATGGGAGCATGATTCAACCTCCCACCCCACCCCCAATATAGCAGGTTTCCATTAGGGAGTGCCATCCTGCATACACTTGTGATGCACCTTTCAACTCTCTGAAGGGCTAGGTATATTTGCCAAGCTCGACAGTTGAAAGTGGGTCTGGGAGGGAGGAAACCAGGCAACCACCTGGCTGCATTCTTTGTTTTCTTCAGTTCCATTCTCGCCTGCAAGAGAAACCTAAGCCAAGAGATAATAGCTTTGTTCTGTTTCATAGAACTTTTCGTTGGGAAGGGGGGATCAGTTACCTACAGGATTACCTACAGCATGGTGTAGTGGTTAGAGTGTTGGACTAGGACATGGAAGATGAGGGTTCAAATCCCCACTCAGCCATGAAGCTGTTCTGGCCACTGCCTCTTAGCTTAACCTACCTTACAGGATTGTAGCAGTGGTAAAATGGGGAAGGGGGGGGGAACCACTTCAGGTCCTTGAAGTAAAAGCAAGATATAAATGTAATGATAATAGGAATATACAAATTATATGGACTGGAATCACTTTGCAATAGAGCACATAGCAAATATGTAGGGTTTTACCAGTTCCCTTGAAGGAAGATTGGAAGTGAAATTTACTGGACTGGATAAACTATATTTTAGTGCACCTTTTGGGTTCTTTTTTAATTTTTCATTAGTGCCTTTTCTCCCCCCTGCCCTTTATACCATTAAAAGAAAAGAAAAAATCACAGCTGTCAAAACCATATTATACACTTCAAAGAAGCAAACTGACACAGCGTAAGATTGGCAGCCAATAAAGTAATAAAGAAAGAAAACACTAAAAAAAAAAACCAAACCAATAAAACAGTACAACTGGCAGTGTATACTATAACCAAAACATGTCCATCGGGCAGATAAGTTTGTTGTTCGTTGCTGTCAGAATGGATGAGTTTAAAATAAATTGAATATATATATATATATATATATATATATATATATATATATATATATATATATATGATACATCCTGTGAAAAGGAAAGTGTGGCACACTGGTTCAGAGTCACAACCAGATTTCCAGATGTTTACCAGGCCCTGCTACTCACCTATCTAGTCCAGTACTGCCTACTCTGACTGGCAACAACTCTCTAGAGTCTCAAGCAGAAGGCTTATCTACCGCCTGCTTTCTTGCATTTTAAAACGGGACCCCAGAGCTTGGACCTGAGACCTTCTGCAGATACAATGCATGTACTCTATCCCTGAGCTGTGATCCCTCCCATAAAGTTCAGGCTTCTTAAAATCTCAGGTGATAGTTGTTCTGAGTTCATCCGACAGGCAAGCACCCAGTGCTCAGCTCTGCAGGACAGCCAATGTCCTTTCAGGTGCTGTTGGACTCCAAATCCCATCAGTCCCCAACAGTGTGGCTAGTGGTCAGGGATGGTGGGAGTTGTAGTACAGCAACATCTGGAGGCAATCCGTTGGGTACCTTTGCAGTACCCTTTGTGCTAAACCGTTATCATTAACACAAGCAGACAAGCTTCCATATACCATAGCCATCCATTTAAATATTGAAGCAAATTAACATGCTTGAATTTTTATCGGATGGACTCCCACATCACCCCAGCTTAATTCTTTCCCCGGGCCACTTGTTTTCCTTTTAATTCCTGCTCTGGTTTTAGACATGACTCTTATTACAAAGACTTGAATTGGAAAAGTGCTTTTCCAAGTCTGCTGGATAAATTTTCAGACCATGAAGACCTGGGGCAAGGGTGTAGTTTTGATCTTCACACTAATAAATCTGAAATTGGATAGCAATAACATCAGGCTCCTCTAGAAGAAAAAGTCAAGGTATCCACAAAGCTGAGACTTTTTAAATATAGGCGGATAAGAGGTTTCATGTAAAGTAATCATCAGAATGAAACTTTTTATCTAAGATGAAACCTTTTTTTTCCTCCTTCACGTTCACTTAGCATTGCTTTTTGCATGCTTAGCCATTTTGTGGTTCAGAAGTAAAATTTACTGTTTCAAAAAAGAACTAATGCTTTCTAAATAATGCCTTGCTTTTCTTAATAATGCATTTTCTCAGCAAAAGCAGGGAGAAACGTGTTGCATTCCAGTGCTTCAGTGAAAAGATACACAGCTTCAAGGCAGCTGAGTTGTTTTTCCAAGATGAAAGGATTAATGAACATACATGCCACCCAGTAGCATCTCTTCCCAGCCTTACAGTGATACATTGACAATTAAAACTAAATTATTAAACTTGTCTATAAGCAACATGTGCTTAAAGTCCAACTTGGCTTCCTGATGAGTCAAACATATTTGGATTTAAGACCTGTTTTATAAAAACCTTTCTACAAAAGGATGCATTAAAATAGCACAGTAGACCTATGCAGTGACACCTTTTGCTGTATGCTGTAGAAAGTGCATGCAGTAGAAATGCTTGAAGGAAGGACCAGGTCATTTCCAACCTACCCGATTTGTTCTTTGAACAAAGCACCCCTGGTTTCAGGATCAAGCCCCTGTGGGAGAAAACCATCTTCCCACCAGTTGAGGTCCGTCGGCCAGCTTGCAACCCCAGTGCTGATTCTAACTGGGCTCTGCTCCAACTCTCACAGGTGTATAAAAAGACGGCTGCCGGAAAGCTCGGAGACATCAGCCTCAAAGCATCGGAGCAAGAGAAGGAATTTGCCGGAAAGGCTGCTCAGTACCAGCGTGAGATGAGGCACCTCCAGCGGCTGCTGCAAGAGAAGCAGGAAACCCTCGACGACGTGCTGCAGCAGAAAAGGTAAGTCAGCCAAAGCCTTAAACAAACCCATTAGCCCCTACTGGTAAAGGAGCAGGACATGCTCTGCCTAAGAGCCCCCTCTGGCGTGCTCTGGCTGTTATTCACTTCCCTGCCTAGCTGCTGGGTTGAAAATCTCCTCCTCTCAACTGACTCTGTTAGCTCCCCCATCCTTCCCTCCCTCCTTCTCCCTTCCTAAGCCGCCCCCCCCCCCCCGACCTACAAATCCTTGAAGGAAATCGTTGCCTGCTAGCTCTGACAGCCAACCTTAAAAATCCTCCCGGCAGCTGTACTGCCTTTTGCTGAAGGGAAGCAAACACACAGAAGCTATTAACTTGAACTGAGCTGTCAATAATTCTCTCCAAAGTGAATCACTGGTCACATGCTCATTGATTTAATAACGTCTTCCAGTGAGGACTGATGAAGTCCCAGGCTGACATTTTTCTGACAGACAGGAAATGAGGGCAGTCAGTTAAGAGCACTTGGCAAAATGAATATTTCGTGGATCTGGAGGTTTCTAATCACAAAAAAAGGGAAATAAACAGTGGAATAGGTCTTGGCTGGAAGATGATTCTCCGTGTCCAGAGAACCTATAAGGAGTCCTGCTTCTTGCTTCTTCTTGTGTTAGCGATGGGAAGGTTTCACAGATGGTTCCTTGTACCAGCACTGAAACAACACAGGAGACAGATAATTAGGCAGCTATTTTGCAGATCCTCTCAGCCATTGTGAGATAAAATAATCCAGCCTGGAACTCAAGTTGTATGCCATCTGTGTCAGTTATCAACTCTCCCAGTAGAGGATAAATAGCATGGTCAGATAACTTCTGAATTTTTTGGCAAAGTGTGTATGTGCTCTCTGTAGATAGTCCCCGTGCTGCAGTGACTGGTGTATCAATTCACATGTCTTAGGGCACCTCCAGATTGCAGAAAGCTTGGACGGAGGTTATACAATGCCCTCTCTTTATTGACCATTCATCCTGATTTGTTTCTGCAGAGGACATAGGACTCCCCAGCAATTGGTTGTTAACTATCACTTTCCTTACTGTAAAAAGTCTTCTTTTTTAAGTGGGTTTTCTTGTGCAGCTAAATTTGCCATTGTGCAATTGAGTTCTTTCTGCAAAAGCCCACTGCTGGAATCTGGTGTAACTCTACAGCAGCTTCTTGTGCACAGGAAATCCACATGGCATCCTCCAACAAGCTGTCTATTTAGAAAGGGTGCAAGGAAAACTTCCTCTTGGGAATAACTTCCAGGCGGACTGTGCTTCTTGTTGCTTTAAAAACATTTCTTTTTAATAATGACCTAAGCCACAGTGGGTGGCGCTGTGGGTTAAACCACAGAGCCTAGGGCTTGCCGATCAGAAGGTCGGCGGTTCGAATCCCCGCGACGGGGTGAAGTCCCGTTGCTCAGTCCCAGCTCCTGCCCACCTAGCAGTTCGAAAGCACAACAAAGTGCAAGTAGATAAATAGGTGCCGCTACAGCGGGAAGGTAAACGGCATTTCCGTGTGCTCCTCTGGTTTGCCAGAAGCGGCTCTGTCATGCTGGCCACATGGAAGCTGTATGTCGGCTCCTTCGGCCAATAACGCGAGATGAGCGCCGCAACCCCAGAGTCGGTCACGACTGGACCTAATGGTCAGGGGTCCCCTTACCTTTTTAAGCCACTTTAGGAGTCCCTTTGAAGGCTGAAAGGTAGCATATAAATGATTGAATAAATGTGTTTTGTAAGCACTAGCTTATCATCAAACAATGCTACGGGACCAGATACTCTAACCTGGAACTGCTTGCATATCTGGGGAGCTGAAGATGTGAATACAGCCAGGTTTCCCTGTGGTTCAGGTGTGTGAAAGGGGAGGTCCTCCCACCACCACCTTCCAAACCATACTTTTGATCTAACATAAACTCTCTATTGTGTGCATATAGCCTGTATTGCTTCATACAGCTTGACAATATGTATGTATCTGGGAGGGGAGAACACCTGTCTACCAGTGTGAGAGGCAGTGTGGTATAGCAGTTAGAGTGCTGGACCTGGGAGGGTTCAAAGCCCCCACTTGGTCATGAAACCTTGGGGGTCAGTCCTTGCCTCTCAGCCCCCCATTGTTGTTATGAGGATAAATGGAAGGAGGGGGGAATTTTGTACACCACCTTGAGCTCCTTGGACTAAAGGTGGGGTATAATTGTAAATAATAAATATGTTAATAAAATAATCCTCACTTCTTTTATCTCTAGTCCTGGCATTCACCAACATGTCACCCCCTTAGAGCAGTGTTAGATATGTCAACCCCATAGAACCATTTCTCTTCTCTTATTTTTCATTCCAGAGAGCACACCCACCCACCCCTCACGCTTCCCACCTCAAACAGGAAAGGCTATTAATATACTTGTCCAAGTTTTATGAGTTACAGGTAGGTAGCTGTTGTTGGTCTGCAGTCAAAACAAAATAAAATAAATAAATAATCCTTCCAGTAGCACCTTAGAGACCAACTAAGTTTGTCATAGGTATGAGCTTTTGTGTGCATGTATCTGAAGAAGTGTGCATGCACACGAAAGCTCATACGTATGACAAACTTAGTTGGTCTCTAAGGTGCTACTGGAAGGATTTTTTTATCAGGTTTTATGAAGCACTGACATAAAAATGGGTTGTATCCAGTATTTGTTCTGCTCAGAGGAGACACATTGAAATGAATGGACATCAACTCACTTGGGTCCCTTAACTTCAGTGGGGCTGCTTTTAGTCAGTTGGATACAACTCCATAAAGCTAAAATAATTGCCCACACTTTGATTTAGCAGTCCACTGTGGCAGAGGAAAATGTAATTGTGGGAAGTAGTTCTAAACAGCAGCACTTTGTCCCTTGTTATTGTCACCAACAGCAGCAGAGTTGCTGAGTGTTTTGCAGTTGGTTGCCAAGTCTTAGAATCATTGAATCGTATAATTGTAGAGTTGGAAGAGACCCCGAGGGTCATCTAGTCCAACCCCCTGCAATGCAGGTATCTCAACTAAATCATACATGACAGGTCGCCATCCAACCTTTGCTTAAAAACCTCCAAGGAAGGAGAGTCCACCCCCCGAGGGAGTCTGCCGAACAGCTCTTACTGTCAGAAAGTTTTTCCTGACATTCTGGAAGATGAGCAGTGCTTGTAGCTGGTGAAAGGCAAATGCAGCTTTTGCCTTGCCCTCAAAGAGATGCTTTCCTGCTGTGATGTCTCTCTTATTCTAGGCCAGTTTTATTAAACATCTGTATTGGATGGGACAGATGTATAGTTGGGTTAATCATTCTGGCCAATGACCATGGGAAGTCAGCTTAGCTATGCAGACAAGCAATGTTACAGTTCAGGAAGCTAAAATGGTTTGCATATGTTTTCCCTACACTTCCTGAATGTGGGGCTCCTTTAGTTTAGTCAGATTCCTTCCATTCTGGTTGCATTCTGCTTTCAATATAATTTTGTCTTGTAGTGCAGCTAGTCCCTGAACAAAGCTGCCATTTGAAAGGTTGTTCTGGATCTCTCTCCTCCTCCTCCCACTCTACCCCCTACCCCAGTCAGAAGAAAAGCAGACCAAGGACTTAGGGGTGGGTTTCTTATCACTAATCTTCTGTAGCTTGGCAACCAGAATCGGCAGTGCTGGGCAAATAATGTCCTAATGCAGATTCATTTCCACCAGCGCCGCTCAAGGAGAAAATTTGTGGCCTGCAAAATTGTTCCCAGTAGATAGAAATTTCACTGACACATTTATTCTCAGCACTATACCCAACTGAAAGTAATAGACTGTGTGAATGGCATGTTTATTTTATTAAAACCCTTAAAGTGTTGTGCGTAAGATTTCGCCACGACAACTGATGAAGCCAACCATCCAGTTTTCAAGATGAATCACCCACTTTGCAGGAGTCTTGCAGTATTTCCTTTCTTTTAAATGTAATACCAGTACTTCTTTGGGAAACAATGACAGGTGAAGTCATGGAGCGCAAAACCCTAGAGAGGCTGAACTTAGAATCACTGAATGGTAGAGTTGGAAGGGACTCCCAAGGGTCATCTAGTCCAACTTCCTGCAATGCAGGAATGACAGCTAATCATTTGCAGGTCAGAGGTTGACACTGAAAGGTGGGTTCCCAAAAAGCTGAAAGATAGTGAGCTTGAAAGCTCGGGGGACAGTGTTTACTTTTGGATGTTGAGGATATTATTTTTTGCTTTATAGCAACTCTCCAGAATATCACTTGTACAAGCAGACTCAAGAATCCCTAAGGCACACGACTGTGTCTTTTCTATTCCAAAGAGCACGTGGGGGGCAGGGGGAGAGGATATTTTGTTTGAAGACACCAGGCTAGAAAGACACTCCTTAACCTGAAAGCTGGCATTCTTGTTTTGAGCTTCTCCTAGGGGAATCTCATTTTGTCTCCACTCACAGTGAAGCAATCTGAGAAATGCTACAGCATGATCATTAAATCTCATTTATTCTGTAAAAAAAAGGGGAGGGGAATAGCACCTTAAATCATGAGTGATAACATGGGAAAACTCGATTCATGTCTCTCCCCCCCCCCGTCTTCCTTGTCTGCTCTGCCTCCCCCATTTGCCCTTCACTCCACCGGGAGCAGCATTTGTGTTTTGCTCAGTACACATGTAATGAGTGAGGAAAAGAGCAGCCTTTTTCAGTCATCGCTGCAAATGCAGTAGAAAGACCAAAAAAACCCCACTGTGTTAAGCAGCTTTGAAATAAACATGTCAAATTTTGGGGGCCTCGGTGAGGGAAGCTGTTAATTTAGACTTTTAGGCTCATCCTTCGAGTTACGTGAAATTTCACACCACCATACATCACCATATCTGATAAAGTGCTCCCTCAAATGAGGCCTTATTTGCTCCCTTTCCTAAACGGCAGTACCAATGCCCACTTAATGACTGAACCAGTGCCTAAGATCAGGAACGGGGTGGCTGTGGGAGAATAAACTGAGACTCAGTTCAAGATGGAAGTGCTTTGGCCAATAGAAAAGCAAAGGCAGGTGTGTTTTGAATGGGTTTGCACTCCCCTTGAAGAATCAGGTTCATAGAGATTTCCTGGATCCAGTGTCCCTCCTGGATTATCACCAGGTGGCTACTGTGGCCAGCCGTGTTCTTGCTCAGTTTGGTCTGCACTGCTTCCTGGAGAAGACATCTCTGGCCACTGGCCCACCTGCCTTAGTCACAGCCAGATTGGTCTCCTGCTTCAGCACACCCTTTGTGGGGCTGCCTTTTGAAAGCTGCAGCTGGTGCAAAATATGGCAGGGAAAGCATCCTAACTGGAGCCGGCCTTTTTGATCATGTGTGCTTACCCCTGCACCCAGAAGAATTGGCTCCCAATCCACTTCCAAGCTTGATGGGAAGTATTGGTTATCATCTTTAAAATCATATACTGTTTGAGACCTTGAAGGGAAACCTTTCTCTGTGTCCCACCCAGAAGTGGCATGCAAGGTGAGGCAGAGCTGCTGCTGCCCTTGCTTCTTGGCAGGTGAGTCGCTGTTACTTACTAGGAAGGGCAGGCAAGGCAGCAGGGAGATAGGTGTGAGGCAAATGTACTGAGGGAGCGAACCTGGTATTCCTGCCAGTGCATTTCCCCTGCATTTCCCCCTCCCCTCGACCTTGCCCCCTCCTGGGTGGGTGTTCCCCAGTGTGCAACCCAGGAATTCCTTATACCAAAAGGTGCGGATGTCTCCTCCTTTGATGGCATGTCAACACTCCAGGACATTGGTATAAGACACTTAATTTTTGCTCTCTTTTGGGATTCATATTTTTATGTTGTTCTGATTTCATTAGATTCTTTTAAAATAATAATCATAAATTTATAATCATAATTTTATTATTTATACCCCGTCCATCTGGCTGAGTTTCCCAGCATATATAAAAACATAGTAAAATATTTTTATTACTGCTTGTGTGTGTGTGTGTGTGTATATATATATATATATATATATATATATATATATAATTGATAAAAAACAAAAAGTGTTGTTGGATGCCTTGGAGGTTCCCCCAGTAGAACAGAAATTGAGGAGTACCAATACCTTACTAAATGAAATAAATGTGTTCTAACCTATAGCCCAACAAAATTAACATTCATTATTTATTTCAAAAATGTATATGCCACTTGATTGTAGAAAAAACCTCAAGGTGGTTTGGATCAGCATTACAGTAATACACAACTCTGTCCTGTGAAGTTCTTGATGGTGTATTTGGTTTCTGACATATAGAGCTTAAGCAGGACATGGAGCAAATGCAACAATGGTGCAGCTTGTGTAGACCTTTTTTTGTCAAGAAAACTTAAAAATCTGTGCCCAGAATAAGTTGTATACTTAATTTGCATAACTTATTTTTTCGCCATCTTCCTCCCTTTATCACGATGTCAAAAAACACAAGATAGTGACAGGCTGAAATGGGTCCCTCTTGCCCTCTTAGGACATTCCTTGGCCAAGAGGTTGAACCAGGACAAGCGAATGCAAGATTTACAGGCTGGGAAAGGACGTAAACAGATTTCTGACTGCTTTGCGGGAAAGTTTGCTTGAATGATTTATGGAGCAGAGACAGATTTGAAGACCAAAAGAGCATTGAACATGTTTTCTCTTTAACCATAAGATGATCCACCAAAAATCAGATCTGATAAAATCACAGGAAGTGCAGGCACCAGTAGGAAGGGAGATGGCACCAAATCACTTAACAGGTTCTGGAACCTGCCCTGATTGATTAAGGAATATACTTAGAAGCAGAGCGGCTTTTTGAGATACAAATAAAGGCTGTCATTCATGCCTCATTTGTTGACATGACCATCTCTAAGCTGACTGGCCATCATGGGACCAGAACAGAGAGCTCTGTCTACTAAGTCTACTAAGCTCTGCAGCAAAAAAAATACCTCTTTGAGGTTTCATGGGCTGTATCTCTACTATATTCAGTTATGGGAGCAACATATAGGCATATGTTATTATTGTGATTCAGATTTTCTGTTGTTGAGGATTTTTGTTTTTCTTGCAAAGGACATTATTGCAATACTCTTGAGACCAGACTAACTCCTAAAAATTGCCACATGCTGAGCTCCTTCTGATGGGATTCCTGCCAAAGAAATGCAATGTGACCTAGAAAACCTTCACAGGAAACAGGATTGTTTTGACCAGTTGCTTTTGACCTGATATCTCACCCTTCAGCCACATTCACAACTTCTGTTACGTATTTCACAGGGGGGGGGGGATTCAGTACAAAGTGTGAAACACAATGAAATTTGCAGAAATATGCTATGAGGTACCACTGCGGATATCAGTTATTTCCAGTTGGAAAACAGTCCTAAATTCCTTTGAGTTTAACAGGTTAAAAATAAAGCTGTGAATGTCCAACAGTAGGATGAGAAAATATTAAGGGTAAGAGGAGAAATTCAAGGTAGCGGCTGACAAAATGTGTCATAAATAAAAGGGCAAATCCCATGCTAGGTATTGTTAGGAAAGGGATTGAAAATGCAGCCACTGGTGTCATAATGCTTTTACATACAGGTGATCGACCACTTTCTCCATTGGAAAATCCCCCAGAGCATTTAGGAACACATCCAGTTCCATCCATCCACGAGGGTGGGCCATCTGAATGGGTCCAGCACTCTTACAGGGGGTACTGCCATCCTCAAACTGAGCTTAACCTTATCTAAGCATGACTCCATCTCAGTATTTTGTAGGAAAGAGGCTTTTCATCAACAATTTAAAGCAGCTATGAAATAGTTCAGACATCTGAAGCAGCCTTATATCGAGCCCAGACCATTGTCCACTCTGACTGGCCACAGGTGCCCAAGATTTTCAGCAGGGGACTTTCCCAACACAACATTGGATGAGCCTAAAGTAGTGGAAAGGACAATGCAGTGTGAAAATGACTGAAACTGAAAAGATCCTCTGTCCCAATCCACTGTGTGTGACTCAGGCAGCCAGATCTACCCACAACAGCCTTAGAGGAGAATTTGTAGTCCTGTTTTGAACCATGACATCACCAATAAGGGGCCCAGGATATTAGGGTTACCTTTTGTGATGCTTTCAGAACTAGACACCGATAAAAACTGGTTAAACAAGTACATTTGATTGAATTATATGCCAGAGATCCTCTGATTACTCTTTCTGTTCTGTGCACATGGTGTTCTCTAGACAACATTCCAGGTACAAAAATAAATTTAATTGTTCTTTCTGTACTGGCTGGGTAGTTCACCTTAAAAATACTCTCAAAAAAGGCAAAGCATCTGAAACTAGCAAATCCATTTTCATTTTTCTTCCTAGGGAAGTGGAAAGTGAACTTGAAATAATTTGGGAATCAACCACCAAAGAAAACAGGAGGATGAAGGAACTCTTGCATAAATCTCTAGAGAAGAGGAACACACAGAGTCCTGTCAAAGCTTATGAATCAGATTTAGCTGACGTTTCTCAGAAAGACCTGCTGGTTGGGTACGGTTTTAGCTACTGTGATGTGGAGCTTCTCTTGCCTGCAAAAACTCAGAGTCAACAGGAACTTGCATGTTAAAAACACAGACACACCTTCGTTTTTCAGAGGAGAATAGGTCTGAAACAAACAAACATGAAGAGCAAAGCAGTTTAATCAGAATAGAGTCGGCATTGTATTCAAGTTGATCTTTCAAAAGAGGCTGATATTCCCTTTGGTAATATTTAGGGGCTTTTAGAAATCACCATGGCAGGGATTTGCATTGTACCATAGAAATATGGCCGGTAGATTCTTCAAAATCCAAATGTTTCTAGCTCTTAACAGTTACAAAAATTAAAAAAGTACCAAACACATTTTGACACTTTCTGCTAGATACTTAAACTTGCAGATGGGAGTTCATTGTGGAATTGGTACTGCTCGTGCATTAAAGTTTTTTTAAAGCACCCACGTTATGATGTCATTAGGCAGAGACTGAAGCATGATTTTTAAAAGAAGGGGGGGCAGAGTTTCTTAAGATGGTGATGGTTAAGTGAATCGTACCCTCTTCACTGCACATGCAGCAATAGCATGCCTCCTTACAGGATGCTCATACACAAAAAGTGTGGTATCCTTTGCCACTTGGAAAGTTTTCATGTGTACCTCACAGTGGAAGATCAAATGACTGAGTCATCTAAGGAGGGAGGTGTTCATCTGGAAACACCCTAAGAAAGGAAAATGTGTTCCCGTGGGGCTCCTAATTATGAGGATGGGGCACATATTCCTACAGCTTAAATGTTATCCGCTATCTCTATTGGAACGTTGGGGACTTTTTCTCCCAGGCTGCAATACTATGAACCCTGCCTTGGAAATAAGCCTCGCTGAGTACAGATTGACATGCTTCCAAGTGAACATGTTTAGTATTGCATTGCCAGTGATGTTAACAGTTAAAAGGAAATGGGAGGGATAAGTCCTCTGTGGGAGATGTGCTAAGTAGCAAGTGCATCACTATTCTTGTGTTGCCTCCACTGATCTCTCTACTCTGTTTGCACTTGCAGCAGCAAGACTACTGCCCCCCCCCACCAGAAATTACAGTGCAGTGCACTATAATTCACCAAATGCAAGCAGCCCAATATATCTCATTTCCACCACTTTCTTCTCAGTTTGTGACCGAATAATAATAATAATTAAAAAGCTCTCTATATCCTGAAAAAGCCATGCAGTTGAAATAAAAGAATGCAAATTCTTTTTCAAATTTGCATTGTTTAATGTTCACAGAATTTGCGTTTTTAAATACTGGTCACACTGCTATAAGCTGCAACGTTTGGGGTTTTTCTTTTTTAAATAGAAACTTGAAATCAGCCTTTTTTGCTAATAAGCCATCTAGCTTTTCAAACCAAAGAAAACCATAATGCAGCCCAAGCTGCTGCTTAGAGCTATTTGCACTAAATTTGGAATTGGGAGCCATTATTGCCGGCCTGGACCTGATTTAGCCAAGCTTATATAAAGGGAGGGACAAAAGGAAAAAAGAGTGACTCACCCATTTTAACACCTAATCCTTTTTTCAAAGAGCTTAACCGAATTTCTAGTAGTGTGAGGCCATCTCTCAGTGCAGCTGGAGACAAAGTGGGAGACTTGGCTTGTGATGTCTTTTTTCTTTTCTATATGAAATTTTCTTTTGAAATAAAAAGCTGAACACCACACAATCAATAATTAGGAGAAAAGAATTAACAAGAATATTATCACAATGAAATTCTCTAAGGGTCCTTAATACAGGGATGGGGAACCTGTATGTTGTTGGAGTCCAACTCCCTCATAGGGATCATTGATTCTGTCGCCTGGGGCTGATGGGAGTTTGAGTCCATCAACATCTGAAGGGCCACAAGTTGCCCATCCCGACCTTAGCAAATCATGGAAGAGCTTGTGAGACAGTTCTAGTAAACCCAACCTTGATGAAAGAATCACTGTTGAGGTTTTGAATGTGCAACTTGCAATGCCTGATACATCAGAGATATTATGTGCATCAGTAGTTGTGGTCAGAAGCTTGAAGGGCTTCAAAAAGGAAAGACAAACTTGGGACCAGTACATCATTTTAAAAATTGGAATTCTTTGCTTGCTGAGTGGGTTCATACATATTAATTTTCTCCCAGATTTTATCAGTCCACTACTGTTCAGGAGATTGCTTAGAGATTTTCAGTTACATGGTATATTGCCTATAATCAAGCATTTTTATTTGCAAAGATTAGTTCCTTTAGTATAAATGTATGTTAAAAAGATATTAAAACAACAGAAAGAGAGGGGGAGAGAGAGAAGTGGCAGGGAAAATGATTGTGTATCCTTGGAAATGTTTGGGGAACCTCATGAGGTGAGAAGGGTCTTGGGTAGGGTAATTTGAAGCAGAGAAGCAATGGACAGAGAAGAGTTAAGTGCACACAAAAATACTTTCCTTCTCTGCTGCAAATCATCCCTTACCATAGCTCCTTTTTCTTTATAGCAGGGAAATACCATTGGGGTTTGTGTGTAATGTTTAGGTCTGTTTGCTACCAATGGACATTGAAAGCTTTGATGGCCCCTCTGTTGACTACTTCTGTGCACAGGTGTAACAGTTTATGTAAAGGTAAAGGGACCCCTGACAGTTAATTCCAGTCACGGACGACTCTGGGGTTGTGGCGCTCATCTCGCTTTACAGGCTGAGGGAGCCAGCGTTTGTCCGCTCCGCAGACAGTTTTTCCGGGTCATATGGCCAGCATGACTAAGTTGCTTCTGGTGCAACAGAACACTGACACCAGAGCAGGGCACGGGAATGCCGTTTACCTTGCCGTCGGAGCAGTACCTATTAATCTACTTGCACTTTTTGGCATGCTTTCGAACTGCTAGGTTGGCAGGAGCTGGGACTGAGCAGTGGGAGTGGTTTAGACCTCAGTGCCACCTGCAGCTCTAACAGCTTATGTAGCTGAACATAAAGTAGTGACTAATCCTGGAAACATCTTCTAGATGTACACAACATTATTGGTCACTTGGGTAGTTGGTAAGGTAACAAACCAATCCAAGAAGAAGAAAAGGAATGAAAAGGAATGAGACAGTCTGGAGATTCCTAACTCTACCCTCAGGTCTTAGAAGATAATGATGCTGCCAAACTCCAAAGAATGCAAGAAGGTCTGGCCCGGTGTTTTGCCCTGACAAATGATTAATTTCATATGCAACCATCCTCCTTAAGACTGAGAGGCTGGTGAACAATATCATTTCAATAAATTAAACTAAATTTTGCTTATTTAGAAGCCTTTTTATGGGAACGTCATTTCATCCAATTAGTCTGAAGCATTTGTCCTTCATTCTTACAAAAACAGGCCACTACACAACCAACACAGGAGAACTTAGAGTTTGGCTTTTATGTATACATTTGAATGGTTTTATATGAAAGGTCCTCAACTATGATATCCTAAAACAGCAGTATTATCTGGAGAGTTATCCTAGAACCAGGGAGAGAGATTTTTTTTAAAAAAAAATCTCACTGATCACCTAGTACTGGTTATATTTTAGTTGGTTCTAATAAAAGCTCTTGAGACTACAGCTGCTTTTGGATCTCTCCCCACCCCCGGACACATAACTTCTGAAGTTACAGCCTTCCCCCCAAAAATCTTATATTTCCCTTTTGGATAATTGTCATGCCTAAAGCATTTTAAAATCAATACAGTATGATGTATGATCCAATGGCATTGGCTGTGGTCTTACATTGGTCAAATGGGACGGAGGGCCATTTCCCAAGAGTTTAGTTTGATTCTTTGGCTTTTTGCCAGGTCATTCTCACAAGCGTCTTGGAGCTTGCTGCCGTCTTTGAGAACTCAATCCCTATTTACCAACAGACCATAAACAGATGTTTAACTGTGCCTTACACATACAAGCTGCAAGTGCAATTGACAAATGATGACCTAACTTGGTCATGTTAATTTTCAGTGGGACTATTTAACTTAGTTAAATACCACCCCTATAAATGGTATACATCCATTGGTGCTTGTGTTCACGTTCTGTCTCCTTACCATGCATGCTGGTTCAGGTACCTGCTTCCTCTTTTCTGCACACCATAGTTTGCCCTTACATCTTGTGTGTTCCCTTCTAATCATGTTTTTTATGGAGCACCTTGTTAAGAGAGAGTGTTAACACTAAATCATTAGCCCACGTGCCAGGACCTCATCTGGTTAACTCCTTGCTGCAGAAAGTTGTGAAACCAGGGCACCATTTTCAGAACATCTTCATATCGCTTGTGGATACTGCCTTAACATCTGCCACACAAAAATTGATAGTTCGCAGCATTGACAGCACAATCCTATGTGTGGCTACTCAGAAATAAGCCCTGTTGATTTCAATTGGACTTAACTCTGACATGAGTGTGTTTAAGATGAAGCCCAAATGGCCTTAAGCTCTTCCCACACACATGCCAATGTGTAGTAACCAAATAAATAGTGCTTTGGGTTCTTGTTTCATTTAGGTTTTTGACAATGGCTGCACATTTTGTCCATTAGGATAAAATAGAGACTTGGTAATATTGAGAGGGAGAGACATGTTACTGTACATACAAGTGTGCATTTCAGGCCATAGAAATTTATGCACTTGAATCATAGCAAGATGCCAAAATTGATCAATGATATGGCTTTCTGTCTTTAAACTTGCAGGCCCTCCCTCTCCTAACCACTTCTTAATTGTTTTTATATGTCAACATTAAGGTCAACACTTGGATAAATGTTCAATTTTATAAGTACTGTATTACCTTGGCTGTGTACTATCAAGACCTTTGCTTGTTTCTCAAATATGTATCCCACCCCCTAAGCATTAAATTTGTAGCAATAAAGTATTGTTTTATTTTAAAGGATGGGAGGTTGCATAGCTGTCATTGTCAGGCTGTGATCCTCAGAGAGAACAATGACTATTAAAGACATGTAATACATAGTGGTGAGCCTGCTAGTCCTTCAGTTGTACTGAAATCAATACAAATGTATGAAAAAGCCCCAGCAGATTTGCAGTGCTGTATGCGCTTAAACTACTGATTTGTTCAAGTGGTTAATTGGACTTTAAAGAGCAAAAAAATATCTCAGAGTCACTGACACCACTTGAGATTAAAGATGATTCATGATAAAGAGCAACTGCCAACATCTTCACTACAGCTCAAGATGTAAAACAAAAGTTAATTATGCAAGCAGAATTAATGATTAGAGGATATTTCTGCTGGGAAGCCCCTGCAGCTTATGAAGAAAAGTAACCTTCCTCCTTTTCTCTCCACTTGATAGCTTTAAAAAAGTCAATTTTCCATTAAGGCTGCGTCTGCCACAGATTTAATGAGCTGCACATCGCACACCACACACACACACCGATGAGACACCGTCTAAGCCAGGCATTCTCGTCCTGTGGGACTGGAGCAGTCAGATCTTTCATTTACTGCAGTCAGAGGCTGGCTTTTATCCATCATGTCTCCCATGGTAGTTTACCACAGGAAACAAAAATTAGGCATTTATTCAGTATACAGACACGTACCACAAATTGCACGCACCAATCCAAGTGTCTCTGTTCCAGCTCTCAGAAAGACAGGCCCCCCCTTTTTTTGTTGCTTCTTATGTTCTTCACAGTCCAGTTGCCTTTTAGTTCAGGCCTCAGAGCCTGGCATTTTGCAGCCTACAGCGGGACCTGTAACAAAAAACTGCAATGCTTTTGCTCAGAGTGCCAGCCAGCCATCCCTTAATACAGCAAGGTTGCCAGATGCCTTGGAACTTGTACGTTTCGGCTTCCGATCGAAAACCGAAAGAGTATTCCAGTTTTTGAACGGTTTTTGGAAGCTGAACGTCCGGCATGGCTTCCGCGGCTTCCAGTTGGCTGCAGGACACTCTTGCAGCCAATTGGAAGCCACGCCTTGTTTTTCGAACTGTTCCAGGAGTCTAAGGGACTCCCAAAATGCATTCTGTTTGAGAACCAAGGTACAACTGTACCCCGTTCCATTCCCCTCGTCTTCTATCTCTCCCGCCACCCTGTAAGGCACTCAGCATTCAGTAGCCCCTAGGTATGCTCAGTCCTCATTGGGTTTTTTAAAGGGATTTCCACCACCTCCTCCAAACTTGTCTACAAATCTCTGCAAGCCTTGGGGTTCCTCCCAAACTGATGATACCTCCCCTTCATGCATGGGTCATGCTATTTTGGTTACATAGAGAGGCACACTCGGAGAATGACATACAATATTAATCATGCTAGGTGTATGGCAGGTAAAGGAGTAACTAGACTAAAACTGATTGGTGGCACCTACAGAGATGATGATCACCTGTTAAACAGAATAGCTCAGCTAACCACTGCCTGGAACTCCCACCTCTTCACCCTGTTTAGTTAACCATCTTGAATGTAAATTCAATCTAGTTTATGGAGGATTTGTAGACAGTAAGGAATCTGTTTGTTTTCTCCACCGAGATTTAGGATATTGGGAGACCCTGCTTACGGTTCAACTGTTGCCAGGTTCACATGAGGATGAACAGGTGAGAAATCCTTTGACAATACAGCCAGCCTTCCTTGATGCTCACTTGGGGCCTTCAAAACCATTCTTGTTCTGTGGTCCAGCTGGATAATGTTGTGGTATCTGGCCCATTTCTTGCAAAATGTTTTGTACTCATGATCCAATAGCCAAGGTTTCTTTTATATGCATTTATTATTGGTACAAACTTTTTTTCCTTTTTAATGATTTTCCATTTCAAAATATACGTGTTTTGAGTTGGATAGCCATGATTTATCAATATGTGCGCACACTGTTGCAACTGATATCACATGATACAAAATGCGTCTTTAAGAAACAGCCCTCAGTAGACACCAGACAGATTCCATTTCCCTCAAGCACTTCCTTTGACATACAGTAAGACTGCAACTTACGCAGAGTTGCATTTTTGAGATCACGCCTAGAACCAAAATCGCGTACGTATAGTCAAAACACATTGAATTCAGTGGTGGATGTGATTGCCTTTTTTCCCTGGATGCCTACCCCGCCCTTTTAAATTTTCTTTTTACCAAGAGTGTGAAAATGTACAAGTTAAATGAAAGTAAGTTGAGGGCTTCCTTTATCTTCAAAAAGAGGCCCTCCAGAACAGTGTGGGTGGTGCAGGAAGAGAAGAGGGAATTTGCCAAAAAAACACACAAAAAAAACCCTGCTCCTTTTCCTGCCCATGGGAGTGAACAGCTCCTGGAGCAGGAATCTGCTATATTTGACTGACTTATGAAAGAAGCCCAGCCTACCCCTTGTTAGTTATTAATCTGATTTTTGGCTGCATTTCGTTCTTTTAGTTATAGTTTAGGGTTTTTTGGGTGTGTGTGTGTACATTTTATATGATGATGTGTATGAATTCTGTTCCAATGTGGATGCTCCCTTGGGAATCTACTTGTAAGATTAGAAGTTGGGATAGAAATACCCTGGCTAAATACATCTTGGCTGCCTCACCACTAATCTCTGACCTGACTGTTCGTGAATAAGTTACAAGGGTCGGTGGGGTCTAACCTCTTTACGCTGGCCTTTGACAGCTGAAGTTATTTTGTTTTGTGGGACCCAGCCTCTTGTGTCAAATCTGTCCAGTTCTGTTTTGAGTGGAGCAGCTTAATTGTTTTACTTGTGCTTATAACTGTAGGATTATGTTGTAACCCATCCTCAGACTTTATGGTGAAGAGCAGGTAAGAAATAGCTAACTAGCTAGCTAACCTAAGGATCGTGTCTGAGA
Organism: Zootoca vivipara; assembly: GCF_965207765.1. Taxonomy (NCBI): domain Eukaryota; kingdom Metazoa; phylum Chordata; class Lepidosauria; order Squamata; family Lacertidae; genus Zootoca; species Zootoca vivipara. Next base: position 25,271,392 of record NC_142589.1, read on the forward strand.
GGGGAAGACCTCAGTATACAAATCCTTGCTTCACCACAAAGCTCAAAGCATAGCCATAGCTGCCAAGTTTTCCCTTTTCTCGCGAGGAAGCCTATTCAGCATAAGGGAATTTCCCTTAAAAATAGGGAGAACTTGGCAGCTATGAGCATAGCTGTGGCTAGTCACTCCCATTCTCATCCTAACCTCTCCTTCAGGGCTGTTGCAAGGATAAAAGGGGACAATATGTGTGTGTGTGTGTTGCCCTGATCTCCTCAAAAAATGTATATAGTAATAATTGGGGATGTGCCATTTAACTGGTTAGAAGCCTTTTTTAATGGGCTAAAAACATTCCTGACAACCATTTATTTATTTTTACAATAAATACTTTGGGCTGTATCCCATGTAGTGCTAAGTTAAAGGTAAAGGTAAAGGGACCCCTGACCATTAGGTCCAGTCGTGACCGACTCTGGGGTTGCGCGCTCATCTCGCATTATTGGCTGAGGGAGCCGGCGTATAGCTTCCAGGTCATGTGGCCAGCATGACAAAGCTGCTTCTGGCAAACCAGAGCAGCACATGGAAACGCCGTTTACCTTCCCGCTGTAGCGGTTCCTATTTATCTACTTGCATTTTGACGTGCTTTCGAACTGCTAGGTTGGCAGGAGCTGGGACCAAGCAACGGGAGCTCACCCCGTCACAGGGATTCGAACCGCCGACCTTCTGATCAGCAAGCCCTAGGCTCAGTGGTTTAACCACAGCGCCACCTGGGTCCCTAAGTTAAAGCCCCTTGAAATAAGTTAAAGCCCCTTAAAATACTTGTTCTGCTGGCAAAATCTGTTGCACCAGTGAAACGTTGTTGCATAAACAAGTTGCGGGCGGTCGCCTTGTTGCACAACATATTGTGGATCTGTTGCACACGTTTCCGCTGGCACCGTTGTGTGGTTGGGATTCCTCTGTCGTGCAACAATGAAGCTCACCTGTCCGCTAGCACAAGAAGTGCTCTGCGGGCAGATGGTCCCATGTTCAGTCCCCTTTGGCAGCATCTTCAGGCAGTGATGGGAGCATCCCCTACCCGATGCTCCGCAGAGCCACCGCGGATGCTCGTCAGAGTAGACAAATATTGGGCTAGGGGGTCTGGCTATGTTCTATGTAGGTGATATGGCCCATTATTTTGAAAATACATTTATTTATTTATTTTAAAAAACCCATAAGATTCCAGGCATTATCTTAAAAGGCATCCCTCTTCACTTTCATATAGAAAGGAAGGCCTCTTCTAATGTAGAATTCTCTTCCGCCACATGGCTGATTAAAACCAACACCCACCCTGCGCTGGGTGAGTTTCAGCTGCTCCCTTCACCTCTGAGAAGACCATTGAGAACCATTGCCTGGCCACTAGCAGCAATGAAAGGCTGTTGAGCCTCATGCCCTTCCCTCAAAGGACACCAGAAGGTCCTGCTGCCTAGGAGGTGGAGGCTGAAGGGCAAAGCCAAGTCAGGTGAGGATGGGAATTGTTACCTGAAGGATCCCATCACTCACCATAGGGACTTTTCTGTCATTGTGGAAATCTTCCAAATGCCATCCGGAGAGCCTCTTGGGATGTAGGTACAGGGGTACCTTGACTTACGAACGACTTGACATCCGAATTTTTCGACTTACGAATGGGGCAAATGGCCGCACGCTTACGAATTTCTCGACATCCGAATGGAAACCGCGGCGGTTTTAGATAGGGTTTTTTCGACTTACGAATTTTTAGATGGGGTTGGTTCGACTTACAAATTTTTCAACCTACGAAGGTTCCTTTGGAATGGATTAAATTCGTAAGTCGAGGCACCACTGTATTCTAAATTAATAAACATAGCCTGTCCTTCAAAATTGTATTTTTGGTCATCCGCTGATTTACAGTAATATATTGAAACTCATTTGATTAATCAACTACGATTTATTCAACTGAGTGGCTTAGTTTTATCATCATCATCATCATCATGGTTTCATAGAATCAGAATTCTAGAGGCGGAAGGGACCCTGAGGATCATCTAGTCCAACCCCGTGGGATGCAGACATATGCAGCTGTCTCATACAGTGATTGAACTTACACCATACTCTAACTAACCAGCTGAGCTGGTATGTAATGTACGGTAGATCTTTGGAGATCTGTTTTCCTCCCTTTGTTATGAGGATACCACCTTTATTCCTCCCTCCGTTTCCTTCTCTCTCTTTTTGCTTGTTGGTGATCCATGCAGAAGGTGAGTCCCATCCTCTAGCCTCAAAACCGCTGATTCTCATAGGAGCCTTCGCGAGAGGGGGTTGTATTCATTTATTTTACAAAACCCTTTCAGGTATCGGCACATGCAGTACATCACCCCTACCTACGGTACATGTTTCGTGGGGAGTTCTGAAAGAACTCTTGAAAGGTTGGTGAGGCAAGGCTGCTTTGCAGGAGCCGAGCCCAAAAAAGCTGGTTATTATGCGTGTTTTAACAGTTCTCACCCTGATCCTAGCTTTCTGTCACTTTCACCTCCTGAAAGAAGTCAGGTTGACAGATCTGAAATTTCCTGGCTGTTTTTTTAAAAAACAACAACAACAAAAGACTGGTGCTCCGTGGACCAAGTCAACCAGCAAGGAGACTGATTTCAGAGACAAAGTTACATGTCTGAGTTAATAGTTGAACAATTACACATTTTAGGCCTCTAAGAGCCCTTGGGTGAACGCCATCTGCCCCAGCACCTTGTTACATTTTAATTTGTCCATTAGTTCTAAAGTGCTATCCTTTGTCACCTCTCAGCCAGGCTGTTCTCCAACTGCAAATGCAAGAAAGGGATCCTCTTTGATCATGGAAGTTGCACTTTTTTTAGCTTTGAAGTACTTTTTCAAACAGCTGCTCTTCCTTAGCTTTGAAGAGGCCACTCTCTACCACTGGCCCTAAAGAGCAAGCCAAACTATAAGGGCCTAGGTAGGGGTGGGGAATTATAATTTATTTGACCGTTCCAGGGCAGAGGAATATAATTACGTTATTTAATAACTGGCCATGTTTGATTAAGGACAAAGCTGGCACGAAAGTGTACTTGAAGGAGATGTTCAGGGCCAGTGGTAGAGAATGCTCTTGTTTTCAATGTGCGTGGAAGGGACTAAATGTGTAATAGCATGAGCTGCGATCCAGGGAAATGTCCAGTTCAAAAGTCACTTCTGCCAGTCATAGACTAGGGGGGCCTTATGCAGGTGGCAGCCCCTCAGTTCCTGCCTCCAAGTGCAATATGCAAGGGCTGTGTGGGAGACAACACATAATACTCATTCTGCATTAGTAACAACTCAGTTGTTTAATGTGGCAGCACCCAAACTCTGCAACTGCTTTGCCTACTGGTATCCAGCAGGCACCTTCACTGTGCTCTTCGGCACCTTCTAAAAACAGGCTTAGAAAGTGGAGGTAATTTTTATCTGTTTTAGTATTTTAACTTCTGTGTGTTTTAAAGTATCGTTACAATTTTTTCTTGATTTTATTGGTTTTTTTTTTTTTGGTAAATTGCTTTGATGGTGGGTTGGTTTTTAGATAGATACTTTATTGTCATTGTACTTTAAATAGTACAACAAAATTGAATGCCCTCCCTTAAAAACAAAACAAAAACCCAATTACAGTCACACACACATACATACACATCTCCCTATTCTGTTACACTGGCTTTGTTTAAAGTTGTGGCTTCCAAAGTTTTTACAGTGCTGGAGGAGAAAGTCACTTATGTTTCCTTTTTCTTTTGTGTTGCCTATTAGCTCTGCTTCACTTCTGAGGCAGGTTGCTTTGTACATCTTGAAGGGCTCGGTTTAAGTTTTGCACATTTCACAGTAGCGCGGTAGCCTGCAAGTGTGGGTTAGTGAAGAGCAGTAGTTGGGAGATGGAGGATTGGAGTGGTGTTCAGCTTGTTTCAAAAAAAGTAGGCGCAGTCCTTGTTTCAGAACTTCATCCCTCACTCAAGGGATCCAGTGGTGTTCTGGGTTAAAATGTATGCTGGAGAACAGATTACAAGCCGGGACTCTCTGAAAGAGAAACTGAAATGGAATAAAAGAAGGTGGAATCTCCTTGTTTCTTTGGTATGTGAGAGTGAGAACAAATGATGAGCTTGGGGCCACTCTCTCTGCATCGCCCTCGCCTCCTTCTTAAGTGGATCGTAATCCATGGAGAGCCTGGTGTCTCAGCCACTCCCGTCGGGATATTGTTTAGGTAAAAATAATCTGCTCTTACAGCTTCTTTTTTACTTCTTTTTTCTTTTTCTTTTTTGCACTCAAGCAATGCATAAATTTTTATTATACCCAGCCAGATCATATAGCTTGTCTAGCCCAGTTCTGTCTACACACAGACTGGAAGTAGCCGTCTAGGGCAGGCATGTCAAACCTGTGGCCCTCCAGATGTTTTGGACTACAATTCCCATCTTCCCCAACCACTGGTCCTGCTAGCTAGGGATCATGGGAGTTGTAGGCCAAAACATCTGGAGGGCCGCAGGTTTGACATGCCTGGTCTAGGGTTTCAGGCAGGGGCTTCCCCCAGCCTTACCTGGAGATGCCAGTGGGAATTGAATTTGTGACCTGCATGCAAGGCCTGCATGTCTAATCAGTAGTAGGTCTCATTGGGTTTAATGGAAGTCACGTCCAGGAAAGTGTATTTCTGGCTTAGACAATTGTTGCAAACTGCCCTGGGACGTGCTGGCGAAATGTGGGTAATAGATTTAACAAATCACAGAATTGGAAGGGACCTCAAGGGTCATGTAGTCCAACAACCTCCAGTGCAGAGATCTCTTTGCCCAATGTGGGGCTCAAACCCATGACCCTGAAATTAAGAGTCTCATGTTCTACCAGCTAAGCCAGGCACCCCCAAACTTTGGCCCTTCACATGTTTTGGACTACAATTCCCACCATCCCTGAACACTGGTCCTCTTAGCTAGGGATCATGGGAGTTGTAGGCCAAAACCTCTGGAGGGCCGCAGTCTGGGGGTGCCTGATTTAAGCTATCCTTGCTGCAATGATTATACCAGCATCTTCAGAAAGATGTCAAAACCTCAGAAGGTTTACTTCGCCACCATCCCTGAATCTAGTTCCTCAACAGCACAGCAGCAATGGGGATGTGATTACTTACGACCACAATGGTGAAGCGAGGGGGCCTGAGGGCAATAAATAATGGGATAATGTTTTGCTTGAAAGTTATTCAATTACAGTATATTAATTGTTAGGGAACAACTGGGCAGCACTCTCCCAGATCGATATATAGGCGGACGTTCAGACACAGATACATATTTACAAATCAGCCAGGTTAATTAAGGACACCTTTTTATTTGATCAATCTTACCAATTCAGCAGTTAAAGAGCATCTCTGATGAGTTTCAGGGCTTGAATAAAAAAAGATCCCCACCAGTTCTTCCCTTGAGAAAGAAGCAGAAAAATGCGGGGGAGGCTGAGTAAGAGAGTGGCAAGCAGATGTGGTGCCTGGCAAGTGCCAAGTGTCTTTTGTGAATCCTTTTTTTAAAAATTAAAAAAAAACTTGATTTATACCTTTAAGGTGAGAATGAGCCCTTTAGCTCCCTGGGCAAGCAAGCCAGCAGCCAAACAACAGCAGCAAATAACCCTGCCTGCAAAAACAAAACACCCAGGGCTTTGCACTCATTTGCCTGGAGAAGGTAAATTACCAGCTTCTTTGTTTTCCTTTGAAGCCTCAGTGACAAATGAGGGGAGAACAGGCTGCAATTAGCAAGCTGGAGTCTGGGACTGCATTGCAGGACCGCCTTTCCTCTGATGCATAATTAAAAACTCCTGCTGGATTAAAAGGCAGAGACATGACTGGAATTTGCATTAGGGGGGGGGGGTGCAAGATTACCTAATTAGCAATCCCATCCCAAGTCTGAGTCTGAACCTCAGGACAAGAAACAGGCGATAGATAACTCTGTTGCCCTAAGAGATTTGTTCTTCTCTCCTGACATCCACTGTTTATTGGATTAATTGTTTTATTTCCACTGCTCATTATCCTGTGCTGGAGGGAAGGAGGTTGTCACCCCCCCCCCTCCCCAGTGAGCCAGGTCAAGGCAGGCTACGAGTACAAGGGCATACCCAAAGAGATCTCTGGGTATATCACTGCAATCCTCGCTACCAAGTAAGTTTCTGGGCACAGTTTGCTGGTTTTGACCTGTAAAGCCTTAAACGAAGACCCCTCTCCTCACATGAACCAACCCTCATATAACACCAGTCCTGAAAGACCTATATTGGCTCCCAGTGCGTTTCCAAACACAATTCAAAGTGTTGGTGCTGACCTTTAAAGCCCTAAACAGCCTCGGTCCAGTATACCCGAAGAAGCGTCTCTACCCCCATCGTTCTGCCCAGACACTGAGGTCCAGCACCGAGGGCCGTCTGGAGGTTCCCTCAGTGCAAGAAGCGAGGTTATGGGGAACCAGGCAGAGGGCCTTCTTGGTAGTGGCGCCCACCCTGTGGAACACCCTCCCATCAGATGTCAAGGAAATAAACAACTATCTGACTTTTAGAAGACATCTGAAGGGAAGCTTTTAATGTTTGATGTTTTATCGTGTTTTTAATATTCTGTTGGGAGCCGTCAAGAGTGGCTGGGGAAACCCAGCCAGATGGGCAGGGTATTAATAGGAATAAGAATAAGAATAATTACTCATTTGAGGCCCCTTTCTGTGTGAGATAGGTGCAGAAAGTGGGCAACAAGAGAACAGGCCTTCTCAGTGGTGACTCCCCATTTATAGAACATACTTTCCAGGGAGGCAGGCCAAGCACCATCTCTTATCACTTTTTAGGTGCCAGGCAAATAATGTTATTCACCCCGGCCTCCAGATTCTGGTTATTTTTCAGTGGGGTGGAGTTGAAGCTGCTCTTTGGTATATATTATTGTTGCATTCTAGGTGGTTTTAATACTTTTTTATATAAAAAAGTTCATTTTTGTTAAGTCACTTTGAGGACCCTAAATACAGTCTGACTGGCAAGGAGATGGGGGGAAGGCTAGCAAATCCACTTGCAGATCTCTCCCTGGTAGCCCCTCCCTCCCCCCCAATAAATTTTCTCAGGACTAGGAAGAGGAGAGGAACACCAGCTGTGGACTTTTGACTGACTTACAGCTGACAGCTTCCCTATTTAAGGAGTGGTGACACAGGCACACTCCCCAAGACTGCAACACCTTGAAGTCTACCTGTGTCAGCAGGTAAAGAAAAGTGAAAATGGGGGGTGGGTGGGAGGCACTGGGAGGAAATCCACCTTGCAAATAGTAGCCTTGCTGAACCCGAGGACCGGGGGGGGGGGGCAGAAACACCCACTATGGTTTATTGCACTTGGGGTAGGGTTGCACTTAGGATGAGAACAGGGAGGGATTGGTGGAGGGGGATACAGTGGTACCTCAGGTTAAGAACTTAATTCGTTCCGGAGGTCCGTTCTTAACCTGAAACTGTTCTTAACCTGAAGCACCACTTTAGCTAATGGGGCCTTTTGCTGCCGCCGCCACGCTGCCAGAGCACGATTTCTGTTCCCAACCTGAGGTAAAATTCTTAACCTGAGGTACTATTTCTGGGTTAGCGGAGTTTGTAACCTGAAGCGTTTGTAACCCGAGGTACCAGCGACTCAAAAACCACAGAGCGTTAGTTGGCACAGAGTGGAAGAGGGAGGGAGGGAGGGAGGGGGCTGCCACAAGGAAAATAGCATGTGGGAACCATTGCTAAGACCTCTTGGTTCTATAATCTGCTCAAATGTGTTTGTTTTTATCTAGGTATTTGGTTAAATTGAAACGGTTAATTTTTGTTGCTGCAGTTTTGCTCATGATATAATGTTTCAGTTATTCATTGGTCCTGTTTTTGTAATTTTTGTACATCCGTTGCTTTCCCCCTGTTTGTTTTTATTACTTTATTCCCTGCTCTGGGATTGAGAACATTAAATGAGGGGGGGGCTATAAATACTTCCAATAAATATATGCTTTGTGTGCCAATGTTCCCAGTTCAGCCATTGGCATTTCTAGCTTAAAAGGGTTTGGTAGCTGGTGATGGGAAAGGCATTTTCTGGAGAGCTGCAGCTGGTCAGAGTATGCAATATTTGGCCAGGTGGCCTGAATCAGGGTAAAATAGCTTTGCATGTGCATATAATCTGGGACAATTTAGTGTAAAAAGCAGCAGTACCAGATCATTTAAAATGTGGTAGTCTTCCTCTTCTTTCAAGCCTCTTCTAAAACCTTAGATTTCCCATGAAGCATTAGGCCAGGGGTGGGAAAGCTCAGGCCCAGGGGCCAAATATGTGGCCCTTCAGCGCTCTCTCTCTCTCTCTCTCTCTCTCTCTCACTCTCTCTCTCTCTCTCTCTCTCTCTGAACTCTTTCCAGGCTCCACCCCTTACTGGTCCTGCTTCACACCCTGGAGTGCTTTTGTTGGGCTGGAATGTGCCCTTGGATTCTGACGTATGCCTTTAGCTTCGCTTGATAGGCTGGGGGGGGGGTTGCAGAAACGAACCTACTGTACAAAGTAAAATTTGCATGGACTGCTCCACCCACTTTCCCCTATACCCTGCCCCCCGCAGCTTTTAGCATGTGACCCTCTTAAGGTTGTCCGGAAGAGAACGCAGCCCTGTTTTAAATGGTGGGAGCATTGTTTTAACATTAGTTTCGTACTCCCTTGTAAGAAGAAAGCAATGACACAGCAAAAGGACAGAGAAGACAATGGGTAATTCTGGTGCAAACCGCAATTTTTGTTTTGTAAACACCTGTTTATATAAATATAAACAAATCGTGCACCTCTTCCTGCAAGCATCTGTTAATCACATGACGGGAGTATTATTACCAAAGCTCTCCCTACTTTAGCTCACACCCTCTTCTCTTGCTTTATTTCCCATGATATCCTTCTGGGCTGTGACTTTTGCTCCTTGCACTTTAATCAAAACTTCTGCACCTACCCTCTTGAAATGGGAGTGTTGTGAAGTCTTTTTTAAAAAACACACTTTTTTGTAATGGCAGAGGTGATTGGAATATTGTTCATTCATCAGAAGTATGATCTGTTGTCCTCAGTTGACCTAGATATCTATAGAAGGGCCCAGAGAGCTAAATTAAATTTTAAATAGTCTTGCGACAAATTGATGCAAAGCTGAAATGTATACAAAATAAGCACAGAGACCATTTGAGATAACTGGGCTCGTTTTTGTATATATACCTGATCTCTTGCACAGAAATGTCTATCTCTTGTAGGGCATGGTTTTTTTTTGGCTCCAGAATCTCCCAACTGAGAACAACATTGAAAGCATCTGCCAAACTAGGCTCTGCTCCATGAAAAAAAAATCTGCCATGCTACCTTCTCTTTTAGGTGTCACACAACTTTCTGCTTCTTCGTTTCTGCTGTAAGAGCCCAACAAGCTCTCCCTCTCGAATCTGTTCTCTTAAAGTGATCCCACTCATTCCCTAAGGTGGCCTGTATGTCTTATTCTACAAAGGACAGGTGGCTGTTTGAAGCGCTGCCAGAGGATGGTCTTCTTTGAAGGTGTCTTCTGTTTGAAAGGCTGTTGGAGGACAGTCCTCTGCGCAGAGGTGGCTTGTGAGGGAGGGGGGCAGAGACAGTGGTGGTCTCCCAGCAGCAACAGCAGAAGAAGCCATAGGGCCTTCTGCATACCAGGCAAATGCTTTACCACCGAGCTGCAGGCCTTCCTGTAAGCAGATGGCTCAGACAGTAGAGCCAAGATGCAGCACACGCTACTTGGGACACCAAGCCCACTTGCAGTTAGTTAGTGACTGGAAATTCGAGAAAGCATAGAAGATGAGTCCTGCTGGATAGGACCAAAGGCCTAGCTAGTTATTCCGTTCCTACAGGGCGCAACTTGGGAAGCACACAAGCAGGAGGTGAGGAGAGATCACTCTCTTTTCCAATCGTGTTCTCCAGCGACTGGGATTCTGAGGCTGTTGCCTCTGATGCTGGAGGTAATATAAAGTCACCATGACTAGTGGCCATGGATTAGCCTCATCTTTTGCCTAGTCCGATGCCGAAACTAAATTGGTGACCATCAGTGCATCTTGTGGAAGCGAATTCCATAGTTTAACAATGTGTTGTGTGTAGGACTTACACAGAAGTAAGTTTTTAAAAGTTATTATGCTGATTGGCAATAGCTCATTGTGCACTTTACCTTGAGAGATTAGCAAGATACTGGCTGGACTCTGTGTTTGTTGGCATCGGTGCTGCCTCTGTAGCTCGACTGTGTAGGTCCAGAGCAGGTAGTTACTACAATCTGGGTGTGTTGTCATTTAGTATTAAAGAACTATTTATTCCATGCCTGACTAACGTAATTGCCTGCAATAGACCATAGAGTTATAAGGAAACATTGCATTGAACATGTTGTGCCTATCTCAGAATGTTGAACTTCATTCTCATTATGCTCAAGGATTAGCCCTAGGAGGGAGTCCAAAGTGCATGTGAATGAATGAAGATTGTCCTTAAGCTACAGATAGGGACTCTAATATTCCTTTTACATTTCACCTTTGCAAAGCAAAGCCTTTTAGGACATTGTGCAAAAGCCCGTGCAAATCTTATTCAAATGCATCTCAACACCCATGAGGACTGGACACTACAGTAATACTGCTAAGCATACCTGTAGTAGCAATTTAGAACACCCTTCCACAACTTGTCACCCTCCAGCTATTTTGAGCCACAATTCCATCAGTCCCAGAGAGCATGGCTGATGGTCAGGGATTTGGGGAGTTGTAGTCCATCTGGAGGACGCCATGTTTGGGAAGAATGGTTTAGAGCGGTAGTCTTCAGCCTTTTCAGACCCAGGCCCTGCTTTTAATGCAAACATGCATTTCTTAATCCTTTACTGCATATTTTCATAGTGGGTCCTGGCCCACCAGCTGAAGACCAGTAACTGGAAGCATTATACACGCATTAATTTTATCATCCTTGCAACAACCACAAAGGCAGATTAGTTTTGTTATCTAGGGTGGGTTGATTTGAATAAAGGCAATTTAAATAAATCAATTTATATCACAGAGGGGAGAAAAGACCAATCTCACTCACTTATTCAAATCAAATTTCCCATTGTGAAATTAATATGCCAAACATGTGTACATACCGTACCTATTGGTTGCTATAACAGTTGAAACATTCATTTCAAGCTGCTTTGAATTCTTGCACAATCTACGACCATTACCAAACCCTTTGCTCATGTAGCCTATGTGATTTTTGCACTGCTCAATTGTATTTGTAACAGTATGACAGAGGCATCGCTTCTGGTGATGTGCACCCTCATTGTTGTGACGTGGGGTTTGTGATTTCAGCTCTCTTGACATAACATGCTGGAGACAGTTCTCTAGTAACAGCTCTTTATTAAAGTGAACAAGACTGAAGACTGAGGAGAGGAAAGCTACATTTATAGGGACAGGGGACTAGCTAGGAAGGGATACATTTTGGAGGGAACAATATCAAGCAATCACAGTGCTGCCTTTTGGAGGAAACCAATAAGACAGAGGATCCAAATACAGCAGCTTAAATGAGCCAATAGTAGCTGTACCCTCTGGAACCAAAAGGCAGTTACTTTATCCTAATGCAAATACAGACAATAATAATACAGATATAAAATCCTTTGACTCAATACACAACACCCCTCCCCCCCTAGTGAGCACAGCAGACGTAATCCCTCAGGTACTGTGGGGTCCTACAACTTCTACCTGATCTCCTGACAACAGGTGTTGCAGGTTCTGGATTGGGTGTTACCTGTGGTGGAGGGGCTGCTATAGGGGTTTCATCAGGAACAGATGGAGTCCCAGACATCTCAGGGTCCCCGACCTGTACCTCGTCATCATGAGGACTAGCAGACCCTGGTTCATTTGCTGAAGCCCCTGGTGACTGTACCTCTGGACCATTTTCACTCTGGTCTTGCAGCTGTGCGTCATTAGCCAGGGATGAATTATCTGACTCCTCCCTGCTGAGCGCCCGGCGCCTCAGCTGATCTATATGTCTCTTCCAAACTTGCCCATTTTCCAAGGTCACATAATAGGACACAGGTCCACTAGCCCGGGTGATCACACCGGCCACCCACCGCGGACCTCGTGAATAGTTCCTCACCCAGACCAGATCTTCAGGGGCGAGATACCTTGTTGTGTCAGTCTCAGCCTGGGGGGTTGCTCTTGAATTACGGTTTGGCATTTTATCTGGGTGGACATAATCCAGCACCGTTACCAGTCTTCTACCTAAGAGCAGCTCGGCTGGCGACTTGCCCGTCGCAGTACACGGCGTCGCATGCTGCAAAAATAACATTCGCGCAATGCGAGCCGACCAGTTACCCTCCATTAAGCGCGCAATGGATTCTTTGGCTGTTCTTACCATGCGCTCAGCCTGCCCATTGGAGGATGGGTGAAAGGGCGCGGATGTGACCCCTCTTATAAAGTTATCAGCCAAGAATGCCCTGAATTCTTGGGATACAAAAGCTGCCCCATTATCTGATACAATGGTCTCAGGTAACCCGTGGGTAGCAAACAGCTGCCTCAACACCTTGATTACGGCAGCTGATGCCATGTTAGGGACCATCGCCACTTCTAACCATTTGGAATATGCATCAACGATAACCAAAAAGACCTTCCCTTGGAATGGCCCAGCAAAATCTATGTGCAGCCGGCTCCAGGGAGTCCTGGACTGCTCCCACCAGTGGACTGGTGCTCTGGCCACTTCTGGCCGCACCTCTTGGCATGCCTTGCATGTTCGTACCCATTGTTCTATGTTCTGGTCCATTCCAGGCCACCACACATAACATCGGGCTAGCGACTTCATCCTGACCATTCCCGGGTGTCCCATGTGAAGCGTCTCAAGAACCCTGTTTCTCAGTGGTGCTGGGATGATCACCCTATCTCCCCATAGGAGACAACCCTTATGCATGGACAATTCGTGCTGCCTTGTCGCATAAGGCCTGAATTTTTCTTCATGCGGACCACCTGGCCACCCCCTCCCCACCCAAGTGAGCACACGGGAGAGAACAGCATCTTTCCTAGTTTTCTCAGCTATATCCGTAGCTGTTACAGGAGCCCCCGGAAGTGTTTCTAGCATCATAATGTGCTCCGCCGGAGCAGGATCCTCATTGCTCCCGCCAGGAAGGGGCAATCGACTCAGCGCATCAGCATGGCACAACTGTTTCCCCGGCACATGGGTCAAGGTGTACTGGAACCCATTCAGGAATATTGACCAACGCAACATTCTGGGGGAGAGAATTTGTGGCGTTTGTTTGTTTGGGTTGAACAACCCTAACAGTGGTTTGTGGTCCGTTTCAATGGAGAAATGGCGACCGTACAAATAATCATAGAACCTTTTGATTCCGGACACAATAGCCAGTGCCTCTTTATCAATTTGAGCATAGTTGCGCTCTGTGGGCGACAACGTACGGGAATAGAAAGAGATGGGCTTTTCCGACCCATCCGGTTCCCTATGACTCAGCACAGCCCCCAGACCGTATTGAGAGGCATCACATGCCAGGACCAGCGGCTTTGACTCATCATAATGAGCAAGGACGCTCCTGCTACTCAGCATTCCTCGCAAGGAGTCAAAAGCCTTCTGCTGCTCCCGCCCCCATCGCCACACATTCTTTTTCTGCAATAGTCTATGTAATGGTTCAGCTACCGAAGCTTTCTGGGGTAAGAACGAATGATAAAAGTTAATAAGTCCCAGGAATGACTGCAACTCCGTCTTGTTCTGTGGTCGTGGTGCCTCGATGATGGCCTTAATCTTAGCATCTGTGGGGTGGATGCCTGATGCATCAATTTTAAACCCCAAGAAATCCACAGTTGGCACCCCAAAACTGCATTTTTCTTTTTTCAGTTGCAACCCCACCTCCTTGAACTTGAGCAACACTGCACGGACACGCGCAACCAGTTCCTGTGGGTCTTTTCCAGCAATCAAAACATCATCAAAAAATGGCAAGACCCCCGGCAGACCTCTTAACAGGCGTTCCATGAGCCCTTGAAAAATCCCTGGGGCCACACAAACTCCGAACTGTAATCTGTTAACTCTGAACGCCCCTTTATGTGTGACAATAGTCTGTGCTTCCGCTGATTGTGGGGTTACTGGCAGCTGTTGGTAAGCTTGTGCCAGGTCAATTTTGGCGAACACCTTGCCCCCAGCCAGTTTAGCCAACAGATGTGATACGACTGGAATGGGGTATGAGTTTCCCCTGAGTGCCTTATTGATAGTACATTTGTAATCTGCACATATCCTGACTTCCCCATTTGCTTTAAGGGGTGTGACGATTGGAGTCTCCCACTTAGCAGAGTCCACGGGTGAGAGAACTCCCTGCTTGACCAATTTATCCAGCTCTGCCTCGATCTTGGGTTGCAGTGCAAATGGCACTCGCCTTGGTTTGAGTCGGATTGGAGCCACCCCGGGGTCCAACTCGAAGTCAACTGGGGGCCCTTTATAACAACCCAGTTTTCCATTAAAGAGACCAGCAAATTCCTTGCATAATACCTCGCTCATCTCAGGGCAGGTTTGGATTGAATTAAGCCCTGAGATACTCAGTCCCAGGGCAGGGAACCAGTCAGTGCCCAGGAGACTGGGGCGACTGCCCTTCGCAATCACCAGTTTGAGTACAGCCTGTTTGTCCCGGAACTGTACTCTCACGGCACACATTCCCATAACATGGATGCGGCCTGCTGAGTACGACTGCAAGGTTGCCGGAAAGGGCTCCAGAGGGGGCAACTTACCCCTGGGGAAGAATGTCTTCGCGGTCTGGTCCGACACGATGGTGAATGCGGATCCGGAGTCCACCTCCATGTCGCACTGCTGACCCTCAATCTTCACCTTGACGTGTGCCTTGCCTTGCGCTGGAAACTGCACGGCCCTCCCGTTGATCTCCGTTACGTAGTGGCAGTCCTTTAGAAAACGAGTTGCTGTGGGCGGTCTGCGATGCTCCAGTCTAGGTGCTCCTGTCGCTCCCGACGCCGCTGATCTACAGACCCTGGCGATGTGACCCGTCTTTCCGCACGTCCGGCAGATAGCATCCCTGAAACGACAACTCTTCCTTTCATGGTTTCCGCCACAACCTGGGCAACTGCCTCGGCGATCTCTGTGCACTGTGCAGGCCTGACGCACCGACTCGACCCCACGGACTGGGCTCTGGCTCGGAGTAGCCTCTAGCTCGTCCATGGCATGTGCAACTTCTATCTGTGGCTTAGTGGCCTTGCGACTGGCATCAAGCTCCTCTCTTTCATAATTCTCCGTGGCGGTGGCCTCCTTCAAGGCTGAAGCAAGGGTAACCTCTTCTTTAGCCACGATGCGTCTTCTGGCTTTCTTGCTGCTCAGACCACCAATAAACCGATCCAGGAGAGTCTCTTCCAGATTTTGGAAGCCGCAGTGCTGAGCGAGCTTCCGGAGTTCAGCCAGAAATGTGGATACAGACTCCCCAGCATGCTGCTGCCTCTTATGGAACTCCATCCGCCGGGCCATCTTGGTCTCAGTAGGCGCCAAGTGGCTTGTTAGGCAGGCAAGAATATCTTTGAGAGATGTCTCACTCAGCTTCGCTGGAGCAAGTAATGCCTTGGCCAGCTTGAAGGTCTCGGGCCCACAGTAGCTCAGGAATGTGGCCCTTCTTTTGCTGGCATCGGTGATCCCTTGAGCCACTGCAAAGAACTCGAAGCGTTCGACGTAGTCTTCCCAGGTGTGGGGCCCTGATGGCTGGAAGGGCTCCAATACCCTTGGACTCTCCATTGTCCTAGCGGGCAGGGTCGTCTTCTCAGCTGGCCAGTGAGTCTTGTTCTCAGCTGCAATCCGGACTCTGAGGCAGGGTTGTGTTTAACCGCTCCTCAGCATTCCGGATCCCACCTTCGTCGCCAGTTGTTGTGACGTGGGGTTTGTGATTTCAGCTCTCTTGACATAACATGCTGGAGACAGTTCTCTAGTAACAGCTCTTTATTAAAGTGAACAAGACTGAAGACTGAGGAGAGGAAAGCTACATTTATAGGGACAGGGGACTAGCTAGGAAGGGATACATTTTGGAGGGAACAATATCAAGCAATCACAGTGCTGCCTTTTGGAGGAAACCAATAAGACAGAGGATCCAAATACAGCAGCTTAAATGAGCCAATAGTAGCTGTACCCTCTGGAACCAAAAGGCAGTTACTTTATCCTAATGCAAATACAGACAATAATAATACAGATATAAAATCCTTTGACTCAATACACAACACTCATCTCTCTTTTCTTGCTGTGCTCAATTGAGGTGTGTGAAGCACTACAGAAACCTATTTGGCCTGAGAGTGATGGGGAACCCCTGGTCCTCGATACGTTTTCAGCTTCCCTAGCTCTGAGAACTAGGCAACCACCAACCTATTTTATTTAACTTTAATTCTGGACACACAGATAAAGAAGACAAATTAAAACACAGGTAGAATTTCTGAACGTCTCTTCAGAAAAGTGTGTGAATGTCAACGTTGAAGACATTTTAAAAATCCAGGGCTGGGGTGAGAAACTTATAGACAGCCCTCCACATACTGTTGGACTCAACTCCCAACAGCTGCAGCTAGCATGGCCAATAATCAGGGGTGATAGGAGTTGGAGTTTAACAACTGTTTGACTTTTTCGCCAACACAGTGTTTGCACAGTGACTGGAGTGTAGACATAAAAGGCTGCCCGCAATATCTTTGCTTAGTTTTAATTTTCAAGACAACAGTAAAAAACTGCAAGCCATCACTCCTCCTCACCACCAGCAGCATACAAAAGATTTAATCAACTTAAATACAGTTTTCAAATCAATTATCCTATCACATCCCTTCCTGCATCCAGTGCAGAAAGTAAACTCCCCTTTTAATTAGTCAAATAGCCAAGAGACCACAGGTGTGCAGCTAACTGCAAACATACACCTGTGAACTTCAATTAACCAACCCCGTTCCTGCATAGCATCACTGACCACTTTAAGGTAAAGAAAAACCAACCTGGGTATCTTCAGCTGCCTCTGAAACTTATCTGCAGCCTAAGGTGAATTAGGAACAACAAGAATGCCAAATATGTGCAGAGTGCAACTTGGAAAGCTTTGTCTCCTGCAGAGCAAAGCTAGGAAGGGGGGATTCTCCCAAGTTTATCTGCAGGAAGGGATTGAGCAAGGGAAAACACTTTTTAAAGCATAAGGTTAACCTGGTGCCTGGAGGTTATCAACTGTATCTGTCCCCCCCCCCCGGGAGGAGCAGAGATCTCCCAGCACATCAAGCCACTGCTAAAAGGCACCTTGTGTTGAGCTCCCAGGCAATTTTCAGCCATGTTCCACATTACAGCATTGATTAATATATCATTAATAAGTTTAATGTACATATGAATATGCAACGTCTCTAAATGGTGTACATTAAACAGAATAAGATCATTTTTTAAAAAAAAATTCAGTATAACACCAGGAGCTAAAATTCAAAGAAACACATCAATACATCAGAAATTTGTTACAGATTGTCTTTACTACTCAATTTAGGCCTCAGAGCAGTGTTTGTTTATGTATCGTGAAATATTGTATAGCTTTTCCTTTTTGCACGTTTGCAATAGCATTATATTCTGCCGTGGAGATTTCCTAGTTAAAAAGCTGGCTGCTCACCAGTATCCCATGGATTAGAACTAACCTGGACACACGAGTTGCAAATATGAGAGTCTGATGTTTTCGTTTGCCAGCAGGCTCAAACAATTCTGCTTGTCAGGCTCGCCATGGCGAGTATGGCACTGCCCTCTGGTGAACAGGGTGAGCAGATAGCCTCTTGCCCCTTATGAAGCCTCCCTAGAGGGGTTGAAGGGGGAGGTAATTGTCCTGGCACTTGTGCAGTGATTCACCCCCCTTCCCCAACTCCAAAATGAGCAGAAAGACTGGTGATTATTTGGCAGCTAGATGGCCAAGACACCTGGAGAATTCCAGAACATAGACAGCCATGATGAAGTGGGTAATACTGTATACACTTCTTAATATGTGATTTTTGCCTAATACATACTTTTTCATGTGTCATCTGATTGGATGTCTGCATTGCAAAATCCAGGCGTACACGTGTGTGTGTGTGTGTGTGTGTGTGTGTGTGTGTGTTTAATAAATAATAATACCTGGGTTTTAGTTCATGTATTGGTTCAGGAAGTGCAAAATAAGTGGGCTCACATTAGAGTTTTTCTCTCACCCCTAGTTTGTTCCTCTGAAACCCCTGGATATGGTCTAGTAGTTATTTCAGAGCACAGCTAGCAAAAGGAAGAGGCTTTTACAGTACATCAAACAGTAACCTGGGATTAAAGGCAGGAAACAGGCAATGAAGTGTTGAAACTGAGATAAGAGTGTCCTTGAGGTAGGGAGCAATATTTTTAAATGACTCCTGCAGTCTAGCTGTGGCTAGATGGACTCCTTTGAGTCTCGAGAAGCAGCTTTGAGATGCTGTTAACACAGCGACTGATCTAAAGAGGGACGCCTAAAGAGGAGCATGCTTGTGCTGTAAATACCAAGGAGACCAAACATTAACCATGCCATTCCTGGCTCATATAATCTATGCCATAGGACTAACATTGCCAGGTGTGTTTGAACCCTAAGAATAGTGAAGGAATAATTAAGGAAAAAACAAACTACAACAATGCAAGGAAAGTATTGTAATATATTGGCATCCGTTCCATGCACTTCACTTTGAATATATAGATTTCGTCTCAAATTATATCCTGATCCCATTGGCGGAGGAGAATAAATGTTCCCAAGGGCCAACCTCACACACACCCAAGGCAATCACACCAAAACAGATTGATTCTGCCCAAACTAGTTCTCCATACCCAGCCACAAGCTCCTTTTTCTTCTGCCGGCAGGTGAGGGACTGTTTGTTAAGGAAAGTGTGTGTGTAGTAAATAGTAAACGGGGCCAAATAGCTATGAAATGCAGGAGGAACGTGCAAAAAAGGCCCTACCAGCAGATATAATGCGGCAGCCACCTGATGGGAGACAGTGTTGGGAGACAGAGGGCAGACTCAAGGTGTCGGAGGACAGAGCTCTGTGTCCTGGACATCCTGCCTTGTTAAGCCAGCCTGCTGCCCTGAAGGGTGGTGGAGGAGGAGGCTGTCTCATTGCCAGGGCTGAAATAAAATCCGGTTGCCAGTTCATCCAGTTCCTTTGTGCTATGTTGTCCTTCCCTCTGGGCAGCACAATGTCTTGGGGCTGCCCTGGGCAAATGCGTACCATGCGGATAATGACCACTCTCCAATACTGCCTCAAAGTCTCTGAGAAGCCACTGTCTGCCCTGAGCAGCAGCTGTACTCTTGGGAAATGCCATACGATCCCTTCCCCAAGTTCAGTGGGTTTGGGTTTTGCTTTTTAATCGTGCAGGAAGACCTTGATGTTTTATAAAATCACTGCAACCTGCAATTTGCTGGCGCCTTGGTCCGTGAGTGCTGCAGTGTCAAATATTTTGATGGTTGTGCAAACTGCAAGACGCGGGGGGGGGGCAATCAAAATGGAACCAAAAACACAACTTTTTTTTTGCCGATAAATTAATTGGGCTCTTAATGCTTCTTGGAAGCTTTCTAGTTTAATCATTACCTTTGTTTATAACCTCTGTACTTAAGTGACTGCTGTTTCCCAGCGTTCTGCTTTCCAGTCGTGGGCATTGTCTGCTGAAGGAGGAGATAAGTGAAGGAAGGTGTTTTGATGACTCAAGAGCTACGCCAAACACGGTGAGTGCCACTCTCGCTTCCAGACTGAAAATGTGAAAAGATCCACAGGGATAATTATGAGAGTTGCCCCTGACTCCAGCAAATTTATGGGATGTTATTGATGTTGACATGCTTTCCTTCCAGGTGAAATGTCTCCTAAGTGAAAAACAGTTAACAACTGGTGTGGAACTTTGCCAGTGAAATTTGTCTGTACAGTTCAGAGCATCCATGGAAATCTAAGCCTGAAATCCCATGCACACTTCATTGGGAAGGAGGATGGGGGAGGAAATCGATTCGGTCTGCGTTTAAAAATGAACCTGCTTAGTTTGAGCTTTCTGGAACAACATGCAAACTGAAATTCAATACCTCTGCACTCCTTGGAATTTTGAAATGCGGTTCTCTCGCCTTGTAATGTCTATAGCATAGTGTGCTTAAAAATGCATGCATGCTAGTGACTTGCTGTGAATCTGGGAGTGCCTGTTTCAAATCTCAATCCTATGAACATACCAGATGTGGTCTTATCTCAGCCTCCAGGCTCCCATATTCGCAATATGGAGATAATACCGTCCTCAGGGTTGGTTGCCTTAATAATTTCTGAAATAGTGTGCCAAATTCTCCTAGAAGCTTATATATATGTAGAGAGAGAGACTTGCATGAATATTTGCCGTAGATTCTTGTGTATTTGGAATAGACTTGCTAGAACTGTCACTGATTTGCTCGGTGTATCCATAGAGGGCAGCCAAGTGTTCTGTTCTTTCTTCATTTACTGTTCAAAACAATTCAGGCACAGCACTCTTGCTTCTGATCCTGGTTTATAGTCTATAAGATTAAACCACAATTCCCCAGTTTGCTTTGTTTTTTACATCTAACCTTCCTTCCAAGTAGCTTAAGGTGACATACGTGACCCTCACAGTCCCTACTTCCTCCCCACACAACCCCTGTGAGGAAGATTAGTGTGTGAATTAGGAACTTGCCCAAGGTCAACCAGGGAACTTCATAGCTGGGTGTGGATTTGGACCCCGGTCTTCTCAGCCTATGAGGGGTGTGGTTTATTTACTCCAATGGAGTCCATAGAAGGCTCTCCCACTGCAATTAGACTTGGGGTGGGAGAGCCTTCTGTTGACTCCATTAGAAGACTTCCCCCACCAAATCCTAATAGTGTGTTGTATTCATTGTTTTTTCTGGGGTGAGTGATGTTCCTTAGCTTCCTTAAAATCATTGTAGGAGGGAGGGAACTGCCCTGCTTGCCACCCCAGCTGGACTTTATAAGAAGATCACCCCTCTGCCGCCAATTGGGCTTAAAGAAAACTAAGACTTCCTTCCAGCCTAAGCACTGGCCATGAAGGGAAAGTGTGAAGGTGTGCCCAGGTGTGCAATGGCCACGCCCGCTCTTGCACGCTTGCCATCAGTGCATAGTGGCAAGCACTGCTCTAACCAATGCACCACACCGCCTGCAATCCTAATTTAATTTACCTGTCCCACTGGATGCAACAGGAGTTGCTTCTGAGTGGACATTTTTAGGACTGCACTTTCAAATGCCACAGGGGAGTTGGCAGCCCCCTATATATATATATATATATATATATATATATATATATATATATATATATACACATACACATATACATATACATACACATACTGTACTGTATTCAATATACTATATTCAATAACTTTAGTCTAGCTGAGTCCCAGGGAAGGAAGCAACACCAACTGGAGGAGAGAGCCAGGGATGTGCAGCAACAATTCCCCCTGCCTTTCCTATCCTTATCCAAAGGCAGGCCTCCCTCCCTCCTTCCCTCCCTCCCTCTCTATTCAGATTTTTTTTTAAAAGCCCAGGCAAAAGGCATCATCACTGAGGCCACCTTTCTTCCCAAGGATTTTTTCTCAAATCATGATGATAGCTCAGACCACAGGCCACGTTCTCTTTGTGATGACGGTTCCCAAAAATAAGCAAGGAAGAGGTGAGAGAAGCCCTGCAAATGCCCCCAGTTCCTGCAAAACAGCCACCTTTCTTGTTTTGAGAACTGGCTGCTCACGTCCTGCATTGTGACTGCCTGTGTGCGACCACAACCCTGCCCTCTCCCCCGTCAGTTTAATGTGTTGTGCTCCTCCTCTGTGTTATATTCTAGCGCAGAGCTTTCCAAACTGTGTATCACGTGACACGTTAGTGTGTCGGCTGCAGTGTATTGGTGTGTCGTGCGAATGCTCCTCCCGGGCTGGAAAGGGGTTAGTTTAACCTCTGGCTTGCTAGTTACAGGTAGGGAGCCATGTTGGTCTGAGTCGAAGCAAAATAAAAAAAATCCTTCAGTAGCACCTTAAAGACCAACTAAGTTTTTATTTTGGTATGAGCTTTCGTGTGCATGTTCTGAAGAAGTGTGCATGCACACGAAAGCTCATACCAAAATAAAAACTTAGTTGGTCTTTAAGGTGCTACTGAAGGAATTTTTTTATTTTGCTCTGGCTTGCTAGTTTAACCTTGGTCTTCTCTTCTCCAGGATAAACCATTCATTCATTCATTCATTTGTGGCCCTTCATCAAGAGATCACAGAGATTTACAGCATAAAACACAAAGTACATAACCTAATGGGAAAAGAATAATAGGAAAAGAAAAGGGACAATAATCATTCTGCTTTACAAGGCCATAGATTAACGTCCTTCTTTCCTCTTGCTGCTCCTCCTCAGTCCTGCAGATGCCCTTGTTAAATCCAGCCACTTTCCCACCACATCCCCTCCTCAATTCCTCCTTTCTGCCCCCCATCATCACTAAAAGCCTAAAAATCTTACACAGACATGTGTCTGTTCCTCCCACTGGCCCTGTGCTTCAAACCGCTTCCATCTGCCCTATTTTGTTATACAGGGAGATATATTCAAAGAGAGGAAGACCTCAGAACACATAATGGGTTTATTATGTCCATTTCTCCTTTTGCAAGTGCAAAACAAGGAAACACATTATAGACTTGCAGAAACCAAATAGCTATGTTAAACCATCAAACCAGCTATAAAGTTTGCAATATAAAATGAGCAAACTGATAACAAAGTCATCTGATCACTGGTGGCCAACAAACCATCTGATAATAAGTTATCAAATCGTGTTTTGTACAGCAAATTCATTTTCAACCTTTGAGCTCCCATCAAGGCAGATAAGCCACCTTTATATTACTCATACATTTCTCCTAATCGTCATGAAAATGGCAAACTGTCGTTTCCAAAAATTGAGTGCTCCAAGGCATTGGCATTTGTACCTCTTAAGTTGAATACTGATTATTACCAAAATTCCAGAGTAGTTAAATGGATCAGCCATAACAGGTAAGTGTGGAAGCGAAAGATAACTGGTTCACCCTCTTGGCAGGCATTAAAAACAGGTGATCTAGATAATCAGGGATCATAGGACCAGTGAGGTGATATCACAGTGTCCCACACTTAGATTTGATTATGCTATAACATTACAAAGCCAACTTGGAGTGAGTTAGCACATCCCACCATTACTTTGAATTAACTATGTAAGAGCGCTATGGGTCCCCTGTTGCTTTTTTGAAGTCAAAAGGTAAACAGACTTTTGAATAATATAATCATAGTTTACTTTGTGCTGGTTGCAGGATTCACTAATTTAATAATTAATAATTAATTTTAATCAGCATCAAGTAAGCAAAATGGATGAAGAAGGCATCAGAAAACGAAGTTCAAATCAAGAACCTGATGAAACGCCCATCAAGAAAAGCAAATCTATGAATCTACAGAAAGAGGCAAGACTTGTAATATATTATATTGGAAACAGCCCTAGAAGTTCTTAACCTCCCAGAGGTAGTGAATAGCGCCAGGTGGCCTCAACCAAATTGTGTCTCTCCTATGGCTGATACCTGCCCCATGATGCTTATAGGTCTGCATAGTTTATGGCAGGAATGGGGAGCTTGTGACCCTTCAGAGGTTATTGGCCCCCAATTTCCAGCTATGCTGGTTGGGCCTGATGGGAAATGAAGTCCAGGAACATCTGATTCCCCATTCCTGGCTTATGGCATTCACTTCGAGGCACTACAATACAGTCAGCATTTTTGAAAGCAATGAAAGAAATGTGTTTTAAGTATGCTTAGCTCCTTAATGGATTTTATTTGCGGCAAAATGTGCACCGTGCAAAACATGGGAATTAGCTGTTTTGCCCTGAGCCTAAATAGGCTTAGAATTAGGAATGAGGTAGAAATTTGGCCAGCTTTCATTTGAATGCAGACCTACCTAATTCTCAGTTCCCAAACCAGGACATGAATAGAACCAGTTATCCTTCAAAATTCACACTTCTCTGAATTTTGCATTTCGGTTCTCATACTGGTACCAAATGTTTGCAAAATTGTGTAAACTGGGGGGAAGTGTGCATGGTTGGCATCCGTCTGTCTGGAGAGACAATGCCGGTGTGCTTCTGGGGTTGAAGTCAAACTGCTGGAGAATGATGGCACTTGCTGTGGCTGCAAAGACTGGTAACTCGCAACGGCTGCCTCGTACGTTGTTTTTGCTGCTGTAGTAAAGGAGAACTGAATTTAATTCTGGAAAAATGAGAAACTGGGGGAGAAACTAAATTTGACAGATTTGCCCATCCACACTTAGAATTTCGTCCATAAACACATCCTCGCTCTCAAGAGGAGGCACAATTGCACTTGGTACATGCCCTGTTGTAAAAACAGAGTAGTATACTTAGGTCCAGCTTCAATGTCCCAAGTGGGGAAGTAAAATGCTCTGTGATGTCAACACCTGAGTTAATTAGTAGAGTGTTGTTTGCTAAATGGGGGGATAATCACGAAGCTCAGTGAAGTACAAAAGGAAAGCCTCTTTTTCCAGAATGTCTGGTTAATGTTTGCATTGTACTACAAGTTGTTCCTGGTGTCACCTCACCTGTTAATGGCGCTGAAAGTCTCAGCACAGCAGACCCTGTTTGCGCTCCCCTCACACTCATTACTTTTCCCCTTGGCTAGACTATTTCCTTGGCACCAAATATGAAGAAATGGTCATGGTCAATACTGAGCGCTTATTCCTCCACATTCTTGTTACCCTTGCCAAGGCAACAAGTAATGTGTGTGTGTGTGTGTGTGTGTGTGTGTGTGTGTGTGTGTAAACATTTTCACCCCACTTCCAAGCTGAAAAAGGCTCCTAAAGCAGTTTGCCAAGGTCATTCCCAGAACAGACCTTAACTCTGACCTCAGGCTTCTGAAAGTTTTTAGTCTTTATTTCATTTTAGTTTTATGTTGATTTTAATTATTGTGTTATATTCCAAGTCGCTTTGACTTCACTTTTAATTTAAAAAGTGACTAAGAAGTACAAGAAGTACAATTAATAATAATAATAATAATAATAAACTACAGGTGTCTGTGTTGGGAAAATAAGCTCCCCCTAAGATACATGGCGGGATATGGGTGGCGCTGTGGTCTAAACCACTGAGCCTTGGGCTTGCCGATCCGAAGGTCGGCAGTTCAAACCCCCGCAACGGGGTGAGCTCCCATTGCTCGGTTCCAGCTCCTGCCAACCTAGCAGTTTGAAAGCATGCCAAAAAGTGCAAGTAGATTAATAGGTACCGCTCCAGCAGGAAGGTTTCCGTGCACTGCTCTGGTTTTGGTGTTCCATTGCGCCAGAAGCGGCTTAGTCATGCTGGCCACATGACCTGGAAAAACTGTCTGTGGACAAACGCCGGCTCTCTCGACCTGTAAAGCGAGATGAGCGCCCCAACCCCAGAGTCGTTCGCGACTGGACTTAACTGTCAGGGTTCCCTTTACCTTACCTTTAAGATACATGGCAGTACCTGTTGTTTAAAGCAGTGTTTCTGCAATAAGAGTGGACCCTTCCTGACATATTCTTGGGTTAACATCTGCTTCAGTGTTCCTGTCCCCCATCCATCTCCACCCTCATTATTCTTCCTATAGAAGATTGAATTAACACTCCTGTTGAATTCACCTAACCTCAATTTCTTTTCCCAGGTGGGCCTTCTCAGTGGAATCTGTGTCATTGTTGGGACAGTGATTGGTTCAGGGATCTTTGTTTCTCCAAAGTCCGTTCTGGCTAACGTTGGAGCAGTTGGGCCCTGCTTAGTCATCTGGGCAGCCTGTGGAGTGCTTGCTACGTTAGGTAAATCGCTACTGCTCTTTCCAACTTATTCTCCCCCCCCCCCCCGCTCCCAGTTTATTACAAACTCCTTGCTATGTGTTATTTTGTTTAGCCCTTCAACGATGGATTTGCATTTGCTAGTTTTGCATTTGAAATTAGCATATAAGATATAGGTGAACAATTTGTTTGGGGGAAATGCTAACACGTTATAATTACAGTGGTACCTTGGTTCTCAAACAGCTTAGTTGCTGAACAAAACGGCCCGGACACCGCAAACCCGGAAGTAAGTGTTCCGGTTTGCGAACATTTTTCAGAAGCCGAACATCCGACACAGCTTCCGCTTGAGTGCAGGAAGCTCCTGCAGCCAATCGGAAGCCGTGCTTGGTTTTTGAACGGTGTTGGGAGTCGAACGGACTCCTGGTACGGATTAAGCTTGAGAACCAAGGTACCACTGTATTTTGAAGCTGTACAGGTTCCTTTTGTTCATCTGGCCTCTCTTGTAAATCACCATGTGATGAAAAACTGAGTGATCTTTGTTTAGTATATGACAACCATATGCTAGCATGTTGTGGTGGTTATACTTGACTGGGGGTGTTCAAGGTTCAAATTTCCACTCGTCCATGAAGTTCTCTGTGTAATCTTGGACTGATCACCATCTCTTAGCCTGACTTACCTCATAGGGTTTTTGCATGTATTGAAGAAAATGGAAAGGATGAATGCGAGATAAATATAAACATAATAAATATGTGATAACTGACTCTAAAAATAACTTTTCTTGTCACTGGCTTTTCTTTTATCGATGCTCCCTGAGTCCCAAGGCACCCGCTGATGATGTCATGGACTGTCTAAAAGACAAGCGCAGTGTTTATAATTGAAAATAATCAATTGTGCTTGTGGGGGGAAGGGGGAAAAAGCATTTCTCCAGCAACTCAAAATTATAGTTGGTTTGGGACCAGATGAGCTTCTCACAACAGAAGCATTCATTGGGTGAGAGAAATGTTGACTAGTTCCACATACCATAACAAAATTATGCACTTAATAGGAACAAGGAACAAGCCCTGGTGGCTTGAAACAGGCTAGAAGGACCAGGTGCATATAGAGCCCTCTAGAAGCCATATTGAAATGGAGATGGGTGATTGTGGCAGTGGTGGTGGTAGAGGAAGGTTATTTTGAAAACTCCCACTTCTTTCTTTAGGGGCACTGTGTTTTGCTGAACTTGGCACAATGATAACAAAATCAGGAGGAGAATATCCGTACCTCATGGAAGCCTTTGGCCCAATCCCTGCATATTTGTTTTCCTGGGCAAGTCTCATCGTCATCAAGCCCAGTTCCTTTGCCATCATTTGCCTCAGCTTTGCTGAGTACACAGCGGCTCCGTTTTATCCGGGTTGTGACCCCCCCACAGTTGTCATCAAGTGTCTGGCAACAGCAGCCCTTGGTGAGTATTTGGCTTTTGATCGGGAAGACAAAGGTAGCTGGAAGGGTGAGTTAATGACCTAAACCAAATGCATACAGAGATAACAGCTAGGAATAGGCTTCCTTTTACACCGGTGCAAATTTCTGTTGCACAGCAGCTGCAGAAGCAAAGAGACTCTGCTAGGTATCACAGGTCCCTGGTTCAAATTTCTCCTCTGCCATGAGCCCATGTGAAGCCTTGGTCAAACTCCCCTATCCCTTTTGGGAACTTGGGAATATAGTGGTACTGTACCTTGAGTTAAAAATGCCTCAGGTTACAAACGCTTCAGCTTACAAACTCCGCTAACCTAGAGGAGTTACCTCGAGTTGAGAACTTTGCCCCAGGATGAGAATGGAAATCGTGTGCCAGCGGCACAGCTGCAGCAAGAGGCCCCATTAGCAGAAGCACGCCTCTAGTTAAGAACAGTTTCAGGTTAAGAATGGACCTCCGGAACGAATTAAGTTCCTAACTAGAGGTACCACTAACCCATCTTATATATGGTTCCTGCCAACGTAGCAGTTCGAAAGCATACCAGCACCCCAGTGCAAGTAGATAAATAGGTACTGCTGTGGCAGGAAGGTAAATGGCGTTTCTGTGTGCTCTCGTTTCCATCACGGTGTCCTGTTGCGCCATAAGCTGTTTAGCCAGGCTGGCCACATGACCTGGAAAAGCTGTCTCTGGACAAACACTGGTTCCCTCAGCCTGAAAGTGAGATGAGTGCTGCAGCCCATATTTGCCTTTGACTGGTCTTAACCATTCAGGGGTCCTTTACCTTACCTGTAAAGAGTGCACATGATGAGTGAAGTGGTTTGCACAATTTGTATGCAGAGGAACATATGAAGCTACCACGCAGCTGGTCAGATTATTTGTCCATCTTGCCCATTATTGGCTACTCTGAGTGACAGGAAAATGAAACTGGGAAGGCAAGGGATACAGAAGCTTATTCATTGAGGTGTCTGATTTATGACATTTCTTGTGAACCTTCCACCATTTCCTTTCTCTTAGTTACAATTACTCTGGTAAATGCCCTGAGTGTGAAGTGGGCGAGCTACGTGCAAAACTTTTTCACTGCGGCTAAAATGGTGATTGTCATAATTATCATTGTCAGTGGGATTGTTCTTCTGGCCCAAGGTATGTTATGTTGAAGTCTTAGTTGCAGTATCTATCTATCTATCTATCTATCTATCTATCTATCTATCTATCTATCAATCATCTATATCGTGTATCTGCAGCAGTTGACTGGGATTGATACAACTGCTTTGTGTTGGTTTTGCTTACTTTTTGGGGGGTGGGTAGGAACCTGTTTGTTGATATTTTTAATATCACCTTCCATGTAAATAAATTAAAAGCTGTTCATGACATACATTAAAGATAAATCTCAGGTTTCTAAAAAGTCACATTCCATTTCAATATGTTTTAACATCTGTCACAAAATAATCTATGGGCAAGTGCCCTTCTTCTGATAGGAAATGCTCAGCGGTGAGGGGACCATAAAAATGGGGAAGGGGTTGAGGAGGGTCAGTTGGGTGGTGAGTGATCAATGTCACTCTTATTAGGCAAATAGATTTATCGGGGGGGGGGGGAGTTTTCATGGACTCTGAGCCAAGTTCCTCAGCTGCAAGAAATGATGCATTTCACTTTCCCTTCCCCAGGAAATACAAAGAACTTCAACAATTCGTTTGATGGTCCCCCGCTTTCTGTGGGCGCCATTTGTCTTGCATTTTATAATGGACTCTGGGCCTATGATGGATGGTAATATAATTTTATGATTGTCCTTAGCTGTTAGAGTATAGCAGTTCATGCACCTGAAGTCTTGCTGAAGAATCACACCTGGAAATAGTGTAGGGTGGGGAATACTTATTCTAAACCAGGGGTCCCAAACTAAGGCCCCGGGGACGGATCAGGCCCAGTTGCCTTCTAAATCCGGCCCGCGGACGGTCCGGGAATCAGCATGTTTTTACATGAGTAGAATGTGTCCTTTTATTTAAAATGCATCTCTGAGTTATTTGTGGGGTTTAGGAATTCGTTCATTTTATTTTTTAAAATATATTCCGGCCCCCCACAAGGTCTGAGGGACAGTGGACTGGCCCCCTGCTGAAAAAGTTTGCTGACCCCTGTTCTAAACCTATGGTGACTTCCTGGTAGTCATGAATGGGGACAGAGCCCACCCACTTTTGTGGGGGAGAGCTAAGCAGACCATTAACTTGTGGAACTTGCTACCACATGATGCAGTGGTGGCCAATAGGTGAGACGGCTTTTTAAGGCACCAACACTATCAGCTAGTCTTAGGTCGTTAGAAAAAGGAGTTAACAGCATCTTAAGGTTAGAACCACTACTTAGAGCCAGTTCATATGCATAATAAAATCACTAATCCAGTAGGTCCCTCCAGATGTTTCCGTAGGTCTGTGTGTGTGTGTGTGTGTGTGTGTGTGTGTTGTCTTCATTGATGGTTGCTTTTCATATGGGAGGTGAATGGATTCCAAGTATTATAAAATGAAGAAGGGCTCATATTTGTTAAGGGCATATTATTTCCTGAAGTGGTAAGGCTGTGTCTGGGCTGTAGTATTTCAGATGGCAGATCCTTCATACTCAATCCCCAAAATAGACCTCTGCACATAGAAAATAGCATGCCAGAGAGAAACCTAATTGAGAAGCTTTTCCTTTTCTCCAGGATAGCTGCATGCAGGGCATCAGGCTGCCAAAGGCTGATCTAATGTATGTTTTCATGTGTAAGGGATTTTTGTTGTTGTTGTTGTTGCACAGAACAGGTGCATATATTGCTGATGGTTTATTGGTACTTGCTATCACTGTTGAAAGCCATATTGGGCACTTGCCTCTGTGCAAAATGCAGAACACAAATCAAAATAGGACTCTGTGAAATGTCTCATACATATGTTGTTGGTTGAAAGGGAATTTTAATTTCAGAAAAAATATGTATTGACATCAAGACTTAAATCCCATACCTTTTTTATTTGGAAATTAAATTCCACTGGGTTCAAGGGGGTTTTTCCCCAAGAATGTGCAGGATGCAAAGTAACATTTTGGTACTTCTCCCCCCTCCCCCCCTTCCAGGAATCAACTCAATTATATCACAGAAGAACTTAAAGATCCTTATAGGTAAGAAAAATGGTGCATCAGCTGATAGATGCCCCCATGTATAAGACACCCCCCTACTTTTGGGGACCCCAAATTTAGAAAATGGGCATATGCACTATCCGTGTGTAAGATGCCCCCAGATTTCTAACCTTATTTTAAAGTAAAAAAAAACCTAGTCTTATACGCAGAAAAGTACGGTATGTCTGTTCCAAGTCATTTTGTTGCCTGAGGCAAAGGGCAAGAATGGTTGCCATCTGCGGAAGCTGACTAGTCTAGCTGTTTTAGTCTGACAGTGCCCTTCACCCGCGGGCAGAAAGCTAGTTTTGATGGGAGAGGCTGTGCAGCACACCCAGCTCTATCTTCCACCAGGAGGAAAAAGTCTGGGAACACAGGAGGAACTGCCTCTGGCCACCAGCATCTGCCACCCAAGGCAATTGCCTCACTTTGCCTATTGGTAGAGCTGGCCCTGCATCCAACACCACCACAGTGAAATTTTAGGGTCGTAATACATAACTGTTTAGAGCCAAACTAGGTGTAGCATTCAATGTACAGATGCAATTAATATACATGTATTTTATAATGTTAATGAACAGCATCCATGGGGGCGGGGGCTGGTGCTTCCTCCCCTTAATCCTCTTCCCTCCCCCACTGCTGTGTCCTGCTTACCCTCCCACCCAAGCTGCTATTTGCATTGAGAAGGAAGCTCCTCCTCTGGTTCTGCTTGTGTGTCCACTCATCTTATGTTCTTATGTTCTCAATGCAAATATCATTCCTGGAAGTTGGGGTGGGGGTGTTAAGCAGGACCATAGGGTGGCAGGTGTTGTCTTGACTTAGAAGATGTGTTATAGTCACTCAAATAAGAGACAGTGCTCATTATTTAAAAATTGATAATTTCCCCCTTTAGAACTGTTCAGATGCAAATTTATGCAGAAACCTACGTGGTAAATCAACTAATATTCCTTTAATTGCGTAAAAGCTTGGATGTGTAACTGATAGCATATCTCTTTATATTATCTAGAAATCTACCACTCTCTATTGTTATTGGAATCCCTCTGGTCACAGTTTGTTACGTTCTGATCAATATATCCTATTTCACGGTTATGACATCAACAGAACTTCTGCAGTCTCAAGCTGTTGCTGTGGTGAGTTGAAGTACAAAAATGTGTTGTTTTTCACCTCTGTGCAATTCACAAGAGGATGGATTGATACAAACGGCAGAACAAGAGTGAAAGTGGTTTAAGTTACACAAGGGAAAATTTGCTTCTCTAAAAAGTTGTGCAAGCTATTTATTAAGTATCTTTCATTACTGCTGTATCTTCATGTGCTGAGTTGGTTGACCTCTATGTTTTAAAGATGTGCATTATTTCAATTCCTTCCATCACAGACATTTGGAGACAGGGTTCTTTATCCTGCTTCCTGGATAGTCCCTCTTTTTGTGGCTTTTTCTACCATCGGGGCAGCCAATGGGACTTGCTTTACTGCTGGCAGGTAAAACAAAACTTTCTGATGTGGAATTCCAGTGTGCCCTAGGTTAAAGTTGACTTATGTGCACTCAGCTCAGAACCCAGAATGCAAGACCTCTGCACTTATATGGACCTGCCGTTAAGAGCATCACAATTGTCAACAGGCAAATGCTCAGGTGACACTTAAAAGCAAGGTCAGGTTGGAGGCAGCTGCCCCAATCATCTGCAAATTAGAAGTACATGTGCCTCTAGGGTTGCCAGACTCAATAGAGGACAGGACTTCTGTGCCTTTAATTGCCCTGCTGTCTTTTGAGTCTGGAAACCTTAAAGAGAAACCAGCAGACGGAAATTAAACAAAGGGTCTGCTGGTTTCTCTTTAAGGTTTCCAGACTCCAAAGAGAGCAGGGCAATTAAAGGCACAGAAGTCCTCTCCTCTATTGAGTCTGGCAACCCTATGTGCCTTTGAATTCTTCATTTCCCTCTGAATTAATCCCATCATTTTCAAGGAACTCATGGTGGAATCTGCCCCATCATTATGTGAATAAATAATTCAATGTGTTGGTGATACATCATGTAAAGGAGTACTTCCCATGTCTGCACCATCATCTCATTAAAAGTAACCTGGGGCACTCAGGAGACAGGGGCACATTGACATTTCCAAGCTACTAAACTTTGCTCAGTTGCTGGCAGGTGGTGTAAGGAAAGGTGGTATAGAGGGAGGGAGCAGCTTAAATTCAACATCACACCTGCACATTCGCTCACATTTATTGGAAGCACAGCAGTATGTCAGATGGGCGAAATCCCATACCCTGTTGGTCACAGTGCATGTGGCAGTAGTGCTGATCTCATTCCATTTCCCAGATTCTTATGCTTTTAACATTGGACTCAAGCCACAGCCGTTGCAACTAGTTCCTCATACACTCTCCATAGGCCCATATTACTGCATGACATGGTAAACACAGATTCTGCAATGCTCTCTAAATGCAACACCAAAAATATGAAAAGTGCAGGAGTCTTGTCACCCTTTGCTCTGGGTCAGCCCATCACAATGGCTTCTCTAACGAGAATGATTTACCTTCTCAGGCTTGCTTATGTAGCGGGTCGTGAAGGACACATGTTAAAGGTGCTCTCTTACATCAGCATTAAGCGCTTAACTCCGGCGCCTGCTATCATCTTTTATGTAAGTATGTTTTCTGAAGAGTCAGAAGAACACCATAAGACCCCGGGTGGATCAGACCAAAGGCCTGTCTAGTCCAGCATTGTTCTCTGTTATTGGAAGCAGGGCATAGCCGTCACGACTAGTAGTCAATGATGGTTTTATCCTCCATTAATTTGTCTAATATCCAACCGGTCCAAGTTGGCAGCCATCACAACTCCCATGAGGCCAAATTCTACACTTTAATTATGCGCTGTGTAAACAAGCCCTTTTGTCTGCGTCTCTCGAAATTCAGCTTCATTGGATGGCCCTGGGTTGTAATACAGCGAGGGAGGAAAATACAATTGCATACACCTCTATAATGCCCCCTCCCCTTCATCTCCTGCTTTTGAAATAAGATCTTAAATCTTTAAATAAAAACAAATACAACTCAGCAAATTGGCACTGTAATTAAAACTCTTTCGAAAGCTCTGTGATTGCACACGGCTTTCCCATCTGTTTGCAAAAGGGTCTTCATGGAGGCCTTGTATTATAATGAAGCAACCATGCAGTAGGGCTGCAAATTTAAAGTCACTGGAGAGACTAAGCAAGCATATCCGAATTAGTTTTCCAACAGAGTTATCATAGCCACAATTACTGGTAGTATTGGCCATTCTATGAAAAGGCCTTTACTGTAAACCCAACACTGAAATCTGCAGGTTTTTTAAAAATGCCTTCTCCGTAATGCATTTCTTCTGCTTTCAGGGTGCAATAGCTATTATTTATATAATTCCCGGAGACATCAACACCCTCATCAACTACTTTAGCTTTGCAGTTTGGATATTCTATGGTCTAACTGTGCTGGGACTCATTGTCATGCGCTTTACAAGAAAAGATCTTGAAAGGCCTATCCGTGTAAGTAGCCCACCAGAAGATATTCTCATCAGTGTTCAGGATGGTTTGGCAGTTCCTCTTGTGCTGCTTATTTTGTTACTGCTAGAGTTGGGGAAGAAATTAGGTTAGATTATTGCAACACTATGTAGTGCCGTCTTTGAAGAGCGTTCAGAAACTGCACTTAGTGCAGAATTCAGTGGCCAGAATTGACTGGGAGTGGGTGGTCTGGTACTGGTTCAAGTGCATAGGATGTGTTAGCTCCCTGGCCCAATTCAAAGTGCTGCTCTTGACGTATAAAGTCTTATGTTGCCCATGACTTCAATACTTCAATACCTAACAAATATCTGAGGGCCTTCTTTGTGTGCCCCCTTCAATAAACAGCAACATGAGAACAGGCCTTTTCAATGGTGGTTTCCCAATTGTGGAATGCTAATTTTAGAGGGAGATGCAGCTGGCACCATCATTATCAACTTTTAGGCATTTTTGCAAAGATGTTCCTTTCCCCAGGCATTTGGCTCTTAACTGGAGTGTCAGGATATGGTGATATCCATATTCAATGTTTAGTAGGATGGGATAGGATTTGCCATTTTTATGTGATTGCAGGATGGGTACTTTTTGTCAATTATCTTTGGGTGTGTTTTAAATTTTGTATCATGTATGTTTTCATAACTCTAAATCACTTTGAGACATTTTTGTAGCAAACACCAAATACATCCAATAAATAAACAGTGCCCAATTCACACTTCCCTAAAGTGTATGAAAACTGAACTACAGCTGTCCTTTAAACAGGCCCTGTGTAAGGCCATGATAGTTAGCATTTTAAAAATGCCTGCTTCCAGCCCCAAACAGCCTAGCATGACTTGGGTAGCATGCAGAAGCCAATTAAGATGTGGAATGCCTGGGCTGTGGCAAGACTTGCCA
The DNA here is from genome assembly GCF_965207765.1 of Zootoca vivipara. Classification (NCBI taxonomy): domain Eukaryota; kingdom Metazoa; phylum Chordata; class Lepidosauria; order Squamata; family Lacertidae; genus Zootoca; species Zootoca vivipara. The sequence goes on from NC_142589.1 coordinate 25,306,036, forward strand.
AAACCACCAGATCTTCTCTTGGCCTGGCAAGTAACATTTGTATGCTGTTCCTGATGCAACAGCCAAGTTGTTAAAATGGAGTGCATTAGAATCTTGAGCCAGAATATTCCTTGGCCTTGCTAGGTCGTTCCAATCTGGGATTCTTCAACACACACAATTGCATTCCCACCCCTCCGCTCTGTCTTGCAGGTACCTCTTATCATCCCCATCCTTGTGATGTTTGTTTCCATTGTGCTGGTTCTGGCACCCATCATCACTGCACCTGAGCTGCCATATCTGTATTGCGCTCTATTTATTATCAGTGGACTTGTCTTTTATGTACTTTTCATCCACTTCAAATTCAGCTGGGCTCAAAAAGTCTCAAGTGAGTATCTGGTTGATTTCCATCCCAGGGGGAAGAGGTGTTTGTGATGAAATAATGTGGGTGTGGCTCTTTAACTCTGATTCAAAAGGGAAAGAGCTTCTTAAAAAGGAACAGGTGGGGTGCATGAGATGCAGTAGAGAGGGAATTATGTGAATAGAGCAGACTCACAAACTCGGGAATGGGGTATGTGGTCTACTCAGATCACTTGCTAGAGATTACATACAGTACGCATGTTTCTGCACTGGCCACTTGCCCTTTGCAGGCACATGGGTGCTAGTGTTTCCAGTTACAAAAACATTCCAATTGGAATTTCCCACCTTCCTTCAGGGTAGACAATTTTTAAGCCTCCCTATATAGAGTTTTAGACGTTCCTGTGCCTGCTTCTTCCTAACCACTAGCCATCTTTTCTTTAAAGACTGAAACTTGATGGAAATACACAGGAAATAGATCCTTTTGACTGTGGCAACTGGTCTTTCGAGTGGACTCTGACACTTAGCAAAGGTTACAGCTCATTATGTCCTGGAAATGTTGTTTAGATTGGTTTTAAGTTGACATGCTGTGCTCAGCACTGCAGACACCATCTGGTACACTTAAGAAATGGAAGGCATCACAATAAAGCACTTGTTTTGACTGTAATTTCTGGAATATTCCCAAAAGCCATGTTAATTTGGCTATAGGAAAAGTAAAGCCCATAATCTGGCTTGTGGAATCAACACTGAGGCTTCTAAGTGGTTAAGTGCAAAAGGAGAAATGATCTAGGAAAAGAAATGGTACTAACAGTGCAAATGAGGCCATTTTTGACCTCAACAACTTCTGTGTTTCAGAGCCCATCACTATGCACCTTCAGATGCTTATGGAAGTAGTTCCACCAGAAGACGTTCCTGAACAACATTGAATTTTTCCATCATTAAAAAGGCTAGATCCTGGAAATGGTTCACCAGGTATGCTACATCATGTCCACAACTATAGGTCTCAATGCTGAGGATAGGGGACATTTGTGAGACAGTAAGTGTCCTGAAAAAGACACCGTTCTGTTCTTTCCCCCTGTAAAATGCATTCGTTTTTGTAACACATTGAATTCAGGGATCTGCAACATCTTAAGAAAATATCTGTATGGGGAGAAAGACCTGAGGAGTTGTAGGCCATGGACTTGATTTCAGGTATGGAATTTCCACATTATTTTCTCAGCAAGCTGAAAGGACGGAACATGCAGTATTACAGTGCCATCTACCAGCAAACAAACATGGAAGCGCAAAGATGAAATCTCATCTCTTAAATGTCTTACAGATTTATAAAGGGTAGAAACCCAAATGAAATGGCAGGTGAACATCTGGGAGGGAGAAAGACATGTGATCTAGACATAATCCATATGATATTGACTCCAGCGGTTGAAGAGGTCAAGAAAAGTAATACACTGGACTTTTCAAAGTATGCCTCTGCCTTGACACAATGAAACATGAGCAGATGATGGGAAGTATCTCAACACTGGAGCAGATTTTTTGCAGGCACAATGGTTTGTGTATTAGATGGGGAGAGTCTTCCCAGCATGAGGCTTAAGGGCAGATCCTTGGTTGCCCATGGAAGGTTGTTTTGGCACTCAGGGAGCCTCAGCTTGGTTTGCTGCTGTCATGTCTCTACCTCAGTATCCTGCACAGCTGCATCTTTTGAGAAGGAGTGCATGCAAAGACAGAAGCTTAAGCAACATTTTTAATCTACCGTAATTCCAAAGGAAAGACAAGGAGACTTGTAGCACCTTAAAGATTTAATGGATTTATCACAACATCCTTAAAGAACTTTTGCCACACCAATTTCCCTACTTGCAAAATGTCTTCCCCTCCAAAACAAAGTTGCCACTAGGCAGATTTCAACTTGTGTGCCAGGCTAAAACCTGTTTATTTACTCAGGTTTAATTTGTAGTAACTATCACCCATGTTTTAATGTTTATCCACTTTCTCCAGTGCAGTTGGATTTGTTGTTTTAATTGTTGTACCCACTCTGAAATCCTTGACTAGAGTGGGTTACATATATTTTAATTAAATAAATACAAGCAGATTTATTACAGAATATGTTAGACTTTTAAAAGTGCCAAAAGCCTCTTTGCTGCTACAGATTAACACAGCTACCTCTTGGGAAGTTAGTAAAAGTAAAAATGGGCTGTGGTTGTGTAGGCTGGATCCATGAAGCTACATCTTGGATCTGGCTACCACCATTCCTCTTAACCATTGGTTTGGGATCAGGGTTCCACAATATGTTTGTTTGGGATGTGCAAGCTAGGTTTTCCATGCTGTGCTTAGCTGTTGTCTCATTACTCTCTCCCTCCCTTCCTCTGGCCTTCTCTAGATCCCTTGTGCACTCTGAAAAGTCAAAGCATTACTTTTTTGTGACTTGTTGCAAATGCCTTTGGTATATTTTTATTACATTTTCTATTTAATTAATAAATAGTTTCTTAAAACTCAAAGACATAAAGGTTGGTTTTAAGAGTGTTCTTTATTGCTTTTCTAACAGGCATAAATAACTTTTTCCATAAGTATTCATATGAAGTTCCAAGTACTTAAACCATCACCAATCACCATATTATTCTTTTCATTAGAACTCCCTGTATGAGGGTTCTGAGAAACTGCAGGGCTGTGTTCCCCCTGGTTCTATGCTAAAAACCAAACAAAATTTTACATGGCAGATGAAACTGCTAGTTTCTTAATTTTCAAAATAAAAGGAGCAGCAAGGGTCCCACATTGGATAGGTGGACTGGCAGGAGAAACAGAAACAGGAGGAGCTTGTCCCCCCCCCCCGCCCAATTCAAATTTCTCCCCTGACATCCTGCTTTTACCTACAGAAGATACATATTTGCAGCAAAAAATTGCCAGAGACAAAGGGGTTAAACACCCCTTCCCTGCAATTTCTTTGACCCAGTTTGTAGAAATGAAAATCAGTCTTGGAGGTTGTAAAGACCAAACTCTTGGAAAAACACTGGCAGTGCAGCCCTATACACATTTAGCTGGAAGCAGGTCCTACTTGAGTACAGCTCCTGAATAAGGCTGCAATCCTCTATCTACTTACCTGGGAGTATTCCCCATTGAACTCAATGGAACTTTTTCCTATGGCTTGCATAGGATTATGGCCTTAAGAAGGGTTTATCGCAACATCCAACTTTAAGCCAAAGACTTCTGATCCAATTGCATATACGGTAGCTACTTAACAGTAACTTTACAACTTGACCAGTTTCCTTGCAACAATCAGCCAATAGGAATCTGGTCCCCTGATGGTGTGTATGTGTGTGCTATGTAGAGAACAATAGTAGAGAAAGGGTATTTTAAAAATTTATTATTATTGTTATTAGTGTATGCTATATATCGAACAATATGGAAGGAAAGGGGTTTATTTATTCTCTAAATGGTGTGTGTGTATTTTTGTATGCGCCTGTGTGTGTATACTTGGTTCCTAATGCTTATTTCAAGATATTTGCTCACGAGTAAGCAGCTGTAGCCACCAGTTATTGCAACAAAAACAGCTGCTTGGATGTGGTGGTGGGGGGTTGAGAAAACAGCTACCAAAACCATGCGGTAGATCCAAGATGGCGGCCACAGGGCGGCCACGTGACCCCAGCTAAAATGGCATCCCCCAAACAGCCTCAATCCAGCCTATAGGCAAATTCCAGCAAACACTCAGCAGGGTCTAAGGGAGCCAACAAGTGGCCAGGCAAACACTACCCAGTGCCAGGAAAGCACACAAACAAGGAGCCCTTCCCGCCACTTGAAACCGAGAGTGAATAGGTTTGGGCAAACAGGCGCCCAACACTGGGGGCAAGGGAAAATTAGGGGCAAAACCTAAAAGGAGATGACAAGCCCAAGCACTGAGCAGGATTTAAAACCACCAGGGTCACTATCGTCTGCACTGGCTAGCAGCCCCCGAATTAAACTGCCCTCGCAGAATAATGACAGACCAATCAATATTGCCTAAGGCAAAGGGCAGCCCGAAGCAGGAAGCATGGGTTTGAATCAGCAATGGCCATACCAAGAAGCGGCCACCTAGCACAGTATTGCCTACACAGACCGGCAGCAACGCAAAACCTTAATGCACAACAAGCAGCAACTCGGTATCGTTTGCAGTATTTTATGCCCCCGGTGGAGAAGGGTTAGTACTGATAATATCAGGATGAATAAACAGCTACCTGAAGCAATACCAGAAGCGTGTAGCCAATAGGACTGCTCGGTGAAAACCTGCAGACCCTGGCAGTAATGCTGTAAAGCGGCTATGCGGCCCCACAGGCCTTCCCAGTTTGCTTGTGCACTACCGGTATTCCTGAAGAAGGGGGGCAATCCGCCTCCAACCTAAAAAACCAAAATACCTTAAGCAGCAGCAACTAACATTGATATTAATACAGTAATAACAATGAACCTATGACCAAAAACTGTACAGAGGGGACAACCGTAGCTTGAGGCTACCAAGCAAAACAGCAGTAAACAAAACTCAGCCCCCAGGGCTATACAACAAAGGGCAGGTCCTATAAATTATGTTATTAAATAGTGAGGTAGGGGTGTGTGTGTGTGTGTGTGTGTGTGTGTGTGTGTGTGTGTGTGTGTTTATACACCCACACACCCACCCACACCCCCACACACCCCAGTATATATATAATTATTATTCAGTGAATTAAGGTTAAATAAGAACTTCCAAGAAAAGGACACACACTAATATAATATAATACAAGTTACAATTAAAGAGTTTCTCATGTAGCACAGGAGGGTGTGGAAGCACGTGCCCAAAGCAACACGGAAACAAGAAAAACAAACACAGGCCACGGGTCCCATCCCAAATAGTCGCTGGGAAAGCTTGACCATCTGGTGTGCTCAAAATGGCTGCCCCAGCAACACACTGTTCACCAGAGGAAGCACAGACAAACAGCAGCCCCAACACACCCGAGAGTAACTCAGGAAATCTGAATTGACCTACTGCTGATACCAGAATAGTCAAGGGATCACGACAAAACAAAATAAAACAAAAAAACCTAGCAAAATTACCCCCTTATGTACCGGTACCATAAAAAGCTAAGAGGCTTTAGCGCCAGACAGCTGATCCCCAGCCCTGAGCCTATTTAAAATGCAAGCTGCCCCTTTAAGGAGAAAAGATACCCCTGCAGGATAGAGTAAATGGAAGCGATTGATTTCCCTATCTAGAATAGAAGGTGGGGGAGCTTATTCAGCCAGGCAGCTGCCCTTTGCATGTGGAGACCCTCTATCCCAGGCCTAGAAATAAATTCAGACATGACTCATATTTTTTGGTTTGGTTTTTGGCAGAATTTAGGCCACAACTTTATTGATTACAAATCAAGTGAGTGGTTGCATAGGCTCTGGTTCGACTAGCTACCTAGGGTAGCACTGACTCAGGGCATACCATGAGTCAGCAGCCAGGTACATACCTGGGACGGGGTTACCCGACTGGTGCACTGGATTAGGGCAACCCCGCTTGGGGGAATACCAACCATTGGTCCTTGGATTCCCTTAAGAGGAATACCCGAATATATGGTGGTAAGGGATCATACCCCCCTATGAGCGTGAACCAGAGCCAATCTGCCAACCTTACAAGTTGTGACGAATTGCTACGCGGCAGGCAAAATCCAAATGGCAACAGCCAATCAGCCAAGTGGGGAAAATTCCTGCTGTGCCCCTGCAACAATGGCAGACGACACACGACAGCATAGCAAAGTCAAGTGAAAGCCCTAAAATTAGGGAGCGGGTGTTCTGATGCAATTCAACCAGAGAAGGAGGATCTCTACGATGAGTGCAGCACTTAAATACTGGTCCATCTGACTCTCTGATTGGCAAGCCCTCAGCCCAATTGCACCCCATCAGATGGACCACCAATAGGGTGTTGTGGCTGCTCCAATTGCCCCGCCCCAACACCTAGACCTGGTCTGCTGGGACCCACCGCAACGTGTGCCCTCTCTTGCAGGGAGGACCCGATTTAGCAGACACCCCAGCATTTAATAAAACACACACCAACTGAAGGGAAGCAAACACCCACTGGGGCAAGTCAAGGCCAACAGAAAAAACTCAAGAAATAAGGAGCAAGGCACCCGCTACTCTGAGAAAGGAAGGAAACTGAGAACGCATGAAGAACCAACACACACTGGGGCAAGCCGAGCCCAATACAGGTAGATGAACTCAGGTAGAAAGGGGAAGGATGGAAAGCGGAAATGTACAAACGTACAAACCAAACAAACAAACAAACACCCACTAGCAACTCAGGGCAAGGGAGGAAGCTGCTCGGAGCAGGGGAGGAAGGTGGGCTGAAAACCCTAAGGAACATGGCCCAGCTCCAGTCAAGAAAGAGCAAAACGCCACAGTTTAAGGGCAAGATAAGAGGCAGGAAACAAGCACTCGGAGCAGAAGGGGAAGCTGGACTGAAGAAACCTAAGGAACTCAGCTCACACTCCTGTCAGGAAGAAGCACAGCACACAAACAGGTAAGGGCAAGGGAGGGGGCTGACGGGAGGGAACGAGGTTTAGGGGAAAACGGCAGAGGAAAGACCCTTTTGAACGGGTCTCCAGGAACGCTCCAAAGCCCTGCCTGCATAAGCCCATCAGTGAAACTTCCCTCATGGCGGCTGCAAATGTAGAAACAGAGGGATGTAAAGGTGCAGTCAAGTGCAACATTCCGACAGAGGACTAACGGCCTCCATGTTCTAACTGGTTGCTGTGACAACCAGTCTGTCGGTTGCAGGTGGTTTTGAAAGATAACTGCTCAGTTGAAGTCACCTCAGGACCAACTTCCCTCTGGTATAGTTTATTTGCTTGGTATGTAACCTAAGCCTGCCTTCAGGTACAGTTCTGTAAACCTGAATGAATCTGAGAGTAAAATAGCTTTATACCGTGTTTCCCCTTTTTTAAGACACCGTCTTATAACTTTTCCACCCCCAAAAACCACAGGGTGTCTTATTTTCGGTGGGGTGTATTACCTGTATTTTTTTTATTACCGGTACGGTTTTTATTACGGTATGATCTGCCCGACTTCATTCTGCATCCCTCCACACTGCCCACTATTACCCTGGGGTCAACTCACAAACCCCCAGCTTCTCTTCTGCCTGGAGAGAGGGATTCATCCAGGAGTCTTTTCCAATGCTCCACGCTGCAGCCGCCAGTTCCGGGCGGCGGGGAGGCAAGCCTCCTCGGCCAGGCCAGGTGGAGGCCGCTGGCTCAGGCTTTCTGGCTGGCCCAGGAGGGCGCTCCAAGTGCTCGGCGCTGCGGAGCGCTCGGCGCGCTCCATGCTGCAGCCGCCAGTTCGGGCGGCGGGGAGGCAGGCCTCCTCGGCCGGGCCAGGTGGAGGCTGCTGGCCCAGACGCTCCGCCCGGCCCGGCCCGGCACTCCAAGCGCTTGGCGCTGCGGAGCACTCGGCGCGCTCCACGCTGCAGCCGCCTGAGGGAAAAGAAGCTCGAGGGCGGCGGCGGCGGCGGTGGCTCCTCAGGGGCTGCTGGCTGGGAGGCAGTTCCGGGCTCGCTCCTTCCTGTATACGGAGCCCAAACTCCAAGGAGGCGGAGAAAGCGACCCACCCCTGGCCGCCTGTTCCTCCGCGTTTGCTGCGGCTCCTTGCACCTCCCCGGGGCCAAGGCGCCCAGCGGGAGAGAGGGAGAGGGAGAGAGGAGGCGGCGAGCAAGGAGCTTCCTTCTCGCCCACCTTTTTGACCGTCCCACCCCCGGGCAACCGGCCACCTCTATTTGCCTCAGCCGTCGCACACCCTTTCCCCGCTGCGTGCCCCGGCTGGAGGAACGCGGGCAGCCGGCTGGGGAAGAAGGGGCAGTTGAGGGAGGGGAGAGCGGCGGCGGGGCAGCTGGGGGTGACTGAGGGGAGAGAGCCCTGGTTTGGGCAGGGCGGTGGCCGGCGGGGCGCTTTTCCTTAATGAGGTGGGCGCTTCAAACGGCGTTTTTAAACGCCATTTTCCCTCCTCAGGGCTGACTTTGCTGCGTTCCTCCTACGCGTGCGCTCCAGCTGAGCCAGGAACAACTAATTCCCGCGCTCCAGCTGATCAGCACCTCCATGTTCTTGCTTTGCCCGCGCCTGGGCGCTCTGAGCGCTCCATGCTGCAGCAGCCAGTTTCAGGCCCCGAGCTGGCAGACATGGAGGTATGTCTTATTTTCAGGGTATGTCTTATATTTCTCAAATGCTTAAAATTGCTGCCCTGGCTTACTTTATGACTACGACTTAAAAAAGGGGAAACACGGTATTAACATAAATCAGATTTGTGTGTGTGTGTTCTTTAAGAGGGATTCAAAGGGATTTTTAACCAGGAAGGCATCTTTATTAGTAGAACTCAGACGAGTCAGCAACAAGCTGATTGCTGCATAAATTTATAAAGGGGATTGTTTAACTCTGCTAAAGTAAACCTTCTCACAGAAACCTGCTTTGCTCCAAGTGCCGGAACCCAGAGGGGTTGTTTTTGTTTTTTTAAAACATGATTTTTATTAAGGGTTTTCTTGGTTTACAAGGATATGTGCAATGTCTCTCTTAGCATTTTTACATATCAGTTTCATTTGTTGAGACATTGGTGAGGAGAGGGGAAGGAAAGTAGATGGGGGGGAGGGTGGGGTGACAGTGTTTCTATTTTGCTTAATAGGTGTGTGTGGAGGGTTGTCAGCGTCGCTTGTATAGGTTCTCTACTGTTCACTTGTTTTCTTTTGATGGTGAGAGATGTTGGGGTTGGCCTAGGATATGGTTGTTCCTTTGTGGTTGGCTGTGGTGGTCTTTGCTTTGTGTGTGAGTGTCAGAGGGGTTAAGTTGAAATAACCTCCTCACAGAAACCTGCTTTGCTCCAAGTGCCGGAACCTAGAGGGGTTAAGTTGAAATAAATTCCTGTACATGCGAGTAGCGTGCCGAGGAAAACCAAGCAATCCCTGGCAGGAAAGTCCCTGTCGCAGCATTGCAGCGAAGGTTTTTAGGGACTTCAAAATTAACGAAGCTAGAACAAAGCAAAGGATCCACAAACAGCACGTGGTAAGTAAGCGAGATCTGTGTGTGCAGGAGCCAAACAGGTGTGCTGGGGGGGGGCGCTTAAATGTGACAAACCACACACCCCAGCTAGCCGGATTGGTCAGCTGAGGGCATGGCATGGGGCCTGGACTCCCTGTAACGCAGGGGTATAAGAGACTATCTCTAACCCTTTTATTCCAGTTACAGGTAGGTAGACGTGTTGGTCTGGCGTAGTCGAAACAAAATAAAAAAATTCCTTCTAGTAGCACCTTAGAAACCAACTAAGTTTGTCATTGGTACAAACTCTCGTGTGCATGCACACTTCTTCAGATATCTGAAGTGTGCATGCACACGAAAGCTCATGGAAGGATTTTTTTTTCTTTCATTCCAGTAGCTTATGAAAAGGATTGAAAAAAGAACAAACACTTTAAAAACAACAACAACAACAACAACAACAACAACAACAACCCACAAATAAACCAGACATAGCAGCTGTTTACTATGCATTTAGTGCAACCCAGTGTCGTCATCCCAGTGAGCTCCTGCCCTATAGAGTGCACAGAGACACATCCACCCTCTAAACATCCCTGTCAAGCACAGGCTCCCTTTCCACATTTCCTGTCCACCAGAACAAGAGTCATCAGACATTGGTTTATACCACTCCAGCTAAAAGGAGGATTGTGACTGCCTACGATGCTAGCCCAGGAGGGCTCCTCCTTGCAGCCAGCTCTGATTCTCCCCTCCACAGAGTATGCAGCAGATGAGAGAGCTAAGTGAAAGAAGCTTCCCCTTCTCGACAGTGTTAGAAACAGTAAATGGCACATTAAACCTAGGTTATGGGCGCAACAACTGAATGTCTAGGTGCATTTTTAAAATAACAATACAAAACTGAAAATGAATGAACTGCAGCTAAAATATTATGTTCATTTTCCACATGGTGTAATCTTCCCCTGCCTATCCCCCTAATATTCTTAAGAGGGTCCCTTCTCCAGTCTTCAGAGTGTAGCTGGAGGTGGGGAGGCAGAAAAAGGTCCTCCTTTCCTTCCACTCCACAGTGTTAATCTTAAATCATAGGCGCAGTACTGTGCCCAGAGCTCAGAAAATGCTTGCACTAATGAAATTCTGTGTTGCAAAAAGCACCTAGAACAATGGGGCATGGGTGTACCCAGCATGGGGCAGGGGGTGCAGCTGCCCCCCTAGAAGGCCAAACCGTGGACCTGACTAGGGAAGCAAATACCCTGCGCAGGCGCCCCGCTTGTTGACACGGGAGGGGAGGGGGGAGGAAACGCTGCTGGTGCCGCGGCTCCTCGACCGCGGCTCCTCCTCTCAGCCCGCCCTGCCTACATTTGCACCAATTCCTGCCCACTAAAGCCTTCGCGCCTCCCAATGGAAAGCCCTGCCGGGCGGCAACCTCTCCTGCCTAAGAGTTCTGCTGGGCTGGCAAGCGAAGGAGACACGGCTCCCTGCATTGGTTGCAGCTGCTGCCGCGCTCTGCCTCCCGGTAGGCTGTACTGCGATCGTCAGCGCCGCGGGCTAGGAATCGCCCCCTTCCCCCCCTCCGCACCCCCTACCCCCCCTGAGTTAGGAGTTGCTACTGAGACTCCTCCTGGGCCGGCAGAGGAAGTGCACCAACAGGAGCCAGTTCAGCCTCGGTGGGCAGAAGCCCGCAAAGGAGGAGTGGGGGCGGTGGTCGTGGCTGCTGCAAGGAAGCTGCGTGGGGGCGTTTTCACCGGATTGCCGGCGGCAGGAGTAGCCCAGCGGCAATGACCCTTCCTCGCCGCCCCCCACCCCCGGCAATAAGAAAGGAGCTGCCTTGGGGGGCACCACAGCTCTCCGCTCCCCCTGCGTGCATTGCCCTCTCCGGGCATTGGCTGCTGTTTCCTTCTTTGCAATGTGCCCCCCCCCAGCCGCTCTCCCTTGCTGCCCCTGCCGAGAGAGGGGCGTTGAGGGCGGGGGAGCCACTGCAGCTGCCGTAGGGTCGCAGCTGGGGGGGCGGGCTCGCCTGCGCTGCGCCACCCCACCTTTCCCATCTTTTGCTCCCTTGCGATGGGGAGGCGGTGGTGGCAGCTTCTTCTTCTTTGAGGGTCTGAGCTTGGCGGGGGGGTCCCCAGTATCCTCCCAGGCCATGGGGGGGTGGCCCCCCAGGACTAGCAGACCTCTGAGCTCCTTCCCCATCCCAGATATATAGGGTGGGAACTGGCAAGGCTTCGGGGGGACCTGGAGGAGGGAAAGCGGGGCCCAAAGGGTTTTTTCAGGGAGGTGGCTAGCCGTAAATGGATGGGAGCGGTGTTTTCAGAGCAGGGCCGTCTTAGGCATACCTGGCGCCGTGGTGTGACGGATCCCTCTGCTGCCCCCACCCGCCCCGTTTCCTGGCGCGGCGAGCGCAGCTCACTGCGCGGCTGCCGCCTGGAGGGCCAGAGCCCTGTGCAACCCAGCCTGGGCATAGGGTCGGCCCTGGGCCAGGGGGTGCTGCCCTCCCCCTGTTGTGACGCCCCTGCGACAGCAGAGGCGGCCCCAGACCCGCACGCCTCCGGAAAGCAGCCTGAAGCCACTGAACAGCTGAGAGGCGGGCCTGGGGTGGCCTCCCCCGCGCCTCTCAGCGGGCGCAGTGGCGCCCCTGGTGACCTGGCGCCCTGGCGCTCCGCGCCACCGGACCCGGGCCTAGAGACGGCCCTACTTCAGAGCAGGGGAATTTCGTGTGGGAGAGTTTAGGGGGGTCATTTAGAGGCTGCAGCCGCCACCACAGAGGCGTCGGGCCCGCTGGCCCTGTAGCCCCGTCCACATTCCCACTTCGTGGCCCCTCCCCTCCCGTGCCTTGGCCCCGCCCCTGAACGACCATGGCTTGCCCCCCCTAGTTTTGATCCTGGGTACGCCCCTGCAATGGGACATCACTCTTTTCCCCAATCTGTTGCCTCTGATGTTGGAGATAATATAGAGTCACCATGACTAGTGGCCATCGATTAGCCTTATATTTTGCCTAGTCTGATGCCGAAACAAAATTGGTGACCATCAGTGCATCTTGTGGAAGCGAATTCCATAGTTTAACAATGCGTTGTGTTTAGGACTTACACAGAGGTAACTTTTTAAAAATTATTATGCTGATTGGCAATAGCTCATTGTGCACTTTACCTTGAGAGATTAGCAAGATACTGGCTGGACTCTGTGTTTGTTGGCATCGGTGCTGCCTCTGTAGCTCAATTGTGTAGGTCCAGAGCAGGTAGTTACTACAATCTGGGTGTGTTGTCATTTAGTATTTAAGAACTATTTATTTCATTCCTGACTAATGTAATTGCCTGCAATAGACCATAGAGTTATAAGGAAACATTGCATTGAACATGTGCCTATCTCAGAACGTTGAACTTCATTCTCATTATGCTCAAGGATTAGCCCTAGGAGGGAGTCCAAAGTGCATATGAATGAATTAAGATTGTCCTTAAGCTACAGATAGGGACTCTAATATTCCTTTTACATTTCACCTTTGCAAAGCCAAGCCTTTTAGGACATTGTGCAAAAGCCCGTGCAAATCTTATTCAAATGCATCTCAACATCCATGAGGACTGGACACAACAGTAATACTGCTAAGCATACCTGTAGTAGCAATTTAGAACACCCTTCCACAACCTGTCACTCTCCAGCTATTTTGAGCCACAACTTCCATCAGTCCCAGAGAGCATGGCTGATGGTCAGGGATTTGGGGAGTTGTAGTCCAACTGGAGGACGCCATGTTTGGGAAGAATGGTTTAGAGCAGGGGTCAGCAAACTTTTTCAGCAGCGGGCCGGTCCACTGTCCCTCAGACCTTGTGGGGGGCCGGACTATATTTTGGAAAAAAATATGAACAAATTCCTATGCCCCACAAATAGTCCAGAGATGGATTTTAAATAAAAGGACACATTCTACTGTAAAAACATGGTGATTCCCGGACTGTCCGCGGGCCGGATTTAGAAGGCGATTGGGCCGCATCTGGCCCCCGGGCCTTAGTTTGGGGAGAATGGTTTAGAGCAGTAGTCTTCAGCCTTTTCAGACCCAGGCCCTGCTTTTAATGCAAACATGCATTTCTTAATCCTTTACTGCATATTTTCATAGTGGGTCCTGGCCCACCAGCTGAAGACCAGTAACTGGAAGCATTATGCATGCTTCAATTCTATCATCCTTGCAACAACCACAACAGCAGATTAGTTTTGTTATCTAGGGTGGGTTGATTTGAATGAAGGCAATTTAAATAAATCGATTTATATCACAGAGGGGAGAAAAGACCAATCTCCCTCACTTATTCAAATCAAATTTCCCAGTGTGAAATTAATATGCCGAACATGTGTACATACCTATTGGTTGCTATAACATTTCAAGCTGCTTTGAATTCTTGCGCAATCTACGACCATTACCAAACCCTTTGCTCATGTAGCCTATGTGATTTTTGCACCGCACAATTGTTTTTGTAACAGTATGACAGAGGCATCGCTTCTGGTGATGTGCACCCTCATCTCTCTTTTCTTGCTGTGCTCAATTGAGGTGTGTTGGTTTCTGAAGCACTACAGAAACCTATTTGGCCTGAGAGTGAAGGGGAACTCCTGGTCCTCGATACGTTTTCAGGTTCCCTAGCTCTAAAAACTAGGCAGCCACCAACCTATTTTATTTAACTTTAATTCTGGAAACACGGATAAAGAAGATGAATTAAAACACAGGTAGAAGTTCTGAACATCTCTTCAGAAAAGTGTGTGAATGTCAACATTGGAGACATTTTAAAAATCCAGGGCTGGGGTGAGAAACTTGGACAGCCCTCCACATACTGTTGGACTCAACTCCCAACAGCTGCAGCTAGCATGGCCAATAATCAGGGGTGATAGTGAAGGAGGGATCGAACAAGATACATTCTAAACCCCAAGTGCAGAAAAGTAATTAACTAAGTTTGTTTGTTTGTCTGCAAATGTGCTGAAGGCTGGAAACAAAGGGAGATTTTCTTTCCTTCTTTCTTACTGCATTCAGCCTGTTAGCAAGTTCAAGAGAAGTTCAGTCCATCCAAACAAGCAGTACAGGAGAGCAGGTGGGCAGGCAGCCAATTGTCTGAAGTAGATAGGAGCTCGTCTGTTTCCTTTTTAAATTCTTCCCTTTTTGCTAAAGTAAGCAATGTATTGCTTTAAAAACCTTTGTTAGAAAGCTTGCTAATTAAGAAGCTTGTAAAGAAAATAACCCACAACGATCCCTTCCGAAAGTTCAGTGGGTTTTTCTTTTTCTTTTTAATCGTGATGTTTTATAAAAACCTTGATGTTTTATAAAATCATGGCAACCTGCAATTTGTTGGCGCCTTGGTCCATGAGTGCCGCACTGTCAAATACTTCGGTGCTTGTTCAAACTGCAAGACACAGGGGGTGGGGGGTGGAGAGACATCAAAATGGAACCAAAAACTCTGCCTTTTTTTGCTGATAAATTAATTGGGCTCTTAATGCTTCTTGGAAGCATTCTAGTTTAATAATTACCTTTGTTTATAACCTCTGTACTTAAGCGACTGCTGTTTCCCAGCATTCTGCTTTCCAGTTGCGGGCATTGTCTGCTGAAGGAGGAGATACCGGTAAGTGAAGGAAGGTGTTTTGATGACTCAAGAGCTACACCAAACACGGTGAGTACCACTCTCACTTCCAAATGTTGCTGTTATTGTTTTTCTGGGATGAGTGATGTTCCTTATCTTCCTTAAAACTATTGTAGCAGGGAGGGAACTGCCCTACTTGCCACCCCAGCTGGACTCTCCAAGAAGATCATCCCGCTGCCGCCAATTGGGCTTAAAGAAAACTAAGACTTCCTTCCAGCCTAAGCACTGGCCATGAAGGGAAAGTGTGAAGGTGTGCGATGGTTCTTGCACGCTTGCCATCAGTACAAAGTGGCTATGGCAGTCCCCCTAGTTTGCAAATGAATCTGTGGGCTCAAACACACCACACTGCTTGCAATCCTAATTTAATTTACCTGTGGGTAAGTCCCACTGAATTCAACAGGAGTTGATTTTCAGTGGACATGTTTAGGATTGCACTTTCAAATACCGTATGTGGAGTTGGCAGCCCCCCCCCCATATATATATGTTCAACAACTTGAGTTTAGCTGAGTCCCAGGGAAGGAAGCAACACCAACTGGAGGAAAGAGCCAGGGATGTGCAGAAGCAATTTCCCCTGCCTTTCCTATCCTTATCCCAAGGCAGCCCCCCCCCTCTCCTCTTCAGAACTTTTTTTAAATCCCAAGCAAAAGGCATAATCACTGAGGCCAACTTTCTTCCCACGTTCTCTGTCTCTTTGTGATGACGGTTCCCAAAAATAAGCAAGCAAGAGGTGAGAGAGGCCCTGCAAACGCCTCCAGCTTCCACAAAACGGCCACCTTTCTTGATTTGAGAATTGGCTGCCCAACAAAGAAACCTGCTCACATCCTGTGTTGTGACTGCCATGTTAAACCATCGAACCAGCTATAAAGTTTGCAATATAAAATGAGCAAACTGATAACAAAATCATCTGATCACTGGTGGCCAACAAACCATCTGATAATAAGTTATCCATAAAATCAAATCATGTTGTGTACAGCAAATTCATTTCCAACCTTTGAGCTCCCATTAAGGCAGATAAGCCACCTTTATATTACTCATAAAAGGTAAAGGGACCCCTGACCATTAGGTCCGGTCATGATCGACTCTGGGGTTGCGCGCTCATCTTGCATTATTGGCCGAGGGAGCCGGCGTATAGCTTCCAGGTCATGTGGCCAGCATGACAAAGCCACTTCTGGCGAACCAGAGCAGCACACGGAAACGCCGTTTACCTTCCCGCTGTAGCGGTTCCTATTTATCTACTTGCATTTTTGACGTGCTTTCGAACTGCTAGGTTGGCAGGAGCTGGGACCAAGCAATGGGAGCTCACCCCGTCGCAGGGATCTTCTTGCTGGCTATGTGATCTAGATAATCAGGGATCATAGGACCAGTGAGGTGATATCACAGTGTCCCATACTTAGATTTGATTATGCTATAACATTACAAAGCCAACTTGGAGTGAGGTAGCACATCCCACCATTACTTTGAATTAACTATGTAAGAGCGCTATGGGTCCCCCATTGCTTTTTTGAAGTCAAAAGATAAACAGACTTTTGAATAATATAATCATAGTTAACTGTGTGCTGGTTGCAGGATTCACTAATATAATAGGCATCAGCATCAAGTAAGCAAAATGGATGAAGAAGGCATCAGAAAACGAAGTTCAACTCAAGAACCTGATGAAACGCCCATCAAGAAAAGCAAATCTATGAATCTACAGAAAGAGGCAAGACTTGTAATATATTATATTGGAAAGAGCCCTACAAATTCTTAACCTCCCAGAGGTAGTGAATAACACCAGGTGGCCTCAACCAAATTGTGTCTCTCCTATGGCTGATACCTGCCCCATGATGCTTATAGGTCTGCATAGTTTATGGCAGGAATGGGGAGCTCGTGACCCTTCAGAGGTTATTGGCCCCCAATTTCCAGCTACGCTGGTTGGGCCTGATGGGAAATGAATGGTCTGTGGTGTTAACACCCGAGTTACTGTAATTAATAGAGTGTTGTTTGCTAAATGTGGAGATAATCACCCAGCTCAGTGAAGTACAAAAGGAAAGCCTCTTTTCCCAGAATGTCTGGTTAATTTTGGCATTATACCACAAGTTGTTCCTGCTGTCACCTCACCTGTTAATGGCGCTGAAGGTCTCAGCACAGCAGACCCTGTTTGCGTTCCCCTCACACTCATTACTTTTCCCCTTGGCTAGACTATTTCCTTGGCACCGAATATGAAGAAATGGTCATGGTCAATACTGAGCGCTTATTCCTCCACATTCTTGTTACCCTTGCCAAGGCAACATGTGTGTGTGTGTGTGTGTGTGTGTGTAAACATTTTCACCCCACTTCCAAGATGAAAAAGGCTCCTAAAGCGGCTTACCGTCATTCCCAGAACAGACTGTAACTCTGACCTCAGGCTTCTGAAAGTTTTTAGTCTTTATTCCATTGTAGTTTTATATTGCTTTTAATTCTTGTGTTACATTCCAAGTCACTTTGACTTCACTTTTAATTTAAAAAGTGACTGAGAAGTTCAAATAATAATAATAATAATAATAATAATAATAATAATAATAATAATAATAATAAACTGTAGATCCTACGGATGTGTTTGTTGGGAAAATAAGCTCCCCATAAGATATGTGGCGGCAGCTGTTGTATAAAGCAGTGTTTCTGCAATAAGAGTGGACCCTTCCTGACATATTCTTGGGTTAACATCTGCTTCAGTGATCCTGTCCCACATCCATCTCCACCCTCATGATACTACCTATAGAAGATTGAAATAACCACTCTGGTTGAATTCACCTAACCTCAGTTTCTTTTCCCAGGTGGGCCTTCTCAGTGGAATCTGTCTCATTGTTGGGACAATGATCGGTTCAGGGATCTTTGTTTCTCCAAAGGGCGTTCTGGCTAACGTTGGAGCAGTTGGGCCCAGCTTAGTCATCTGGACAGCCTGTGGAGTGCTTGCTACGTTAGGTAAATCGCTACTGCTCTTTCCAACTTATCCCCCCCCCCCAGTTTATTACAAGCTCCTTGGTATAGTATGTGTTATTTTGTTTAGCCCTTCAACGATGGATTTGCATTTGCTAGTTTTCCATTTAAGATATAGGTGAACAATTTGTTTGGGGGAAATGCTAACCAAAGCTAACACGTTATAATTACAGTGGTACCTTGGTTCTCAAACAGCTTAGTTGCTGAACAAATCGGCCCGGACACCGCAAACCCGGAAGTAAGTGTTCCGGTTTGCGAACATTTTTCAGAAGCCGAACATCCGACACAGCTTCCGCTTGAGTGCAGGAAGTTCCTGCAGCCAATCGGAAGCCGTGCTTGGTTTTTGAACGGTGTTGGGAGTCGAACGGACTCCTGGTACGGATTAAGCTTGAGAACCAAGGTACCACTGTATTTTGAAGCTGTACAGGTTCCTTTTGTTCATCTGGCCTCTCTTGTAAATCACCATGTGATGAAAAACTGAGTGATCTATGTTTAGTATATGATAACCATATGCTGTGGTGGTTATACTTGACTGGGGGTGTTGAGGGTTCGAATTTCCACTCGTCCATGAAGTTCTCTGTGTAATCTTGGACTGATCACCATCTCTTAGCCTGACTTACCTCATAGGGTTTTTGCATGTATTGAAGAAAATGGAAAGGATGAATGAGAGATAAATATAAATGTAATAAATACCGGTATGTGATAACTGACTCTAAAAATAACTTTTTTGTTACTGGCTTTTCTTTTATCGATGCTCCCTGAGTCTCAAGGCACCCGCTGATGATGTCATGGACTGTCTAAAAGACAAGCACAGTGTTTATAAATGAAAACAATCAATCGTGCTTGTGGAGGGAAGGGGGAAAAAAGCATTTCTCCAGCAACTCAAAGTTATAGTTGGTTGGGACCAGATGAGCTTCTCACAACAGAAGCACTCATTGGGTGAGAGAAATGTTGACTAGTTCCATATACAATAACAAAATTATGCACTTAATAGGAACAAGATCCCTGGTGGCTTGAAACAGGCTAGAAGGATCAGGTGCATATAGAGCCCCCTAGAAGCCATATTGAAATGGAGATGGGTGATTGTGGCAGTGGTGGTGGTAGAGGAAGGTTATTTTGAAAACTCCCACTTCTTTCTTTAGGGGCACTGTGTTCTGCCGAACTTGGCACGATGATACCAAAATCAGGAGGAGACTATTCGTACCTCATGGAAGCCTTTGGCCCAATCCCTGCATATTTGTTTTCCTGGGCATGTCTCATCGTCATCTTGCCCAGTTCCTTTGCCATCATTTGCCTCAGCTTTGCTGAGTACACAGCGGCTCCATTTTATCCGGGTTGTGATCCCCCCACAGTTGTCATCAAGTGTCTGGCAACAGCAGCCCTCTGTGAGTATTTGGCTTTTGATCAGGAAGACAAAGGTAGCTGGAAGTGTGAGCGACCAAAAACCAAATGCATACAGAGATAACGGCAAAGAATAAAAAAAAATTCCTTCCAGCAGCACCTTAAAGACCAACTAAGTTTTTATTTTGGTATGAGCTTTCGTGTGCATGCACACTTCTTCAGATACACTGAATAGAAAGAATAGGCAAAGAATAGGCTTCCTTTACACTGGTTTGCAAATTTGTGGGTTAATTTAGCACAAGCTGGAGGCAGCTAGTGCGCAACGGAAGCGAAGAGACTGTGCTAGGAACCAGAAGTCCCTAGTTCAAATTTCAAACTCCCCTCTCCCTTTTTGGGAACTTGGGAATAGTACCACTAACCCATCTTATATATGGCTCCTGCCAACTTTGCAGTTTGAAAGCATACCAAAACGCCAGGGCAAGTAGATAAGGTAAATGGTGGGAAGGTAAATTGCGTTTCTGTGCACTCTGGCACTCATCACTGTGTCTAGTTGCACCAAAAGCAGTTTAATCAGGCTGGCCACATGACCTGGAAAAGTTGTCTGTGGACAAACGCCGGCTTGCTTGGTCTGAAAAGCGAGATGGGTTTGAGCACTCGAATGCAGAGGAACATATGAAGCTACCACACAGCTGGTCAGATTATTTGTCCATCTTGCCCATTATTGGCTACTCTGAGTGGCAGGAAAATGAAACTGGGAAGGCAAAGGACGGATTCCAGGGATACAGAAGGTTATTCATTGAGATGTCTGATTTATGACATTTCTTGTGAACCTTCCCCCCCTTTCCTTTCTCTTAGTTACAGTTACTCTGGTGAATGCCCTGAGTGTGAAGTGGGCGAGCTACGTGCAGAACTTTTTCACTGCGGCTAAAATGGTGATTGTCATAATTATCATTGTAAGTGGGATTGTTCTTCTAGCCCAAGGTATGTTATGTTGAAGTCTTAATTGCAGAATATCTATCTATCTATCTATCTAATCTGCAGCAGTTGACTGGGACAGATACAACTCCTTTGCTTTCTTTTTGGGGGGTGGGTGGGAACCTGTGTGTTGATATTTTTAATATTACCTTCCTTGTAAATTAATTAAAACCTGTTTATGACATACATTAAAGATAAGTCTCAGGTTTCTAAAAAGTCACATTCCATTTCAATATGTTTTAACATCTATCACAAAATTATCTATGGGCAAGTGCCCTTCTTCTGATAGGAAATGCTCAGTGGTGAGTGGACCACAGAAATGGGGAAGGGGTCAAGGAGGGTCAGTTGGGTGGTGAGTGATCAATGTCCCTCTTATTTTCCTCCAAGGAATGAATCTGGAGGCTATTATATCAAAACCACAAAGCGTCCAGTGGCATTTTAGGCAAACAGATTTATCGGGGTGGGTAGGAGTTTTCACGGACTTTGAGCCAAGTTCCTCAGCTGCAAGAAATGATATGTTTCACTTTCCCTCCCCCAGGAAATACAAAGAACTTCAACAATTCGTTTGATGGCCCCCCGCTTTCTGTGGGCGCCATTTGTCTTGCATTTTATAATGGACTCTGGGCCTATAGTGGATGGTAATATAATTTTATGATTGTCATTAGCAGTTAGAGTATAACAGTTCATGTCTTATTTTGATCTGTCTTTACTGCACTTTAACAAAGATATTGCATGGAAACTCTGGGACCTGAAGTCTTGCTGAAGAATCACACCTGGAAATAGTGTAAGGTGGGGAATACTTATTCTAAACCTATGGCGACTTCCTGGTAGGCATGAAAGGAGACAGCCCACCCACTTTTGTGGGGGAGAGCTAAGCAGACCATAAACTTGTGGAAGCTACCACATGATGCAGTGGTGGCCAATAGGTGAGACGGCTTTTTAAGGCACCAACAGTATCAGCTAGTCTTAGGTCGTTAGAAAAAGGAGTTAACAGCATCTTAAGGTTAGAACCACTACTTAGGCAGGCACCCCCAACCTCGGCCCTCCAGTTGTTTGGGACAACAGCTCCCATCATCCCTAGCTAACAGGAACAGTGGTCAGGGATGATGGGAATTGTAGTCCCAAAATGAGGTTGGGGATGCATGACTTAGAGCCAGTTGATAGGCATAATAAAATCTCTAATCGAATGGAGATCAAAAATTTGTGAGTTCATGACAATGGCAAAATTAACAGTATTCGTAAGAGGAGACTCTATCCAGAAAGCTAATAAAGAATGGGAAAGCGTAGAATTATATATGAAAGAAAGAAAATAAAGAATAAGAAAGTGAAGAAAGAAAGATGAAGCAAGAGGGAAAGGGAAAGTAGGCAATAGGAAATAGAGTAGATTATGAATCGCAAAGTTATCGGATAATATAATGAAAAAAGATTAAAGATTAAATTATTAAGATTAAATATTAAGATTAAAAATAAGCAACATAGCAGAATAGGCAAATACCAATAATATAGCACATAGGTGAGGGAAGTAGGGGTGGAGGGGTGGAAGAAAGGGGGTGGGGGGAATTATGAGTAGTAATTGAAGAGGTATTAAATATTAAAGATCAAGGTGATGGAGGTTGTTAAGTATGTGATCTCTTCTTTTATTGTATTGATGTATAGTGGTACCTCGACATACGAATGCTTCGACTTCCGAAGGTTTCGACTTACGAAGTCGACAACCCCGGAAGTCTTTTTCACTATGCGCACCCTGCGCCTGCGGTCCGCGCATGCGCAGAAGTGAAAAAATGTGGTCCGTGCATGCGCAGGGCAGGCGCTTTGGCATCCAAAAACCTTGACTTATGAAGAGCGCCGTGGAACGGATCGTCTTCGTAAGTCGAGGTACCACTGTATAGTCTTATCTATGTATTTGTGGTTTTTTGTGTTATTCTTTATTCGTGTTGATATAATTTTTAATAAAGTTTATTTTTTAAAAAAATAAAATCTCTAATCGAGTAGGTCTCTCCAGATCTTTCCATAGGTTGGTATGTGTGTGTGTTGTCTTAATTGACGGTTGCTTCTCATATGGGAGGTGAATGGATGCCATGAGGAAGGACTCATATTTGTTAAGGGCATATTTTTTCCTGAAGTGGTAAGGCTGTGTCTGGGCTGTAGTATTTCAGATGGCAGATGGCAGTTCCTTCATACTCAGCCCCCAAAATAGACCCCTGCACATAGAAAATAGCATGCAAGAGAGAAACCTAATTGAGAAGCTTTCCCTTTGTCCAGGATAGCTATATTGCAGGGCATCAGGCTGCCAAAGGCTGATCTAATGCCTGTTTTGATGTGCAAGGGATTATTTTTGCACAGAACAGATGCATATATTCCTGATTGTTTATTGTTACTTGCTATTACTGTTGAAAGCCATATTGGGCACTTGCTTCTGTGCAAAATGCAGAACACAAATTAAAGTAGGAAATTTTCTACTTGGCTCTGTGAATTGTCTCATAAAGATGTTGTTGTTGGTTGAAAGGGAATTACAATTTCAGTAAAAATATGTATTAACATCAAGATTTACACCCCATAACTCTTTTATTTGGAAATTAAATTCCACTGGGTTCAAGAGGGGTTTCTCCCAGGAATGTGCAGGATGCAAAGTAACGTTTTGGTACTTCTCCCCCCTTCCAGGAATCAACTCAATTATATCACAGAGGAACTTAAAGATCCTTACAGGTAAGAAAAATGGTGCATCAGCTGCTAGAACATCATTTCTTTTCCCTCCTCCCTCACAGTCCCATTGAAACAAGGATTTCTAACCTGCCATTCAGGGTACAGCCCTCCTAAGGCAGTGCGCAAAAAGTTTCACAAAGCAACAACAAAATCTGATAAGCTGTTTTCTGAAACCAGGCCCACGTTAGTGAACTGCATCTATACAGTCAGGAGGGAATATATCTGTTCCAAGTCATTTTGTTGCCTTATGCAAATGACAAGATGGCTGCCACCTGCAGAAGCTGACTAGACCAGCTGTTTTAGTCTGACAGTGCCCTTCAGAACCACCCAACGACAGAAAGCTAGTTTAGGCTGTGCAGCACATCCACCAGGAGGGAAATGCCTGGGGGCACAGGAGGAACAGCTTCTGGCCACCAGCATCTGCCACCCAAGGCAGTTGCCTCACTTTGCCTAGTGGTAGAGCTGGCCCTGCATCCACCAACAGAGTGAAATTTTAAAGTCTTAATACACAGCTGTTTAAAGCCAAACTAGATGTAATGTTCAAATGTACAGATGCAATATACATGTATTTTATACTGTTAACGAACAGCATCCATGGGGCGGGGGCTGGTGCTTCCCCCCCTTAACCCCCCTCCCTCCCCCATTTGCTTTGTTCTGCTGACAGTCCCACCCAAGCTACTCTCCACATTGGGAAGGAAACTCCTCCTCTGGTTCTGCTTGTGTGTCCACTCATCTTGTGTTCTTATGTTCTCAGTGCAAATATCATTGCTGGAAGTTGGGGTGGGGGTGTTAATCAGGACCATAGGGTGGCAGGTGTCATCTTAGAAGATGTGTTATTGTGACTCATATAAGAGACAATGCTCATTATTTAAAATATGACAATTTCCCCCTTTAGAACTGTTCAGATGCAAATTTATGCAAAAATCTTAACTTATAGCATATCTCTTTACATTATCTAGAAATCTACCACTCTCTATTGTTATTGGAATCCCTCTGGTCACAGTTTGTTACGTTCTGATCAATATATCCTATTTCACGGTTATGACATCAACAGAACTTCTGCAGTCTCAAGCTGTCGCTGTGGTGAGTTGAAGTACAAAAATGTGTTGCTTTTCACCTCTGTGCAATTCACAAGAGGATGGTTTGATACAAACGGCAGAACAAGAGTGAAAGTAGTTTTTTTAAAGTTACACAAGGGAAAATTTGCTTCTCTAAAAAGTTGTGCAAGCTTTTTATTAAGTATCTTTAATTACTGCTGTATCTTCACATGCCCAGTTGGTTGACCTCTATGTTTTAAAGATGTGCATTATTTCAATTCCTTCCATCACAGACATTTGGAGACAGGGTTCTTTATCCTGCTTCCTGGATAGTCCCTCTCTTTGTGGCTTTTTCTGCCATCGGGTCAGCCAATGGGACATGCTTTACTGCTAGCAGGTAAAACAAAACTTTCTGATGTGGAATTCCAGTGTGCCCTAGGTTAAAGTTGACTTATGTGCACTCAGCTCAGAATCCAGAATGCAAGACCTCTGCACTTATATGGACCTGCAGTTAAGAGCATCACAATTGTCAACAGGCAAATGCTCAGGTGACACTTAAAATCAGGTCAGGTTGGAGACAGCTGCCCCATTAGAAGTACATGTGCCTCTGAATTCTTCATTTTCCTCTGAATTAACCCAGTCATTTTCAAGGAACTCATGGTGGAATCTGCCCCAGCATTATGTGAATAAATAATTCAATGTTTTGGTGATACATCATGTAAAGGAGCACCATCATCTCATTAAAAGTAACCTGGGGCACTCAGGAGACAGGGGCACATTGACATTTCCAAGCTACTAAACTTTGCTCAATTGCTGGCAGGTGGTGCAATGAAAGGTGGTATAGAGGGAGGGAGCAGCTTAAATTTAACATCACACCTGCACATCCACTCACATTTATTGGAAGC
This sequence comes from Zootoca vivipara, assembly GCF_965207765.1. NCBI lineage: Eukaryota > Metazoa > Chordata > Lepidosauria > Squamata > Lacertidae > Zootoca > Zootoca vivipara. The sequence continues at coordinate 25,330,857 of NC_142589.1, forward strand.
ACAGCAGTATGTCAGATGGGCGAAATCCCATACCCTGTTGGTCACAGTGCATGTGGCAGTAGTGCTGATCTCATTCCATTTCCCAGATTCTTATGCTTTTAACATTGGACTCAAGCCACAGCCGTTGCAACTAGTTCCTCATACGCTCTCCATAGGCCCATATTACTGCATGACATGGTAAACACAGATTCTGCAATGCTCTCTGAATGCAACACCAAAAATATGAAAAGTGCAGGAGTCTTGCCATCCTTTGCTCTGGGTCAGTCCATCACAATGGCTTCTCTAATGAAAATGATTTACCTTCTCAGGCTTGCTTATGTAGTGGGCCGTGAAGGACACATGTTAAAGGTGCTCTCTTACATCAGCATTAAGCGCTTAACTCCAGTGCCTGCTATCATCTTTTATGTAAGTATGATTTCTGAAGTGTCAGAAGAACAGCATAAGACCCCTGCTGGATCAAACCAAAGGCCTGTCTAGTTCAGCATTGTTCTCTGTTACTGGAGGCAGGGCATAGCCGTCACGACTAGTAGTCAATGATGGTTTTATCCTCCATTAATTTGTCTAATATCCAACCGGTCCAGGTTGGCAGCCATCACAAGTCCCGTGAGGCCAAATTCCATGTGACTGCACACGGCTTTCCCATCTGTATGCAAAAGGGTCTTCATGGAGGCCTTGTATTTTAATGAAGCAACCATGCAGTAGGGCTGCAAATTTAAAGTCACTGGAGAGACTAAGCAAGCATATCCGAATTAGTTTTCCAACAGAGTTATCATAGCCACAATTAGTATTGGCCATTCTATGAAAAGGCCTTTACTGTAAACCCAACACTGAAATCTGCAGGTTTTTTTAAAAATGCCTTCTCCATAATGCATTTCTTCTGCTTTCAGGGTGCAATAGCTATTATTTATATAATTCCCGGAGACATCAACACCCTCATCAACTACTTTAGCTTTGCAGTTTGGATATTCTATGGTCTAAATATGCTGGGACTCATTGTCATGCGCTTTACAAGAAAAGATCTTGAAAGGCCTATCCGTGTAAGTAGCTCACCAGAAGATATTCTCATCAGTGTTCAGGATGGTTTGGCAGTTCCTCTTGTGCTGCTTCTTTTGTTACTGCTGGGGAAGAAATTAGGTTAACACGTGAGCTGCCTCTAGGTTAGATTATTGCAACACACTTTATGTAGTGCCATCTTTGAAGAGCATTCAGAAACTGCACTTAGTGCAGAATTCAGTGGCCAGAATTGACTGGGAGTGGGTGGTCTGATCCTAGAGCGCTGGTCCTGGTTCAAGTGCATAGGATGTGTTAGCTCCCTGGCCCAATTCAAAGTGCTGCTCTTGACGTATAAAGTCTTACGTTACCCATGACTTCAATACTTCAATACCTAACCAATACCTAATATTATCTGAGGGCCTTCTTTGTGTGCCCCCTTCAATAAACAGCAACATGAGAACAGGCCTTTTCAATGGTTTCCCAATTGTGGGATGCTCATTTTAGAGAGAGATGCACCTGGCACCATCATTATCAACTTTTAGGCATTTTGGCAAAGATGTTCCTTTTCCCAGGCATTTGGCTCTTAACTGGAGTGTCAAGATATGGTGATATCCATATTCAATGTTTAGTAGGATGGGATAGGATTTGCCATTTTTATGTGATTGCAGGATGTGTACTTTTTGTCAATTATCTTTTGGGTGTGTTTTAAATTTTGTATCATGTATGTTTTCATAACTCTAAATCACTTTGAGACATTTTTGTAGCAAGCGCCGAATACATCCAGTAAATAAACAATGCCCAATTCACACTTCCCTAAAGTGTATGAAAACTGAACTACAGCTGTCCTTTAAACAGGCCCTGTGTAAGGCCATGATAGCCAGCATTTTAAAAATGCCTGCTTCCAGCCCCAAACAGCCTAGGACAGGGGTCCCCCAAACTAAGGCCCAGGGGCTGGATGCGGCCCAATCACCTTCTAAATCCAGCCCGCGGATGGTCCGGGAATCAGCATGTTTTTACATGAGTAGAATGTGTCCTTTTATTTAAAATGCATCTCTGGGTTATTTGTGGGGCATAGGAATTCGTTCATATTTCCCCCCGAAATATAGTCCTGCCCCCACAAGGTCAGGATGACAGTGGACAGGCCCCCTGCTGAAAAAGTAGGCTGACCCTTGGCCTAGGATGACTTGGGTAGCATGCAGAAGCCTATTAAGATGTGGAATGCCTGGGCTGTGGCAAGACTTGCCAAAACCACCAGATCTTCTCTTGGCCTGGCAAGTAACATTTGTATGCTGTTCCTGATGCAACAGCCAAGTTGTTAAAATGGAGTGCATTAGAATCTTGAGCCAGAATATTCCTTGGCCTTGCTAGGTCGTTCCAATCTGGGATTCTTCAACACACACAATTACATTACCCCTCCGCTCTGTCTTGCAGGTACCTCTTATCATCCCCATTCTTGTGATGTTTGTTTCCATTGTGCTGGTTCTGGCACCCATCATCACTGCACCTGAGCTGCCATATCTGTATTGCGCTCTATTTATTATCAGTGGACTTGTCTTTTATGTACTTTTCATCCACTTCAAATTCAGCTGGGCTCAAAAAATCTCAAGTGAGTATCTGGTTGATTTCCATCCCAGGGGGAAGAGGTGTTTGTGATGAAATAATCTGGGTGTGGCTCTTTTATTCAAAAGGGAAAGAGCTTCTTAAAAAGGAACAGGTGGAGTGCATGAGATGCAGTAGAGAGGAAATTACAGTATGTGAATAGGGCAGGCTCATAGACCCGGGAATGGGGTACGTGGTCTCCTCAGATCACTTGCTAGAGATTACACAGTACACGTTTCTGCACTGGCCACTTGCCCTTTGCAGGCACATGGGTGCTAGTGTTTCCAGTTACAAAAACATTCCAATTGGAATTTCCCACCTTCCTTCAGGGTAGACAATTTTTAAGCCTCCCTATATAGTTTTAGACGTTCCTGTGCCTGCTTCTTCCTAACCACTAGCCATCTTTTCTTTAAAGACTGAAACTTGATGGAAATACACAGGAAATAGATCCTTTTGATTGTGGCAACTGGAATTTTGAGTGGACTCTGACACTTAGATAAGGTTACAGCTCATTATGTCCTGGAAACCATTTGAAATGTGGTCTGAGATGCCCTCACTTTGCCAGTCGCCATGCCAACAAACAACCACTTATAATTCCATCATGTTAAAGCGGTGATCTAATATCAGCCCATAGTTTGCAGAGTTAAAAATAAACATGTAAATATAATTCAATTCAACCAGAGTTCTAGTACAACAAAATGCTACTCTACCCTCATAGCACCAATAGTATAAGACTGTGTATACAGCCATACCTCGGTTTAAGTACGCTTCGGTTTGAGTACTTTCAGTTTAAGTGCTCCACGGACTTGTCTGGAACGGATTAATCCACTTTCCATTACATTCAATGGGAAAGTTCGCTTCAGGTTAAGTACGGACTTCCAGAACCAATTACACTCATACTTTGGCTTAAGTACGCTTCAGGTTGAGTACTCCGCGGACCCGTCTGGAACGGATTAATCCACTTTCCATTACTTTCAATGGGAAAGTTCGCTTCAGGTTAAGTACGCTTCAGTTTAAGTACAGACCTCCGGAACCAATTGTGTACTTAAACCGAGGTACCATTGTACTGATTTTGAATAGACCTCTTGATGTTTCCAGAAATAACAAGATGCTAATATTGAAAATATATTGTTTTTAGGTAGACATGATGTGCTCAGCACTGCACACACCATCTGGTACACTTAAGAAATGGAAAGCATCACAATAAAGCACTTGTTTTGACTGTAATTTCTGGAATATTCCCAAAAGCCATGTTAATTTGGCTATAGGAAAAGTAAAGCCCATAATCTGGCTTGTGGAATCAACACTGAGGCTTCTAAGTGGTTAAGTGCAAAGGGGGAAATGATCTAGGAAAAGAAATGGTACTAACAGTGCAAATGAGGCCATTTCTGACCTCAACAACTTCAAGATCCATGTTACCAGTAATTTGGCTATAGGAAAAGTAAAGCCCATAATCTGGCTTGTGGAATCAACACTGAGGCTTCTAAGTGGTTAAGTGCAAAAGGAGAAATGATCTAGGACAGTGTTTCTCAACCTTTTTTGGGCCACGGCACACTTGTTCCGTGAAAAAAATCACGAGGCACACCACCATTAAAAAAGTTAAAAAATTTAACTCTGTGCCGCCCTATATTATAATTATGACTGTAAGAAACACTTGCCAAATATTGCTTTCCGGCGGGTTAGTGCTGTGTATTGGCGGCCGCCAGGCACGTGACAATGCAAATCGCCCTTCTCATCGCCGCACGTCGCGGCACACTAGTGTGCCGCGCAACAGCGGTTGAGAAACGCTGATCTAGGAAAAGAAATGGTACTAACAGTGCAAATGAGGCCATTTCTGACCTCAACAACTTCTGTGTTTCAGAGCCCATCACTATGCACCTTCAGATGCTTATGGAAGTAGTTCCACCAGAAGACGTTTCTGAATAACATTGAATTTTTCCATCATTCAAAAGGCTAGATCCTGGAAATAGTTCAGCAGGTATGATACATCATGTCCACAACTATTGGTCTCAATGCTGAGGATAGGGGACATTTGTGAGACAGTAAGCGTCCTGAAAAAGACACCGTTCTGTTCTTTTCCCCTGTAAAATGCATTTGTTTTTGTAACACATTGAATTCAGGGATTTGCAACATCTTAAGAAAATATCTGTATGGGGGAAAAGACCTGAGGAGTTGTAGGCCATGGACTTGATTTCAGGTATGGAATTTCTACATTATTTTCTCAGCAAGCTGAAAGGACGGAACATGCAGTATTACAGTGCCATCTACCAGCAAACAAACATGGAAGCGCAAAGATGAAATCTCATCTATTAAATGTCTTACAGATTTATAAAGGGTAGAAACCCAAATGAAATGACAGGTGAACATCTGGGAGGGAGAAAGACATGTGATCTAGACATAATCCATATGATATTGACTCCAGCGGTTGAAGAGGTCAAGAAAAGTAATACACTGGACTAGGCTGAGGCTTCTCAAAGTATGCCTCTGCCTTGACACAATGAAACATGAGCAGATGATGGGATGTATCTCAACACTGGAGCAGATTTTTGCAGGCACAATGGTTTGTGTATTAGATGGGGAGAGTCTGTCCAGCATGAGGCTTAAAGGCAGATCCTTGGTTGCCCATATAAGGTTGTTTTGGCACTCAGGGAGCCTGAGCTTGGTTTGCTGCTGTCATGTCTCTACCTCAGTATCCTGCACAGCTACATCTTTTGAAAAGGCGTGCATGCAAAGACAGACGCTTAAGCAACATTTTTAATCTAATTCCAAAGGAAAGACATCAAGGAGCCTTGTACCACCTTAAAGATTTAATGGATTTATCACAACATCCATAAAAAAGAACTTTTGCCACACCAATTTCCCTACTTGCAAAATGTCTTCCCCTCTAAAACAAAGTTGCCACTAGGCAGATAATAAAAGTAAAAATTGGCTGTGGTTGTGTAGGCTGGATCCAAGAAGCTACATCTTTGATTTGGCTACCACCATTCCTCTTACCATTGGTTTGGGGTCAGGGTTCCACAATATGTTTGGGATGTGGAAGCAAGGTTTTCCATGCAGTGCTCAGCTGTCTCATTACTGAGATAGCAGGCAAGTAAGTGGAAATAATCTCAAAGTCAGGTAGCGATCTTGGAACAGACATGTTTGTTGCTTTTCAAAATTACTTTTGTGAAAGATGTGCAGGAAAACCAAAGATTTAGAATTTTTTACTGCTGCAAACATGGAATGAACTGCTGGTAAATGGAACACTAGATGCTCTTTCCCTCCCTTCCTTTGGCCTTCTCTAGATTCCTTGTGCACTCTGAAAAGTCAAAGTTCCAACATTACTGTTTTGTGACTTGTTGCAAATGCCTTTGGTATATTTTTATTACATTTTCTATTTAATAAATAAATAGTTTCTTACAACTCCAAAGACATAAAGGCTGGTTTTAAGAGTGTTCTTTATTGCTTTTCTAACAGGCATAAATAACCTTTTCCATAAGTATTCATATGAAATACCAAGTACTTAAACCATCACCAATTACCATATTATTCTTTTCATTAGAACTCACTGTATGAGGATTCTGAGAAACTGCAGGGCTGTGTTGCCCCTGGTTCTATGCTAAAAACCAAACAAAATTTTACATGGCAAATGAAACTGCTAGTTTCTTAATTTTCAAAATAAAAGGAGCAGCAAGGGTCCCACATTGGATAGGTGGACTGGCAGGAGAAACAGAAACAGGAGGAGCATGCCCCCCCCCCCCCGCCCAATTCAAATTTCTCCCCTGACATCCTGCTTTTACCTACAGAAGATACATATTTGCAGCAAAAAATTGTCAAAGGGATTCAACACCCCTTCCCTGCAATTTCTTTGACCCAGTTTGTGGAAATGAAAATCAGTCTTGGAGGTTGCAAAGACCAAACTCTTGGAAAAACACTGGCAGTGCAGCCCTATACACATTTAGCTGGAAGCAGGTCCTACTTGAGTACAGCTCCTGAATAAGGCTGCAATCCTCTATCTACTTACCTGGGAGTATTCCCCATTGAACTCAATGGAACTTTTTCCTATGGCTTGCATAGGATTATGGCCTTAAGAAGGGTTTATCACAACATCCAACTTTCAAAGACCTCTGATCTAATTGCATGTATGATATACAGAGATGCCCAACTGTTATAACATCATTTGGGTCAATCATGTGAAACACTGAAAGCTCAACAATTGCTGCCATATTCATTTTATAGAGTAAACTGTTGTTGCACTGTACTGTTACACATTTGACAATGTGGAGTGGGAATATTTAACTGGAAAAAGTAGGGGCATTTAGAAAATAGGATGCAGGCATTAGAGGGTATGTTAGAACCCATTGCAACTAATATCTGCAGCTTCCAGAGAGGCTGTCAATTCAGTGACAGAATGCTGCTCCCCATTGGAGGATACTCTTAAAAGGTACTATTTATCTAATACTGTATTTAATGTCAACAGGGCAATTATTTTGTTAAGCATACTGCCTTGTGATCTTTGGATGCAGGGCAGCATATAAACTTAGTAATAAGTATATCAAAGAGACTATCATATATAACTATGCCTGTGCATCTGACAGTCATTTGGGCATCCTTCACTTTACTTTTTGTTATACTGCTATGCGAACAGGTAGGGAAAGTTGTATTTATTGTAGCAGTACTTTACAGTCATACCTCGGGTTACAGCCGCTTCAGGTTGCGTCTTTTCGGGTTGCGCTCCCCGCCGAACCCGGAAGTACTGAAACAGGTTACTTCTGGGTTTCGGCACATGCACAGAAGCGCTGAATCGCAATCCGCGCGTGCGCAGACACAACACTGCGGGTTGTGAACGCTGCAGGTTGCGAATGTGCCTTCCGCACGGATCACATTCACAACCCCAAGCGTCCACTGTATTATATTTTTGGTTCTTTTGATTAAGTGGATCTACCAGCCCCTCACAGCTCCTGGATCCAGATAACAACACAGGTATACCCTTTGATTCTAATTTTTCTTACACATACCCACAGCTCTTTGTGCCAATATAAAAATGTACAGAAAGAGAGCACTCAAACAAATAGTGTCTAGTTAACTAACCAATTTGAATATTGATGTTCAAGGGAGACCTATAATATGATTTAACTTTCATTATCTACCATATTAGAGCAGGAAAAATTAGATGTAATGCATCAGCTGTGTTGGCCCAAACAATTCCACACAAAACAAACTGATCAAAGAACCAGAACTATTTTTCTAATCAACTACTTTAAGCTTTCAAATTAGTTCTCATATTCTGAAAACAAAAATATTTTCTGCACAGATCAGTCAGCATCTTATAGTTTTACACCTTAAGATACAGCTAACAAAGGGTACACTTAGTACATCACCAGTATTAAACTGGTTTTGATGGCTACATTTTTAAAAAGAAATTAAGATCAGAACTAAATATTGTTAGACTGAACACTTGTCTCTAGCAATACAACATGGACATGACATCACACCAAACACTTGGTATCAATGGATGCCAGAGGCTGAAAACACAAATGCTTTATGTGGCCATTACAAGCAAGGACAATGCCTGGTTTTGGCTTGCACATTGTCATTTTAAACAGGTTGCTGGAAAGGATTAAAACCTATTCTCCATTTTCCTACCTACTACAGAAACCTCATCTAGATGTTAACATGCTGAATGTTCACAATTCACTTTCCTAAATAAATGGTACTTCATGAAACATATCCAAGTGTAACTCAGAAATTCATTGCTTCATAGAAGCACATTACTCTATTGCCAAAAACAGTTTCATTCTGCCAGCATCCATTCTGTTATAATGTCCTTTGTAGTCAATAATCACCACTGTGCACAACTGCTTTGCTTTACAACGGATTATAAAGCCGCAGGAAAAATTCTGAAGGAAAAGATTCCAAGGTAGCATGAGGGGAAATATTCTGAGGGTTGTAATGGCTAAGAAATCCAAGTTACATTTAAGAACTTGAATGGTGCTTCCCAGACAGTTTCTACTCTTAACTCCTTTTGTCTAATATCTGTATGAGGCTTGATAATTTGTTTTGTGAGGAAAAGGCCAGAAGCTGTGCTTTCTTTTTGAAACAGGCTCCAAGAATAGCCACACACACAGAGAGAGGATTTTCACCTCCCTCCATTGGTTTCACGGTTAGGTACTTAGCAAAAATCACAACTCTTCTACTCAGAGCAAATTTACCTTGAATTAAAACTCACTGAAATCAATTGTACATGTGATCAGTCTATGGCAGTTAAGTCGAACAGCAAACATCCCACCCTCCCACCATGACAACCCTCTTCAAAATCATGGTCATAGAACTTTTACTGATGTTCAAAAAGCTAAAATGCTTTCATTATGGAAATGCCACCCAAGCTGCGGGTTCTCATGTGACAGCCTGGTTCTTAATCCCCATTTCCAAACCAGAATTAACAAATGGACAAATCACTCTCGGTGTCACTGTCATCTGAGGAGTGCTCCTCCTCTTCCTCCTCTGTAGAAACCAGGTGCACTTTCTTGGGGCCTGTGCCTGCTTAAGAAAAAAACACATTATGTATACATCTAAAAAGCTAGTTCCCAGCATTTTAGTGCAGTTTAACGTGCCACTTTGAAGAGAGGGTCTTGCCTGGTTCCTAATGGCTCTGGGTGCTATAGGACAAACAATACTGGCTGCCATCTGGTGGCTAATTTTAGGGTGTGGGGAAAGGGGGAGGGTTCAACTTTTCCTCCCCAGATGAAATCCTGACAAAAAATGGTCTCCCCACCAACAAGGCTATGACTCTTTAACACCAATGGGTGTTTTTTTTTAAATGAAAAACCTTACAGGACACAGTGATACACATACACACACACACACACACACACACACACACACACACACACGTGTGAAAAATGCAGATCAGAAGTCAAATAATTGAGAATGGGTATAAGAGACTCTCTCTAACCCTTTCATTCCAGTAGCTTATGAAAAGGATTGAAAAAAGAATACTTTGCTTTTTTTTAAAAAAAAACCAGACACAGCAGCTGTTCACTATGCATTTAGTGCAACCCAGTGTCAGCATCCCAGTTAGCTCCTGCCCTATAGAGTGCACAGAGAGACATCCACCCTCTAAACATCCCTGCCAAGCACAGGCTCCCTTTCCACATTTCCTGTCCGCAAGAACAAGAGTCATCAGACATTGGTTTATACTAGCTAAAAGGAGGATGCTGACTGCCTACAATGCTAGCCCAGGAGGGCTCCTCCTTGTGGCCAGCTCTGATTCTCCCCTCCACAAAGTATGCAACAGATTTGTAGCAGGCATTTCCCTCATCAGTGTCAGGGACAGAAATGTTTAAACTAGTTGGTATCATGACAATGAAAGAGAAAGAATCCAAGTTCTGTGAAAATCCTGCTGCTTTGAAGCAGACAGTAGTGTGGGTGTGTGTGGGTGGGTGTGTGGCTCCTCTCACTGAAGGGGACCAAGCAAGAAGTAATTTGCAGTCCTACCTCTGAAATGGCCCACTCCTGGATAACCTCTATGACTGAAGAGGAATGTATACACAAAATGCAATTAGTGGCTTACCAGCAGAAAAGGGACTTCTTTCTTCAGAATCATCCAAGTAATCAAAATCAAAGGAGACGTGGGAATTCTGTTGGAAGGAACATTTCAGAATACTTCAGTCTACCATGCCAATATTTTAAGTTCCATAACCCACTTTTGAATGTCCAACCTACTTTGTGCTTCAGCAAGTTGCACCAAGGTTCAGCCTTCTCTTTTGCAAGGGTAATCACAGGTTCACCATTCTTAAGATCACAAGCTGATTTTTCTTTGATGATATTTTTCTGCAGCTCCATATCAGCCAAATAAAATCTGTCTTCTACGGAAGCACTGACAGTATTTTAAAATATTAGTTTCAAAACAGAAACAAATCATTTTTTAATCCTTTTTTTGTAAAATATTTCCTATCTACCTGAAAACAATCCTCTGGGAGAAAAACTTGCAGTCATGGCTGGTAATATTTTGTAATTTTACCTTCAGAACAACAACATCCTGCTTTTCAAACCATTTTATTGATGGATAGAAGCTAAAAAAAGAAAAGAAAAACTGGTTAAAATGGATTTGATTTTTAAATACAAATTCCTACATATGAATTTCCAAAATCCTGGAAGTAATTCAGTTGACAAGCCATGTAATGCTACTGCTCGATTCCACAACATCTAGTAAAAAGGCTTTATAATGCCAAAAGTGACAGCCAATAAAGGCACATCCTCTTCAGAAGCAGCCTACCTCTGATTAGCAGAAGCTTGGGAATGCTGAGGATGGCTTTCTCCATTGGGCCCTTCCTGTGAGCTTCTCGGGAGCATCTGGTTAACTGCTGTGGTTGGACTCAACCCGCATGTGGAAAAGAATATCAACATTACAAGAGGAAAAAGAGCAAATCAGACAGAAGAGCTTGAAGAAGTATATTGGCGGGGATGGGGTGATGGGAGTTCCATTAGGGGGCTCCCCTCAAGGTGATGCTCTGCAATGGAAATATGGCTGAAGCTAGTTTTTCACACATACCCTTCCTTGACAAAAAACTATAACAGACCATACAGATCCCAAACTTTTCTCATATATAGAAGCTGGGCAATTGGTTCACATGCAGTGCGTGCTCTTTCCTAGAGTGTGCAGGAGGACTCCAGAAAACAGTTCCATGTTTTTACTGCAATTATTTCCTGCCAAGACCCAAGGCAGTTTACCACTTAAAAGTACTAAAACAAAGAAATGGTATAAACTATAGTGCAGGGGAATCCTCTCTGACTGATGGGCTTCTCAGCTGTTGATGGTGCTTGGCGTGGGTTTCCTTGCCCTACCTCAGGATACAAAGGTCTTAAGGACTCCCAGAGAAGGTGGCGCTGTTCCATCAGTTCTCTTAGGGCACTGATAGCTCCCTGCCAGGACCAGCTGACAGCACTTGCTCCCTGAAACTTGCTTCTGCCTTCTTCCGGGGCTCATGTCCTTAGACAGCCACAGGGAAAGTGGGGAGAGGAGGCCCTGACAGTTGTCTCAGGCCACTGGTGGTCTGGTTCCCTGATTTGGGCTTCCTTGCTTCCATTAATAACCCTAACAGTGCCTAGGAGAGCTGAGGGAGAAAGATTCAAACTGACAAAAGAAAAAGCATTCAGAATAACAAAAAAGACATTTGATATCTTAAACGGACAAGAAGATGAGAGCTGCAGATGGGAGAGAAAAAGACTGTCAGAACAAGTTAAAGAACAGAGAAATTAAGCAATGAAATAGATGAGAGAGCTAAAGTGAAAGAAGCGGCTTCCCTTTCTAGACAGTGTTAAAAACAGATATGAAAGCTAGGAGCTAAATGGCACCATAAACCTAGGTTATGGGCACAACAACAGTGAGCTTTTTTTTATTTATAACAATACAAAACTGAAAATGAATGAGCTGCAGCTAAAATATTATGTTCACTTTCCACATCGTCTAGTCTTCCCCTGCCCACCCCACCCCCAATATTCTTAAGAGGGTCTCTTCTCCAGTCTTCAGAGAGTAGCTCGAAGTGGAGAGGCAGAAAAGGGTCCTCCTTTCCTTCTGCTCTGCACTTTTAATCTGAAATCTTCGGCACAGTACTGTGCCCAGAGCTCAGAAACTGCTTGCGCTAATGAAATTGTGTGTCATAAAATGCGCCTAGAACAATGGGAGTTTTGAACACTGTTTCTAGACAAGGTCAGGAAAAGAGCTAGAGGGGCAACACTTTGGAGCTGCCCAGGACTCAGTTTCAACTCACCTGCCCCTGCCTCTCTGGGTGGTGGGCGCATTAACCCACTGCTTTCTAGAGTCCTTCTGCATACCTCCAGAAAACCAGCTGTCAACACTCAGGCCTTCATATTTTCAAAGCTGAACTATACAAGCTTGATATAGAGGTGCTGTCAGCAGCTCTGTGACTTTAGATCAGGCATCCCCAAACTGTGGCCCTCCAGATGTTTTGGCCTACTTGGCTCCCAGTACGTTTCTGAGCACAATTCAAAGTGTTGGTGCTGACCTTTAAACCCCTAAACGGCCTCAGTCCAGTATACCTGAAGGAACGTCTCCACCCCCATCATTCTGCCCGGACACTGAGGTCCAGCGCCAAGGGCCTTCTGGCGGTTCCCTCACTGCGAGAAGCAAAGCTACAGGGAACCAGGCAGAGGGCTTTTTCGGTAGTGGCACCCGCCCTGTGGAACACCCTCCCATCAGAGGTCAGAGAGATAAACAACTACCTGACATTTAGAAAATACCTAAAGGCAGCCTTGTTTAGGGAAGTTTTTTATCTGTGATATTTGATGTATTTTAATGTTTGTTGGAAGCTGCCCAGAGTGGCAGGGGAAGTCCAGCCAGATGAGCGGGGTGTAAATAATAAATTATTTATTAATTATTATTATTATTATTATTATTATTATTATTATTATTGTTGTTGTTGTTGTTGTTGTCCCATGACCCTAGCTAACAGGACCAGTGGTCAGGGAAGATGGGAATTGTAGTCCAAAACATCTGGAGGGCCGGTTTGGGGATGCCTGCTTTAGATAGTGCCAACACTATGGCCCATCTTCAGGTGCTTGTGGCGATAGCCTAGAAAGCCCAGAGGAGCCTAACCTTGGTAACGTTTTACTGAAATACACTATGTACTTCAAGGACCCACAAGGACTCACAGAGGCTGCCCCCACCAAACTTTGGAGTTCCCTTTCTTTTAAGGCTTGCCAAAGTCCATGCCTGCACTTCTTCAAAGAATGACATGAAACTACCTTTGGTGGTCTGGGATAGGGAAGGAGAGCAAAGAAAAAACATTGCTACCCACTCAAGGCATTGAGACTGGGAATGACATAAGCTCCAAACAAAACAATTAAAATTGATACCATTCATGAGATGGCTGTAGACATTCATCTGCTTTCTTAGCTGCAGTCATTTCATCTAAATGAAAGACAAAACAAATTACACACATACTGTAAATATTTGTAGTAGTTGTTTAGTCCTGTCCGACTCTTCGTGATGTGGCATCAAGATTGCTACATGGGTAAGCAATTTTACCCTCATAGTGCCTTACGAGCGGTTGACAGTGGACTTCCGAAGAGTCTAAAACTCTATTGCTTGAAGCAGATGCTTTGCCCCCAGGAATGATAATTTTGATTGGCGCCTTTTGCTATCCAGGGGGATGGATGTTGGACCTGGCAAGCTAGGGTTCAATCCCCGCTCAGCCATGAAGCCACCTGGGTGACATTGAACCAGTCACTAACTCTCAGCCTAAGCTACTTCACAGAGTTGTTGTGAGGATAAATCGAGAAGGAAGTCAGCGTATATGCCACCTTCTGTTATCTGGAGATAACACACACGTGCAATCAATCAATCAATCAATCAAAAAAATCCTTTCAAGGCAGAATACTTACCTGGATGATTTTGTAAAGTTTCTTGAGAAAAACTCTGATTGGTAATAATATCACCCTCTTGCACATCATTCTGCACATTGGATAAGGCTTGTTCTTTGGAGGCCTGTGAATTGAGAGTAGCCTGGTCCAAGATGCTTTGTGAAGGAGGTGTGTCCTGCTCACTCACCCCACACTTCAGAGGATGTATCCTAAAAGGGGTGTGAGAGATGTTACAGTGCACTTTGCTTAAAAGAACATTTTACTCATTGTATGGGCAGCAGTCCAGACACCGAGTGATGTTGGTCTCCAGCCAATATAAGGCACATTTAGTCTTAAACGTGTTCTGCAGTTCTTCCTGCTTTTTTAAACCTCTAGCTAGGGCAGAATATTTGCATGGAAAAAGGATGTGATGAGGAAGGATGATGAAATACTTTCTACTTGTGTCATTTTCCAGCGCAAAAACTATACTCCCCTCATTGTATTTAATCCTCTGGTGCAAAGATTTTTACCTTTGGGTGCAACAGAAGCTTGGGTTCACTGATTCTGAGTTAGAAAATGACACAAGAGGAAAGGGTTAAACAGCCTTTACCTGCTCAAATGCAGCCTGCCCCAAACTTCTGGTTTAAAAAGGAATTACCAGAGAGACACTTGGGAAAGGACTCACCTAGGAGAGAAGCTTCCTTCTCTCTCTAGTCAATCTCAGCCTTAGAAACTACGGTATTTGAGACTCCAGCACACTAGAAACCAGCTACACCCACCCTGGACACTCAAGACGATCCACACCAAGACAAGTTTTGGAACTGAACCTATTAAACAAGGAGAGCTCTCAGAGAAATTGTGGTGAAAGCTCAACAACCACTGAATAGCGAGAGTAGTTTGTACATATGTATCCAAGGGCAAAAGCCCTACTAACTTAGTTTCAAGGACTATATAGCCCTCCCAAGGTGACTCACATCATAAACTGTAAAGTACAGTAAAACCAATATCAAACCAAGTAACTAATGCTCAAACAGATCAACTCCAGTTTGAGAATGATACTGCAACACCCCTGAAAACTACCTAAACAGATGTTCTTAAAATGTAAGTGCTATAAAACTAAGGAGAACAGAACACCAGCTAATGCAATCCCTTAGCCTCTGTTATGATCTCAATATGTCCTTGAACTGTTACCTTCTAATTTTAGTACACACAACACTTCTTTAGCTGAAAATTTAAAGCTTCATTATTTAAAAAGAAGAAATCAAAGTCACTCCCTTACAATGCAGGTAAGTCCTTTTCCTCCTGAACTGTTTCAGCATCTCTATATAACTTCTGGAGTTCACTGATGTGTTCTGGGTTGTCAATTCCCATTCCAGTAGACAGGATCTCAGAACGAATATTATATTCATTAATAGATGTTTTCAGATCTAGAAGTCTGGTGACACGAACCTAAAATTTAATTATGAATAAGTAGTATTTGCTTTCACACCACTAGTTTGCAGCTCCTTCATCCCTCAAACCTCCTAGTTATGACTATGAAACTGACCTGCTTATCTTCCTTCCTTCCTCAGTCTCCCCCACTGCTTCAACTATCAACTAGAGCTGAGCCCTTAGATATGGCTTAGATTGGTACGTTGATCTGTCTCTGGTGAGAGATTTCTGTGTCCAAAAGCACAGAAATTTTGGCAAGATTTTGCAATCCTTACTGATCATCACAGTCAAAACCAAGTACCATACCCTATCACACCACCTGTGAATGGTACATCTGTTTGCATCTTTCTAATCCCAGATGCATGTGTGCTGCCACAAGGAGGTGGTTTATCAGATTCTTATAAGGGAGATCCTTTCTGCACCCTTTAAATAAAGAGAGCAAAGCTAATCCCAGTTCTATTTCAATATCTCAGTATTGCAAAAATTTCCTGCAAAAATTTCTGTGCTTCTGGATACAGAAATCTCCCACAAGAGAAATTATTAATGTTTTCATCACTAATACCGTGTTTCTCATATTATAAGACATGTCTTATATTTATTTTTTCCTCTAAAAAACACACTATGGCTTATTTTCAAGGGATGTCTTATTTTTTTCCTCCTCCTCCTCCTGCCGTGGCCGGCATTCCTGCTGCGCCTATCACTATGTCTTATTTTCGGGGTATGGCTTATATTCCTTGAATGCTTAAAAATCCTGCTATGGCTTATTTTATGGGTATGTCTTAAAATATGAGAAACAGGGTACAGATGTGGTGGCTAAATGCTTCTTAAAATCAAGGTTATCCACTGTGAAAAGGGTGCTGTATCAATAATGCCTCCTCTAAAAACTAGCAGCTCAAATGTTTGGGAAGATTTTCCAAACCATTTGTAAAATCTGTTTATCCATTGTTAAAATACTAAGACGGCAGTACTGGAGACTTCTAAACCAAACCTCAGTGAATAATTCTTTTCACAATCCTTAAATCTGTAATATCCCAGGAAAACCAACTGATAATACAACCACCAAACTGGGGGCTCTGATTTAAGTGCTAATCAAAGTGGTATAATGTGGCAAACTTGAGAAAACCAAGTACCTCATACCACATTCCAAGTATCCCATATTCAAAAGAAGGAAAGAAGGAAAGAAGGAAAGAAGGAAAGAAGGAAAGAAGGAAGGAAGGAAGGAAGGAAGGAAGGAAGGAAGGAAGGAAAGAGACTCCTCAGTACCAACATAAAAAAAGAGATTTAGAAGTTCACTTCGGAATTTATTAGGCAGTTAGATAAAGTATTTAATCTTGTATTACGTACCACTGGATCCACCCAAATTGTGTTTCCCAAAGCAAGTACTATTTTTGCTTCATGAGGTTTCCCTCTGATCATCTGATTAATGAATCTCGTAACCTAACAAAAAAGAAAAATCCTCAGATATCAATAGTTTTGCTTAATACAGGTGACCTGCAAAAAGTTGTTTTTAAAAAACAACAAAATAGCTGGCCATCACTGAAACAAGTTTAGGCACTGACTGCTCTGTGTACCATAAGACAAGTGAAGGTAAGAAAAAGGAATAAACTTACTTTTGGATTCCACTCCACTTCATTATCAATAGGTTTAACTCGACAAACAATAAATTCTACTGCTTGAGGGGGCAAAGCTTGGAATTGTTCAGGTAAGTGAAGCAATTTAAAATTTTGAACTTGACCAAATCTGCCTTCATCTATATACTTGATATGAATGCTATAAAATACACAGTTTTCTTCTTTGGGTGGTACTTCAAGCACCTGAACCCTGTAACAGAATGGAAGAAAAGGGAATTAAAAAATTTCCAACATGTAAGGTAAGTTAAACCAACAGAATTCTTATGTGTTTGTATAGAAGTTGTATCTTTAAGAGGTGATGCTACACTCGTAAACTTCCTTCCAGATTTCAAGAAATCTAGGACTAAAACTGCAGTTCAGTTCTGCTGATAAAATGCAAGTCTCCCTTCCTTGTAGCACCAACATTGTTGGCGAGTTCTGCTAATGAGACTTCATGACTTCACAGGCACCCACTGTACAGTGCCTATGACATCAGTGAATTCAGATCACACAGTTCTTCCTGTACCAGCCATTCCAGCACAAATCTATCTTTAAAGGTTTATTTGTGTTTACATTTTTAAAGAAAGTGATGTATGGAAGTGAGAGCTGGACCATAAAGAAGGCTGATCGCCAAAGAATTGATGCTTTTGAATTATGGTGCTGGAGGAGACTGTTGAGAGTCCCATGGACTGCAAGAAGATCAAACCTATCCATTCTTAAGGAAATCAGCCCTGAGTGCTCCCTGGAAGGACAGATCGTGAAGCTGAGGCTCCAATACTTTGGCCACCTCATGAGAAGAGAAGAATCCTTGGAAAAGACCCTGATGTTGGGAAAGATTGAGGGCACTAGGAGAAGGGGACGTCAGAGGACAAGATGGTTGGACAGTGTTCTCGAAGCTACGAACATGAGTTTGACCAAACTGCGGGGGGCAGTGCAAGACAGGAGTGCCTGGCGTGCTATGGTCCATGGGGTCACGAAGAGTCGGACACGACTAAACGACTAAACAACAACAACAATATTGAGGCTACGTGCTCCCCAGATGATCCCATGGGCACCCATAAAGAAAGTAGTGGGGGATCCAAGCAAGCCTGTATAAATAAATCCATCCGGAAAATATTGAACATTTACAAATTATGTTGTACAGATAACATTGTTAGGGTTTGAATGGCTTTTATTGGCATAGAAAACCACTAGGCTAGATTATACCATAATTCGTTTGCAGAAGAAGCGAAACATTCTACCTGTGGAAAGTGTTTTCTTCACGTAATCCATACATTGCTAGCTTCTCCAATGGGTCAGCAGGGACAAGATTCTTAGATTTTTTATAATATGCATTCATTTCATCTGCAAGAGCTGCATATGGATCTTTCTGTTTACTGACAATGCGGCCAAAGTAGTTTGTGGCATCCACAATAAAAAGAGGGAGGATCTGAAAGAGGGAAAATACATGTGAAAAGGAGTGCTGCAACTTTAGCAAATAGGCACATCCCCAAGTCACTGGATTTAAATGTTTGTTTCAAATTCACCTGCTTCCAGCACTCTTCTTTTTCAGATTGCAATACTAACAAACAAGAAAACTCATACCAACATGTAAAACGTATCTTGTAATAAACATTCCAAAAGGTTTTGCCACATCCTTGCATGTGTAGAGGGTGCACCTCTCTCGTGTTCTGGCCTCGTTTCTGGCACTTTTAAGAAACCTCTTCTTTTATTGTTTCCCTTCCCTCTCTTTCCCACATGACCTGAGTCTCTGAGACCTAAACAACATGCAAGTGAAGGACCTCTGTATGTTTTATCCCAACCTACTAGAATTATACAGAATATGCAAGTAAAGAAAGTGGTCCATTTTAAGGAGAAAAGGAGGAAGTGAGAGGGACTGCATCCCCCCCAAGGCTTCCTTCTCTGTATCCCCAATCAACAAACCTCTCAGCCAGGCTCTCTTCCAGCATTGGTTCCCCAAGTGAGAACAGTATCTTGAAAGAGGACTGTGAGAGTCTGAGCCCCCTGACTGTTGCACTCTGCTCTGGAACTTAAAATCAGACTGAGCGCTGCTCTGCCCTATTTTTTGTCTGATTGCAGCAGATGGATTGTTAACAACACAGATCTTCCACATTCACATCTAATTTGGGTAATATACTACAACAGTGATGACAAGGCCCACGTCTATTTTGATTTATACATAGCAGCTTGCAACCATAGGTACTCCAAAAATTTGGGGGGAAATCTAAGCTATCTTCCTACAGTAACTAAAAAGGCTCCAGTTCCCCAGTGTTGCCTATTATGAAACAGAGTCCAGTTTCCAGAAAGAAAGCTGTTTACTTTTGCCAGCATACACAGCTATAAGGGAGAGGGGGAAATAATCTGTGAAAGATTTTCAGTGGAGGAGGAAAATTCATTTTATTATGTAAAATGAAGTTTGGGCAGGCAGAAGATCTGTGATCATAGAGGATCAAAAGAAATTATCTGGAGCTCTGATTCTTTCATGCTCTGGGGCCTGAACTCTCTTCCACCAGAAGATAGATACAGCATGTTTAAGATGCAAGAACGAAGCTGATCTACTAACTTACCGTTACATTTCCAGTTGCAGGCAAAGCTTCATTTGTTACCTTTTGTAGCATATCTATTTGTAAACTAACTCGATGTCGATCTGGACAGCGTTTCTTATCCCTGTGACAGAATAATGATAAAAAAAGAGTTCAGTATTTTAAGAGAACAAATGCCAGGAAGGTGACAAGAATACAGGTGGCTGGTAAGAATACAGGTGACTCACTTACGCAGGGGTTACGTTCCTGGCACAAATGAAAGCATGTAAAGTGGGGAATACCCTTTAAGCACCATATAAACAAACAAACAAACAAACTTTTTATGCCCCACCCATCTGGCTGGGTTTCCCCAACCACTCTGGGTGGCTCCCAACATAATATTAAAAACACGATAAAACATCAAGTAAAAACTTCCCTAAACAGGGCTGCCTTTAAAGGTAGCCCCATGTAGAGCACATTGCAGGAGTCCAAGTCACTCTCTCTTCAATCTATACCAAAAATACTGTATCCAAAAATATTCACAACTAGAATTGAAGCTTTAGGGCTGGCAGGAGGATGGGGGATGTGCAGGAAAACACTACCCCCCCCACCAGCTATTAGGCTGAGTAGCATAAACAAAGCACGGCTGCACCTCTGGTTTATTCTGGGCTTCCTCCATCCTCACTGACATCGTCTTTGGGCTTTAGGGAAGGTCTCCTTGCGAGCCATGATGACTCTCCAGCTCTCTCCCGTGATTTCCGGGTTTGAATTATTTATTTCCAGGAGCCACGCATATATGCAGTCATGGGTGAATCAATCATGCTTAAGTGGGGTGGCACCTGTAAATGGAATATGTTGGCCTGCTTTGTACTTAACAGTAAGCCCTCGCCTGAAATAAACCACAGTTTCCTGTGCAGTATGCCAGTACTCAATGCTGAAAGAACTTCACTCCAGCCTGCTTGTCTGCATCTGGAAGAGACAGACTATGAGGTTTGACTTAACACTACATAAGACCCAGTACTCATGGGATGTTTCTCTCCTTGGTTGACTTATAGTGATTTGTTTGGTGAGAAACAGACTCTGGGCATTAGCTCACAGGCAGCGCTAAACCAAGCCTCACTGCTTGTTTCTTCCAGAGGCAGGCAAGGCAGAGCAGGAGCATCTGTGCACAAGTACTCTGGCTGATCATGGAAAGCCATGGTTTATTTCTGATCCTTGCTTACGGTTTCTTGCAAGAATGAAGCCAATGACAACCATCCCTATAACTGCCATGGAAAGCATGGAAAAAATGCAGAATGCAGGACTCACAAAACTCAAGAGCTGTAATTCCCAAACTGTACACTAAGGCACGCCAGTTCACCATGAGAAATAAATTCAGAAAAAAGACTTCTGTGAGTCCCAAAGTATGTTAACAGGTATTTTCTTACTTGCAAACTCCATATGCTTTAAGGTAGCGACAGAGAGGCCTTCCTTTCTTTCTGTCTTCTTTGGCCTCCAGCACTCCAGATGTAAAGTTGCATAATTCAGGCGGAATGTTGGTTTCTGTGCGTTTTAAATAATGCATTACTCCAACAGCATGGGATGCACTCTTTTCTGTCAACAGCAAGATAGATTTTGCATTTGGCTGTTCTTTTTCCGGAGACGAAATCTTCACAAGGGAGAGAAAATGCAACATTTGCCTTCAGTTTTTATTATCAGGTATTATAATGGGTGTTAACAACAACAACAACAGAAGTAAAAGAGGTGTACCTGCTCCAATAACCTTGCAACCAAAACAGTGGGGGAGACAGCAGAGGGAGGGAAGCAAATGACAACATGATCAAAATCCCAGCAGATAGACTTGCACACTTAAAATTTAATTTTAGTTAGGAATAAAGCAGTTTAATCTAATGTCACTGAAGAAATAGGCCTGGAGGAAAACAGGTGAGTGTTCTGGGAGAAAATGTTAGGAGGAATAAGACAACAGGAAAATTGCTTTGAGAAAAAAATTGAAGGAGCAAGAGTGGTGGAGCTGGAGGAATGAAGATCACAGGCAAAATCTTAGGATAAAGGGCGGGCCAGGAATCAAGGAGAGATTTTCTGTTTGAAATTTCCACAGTCAAAACAGTTCATTTGGTTTGTACAAACCTTTCCAACTGAGTTTTGGAAGTTATCAGACAAGCTGTATAAGCGTGCACCGAAAATTCTTGGAGATGCAGGAAAACTGAAATGAACGACCCGAGTTGCATCAGTAATTCCTAGGGTTTTTATGCAATCATCGGTTAAAACTGGAAAGCAAAACCAAAAAAACATATCATTCAAAGCCATTGATGCTGGCTGCAAGGCAAAACCAACATTTAGTCCCAAACCAACACTAAATGATTACTTCACTCCTAACCAACACATACTTCTCATCATCAGATTTTCAAGTTCTAGGAGAGCTCCTGCAAATCACTCTCCTATTTAAAATGACAATACTGGTAATGATAGAAAGCACCAATGTGGCAAGCTGTATAAAAATAATCAATCAGAAGCACTTGGAATAGCATAAAATGATGTAGACAGACAAGGAACTTTCCTATCATAATTTCCGTTTTTTAGTTAACTGATTAACCCTTAGTTTATGTTATGTTTTATGTTACATAAATTGCTATAATCTGCTTGATACCATGTTGCCCCAAGTCTGAAACTGGGCAAACCTTTGCAAGATACAGTGGTATCTCGGGTTATGAACTTAATTTGTTCTGGAGGTCCGTTATTTCATTTTAGTTTCTCGTTGAAGCCATTCACATTCCAAGTTATTTTTACATCCGTTGTTTACTTTATTAGTTTAACGATCTGTAAATTAATATTAACTTTAAAAATATGATTACTCTCAGCCAATATGAAATGTACACAATATATATTTATACTTTTATGTTTTCCTTAACCCCAATTCCTAGCCTTCCTCCGCTTCTGGAAGATTTCCTGTATCCTCCGCTCCTCCACCCAGCTGTTTTTTGCCTCCCAGTTCCTCTCTATACCCTCTCCAAAATTTATCTGCTTCTTCCCATGAAGTAAATCTTCTTCTATTTCCTTTAAAGAAAAAGGAAATTCCCTCTTGAAATTCCCACCTGTGTACAATTGATTTTCCTCTTAAAGCCTCCAGTAACGGTTTGTATTTATCTCTTTTTCTTAGAAGCCTGGATGGAATGATTTTGTGTATAATTATATCTGTTTCGTGAAGTCTAAGTTTTTTCTTACTACTAGTTTGTAGGATTTTATCTCTCATTTCCATATTTACAAAAGTTACGAGGCAGTCTCCCAGCCAATTATTCATTTTAGCAATGCTGGATCTAATTCTAAAAATTCTCTCTATATTATGTGCCATCTCTTGCTCTTCCATTTCGAGCCACTTCGCTAATTCTGAAACTATTTTCTGGTATATCTGTTCATTCGGCTCTTCCAGTATTGATCCGAGTCTTAACATTTTCTCTCTTCTATGCATCTCAATCATTGATATTGCATCTAAAACTACCACATGTGTTTCTTTCATTTCTACAATTTCTTTCTTTATTTTGTCTGTTTCTCCTTTCTCCTCTCTGTTCTCTTTCTGTACCTTCCTCACTCCCTCCTCCAAATTAATTGTTCTGTCCTTCAATTCTTGTACTGTTTTTAACATCTCCATAATTTTAACCACTAACTTTCATTTTTCTTGTTAATTCTGTTACCATCTTAGCATTTTCATCAATTTTCATTCTCATCCTGTCAAGTTTTTGATCTGTAGTCCTAGCATTTTCATTCATCTCTTTCTTCATTTCTAAGATATCTCTTTTCAATCCCAAAATTAATTCTTTCATATCCATGTTCAAATCTGAGTCTGGGGTTGAGCTTCTTCTGCTAGGAATGGTAGAGGAAATTGTTGTTGCTAAATTTGTAGATTTCTTATTTATATTGGACATATCAAACCCAGTTTCTTAGCTTCAGTGATTGTTTTAACAAATTGAATTAATGAACTAATTGTATTGTTCAGTTTGTTCCACCTCTTACTGTCCTAGTAGATATAATCTGACAATCACCCCCTCATCAAGTTAATTTATACACTTAAATATCTTATAAAATTAAAATATTTAGTATTTAAGATTTTAACCACTGAAGAGTATTAGTAGGCAATAGGAAATGATCTTACTGGAGAGGGGCAGTCAAGTGATCCAACAAACAAACAAAAACAAACAAACAAAGGGAGGGAAGAGGGGGATTAAAAAATTGAAAAATAATAATAATAATTAACAGAAGAGAACAGACAGAAGAGAACAGACAGCAAACCTGAAATAAAATTAAGGCACCTAGGGGAACACAGACCAGCAAAGAGTTTAAACAGGAAGGAAAAACAAAAGAAAGGGATTGTAAAAACAAATAGAAAGGATAAAGAAAAGAAGAGTGATAATATAGCAATCAGCATCATTATCTTTCCCATACCCCCTATAAGTCTATTTGTGGTATTTATGAATACTGAAAAGTAATCCAAAAAAGAGAGGTCACAATTTGAAAAGAGTTCCAGTTTTGTCCTCTAGGTGTCAGCATTCCACTTTATCTTTCCTCCAATATGTTGTTTCCTTCTTTCTGTTTCTCTTAGTCTCTCCCTCTCTATCCCTCTTTTGTCTCTTTATTTCTCTCCTCATAAGTCAGTATCCAATTTCCCCCCCCATAAGGGGGGGAGCAATTTACAACAGTAGCTCCCAGAGAGGAAGCAACTTGCAACAGTGACTCAACAGTTTTCCCTAATAAGTTCTCTTTAGCGTCTTTGGATTTCTCTTTTTAAAGTGACCCCTTTATCTTCAAACTCCAAACTTAGCTCAGAAAGACTATCACTCAATATATTTCGTCCCACTCAATTTAGGAAGAAAAACTATGAAGAAGCCTTTTTTGGGAAACTACCAGCGTAGGCACACAAACACATTCATCTCACCAGGTGGTCTCATAAAACAACCATGACACGTTAAATTCAACAAATTTAAACAGTTCCTTTCTACATAGGGTCTGGTTAAGCGCCCATAGCTGCCAAGTCTCCCGCATTCCCCGGGAAACCCCCGTTTTTCCAGCTGTCCCCAGCCGAAAAAACTGATTTTTTTGTTTTCCCCCGGTTTATTCTGGCGTGGTGGCCATTTTGGAACTGGGCAGAGCATGCTCAGAAGCGACTTTTGATGCTGCTCTGCCCAGTTCCAAAATGGCTGCAGCGTGACTTCTGGTGTGGTAGCCATTTTGGAACTGGGCACAGCAGCATCAAAAGTCACTTCTGAGCATGCTCCGCCCAGTTCCAAAATGGCGGCACCAGCTACTTCCGGTATGCTACTTCCGGTCCGATCACTTATTTTTCAGATAGGAACTTGACAGGTATGTTAAGTGCCAGACACAAATGCTGGGTTTTGGAGCAGTGTTAAAGTCTTTAAACTTTATTTCTTCCCTCCATCTCGGCTTTCTCCCCTATACACTGGTGAACACTCAATAAACTTCTGTTACGAGGGGATGTTCCATACTCCAATTTCTTTGTTTCTTATCCGGTATTGCTTTAATCTATGCTCACACTGCCAAACACCAGTAAATATAATTCTTTATTGACCGTGGTTTTCTTCGGGTACTATTTTCTAAATACCTCGGGATTGACCCCCCCCCTTTCACTTGCGCCAGCTCCCCGACTGTTTGGCTAAACGAAGTTGTTCCGGTTAGTTTTTCCAGCCAAGTTACGCGGCTGCAAAGCTTGCATTAACTTAATTAATTTAGAAGGTCATTATTGCCGCTCTTCTGAGTCTTCAGAGTTTACTCACACAAACCGGATATCTAAACACGCCATTATTCTGTGAAAGTTCAGCCGCTGGGTCACACCGAAATCAGGCTTTCTCACCGGAGGGAGGGAACACTGTTACCGGCGTCCGTGGTCCCCTTCCCGAACCTCACGGTCCACCTTTGGGAGACCTCCCCGCCACCACAGCGAATCCTTCTAGGTTCTGGAAGCCCGCCTGAACCTTCTGAGGTGTCGTGAAGCCTTACAACCCCCGTTCCACCCCTTCGGTGAGTGCGCATCTCTTGGAGCCCAAGAAACGTGCGTCCGAAATTGAACCGCGGCAAACCGGAAGTCTTTTCCAATGCTGCTCAACAGGAAACCGTTAGCCAGACATAAACAGATATTTAAGCAAGACGCTCAGGCAAAGGGAAACTAGCCTGGTCCAAATTGGATATAAATGCTTGTAGCTCAGCACTTTGCTCTAACCTTGAAGAATGAATTCCCTCTTCTACCTATTCTCCTTTCACTCCTTTCCCAAGTGTGTCTCTTGTCTTTTTTATAGAATCATGGAATTGTAGGGTTGGCAGGGACCCCAAGGGTGAGCTAATCCAACCCCCTGAAACACAGGAATCACAGCTAAATAATACCTGACGGATGGTTATTTTACCTGTGTTTAAAAACCTCCAGGGTAGGAGAGGCAACCACTTTCAAAAGTCATAGAATCATAGAGTTGGAAGGCACCAAAGGGCCATCTAGTCACATTTCAAGGGAGTCCATTCCACTGTCAAACAGCTCTTACACGCAGAAAGTTCTTCCTAATGTATAGTCAGAAACTCCTCTCACATCATTTGAATCTATTGGTTTAGGTCCTGCTTTCTGGAGCAGCAGAAAACAAGCTTGCTCCATCTTCCATGTGACAATCCTTCAGATATTTGATGATGGCCATTATATCCCTTCTCATAAGAATTGGTTTCCAGACCCTCAGTCATCCTCTGCACATGTTCATTTGTCAATATGCTTCTTGAAGTGGGGTGCTCAGAACTGCACACTGTAGTTTGTAAACCTGATGGCAAAACCCACCCCCCTTTATTTTTTTCTTTATGTGAGCCTCTTTGGGAGACAATAATTATCTGAACAGTTTAATAATAATATAGCAAATAATACATCTAATTAAATTTTAATGAAAGAGATTGAGTCACTACAGTTCTGACAAAGGTTTTAGAGTAAGCATATGTGAGAAAAACAATATATTTACCTAGTACAACATGTGTGCCAGAGCTAAATTTTTTGTTCCATTGCTCTAAAACATAATCAAAACGAAATTCGATGTCTGGGTGCATTTTCAAACAAAATATTGAAGTGCTCTCCACTGCCTAATTAAAAAAGAGAATGGTTTCAAACAATGTGGATTACAAAAGAAATGTATAATTACTGAACAATGCTCTGATTTAAAAAAACAAACTGAATTGAACACTGCTGCATTCAGAATTAAAAGCCTGGTCATGAGTAATCTTTTTTTTCTACGTTCTAAAACTTGGTCCTCCAGCTGTTTTGGGACTACAATTCCCATCATCTCTAACCACTGGTCCTGTTAGCTAGGGATGGTGGGAGTTGTAGTCCCAAAACAGCTGGAGGGCTAAGTTTGGCCATCACTGTCTAAAGGGTCAGTTTCATTTAGCCCTTAAATGAAGGCTAAAGTGTCCCTGGATGATTATATTCATTTATATACAGTATCAAACAAATGCATGGCCTTTTGTGAAATAAGGAGACACAAATCAATTCATTTGGAATGCATATCAATTCCTTGGTAAGATCTTGTACCTATCAGCAGCAGTCAAAATGCTGCCTCTGTAAACTGTGCTGCACTGCTTGTGTTACCAATTTATGCTGTTTCAACCCAGCAGTGCCTTCCCTGTTGCCTGCCTTACTGCCTTGCAGCCCGAAGAAACATTCATCCCCTGCAGCAAGGAATCAACACAGTGACTTTGGTTGTTGTGGGAACACTCCACAAACAAGGCAAGGCTTTATCAGTCATAGCAGGACTTTTGTCCTTCCCTTCAGGGATGTTTCAGAACACAAGACAACCAAGGCTGGCCCCTTGGTCCTGTCCTCTTTCATTTCCTCTTTCCTTTCCCTTCCACTTCTGAACTCCTTCCTCTTAGCCCCACTATCACCTGCTGCCTGCTGCAAAAAGGGCACCAACTGAACAGACATGTGAACTCTCATTATCAGCAACTGCATTTTTTGAATCTCGTTGCCAAACTCCTAATTTTTTTTAAATTCCTTCAAACTAAGATTACATGCCTCGGACAAAGCAGAGCTTGAGTGCAAGAAAACTTCTATCACCATAGATTTTTTAATCTTAGTTGCTTTTATCTCAAATTAAAGAATGATGAGATACGGGGTTTATTTTGAACAACTCAATGGCGCGCAGAGTCCTTCAACGCAAAAATCCATCCGAGTTAGCCAAAGCTTTCATTTCATCAGTATAATTTGTCAACAGTGCCAAAGCGGGGAGGATTGAAACTCCAAGCAGCGGTTTCAGAAGCCATGGGCAACCATCTCCTGCCTATTATTTTCCTTGTCTCTGTCTCTCTGACACAGGCACACCATTCTGCCACATTTTCAAGCTAGTTGAATTGCCCCCTCAAGTTCAATATTTATTTCTAGCAAACAAAATAATGTAACAGCTTCAAAAGCAAAGGTTTTTTTTTATATAGAGTTGTTTGCTGTATTCATGAGAGTGAAGGTACTCGGGGTGCTGTTATCAATCTTTGCCCTTTGAACCCCAGCTGTTTCTGTTTGCTGCTTTTGATTTTGCCTGGGCCAGGTACCTGGGGCCTGCCTGGACAGAGGGGTGTAGCATGTGAGGCAGCCCCATAGGCAGACAGTCCTGGCACCGTCAACGCCTCTTGCCTGCCCCTCATGTTTGATCTGGGCTCCTGTTGTGGAGGACCAGGGCCAATGAGTGGCAGCGATGTGGGTGGGAGCTCAGCCAGTGCCTTAATCAGTGATCAGTCCTGCTGCTGGACTTGCATAGGAAACACCCTTATCTGCTGATGTAGCAAAACATTGTCACCTGGAGTACCTGGGGTTTTGCATCCCGGCTGAGAAAGGAATATTTGGGTTCTGAGTTTTCACCCCACAATTCTTTTATATTGGCATTTTTGAGTAATGCAAGTCCAAAGTCATTAGTTGCTCAAGTGCCTAAAATCTCCAATTGGCCACTTAAGACTACTGATATCAGATTTGGAGTATATCTCACCGGGGGGGGGGGGGGGAGAGACCAGTCCTTTTCTGGAAGTGACTAGCTTTTCCTGCTTTGAGATTCCCATATGACAACACTTCACATGTCTTATGCAAAGCTTTGAAAAGGATAAAATAAGAAATGAAACCATTTCCTTTTGCAACACCCTCTTATTGCCTATTCAGCTATGTATTTATCCATTAACCAGGATAGAAAAGAGGAGAATCTTTCTTTCTAAACAATCTGGACAAGGGGGAAATACCTTGTAAATTATATCTGTTTCTTCTGTGGAACTGGTGAAAATCAATGTTTTCTGAACGTTAGTAGGAGTAAAGTCCAATGTTTGAAGTAAAGTAGAGATTCGGTCACACTCAAGGCAAAGCTGCACCACCTAGAGTCACATGTAGTTCAAATGTGTCAGGTTAAATTAAATCACTCTTTATAAAAGCCAAGTATTTCACTTCTGCTTCCCCTTTATGTTAGGGAATAAAAATACCCATGGCTTGTATCCAACAATGTTACCTAAAGCAGGCCCACTGAAATTGATAGACCAAGATTACTCATGCCCATTAATGTCAATAGATCTATTCTGAGTAGGACTAGCACTGGATACAACCTTCTATATGGAGATGCTGAATTAACCCTATTTAACATGAAGATGGGGTTCCACAATAGTTTGATTTAACCTTTTGTTTAATCAGCGCTTCTGGAATAGAAAATTCATGAAATTGTTCTGTGAAAAATTTATGAGCACCTCTCAATCTTACTTTCAAGTAACCTGCTCAAGAAACCATACATGTATAATAAGTGTTCTTATCCTCCTATTTTTGCACATCATAGCTAAACCAGCAGGTTTCATAGGAACCATTCTTGATGCTATTCTCAGAACTGAGGAAGTTACTCTTATTATAACTCTTAAAGTTTCCAGCTTCTTAACCAACAGGTCTGACCAACTGGATTTGTTCTGTACATAGCCAATCTCAACCTCCAAATTCCACTTAGTATTTTAAAAGCCACAATGCTTATAATTTGTGCCTGCAAGAGTTAGTGAAACTGTGCAGAGCCTAATCTTCAATCCAAAAGCAAATACAGTATATGAGAGCTATAAAGCTCCTAATATTTTACCTGTTGCACTTTGCCATATATGGCAGCTTCTTCCATGGATGTGATCACAACATACGGATCATTCATGAACTCTTTGGTTAAACGTTCTATGTTTTTGCTCCAGTGCCTTCCGATAGCAACGATCTGCTGAGGTGCAGATTCTTTCTCTTCAACGTTCAAGGCTGTTTTGTAATATTCTAGAATACTAAATATCTATAAAACAGGAATTAATATACATTATCTTTTCCATCTGCTACAGGCAGAATTGGTGATGGGGAGACAGTTAACTTACTAATCAACTAGCTGCTTTGGGTGGAACTAGGTCCTTGAGTCACAAGCAATCCCTGGTTCCGCACCAGGAAGAACTTTTTAGCAATGTATATTTGATGTAAGCACTACTGTATAGTTACTATTTTGGGGGGGAAGCACAATCAGCGCTAGGGACAACTATGATTGTATCTTTTTTATAATATTCTTTGAGTTCACATTATCTTAGCACATTTATCTTATGTGCAAAAACCCACACTTACTTCTATGTTGGCTTCAGCAAACAGCACGTCAATTTCATCAAGCACAAGATGGCAGAGCCTGAGGAACAGTAAGCTGTGATATTCAAGCAACCTCAGTAGGGTATATGGGGTTGTTATAAGGACCTCACCTGTAAGGAAGTTGCCACATTATTTGGTTGAAATCTCAACAAAAGCATAAAGTACCATCAAAAACTACTAGCCTGTAACCCAGTTACAGCCATGCTAGCTAATAATTCATGACCCAAGGGAAAAAAGAACCTGTTCTCGTTTATGAAAGCTTTCCTGTTATGTTACCTAGAATTGATTTGTACTCACCAAGTGCTATAGCTTAGTGACAAAGTAGGTGTTTTGCTATCAAAAAGTTCCACGTTCAAGAGCTGGCATCTCCAAGTGGGTTGAGAAGATTCGCATCAAACTCTGGGGAGCCACTGCTAGTAGGTGTAGACCGGGGTAGGCAACCTAAGGTCAGTGGGCCACAAGCGGCTCTTGGGGGTTGTTTAACCAGCCCATGAGCCGCCCCCAAACTGAGCTGCCTGTTTGGTGAGTCCCTGCGCGCTGTGCTAAATCGGCGCAGCGCAGTGGCTCGCTTCCGCGGCACCGGAAATGGCATCTGCGCAGGACGCAGACAACGGAAATCACGAGCGCGCAATCTGGCCCACGGAGGGATCTCCACTGGAGTGAACTGGCCCAGGCAAGGTAAACCTTGCCGATCCCTGGTGTAGACAATACTAAGCTAGATGTACCAATTCTGTATTAAAAAGCAGCTTCCTGTTTCTAGGGCTACAGACAATTGGAAAGTAATAACCCCCTAACTTGCTTTATCAACTGGAACAAAAATCTGCATAGCAAGGTACAAATTAAGAATGTGAAATCCAATTAGCTATGATGAATTCAGCTTCTCCCTTCCTCTCTTTTTTTGCATAACACAAGTCAGGTGCCTAGTATACATGTCCTGGAAAACTGCAGTTAATTGGTTGTCTTAATATGGATTTTATAGTTCATGTGAATTGCCAATTTAAAGCATTATTTTTATTTTCGCTTTGTGGCACTGAAACTGTATAGGAATGATTTAGTCACACTTGTGACAGACCACTTTAATAAGTTAATGTTACTGTATGATTTTATACCATATTTGCATTTTCTATTTTGTTATTCCCTTATGATCCAGATAAATTTATTCAATCACATTTTCAGCATTAATGATCATGATATGCTTACATCCTCTTGGAATTCTTGTGCTCTGTATTTCTTCCTTATTCATTCCCAGTAAGAGCAATATTGGGTGAATAGGCCTGGAACAATGACTGTAAGTTTCTAGAAATTCAAACACCAGTTCTGCTTTCTTCTGTCTTGGGCACAGGATTAATGCGACTGGCTATGAACACACACAAGGCATCAATTCATACTAAGAGCAGAAACACTTCCATGAATCAGAAGCTTATCAGTCAGAAGATCTCTTAAAAAAGAGAACCCACTGCTCAAAATAATGCAAGCTAGCCAAGGTTTTTAAAATCCATGAAGGGAGTGGGGAAATCACACAGTGGTATAGACTCTGAACAGCCTTGTTTCTACAAAACTCCTCTCTCTCATTCAGGCCTGCTCTTTGCTGCATGCTTACTCAACCCTCCAAATGGCTTGCTGTACATTGCTGTACATAACCCTCATGAAGTGTGCACATTGGTTATTAATTGAAACATGCAAGGCTTCCTCAAACTCGGCCCTCCAGATGTTTTGAGACTACAGTTCCCATCATCCCTGGTCATGCTAGCTAGGGATCATGGGAGTTGTAGGCCAAAAATAGCTGGAGGGCCGAGTTTGAGGAAGCCTGCTATAAAGGATCAGCACACCGACTCCAGACAAACCTTTTGCCATTGCTCTCATGGAAGCTCCCTACTTCAGTCAGTCATTCTGCAGCTTATGGAGGGAAATGAGAACAATGGCAGGACAAAGCTAGTATGCTCATTCTCATTGCCCCCCCCCGTACATATTTAGTTAATGCCAAATATACATGCCTGAAGAAGGCCTGCTGGGTTCTAGTTCCCCCTCCCTGCCAACCCCCTGCCCCCCAAACTAGAGGCATTTATACAGATAAAGTTTGATCCTTCTCTTTACTCTAAGCCATCCCTTAGGAAGAATATGTT
Source organism: Zootoca vivipara (assembly GCF_965207765.1). Taxonomy (NCBI): domain Eukaryota; kingdom Metazoa; phylum Chordata; class Lepidosauria; order Squamata; family Lacertidae; genus Zootoca; species Zootoca vivipara. The sequence goes on from NC_142589.1 coordinate 25,363,117, forward strand.
ATCACAACTTTTAAAAAGTTAATCTCATGTTCTATTGCTTGCAGCTAGCTTTGGATGAGCTGAGCCCATTCAAACATCTACTGCTCAGGGTCTCTAGATAGAACTATCTAGGCAGGCAACTGGTTAGCTTAGACATTCATATCAGAGGCTACAGCATTCCCACCTTCCCTATATTTCCTGCATTTCTAAGCGGCTCCTTAAGACATGGTTACAATGGACTTAACTATTTGGTTGGAAACTGAGATGTCTGTTGCCTCACATAGTCCCATTCAGAAGTGATGCACATTCAAATGCAGAGCCCACATCCAAAAAGCAACCACAGAAAGCACCACACATTCTGACTGCTTAATCCAAGCCTACACTGTTCCAAGACTTGGTTTCAACAAAGAAGGCATTTGGGCATAAACGGAATATCCTACTTACACCACTCCGAGCTGGCAGTGATACATAGCAACTTCTTGACTGCAAAAACGTAATAATTGGCAGAAGATATAGCAGTGGATCGTTTTCAGGAGAGATAATAACTGAATCACATCCGCGAGCTATTGGTGGCCACGAATAAGACTGTACATGATTAGGTCCTGGGAACTGATTCCTTAGAAGTTCCTACCAAGGGGGGAAATGCATCAACTGTATTTATGTATTTGCTTAAAATAGAAGAGTCGGTCTTAGGGAGATGATCAAATGCAGGTACATTATATACAGAGTCACAGCTTTCCTGTTAACAAGGGATCAATGTGAGTTGCTTCCTGCAGAATCTCCGTGGAGATCACCACCTGTGTATGGGCACAGGTGACCCATTACAGATGTATACTGATTCACTGGATGACAGCCTACATATTTCTGTACAGCATGTGGTTCAAACAGTCTGGGTTATTGAATATTCTGTATATGAGAAATCAATACAGCATTAAGGGGTGGCAGGGGTTGGAGCAGCACCAGCTATGGTCAGGACCAAGTTTTAAGCAGATACAGTTGTAACTATTTATAGTCTTGGAAAACAATTCCCTGCCAAGCTAACAAACAAATTCCACTGAAACAAGCGGCACCTGAGTGCAAATGAGCACACAGTTGTAGCCTTAATTACCAATTAAACCTTTTTGAGTTGCTCATCAGATCTACTGCTAACAAATGGGTAAAAATCAATAAGCAATGCAATTTCTGGGTATGGGCTGCATCGTATTTAAAATGCATTACTTCCACCAGCATAAAATGTATTAAGGCGGGGTGGGCAGAGTATCAACAGCTAGCTTGCTCTGCTGTGCAAAGCTTCATGTTGGTTGTTCAGAGATAGTAAATTGCCATATCTAAGGGATTAGGACACATTACAATGTGTCACTTTGAACCATTTCATCCTCTTGGTCATCCTGTGAGGCTGCTTAGTGCAAGGTGCTTGCCCATAGCTATCTAGTGGGCTTCATGGTAAAGCAGCAATTTGAAACTCCCAGGGCAATCCTACAGGACAATCCCTACTCAAAAGCAAGCCCCATCATGTTCAATGGGACTTTCTTCCAGTTAAGTGTGTAGGATTGCTGCCTCGGTCTTCCATATCCTCTTCCAAAATTGATAATCAGCCTTGTGGTGACCTCAATGAATTACTGGGATTCTATTATGCTGAAGATGGCAATAGAAACAAGTGCTATTTTTAGAGCATGCTCAATTTCAAAAAATAATTTAGAGCTTTCAGTATTAAATAAAATACACAATCCATGCTTTTCTATATCGTATAGTGAATATTACCTTTTTCAGAGTTGGAAATAGTGGTGCTGTTTCAAGAGATGAACATGGTTCCATTTTTTTATTAAGGACAGCAGGACGAAATGCACCGGTATTCACTTGTAACTTCTAAAATTAAAGGTAACAATCACAAGTCTTGCAACAGACAGGATACATGATGATTTGCATTAAAATGTTCTCCCTCACTGCAAATGGTTTCATATTTTTTTTTGTTTAGGAAAAAGCACAAAACAATTTATGCCTTTTATGGGATCACTAAGATTTCATGAATACCAGTGCTATAATTAGGACTCTAAAAGATATTCAATCTTCAGCTATCAAATTCTAAGATAACCCCAAATTGCTTCCTATTTTCAAATAGTCCTCCTGTTCCAATCTGGAAAGCACATTATTAGTTGACAGTTTTGAGATCATCCAGAACTTTGTGAAATAGGTGACTGTGTAGCAATTTCTGAAGTGGTGGGTACACCATGTATCAATTCAAAAAACTAGATAAACAAACCAAAATTATAAAAGCTCATTTATATATTCAAATGGCACTAACAGTCCAAAAGTGTTTATGATCTGCCAAAAGCAACAGTTAATTGAAATACCTTTGTCTCATCTTGTCCATCAACAGCTTTCAAAGGATTTAAAAATTGTAGAAGCCTGAAAATATACGTTTGCTTTTTTAAAAAGTTTGTCACCACATGCCAACTTAACAGCTTTTATTTATTACACTTTTATTCAGCCCTTCTCCCAAAGAAATCAGGATGGCATTTAACATAGTTTGCTGGATCAGGACAATGGCCCGTTTAGTCCAGCATCCTGTTCCCACAGTCGCCAACCAAATGCCTGTGTGAAATCAAGGAACCAAACTTGAGCATAAGAGCACTCTCCTCTCCTGTTATTTCCAGCAACTGGTCACAGCTGCCAAGTATCCCGTTTTCGCTGGGAAACCCCCTTTTTCCCTACCGTTTCCCGGCGGTCTCCCGTATTTGTTATTCTCCCGTTATTCTCCCTTAAATTCGCTCCTGCCGGCGGCCATTTTTCTGCTACCGCTTTGCCCTTCTATGGGCACCAGAAAATGGCGGGGCCGGCGGCAGAAGTCACTTCTCCGCATGTCTGGAAATGCGTAGACGCAACTTCCGGTGGCGCTTTGCCCTTCTATGGGCACCAGAAAATAGTGGCGCTGGTGCCGGAAGTCGCTTTTACGTGTTTCCGGTCATGCGTAGAAGCAACCTCCGGCGCTGGCGCCATTTTCTGGTGCCCATAGAAGGGCAAAACGCCACCGGAAGTTGTGTCTACGCAACTTCCGGTGTCGTGCAGCTGCCGATCCCGGATTTTTTCGTCCAGGACTTGGCAGGTATGCAACTGGTATTCGGAAGCATTACTGCCTCCAACTGAGGACATAGAGCAAAGGCATCATGGCTGGCTGAGAGGTGATGACCTTGGCCAATCAGTCAGGGAGCTTCATTGCTGAGCAAGGATTTGCATCTGGGCTGCTCCAATCTATATTTAGCATAAGGAATAGACCGCTAGGCTAGTATCAAATAATAATGCTTGTTTTGATTTGATAAACTAAGTATCTTGAATATCTTTTTAGCAATTAAAAACATCCATCAGATACCAAGTCAATTTCACCCAAAACATTTACTGCATTCCCCATAGCAGACACTCTATCTGTTGATTGCCTCAGTGCTTAGTTACATCAGCTCTATGGGAGGGTCAGGGCTGCTAGTAAGCACAAATTTTGACTGATGTCTACCACCAGCAAAAATATGAGGAATTGTATTCAACCAAGTTGTACTCAGATCAGACTCACTGAAATTAATTAGCACTGTACAACAAACCTCAGTCCCTGACTTTCAGTGATAGAATTTAGTTAGAGACAACTCAGTTAAATCTGGCTCTAAGTAATGAGCCATATACAAGAGTGAAAGTTATAAACATTGCAGACATTGGAGATCTGCTTTGCTTCTTCTTGCCTGACCTATTAATATAACAAAATGTTCATGTTTCAACTCAGCATCTGATGAAGGAGGTTTCTGCCTATGGCAGCTTATGCCATTTTATAATAAAAACACTTTTAAAAACTCAGGCTCAAGGTAGCATTTCCATTTATGTAGTATTTGTATAAGTTCAAAAGGAAGATAAAAGAAAACTTACTTCACACCAATATTTTTCTCATAAAGATCTTTCTCCAGTTCTTGTGTTTTAGTAGTTTCCTTACATAAGGTGCTAAAATGAAATACACAATCATTTGATAAAACTTTACTTATGACTATAAAAATACTGGCTGCATGTGGAATATATGTGAACTGGGGATTTTTTTTGGGGGGGGGGTCCTTACATGACAGCCTTTGTGCCAACTGACAATGTCCCTACCCCACTGGAAATACCTCCTGCTCACACATAGGACTGCGTGGATCCCAGCCACAGTGGGAATGATGAAAAGCACAAAAAAGCAAGATATATTGGAAGTGAACTAATTATCAACCAGGAATACATTACTTATAACAACTGAATAAAGAACTTAATAATGACCTTATTATACAAAAACATGATAAACTTGAATAAGATAATTATCTTATCTTCACAAATATGCCAGTAGAAGACATGCCTTATTCCCGTGCAGGAAAGTGAACAAATGAGTCAAACTACTTACAGTGGTACCTCGGTTTACAAACACAATTGGTTCCGGAAGTCTGTTCTTAACCTGAAGCGTACTTAACCTGAAGCGAACTTTCCCATTGAAAGTAATGGAAAGTGGATTAATCCATTCCACATGGTCCGTGGAGTACTTAAACTGAAGCGTACTTAACCTGAAGTGAAATTTCCCATTGAAAATAATGGAAAGTGGATTAATCTGTTCCAGACGGGTCCGCGGGGTACTCAACCTGAAGTGTACTTAACCTGAGGTATGAGTGTAATTGGTTCTGGAAGTCCGTACTTAACCTGAAGCGTACTTAACCTGAAGCGAACTTTCCCACTGAAAGTAATGGAAAGTGGATTTATCCGTTCCAGACAGGTCCGCGGAGTACTTAAACTGAAAGTACTCAAACCGAGGCGTACTTAAACTGAGGTATGACTGTACATTTAAACAGATTAATTGTGCTCTAAAATTGTCAATCAGCAAGTTTATTTTTATTTTACATATAGGTTCAGCCCCTTGCTAAGGGAATAAGAATAGAAGATTTAGAGGTGAAAACAAACCTGTCTGCTTGTATATCCGCCTGCAAGGAAACAGTTATGCCTTGTTTTAAAGGAGGAACCGGCACCATTACAGCCTAAGTAAGCAGACAAAAACATCCCAGGGTTATGTTAGTTATGACCTAGGAAACAGGGCACCTCCGTGTTTCTGGCTGGAGCTACTTCACTACAGGACTAGAATGGAGAGTAAGGCACATTGCACTGCTTTGGAACACAGTAAAACACAGCCTTTCTCACCCACAACACAAAATACATCTACAAGCGATTCTAGCAAGCTACTCTTCTGTCCCTCTATTGCAGCATCAGTAGCAATATCTCAAAGCCATGCGGCTCAGTTGTGAAGTTGATTTGCAACTAACCTTCACCATCCTATCTACACACACACAATTTGTCAAAGAAGAAAGCACTGAATACTTGGTGTGACTGCTCCTTCTTGGATTAGTGTTTGGAGGACTCCAAGGCAACCATGGGATAAGCCCCCCCCCCCACCGAGATAGACAGGTCATATGACCAAGAATACTTTAAAAGGTATTCCTCCAGCTCCACCTGCTTTTCTGAGCTTCTGATTTGTTGGTCACCAGTTATGAATGAAGTGACTAAGAACAGAGTAGCAAAACTAGGACTGGGATCACACAAAACACTAAGCTGTGATTAATGTAAAGCCAAGGTTTATAAATCAACAACAAACCATGGCTTGTAAGTATGGTTTGTCCACAGTTCAGGACAATGGCATGAGAAGAATGAGGGCCTTAACTCTTTGCCCCGACTGCCCCCAGCCTAATTACAATCAGACACCTCCCCAAGAGCGAAAACAAATCTGGAAGCATTTGGGAAGTGGTGGGGCACGTTGAAAGGCGAACCACTTACCAACAGTCATGTCACAAGCACTGTGTAAGAGCAGTAACATATACAGGTGAATCTGTACCCACATACCTCAAGCAATGCTCAAAGCACTGCAGTGAGCCAGTTCCAACTTTTCCCAAGTATTACTTGAATAGTAAATAACATATTTAATTTTAATTAAATAATATATAACTCGTGTTTGCTGCCCTTTTCAGGCAAGCCACTTTTCTCTTAAGGATTTTACAAATCTTCAATTTCAATCCCTTGTGAAAAATGCTACAATCACTCACAGACTCTGTTTCTTCACTGGCTAAATCAGTTTCCTGCAAATTATTGCAAGTTGTTTTTTTAACATCATCAGAAGCAGAAGCACCTAAAAGAAATAAAATGTAGTATGTTCCATTATTCGCTTAAAGTGTAATAATGCCAATTTGAGACATGAGCATATCAAGCTTGAGTTTTCTTCGCTATGTAAGTTTCTTTTACTTTGTATTTTATTGGTTTTGTTAAAAAGTGCAAACATAATAAAAAATAAAAAAATTCCTTCAGTAGCACCTTAAAGACCAACTACTGAAGGAATTTTTTTATTTTGCTTCGACTCAGACCAACACGGCTACCTACCTGTAAATAATAAAAAATATAAACCATAAAGTGTCACAGCCTGGAAGGACAAAAGTACAAATATACAGTGTAGCTCCAAAGGGATAATAATGTATTGACTTATACAAAATTCCTTTTACAAATAAAAGTATTTTCCACCTGTAACATTCCATCATTATTGAGGAAAACGGTTCTCTGAAGTCTTAGTTGTGCCAGACATTTCCATATACTGGTGACACATATAAGAAATAAAACTATGACATACAGATAACAATAAAAATAAATCATTTGAGCAGTTCCTTTAGCTATTTTTGTTTATGACATATTTTTTCAAGAAGGGCAGTATGCCAAACCCTGGAGTACCAGCAATCCAAATTATTAAGACGGAAGATCTTCCAGATTTGGGAATTTATGTAAGTTCTTCACTTTTCAAATCTCATTTGTTTCCATACACAGTTTCAAAAGGTAGAAGGATGGAGTAACTGTTTGTGTGGTTATCAAAGAGATCTCAACAAACACTTTATCAAAAATTCAGCCACCTTTGAGCAGTCACATTAATCACATCGAAGCTTTCATTGGTTGAGAAGTATTGGTTGAGGTTTCCTCTTTTTTAGGTTCTTTTATCAGTCTGTGGAGCACAACAAGATGGTGCTGCTTACTAACTTCAGGGTCCATTGCCAGTTACTGAGGGACAGGGGCAAGCTGAGGTTGGTGGCACATAGGAGCATCTGACTGGCTCTGCTGCTATACCTGCACTGACTGCCATGCCCCTCCTCTGGTGAAAGACAGCCGTTCCAGTACTGAGAAGCCAGGTGAACAGCAAAGCCCCACCCCATGGATCTGTACTATGCCAATATGTGTGCAGACTGGATGGAGGGAACAAGTGGGATAGGAGCTGTAGAGGAAAAGCAGCAAGGAGAGGAAGAGCTGAGCACCCTCACCACTATTCTCCATCCCGTCTATTCATTTGGGAAGCAGATCTGTCATACTCACATGTTTCAAAAGCCTTTGTTTCCTTGGCTTGCAACAACATTGGCCACAGAACAAGTGCAGGATTGATCTCCTCTGAAAGAGGCTCAAGGCTTAATGGCGTTTCTCTTTTCTGGTCTTCCACAGCACTAATTGTTGTACTGTTCAGTGCCTCATAGAAAGCAAACTTTTTGGCAACAAGATCATCATTCACGCATATCTAGGAAGAAAACAGGTTTCATGCATGTGAAGATTTAGCACAAAGGGGACACATTTTTACTAATGGCAGAGATAAACATTACTAACATAATTTGGGAAATACCTGAAATAGTTTTATAAGGCAGCTACTATCACCTAAAGTAGCCTGCCAAGTGCACGAAGAATCTCCCCATAAGCTGCGGCATAAGGGCAAACCATGCAATTCTATTAAGCCACAGGGGCGCAGCTTTTTCACCCAAAAAACTGAATCCAGAACTGACCCACCTACTGCGGGTCTGGTTCTAGTCTACCTGCCAATGCTTGTGATTTTTTTGCCTGTGTCCTAGCATCCTTGCTCCCATGAACTTTGGACCCTCGGAGGCTTCGGGCAGGAACCCCTTCTATCAAAAAAGCAAGTCATCACCCTATACAACCCCATCTATCATTTTAAAGGATCTACTTTTTAAAACATATACAAAAGAGGTGCATATAAGAAGGGAAGCTGAGTGGCAGAATGCTATTCCCCATTAGTAGAGAGGGACAGATGCAGCCACTCACCCTGGCAAACTGGGTTTATGTTTTAAAATGCGGTACTATACACAAACAGAATTGTAAAGATGACTGGCTTACCTTTTCTTCCTTTATTGTGACATAGAGATCAACATCAAAACTGTCTTCTTCAACAGCACATAACTTGGCCTCCACCTTGGTGGTTGCTAGAAACAGAAACAAATGGAGCATTAATTAGGTCTTCTAACTTCTACATTTCCCCACAGTAGGTCTTTCTTGATTAAGCCAAATGGATGAAATATCAGAAGGGAGGCTACAACAACTGATTTTCTACACTCTTGCCAAAGAATCAAAAGGTATAAGCAGCCCCTTGACTGAAGTAAGGTAATGCAATAAGCAAACGTTTTGGGAAGCCATTAATGAATAGTTAACCCGTTAGAAATGAATCTCAAAATATTTCATCAGTTTTACTCCAGTGAAGCTAGAAATAGATACATTTTATTTCTGTACATATGTAAGTCAAGTTGCTAGACATTTGCAGGCAAGATAACACTTTAAAATCCTATGATGTGTGTGTAATTACAACGTGGTTGAATTCCAAAAAGTTTATTACCATTCAGCATTAAAGGATCTCCCTGTTGTGACATCAGAATAATGACACTGGGGTTATGACAATTCTGCCTGGCCAGTGGGCTTTGAACCTGTTAAACAATTAATTTGTGAACTGCTAAGTTTCAGCAAGTAGGTATCATTTTTAATACGTTTTTTTACACAGGTTGGATGGCCATCTGTCCTGGATACTTTAGCTGTGATTCCTGCATTGCAGGGGGTTGAACGAGATGACCCTTGGGTCCCTTCCAACTCTACAATTCTATGAATTACCAATAATGCTGCTTTCCTGTTATTCTGATTTGTACCAAACATTAAGTACACTAATAGTCTTTACTTCAGACACAGTTATCTAAAGAAGACATTGAAAGCTGCCTTATACTGTACTGAGTCAACCTGTTGGCTCATCCAACTCCTTCTCCAGTGACTGGTTCACTGGTGGCTCTCCAGGGTTTCAGACAGGGATTTCCCTTAGCCTTGCCTGGAGATATTAGAACCTGGACATGGAACCATCTGCAGATAGTCAGCTGTTCTGCAACTCAGCTACAGTCTCCAAACCCAGCCTCTCGGTGGAATTTTTAAAAAACCTAAGCATTTTAACAGATTAGCCTATACATTTGGAATTATATAATATGCTATTCCTTATGTTTTCTTACCATTCAGGAGATTTTGGAAGTAGTGGATAGCTGCTATATCCCAGCGGTTGGCAGGGCTACAAAAAAGCACACATGACTTACTTTACTGTGGCACTGTTATAAGCATATAAATACATATTATACATTTGTGAAGTACTCTTTCACTTCAAAATGTTTCTCAGAGAATGAAAGAAACTGGAAAGATATGAAGTCTGCTTCAGTGACATTTATACCAAGAAATATGGGGCCCTAGAATTATAAAATGGGAAATTTTCACAGGCTCTCCTTGTAGCTACATTGAAGGTCACCCAAATTACAAGTCCTAATACTTGTCCTACAGAAACCCAAAATAATATAGAATGCTTTTACATAATACCTTGCAAAATGTACTTACACTGTCTTAGCAATGTCATTATAGTAGTCGACACGCAGTGTGACCGGTTTTGTACCATACAGTCTAAATTTTATTGCTCTGTAGGGTAATCTCATAAATGATTCCAAGGCAACACAAATCCTGAAAACATAATTTCAGAAAAACAAGCCCTTTAACATAAATTAATACTTTATAAGCTAGGGGTAGCTAATGTGGTGCCGTCTGGATGTTCAGAACTACAATTTCTACCAGCCAGAGCCAGCATGGCCAATGGTCAGGAATAATGCAACTTGTATTCCAAAACGTTACAAGGGTACCACAATGGCCACTCCTATTATAAACAAAGCACAAATTGTAAATAACACAGTATTGCTTGTCGTCCTTGATAGGCTGACAACGTAGTCTGTCTGTTGTTACAGTAAGCCCGGAACTTACTTGGGGCTACCTTCCAGGGATTGCACCTAAAGCCAAAATCGCATATAGTAAAAACCAATTGGGTTCAATGGCAAGTAGGATTGCCAAAGTCATTTTTCCTGGAACTCCTCCCCTTTTATTTTTATTTTGTGATGTGCTTAAAGCTGAATGCACACAAGTTAAATGTGCGTAAGTTGTGGGCTTACTGAGTGAAGTGAATGTGAAGAAAGATTAAGACAAACTTGCCCCGGACCAGCCTGCAAGTTATAGGTTCAGATTAAATTTGAATGTAGGATTTTCAACTCCATACACTTTGGTCTATCAGAAGGATCACACAAACTCAGTGGGCATGTGTGATAGAACATGACGTTAACCTTCTGATCATACCTTCCAGGTTCTAGAGGGCTTGCTAGTCCCAGGTTGCAGTACTCTCATTGTGTATAACCTTTGCCCTTAGTATAATTAGAACATACCGGTCTGTTTTCACAGGGACACTCTTGGCATAATCCACAAGGAAACACTCAGCAATGTAATAATCTGTACATGATATGATTGATTTAACAACAGCTCTGCACCAGGATTTCATTTCCTGACAATAAACAACACAAACCTGAAAAAGAAACATCCATTCTCATTTGACACAAAATCTACATGAGATTAGCAGACAATTGATAGAATCAAACCAATAGGGAAAAACTACATGTAATGTGCTATATATTTCATGCTTTATATTTCATGCAGTGCCCCAAAGGTGGCAGAAATATGACAATTTATCTAGAAAAACTTCCAAAAGTAGCTAAACCCAAATATAATAAAATGTACTATATAATATTATAAGCAGAGGCTGGATGATCATTTTAGCCGAGTCCTGCATTGCTGTTAAAGTCATCCAGTCCTTTCACAAAAGGTTGCCAACGAGGTTCACTCATAATAGAACTACTGAAATTAATGAACCAAAGGAAGTCATGTTCATGACCTTCAATGGGTCTCCTCTGAGTAGGACTAGCACTGACCTAATATCCCAACACTAACCCCCCTTTCCCCCTCTTCAAATTCATATCCAGTAAAGCAAATAAAGTACATAAAATTACCTGGCCCTCTTCCAATACCGATGGCTTGATATCATCCACATATCTGTGGAATTTATTATAGAACAGATTCATTTCAGATTGAAGTTCTTTATATTCCATTTCGTTTTCTACAATACTTCCACCTCCTTTTATGTAGCCCCAAAAGCACCATGGATTTTCAATCTAATGAATAAGTAAGCCACAGTTAGAGTCCTATGAAAACACTGCAAGGTTTATGCTCAGAAATATAATAATAATAATAATAATAATTTATTATTTATACCCCGCCCATCTGGCTGGGTTTCCCCAGCCACTCTGGGCGGCTTCCAACCAAATATTAAAAACAGTACAGCATCAAAATGAACATTCATATGCTAAAACTTGTCAAAAAGCCACAATACCTTCAATATAAACACTTCAAACATTTTCTTTCTTCAATTACTTTTTCAATTACTGTACATCAAAGAGATTCACACGCTTTATCTATACCTCTGAAAAATACAACAAAGGAAGAAGCATTTAAACTGCTTTTACATAATGACATTCTTTTAAAAGTAACTTTCAACCTGAGAAAAACCAGGCCACAGTCCAGGTGCTTTTCTTCCTTTTAGAAATGCAGTGGCCCAATAACTAATATAGCTCCAACTCCCCTAGAAGTTGAACCTAGGTGTGCAATCAATTGAACAAACAAACAAACAGGCCAACCAACCAACCAACCGGGCAGTAAAGGCTTCTCTTTGCCAGCTTTCTCTGGAGCAAGGAATACAGACAGCTTAATCTACTTTATACAGTTATTATAAGCATAAAACATGTTGAGGATCACCCCGGTCCACTGCCCTGCTTTCCCTGAAGAAAGGGAAAGGTAGCAAGAATATATACAGTGGAACCTCGGTTTATGAACACCTCGGTTTACGAATTTTCGGTTTATGAACGCCGCGGACCCATCTGGAACGGATTAATTTACTTTCCATTACTTTCAATGGGAAAGTTCGCTTCAGTTTATGAACGCTTCAGTTTATGAACAGACTTCCGGAACCAATTACACCTATGCTTCGGGTTAAGTACGCTTCAGGTTGAGTACTCCGCGGACCCGTCTGGAATGGATTAATCCACTTTCCATTACTTTCAATGGGAAAGTTTGCTTCAGTTTATGAATGCTTCAGTTTATGAACAGACTTCCAGAACCAATTGTGTTCATAAACCGAGGTACCACTGTACTACTGCTTTAATGATACTGTATTGATGGCTTGCCTACTTACTAAGCAAAGTTCTCAAGGTGGCCAATGTTTAAAATAAAATTAGACAATAGTAAAGTAGTTACTAGGATGGGGTAAAGGTGTATTTGAGATTTCCTGCAGTCCTTAGATGTTCTGAATGCAACAAGGAAATGTAATGAACAGGTACTGAAGATTGTGTTTGATGGACAAACAGTCTGAGCTGGTAGAAGTCAGCTTCTTTACGACTTAAGACAGTATTCTTCAACTGTGTCTGATTTGGGACCTGCCTTCAGCCCAAACATGCATCTGGGGCCCCCACTCTATAGAGGAAACCCCCCTTTTACACGGGGTTATGTAACATTACAAATCACTGCGCGCATCTGTAAAATTGCATAATTTGAAAAACTATCGAAAAAGCCTGCTAAAACCCCAATGAGCACTTCCTAATATTGCTTATTATAGAGGGATAACATGAAGCAGACCAGTTGATAAATTAAACCTCCCCTCCACCAGCAAACCATCCTAAACAATAAAAAGGGCAGTAGGACTGGAAACTGCCCGAAGAACATATGGCTGTTTAAGGTCACAGTCTCCAAAATAAATCACTGAATATAAGTTTCACTGAGATTAGAACAGCCTTGCTCATATAATGGCTCTGGGTATAGGCTGCCCATTCAGACCACCACAGTGCTTTTGGGGCAGGGTACAGTATAAATAATGACATTTTTGTTTGTTGTTGCAAGTTGCTTTCAGGCACATTTGTGAAGGAAGCAACTAGTAACAATTTGCAATCACAGGAATAAGGCAGGACCCCCCCCCCAAAAAACCCCCGCCCCTCGGGTGTAAAAAGCCAGGCAAAATAATAAAGCGCGATGGCGGTAAGCAGTTAGGCTATCAATGATGGCCAAACTTAGCCCGCCAGCTGTTTTGGGACTACAATTCCATTCATCCCTGACCACTGGTTCTGTTAGCTAGGGATGATGGGAGTTGTAGTCCCAAAACAGCTGGAAGGCCAGCTCTGGCCATCACTGGGCTAAATAATAATAAAGGCGGGGAAGTCAGTCAGGCTAAATTAGGGTGTCAAGGAAGGGAAGGAGGAGGAAGGTGGCCACCTGCGATGCTTATAAACTGAGCACGTGGCCTAGCTACCTGTATCCGTATATTAAAATATACGTAACCGCCACCAGACGCGGTGGGGTGGGGTGGGGTGAAAGCTGCCCCCACCTCTGAGGAAGAGGAGTCCGCTCAACTGGGCCGGCCAATAGCTCGTCTCCGCGGCTGCTTTATCACAGCTCGCACCTCCCCGCGCCCTCAAATGCAAACCTCGGGCCCCGCTCCGCAACTCACCTCGTCTCGTCCCGCCCTTTCCCCGTCTTATTCTAACGGCGGTTAGCTTTCCTTTTCCTTTCCGCGTGCTCCAGAACCAAAGTGACCGTTTAACCGTTGGCGCCGGCGCCGCGCGCATGCTCAATACCGCTCCCAGCTTCTCAGCAGTGGCGCACTTGTCAGCTACGGTCGGCCGATTTTGTTTTTGTCGCGGTTTTAAAAAAACAAAAACCCTTAATTTTTAGTGTGAACAATTAACATTAAAAAAGTTTGTTTATTTGGTTTTCAGGTCAAAGTTTTACAATCGCATATCCAAACAAGATTCCAAAGAATTTCCTGGACTTCCCTCCTCCCCTTTGTGGATCCTATTGTTGATCATTTCCTCCTACATCTTTTATGATAATCATTATTGTTGATCATTTCCTCCTACATCTTTTGTGATAATCCACATCTCCATTGTGTCCAAGATTCACCACATCTCCATTGTGTCCAAGATTCACCATTGAACTACAAGTGTTATTCCAGTCCTGCTAACAGTTTTAACTGTTTACAATGATTTTTAAGATAAATTAGAAATTTTCCTCATTCCTTATGAAAATTTTTGGTCTTCCTGATTTCTGATTCTTCCCGTCATTTTTGCCAATTCGGCATAATCCATCAAGCTAATCTGCCATTCTTCTCTGGTCTTTATCTTCTTCCATCTCAACAATTAACATTTTTAAAGCAAACTGATCTGGCGGAGAAATTGTGCGTGTGTATGTCTGTGTGTACACGAACACCAAATTTTTGTCCAATTGGTGCTTTTTTAATTAAAAAACCCTGTTAATACTGTAATCAAGGGAAAAATGAATGTGTATGTCTATTTATATACAGACATCCACATGCACACACTATCCACTCACAATAATAGTACTGTATTTAAAAGGGATTCCATCCCTCTTATAATGAAGAAGTTGTTTGGTAACAAACAACTCCATTATAAGAGGGATGGAATCGACCGTCCCTGCTAACAATACTCTGCATCCTTATCAAGTACACCTCCCACAATTCTTTGCAGGAAATCATGGCTGGTCAAAGAACAGTACAGTACTTTAAATGTATGGTGCTGTGCTGTACTAATGTGTCCATGTGTAAAACATCTTAAATTATTCTCCATCATCAGGCATGTCCGCTTTTGCTCAGCCTCCAGGGTGCATGGTGGAGAAACAAAATATATACTTTTAGGTTTTGCCTCCCTCCTGCCTCCCCACTTGGAGCCTGTTAAGAGAGGTATAAGTGAGGGAACAAACTGTATTGACACCAAATAAACTTAATGCAGATCTTCATCATACATTTAAGGCGCACTTAGTGCACATCTAAAGCACGTGACTCCCCACAATTTCTTTTTTTTGGGGGGGGAGTAGTTTGCTAGTGTCGAGCTGTTTGGAGACCCCTGTCTCAACACAGAGCAGCTAGCTCTCTGCCTTTCTTGGGGGGCAAGTCCTAAGTTCCAAGCAGTTGATCTTGCCATGGGTGTAACCAAGGGAAGCAGGGGGGTTGCCCCCCTAAATCAATACAAACCAATACAAATCTGAAGTTCTGCCCCCCCCCCAACAAAATTCCTGGTTATGCCCATGGATCCGACTATACAAATATGACTTTATATACTGTACTATTTCTGTAATGTAACTCCCATGGTCATGCGTCAGCTGCAAAGAGATCTGAGAGCTTGGTTTTTTTTTTAAGAAGACATTCTGAGAGCAAGAGCTGGCTGGACACTGACTGATATTATTTGTGATATCTGGTATTGACAACAGATGTGAAATATTTAAACCAAACCTGAAATACGGCTAATATAATAGCATTCTAAGAGATACTGCATAGTCAGAGGGTTCAGTTAAGCCTAATGAATATTTCTGTGTGATTGGCAAATAGTTTCTCTTTAAAAAACACAAACCTATATACACAGTGATGTCTTGGAACATTAAATATAGATGGTTCAATAAATCTTCTGTGTAATACCTCTTGTACAACAGAGACAAAGCAAGACAATTTGTGCAAAACTGCTTTGGATGCAGTTTGTTATCTTTTGCTTAGCTATTCCAACACCCAAAACATAAAACTAAAGAGACAGACATTTCTCTTGGTCTGTGTTACTTCCTCCCCTTACGCTGCATCAAATCTCAAGTTTCTTAATTCCAGCTGGAAGATGGGATGGAGGAAACCCAAGGTCCCCTTGTAACCGGCACACATGGAGGACACTTTTTCAGTAGTTTTCTATTCATTCCTCAAACTAGTTAGGAGCCAGACACAGCTCAAAAGCTCCAGTTTGGACACATGTGAAATGTAACAGGAGGGCTTTAATTTCAACTTTTAACTTTATGTTTTTTTAAAAAATAAGAAAGCTCCTGACACAAACTATTAATAGGGCATCTTCTTAATTTTAAAGAAAACAAGATGTGTAACGGCTCAGTATATCTTAGCAACGATGAAAACAGCCAAAGCAATGTTGCTAAAAATAAATATTTATTTTTAAAACAAATTCTAAGAATAAATTACAATTTGACATTTTAATGCTAATTTAAATGCACATCAGTTGACATTCTGAAATATAAGAACTGAAAACCCAACCATACAATGGAATTAATTCTACTGCTGTTAGACAGCACTAGCAAATTAGTGTGTCTAGAAAAGTGCCTTCCAAAAGCAGAGCTTCTGAATGTTTTAAAAATAATCATTATTGATTGAATTTACAGAACCTATGCTCATGTAAGGCTGCAATCCTAAACTGTCATTTTGAATCCCAGCTAAATAGGGAGCTTCACTTCTGAGTAAACTTCCATAGCGTCTCCACATTTTAATGAGAAAAGCAGAATAGTTCAAGATACTGAATTATATTGAAAAAGGAACAGTTTATCCCAATACTGACAAATGGCCTATGGTAGCCATGGGTAACTATTGCTCCACTGCCTCTTCAGGGCCTTAAATCCATAAATGTGTAGATTAAGGTCAAGTTCTTAGCGGACAGATGTCCACCCCAGAATTGGCACATTTGCACAAAATTTTAGCCAAGGAAATAATTACTGTGGTACACAAATGAAAGCCTAAATCATTCATATAAGGCTTGTGGCATGTAGATAAAGTGGCACAAGAATGTATTAATTCCAGCTATGTTTGAAATACATGTTGCTTATCAAGATGTGAAGCTCCCAGGACAGCTTATTCAGGAACTGCCATTGCGTTGGTAGATATAAAAATATGTAAACTATTTTAAAAATACTATAATTTACTATTGCAATCTGCATTGTTTCCCCTTTTAAAGTCCATTGTTATTGGATTGATGTGTTTATATTTGGGCTGGATATTCACATAGATATTTACATTATTATGGTCTTGTGTCACTATTCGGTGAAGTCTACTGGCGCCTTTCATTATATCTTCAATCTTTTTATCTGTCATCAACACTGGTTTTCTTTCTCCTGTAAAATCGGGATCTTCTGGATATAGCTCATCACCTAAAAAACATTATGTATAACTTAAATTTTTATGTAATATTCAGTATTTCAGTGAACTTCATTTTAGGTACTTCTAGAGATTTTTTAGCTATTTTGCTGTTGAATGGATTGGTAAGATTCAAAACTGGTTTTGTGACAGTATTTTTCATAAAGGTTCTCTTGACATACAAGAATGCAAGTAATCAAGTATTCCAATGAACTAATAAAGTGGTTCTTGTTCTATCTGTGCCAAGGAATATATCATGAACAATGAATTTATAGGGAAAGAAGAGCTTTAAGGCCCAGCCTGCACATACAAATATGCTCAGTTCAGACATAATGCTATACTGAGAGTTACAATTACAGTGGAACCTCGGTTTACGAACACCTCGGTTTACGAATTTTCGGTTTACGAATGCCACGGACCCATCTGGAACGGATTAATTCACTTTCCATTACTTTCAATGGGAAAGTTCGCTTCAGTTTATGAACGCTTCAGTTTATGAACGCTTCAGTTTATGAACAGACTTCCGGAACCAATTACACCCATGCTTCGGGTTAAGTACGCTTCAGGTTGAGTGCTCCACAGACCCGCCTGGAACGGATTAATCCACTTTCCATTACTTTCAATGGGAAAGTTCACTTCAGTTTATGAACGCTTCAGTTTATGAACAGACTTCCGGAACCAATTGTGTTCATAAACCGAGGTACCACTGTACTAGGATAGGTAGCCTTAGGCTATTCTATCCTCTCTATTGATGAAGAAAAGAAATTTGGTGCTTCTGGCCATGGTTTTGAAGAAAACACTTTCCTATAAAATGGGAAATCATGTTTATTCTAAGTACAGTTAATTCAAAGAAACCAAAATCCTGGTTTGCCTGAATTGCAGTTAGAATAGAGCCGTTGCACAGTTCTGCATGACTAAGAAGTATATGCAAAAAGGAACCTTGATAGAGTATCTGCAGGGTTACAGAGATGCTTAGCTTCAGTAAAGTGGATGCCTTGTGTGTATTTAGATCATGCCTACAAGATAAGCAGGTAAACAAAAAGACTGGATGAGGGGAGTATCAGGAGAAACCAGAACTGCCTCTTTGCTTTACTGGGGAATATAAATGTATATTATTCATCTCCAGTTTATAGCTGGCAAACCCTAAGACAAGTAATATTGTCAATTTTCTGTTTTTGGTTCAGCAGTGTTGTGACCATGCATGTAACCCTGTCTATCTCTATCAAGGTTCCTTTTTGCTTATACTTCTTAGTCGTGCAGAAGTGTGCAACAGCTCTATTCTAACTGCAATTAACTGACATGCAAAGGATTGCACAGTAAGGCTGCAACCCTATGCACACTTATTTGGAAGTACTGTTAACCCTACTGAACAAAGTAGCACACACTAATGAGAAAAGATGCACAGAATTACATAGAAATATTTATAACATCATTCAAGAAGCAAACATTAAGCCTAATAATAGACAAGACCCACAGATTACACTAGTGGATAATACCAGACAATTCAGAATAGACATCCCTTATTGGGAAATTGTAAATAAATCAATTCTTCTTCAAAACACCATCCTAATAAGATGCACTGGAATTTGAAAGTACTTGTTCTTCCCAAAGAATGAAAATAAACTTTTCATTGTTAAAATAACTACCAGTAATCCAAATGCCATTTTCATCTACCTGGTAAAATCTGCATATGGCCATCTGAAGCAATCATCAGAACAGGCATCCAACGCGCACATCCTTCTAAGGCTCGTTCAGAGGCAAACCTATGCAGATCATGAAGTGATGTGAAATTGCAGAGTCTGCAGAATTCATAAAACTGAGGTGGTGCTATCGAGATGTCTTGGGACTTAAAGAGTTCAACAGCTTCTAAGGGCGTTGACCACTGAAAAAGAATGAGGAATAAGCTGATCTCCATAGTTTGTGAATTCCCATTGAAAGGAATATTCTGAATCACCTGAATCATTTCTGCACTAAAATATAATTTTGTAGCAATTCTAAATGCTCAAATAGTTGTGATGTCTGTGCCTTCAGGTCTATGGGAAAGCAAAGGAGCAGTCAGAATATATTTAGGGGCAGAAGATATTTAGGCTGCACTATGGATTTTCCAGCTTGATCTCATCTTTCTTCCAAAAAGCTCAAGGCAGCAGTTTCCACACCCCATTACTACCCTCACAACAATCTTATGAGGTAGGTCAGACCAAAAGCCAAACAAAACATATTTTTTTGTGCTTCTTCAAAAAATGCTTAAAACCGGTTGCTTCTATTACCGGTACATAGAATCATAGAGTTAGAAGAGACTACAAGGGCCATCCAGTCCACCCCCCTGCCAAGCAGGAAACACCACCAAAGCATTCCTGACATATGGCTGTCAAGCCTCTGCTTAAAGACCTCCAAGAAGGAGACTCCACCACACTCCTTGGCAAGAAATTCCACTGTCGAACAGCTCTTACTGTCAGGAAGTTCTTCCTAATGTTTAGGTGGAATCTTCTTTCTTGTAGTTTGAATCCATTGCTCCGTGTCCGCTTCTCTGGAGCAGCAGAAAACAACCTTTCTCCCTCTATATGACATCCTTTTATATATTTGAACATGGCTATCATATCACCCCATAACCTTCTCTTCTCCGGGCTAAACATACCCAGCTCCCTAAGCTGTTCCTCATAAGGCATCGTTTCCAGGCCTTTGACCATTTTGGTTGCCCTTCTCTGGACACATTCCAGCTTGTCAGTATCCTTCTTGAACTGTGGTGCCCAGAACTGGACACAGTACTTTCAGGTGAGGTCTGACCAGAGCAGAATACAGTGGTACTATTACTTCCCTTGATCTAGATGCTATACTCCTATTGATGCAGCCCAGAATTGCATTGGTTTTAGCTGATGCATCACACTGTTGACTCATGTCAAGTTTGTGGTCTACCAAGACTCCTAGATCCTTTTCACGTACTGCTCTCAAGACAGGTGTCACCCATCCACAGCATTAGTAAGAAATAAAAGCCAGGAAGACAAAATTTGAAACTTTCTCCTGATCTAGATCAAGGCTCCTTGATTGTTTCTTGCTAAAAAGTATTCATTCTCTAGCTGCTATTTGCCCCAAACATGCAAGGATTGGCCCAAGGTCACCTACTGAGCTTCAGGGCTCAGCAAGGACTTGAACCTGGCATTCTGCCCATCCTACACGGGACACACCAGAAGGGTGTAGTCTTAAGCGATGTGGGCCAAGGTCATTCTCCATAACTTGTTGCCAGTCTCTGGGCTCAGACTGTGAACATGTTCATCACTGTTTGACCGAGCATAAATCGCATTGTGCTATGCAGGTCTTGCATTCTGGTAAGCATGCTGAGACTTGCAGCCTAAAGAAGAGAATGCCAATTTTATGTGAGCTGAGATAAGGGAATGCTGATGCCAGGGAGCCAGCAGGGTGCTATTTAGAGAGCAGGATTGGGAAGATCTGGGTTCAAGCTTCCCACCAGCTATGAAGCTTGCTGAGTGATCTTGGGCTAGTCCAAAGAAGGAGAGTTCTGCTGTATCAGGCAGAGGCTTATCTGACCCCAAGATTATGTCCCTGCAGAGGCCAACCAGATACCAATGAAAAAGCCACAAGAAGCAGCACATGACCACAATAGCCCTTTGCTTCCTGACACCTGGTATCCAGAGGCAAACTGCCACCCTCATGGCTAGTGGCCACTGACTAGTAAGCATCCCTTAGCCTAACCTGCCTAAGGGGGCCCATCCAGAGTCCAGCCTCCTATTCTCACAGCGGCTGAGGAGATGTCCCTAACGGGAAGCCCCAAAGCAGGACCTGAGCACAAGAGCACTCTCCACTCTTGTGGCTTCCAGCAACTGGCATTCAATTTACTGGCACTCTCCTGGCTAGTGGCCACTGGTTAGTAACCATCTCCTAGCCTAGCAGACCTCACAGGGTCGTTGTGAGGATAAAATGGACAATGGGGATAAAGAGGGAATCTTGTTCAGCGTCTTGACATCTGTGGTGGAGCAACATCAAAAATCTAATACTGTAAGTAAATGTTTCCCTCATGTAGATGCAATGCCTCCAGCCCGAAGACAGTATGCTTTCTCCCCCACACTAATAATAATAATAATAATAATAATAGCAGCAGCCTGGTGTCAGAAGCAAACATGTGAGGACAACACACCTTTTCTCCCCCACTGGGCTAATAAAAATCAATAATATAAATCAATAATAGTAGTAATAAATATGATAAATCTTCTCATGTCTGAATTGTGCATGTGAAGATGGCGCACCTTGCCCCCCCCAAAAAAAATCAGGCTAATAATAATAAATAACAACAATAGTAGTAGTTGTCAGGCCTTTTTTCCCAGCCACAGGAACTCAGTTCTGGCAGTTCTCAGGTGGGCGCCTTCGCCATTATAAGAGAACAAGGGAAGGCGTCCGTGGTGAGTTCCAGCACCTCTTTTTTCTAGAAAAATAGCAATACTAGTAGTAATAAAAACGATGACAAAAATCGCCTCATGTCTGAAGCGAGCGTGTGAGGAGGGCGCGCCTTCGGGACCCTCGGCTCTGCCAGCCCCGCAGGCGGCGGTGGCGGCACTTCGTACCCGTCCTGCTCACCTGGCAGGCCGTCACCTCCCCGTCGTCGTGCGAGGCGACCGGCGGCGCCTGCCCGAGGCAGCAGAGGTAAAAGGCGGTGTCGTAGCGGCGGCCGCCTCGCCCCGCGCGGCCCACGGGGGTCAGCCAGTTGCTCCACTCGCGCAGCGCCCAGATGTTGGGCACACAGCTCAGGTGACGGCACAGCTGCAGGAAGGTGCTGGGCTGCCGCTGCACCCGCCGCCGCCACTCAGCCAGCTCCGAGGCCGGCGGGAGGCGCTCGGCGGGCAGCAGGCGGGCCGGGCCCGCATTGGCAGCGGCATCAGCGACCGGGCCAGGCAGCACCAAGAGGACTCCGGCTTCCTCGAAGGACTCGCGGATGGCGCAGATGCGGAAGGCCACGTCTCCCGGCAGCGGCGAGCCCAGCTCCGGGCGCTCGGCGGCGAAGAGCGGCGCCCTCGGGCCTCGCACCGAGCCCAGCCCGCAGCGTGGCCCGCCCGGCAACAGCTGCAGCCAGTCGGACGAGAAGTCGGCCGCGTCCGCCACGCCGCCCGGGAAGACGTGGGCGCTGGGCAAGAAGGCGCTCCGCGGGCTCCGCCGCAGCAGGAGCAGTTCGTAGTCGAAGCCGCCCGCCGCCGTGGTCCGAGGGGGAGACGCGCCCGGCCCGCCTGCCGCCAGCAGCAGCGTCGCCGCCTCCCGCCAGTGCCGCAACCGCCAGCTCATGTTGCGCGCCTCGGCCTCCGGGGCTGGCGGGAAGGGTGAGTCCGGTGCCTTCACGTTCCCGCCTCTCCCGCCTCCTCAGGGCGGGCCTGTTGCCGTCGCCACCCTGCGGGCTCGCCTTTTGAGGCGCGGTGTCTCCTCAGGGCTGCCAGGCAGGCGTTCGGAAAGTGAACGGCGCCCCCCCCCCCCGGCAACAGCGTCTAGCTTTTGAAATGACTATTAGTGTTGTTTAAACTACTGGTATTTGTATTGTTATTTTAATACCCCATGACTGTTAAACGATCTTCGGCCTTCTAAATGTGTTTGCGTGTGGCATTTTTATTATAATTATTATGTCCCGCATTTTGTGTTTTTATGCAGTAAACCGCCCTGTGATCCTCGGATGAAGAGCGGTATATAAAAATGTAATAAATAAACAAATATTTCGCTCAACGGGTATGTGGCCACATTAAGGAAGGTGGAAGTCCAAGAACAACTAAGGAAGGAGAGAGCGGAAAAAAGAGAGATGGCGTTAGCATGGTAAGTATACGGGATAAGTGTGAAAGCAAATATACACAAGGTTCACAATGACAGGCCGGGACAAAGAAAACAAATGAGTGTAGCAGCCAGCAGGCTAACTTATGCAAGGCATACCACATGGCACACGCTACACTGTCTTCCAGTAGCTCTCTGCCGCTTCTTCACTGCTCCTCCTGACTTGTGTTTACTCTCTTCTCAAGTACTGCAGTACAGCAGAGGCGGGATCAGCATGTGTCACGTAATTAGAGCACTCCATGCACACATATAATGACTCTTGGAAAGTGCAGACTTATCTGCTTCCTTGCTTGGCAAGTGACCTTTCTATAGTGCTGTCTATAGTCCACTGGGAAGGTGACTCAGTAGCCTGGTTCACACATGTTGCTAAACCATGGTTTATTCAACCTGTG
Source organism: Zootoca vivipara (assembly GCF_965207765.1). Lineage (NCBI taxonomy): Eukaryota > Metazoa > Chordata > Lepidosauria > Squamata > Lacertidae > Zootoca > Zootoca vivipara. Next base: position 25,386,499 of record NC_142589.1, read on the forward strand.
AACCATGTCGATCAGTTTTACTATGATTTGTTTACTGCCAACAATCCAAAATCTTAAGCCATGGGTTGTTGTTTACTTATGAGCCTTGGTTTGGTTTAACACTTGTTTGTTACATGGGTATACATCCATATACTCCCAATTAGCTAAGTACTGTTTTTCAAAAGCCAAGCCATGCGCCCCCTACTTTTGAATTTCTTTATATCTCAGTGGTTTTTGTTAAGTGAATGGTACCATGGACCCCCGGGTAGGTTATGCGGACCTCGGGGGTCCACGGCCCACCAGTTGGGAACCACTGTTCTAGGGAATCCTGGGAATCTATAGACAAGCTGTCCAAAAGACAATTTATACAACAAGTATAGGCAGCATGTGGTGTGCCTGTATTGATTGAGCCTCAGCCTGCTTCCTGAAGTGCACACACTTCCCATTATTCTAAACATACATTTATATATTTATACATTATTAATATCATATCTACATTTTGATGCTACTGTAAGAGCTTTGAAATTTTACCATCCAATCTATGGGTAGGCAAACTAAGGCCCGGGGGCTGGATCCGGCCCAATCGCCTTCTAAATCCGGCCCATGGACGGTCCGGGAATCAGCGTGTTTTTGCATGAGTAGAATGTGTCCTTTTATTTAAAAGGCACCCCTGGGTTATTTGTGGGGCCTGGCTGGTGTTTTTACATGAGTAGAATTTGTGTTTTTATTTAAAATGCATCTCTGGGTTATTTGTGGGGCATAGAAATTCGTTCTTTTCCCCCCTTCAAAATATAGTCTGGCCCCCCACAAGGTCAGAGGGACAGTGGACCGGCCCCCTGCTGAAAAGGTTTGCTGATCCAATCAATGTAGCAGTTGAAATTATTGTACACTGCTCCCTGATCTCACCCCCTAAGCTCATTGAAATCAATGGTCTTAAGTGTTGCTAACTGCACAGAATTGCAGCATAAAGTGCTTTTGGCTGCAGGCCAACAGATGCATCTAAGAAGGTCCAGAATACACAATGCATTTGGCATTCTCTATCCTGGCCTTGTGTTTTGTTTTGTTTTTAAGCAAGTGCAGCCTTTGGATGGGACTGTGGGAGAGGGGGCTGATAGTGAGATTGCGGCAGCCAGTGGATGTGACATCCTCAGTAGTAAAGAGCAATTGGGGGGGGTGATCTTAGATGAGGAAAGAGTGAGATCATGACCGCCCAGTGATCACCATGGCCAAGGAGAAAGCAAGTCTCTGTGTCAAAATCCAAAAGATTATCTTTCCACTTCCCTAGAATCTCTATTATCCTGAAAGTAGTGGCCTTCTTAGGAGATGCAGTCAGTAGCTTTTCCACGATTGGTGTCCTTTAATTTGTCTTTCAATTAAGCCAGGATGCAGAATTCCAAAATTGCATCTCCACACTTTATGACAGTACTTCCCTTCCATGGGAAATAGTTCAGAGAAATGGAGAATGCATTTGCTATGTTTGGTCAGTAGTGGGGGCTAATGGACCAACTTTTTTTCTTTTTCTTTTTTACTGTTGAGTTGGACCGTGCCAGTTTGTAGAGAGTGTAAACTCTGAAATCCCTCTCAGTGCTTACTAATTCATGTTCATAAATATCTGAGATAATGCCTTCTCCCATATCAACCTGCCTATGCATTAGGATCAGCAGAAAAGGCTCACCTCATGGTCCCTGCATTAAATGAAGTGTGTTTGTGTGGAGGCCCATGGAAGGGCCCTTGCAATGGTGATTCTGCATCAGTTGAACGACCTCTTGACTGAAGTGTGTGTTTCTCCAACCTTATGTTTTTTAGATGCCATGTAGAAACTCACATTTTTTCAGACTTTTGGAAACTGATGGATTAAGACACTTTTATGATGTGGTTAATTGTGTAACTTAGGATCATTACTTTAATGTTTCTGTTTCTTGTGTTTTTAGATTACCTTACTGTTGTAAATCACTGTGTGATTTTTTTGGGGGGTGGAACAGTGGTATAGAAATCACTTGAGAAATAAAAAAAGAATGCTGAAAAACTGTAAACTGCTCTTGCGCCTTGTGGCCTACCAAACTGCTTGGCTGCAAGTTCATTTTGGTACTAGCTTGGCAGAGTAGCAGAGGTCAGCCAGCTGGCTGATTATGTTTGCGGGGGGGGGGAATGGGATGAAACACCAGCATAACTATAATCAGACACACACGCAAGACTGGACATCTGCTCACTCTTTCTCTTATACGCTATACAAACTGTTTATCATTATTTTTTTCTTAATATATTCTCATCATTTCCTGGCTGCAGTACTCTTTAGTAAGTTTCAGTGAACTCAGTAGAGCTGACCTATGAATAGTCAAGTATAAAATTGCCCCGTTTAAAAATGATAGATATGGGGCTGTATCCAACGTTCTCTGTCCGCCCTTTCACTTTTTTGGAATGTTAATGTTATACAGCAGAAGAATCCAGTTTGCAACAGTTGTACTAGAGGAAACTCATTGCACAACTTGTGGGGTTGTGCAGCAAAGTTAGCAGCAACCTGCTTCTGCATTTTGTTGTGCAACAATACAAAACATGTTGCCAGTGGAACCAGTACTTTCAGTACAAAGGGACTTTAACTTAGCATCACATACAACCCACAATGTAGAGAATTATTTGGTCTTTCTTTATTGCAATATTATTATTGCTATTTTTCTTCCATTCATGAAGTGCCTGAAATGTTACAAATAAGATGGTCCTTATCCATAGGCCTGTAGTCCAATAGACATGACAAGGGAAAAACAAGCAAATTCAGGTACCAATTCTTAAAGGTTACAAAGTTATGTAATTGTTTTTCTGGTAACTGGCTGATTATGGGCTGTACCAAGCTAGGTTTTATGCAGAGTAGACCCATTGAAATTAGTCATGTGAATTAATTGGGTCTACTCTTGGTATAACTAGCATTAGATATACAGCAACCTAATAATATAAATGACTTACATATTTGCAGATATTTTAATTTTTGAGGTGAAGTTTTTTCCAATGTCCTTAAAGGATAAAAACCATTCTTAATACAAAACAAGGGATCATCTGTAAGTGACTTCATGGATTTACCTGTTACTATATTTCCTGCAATTTAATTTCCCTTCTTTTCCAGAAAAGTGCTAGTGAGCATTTAACTGCTATGAAGTAGCTAAGTGAAATTGTTTTTATTTCCTCCTCTTTCACTGAGTGTATTAGAAATGGAGATTTAGAAACTATTATATACCTAGTCTATGCACCCTAATTACAAGTAGCCATTTTTTAAGAGTCTAGACTTCTCTTAATTTGATTTCTGTCAAGAAATTATTTTAAAATCTTAAATTCACATTGCATTCTTAAGGTTTTTGTATTAATGTTATTTTCCTTGCCAACTGTAGAAGAAATAAATAAGTTACATGATGGGCTCTGATTTAATAGCTACTTTTAAATGTTGAAATATTCATGAAAAAAAAAAGGCTTCCCGGAGTTCACGTCCAGCAGATATGGATTTTGCCAAATAAAGAAAATACAGATTGATTTGATTTGTCATTATCCTTCTTTGAAAATAACTTGTTGTAAGAAAAAGATTAATGTCTACATAAAGAACTGCCTTGCTTTCAAATCTGCAGTAAAATAATATAAGGCCCAGTTCAGACACAGCCTCACAGCCTTCTCCCTTCTCTGTACATAAATGAAAGTGAAGTCTTACTTCACTTTAGAACTAGCCATAGTTGTGCATTGTATACAAACTCAGTTAACTGAAGTTTGGGCTTGTCATCCAGATTAAAATAGAAAACGGTTAGTTGCAAAATGAGCCAGCATCAAACCATAGCTGGCATGTTTAAGTTACCATTGTTTGTTTTAAACTAAGATTCCTAGTCTTTATGCAGTGCTTAGCTGTGCAAAATATACCTGGTGGAATTATAACATGAAGTTTTGTCATCTCATCTGTGCAATTTACTTTCATATAGACCGACTTCTTATTCCTTGCTTTAATGCTATTCAGATACTTGGCATATGCACAATTTCACAAAAGATTTAGAAAGCAGTCATTCTTCAGTAATCCCAGTTGTACTGTAGGCTGCAGCTGAATGCTCACGTGTAGCCCTACTATTCCACTCAGACCTCAGCCTGCATTAAAAGACTAACATAATCGTATTGAGAGAAAGCATTTAGAGGACTATAATCCACTGGTCTTCCTGAATGACTTTTTACATAATGAAAATCTGTGAAGGGTAAATATGTTGATGAGGAGCTTCACAAACATTTATTTATATTCAAATTATTATTCTGCACTCTTAATTTTTAGCCGGAAGGCTAGGAGCTTTAATACCTCTTGGATTTTGTTTATATATAGAAACAATCCTGTGACACATGGCCTTCCGGGTTATGTTGTTTTGAATTTTAATTTAATATTTCTTTTTTCATTACCGGATCTTTCCAACTGATTTTGGTTTGCTCATTTTTAACCTGCGAAAAACAGATGAAACCTTTAAGGTTCTTTAGTTCAACAAGCAAAGATCAGCATTCAGTGTTTGATTTTTCCAGATGCAGACCCCTTGGCTTCAGCTCATCACCATAAATTGTAATTGAATTTTTCTCTTTCTGTCCTCTCTATAGATCTCCAAAATTTTTGGTTGCTGTGGATCTTGGGGTGAATGTAGGGTACCAGTGTTCTAAGAGTCAGTGTGCTGGAGTAATTCAAAAGCTGACACCCCACCATCTAAGTCTAATTACTTTAAAGGTAGTGACACTTTAAAAAAATTGAACTTCCAAGTGAATGTGGTTATATTTCTGAGAATTAGCTTAGGTGCCACGCTATAAAACTGAATTCACAAAGTCATCTGTAAGCAAATTCCCACTGCATTACAGTATATTATATATAAAGCAGTTGATTTGATAATATTTAAACAGCGTTTTGTGCTTCAGCCTTACACGCATATATGTGGACAATAATAAATTCTTTGCAGGCGAGATACCACTCAGTAAAATAACTATGGAAGTTTACGACAACTCTCTAATGTGGTGGTGGTGTTTCACAATATAATAATGAAATGGGTTATTTGGTGTGTGTAGGCAATTCAGTATGGGTAACTCAGTTTGATTGATAAGCTTATGCTTGGGCATCTGCCTTTTTTTTGAAAAAATGACTGTCACAAACAGGCTGGCAAGTTGACGGACCAGGCTTTATTTTAAATAAATAATAGCAACAGGCTTTATCCTGAGCACAAAAGCAACACTTTTGCTCAGATGGAATGATGCCAGCTCATTATAATATTTTAACACTTCCATATTCATACTAAAACAATTCTGTAATATGAACCCGACAAAACATTTTGAAGTAAAACCTGGATGTTATAAATCAAAAGTGCTTATTTCCTTTTATATTGCACACTCTGTATTTATAATTACTGGGTTATCATCATGGTCGTAATACATTACTTTGTCATACTCTGTAAAATACAGCAAAGTTTGATTTTTTAAAAATCTTATTTTACAAAAAAAAAGACTCCCTCTGCCTTTTCCAGTGAATATATACATTCTTAAAAATTACTAAGGCTGTAAACATAAGAAAATAACCAGGCCTTTAGAAGTGTGTGTGTGTGTATGCATAAAAGCCAAGCTTCTGCTTTAAATTTGTGATCCAGTTTATACATAACACTTAAGCCAAACCATGGCTTGGTTCAAATGGAGATTGTGGCTGCTTTGCTTCTTCAGTCCTGTAGCATGTTGCCTGAACCAAGGGTTGTGGTTTGTTTCATTCCCAAGAAACCATGAGCTGCAACCAAGTTTTGTTTGGCTTACAGCTTGTGATTTGCCTGGAGGGGACAAACGATGAGCGCAGGGTCAGATGACTTACTAGGTTAAACCAAGGCTTATCTCACAGCTGCAGAAGACCAGGCCAAGAGCAAAGTGGCAGCAGTCTCTCCTCTAGAAGTCTAAATGCCTGTACTGTACTTTTGTGCCAAGAAATTGTTCAGATGACCATTATGTGCAACCTGAGCTAATGTGATTTTGTGTGTAAAATATATTCAGTACATCACAATCTAGTGGCTCGAGTGCTAAGATATAAATCGTAGAATTGTAGAGTTGAAAGGGACTCTGAGGGTCATCTATTCCAGCCCCTGCAATTAAGGCAGGCTTCCTCAACCTCGGCCATCCAGATTTTTTTGGCCTACAGCTCCCATGATCCCTAGCTAGCATGACCAGTGGTCAAGGATGCTGGGAATTGTAGTCTCAAAACATCTGGAGGGCCAAGGTTGAGGAAGCCTGAATTGAGGAATCTCGACTAAAGTATCCATGACTGATGGCCATCCAATTTGTGCTAAGAAACCTCCAATGAAGGAGATTTTACCACCGGAGGGAGTCCGTTCCACCGTCAAAGAGCTTTTACCATCAGAAAGTTATTCCTAATGTTTACTTGGAATCTTCTTTCTTGTAACATAAATCTATTGGTTCTGGTCCTATACTCTGGAGGAGAAAACAAGCTTGTTCCTTAATCCATGTGACAGCCCTTTAGATATTTGAAGATGGCCTTCATATCTCCTCTTTTCCATGCTAAATATACCCAGCTCCCCCAACCATTCCTCATAAGACTTGGTTTCCAGGCCCTTTATCATCTTGGTCATCCTCTGCTGCACTCGTTCCAGCTTTTCATTATCCTTCTTAAATGGTGGTGCCCAGAACTGGAGACAGTACTCCAGGTGTGGTCCGACCAAGGCAGAATAGTGGTGCTATTACTTCCCTTGATTTAGACACTAAACGTCTGTTGACGTAGCCTAGAATAGCATTAGCTTTTTTTACTGCTGCATCAGATGGTTAACTCATGTTAAGCTTGTGGTTCTACTGAGACCCCTAGATCCTTTTCACATATACTACTGGCAAGCCAGGTGTCCCCCCATCTTATATTTGTGGAGTTGGTTCTTCTTGCCCAAGTGTAGAACCTTACATTTGTCCCTATTGAAATTCATTTTGTTTGTTTGGGCCCAGTTCTCTAATCTGTTAAAATCAGCTTTAATCCCAATTCTGTCTTCTGTGGCATTAGCTACCCCTTCCAGTTTGGTGTCATCCGCAAATTTAATTAGCATGCCCTCAATTCCTTCATCCAAGTCGTTTAACCACAGAATAATAGAATTGCACTGTAGAAGGTACCCCAATGCTCATCTACTCCAACCCCATGCAATGCAGGAATCTCAACTAAAGCATCCATGACAGATTACCATCCAGCCCCTGCTTAATTAACCTCTAAGAAAGGAGAGCCTGCCATCTTCCAAGGGAGTCCATTCCACTGTTGAACAGCTCTTACTGTCAGAAAGTTCTTCCAGTGTCTCATATCTTTCACACTTCCATAGAATTTTAGCTGTTATATTTTATTCCATTGATTTCTACCTAGCAGGCTAAACCTGTCAACATGTCTTCTTCCATATCACTATTTAAAGGTATGAGAGTCTTGACCTCCTTTGCATCTGGTCAGCTTAGTAAACCATGCGACAGGCAGCTGTGCCTAGGTCACATTGCGCATGTGATTACACTGGGCGTACATGGAAGATTAATGGTGGACCCATTAGGTAATTAGATAGTGGCAATCCTGTGTCTTAGATCATTTGGAAAACAAATCTTGTATGTCCGCATAATAGATTTACATCTCATAAACCTGACACTTTTACAAAAATGGATAGAGAAAAGACTGCACCCAAGTTGGAACTAAAAAAAGTTAATGCATCTGGATTTCCTGTTTGTTCCAGAAAAAAATGCAACCCTTGGTGTGCAAAGAATATACAATCTGTTTCTGATTAAAATACTGCTAGCTGCAATCCAACTATGCACCCCCCACTCTGAAGTTTAATGCTGCCATTTGCAGACCAGCTTTAAGTGCAAGGTGTGTGAACCACACTGAAGAAAAAAGTCTAGCCCTTGTAGCAGTGAAGACAGCCATCACTACCTCTCATGAACAATGTTTGAAGTGAAACAGTGGTCAAAACACGAGATCAATAGCAGCAGTTTGAGTCTATCTACATATGCAGAGGTACTTTAGCACCAATATGAGTACACAATTTTGACATCATTGTCATCTCAAATACATAAAATCCAAATCCCACCTCTCAATTCCATTTTTGGACTAAACACATATTTACAATCAAATATCAAAACACTTTTGATACCTTGAGTAATTAAGGCTGCTGTCTTGCTTATTGAACACAGGAGGATTTATTTATGTGTTAACATGGTTTGAAGTCTTGCCTGGTTGCAACCTCTACAGAACCAAGACTTGTTTGACGGCCTGCTGTCCAGTGCTGCCTGCAAACATGCAGCACAAATTTCACTAACAAGACTGCTGTTAATGGGTAGCCTGAGCTAGTTTACTCAAATAACTTATATTTAGGAAGATTAATGGTTCATTCCTAAAGAGAAGCAAGTTATGGAATTAGGTTCTCATTTTGTGCATACTTACAGGGCATTCTTATCCATAAAATCCCTGTAGGACAGAAGTCTGTCTTGAGTATATTTGATTTGAAATATGGTCTACCTGTATGCAGAGAATTTTAAGTTTTGGCTTACAAGTACTGGTAAATAAGTGTAAACTTAAAATTCTAAGGAAACTAATGTGGGTACTGTATGATGTAGGCATCACATAGAAAGAGTTCAAAAATGGTCAGTAAATCATTAGTCTTAATAGATTTGCTAGGTACATACCTACGGTAAGTATATGCTTGTGAAGGCAGAACCTATAGGTTTTCACTGGCAGCCCCGCCTCCTATGCATGTTAGCTCAAAAGTTAAAGTCCAGCTATGCTCAATGGGACTTTACTTCCAAGTAAGTACAAAAAGCATTGCAGCTGTGCAGCCTGATCCTATTGCAGGTAGGTCCCACTTATCCCAATGTTGACTAGCTTTCAAGTGTTTTTAGGTTTGCCGACATCCATTGAGTCCATCATGACCTTCCATGTAAATATACAGAGAACTGGGCTGCATGTATCCAGTTTGCAAGGACATTAATGAGACAAGCATACTAATCCTAAACATGCCATATGGAAGATCCTTTGAAATTAATGGGACCTAATTCCAAGTATTACATTCAGGATAGCTCTATTAATAAAACTTAACAGATTTGTCAATAGCAGACTCGTGCTCTTAGCCCAAGTGACTTAGGGTCAGGGTATAAGATTCTGCTGCCTGCTTTTTAGTAATCATACAATATATTCTTGTTAGCCCTGTAGCAGTTGCTGGGTGGGTGGATGCTCTTGAGTTAGCCATTTGATTTAAATGTAATGAGCTAGCCCATAGTGTCAGACCATATAAATCAGTCCTGTCTAGAGCAGGGGTCTCAGGTCTGGGCCCCGAATGTGCTCCCAAGCTCTCTCTATTCAGCCACTGGAACTCTCCTGAGGCCAGACATCCTCCCCAGAAAGTTGCCCAGAAGGGAATGTGAACTTTGGGCTGAAAAAGGTTCACCATCACTGGTATAGAGAAAGTGGAAGTAGCTCTTAAGGAACTCATGTAAAGTAACTTAGGGCATCCTATCATGCAAAGTATATCACTCTATCACAATGCCAATCCAAAACACATATCACCATTGCTAGGAAATCTAACACTGGACAATTGTAACTCATGAGTTTGTTACACCCAAGGGTTCAGATTAATGTTTTCACCGACTTGTGCACTTAAAAGTTTGAAGAGGTTGAAGCTTGACCTGTAAATCTTCTTACCGCTTCAATTAACTCAGTTAATTCAAGGGGCAAGTAGAGAAGCATGTTTTGTGTACATGAGCAATACAGTCCTAAGCATGTTTATTCAGAAGTTAGTCTCACTTACTGCTAAGTAGACAGGAATGGGCCCACACTTTCAGTTGCTTAACTTTGTTGCCTGGAACTGCTAATTGCTGCTAAAGTGGTTAGAAATGTTCAGTAACACCTTTGTGGTTTGAATGAGTGGAACTGCATGTTGAGTATACTGTTCTTGACAATCCACTGTGACTGAAATGAAACGCTGCTTTAAAAGCCATTTCAGATAGGGCCTTGTTTGCACAGGAATGCCTCATGCATCCCCTTTAAAGATACTGTTCCACAGACAGCTTAAAAGAGGAGCAATGCCCTCTTTTACATAATGTTTAGCTCCACTGTCTAGCTCCGACAGCCCTGTGCTCAAATGCTGCCATCCAAGTCACATTTGTGCCAGGTCTTGGGTATGTCAGGATTATAAGATTGATACTAATCTTCTTGGCTCTGGCAGGTACATATGTAAATCTCATTAACAGTAATAGGAGATGTACATGTGTAAACTTCAGACTGTCAACGTGAGATCATGCCTCTTCTTTGCACCATAGAATCAGAGCGGAGATCAAGCACAGGAAAGGGTTCTCTGGAATCTCCAGGTAAGCCTGGGAAAGACCCCTGTCTGAAACCCTGGAGAACCACTGCCAGTGAGCAAAGAAGCATAATGCTGTGTTAGATGAACTAATGGTCTGACTTTGCACAAGGCAGATTCATAGGTTTTAACGTCCTGTTACAGCATTAAAAAAATCAGTGATAGTGACTTGTTTTTAGGCGACATTGACACCCCAAATCTGAAACACATTATATGAAAGTCCCACTGAAATAAATGGAATCTTCTTTATAAGTATGCTCAGGATTATAGCCAGAGCCTGCATTTAAAGCTTCAATTCTAAGCACACTTACCAGAGAGAAAGTCTTATTTAACTCAGTAGAGTTTACTTCTGAGTAAACATACTTGGGAACTTGCTGCACTCTAGCTTCACTGTTTTAGAAACACCACTGTTCAGCTTCCACGCACAAACCATAAAGCCCCAGAGGAGTTGTGCAGTGCGATCTTATTTACTCAGAATTAAATCCTGAATCCACTGGGACTTGCTCCCAGCTCAGGTATGTGTATCCATACATGATTTCAAGGCAATGAATGCACCTACTAGGAAGGAAATCCTACTGTGAGTATGTGATATATGCATTAAATATAATGCAGCATGTGTGCGCATATGCTGTATAATTATAAATATATATAAGGGGGGTATAATGCAGCATCCTTTCTGGAAGATTTGGTCCGAACAGGCAGTGTAGCATTTAAACTTGACTGACAGTGAACAAAGCAGCTGAACTGGTCCTACCCCACAGCAAACTATAAGTGGTAGAATATGTTATGCAACAGTGAATTGAACACAGAGCTTCTTAAGGTCTCTGTAAATGGTGCTTAATCTTTCTCCTGCAGATTTGGATTGCCTTTCACAGTGTACGCTGTGCCAAAGTGCAATTAGATCCTATACAACAAAAGAAGTTCAGGTCTCTTAAACCATTTGGTCCTAAATTCCCCCTTCCACAAAAAAAAATACTATCAGGCTTAGCACACAGGGCTAAAAGCATACTTCTTTTAGAGAGAGAAAACAAATCCTGAGCTCAGGACCACAACATCATTTATGTTTGTAGGAAATTATATGTAAATTTATAGGTGTCTCCATTTTGCCACTGAATTAATTCCCATCTCCAAATCATGTGCAATTTGTAATCAGTTTGTAAACATAGACCAACAGTAGAACCTACTCACAAACAATACTTTTTTTCTGCTTACTGAGAATAATCATCTATAAATAGCGAACAAATCCCTACTATGGCTGGGAGTTGTAATGCTGCCACGTACCTTAGATGGACTGTTCTTTAAAGCTAGAATATCGCACAAATCCTCAGGCTTAGGACTTGAACAGAACATGATCCCCTGCCCCTCATTCCGGCACAGGGATCCCATCCCATACTCTCCACCTCCCTCCACCCCTTTACTTGGAAAACCATAATCTGGGGGGGACAAACGCCTTTCCTTTTTCTCCCTCATCAAGAAAAGCCCAACTCTTCTCCTGGACCTGGCATCCCCCACCTTAGGAGAGCTTTGCCACACACACAGCCAGGATGATGGCGATGAGAAGGACGGCAGTGAAGATGATGCCGGCCAGCACTTTGCTGATATCGCAAAAGGCCTTGCTCTCCTCCACCTCGATCATGCCGATGGAGGAGGCGCCCACGCTGATGGTGGACTTGAGCTCCGCCCCAGGGTCCTGCTTGGCCTCCACCGTCCATTGCGGGACGCTGACTTTCATCTCCATCTCGTACATCATCTCCCCCACTTGGTTGATCTCGTTCTCCAGGTCCTTCAAATCCACCACGTCGATGTTGTTGTCCGCCTCGTATTTCATGTTCTGGACGCTCATGGCCCGGGCGGCCACCCCGGAGGTGCCGCCGCTCATCCCCGTCTGGATGAGCGGCTTTTTAGGTACGTTGAGGGGAAACTCCTGCCCCAGCTCCAGGGCGCGCCGCATATCGGTCTCCAGGATCTCCAAGCAGGTGGAGAAGAGGACCCAAAGCCGCTCGAATTCCGCCCTGTCCTCTTTGCTCACCGTCTTGTCCCGCAAGGCGGCCGTAAGCTTGTTGCGGTTGGCCACCGCCAGTTCCTGGGCTTTCTGGCGGGTCTTTTTGAGCTCCTCGCGCAGGTTCTGCGAGTCCGAGGTGCCGCCGATGGTCAGCACCATGTGCCGGTAGCAGGCCGTCACTTTGCTCAGCGCGTCCAGCAGCGCCTTGCACTCATCCTTTGCCATGGCGAGCGCCGGCCGGGGCAGCCGGGCTGCCGCTGCTTCTCACGGCCCTACGCGCTGCTCCTCCTCCCCCCGCCGCCCCTCCTTCGAAGCTCAGCCCCGGGCCCCGCGCACATGGCAGAGCCCCCCGATCGCCCACAGCCCGCGCTGCTCACCGCCTGCTGGAGTCAGCGCAATGCCTGGATTTTGGGCAAGCGAGAAAGAGCCTCGCCCCGGGCTGGTTGCTCCCCAGCATCCTTAGGAAACGCCACCGCAGGAGGTGAAAGACAGGTGTCAGGAGCTCTAGCTGGCCGCCCTCGCTGTCTCGTGCCTTGCCTTACTCGTGAGGCTGAGCTCCGTTCCGGCTCCCTTTAAGCGCGCTCGGGCTCCCAAGCAGCCGCCCGGGCTGCTGGCCTTAAATAGCGCACAGCTGGAGCTTCTGGAGTCAATCACAGGGGCCCCCAGCCCAGCTTTTCAGAGTCACCACCATCGCCGGGCTCCTGCTCTTCCTCTTCTCTCCGTCGAACGCCGCATCTGCTTTTCCGGCTGCTCCTGCTGCTGCTTTTCGGTGAGCCTTCCCCCCACCCCCAAGCTCCACCTTCTCGGGCTGCTTACTGAGCAGACGTGGTCGAAGCGGCTGTGGAAACGACCCGGCGGATTGGCTGGCCTGCTGGGAAGTGCCCGCCTCGGTGGCTTAGCGAGGAAGAGGTAGGGCTCTGGGCGGCTGCAGGGGGGCCGGGGGCGCAGGAAGGCGGGGAGAGAGGGCGACCGCCAAGGCGCCCTGGTCGCACTCGGTGGCTCAGGAGGCAAGTGAGCCAGGAAGTCCGGGGGGCAGGAGCTTGAAGCGCCGGCCGAGAGGCGTCCCGGGCAGCGGATTCCCTCCAGGCCTCTCCTGCGGGGTTTGGTCCTCAGCCTGGGCCAGTGCGGGCGCTTCTTGGAGACAGGCGGCTGGAAGGGAGCTTGGGGGCCCTGCTGCCCAATGTCTCGTGTGTCGTGAGCTGCTTCCTTTCCGCTTCCTCCCTTTCGGGTGTTGGGGTGCTCGGACGTGTCCTTTCAGTAAGTGCTGCTTTCCAAAAGGAGTGAAGTTGCAGGGTGATGTAGAAAAGTTCAGAGGGGAAGAAGCGTAAGGGGCTTATTGCTTCTCTTGAGGCAGTTGCTGGAAAGTGTTTGGTGTGTGGCCTGAAATATCTTTGACTGGAGAAGAAATAGGCAGCTGAAGATGTGTTTCAAATGAGTTTCTGGCTAGATAACGTCCCTTGCTGGTAATAGATATTAAGCCAAGTCAACCATGGGGATTATAATTGGAGACTTTCTGGAGAATGAGCAGCAGTGCAATCCTGCATGTTTTACTTTGAAGCAAATCACACTGAGCTCTATGGGGCTTACCCCCAAGTAATTATGGAGGATCACAGCCCAGGTTTTGAAAAGAGTTCTTGCAATTCAGGTACTTTCTGTCCACACAGGATGTTGTGGTCTGCAGTCTTTCCAGTGTGGGCTTCTCTGTAACTCCTCTGTGGAAGAAGGGCATGTTTGAATTCCTAGGTCTAGGACATTTTTGAAACATTAAGCAGTTCATAAATGCTTTAAATTCACATAAATACATGGGTAAACTTATTTTTTTTGGATGGAATACAGGATATTGATGGTAACTTTTATGTAAAGTAGCTAAAAGCACCTATTTCAAAATACCCACCATGACATAGTATCCTTCTAGCAGGCAAAGACTGTGCCTGATTGAAGTAATTAAGACAGTAACCCTATACCAATTTACCTGGGAGTAAGTCCAATGGAGCGTCCTGCTGTGTAGGCATGTAATAGAACTGCATTGTGACTGGCTCTACCATCCCATAGGCTAGTGTTCAAGAGACTAGAATCCTACTCTTGTCTGCTTTGATGTGAGGTCCACTAAATTCAGTTTATCTAATTTCCAATAATTATAGGATTTTAAAGGAGGCAATGCATAGTATCTGCTCAGAGTAAGCCCCCTACTGAACTTGGTGGGTGCCTGACTCTGAACAAGCATTCTTTTTTTGTGGGGTTGCATGCCTGCAATTCTAGACACACTCATTTAGGAATAAATTCCACTGCAGGCACCTGCTGCTGAGTAAATGTGGGTGGGAATAGGCTACACGATGACTTAAGTGATATGTAGGCCATGTTCTCAAAGTGAAACTTATATTTGTAATTTTCAAGATGCCTTGCATAATAAAAAGAAACAATTGTAATAAAGCATTTTTATTAAGAGTTTTGACAAATTCTGGGGGTGGAGTGGGGGACATGACGACTTGTGTGTGAAGAATAGTATAGTTCACATCCCAGTAGAAGCCCAATTCTTCATTTACTAGCATGCACCCTCCTTATTTAAAGTTAAATATTGGGGTTTAGTACCCTACCTTTATATCAGTTGAGGGTTTTTATCTACATGGAGGTTGAGTTCCACTTGCTGTTTTGCTTAGATTAACTACTTTTGTTTCCAAGATAGAGGCAGGCATTATGCTAAAAGCTTGTGTGTTAGAAAGCAGTGGCTGCTTGGAAGCCAGTGCACTCCTTGTATGCAGTTAACAAAACCACATAGTTTTGAGTTACCAAAACTTATGCATGGAGCATTTCTAAGTAGAACGTTGATAAGTCATGTGGCTGGGCGTTTAAATCAGCACCAGATCTTATCAACTGACTTTCCCGGAAAAGCTTACATGAACACTGCTTTTGAAGTTTGTCAAAGCAGCAACTTCACCAGTGTCTTAAGCCAACTTATTCTGGGGGGTGGGGGGATAAGGGCACCCCCCCAAACTCCCAGCCCAGTGAAGATTGTGTCCTCACTGACCACATAATGCTGAACAGGGTGTGAGAGGGAGAGGGAGAGGGAGCGGGAGCAGAGTATTCTGGAAGATGGCAGTGTGGCTGGAGTCCTGACCAGAGCATTCCATCCACACTACAACTTCTTGTTGTAAATAGTCTGTTTTGGAAGACCACAAGCTCTGCACTCTGAACTCCGTGGCTCAATTATCAAATTGCATTATTGCATGCCTGTTTTGTAAGTTAAGTGGCAGCATGAACTTCATCAGATATCAGCTGTATAGATCTGTGGTCCTCATTTACTGCACTAAGAGGAAAAGGCACTTTCCTGATACTGTGAGGTTTCCTAACTAGCTTGGAGAATGGGGAGGAAGCCATACTTAATTGTTAGTGTGTGTATATAGATATATAGGTTGTTTTAAATGCCTTGTTTGTTTTGCATTTTAATTATGAATGTTTTGATGTTTTATGTCATTGTTTTATTGCATGTTTTAATTATGCGTGGCCATCCTTTTTAAACTGGTTTTATATTTGTAAACCACTAAAGTGGTAAATCAATCAATCTGCTATATATTTGGAAAGTGGTTTGTCTTGTCTTCTGTTTCTTCTCTATATATTCAGACCCCTCTTGAGATATCGTTGCTAAACTTGGCACAAGGGTTCCATCCCAAGGTGGGGACAGCAGTCTTCATTGATGTATAGATGCCAGGCACCATTTTGAATCAAGATGGTGGACCAAAACATGAGTTTGGATTGGCAGCACCTGATTTTTGGTGTCACAGGCCCAAACTCACAAATTGCACTATCCATTTTTTAAAAAGGTTTCTAAAAAAAAATATACCCAGGCAGCACCGGGCACTTCCTGCTAGTCAAATAATGATGATGATGATATAATAATGTAGAGGATTTCCTGAGGGTATCTGAATGACTTCATAGATGATAAGGCTACCAACAGTGGGCCAAATAAAAGTGAGTACAATTAGAACTTAATGATTTTCAAAAGGTGGGAGCGAGCGTTGGAGATTGGTCTGAAGCCAGAATACTGACTGTAGACACATTGGCATCTTAAAATACAGCTAGGTCTTCTTTTTCTCAATTTCACGGGGTGCAACAGGATAGATAGATATAGATTGGAGCCAACATTGTGTGTACATGACTTCCCAAATAAGTGGTGGGCGTGCATTGGATTAAGAGAAGATGGGAGTGCATACCCAGCCTTTGTGGCATGGACTCTCCACTTCCCCAAGCAATGCAGTTATGGGTAGCTTGCCCTGAGTTTAGCTTTCTCTGGATTGGAGCGCTTAACTGTATTTCCTTTGCTCAATCTACAATAAACAAGTAGAACAGGAATGCAGAGAAAGAGCAGACACCCCATGAAGTAGAAGATATATTACACCATATCAAATCCCCAGAGAAGAGGCCAGACCCCAAATATACTTCTACGGTAGCATTTAGCTAATTCTGACTGCTCTGCCTCATTTATGCCCAAACTATTGCTCAGCCCCTTCCATTAACTGGTGTGTGTGGAGTCACCACACCTTGAATCTTTGGCTATCTCTTCAGACACAATGGAGGGATGATTGACTATCTCATAGCAATTGGCTCTTATCAGCTGGCCATTAAGAGTAGTAGGCCAGAAGCTGTAAAGCCATGTACAGCTTGGGCAGGGAACTTTTTCTTTTCTTTTTAAAATAAATCTTTTTAAATTTCCCATACAAACATATATACATAAATAACTAATCATACAAAACAAAAACAATACTGTACAATACATAGCTGCCAAGTTCTCCCTTTTTTAAGGGAAATTCCTTTATGCTGAATAGGCTTCCTCGCGAGAAAATGGAAAACTTGGCAGCTATGACAATAAAAAGCAAATGAAATAAAAATAACATGAAACATACGGCATATTACAATCAATTTGGGATGTGCTTGAGATTATTTGCTTGCTTTAAATGAGGTTTTCCTTTCCTTTCCCCCCAGTCATTTGATGCTGTGGCTGTAAAAGAATGGATCCATTGAAGTTTAGTTTAACTGCCTTAGTCATTGTGAAAATGCTCTGTTTAACAGATGCAAAAACAGACCCTGCTTTAGCCACCCCATAAACTTAACAATGTCAGAATATGACTCATCCACACAAGTGACCTTGAAATATTTCTTGAAAACATGCTTGATTGTCCTGCATTGCTAAACCTGTTTAGAGGTGGGCTTGTGGCATGCTGTGAAATGTTTGTTTGCCAAGCAGGGTAATATTGTGTGGTATCAGCACATGACCACATCCAGTAACACATGTTTTTTAAAAAATCTAGTGATGGGGTATAAGAATATAGGTTCAGGGATACATAATCTCCCATGTTATTGTTCTAGGAGGAGAGGGCAAGGCTAGTACTTCCCTATATAAGGAGGGAGCCTTTTTATATGCAAGAGATTTAATCAAGTGATTCTTCCACATGCTTTTCTGGTGGTTGTGTCATGTGGTTTTCTTCTAAATGTCTAGCATGGCATTGGCTCTAGTTCAAATTTTCCTGTATGAACGTGGGCTAATTGCAATCCCTCTGCCTATCCTACTTTGGAGAGTGGTGTTGAATGTAAAAATGGGATAACCCTCTGTTTTCCTGAACCACTCTGAGAAAAGACATAATGCAATGCTAAAGGTAGCACAACACACCTGCTAAGTGTGACTCCAGGGCAGATAGGGGGCCTAGGGTTGCACCTGACATATTCCCCTGTTTTTCCATATTCTACATTATTCAGCACTCTTCTTTGAACCTTTTCTCAAGATAGACTATTTCCATCTAGAATGGCTATAAGTATTACTACCCCAGGGGGAACACTCTCACTACCCCTTCTAGGATTTTTACTCTTTAGGAATCATAGTAGTTTGCAGTGCCAAAATAACCCAAAATCCCCATCAGAACTGGTCCCTGTCTCTGCAGGTTGTCAACACCTATCTAACAGTTTTAACTGTCAAGTTTTGAATTGTTTTAACCAGCTCTGATTGGTTGCTGGGTCACCAGGAGGCTGACAATGGGTACCGTATGTCCATCAACTCCCCTCAGCATAAAGTAAACTAAGGAAGAATGAAGTGTTGGAGAGAAGATGTACCGGTAGTCTGCCAGCTAGTTCTGGGAGCAACTGTTAGTGTGGCTTGGCTTGTATCTGTTCTGTTGCTACTAAGTTTAGACTTGTCACTTGCAGCGTGTAATCCCATATACTGTACTGGGAATTGCCTGCTGTCTTGCCATCACTTGGAACTACTACTTCTGGCCCATCAGAGCTACCATCTGTCAATATCAAAATTACTTTATATCACTGTATATTTGCGTTATGATCTCATCTGCATTTGGCCATGAGCTATAGATGCTACACTTATAACTAAGCAGCAGCGTTCATGATTAAAAAGCACCAATCACTTTTGCCCCTAGAATGATTGTAGCTGTTGGTACTGCTTGGTTATGTTGTGTTTACTAGTTAGTGGCATCCTTCAGGTTTCTCTTGGCAGCTGCAAACTGGGTATCTTTGCTTGATCTATTCAAGACTATACAGAGATTCTGAACTCCAAATTTTCTTGAAATGGGCCTGTCCCAATCAATAGGCTTTATCAAGAGGCTCCAGCTGTGTCCCAGAGCATAGCCTCATGCACTGGGTAGAGTAGCAGTGGGGAATCATAGTTAGGCCTGCATGGTTTGGACCATGTCATGCCCACCTGTCCTTCACCTGATGAGATACTGTCAGGGACAGGACACATCAGCCCTTAGGGTCAAATTGTAAAGGAAGAATCAAGAGTTTCCTCTTAAGTATGTGCCTCTTTGCCCTCACCTTTGGCATCTGAGATATGTGTTTTAAGGTTCACCCTATTATGTAGCTGTAATCTATTTTAACCATTCTGAAATCTAAATTCTAAATGGTTGTAATCTGGCCTGGGGCCTGCTGGTGAATGATGGGTAATAGCTTTAGTAATAATAAGTGCTCTTCTGATTGTGCCTTCCCTGTTGCAGACACTTTATGAGTTTGCAGCAACAAGGAAAAGGTGCCAAATTCAAAAAGGACCAGATTACAACTGGAAAGGAAGAGAGGCTTGTATTAAAGCTTGGACTGCAAAGGGAGCATTGTGGGGCATGCTTGGAGTGCACTCCTGATCCTTGGGTTCAGAGTTGGATCACCTGATGTCAAGTGATTGACAGGCCTGGCAGCCACTCCCACATGTCCAAGTGGTCCATGGAGAGTGGGGGAATGCTGTATCTGGCCTGCCAATTGGATCCAGTTTCCCACTCCTGGGGCAGGGAGAGGGCCTCAGCTGAGAAATCTTTAAGCCTGGTTGTAGGTGGTTTCTCTTCCCTCTAAAACAGGAGCCATACAACTGAATGGCATGGGGAAAAGGTGCTGCTGCTGCTTAGAGACCCTTATATGGGAAAGAAACCTGTGGTCCCTGTTTGTGTGGTGGTGGTGGGATTTGGCAAGCTAAATTTTCACCCAAAGAAGCAAAATAGCATGAATAGACCCTACCGGTGTTTTGTTTTTTAAATGGAGGGAATGGGAAACTTGAGATTCTAGGATGGATTCTGAAGTGGGCAAGATTGATTGGGAAGGGTTGAACATGAGTTGCGACTGAAGGCCTGGTTGTGAGTCCTGGAAGACCTGCTCCTTGCCTTGTAGGCCTTTCCCCACCTGGTCTAGGAGGGTGGGGCCACGAGAGATGCCTGCTACAAAAGCTGAGGGCCGAACAAACTATTGGGCTCGGGTATTGTTAGGAGTAGTTGTTGTTGCTGTTACTGATGTAATTTTTTGTATATTTACTTTGTATCTTTATTATTATATATGTGGCAATTGTTCAATTTGGTTGTGTACTTTTCAACGTTTTATTTATTGTTTATGATCATTGTTTTGTTTTGAATATAATCTGCACCTTTAACATTGGAGGGGGCATACCGTAAGGTTGCGAATATAAGCTGCACTTTAACTTTGCATGGTCAGAATTTGGGGGGGGGGAGTGAGGCTTATATTCAGGCCAATATGGTATGCACTTTTTCATGTTGTAAACTGCCTTGAGCATAGTTTTAAGTGTGGAAAGGTTGCATGCAAATAAAATGTATGTATGTATGTATGTATGAGGGCTGATGCTGTGCCAGAGTTTGGTTCAACACAAACTGGCTGTTCTTGATAATAAGCAGGAGATATGTGTAACATGAACTGTGCAACTTTCTCTACCCTGGCAAGAAGAAAAACTAAAACTTGAGTATACATAGTGGAAGCATAGACAAAGGCTGTAGTCAGTCCTCTGGTATGGTGGTCTTCTTTCTTTCCTTTTCGTACTTCATAACCTTCAGCTATATATTGAAGCAGAGCTTAGTGTTTCCTTTATGGTGCAATATGGGAAAGTAATTGGTCTAAATTGTTTGATCCATCAGGGGCCAGTGAATAATTAATAAATAAGAGTAAGAATACTAATGATTTTATTTGTGAATCATTTCCAATTCAGTAAAAAGTAGTAAAACAACTGCATATATAAAAATAAAAGGACAATATAAAAACAAAAGGACAATTGCACACACACACACACACACACACAATTTAAAATCCAACTGGGGACAACAGTGTCTACTGAGAAGACCTTTTGGAAGAGGAAACTGAATGATTGGTGGATCCCTGGTGTCTGGTGTTACAAGGGACTGAGTTGGGATGGTGGCACCTATTCCAAGGCATAGAAACAAACACCCCTGGTCTCCTGTCACATAGTGTGGAAAACACCCAGGACATTTTGCTGCTTGAGGGGAAAAAAGGTTGGGGTGGCACTTGTTCCTGTCCATATGCAGAAACCTACCTGTTGGTTGACCTTCTTCAACACTGGTGATGGGGCAGCTGCCTCCACTGCCCCTGAAGCCAGCAACATTTAGCTTGGAGGGGGCACAGGGCAGATTGCTTGGCACATACAGGTTGCATGTTATTCCCTGCCTCCCAGCATTTGCTGCCTGAAGCAGTTGCCTCCTCACTCTGCCTAATAGTAGAGTTGGACCTAAATGTACCTTTTTCTCTAGTCCCCCTATAATTTGACTTTCTTTCATACTCTTCTACAGGCACCCCCAAACTGCGGCCCTCCAGATGTTATGGCCTACAACTCCCATGATCCCTAGCTAAGAGGACCAGTGGTCAGGGATTATGGGAATTGTAGTCCAAAACAGCTGTTTGGGGATGCCTGCTCTTCTATATAATTGTGTACATGGAAATAGTGGTACATAATTGAGCAAATGGTTGAGAGGGGTATTGTGGTGCAATCCTATGTAAGCAAGTGCCATTGAGTTCAATAGGGGTTTCTTTGATGTAAGTGCTTATAGGATTGCAGTCTATGTCTGTTTTTCTTCTGGTTACTAATGGTAGCAATTGGGTTTTGACCACGGAGATATCTCTCTCTCTCTCTCTCTCTCTCTCTCTCTCTCTCTCTCTCTCTCTCTCTCTCTCTCTCTCTCTCTGCTTTCTAGAAAGTCTCTAAATTGGATACTTGGGGAGTCCATATGGCTGTGTATGATGAAGACCTGTTGAAGAACCCTTTTTATCTAGCTATGCAGAAACGGCGTCCTGATCTCTGCAGGAAAGTTGCAGAATTCCACGGAATTGTAAGTAAACTTGATGCCTTCAGAAAATGGGTCCTACAGCTTGGCAGGGAATGAGTTTGGGCTTCGGGTTCAGAGGGCCTATTTAACAGATGTGGAAAAATGGGGAAACCACACCTTTGGTGTGGCATACTATTAAGTTTCCTTGCTTTTTGCAGCATCAGACCACACATGTTGCACATATGACGAGAGCATTAGAAAAGTGGAGGCATCTTCAGGAATGGGAGGAGGGTGTTGCTTGATAGGTTTTGTGTAAAAAATTTTTTTTAAATATGTTTAAAAAGAAAAAGTGGAGGAACTGTGCATAGTTGTAGAGAGACCACTCAGTGAGGTGCTTTTAAATGGTTGCCACAAGAGTTAGTCCTGTTATGACAATATCTTTTGGTGACTGTACATGGAGAATCTGAAATTTTCAAATCAACAAAGTTCTAGACGGTTTACAATTCATTCTTCTCTGAACTTGTGTCTGGCTGCCCTTGGAGGAAATACTGGGTAGTGTCCAATGCTACTCCTGCACAGAGTGGACCCACTGAAGTTAATGAACATGATTAACTTAGGCTTGTCAAGTTTAGTAGGTCTACTCTGAGTAGGACTTGGTGGGGTACAAAACATTGCGTCAAAGTATTAAGGGTTTGAAAAACGAAGTGGTGGCTCTTGTGGCCTCCTGCAATATGGTATTCCTTCCCCCAGCCCACTGCAATATGTCAGGGTCTCAGTCCTCATTTGTGGTGATTGAAGAGCACCTCCCAGTGAGTAATGGCTCCTTGATTTGAACTACATTACTGCCTGATTTCAAAACTTGGCATCTTAAAATAGTGTGGTCTGGCAAACTTTGAGGATTCATCCGTTTTGTGTGTGTGTGTGCGTGCGTGCATGTACCTGACTCCATGTTTACTACTTCTTTAGGTGCTAGTTCCATGCAAAGGAAGTCTTTCAAGCAGCAGCATCTCAGCTTGCCAGTTTGACTCTTATGTTCTGAAGTCTGTGGAAGAAAACTTTCAAACTGTAAATGGAAAGGTACAAAAATTGTTTTAAGGACAGGCATCTAGTGCAGTCTTCCATTGAGAGTGGTGGAGGCATCAGCCCACTCTGAAGCCTCATGAAGCTCAGTGGAATAAATGAATTCTAAAGGAAGACAACAGTAATGCTTTAAGAGCTCAAACAGAGAAGGCTTCTGACTCTAAAACTGATGGACAATCTTGCCCTTTCATCAAACCTTTAAAAATAAATTCTGTAATACCAAAAGCGGAGTAGTGTGTTTTAACTTTTGTTAACTTTGTTTTAACCTGTCTTGCTTTGGATAAGCAGCCTTTCTCAAAATCTGCATGACTAACGACTATTCCTAAATAATTGTTCTGCTTGCGTACTGTTCACGTTGATATTGATCTTTTTACATTTGCCTTTCCCTTCCTCCTGTCCCTTTAGGAAGTCTTCATACAAGGAAGCTTGATCATCCTTGGGGCTGGCTTCAGCCCTCGTTGCTCAGTGCCTGTTCTCTTTGAGGAAACATTCTACAATGAGAGAGAAGAGAGCTTCAGCATCCTTTGTATCGCTCATGCGCTAGAAAAAAATGAGAGTGATGGTGAGTAGTAGTGCTCTTCTCAGCCAGCCCTTGGACTTCAACAAAGCCAACTCTAGGTATTTTGCTGCCTGAGGCAGATGGCAGGAGAGTCCCATTCTCCCTTCTGCTGCTCCGCTCCATGTACATAATTGGATTGGACTGGCAATTGAACCCTTTTTCAACACTGATGACAATGCAATGTCTTCCACCACACTGGAGGGGGCAGCAGACTATAATAGGAGGTACATGGCAGGTACCCAAGAGGGAACAGACTAGGTGGCTATCACTGCTACTCCACCCTCTGCTGCCTGACGTATCTACCCTACTTTGCCTAATGGTAGGGCCAGCCTTGGGCAATAACCCTTCTTTCAGGGCCTTTATATACCATGAGCAGACAGCTTATTTGGTCTAGAAGGCAAGGTTAGAAGCTTTTCATAAGGCGACAAGGATGAGAGCTAGATCACCCTAGCAGGCTTGCATGAAGCATCTTCATATTGATTATCATTTCCTGGAAGAAATGACTCTTCAGAAGCCAGGAAAAGAGTTAAGAGGTCAGCAATCTTGCCATGATTTTTTGCATCTGGCATCATAAATCAATCAATGAATGAATGAATAAATAAATAAATAAGGAACTGCTGCTAATGCTAAGAGGAACTGCAGATCTTTCTGTGCACTGACAACTGCCCTCCATTTCAGAACAATCCTCAACGCCGTCAAGCTCTTACTCCCTGAAAAACGTTGAAGATGTGAGAGAGTTCTTGGGCAGACATGCTGAAAAGTTTGATAAAGCCATTGCCTCTTTCCACAGGACTTTCAAGGATCATGACAGGAAAATCCTGCGGCACTACATAGTCAGTATCCCTGTTTTCAGCCTGCCTTAGTCTGTTGCAAATGCCTATTGCAAGAAACATGTTCCCATTTCTTACGCAGGAAGAATGCCTCTTCTGTGCCATGTACGCATAGTCTAAAAAAAGAGTACATATTGCTTCAAAAGTTTTTTTATCTGTATGCAAATCTGTAGCTTTATGCAAATCAATGTAGATTAACTAAAATGTTGATTAACCCATTTCAGATACCTTTTTAAAAATTGAGTTGCAGCCTTAGTTACTGCTCACTGCTAGATTACTTCATAATGAGAATGGCTCAAGTGCAACTCTAGAATAAATAGAGCACTGTAACCTACTTGATGCAAATGTGCTCTGCACCCACATGAACTAAACCTTTGGAAGATTAATCTGGAACCTGTGCTTCCTCAAAGAATGCACTGGCACTCCACCCAGTTAAGCAACTTGGACTTTCCTAATGTCTTTCTAAAATGTTCTTTCTCCCCCATCCCTGCAAGGGCCCTCTACCTAGACATGTTGATGCAGTGGCCCAGTTAGGATGGCACGCTGAACCATAGCTCACAAAGAGTGAGCTGCAGCAAGCTTCAGGTGCTCCCTGTTCCTCTACTTTGACCTCAATGAGTCCATAAACTTTGGTTCTGTTTCTGCTTAGCCGCAGCTGCTTGTGCCATGGTTTGCAAGTTGCTTTGTGTGAAACAAACCATGAGTTAACCAGAGTTCGGACAACACGACAAGCTGTCGTTAAGCAAAAACTTCTGAGCTCCACCTGGCAGCCATGCTGGTCAGGGGAAGTGGGAGTTTGTGAACTTGAGTCTCTTGTGATTTAATGTGACATCTGAGCCCAGCCTTTTGTGCTCCATAATGTCCTCCTTTTTGATCTCCAGGATTCTGTAAATGCCCTCTACACCAAATGTATTCAGCAGTTATTGAGAGACTCGCACCTTGTGAGTAAGAAATGGTTTGTGTGTGTATGTGTTAAATACAATTTTCTACCCTTTCCCCAGGCAGTGCCTGTTAACACTGCCTTTTCTCTCTCTCGTGTCCTTAGAGGATGCTTGCCAAGCAGGAGCCTCAGATGAATCTGATGAAGCAAGCTGTGGATGTAAGTAGTGGGTTCTTCGTTAGTGGGAACTCCGTAAACACACGGGCATCTCTGGTTCAATTTATTTATTTGTGTTTCAGATGTACATCCACCATGCTCTTTATGACCTCATCTTTAAATATGTGGGGACTATCGAGGCGAGTGAGGTAGGTGTCACTTTCCCTTGGCCATTCAAATGCCTGCTTTTCCAGCGCCAGAATATAAGATGCTCATCATAGCACTTATGGAAAGGGTACGTTTTGATCAAAAGGCTTTTGCCTCAAGGTGCATGTAGACATTTCTGACCAGTTGCTTACATGTATTTTAAAGGAAAAGCACTTGGACTATCTGATTGTCCTTAACCATAGTTCGGTGATAGAGCACCTCTTTTGCACGTAGGAGATGCCAGGTTCAATCCCTAGCATCTCCAGTTAGAAAGGTGTAGGTAGAAGCTGCCTGAAAACCTGGAGAATCAGGAGTAGACAATATAGGGCTAGATGGACCAAGTCTGATATACTGAGGCAGCTTCCTATGCTCTATGTACTCGTCTACTGGTTGGCCTCTTCGGCCCTCCACCTATTGCTAAAATTCCCATCATACCCAGCAGGCACAGCCAATGCTGGGTGCTGTAGTTCAGCAATGTCTGGAGGGCCAAAGTTCCCCTGTACCTGATCTTCAAATGTCTCAAGATACAGCCAAGAGAGCAGCTTGTTGTGTTTCTAAAATGGCTTCATTTATTATTTGTTGACCAGGATGCAGCTTTCAACAAAATTACAAGAAGCTTACAAGACCTGCAACAGAAGGACCTGGGTATTAAGCCTGAATTCAGGTGCGCTGCATGCAGATGGCAATCTTAAAAGCTCCACCAGGTTTTTTTGGGGGGTGGCTGGGGAAACCAACAACTTGGGTAAGGGATATATGGCTGCTGCTCAGAGCATCTTGCTCTTTGCATGCTATGAATCTGTGTACTCTTTGCCGCTTTACCAAAAACAAATATGCAGGTAAGTGGGTTGTCGCCCATATGCCCTTGGTGCTACTGAATGGAGAAGTAGGAAAAGGAGAAGATGAGTACTGCTGTCAGCATGTGTAACTGGAAGGGCTTGATGGTAACACTGGACTGTAGGCAGATCCCAAGGGATAATGCTTCTGCTGCAACAGCATATGGAAGAGAGCTTGTAGAACTGCTCCCTTGGGATGTGTGCACAGGAGCTTATTAGTATGTTGATAAGCAACACAAGTTTTTTATCAATATGTTTGTGCTGGAGTTGCTGACTCCTCAGCTTACTTCCTGTATCTGTGCCTTCAGGAGCAGGTGGATCTGGAGATCATAGTAGGCAAAAGTGTCTTATCTCTGTCGTAAAGAGCTTCATTTGCTCAGCTTTGTGAATGAAAAGTCACCAGAACAGGCCAGACCACCTTCTCTTCTCCCTGGTCATTTGGCAAGCCTTAATTATGCTGAATGTAGGGGTAGAAGTTGGTATGGTTTGAAATAGGTGCCCACTTTTCGACAGTCACTGTTGCTGCTGCTCAAGTCTGGTGTATGTGCTAAGTACTCCTTTCTTTTGACCACACTTCACAGCTTCAACATTCCTCGTGCGAAGCGAGAGCTGGGCCAGCTGAATAAGTGCACCTCCCCACAACAGAAGCTCCTCTGTCTGCGTAAAGTGGTTCAAATCATAATGCAGTCTCCAAGCCAAAGAGGTCTGTAACCATGGCAATGTAATAATGGCTTCAATAGATCGCCTCTCTGTGCTTTTAAAAGCCACCTTCATAAGCTTTTAAATGGGTGCATGTGAGCAGAACCTTGAAATGTAACATTCAGGTGCTTGTTTTCAGGTGTTTATTGGTTTGTTCTTGTTTTATCATGTATTTGGTGCCCTCATTTTGTATTATGTTGTGAACCACCCTGTGATCTGCAGATAGAGTGGTATACAAATGTTAACAACAACAACATCTTTTCTTATCACTTGGAAAAGAAATTAGTGCTTTCCCTTGAACTGAGGCATCTGAAATACTTTTCCAGGTTGTATGGCAGGGCTTGTTCTGAGACTCCCCAGCTTGAAAGGGCTAGAATAGAATATATGATTCAGACATTACTTAGACCATTGTCCCTGGCCCTTGTTGGGCTGGTCTTTTCTTCCTTTTTACCCAGAAAGATGGCTTGAAAATGAGTAAAAGACTTCAAGGAACTGGTTATATCTGCGTAGAATTTTAAATGGAACTTCCTTGTGTTTAGGAGTGCCTGCTGTATTTCTTTGTTTCCCACAAAGGGCATGCCTTCAAGGTGTGCCTGAAGCTTCTGCATTTAAAAACTGCTGCTGATCAATCATGGTGGTAGCACCTTTAGTCTGCCGAAAGCTTTCTAAACACTGCAGCCCTAATTACAAGCATTTAGGCACTATCACTACCATAGAAATGTGACTCCACTTTTTCCTCCCCACTACAGTTAACATGGAGACCATGTGTGCAGATGACCTTCTCTCAGTCCTGCTGTACCTTCTTGTGAAAACGGAGATTCCAAACTGGTATGTGACAAGTCTCCTTTTGCTCCTGAGTATTATTTCTCTGCTGCAAGAGCGCTAAACAAGGCAGAGTGCTGAAAGGTTTCCAGCATTGCTTGAAGTCATGGAGTCTTTAAGCCAAGATGGCCATCAGTTGCCAGCTGCCCCCCCCCCAATTGATTGTGTTTCAGGACGCGAAGGGGTCTGGTTTGTGACTCTGGGTAGCTCCACTTATCCAGATGATTGCATAGCTGATTTAAGTGTTTGGTTCCATTTCCAACTGTGCATACTTAAGAAATCACATGTTCCAATATTGGAGTCAAACCCGCGCCAAATAAATTGGATGCAGGATCTGACAAGTCTTAAAACCAACCTACATTTGGTTTATGGGACAATTTGAAGTCTTTACTAGAATGGAAACAGCCACCTGCAAATTAGCTGTAGCCGTTCACTAGCAAATGACCGTTGCAGTACAGTCCTGTATCCTGAGCAAAGCGTTAATTGGATACTTTTGTGTTCTAAGGTTTTATAGCAGAACTGTGAGAAACATTGTGACTTGCTTTGGACTTGAAATAGTAGTTTGAATCAGTGACCAAACATATATATATAATCAATTCTATGATTGCATTGCCCTGGAAATGGGCATAATAACACTGCATAGCTGTTTCAGACTCTCCAATCGACTAATATTTTGCTGCTTTTGGAAATCACTTGCCTTGCTTGGACAGCATGTATCACAAATCTGAAATCTCAGATCTGAAAAATGTGTAGGGTACTAACATCTGTCACAAAATAGACCTTGGTTGTTACTTTGATAAGATGCAAAGGGGAACTAAAAATGTAAATGCTTACAGCAGACCTGTTGTATTAGCAAAGTGCCATTTCCAGGGATTACATGCATTTAACAAATGTGCTTATGTTTTTGGACGTCAGTTATAACTCAGGGCTGATGTTTTTTTTTTAATCTGCGTGTCTTGAATGTGCACATGTTGTCCTTTTGTAAATGTGTGTCTATTTGAAGCAAAGCACTGTCCAGCTTGCATTCCAGGCCTTGCAATACAAATGGCATGGTTTTTTGTGGTGGTAACCTGCCAGAAAATAAAGCCAAAATGTTTTGATTTGGTTTTTTTCTTCTACCCCCTGCTTCCTAAAACCCACCAATATGATTGTACCCATCAGAATGATTCTGGAAAGCTGTAATAAGCCTGATCCCTATAGTCTTTTTTAATAGCTTGTCAGTTTTGACAGTCAATCCAAGAATGCCATTTCTGATTTTGTTGAGGCTGGGAGTTCAATAGTATCAGAGATCAAAACATATCCTGTTATTGGAAGTATGCAGGATCAAACTGCAGAAAAAAACAGTGTGGATTAATAACATGTTGTCTTCATGGCTTATTGTGCCTGCAAGCATTGAGCCTGCTAAGAAGAAACTAAACTTGTGGATGATGAGGTGCTTTCTGTGGGAGATAGGGTAGAAAGGATCTCCCAAGTTCGGAGGCTGGGGGAGGAAACAGAAGTTCCCAGGTGATAGCTGGGAAGGTCTACTTTTTTGTATATGGATAAAGGATGTGATACACTTGAAAGAGAGAGGGTTTTTTATACCTATTTTTATTTTGTCTTTTACTTTTTTAGATTAGTCTGGTTTTTATTGTATCTTACGTTGTGAACTTTCAATAAAAATATTAAAAGAAGAAGAAATTAAACTTGTATTTGAAAATGTTTTGATCTTGCATTAGTGATTGGAAGTTGAGGAACCAATTAGATGTGCATACAATTCTAAGTGACCCTTCTCAATCATCTCCACTTCTTGAGTAATGTCTTGGAAGCCTTATATACTATTTTATTTTCTGTCTAGGATGGCAAACTTGAGTTACATCAAGAACTTCAGGTTTTGCAGCTCAGCAAAGGATGAACTTGGATACTGCCTGACTTCAGTTGAGGCTGCAATAGAATACATCCGTCAAGGAAACCTCTCGGACAGGCCAACAGTAAGTCACTTTAATAGGGGTTGCAGCATAAAGTCTGGTTTGCTAACTGCAATTGTGCAGCAGTTGTGGTTGTAATATGAGTGCCTTCTGGACGTACATCTCATTTGCAACAGTTTGCTGTTTGCCTGCACACATTGCTTAAAGGTCTCCATAAGCACTTGAGCCATTGCTCAGAGGCTTGTAAAAGGACAGCCTTCAGCCCTGGTAGACTTCTGTGCAGCTTTATTTGAAGGACAGAGTATGAGCTGTAGACACAAACTATAAAGCACAAGATGCAGGAAATGTCTGTGCATAAGCACACACATGCTCTTCTATGCACTCCACCATTTGTCTCCAAGTGTTGGCATGTTTAGAATAGACAATGCCCAAAATTATAGCAGTGGGATACAATTAGATCCCTTTTGTAGCTAAAAAAACCACCACCATGCTTAACATTTCAAAATTCAGGAAACAGATCTGTAGCATTGCTGAAGCTAAGTAGCTGTTGCCCTCTCCAGGAATTGGGATGGGAGATCACAAAGAGCCCTGCAAGAGCAGAACATGCACACAATAAATGTGGGCCACATCTGCACCAGGCATTGAAAGCACTATTATGTCACTTTAAAATGTCATGGCTTCCCCCAAGGAATTCTGGGAACTGTTGTTAAGTATCAGGAGTTTTTAGGAGATCTCCTATTCCCCCCCAGAGCTGAAATTTCCGTAGTGGGTTAACAGTAACTTTCTTCCCAGGGAATTCTGGGAATTGTAGCTCTCTGAACTCTTAACAAACTACAGTTCCCAGGATGCATTTTTTTGGGGAGACCTTATTATTAAAGTGGTACGATACTGGTTTAAATGTGGGCTATGGATGTGGCTATGAAACAGGTGGAAATGCTGCAGAAATCCTTTGGTCAGTGTAGTTTCCTCGGACTTTATTTTAACCTTCCAAAACTAGGTGCTCCCGCTCTGATCTGGAGGCTGATCTGGAGGCTGAACTTGGTACCACAATGAAACCTGCACCTGATCCAGCTGCCAAGAAATGGAACTTACCGTAGCTGCTTAATGGCTTTGTCTGTGGGGCTTGATATAGAAGGGGTGGGGGCCCTACTGTGAGACACACATCACAAAATCTGCATTTTAAAATTGTTTTACAGCATTTTTCACTCTGCTCTTTCAGTGGTAAAATCTTTTAAGCAGATTTGTGGCACTTGGCTACTCCTTTTTTATGTTAAAAAAAAAAGCAAATGTGTATCACAAGTCTTGCTTCCTAGCTCCTATGTTAAAAAAAAAAAGTTTGTGTCCAAAAAGAGGAGGGGGATAAAAATAAAAATAAAAGCCCACATTTATATTTCAGTCTTTGGTCTGAAGGAAGTTTGAACTCTTTAATATCAGTTACCCACCAGAAAAGATTCGGGCAGAGATGTTAAGATTACAGCAACTTGCTATGTTTTGTAAAATAAAAGGCATAAATGAACTTGGATGACAAATGTGTGTGTGTTCTTTAAAGTAAAGCTGCTTTGAAACAATTTTTTTTTGCTTTTCTGTCTTAATGTCAGTTTGCCTTTTATTGCTGACAATTTTACCTAAATACATACTTGGATGCTTCTAAGCTGCCTTGTGCTGCTAGGTTTCAGTAACTTTTTACTGTCAGACTCTTCATATGGAAGGATAATCTTCTAATGTTGCACTGACATCTCTTGGTGCAAGATTTTAGACTTGAGTTTGAAGAATGCTGCTTTACTGTGTGTGGCAGGCAAATTATTTAAGAGACCTTGACTGTGGATTTCTAGACCCAAATTGGACTCTGTGTCGGGCACACATTTAAACCTAATCAGTTCAGTTACATGGAAAGCAGGGTTGGGGGTGGGGGCAGCTGGTCTTCTTTCCCATTTGCTAATGGAGTTCAGTGGGGTAGGAAAGTACCTAGGTAAGCCATCAGTAGGGATTTTTAAAGCACTTTTACTGTTTGGTGTATCTAGCTTCAGTGCGATAGCAACTCTTAGGTTTGAGATGGGAGTCTTCCCAAGCCCCATGAAGAGATGCTAGGATTGAACCTGGGCCCTCCTATCCCATGCAAAGCATGTGCTCTGCCGCTGAGCTATGGCCCTCCTTCACAGATGTATGCTGCCATGATGTTCAGTACCCTGCCTGCTGGATACAGTGTTAATCCCCCAGCTCCTGTCACTCTTTGTGGCATCAGTTGCCTTTTTTCTGAGGCACTTATAGAAAATTGTCCTAGGCAGACCAGTCAGTGCTTATCCCTATTGCTGAAGTGCAACTTGCAACACTGCTCTCTAGCGTGCCGCCTTCACAATAGTGAAAAAGGAAAGGGTTGAGAGAAGCACGCTTAACACTTGGAAAAAATCCTCTTAAAAACTGCCTGGCAGATCCCTTTGAAAGAAGCCACCAGCAGGGCCTTTCCTCCCCAGTACCCACTGCAGCCTAGAGCTACAGTGTGCAAGCTGTGAATTCAGGCATGTGGGCAATGGGAACAGCAGCACTTCCAATGGCTAAAAAGCACACTGATTGGCTTAATACAGAGTCAGAACATCAGTCTGCCTAGCCCAGCATTGTCTTCAAGGACTGGCAGTGCCTCCCTGGGGTTTCAGGCAGGTTTGGGAATCCCTCCTAGTCCTACCTGCAGGTGCTGCTGGGGATCGAATCTGGGGCCTTCTGCATGCCAAGCAGGGGCTTGGCTACTGAGCTACAGCAAACCTGGGGCATATGTACAATAGTTTATGTGGGTTGCATAATCCCAGGCATAAATGTGGCGGTCTCGGGTGCACTTGACTCTTGTTTGGAAAGCTGAAGCCATGCGCCCTTACTCTTCAGCATGTGGCATCATATTGTAGGACAGTGTCTTCTGACTACATCAATTGCACAAGGATGGCTTGCTGTGGAGAACAAGCAGGAGTCCTACAACATTAATGTTTAAATCACTAATATTTATCCTGTTCCAATTTCTTAAATTATACGCTGCCTTGGAAGTGCTCCTCTTGAAATTATAAAGGCTCCATCAAGAAAACATTGAAGCCTCTACCAGAGCAAATAGCAACAAGCATTTAAAATAAAGCTTTAAATAACCCAGTGACAGCTGTACAGAATCCCTGAAATTACAGGTATCTCTGCCCTGGTGCAGGATCCAGAGCATTGGGTTCCATCACCCTGGCAGAACCCACAGCTGATGCCTGCTCCGCCCTTCTCCCCTATTTTTTCCTTCTTCCTAGGCATACAGTGCCAGATGATGTGATCAAGGCATCCTTTTAATTTCTACTGTGTCCCAGGTCATGTTGTTCTGCAGCATTGTGGGAAACAAAAGAGTAGTTAGATCCTGCTGTCAAGTGCTGGTACCAAAGCCAGGTAAAACCTCTTAGAGCCCATCACCAGCAGAGGTGGTCCAAGAGAGGACCATTTGCTCAGGGTCCCCTCAAATCTGAGGGGAGCAGTATGAGTCCCTCACCTGCTTGTTGGAGGAAGAAATTGGGGGGGGGGGGCGGGGCAGTGGAGTGTGCTGCTTGGAAGGAAGAACTGGCTAGGACCATGAACAGGAGTGTCCCTTGTTGGAGGAAGGAAACATTGCCTCTCATATAGCAGGTCCCAATTGTGTGTACATCACCAGTATGTTTGATATGATGCTAACCTGGTGCCCTGTTGAACAACTCCCATCAGGCCCAGCCAGCACAGCAAATAGTTAGGGGAGTTGGCACCAGGTTCATGGAACTATTTAGCTTGGGGCAATTATATTCTGCTTTTATAAGATGAAAAACCACTCAAAATGGCTAAACCTAAGGTGCTTTGGAAATTGAAACAATAAGCAGCAGGAAACCATAGTATGAGTGCAGACAAACAGGTTTATGCTCAGAATATACCGGTAAGCACTACCTTCACTGAGTCCCTTTCTAATCATACAAAATGTGTATAAAAGAAACTGGGCTATTCCTTAAACCTGCTGTCCCGTCTAGTCCTAATCTCTAGTAGATTTCAGGCTAGTTGTTCCTCTAGCCCAGTGTGGTCCATTTTGACTGGCAGGTATTCTCAATGGTCTTCACCATCACAAGCTCCCTGGTTTTGTTACTAGCAACTGAATCTCAGGATCTTCTGCATGCAAAATGTGCTCTATCACTCAGCTCTTGTCATTCCTTAACCACATTCTAATTTATGGCCCTTTTGTTACCTTACTCCATCAGCGTAGTAGGCCTTATCCCAAGATGCCATAAGTTACCTTTGGAGGCCAGAGCCTTGTGAGTGGAAGTAATCAAGTGAGAAAGGACTATTTGGTCATACCGAGATGGTCTGACGTAGCAATGGTAATTGGACCACATCAGATAAAGCTATGAAATAGGGCCAGTGTGAATGCGCTCCACTATTGATTTGTATGGGGCTTGGACTATACACTCATTCAGTTTTGCACACCACTGTCGCTGCCGTATTTGGAGGTTGTATGCATCACACCCTTGCGGGGTGACCTTGTTGGTGTGGGAGAGAAACCAGATTTTCTGGCTGGAAATTTTTGGCACACACCATAACTCAAATGGCAGGGCAACTAAAAACAAAATCTCTGCCCATAGACAATTTGAGGTGGTGCATTCTCCAAGTGAGTGAGGACCATACTGCCTTACATACGCAGATTCAAATGTGTGCTATAGCTCTGTTTGCATTAGTGCACAAATAATCTGGTTTGTGACACCCGTTTCATGCTAACGGTAACTTTCCAGGAATTGCTGCAAAATGTCCCAATGACTTACAAGCTGAGGTGCTGTCTATCCTACATTTACCCTTCTCTTTTATAGAACAGGCAATGTTGCTTTCCCATGTGCCATTTTCACCAGCTCTATAAGAAACTTGAAAGTTGGACTGACTAGAGCTGTGTATTCAAGGGACACATTAATTTGGACATAAAGCTTTAAGTCAAAGGTTACCTGTGCCTTCAACATGAATTTACAGCCAAGCCAAGCAGTGCTTTGTACCACTAAACTGAACACAGGGGAGGCAGGAATGGCTCATAAGATTCCAGGGCCCTAAAAACACAGGAACTACTTTCCTCAGGAATGTTAAGCTGGCACCTCGATCTCCCTGTAAATTACATTGCTATAGACACCACTTTTGCCACACTTTTTTTTGTCTCTCGAGAGGACTGGGAAGTACTTCAAATGGGCATAATATAAACATTTATTATGGCACAATATGGCTGCATTAGGGACGCGGGTGGCGCTGTGATCGAAACCACAGACCCTAGGGCTTGCCGATAAGAAGGTCAGCGGTTCAAATCCCCGCGATGGGGTGAGCTCCTGTTGTTCGGTCCCAGCTCCTGCCAATCTAGCAGTTTGAAAGCAGATCAAAAGTGCAAGTAGATAAATAGCTCACGCTCCAGCGGAAAGGTAAATGGCATTTCTGTGCGCTGCTCTGGTTCGCCAGAAGAGGCTTAGTCATGCTTGCCACATGACCCAGCAGCTGTCTGTGGACAAACACTGGCTTCCTCGGCTTATAGAGCGAGATGAGTGCCGCAACCCCAGAGTCGTTAGCAACTGTATCTAATGGTCAGGGGTACCTTTACCTCTTATGGTTGCATTATATAGTAACATGATAAGCACCAGAGGTTAGATGGGTGGTGACTATAGTGGTGTTCTTGTTATGGAATACTCTCCCCAGAGACACTTGTATCCACACTTCCTCTTGTCCTGCTGCTCCCCCCTGGGGAAAACTGCTCTTTAGTGCTCAGTAGGAGCAAATGGCAATTCAGGTTTTCTGCGGATTGCCATTTGTTCCAATTTATTGTTAAAGAGCAGATTTTCCCTGGGAAAATAATGGGGCAAGGGGACAACCACATGGACTGCTGCCTA
Source organism: Zootoca vivipara (assembly GCF_965207765.1). Lineage (NCBI taxonomy): Eukaryota > Metazoa > Chordata > Lepidosauria > Squamata > Lacertidae > Zootoca > Zootoca vivipara. Next base: position 25,422,220 of record NC_142589.1, read on the forward strand.
GAAAGCATATAAACAATAAAATTAATATTATTATAGATCAAGCAGAAAACCACTCTCATACATGCTTTCTAGGCACCAGCCCTCCCCTTGGTGTCAACATTGGTGAATTTCTGGAGCCAGTTTAACATTGGTTTATATGGCCATGTTTCGCATTAAACTGCAATCTCTGCTCTTCTAAATATATTTCTGATTTTGCTTTGTTATTTTATTGATGGTTTTACGTGGCCTTAATTCAGTTTCATTCTAACATTATTGTTGTTATTGTTTTTCTTTTTAGGTTTTCTTTGTACATGTAAAGGCAGGGTATAGGTCTTTTAAACAAACAAAATAATTGAAAAGATCTTACTTGAAATAATCAGATCATGGGCATCAATTTTAAGTCGTTGAGTTTGGCTTGAAAATAGACACTGCTTTGTTGAACTGATCAATTCAGTGTTGTATGCTATGTCAAGAATAAATTGATGGAAGGTTCTTTTCCCCCTCACAGGAACCTGAAGGATTTAGTGAGAAGCTATTATTAAGACAAAGAATGAATTTACTGTCTCAGATGTCCAACACCCCGATAGACTGCTTGTTTCAGGTTTGGATTGCATGAATATTATGTCAGCTCTGAGAAATGGCCAGAAAACTTCATTCCGTTCTAAGAAAGTTTAGAACCCTTGTAACAACTCAATGTTTTGAAGGTTCCACCCCCCTTAAAATATATCTTAATCTTTCCATGATTTTGCTTTTGTTTTAGAGTGAGTGAAGGAGATGTCAAATCCCCTCCCTAGTTTAGCTTTTATTGGATATTTCAATTTTTGATGGTTCAAACAGACCAGGTAGTTGGTTTTGCTCAGCCTACAACATGTCCACTCAGAGCATGTACATTATGTTTAAGAGTTGGGAGAAAATGCTGGCTGGTTAGATGACAATATTATTTTATTAAATTGATATCCTATCCTTCCTCCCTAATGAGCCCAGGGCGGCAAACATGTCAATAATAAAACGACACAATGTTGTTGTTTGTTGTTTAGTCGTTTAGTCGTGTCCGACTCTTCGTGACCCCATGGACCATAGCACGCCAGGCACTCCTGTCTTGCACTGCCTCCTGCAGTTTGGTCAAACTCATGTTCGTAGCTTCGAGAACACTGTCCAACCATCTTGTCCTCTGTCGTCCCCTTCTCCTAGTGCCCTCAATCTTTCCCAACATCAGGGTCTTTTCCAAGGATTCTTCTCTTCTCATGAGGTAGCCAAAGTATTGGAGCCTCAGCTTCACGATCTGTCCTTCCAGGGAGCACTCAGGGCTGATTTCCTTAAGAATGGATAGGTTTGATCTTCTTGCAGTCCATGGGACTCTCAAGAGTCTCCTCCAGCACCATAATAGAATAGACACAATAGAAACGTCTAAAAATAGTTTAAAACAAAACTTACCAATGATCTCAGGGTTGCCAGGATCAAGGTGATCAAGTAGGCTGTGACCAAGCTGCTCCAGGATGATATGGGGTATCTAGATCTGCTTCATTTTGGCTTCTGGAGAGGGTTTAGGATTGAAATAACATTGGCTCATCCATTTTTGCCATGATGTAGAGAGAAGGAGTGTGATCCAGTTGATTCTGCTGGACTATTCAGAGGCATCTGATATTACCAGTTGTGGCACCTTTTTAGGATTGGCCATGGTTCTGCTTCTATGTTGCATTCCAGAAGATGATGCTGGCAGACCTACTGTGTGCAGATCTAAGTTTCTGTAATGTCCGAATCCACCCCAATTCATATTCACCTTTCTGCTGCCTTCTCCTCCTCCATCCCTCCTCCATCTGTTTGGTTCTGAGTTTGTCGCCAGTGTCTGTCTCACCTTTTGCCCTTCTTTGCAGCATGTTGCTTCAGGCAACCAGGAAGAAGCAGAGCGCTTGTTAAGCCAAGGGGACAACGATAAGGACACTGTGCAAAAAATGTGCCATCCACTCTGTTTCTGTGATAAGTGTGAGAAGCTGGTTTCTGGGTAAGGGTTGTGTTTTCAAAGGTGTCCAGGCTTTTTCAAAGCATAATTGGGAACTATGTTGCTAGTGAGTTGGTTGAGACATAACCCTAAGCTATGGTTTGTGCTAACTGCAGTGTAGACTCCAAACCATGCTTTGTGTGGTTCCTTCCCCCAATCCCTTTAGAATCTCTGAATTCTCTCACAAGCAGCAGCCTCTGAAGGCAAACCACTCCCCCTCTCCTTCAGTCTGTTGACAAGTGAGGAACAGGGGGAGCTCCTTAGACATGGTTTCTCAGCACAGCCAATAAAGCGGTCCTGCTTTCAACCTCTCCAATGTTGCTCTGAGGAGCCCAAACCATGATTTATCGATTTAGATGCAAAGTCAAGGCAACAGTTTGCCAAGCGGTAGGTGAACCAGGTTTACATTCTGCTTTGGTGATGGCAGACAATGTTCCAGCCAATCAACTACCATAAATGTTTGGCGGTGAGAGAGGGGAATTTAAAGTTGTTTGCTTCTTTACTCACCTTAACTGCAAGGCGAGCAAAGGGGCTTATAAAGCTTTATTCCCCCCCCCCCCTGACCTTTTCTAACAGCTAAAAAGCTTTGCTACTCGGGCTGTAGCTTTCCTGCTTCAGCCTCGTTCCTTGGACAAAATTTCCCTGGGAACAGCACTACATCGTGGCACAGTGACATCCTCAGGAAAAAAGATGTCTGCCACCATCACAGCAGCTATTCAGTAAACTTACAAGAGCTCTGTAAGGTAGATATAATAATAATAATAATAATAATAATAATAATAATAATAATAATAATAATAATTTATTATTTATACCCCGCCCATCTGGCCGGGTTCCCCCAGCCACTCTGGGCGGCTTCCAACAAAACAGAAATTCTAAAATACAGAAATCCATCAAACATTAAAATACAGAAATCCATTAAACATTAAAAGCTTCCCTAAACAGGGCTGCCTTGAGATGCCTTCTAAAGGTCTGGTAATTGTTGTTCTCTTTGACCTCTAGTGGGAGGGCATTCCACAGGGTGGGTGCCACTACCGAGAAGGCCCTCTGCCTGGTTCCCTGTATTGGTATTATTATTTCCATTATACAGGTGGGAGGAACTAAGGCAAAGAGAACAGTTGCTAGTGAGTTCAGTGTTGAGGCCAGATTCAGCTGGTGACCTTATGAAAAGCCATGCAAGGCAGCTCACTTGTAGCCATGTTCTTTGGTGGTTTTAAACAAGGCAGCTGTGTGAAACATACACTGCCCTTTGCTTGCTTGTGTTCTGTTTCTTAATGATGACTTTTTTTTACTTTAAGGAAGCTGAATGATCCTTCCATTGTGACACCGTTTTCTAGAGATGACCGGGGATTCACTCCGCTTCATATAGCTGCAATATGTGGTAAGCGCTGCAGTTCTTCATTCATGGACTATGGCAGTAGTTTTCTGATTCCCCACTCTCTACAAACCATTGTCTTCCGAGGAGGCCCTGAGCATCTGTTACAGACCCCCCTTCACCCGGCACATTGCACAGGATTCTCAGGTGTTCTCAAAGGTTCATCTACAGCAGCAGCCAGGCCTTGGGGACCCTCCCATATAAACTGAGCATGAGCCTAATGATGCATCCAGCGTACTGTACACTTATAACTTCAAATTGCAATTGAAGAACGCACTTGGCTTTTGTCCCCTATTCCTGATTTTTTCATGGAGAAGAGACCTTTCGTCCATGGCAGAACCACATGCTATGCATGCATGAAGTCCTAAGTTCAACCGCTGGTGAGTGGGGGAATGGAAACACCTCTACTTGAGAGCCACTATTAGTCAGAAAAGACAGTGCTGGGCTACTAGTTTGATTTGTTATAAAGCCGTTTCCTTAAAACAACAACAACTACTACTACTACAACTACTACTACTACCACTTCTGTAACCTTCCAAGGATTTTGGGTTCTCTGGGGCACAGTTAGAAAGCTATTAGAATTCCACTCTAGGTCTGGAGTGGATTTGAATATCTGCACAGCACAAATCTTGCCACAAGGAGATCATTTGCTCTGCAGGCACCAATCTGCAGTATACAGACCTAACTTACTAGCTGTAAGTCTGTATGGCTTTGGTTATCTCCAGAGTTAAGATCGATTCATTCATTATTGCTGGAAAGGCCCCTGCCAAGCTGTGACCTAGAACCATAATGTGCCAACAAGCTGAGGGGCGTCTTATCACCATGAGCAAATGCTAAGTTGCCTGTCATATGGCGCCTGCAAGTGCCAGGAGAGGCAGCGGATTGTTCAGTTCCCAGTTTGACCCAGAGGGTGACACTTCCTTTTCTGGCTATGAGATGCTGACATTTTGAGTCTGAGAAGCTATATACCTTTCCCCACAGGGCAAGCATCTTTAATTGACTTGCTAGTCTCCAAAGGAGCCATCGTCAATGCGACGGATTATCACGGATCAACGCCACTTCACCTCGCCTGTCAGAAAGGATACCAGAATGTTACTGTAAGCACAAATCTTGCGCAATAATAATAACATTTTGGGTACCTTTTCAGTCCAGTATTGCTTGTAGATTGAAAGCAAAAGCCTCTCCCTCAATGGCTTGGCCATTTGCTGATGACAAGAATGGTGACTTTTTGAGGATTTCCCCCCATAAATGCTGTTTTTTAAAATATATATACTAAAATATTTACCCACGGCTATATCATAAAAATATATCACTACAGTTTGCAACAATATGGCTTCTCCATATGTTATCTGACTTCAATTCCCATCAGCTCCCACAAAATACTGATCATCTGGAGGCTCTATAATATTTCTTTAAACTGCAACAAAAACATGAATGAAGTGGAAATCCTCCACTGCTTCCTCTGGAGTAGACTATTTGATGCTGACAGATTTGGCTCTGAAAAATGTTTCAGACATTATGAAATCTCCCCCCCCCACACACACAGAGAGAGAGAGAGGGAGAGGGAGAGGGAGAGGGAGAAGGTGCATGGGATTTTGGGCTTGAAGTGTTAGACTTGGGCCAGGAAATGCTGGATTCAAATCCATTGCCTGTCCATGAAGCTGCCTGGTTGACCTCAGGGAAGTCAGGATCTCTTGGTGCAACTTACGTGGCAGGATTGTGAGAAAATTGTCAGGGCAGAGCTCAATGGAAGAAGAGTGGGTGAAACATGTGAAAAGTCAAAGGATTTGGGTAAAGCCCACTTTATGAGCTGTGTGCTGTATGTATGTACTCAGCTGAGAGGAATGTATTTTTGATTAATGTGATTTGATTGCTTGAAATTTGCTGGATCAGTGCTAAATGTTACTGCTTCAAGCTCTTTGAAGTAGAGCCGCACTGATACTTGGGAATGAAGGAATCCTTCATTAGATTTGACATCACGCATTAATTCAGCCCAAGGACACATTTTGCTCTGCAAGTCTCTCCTACAGCGCTGGAGCCTGAGCCTTCCTTGTATTGTTTTGTATCACAGTGTTTAGTGAGTGAAATAATATCCGAGCAGCTTGGGCAATGGGCATGACTCTGAATTAGTTTTAAGCAGCTCATGATAAGAACTATTTATATGGTCAGGAATTTGGCCACAGTGGTAGCAGCATCAGATGTCAAGGAAATGAACATCTATCTGACTTTTAGAAGACATCTGAAGGCAGAGAGAGAGAGAGATCTTAGAATGTTTGAGGTTTTTGTATGGAGAGCTCTTAGAATGTTTGAGGTTTTTTGTGTTTTAATACTTTTTTGGAAACAACCCAGAGTGGCTGTGGTAACCCAGTGAGATGGACGGCATTTATTATTATTATTTCTCAAGCCATTAAGGCTTGGCTGCTTCTACGCAGAGGAGATGCATGTGAGTTTTTCATTTTGCACAGAAACTGAAAGGAGCCACAGTAGGATTTATTCTCCCCACCACCACCACCGGCACTTTATATCATCATCAACTCTTATTTGTATGCCACTTTCCCACAAAAGTGTGCCCAAAGGTGCTCACAACATATCAAGTGAACAAGTATAACAGTTCACCCATCAGAGTTCATCCCAAACATATACAAGTTAGAAACAGAATTTTTGGAACTCAATTTGACACATTTGTATGGCCTTAACTGTACAGTAGCTTCTTCCACTTAATAGAGCTGCTACTAAAATGTGCAAATGCCACATAAAAATGTAGCTTGTTTTTTTCCCCTTTTCAGCTTCTCCTCCTGCACTATAAGGCGAGTACAGAAGTACAAGACAATAACGGCAACACACCCCTGCATTTAGCTTGCACTTACGGCCATGAGGATGTAAGTAGTTCGCAACAACATGTTCAGGGTACCTGGCATTGCTATAACCAGTTAGGTGGACTTTCACCCCATTGAAAACAAGGGCACTTAAAGTGATTTCAAAGGGGCTTAACTTAGTCTGGATGCAGCCTCACACTTTCATTTTTATTTAATTTCTGAACTTGTAATCCTCCAGCCTTTTCAAAATGATCCTCAAGGGTTAGAAACAGAAGCCTGTCGAGACAGTCCTTTCTTTTGTAAAAACTTTGTTAGAGCTTTGGGGTCATGCATGGAACATTCCTCTGTGTCACTCTCTTACCTAGTGGCGCCTGCCCTGTGGAATGCCCTCCCATCGGAGGTCAAAGAGATAAACAACTACCTGACATTTAGAAAACACCTAAAGGCAGCCCTGTTTAGGGAAGTTTTTAATCTGTGATATTTTAATGTATTTTGGTATTTGCTGGAAGCCGCCCAGAGGGTGGGGGAAGCCCAGCCAGATGGGCGGGGAATGAATGAATAAATGAATAAATAAATAAATAAATAATTGTGGAACAATGTCTGGGGTAAATTGTGCTGCCCTGTATATTTGACAGTGTGGCCTTCCTGATTCTGCCAATTTGTTCTTGGATGAAAGGAGGTTACAGATTGTGGAGTAAATGAGGTTCCCTCATTCAAATAGTCATAACAAGGCAGTTCACTTGTCCTTTTTTCTGTTTGGGAGAAGGGAGTAGCCTTATGCTGTTGGGCTTCCATGTTTATAGGAATGACATACAGATGTTATTTACACATAGTATGCACATAGTGTTAGGGGGTTGTATCCAACTAAGTCACACTCAAAATAAGCCCATTGAAATCAACATACCTAAATAAGTCAGCAAACTTAAGTCCATTGATTTCATGTGGGTCTAGTATATGATTTAGTCAGATACAAGTTGTGCAATGTAATATGCAGATTAGCAGTGGGCTGCGTGGTAGAAACACCTTTGCATGCAGAAGGTTCCAGGTTGAGTCCCCAACAGCATTTCCTGGTAGGGTTGAGAGAGACAACTGTGACTTGTGTGTCGTGGCTTATTTTATTTTATTTTACTATTTTTGTATGGCTGCCCAACAACTTGCTTTCTCAGAGCAGTTCCCAGAAAATTTACAGGATAAACTAGAGTGTTAAGATGCAGTATAAAAACAGTGATGAGTGGTATAAGAATGATTTGGTCTGGCAAGATGCGATGACAAAATTGTCCTCTGTCCCTAGTTCTGTTGCTTTAGTGATGTGCACCATCTTAGCTTTTGTCTTTGTTTTAACTTTCCAGTGTGTCAAGGCTTTAGTCTATTACGACGTTCACTCTTGTAAATTAGACATTGGCAATGAGAAAGGAGACACTCCTCTTCACATAGCTGCTCGCTGGGGTTACCAAGGAATCATCGAAGTGCTGCTTCAGAATGGAGCTAACCCAACTATTCAGAACCGAACAAAAGAGACTCCTGTGCAGTGCGCATTAAATTCTACGGTACTTCTTAGATACCACTTCTTTTTTAAAAAACAAACAACCCCCCCCCCCAAATGTCTTACATGATTTTAAATGTTGCTTAATGACAAAGAGGCAATATTGGCCAGGGCATTTAAAAATAAAATAAAATTCCATTTGCTTTTGGTGGACAAATGCCACTGTTTTATCTCCAAGACATCCATGCAGTATGTATGGCCCTCTTAAATTGATTTGCTCTTTAATTTTATTTTATTTTAAGAAAACAAACAGTTTGATTGTGTTTTTTACCTGGTCCTTAATTGGAAGGACAGTGGCTAGCCAGGAACTCTTGAAAATACTTTTTGCTTGTTTTTGACAGGGGAGGGTTGCAGTTCTACTCCCAAAGTGCCTGAGAGGCAAGATGAATCTTCCTGATTGGGATGCTCTCTAATCTGCCTTTATATACCATTGCTAATGTCATGCTTGCCTTCTGATCAGTAAATTTCTCTGGAGAGATGGAGTTGCCACTTGCCTCTTCATGAATGTTTGATCTTTCTGCTTGCAGATTTTGTCTTTAATGGAACTGAACTACCTTGCATTTGAAAGAGGGCAGAGTGCTTCTCAGGTAACCTGCAAACCCTTCCTTAGCGTAATGGTATTCAGCTGATCAACTGTTGTGATAACTGTGACGCTGCCAACTCTTCCTCCTTTTGCTCTCTCTGCTGGTTCCACTAGTCCCCAGCCAGATCTTCTCAGGGTGGTGAGGACTCCATCAGCCAACTATCGTCCATCTCCAGTTTATCCTCAGCAACAACTAGACAAGAAGAAGCAAAATCTAGTTATAAAGAGGTAAGTTGATGAAGCATTGGGGAATGAGTGTAGCGCAGTAGAAATCTAAGGGGCTAGGACCATTCCTGTTTTCTCCTCCGCTCATAACAGTGGGACTTGGGGGTCATCCCGTGAAGCTGATTAGCAGGAAATTCAGGGCAAACGAAAGGATGTACCACCTCACACATGTCACACTTTCTGACATTCAGTGTAACAAGATGTGATGGCCACTTGATCAGACAGCTTTGAAAAGAGGAGTAGGCACATTTTACGGAGGAGGGTGAGATCTGTCAGCGGCTACTAGCCATGATGACTATATGCAGCCTCTGATTTTGGAGATAGTGTGGGAAGACACCATCACTCTGCTTTCAGAAGATCCCAGAGTCAGCCATTGGTAGCAGTGATTAGAGCAGCCTTCACCAGCCAGGTGCCCCCCAACCCAGATGTTTTGGATTACAGCTCCCATCAGCTGGCTGGGGCAAATAGGAATTATAGTCCACAACAACTGGAGGGAGCCAGGTTGGCAAAGGTTGGGCTGGAGGTACAGTATGCAGAGGGCACAGTGAACTGGGTCCAATCTCTGGCATCTCCATATTAAACAAAGAAACAGGTAGCAGGTGACATGAAATATTTCTTTCCTGAAAATGCTGGAGAACCACTACTGGTCAGAATAGAGAATACCGAGCTAAATGGATGGAGCGTCTGAGCCAGTGTAAGGCAAAACGTTAATGCTCTGTCCCCATCATTACCTGTCTCAGGACTACCTTTGAATTTTGATCTGTCTATGTGAGATACCTTTAGGTCACAATGGCTTCTCCTGTTGTGGGTACAGACCAGCCAAAAGTTGCTGTTCTGTAAATGAGAAGTAATGCATGTAAAAAAAAGTCATTCAGTGCGAGATTGAGGATCGCTTCCTTTGTTCTTTGCTTCTCCTCCTCTTTTTGCCTTTAAGATATGAACTTGTCACCCTTAAGAGGCTGAGGCTTCAGTTCAAGTCAGGGGAAAGAGATTATCTGGATTTTAGACCTTTTAGCTTCTGGAGCTCACGACCTCTTCGTTTAATCCAAAATCAGTTCACTCCCATTTGCCATAATTTGTTGCACTTGCATTTTATTGAGTAAGAAAGTGGTTTCTGATTGGGGGGTGGGAATTGTGCCTGATCCTGCATTTTAAGCCAAGAATGGACTCTAACTTTAAAATGAGGGGTTTTGTGTTTTTGTTTTGCTGGAGATTCTTAGTTTTCTGTGAAGATGTCAGAGTTTGACAATCTTTGTTTCTGTCTACAGATTAATGCCCCCACCCCCACATTCTGGGGTGGGGGCATTACTCTGTTAGAGGCCGCATGCCATTGGTGGCTGGAGCCAATGATTGACAGAGCCAGATACAAGTATTCTGGATTAACTAATCTAGAATAAAGATAGCCTTTCTTCTGTTTTTCACTACGGCTACCTCAGATTAGAATTCCCAATCCTATGCATGTCTGCTCAGAAGTAAACCCTACTGAGTTTGATGGTTTATTCTCAAATGAGCATGCAGAAGAATTTGTTCTGGAAAGCAAGTGGAAGTAATTTCTTTCTGACTTTAGTGTGCTATACATACATATATGGCAGTAGTTGGCCACTTTGTTCCTACAGGGGAAAACTCCCACCTGTTCTGAGACTGTATAGAAAGAAGGGGGAAAACACCTTAAAAGCCAGGAAAAGCAAGGAGGAAACTAAGAGGAATCAACTCAACTCTCATGGGATGAAAGGATGGGGCAGCTTCAGAAGGTACCAGAAACTGCCTCAAGTGAGGTTGGGGGATGCATGTCGCTCAGTTGTGATTTATTCAGAGCCCCCCTTGGGTAGACTTGGTCACTCTCTGTTTCCTGCTTGCAAGATGGAAAGAAGAGCCGAATTTACAAAATGATCATGTGCTAGACCCCTTCCTGCAACTGTTTACAAGGACAAGGAGATGTTTGGCCTGAGGAAGGATGGGAGTGCCACATCACATGCAGTTTGATGGGAGGCCTCCATCCTATTTGGCGAACTGATTCTCTGGGTGTAGATGCCTTTGTAGCCCAAACAGCAACACGTAGGCACAAGAGGAAGTATCAGCAAGCTTGAAAGAACCCAAATACCCTAGTAGTACAACTAAACGCTTCTTTTTCTTCTGGCTGTATTCATTACATAGGTGGAGAAACTGTTAAGAGCAGTTGCTGATGGAGACCTTGAAATGGTAAGATCTCTTATGCTTTGTGCTACCCTGTTTGCATGCATTGATAAGGTGGAGATTTCCAAGAGCATAACAGTAAGAGTGTGCAGCTGTTAAAGGTGACTAAACAGTGACATGCTTTTATTCCCGTAATGGGAGTGTCTGGAAATTGCATCCTCCTGTGGGGCCAACCTGGACCATATCTTCATGCGTCAGCCACCTGTTAACTTCAGTGGGCGGGGAAAGCAAAACAGCCCGCTGAGCAGAACAAACAGGTTCAGTTCCTTTAAGGAGCTACCTCCGTCCCACAAGCATCATTGCTGTGACAATGGAAACATGACCCCATTAGCAGGAAGAGCCCAGAGGTACCGTGAAAGGCTGGAAGCCTTGGGCAGAATTGGCCCAATTGCAGCATGCAACAGCCTGTTGCTGCTGAGAGCAAGTAGGAGAATCGGGGCACCCTTTCACTCCTTCCCCCCTGTTTCTGATGCCCAGGTGAGAAAAGCTCAGAGGACCAGGGGGTCAGACAAGACTGTGGATCCTGCCTCTCATTCCTGACAGGATGGGCAGAGCCCCAACAAATCACAGGGGTTTGTTACATTTGTAGTGGGGGCTAGAACAGGGGCAGTAACACAACACCCTTTAGTTAAATGACTGCTGGCAATGGAACTTTGCACTTAAGGGAACACTTCTGCGTACATAACACATTTCCTCCCCTTTGTTTTTGAAGCAGCTTCATGTTTTTCCATGCATTGCAGCAGCAGCGTGTGTGCTTTTAATTAAAAGAGATTAAAAAGCTTGGTGCCACTTGTGTTGCAGCAAATCAGCCATTTACGCACATTATATTCAACATCTCAGAGGGCAGTCTTGGTTCCTCTGAGACCTTAAATGCCAGGATTCGAGGAGGCTGCACCTCCTTTTGAACACTCTGGGTCTTCATCTAAAATGCATTAGAATTAAATGCACGGCACTAGACTCCTCGTAGTGCATTCTGTATTGATTTAAGAGTGTATATCCATGTGTAGGAAGAGCATGTGGCAAGTCCCCTGCTGGGACTGAATGGCTTCAGAATGCAGGTGGCAAAATCGTATGGTTGAATGCTCCCCCATATCAAAAATGCCCTTCTCGTTGGAAACTGGCATGCAAGGGAGAAGGAATATGTCTTAACCTTCTATCCTGGATGTGTTGCAAACATCACCATCCTGTTCTTTGCTACCAACACACAACCATTGTGCAGGTAGCTTGTATTTTTCAAATGTGGCTTTTCCTTTGAATATAAACTGAGGCAGAGAGGGGGGGAATAGATCCCCCACCCCCCACATCTCTATGTGTTTCAAAGAGGAAAAGGAAGGTCTGCGACTCAAAAGAAATACTGATGGATTAATCATGATATTTTTAGTTGTATAATTGATCAGTTTTCAATTGGCATATGGGTGATAACAATACCTCTGAAGCAAGAAGCATATGTCCTTTATTTTTAGATTATGAAATTGTATTGTAGCTGGCATCCTTACCCTTCTGCATGTGAGAAAAGAGAATGGCTCTTTTAGGATGGGTCTTGCCTTTTGTAGTTTTCCATAAGCACTTGAATTAAAAAGAAGCCTATATAGTATATTCCAACAGTGAAGTCCTTCTCCAATGACTGAACTTGCTAAATGACAATGAAATGCTGACTGATTCTTGATGGCTGTTTGGGAGGGGAACTGGCAAGTTGAGGAAAGAGAGTGCAATGGAGTGTCCTGGAAAAGGGCACAGAACCTGAACTTGACACAACAACATTTTGTTGTAGATTCCACATGAATGCGTTTGTGGGTGGGTGTTTAGCCATCCATCCATCCTGCTGCCAGTTTCCTCTCTTGGTTGATCTAAATTAAGTATTTCAGTCCAGATGTGCCTTTCATAGATGCAATACCTGTGTTATGTTCTTAGATATTCATATCCACGAGTAACTTTTCTCATGAGTAGTCCTAAGAGGGAAGTTGGGCTGTTTTTTTCCTCATTTTATAATAGTAGTATCAGCTTTGAACAAAAAGTCATGGCAGTTTTAAAGCTGTCAACAAACACATTTTTGGGGGGATAATGACTTACAGAAATGAAAAGCAACTGGGTGTGTTTTGATTTGTAATACCTCATTTTTCATACAGCGGCAGCAGCCTTGCTGCTTCCATCCTATAATTTGCAATATTTACTGTCTCCTGTGATGACTGAAAACTGCCAGAGCCCTGCTATTCTTTTCTCCAGAAGCTTTTTAAAATGGTGACAAGCAGCAGTTGACAGTAAGGCAAATTATACCATTGTATGTTTGAATATTTCTTCATATTTTTTTAAAAAAAGAAAGAAAGTCTTGTGAAGCTGTATTCAGATATCATACCAAGCCATTCCAAAGTCAGCACTGGAAGCTGTGCCTTTGAATTGGGCTCACTGTGGTTTCGCATAATGTTTGAATTGATAAATCAGTGATGGGCATGGAGCCCATGCCTTGCATTCAAAAGGTCTCTGGTTTGACTCCTAGCACTTCCAGGTAGTAAGGAGATGAGAAAGAACCTTGCCTGAGAAACAGGGGTGCCTTCAGATGTTTTCTAAAAGTCAGATAGTTGTTTATTTCCTTGACATCTGATGGGAGGGCATTCCCCAGGGCGGGCGCCACTGCCGAGAAGGCCCTCTGCCTGGTTTCCTGTAACTTCGCTTCTTGCAGGGAGGGAACCGCCAGAAGGCCCTCGGCGCTGGACCTCAGTGTCCTGGTTGAACGATGGGGGTGGAGACACTCCTTTAGGTATACAGGGCCGAGGCCGTTTAGGGCTTTAAAGGCCAGCACCAACACTTTGAATTGTGCTTAGAAACGTACCGGGAGCCAATGTAGGTCTTTCAGGACCGGTGTTATATGGTCTCGGCTGCCACTCCCAGTCTAGCTGCTGCATTCTGGATTAGTTGTGGTTTCTGGGTCACCTTCAAAGGTAGCCCCACGTAGAGCGAATTGCAGTAGTCCAAGCGGGGGACCCAGGTGGCGCTGTGGTTAAACCACTGAGCCTAGGGCTTGCCAATCAGAAGGTCGGTGGTTCGAATCCCTGTGACGGGGTGAGCTCTCGTTGCTTGGTCCCAGCTCCTGCCAACCTAGCAATTCGAAAGCACGTCAAAATGCAAGTAGATAAATAAGAACCGCTACAGCGGGAAGGTAAACGGTGTTTCTGTGCGCTGCTCTGGTTTGCCAGAAGCGGCTTTGTCATGCTGGCCACATGACCTGGAATCTATACGCCGGCTCCCTCGGCCAATAATGCGAGATGAGCGCGCAACCCCAGAGTCGGTCACGACTGGACCTAATGGTCAGGGGTCCCTTTACCCTTTACCTTTAAGCGGGAGATAACTAGAGCATGCACCACTCTGGCGAGACAGTCCGCAGGCAGGTAGGGTCTTAGCCGGCGGACCAGATGGAGCTGGTAGACAGCTGTCCTGGACACAGAATTGACCTGTACCTCCATGGACAGCTGTGAGTCCAAAATGACTCCCAGGCTGTGCATCTGGTCCTTCAGGGGCACAATTACCCCATCCAGGGGTACAGAGAAAAATGCCTCTTTACCCTGGCTTTTGACACTTGTGGGTCTGAAAAATATACCTCTCCTTTTTTTCTCTGATTACAAGTTATTTTAAAAAGTTTTTCATGTTGTGTTTTAATGTTGTAACCCACCTTGGGACCTTAGGGTGAATAATATTTTACTATATATCATAATCTCTAGGGAGTGAGAAGCTATGCAGAGTCAAGTTCCACAGCAAGAAACATCCTTCTAATTGCATATTTTAATGCACTGCTTCTTGCTCTGAAAGCACTCAGAGTGTGTTACTTGGCGAGATCAGATTACAGCAGCTCCATGAGATACTTAACACGTGCACCTATTTTAAAATGCATTTAACCTTTTGACCAAAATCCTTCGTTAATCCATTGTCATTGGAAACAGATACATTCAAGACAGCGTGATTAAACGCTGGAAAGGCACAGATTTGAAACTTCAGGAGGGAATGTTTTGGGAAGCTTTGGCAAGTTGATGATTGGTCTGCTAGACTCTTTGTTGCTCAAGGTTGGGTGATAAATGCTTGCAGCTGAAGCATAGCTGCCAAGTATCCTGTTTTCGCCGGGAAAAACCCTTTTTTCCTACCGTTTCCCGGCGGTCTCCCGTATAGGTTTTTATCCCGTTATTCTCCCTTAAATCTGCTTCTGCCGGCGGCCATTTTTCCGGTGCCGCTTTGCCCTTCTATGGGCACCAGAAAATGCCGGCGCCGGAAGTCGCTTCTACACGTGTTCGGAAATGCGTAGACGCAACTTCCGGTGGCGCTTTGCCCTTCTATGGGCACCAGAAAATGGCAGTGCCGGTGCCGGAAGTAGCTTTTATGCGTTTTACGCGTGTCGTGGGCTGCCGATCCCGGATTTTTCCGCCCAGGACTTGGCAGGTATGAGCTGAAGAAATGAGTTTGTGGGGATGATCAGTCTTGTTTATCTGCCTGTGGGAAGCAGGGGTGGCCGGTGGGGGACCTGTTGGGATAATCTGAGGGATTCCTGAATTCTTGGGGTGGAGGTCTGACTAACAGGGCTGTCAATTCCTTACTGGAGCCTTGGTCTCAGTATGGAATGGGGAGGGTTATTGCACACTTCTGATGTTTTGCAGTGAACACAACTGAGCAGAAGTGAAAGCACCCCACTGTGCCTGCTCTGTGGGAATGAGGGAGGTGGAAAGGTCTTACTTCACCTCCTTTTGTGCGTCCTCACGGTGTTGTCCAGCTTAGCTGTTTTGTTGGGATCTGCCTTGGAAGAAAGTGGAGTGGAATCCTTGCCTGTCTGCTGCGATGGATTTACCCAAGGCTAGCTGTTTACTCAGGTGTTTTGAGGTGGCTGGTTACAGCCCTTTTTTGCTTGCTTAGTCTCTGTTACCTGCTGATTTTATAGTTTTATATGACTTTTAAAAATAATAATAATTTATATACCACCTTTTCTTTCAAGAAGAAATACATGGGTGGTTCACGAACAAATGGAAGCCGGCAGCAAAATAACAAGGATAAAAACAGCTTATTAAAAATATTAATAATTAAAATATACAGTACAATACATTCATCAAGAACATTAAAACATCTGTTATTTAAAATGTATAATGAACGAGCCCATTAAAACGCCATAACATCAGTTGAAGCAGAAGATTCAAGTCAGGAGACCAGGGGGGTGCTTATCTTCAAGTGTGTCTTCAAGAATGCCAACATCAATTGAGGTTTTTAGCAGAAAGACAAGAAATGACAAACCTATTCTCTTTTCTTTCTTGAGAAAAGTCAGCGTTCTTGTCTCTTTGATTAAAAATTAACTGTGGTTGAGGTTGGTGGGGTTTTTTTAAGTAGAATAAAAGCTGTTCAAGGAAGCACCTTGGTATATTCCAGCCCAAAGCCCTCCATTTAATCTTCAGCAATCCACGCTAAAAGGATTTGAGAGGCCTTGGGCAGAGGTGAGCGTCAAAGACTCGATTAAGTATGGGGAAGTCATTTCTAATTTACATCATCATTCCTTGGGAAACTGGTCTGCAGTTGACTTGTGGGAAGTGAAATGTTAGGTTTCCTTGCGTGTCTCATTCGATTTGCCAGTTACCTTTCTGAGGAAATAGCAGGAGACTTTGGACAATGTCCTGTTGAAGTGATAACAGGCCTACCGGTAAGGTCAAGTAGGCTGGAGGGAGCAAGAGGGCAGGGCCTTTTCAGTGGTGCCCCCCCCCCAGCTCTAGTTATGCTATTCCCACTGGATTGTGCCTACCTGGTCTCTTCTGCACAAGTCTCTATCAATTACCTATTCCAGATTGCCTTTTTCTTATCCGGTTTTAATTGCTGTTGGTTTTTGAAACACAATGATCTGTTTTATGATGACCTGTTTGAAATGTTTCTCTCTATGCTTTCTAAGATACTATTTTTGTATATCTTTTTGGTGAATTTCAATGCAGTCTATAATGTGCTATACGAGACGCCTGAGAAGGGCTAGGCAGGCTTCCTCAACCTCAGCTCTCCAGATGTTTTGAGACTCCCGATTCCCATCACCCCCGACCACTGGTCCTGCTAGCTAGGGATCATGGGAGTTGTAGGCCAAAAACATCTGGAGGGCCGAGTTTGAGGAAGCCTGGGCTAGAGCAGCCTAAAGCAAGGGCTGCGTGGAAGGATGGAACCAGTGGACCTTCAGAGGTCACTGGACCTATCAACCCCAGCCAGCAAGGTTGAGGGGAGTTGTAGTCCAACAACACCTGGGGAGCCACAGGTTCCCCATCCCTACCTGAAAGGTGAGCTTAATATACTCTGAGAAATAAGATTAACAAGTGCCAATTTCCAGAATAATCGGCATATCAATGTTTGAATTAAAACGCTGCCTCGAGGGCAGGGGGAGCGCCATAATTTCAATGTTCCTCCATGAACAACAATACTTCATACAGAAAATGAGATATCCAGGGAGAAAGGGCTCAAGCTTGGTTGTCTCTATGACATGGTAGTTTTCTTTGTGTAGCGATAATTTTTCACGAGGGCACATTCATGTGAGTGTCTCTCTGTCATCAGATGTAGTTCAGTCCAGGGTTGGGTTTACCACCTCAAGGGTTCCCCCCCACACACAAAAAAAGAAAAGAAATACTGGTACATTCTTTTTTTTTAAAGGGGACACTAATTTGCATGAAACATGCATATGCTAAGTTATAGATTATTAATGCAGATTTAGAAACAATTAAGGGTAAAGGGGCCCCTGACCATCAGGTCCAGTCGTGTCCGACTCTGGGGTTGCGGCGCTCATCTCGCTCTATAGGCCGAGGGAGCCAGCGTTTGTCCGCAGACAGCTTCCGGGTCATGTGACCAGCATGACAAAGCTGCTTCTGGCGAACCAGAGCAGCGCACGGAAACGCCGTTTACCTTCCCGCCGGAGTGCTCCCTATTTATCTACTTACATTTTGATGTGCTTCCGAACTGCTCGGTGGGCAGGAGCTGGGACCGAGCAACAGGAGCTCACCCCGTCGCAGGGATTCGAACCACCGACCTTCTGATCGGCAAGCCCTAGACTCTGTGGTTTAACCCACAGTGCCACCTGGGTCCCCTAATTACTGTACCACAATTTTGAATAGAAATACAATCCATCTTACCATAGTGAGGGAGACTGTGGCCAGCTGAGCTGTCTGCTTGCTCAGGCTGTTCCTCCTCCTCTGGGTTTTTTAAAATGTTTAAACCAGCGTTTGACCAGTCAGCCTTTCTAACAGAGCACTGTTCTCTTTAACGTAGGACACTGGCGACCCTAACTGCCCCAGTGAGAATAAGGCCTACAATTCTGACTCTAGAACGCCGTTTGTTTCTTAACAGGTGCGCTATCTTTTGGAATGGGTGGAAGACGATCTAGAGGAACCCGAAGAAGCCGGCAGCAGCATGGAGAAGCTGGAGTTCTGTCACCCCTTGTGCCAGTGTTCCAGATGTGGCCCTGTGCAAAAGGTCTGCCCGTGTTCCTCCTGCCCAGGCCTGTCATTCATTGTGTCCAGCTCTGAAACATCCTCCGCTCCTTGTCCTTATTAGAGTTCACGACCTCCTGAGATGAAGCTGCTCTCCTGGGTAATCAGACTCCTGAAAGGATTGAGCAGCCGCTCAGGAGAAGCTTGTTTTCCTCTGGAAGAGGCAGGGAGGGGGAGAGAATGTTGCACTTTAGGTCCTCAACTCACCTTCCTCTCAGGGGCAAAGGAAGGGGGTGTAATGGGGGCGATCCAGCCCGGGTGTCACCACTGAGGGGAGTGACAAAATGGCAGGCAGCATTCACACGGTGCCTGCAGCGCGCCCGAGCCACACATCTCTCCTGGGAGTGACGCAACGGCTTGAGCGCGTGCAGGCTCCATGCTTCCCAAATGGTCCGCCTGCTGCTCACTCAGCTGTAGGGCGGCTGAGTTAGAAAAGGCAGGCACACTCCTTGGAGGCCCTGTGGAGCGTCCTACCTCGGGTTGCCCTGCCCCACGGGCAGCTGGCCATGCCCCTGGGCGCAGGGCATGCACGCCGCTCCAGACACGCCGCTCCAGGCTTGCTCCGCCATTGCTTCCTCTCCCTACGGATGGTTTCCCTGTCTTGGCATTGCACTCCTCTTCCAGAAGTCTTTGCCTATGGGAGAGTAAACAAGTAACAAGGCCTCTGCTCTCGATTTCCCAGCTGCTGCTTTCTCCCTTGCTAACCAAATGGAATCATAGAATTGGAAGGTACCCCAAGGGTCATCTAGTCCAACCCGCTGCAGTGCAGGAATCTTTTTGCCCAATGTGGGACTCAAACCCATGACCCTGAGATTAAGAGCCTCATGTTCTACCAACTAAGCTATGAAAATCATACAGCAATAAGTTGTGATGTTTTAGATTGTAAGCCTGTGGGCAAGTCCTGTCTAGCTTGGGTTTTTTTTTAATGTGCATAGTAATTTTAGGCACTTGATATTACTACTACTACTTAATAAATCACTGTTCATAATAATGGTGAGTTTACACCAATACATTTGCATCATCTCAGCACACAAATAGCACTCTGAAGTTTCCAAGGCAGCGCTGAATTCCAGGCGGTGGCTGTCGTGGGATGTTTGCTTGCTTGTTCTCTGTCTGGTACGTGGGGAGTCAGTCAGCTGAGAAGGCTCTGATGGAATTTCCCTTTCTTCCTCCCGATAGAAACTCTTCCGAGTTCCCTCCAACGGCCTTGGAGTGAACATCACAAACCAAGAGGGCCTGACACCGCTGCACGTGGCCTCGCTCCATGGACGTGCGGACTTGGTCTCCCTCTTACTGAAGCACGGAGCCAACCTCGAGGCAAAGGACGCTCACCATGCAACACCTCTCCACCTCGCCAGCCAGAACGGGCACTTCCAGGTAATAATAATAATAATAATAATAATAATAATAATAGTAATAATAATTTATTATTTATACCCCGCCCATCTGGCAGGGTTTCCCCAGCCACTCTGGGCGGCTTCCAACAGAAGAATAAAATAATTGATTAAAGATTAAAAGCCTCTCTAAACAGGGTTGCCTTCAGATGTCTTCTAAAAATCTGGTAGCTGTTTTTATCTTTGACATCTGATGGGAGGGCGTTCCACAGGGCGGGCACCACCACCGAGAAGGCCCTCTGCCTGGTTCCCTGTAACTTGGCTTCTCGCAGCAAGGGAGCCGCCAGAAGGCCCTTGGCACTGGAGGTCTTGCAGCAGGGAGGTCTCCTCTTCGACCTTATTTATATACCACTGTATCATTAAAATATATCACAGCGGCTTACAACAATACAAAAACATACAGTAAACCAGGGGTCCCCAAACTAAGGCCCGGGGGCCGGATGCGGCCCAATCGCCTTCTCAATCCGGCCCCCGGACGGTCCGGGAATCAGCATGTTTTTATATGAGTAGAATGTGTCCTTTTATTTAAAATGCATATCTGGGTTATTTGTGGGGCCTGCCTGGTGTTTTTACATGAGTAGAATGAGTCATTTTATTTAAAATGCATCTCTGGGTTATTTGTGGGGCATAGGAATTCGTTCATATTTTTTTTTCAAAATATAGTCCGGCCCCCCACAAGGTCTGAGGGACAGTGGACTGGCCCCCTGCTGAAAAAGTTTGCTGACCCCTGCAGTAAACTCATAAAAAGTTAAAAGAAGACCATTGCATTCTTAATTGCTTGCATATTCCGCCTGGCGAAATAGAAGAGTTTTCAGCAGGCATTTAAAAGCTTGCAGACAAGGTGCCTGCTGAATCTCTGCTGGCAGGATGTTCCACAGCATACCTCCACTGTTGGAGGCAGTAAATGCTTCTGAATACCAGTTGCTGGAAATCTCAGGAGGGAAGACCACTCTTTTGCTTGAGTTTTGCCTGCGGGCTTCCCAATGGAGGCATCTGGTCACCATTAGAACAAAGGGGTGCCCTTTGGCCTGATCCAGCAAGGCTCTTCCACCCACCCAATTTTGATTCCACTTTTGCGCACCTTGGGGTTTGCCCAAGTCCCTGATAGCTCCCTTTCTGTGTATGGATGGGGCCAGGGCACAAGATGAGCACCTGCACTCACCATGGCGATAATAATCTTGCTTGTGCCTGTGCTTTGCAAAGCATTAATGTGAGTTTGTTTCATCTAAAGAAGGAAAGATTGAGAAAATGCAGGGGACTTGAACCCTTTTACTTCTGGTTTTTGCATGCATTGAAACTGTTCAGAGCTGCCATGATAACCCTTCTTTCCTTTTCCCATAGGTGGTAAAGTGTCTGATAGAGTATAAAGCTAAACAAAATAAAAAGGACATTTATGGAAACACTCCTTTAATTTATGCCTGCTTGAATGGCTGTCTAGAGGTAGCGGCCTTTTTGTTAGAGGTAAGGGACCTTTGGGTGTTTTCATGCAGTGGTACCTCGACTTACGAACGACTCGACAACCGAATTTTTCGACTTACGAATGGGGCAAATGGCCACGTGCTTACAAATGTCTCGACATCTGAAAGGAAACCGTGGCGGTTTTAGATAGGGATTTTTCGACTTACGAATTTTTAGATAGGGTTGCTTCGACTTATGAATTTTTCCATTTCCAATGCATTCCTATGGGAAATCACGTTTCCAGTGGCGCTTTTCAACTTACAAATTTTTCGACCTACGAAGGTGCCCTCGGAACGGATTAAATTCGTAAGTCGAGGCACCACTGTATTTTCCTTTTTTTCCTTTCTTTTCACTGTGGTATTTATTTTTCATATTCAGTAATCATGAGATGGCAGATCTGGCAACCTTCTGAACAGCAAATGACTTTTCATCACACTCTGCTCTCAATTTCAGCATTTTGAGAGTACATTTCAAAGGATGGGTTGCCCCAAAGCAGAGGTTTTCAACCTTTTTGGGTCCATGGCTCCCTTGACCAACTAACATCTTTCTGCAGCACCCCTGTAGGGCTCAGGAGCCCAGTTATGTCACCCTTTGCCCGCAGAACTGGCAGCCTCTCACCCTTTTTCAAACACCTTCCTCAGCCGCCTCCCCTCTCCTTGGGAGTCCTCTGGGCGGCCGTAGCTGCCATCCCGGTCTCTGAGCTGCCCCCCTGCCAAAGCTGCTCCCCTGCCAAAGAGAGGTGCCTCCATACACTGCCCCACAGGGCAGAGGCACCCCCTGGACAGCCCTGGAGACACCATTCACCTGGGTAGCTTGTAGCCAGGGCTGCTGGCAATAAACAGCTGTGCAAACCTTTGGGAAGCAGAGACATCAGAGGAGGGAGGGAAGGAAAGAAGCCAGTGTTGCCTGCGGCACACTGGTTGAAAACCACTGCCCTAAAGTATGATTGGGTAAGCTATGGCCCTCCATATGGTGTTGGATTGTAACTCGCATCATCATTGAGTGACCAGGCTGACTAGGGTTGATGGGAATGGGAGTCCACAGACGCCTGGAGGACCACAGCTTCTCCATCCCTTCCATAAGAGAACTGTGGGGAAAATCTAAGCCTCATGTTGGCATTCATTTGTATAAACTTGCCCTTAGTTATATTAAATGTCTACTGGAGATGAACTCACCTTATCATGTGAGCTTAGTGGGTTCGGATTCAGAGTGGAAGGAAAATAGATGCTAGTGCAGCTATGCAAATGCTTCTGCAAGAGCTGTGCATGGGTGCATTTAGTGCAGAGGAAACTGGATTACATAGCAGTCCCCAGGCTTCCTAGTACATTTAGATGTAGTTTCACATTTCTTCTGAATCTGGAAGGGCATCTTTAGATTCAGCTCGTTGGTCAGGTTCAGGCATAATGGGAAACCGTGGTTTCCTGTTGCGTGAAGAACTCTGCCCCCCCCCCCTTCAATTGCAGCTGCAATGAAGCATTTGCCTCCAGTTTGAAACAAGCCACCCTTTCCTAAGTTCAGGGACTGTGGTTTATTTAAAAGCAGAAGTGAAAGCTGCCGATCTCCTCCTTGTGGCAGCAAAGAGGAAGAAAAGGAAGAAGGCAAGTTCATGGCTCCTGCAGGCTCATTCACAAAATGGTAAACTCAGTGGTTTCCCATTTTGTCTGAACCAGGCTGCTACTTGTCAATGGAAAGCACAGTGGGATGAATGGATTGCTCAATCATTGCCTTTCTGTTGATACCGTAGCATGAAATGAGAGATCTGTCCTTGTCAATTTGTTACATTAAAACACATATTTCCATATTGGAAGAGCCATTGTGGACTGACTTGAGACCTAGATTCAAATATCACATTTAACCCATGAATCCTTACTCTGAGCCAACCTCACAGGGGTGATGTGAGGATAAAATGGGGGCGGGAGGGAGATGTATGTTCAGCTTCTTGGATGAAAAGTGGGATGTAAATAAGACAAAGGGAGAATTTGAGAGGGGGGCCGTCCTGTAGTGACGGAGCAGATGGGTTTCATGCAGAAGGTCCTAAATTCAATCCCTGCCATCTAAAGTTTAAGAGGATCAGATGGGAGACAGGAAATATCCTCTGCCATATAGTAAAAGTTGATACAACCTCCTAATCGGTACCATTCTGAAACACTGAAAGAAGTATGAGAACTTGCTGTTTCCGTGTGACCTCCTTTCAGTACCATCGCTTCCATATCCTTTGCCATCCTTTCTTTCCCTTCAGAACGGGGCCTCGGTTAACCTGTACAACAACCAAGGCAACACACCTCTCCATAAAGCTGTGATCGGGAGCTACGAGCCTTTGGTACGGCTCCTGCTGCAGCACGGAGCATCAGCACATGCTCGGAACAACAGACAGTGCACGCCCCGTGACTACGCTGAGCCTGTAAGTGGCCCATTTGTCCACAGGAGGAACTTGCTAGCCCACAAGTACAGTAAGCCTACCAGCCTCCGCCTGGCAGCCATTCATGGACTGATGCATTATCAGCCAGAGATTTCAATGGGGTGTGTGTGTGATTGGCTCCAGCTTTAGCCTGAAGCTATACTTCTCAAGTGACATAGATCAGGGGCTCCCTGATGGTGGTCCGTGGACCACAGCTTTAGTCTGGTGGATTTGGGAGTGTCTGTGAAGGACACTTGCCCTTTGAGTTCTATGGAATCCAAATTGTAATACAAGAAAATATAAGAAATGAAAAAACAGTAAAGAAACAATTAAAAAAAAACCATACTGCATCTAGCATGGTGTATTCCAGTTGCTACAACAGGCAAAAAAATCATGAAGAGGTCTGGCAAGACCTTCAACATCTTTCAAGTGGACCCCCTGGCATAGAGAACAAAAGTAGGAGTGTGGTAATTGGTAGGACTAGCTTGCTGATTAATGATTGGTCAGATATTATCCATCGTCCGTCCATTGTTTGACTGTAGTAAAATATTCCAAGAATCCAGAACAGTCATGATGCTCGAAAAATGTACCTGCTTCTTTATTATACACCCCCCAGCCCTTTAAAAACCTGTTTCTACAGTGTTCCGAACCACTGTTAAGTGGCATTTTCATTCGTTGTGCTGGAAGTTCTTATGCTACAAATATGTTATTTTATTATAAGTTAATTGCATTTTATCATTTTTTCGCTGTAAGCCACCTAAACAACAGTGCTGTTGGGCAGCTTCGTATAATATACAGCAGTTAAATAAAATTAAGTATTTTTAAAGTGAGAAACTACCTCCCCCTTTTGTCCCACCTAATTTAAAGAAATCGGGTATCCTTGAGCTGCTGAGGGCCGTAGTAACCTCAGAAGAGGGAAGAAAGACTGACTGCAGAGATCACGTGGCTGGGAAGAGCAGAAAAAAAAGTGAGTGTGGCATTTTGACTAGCAGAAACGAATCACACTGGAGGCTGACCTTACTAAGCAGGCGGAGGGCTGGTGGGCTGAACAGGGCAAGGAAGCTCATTTGCTGCTGTGCCAGATGAAAAGGGTCTCTGCCTTCTCTAGTTGCCTTGATATATGTGTTATTTTCTGAAGAGCTTTTTCCAAAATCAGGTTTAAAAAGGGAGCTGTGATGATGGGGGGGGGGTAAACCTCTGTTCCACTAGCTGGTGTGGAGGGAGTAGTTTGAAAGGCTTGCTTCTTGTTTTTCTTTCTTCAAATGTCTTTCTTCAACACTGATAAGCCTGCAAAGACGTTTACAACTTGCCAGTTAGCTAGAATAACCACCTCACGCCCTGTGGACTAGCCCTGTGGACTAGCCCTGTGGCTTTTTTTGTTTTTGTTTTTTGGATTGCAGTAGGCTTAGCACATACAGGCAAACTCCTTAGCTTTGGTAATGCAAAGACTGCAGCCCAACTTGGGACTTAAGGTTCACACAATTAAAAAAAAACAAAAAACAGAACGTAGGAAGCTGCCCTATACCAAGTCAGACCATTGGTCCATTTACGGTAGCTCCAGGGTCTCAGGTAGAAAAAGGCATCACCCACTACTTCAGATCCTTTTAACTGAATACACCAGGATTGAATCTGGGACCTTCTAATGCAAAGCATGTTCTCTACCACTGGGCTATGTCCTTTCCCCAGTGCTGGCAAAAGGGCTGCTTTGGCTACTCTGCTCAGTTTTTTTGGACAAGAACCTAGGAATGTGCCAGGGCTAGCTATTTTCCCATTGTCTGCCAGCAGCTCCCTAGGGCAGTGACGGCCAAACTTGGCCCTCCACCTGTTTTTGGACTACAACTCCCATCACCCCTAGCTAACAGGACCAGTGGTCAGGGATGATGGGAACTGTAGTCCCAAAACAGCTGGAGGGCCAAGTTTGCCCTAGGGTCTCAACCGGAGAGCTTTGCCATCACCTGACCCTCCTTATTGGAGATGCAAATCAGGTGCCTGATCCCTGCCTAATGCAGGTAGATGTTACCTAATGCACTTTGTGCCAACACCTGGGGTCAGGTCAGTCCTAGGAGAGCTAAATACCTTTGTTTTCCCATTGTGTAAGCAGAGATTGTCACTGGCAGCTTAAATAATTCTAAGCTTTCTTTTTTAAAAAAGAACAGGAGCCAGCCCTGATCCGGTGTTGTTACCTGGGATGGGCAAGGCTCTGTCTTTCCTTTTATAGCCCCATCCAGTTTACTCCAAGATGATTGTTTCCTGCCCTAAGTGGGAATGATTGACAACAGCCCAGTATTCTTGCTAATGTAATTTCAATCCCCGCAGGGATATTTTTGCACCTGCTGTTTTCTGCAGCCAGCACTAAGGAGCTGATCCTCATGAAGTTTATTCTAGGAGACCTCGCCATAAGAAGGGGTTTTTGAAAGGCTTGGGAGTGGGCTGGGTGGTGATGCGGGGGCCACATAGGTTGCTTCATGGCCCTCTGCTCAGCCTGTATGTTTTGCAGATGGCCATGTGAATGTATGGAGTGCAGCATATGCTAGACAGGGTGCTATGTCAGACAAAACCAGTTTCTGGGTTTGGGGTGATTTTCATGTTCTGCAGGCAGCAGAATGAGGTGGTCAAATCACCTGCACTGGCAGAATGGACGGCATCACTCCTGGGTGCAGGTGAGAATGCCTTTATTAAACACATATTCAAACTTCCCTGCATATAAGGGAGGAAGGTTTGATCTCCCCTCCCCTGAAGTGGTGCAGTCCATTCTTCTGATTCAGTTCCCCCCTCATTCTTCCCGATGCCTGAGTTCAGCCGCAGACCGGATCTTGGGATTCTCGACCCGCTGTAGCAATGATGCCAAGCTGAAGGTGGCTTTCATTCATTCTTAATTCAGGATTGTGTGGACTTGATTGCTAAAGAAGAATGCCAATTTAATTGCTTTCGTTACTTAAACCTGCAGTCAGTTTTAAATCTCCCGAGATAGCAGACGATCTCGTCGCCCGGCGTCTTCAGCTGGTCCAGTCAATCAACCGCTTTAACAAGTAAGCTTCAAAAACTGCCTTCCGAGTACTGCCTGCCAGGACTGCCAAAGCATCAGGTAACACTGCATGCAGTCTTCAATTGGGCTGGAGCTGCAGGATGTCTTCCAAGCCAAACTGGTGTGGTGGTTAGTGTCAAACTAGGACCTGGGAGACCAGAGTTCAAATCCCCACTTGACGGCCATGAAGCTCACCACTTTCCCTGCCCACCACTTTCCCTGCTCACTGGGCTTGCTGTGCCCACCACTTTCCCTGCTTTCCTTTATAACGGGGTTGCAGGGGGAGTGTCACTGGTGGATCAATGCCTTTGATTGTGCAGAGCAATGTAGCACCTGCTATGCATTTGAACAGTGCTTGCCTATGTCATGCCGATCTAAACATTCCATATTTTGATGGAAACCGTAACCTGAGTTTGAGGTCTTCATCTGAGCAGGAGCTGGAACAGGCTTTTTGCCCTTTCATTTAGCCCTTCCGTAGTATAAGCCAACACACTAGGAGGTACTTCAATTAACTATTGTTTCACCTTTTGTCCAAACTGAAAAAAACTATGGTTACTAGCATCAGAACAAACCAGGGTTTGAAGTTGGTTCAATTACATTGGCTTATTCAATGCTGGCAACCAGTTTCCCCTTATGACACACCATTTGGCTGAAAAGCCTTTGTGGTTCTCTTTTGGTTCCAGCCTTTGCATAGGGCACCTGGTTAGTGAATCCTAAAATATAGAAAGGGAGACAGAAAAGATTTTCAGTAAATAGGGCCGCATCCAAAGGTGCCCCACGGGAAGTGACATTCTGCGAATATGGGGAGCTTCGATCCTGTGGAGGCTCCTGTAAATGGATCAGAGTGATTTTTGCTGATTTTCCTCTGCCACTCCTCCACAGCTCAATTTAGAAAAGTTCCCCATCCCTCTGAAGGGAAATTGCCAAAGTTGCCTCCCTCCATATCAGCTCGAAGGAGCTTCTGTTGGACCCCAAATGGAAGGGCACTTTTGAATCCAACTCATGATGTCCCAGCCATGTCCAAGTGCATAACAGTGACACCTTCACTGCTTAGGTAGGACTGACTTCGTTTAAAGAGCCTGAGCACCTGCAAAGAGGTCAGGTTGTACAACACTCTGTGACGCCTCAATTAGTGGCTGGAGAATAAAGAATCCAATACGCAAGCTGGCTGTCCCCAATTTAGACTGTTGGAAAAGTGGCTGATGTTCCTAAGGGTAAATTTAAATGACTTGTCTTCTGACCTTTGTACGTTTAGACGCCAAAGGACAACTCATGACATTTATACCCCAGGAAGGTCAAGTATTAAGAATTTTCAGCAAAGGCAACGGAGCAGGTTTTGTTATTGAAATACTGCCACCTAGTGGCTGGCAGAGATACACTGCTGTAATAAGCGACTTGTACCAAAATGTAACAAGTTTCTGTTAACCTTGTTTGTGTCTTTAGGTCAAAAGACTTGCGAAAAACTATAACGAGAGATAAAAGTGTCCCTAACTTTAATGATGAATTACTACACCAGGTAGGAAGACAGGTTTGAAATGAAGGGCTTGATTTTTTTGACTTTTTTATTTCATAAAATGTATATACCGCTTGGTTGTAGAAAAAACCCTCAAAGTGGTTTTAAAAAATTGCAAACTGAAGTAAGTGGTGGCTGAGATTCTTGGGGTGTTAGTTCTACAAATGTGCTGGATATCTGGTATCTGGTGATACCAGATGACGTCAAAGTGCAAGATAGATGTTGTATAAGCTATGCCACGGCAGCTGCGAGAGTATTGATCGTGAAAAGTTGGAAGTCCACAAATGTCCCAGAAAAAGAAGACTGGCAACAAAAATTATATAATTATTATAATCTGGCACTGAAGTATGAACAAATTAAAGGAATCAAATCCGAAGATTCAAATAACAATTGGAAACCATTCTTAAATTACATAAAAGATATATTAGAAAAACCAAATCTCATATCAGATATTTAAAAGTTCTACAAACAATCAAGGATTTTGATAGGATACAACAATAACATACATAAAGTATGAAAAATTAATAGAAAGTTAAGGTTTAAATAAATTAAAATTAAGGTAAATAAGAAAAATAGTATGTAGAGAATATTGAAGGAACAATAAGGGAAAAACTCAGAAACGGTTGAGAAGTTGACGGGGAAGGTAAAGGGAGGGAGGGCATAGGGTGGGGAAGGGGTGGGAAAAAATGTGCTGGATATGCAGCATAATAGACAAGAGTCTATGGCTGGGGAGACCTGATTTCAGACCCCAACTTGCTACGGAGTTGGTAGCAGTCATACACACTCACCTGGCCTGTTATGAAGATAAAAATGGGAGAATCCCGATGTCTCCCACCGTGACCTAGCCTTGGGAGGAAGGGCAGGACATAATTCAGGTGTGCCAGCCATAGGCCCTTCCTCAACATGGAATGCCTCTTATTTGAATGATCCATTCCTTCTTCCCCTATATTTTTAGTTATCTAGTGGAGAGGTCCAGTAGATTAATTGGTTCAGAAAAAGACAATTAGGTTGGTCAGGGATGAGAAAAATAAAATAAAGATAGTGGTTAAAGATATTGGAGGCCGTGGTAGGGGGGGGGGGGGTAGGCACGATAGCACTTTAAATCCCTGAAAGGCTTTCACAAAGAGGAAGGCAAAGAGTTGTTTTTTGCTGCCCCAGAAAGCTAGACTTGACCCACTGGGCTGAAGTTACAGGAGGGTAGCAGCTGATTAGGAGGAACTTTTAATGGTATTTGCTTTAGATTTATCTGCCAGATAAAAATAAAACTTCTTAACAGTGCTTTTTTTGTTTGTTTTAATCCTCAAGTTAGCTATTAGGAGCTTTGATAAGAGCAAGCTAAAGCCCGTGGATCCTTTAAAACAAAGCAGGATGCAGATCCTTGACTCCGGCAGCAGAGGGGAGCCCACACTGGATGAAGTTGAGTCTGATGTGGAAACAGCACCTCTTAGAAGTAAACTAATGCACCGGAGACACACGGTTAATGTGGCCCTTTCAGATGCAGATGACATCCACAATTTATCCAGAGATCCCCAAGTTTCTTCACTGGAAGGCTGCTCCGATGATTGATGCTTTCAAAAACACTGGCAAGGAAGCAAGTTTGTAACCAAAAACAGCAGCAGCAGCAACACCAATTGGCGTCAGTTCCACTCCCTTCAAGAATCAAAGAATCCTTAGGAACAAGGCATTCAAAACTGCATTGTGAAGACTGGCAGGAAGAGGAACCTCTCCTCTCTCAACCAACAGAGTTTGCAGTTGGAGACAGAAGTGCTGTTTATTTGCAGTTGGATCCACAAAACCCAACAGGTGTGATCCATTCTAAACACACACACAACTGAGATGTATATTGAGATATCAAAAACTATGAGACACATTAGTCTGTACTTGAACTCTTGAAATCAGATATAACTGTAAGGGGTGTAAGTTTGGAACAGAATACCTATGGGACTTCCAAGGCCAACATGATTATAGTTTGAAAAGATAGCTGTTTCTTTCCATTTTTGCACTGCTAGTTTGCACCAGTTGTTGAAAGGAACTGCACACACCGGCAGCATAGTTTGACACAAAGGGCAAGATTGCACAGATCCTTTGGTTCTCATTTATTTTATTGAAACATGGGCCATATATGGGTAGTTGGAAGTGAGGAAGGTTATAGTCACTGTTTTATAAACAAAGGGGTACATCTTCTTATGGAGGAGAGCAGGACTAGCAGAGTTGAGACTTGGATTTTGAATCATTTTATTTTATGTAGCAGCCCACATAAGTGAACACATTCTCAAATACTTGTATCGAGACTACAACCTTACCCTGTTTAATTTAAAATAGAAAATATGCATGGCACAATAATACAATTCCACTAAATGCAATGAGTCTAGCTGGAGAGTACATCTGTATCCACCGGGTCTTGGAAGAGCTGCTTAGTTGACCTTACTTGAAAAGACACTTCCAGATTGATAGATGGGGGCACTTTTAGTAATGGAGCGTCAGCTTTTGGTAAACATTCCATTCTTTGTTTTTATTTTTAAGAGGGATTGAATTATCACTTGAACAGCACAATAACTTTTGTCAATTCCAATTTTGTTTTTATGTAATATTTGTAAACAATACATTGGGTTTTTATTGTTTAATATTTCTCTGTTCAGAATGTTAGTGCAAGGTATATAAAAAGGTAGAATGCTAGAGGGCTCCTGAAGGACAAGGAAAAGTATATTTTTCTACTAAGTAACTGAGTTCACCTAGTTTTCTTACATGCCTTTGACTTGTGCCAAATGATGGGAGAGAGAAAGAAATAGTAAAATTAACTGATCTATGCTCTTAATGTGGGACTCTTTATTTATGGTAAGTCGTGAATTGCAGCTTGCTGGTTGATGGGAGCTGCTGCCATAAAGCATTTTCTGAAAACTTTATAGCCTGTTGCTCATGTCCCAGTTTTAGCAACACAGATCTAGTTGCACGAAAGTGTGGGTGCTTCTTCTGGAAGCAGGAGAAAAGCAATGCATTCTGGGTCATCCTAAGCCTCCACTGTAAACAAGTTACCTTGTATACAATAGTGAAAAATTATCAAGTTTGATATGAGCATTGTTTTCAGTATTAACTCTGTAGAGGGGGCAGGGAGCAACATGTATTGGTATTTTTTAAAAAAATCAGTGCCTAGTGCTTTACAACACCCAGAGACACGGGAAATGGTGTCTTCCCTGCTTTATCCCAAAGAAAGAAGCATTTGGCCACTCAAAATTTATTGGCTACAACTTGAACAGCCACAGCTGTAAACAATTAGTGCATCAGTGTGCCCTAATTATAGTGTCTTTAATGCAATTACAACGGACAAATAATTGCTCTCTACAAATCAGGTTTCTTTATGGAAAGATTTTAATATGTTTCAAATCTCTTACTATATATGTTCCACTTCCATAGTGAAGAAGAGGGCCAAACCCCTCCTCCTTTTACAGTCTGCCTTACATGGGATGTTGGTACAGTAAACATACAAAAACCATGTCATTTAGCATTCAACAAAAAGGCACAACCTGAAGTCACAATGGCACCATGATGGCCAGGGGAATTAAGCAGCCATTTCAATAACTGCCTGAGAAACGGAGGCAGTTTGGATAAGAACAAATAGGTTTTGTCTGCTACCAACCTTTAGCCTGCGAGATGTTGCTGAACCACAGTTCCCATCATCTCTGGATACTGGCCAAGACGGCTGGAGTTGACAGGAATTGCAGTTTAGCGACATCTGGGGAGCCAAAGGTTCACCACCTGGTCTACACAGTTCTGTGTTGAAATGATATTTAAGAGAAAATCCAGCTGCTGTTAAACCCTTAAATATTTTTAATACAAAAGATTTAAGCACATGCTTAAGTCTTCTGTTGAAATTAAAAGGGCTTTAAGGATCCTGACTTATGCTATTAGCTAATGTATGGCAGGGGGTGGGGAAAGACATCTCTTGAGGGAAATATTTCCCAAGCAGACATTATTTCAAGCTTCATGGTGTGCCAACCAAGATTTATCTAATTTTCAATGCAATGCAACAGATCATGCAGCAAGATACTGTATCATGGAACCATATTCTGATCAACAACCAACCCCTCTGACTTTGCTTCAGTGGTGCTGCAAGAGTTCCAGTACACCCAAGCGGACATGACGTGTAACTCACACATTACATCATGATCCTTTAACGTTTAAACCAGTAGCTTTCAACATTTGGGGACCAACACATGCATTTGGGGTCCAGTTTCTTAATTTTCTAACCTATCTGTACAGTGGTAGTGCTCCTGTTGCAATCTACCTAAGATCAGGCCCCAATGTGCCAGTTGAAGACCAGTGCTTCAAAACCACGCTGACCGGGATTTGCTGTCTGTTAGGATGCTCAAACCACTTAAAAAACCCTAAGAGCAAATTCTAGTTACCATTCTTGGGAGAAAGGGGAGGGAAAGCTTGCACATGGATGGGAAAACTCCATGCTGCTCCGAATCCTTCAACCGTGGTTAAAGGATCATGAATGTCATGTTTATACAGCAGCCTCCAATCTTAACATATTCAAATCAAATCTTGTATCCTGTGAACTATTTAGCCTGCACATGCAACTCTACTAACTTTGACAAAACCAGCAGGCTGCTTGCAATGCAGCTTTTCTCATTCCCTGCTGGGTTACGATGCATCCTGTTGCCACTGAAGTACGACAAGCATGCTGCCCACAGGTGCCAGTGGCAGAGCAGAGTCCAAAGGAAAAATGAAGTCCAAGTGACAGGGAGTGAGCCATAACTTCTCAGGCCTCTGCTATAAAAACGGTCTAAGAAAACCATTTCACTTAATTTTATTATACAGAACACAAGGATCATCCCTTTATATAAAAAAAATGTGTACAGGGGGGAAAAAGGTGTAAACTTTTCATCTATGCTTCTGCCAGGCACAGCATTCTTTCCTTGACATACGCCAGATGATTTGCATTTCACCAATTAATCTTCCTCATCAGAATCCAAAACTTTCCTTCTGTTGAACTACGGAGAAAACACAGTGTAGGACTGTAGGTGAAAACAACTTTGAGGACAAGTTTAATAATCAACAAGAGCTGCTCTTCCTCCAGCCGGAAGAATTCCCCGTTTGTGTTATGAGAACAAGAGCAAGCAGAGAGCTGCTCCCAGGTTCTTTGCCAGCTGCATATCTCGCACCTGCCCAGCCTAAAAATCAATACCCAAGTCTTTGCTCATTGCCTTGCTGCACTGCTAGATGTATTTTCAAGATGCATGCAAGCAAATCTATTACTATAGTCTTTACATCAAGAGATAGGGGCCAGCTTGTAGGCTACCTCCTCCCACCAAGCTGCAGGAAGTGGCCCCGGCAGCTTTATCTCCTGGACTGATTAGAGCGCTCTCTAAAGAACAAACAGGAGGATATTTTGTCTCTCATCTTAGAGTGAAGCACTACAGCACTAAGCTCAGAGGTGAAGTCAGCTGCCTACTTTTCCAGGCGTTCAAGGCTCCATTTCTGGCTACTCCCACCCCACCAAACTGTAAGCAGTAGCCTTGAAGTACATATGCAGATTTTCTGCTCTGTATAAGCTTGTCATCTTCATACAGGAAGAGGCATGCAGATGTAGTAAACCTTTAACAAAAATACTGGCCATGCTGTGATCCTGTGCCCACTCTACTATTGGCAAACAGGCTCCTGTTTTAAGATGCCCTACCTTTACCGTTGTTTTCTTGTCAGTTTGCTGACTCACTTTTTCAAGTATTTCTATCAACCCTTGTTCAGTTACCTAGGAAGTCAAAAAACAATCTCATGTAGCAGATACTCATTTGGTGGGAATGCCTTCTATTGCACATTTCCTCATCGCCTCCCTCTGGGGACAGAAGGATACAAGCAATTTAAACACTACATACAGTTAACACTTTCATCCAGAGCATCATGACAGTGGAAGGACAAAACTAAACAGCAAAGATCACCACCACAGCATCATTAACTGGTAATCTGCTACCGGTATCCCTCATGTCACGTAAAACGATTCATCAACTTTTTATACAAGACTAAAAAAAGTGATTTGGAAACAAGTGTGAAGAGGCTAGAGAATTATCCTATAATAGTACAACTTTTCAAAGCTTATAAATCAATGTTTTGCAGGATGTGTAAGAATTATCTTGCCCAGTGAGACAGAGATCCATCTAATTTGGCATTCTGTTATCAGGCAACAGCAAACTCAGGCCAGCAGAATAAACAGTGTCTGCTTTCTACTAACAAACCACAAGGTGAAGCCATGGTTGTTTGTAGCCTTCCTAACCACGGCTTGTTATCACTGTGGTTTAGCATGACATCCAAACCCTTGCTTGACCATTTTGTCAGGCAACAAAGACACGAAGCAAGAACAGGTGGAAAACAAGTCAAATGTCAGAGAAACAAGCGGCAGCTTGTTTGCTAGTCTGTGAGGTGATTCATGGTGTGTTCAATAAACTGGTTAAATGAAAACCACGGCTTTGTGTGATGCCTGCCTTTGAACGTTTATTTATAAATCTATATTTCATGAAAGTTATTTCCTATATATTTGATTCATCAAGAAGTCATGACAGAGATTCCACTTACCTTCCCACCTAACTGTCCAAACCTGCCCATCTGTATGAGGTAATTCTCCACCGCTTTTGCCTTTTCTGGTTTCACAAGCGCTAAATTACTTACTGAAAAAGGAAAACAGATATTTTGCAATTTTTTAAAAAACAACAACACCAGATTACTAAAGTCAGGCAAGACTTATTATTCACAGTACTGCAAAAGGCCTTGAACTGTTATTTTAAGATGGATTACTGATCTATGCCTGGTCTTATGAAAAAGGAACTTGGTATACTGCTTTGTTCAAATATGGCTTATTAGGATCTTTATATTTCCTTCCTGATTTCTGATTGTTCCATTCCACTCAACTTTTAGACTAGGGGAAAAGTCCAGAGTAATGCCTTCAGACTGCAGTGCTTTAGGATCCAGGAGCAACTGACAAGAGCTGCAGATATGTGCAAAGGGGAACAGTCAGCCATCCTCTTGATGTCAACTCCAGTCCAGAGTCCTAGCTTAGTACCTACCAATACATTTAGGAATACCACTACAGTATTCTGCAGAAGCAGCTTTTAGCTCAGCAGTCCTCACTAATGACCATTCTAGAATAATTAACTATATATCAACAATAAGTTCAGAAAGTAGTATCCCAGTGGTGTCTCCTCTGCATCCTCCTTAAAACAGAAAAAGCAAATGTAGTCAGAATTGAAACTTACTTCCCACATAAGTGTGCCTAGTACTGGACCCAAAACACTGTATTCTTTTCCTTTAGTAAAGATAAGTCTGTGCAATCTAAGTAAGATGGACTCAGAGAATGGTTTTAGAAGTTGGCCAGAATACGCCATGGATGCTTACATCTGGCACGAGCTGCCTGATCCAAAAGCTGAGCCAAAACGTTATTCCTCATTTCTGATTCCCTGTAATACAAGAATTATGCAGGTAAATTACAGCTTCAGAACATGTGCAGTACATTGCAAGAAAGTAAAACACACTGATCATTTTGTACAGCCAGAAGTTTCATATTTAGACATTGCTAGTACTCCATTATATTTAAGCCATTTAAACTACTATCCTTATGAAACTTACTGTGGAATTTGAGCGCAAATTCATTTATTATTATCTGGAAAAGAGAATCCAACTATGGAAACTTGAAACACATTCATTTCAGCGGCAGACCACAAGTTATTCATGGCTCAGTACCAAACCCCTACGAAGGTTAAACTCTCACTTGTTTTAACAGTGGGATCTTGATGCAGGAAGATTACACACCCATTTAGAAGAGTATGTGCATTGTAAAGATCTAATAAAGACAAAAAGGATAGCAACCTTCTTTAAGGAGAATGACAAAAAGAGGGAAAACTCTACTGGTCCCAGTGTTCTGTGACTCTTCTGTTTCTGCCTCTAAATCACAATTTAGTAATAAATGCAAACATGGCAGCCCATACCCCTGTTGCTTTTTATTTGTTTCACCTTCATTTTTCCTATAAATTAAATTTTTAAATTATATTAAGTTAATTTTATCGCACCATCACACCTGCAGAGACCTGAATCTGGATGACTCCCAGTAGATGTTTCTCACAACATGCTTCCAGTCATGTGGTAATACTGGTTACAGGATACAATCATACTAGCCAAAACAAACTAAAATGTGAAGGGGTGCCCTCTCCCCTGCTGCTGTGCATGACATAATAAAGGTATATCAGTCTACCAAAAAGGTGTCTTTTGTTTTCATCCCCTCTGTTACCTCTGTTTTGCTTCTTGCTGTGCGATGTCACTGGAAGGATCCTGGAATGTTAGAAATAAGAACCAGTTTAGTAGTAAAGCATAGCACTACTGAAGAAGTGCAAACAAACAAACAAAGGCTAAAGTACACATCTAAGGCCAGGACTGTTCTCATACAGAAAGACTCATAAATCCACAGCTATTACTGCTCCTAGGTAGGGAGAAGGCATTAGAATAGATCCTAAAAGATGAGAGTCAACTTCTGAGGGTGTTGAAGTACGCAACCTTCAGGTAATATAAAATCTACCAATCAAGGTGGGAAAGTAGCTATTCTTCAGCACCACAGATGGACAAATTACTTAATACAAGCCTGCAAACTCTGGTAAAAATTGCCTGTAGGTCACCAGGCAAGAAAACTTCACAGGTGTTTCTTTTTTTCCTTTGATGGCACAAATGGGCATATAAGAACAGGCGAGCTGGCAAAAAAGATCTTGTGTACCAGTAATGCTTTTGCAAAGGCTGGCTCTAGATTCCTAGTCAATGGCTAGATTTGACAGGCCCACCTTGGTGGGTGACTGATAAGTGCTTTCTACACAAGCCCCTTCTCCAGGTTGGCAACCAAGAGCTGCATTTGATGCTGGGACTGACAATCGCTGAGCCCTATTTCCAGACAGTGGCCGAATCACAGAACCCCTGCTCCCTCCCACTCTGAGCCAGTGTGGCATAACCAGTGTCAGAATACAACCATGGAGACACAGGTTCAAATCCCCACTCATCTACGACACTAGCTGGGCCACCTTGGGCCTAACCTACCTCTCCCAGGGCTGTTACACGGATAAAGATGTGGGGGGGTGTCGGGGGATGGACAGACTTAGGGTTGACAACAATCATGCATAAAACCTAGGACAAAGCCCACATAGGGTAAACACAAAAAAACCAAACCAGACACCACCATCAGTTCTTGTTTTCTCTCTTTCAACTGGTTAACTTCATTCATTTTTTTAAAAGGGAGATGTTTGTGTAAATATTGGATGTAAGCTGCTTTGGGTTTATTGCGGGAAAAAAGAAGTGGAAACCCTGAAAATAAGATATATGCTGCCACCCTTGTATATACACTTTCGTGGGCGTCAAGCCCCATTGAATTCAATGGGGTTCCTGAGTGAGTAGATACTGTATGTAGCATTAGAAATAATCCATAGCTGTGAAGTTTTCCCCTTTCTCGCGAGGAAGCCTATTCAGCATAAGGGGATTTCCCTTAGAAAAAGGGAGAACTTGATAGCTATGGAAATAATCCCAACATGTGTGTGTGTGTGTGTGTACAGACGTGCATAATACACA
Source organism: Zootoca vivipara (assembly GCF_965207765.1). Classification (NCBI taxonomy): domain Eukaryota; kingdom Metazoa; phylum Chordata; class Lepidosauria; order Squamata; family Lacertidae; genus Zootoca; species Zootoca vivipara. Next base: position 25,459,787 of record NC_142589.1, read on the forward strand.
AACACGAGTCTCTTTCTCTGACTTCTCTCAGGGTGGTCTCTGCGCCCCTCCATCCTTGCCTCCCACGCCTGAGGTGGCCCTGAGCCCGCAGTGAGGACTAGCGCCATGCAATTAAAACCAAAGGCCCAAGCCCGCCCTTCCGCTGGCCGGCCAGCCAGAGGGGCCTCGCCTGCGGGTCAGGAGACTGGGCGAAGTGCCGAAGGCGACGCCCGCCCGCGTGTGAGGAGACGGTCGAGGCCCGGCGCCCTCCGCTCCGCTCACCCCGTGCTTGGCTTGCAGCTCGGCCATCCTCTGCTTGCGCAGCTTCTCCAGATCCTCGTCCGCCATGGCTAGAGACGAAAGAGACGTCGATGACGCGCAACGTGGGCGGGGCCGCTTCTCTCTTCAATCTCTCCAGTTCGCGTCAGTGCGCCGGCGCAAGAGCAGGCAAGGCCAGCGCAATCACGCACCGAGAGGATTGGAATTATAGCACAGGCAGGGGAAGCCGAGCGCCGAACAGACCAAAGCAAGAGCCATCAATAGAATCAGACCACGCGGGTTTTTTCTAGTCCACCTCCCTGCCACGCAGGAATCTTTCGCCCACGACCCTGAGAGTGAGGGTCTCGCGCTCTGAGCTTAAGAGAGAGAAAGTTGGTGAGCAAACGATCAATGCTCGCCTGCTTGTTTACAGAGCCTACTCAGAAGTTACCGTTAAGTGCCCACTGAGTCCGATAAGATGTAGCTCTGCCAATACGGTCATGAAATTCTGCTCAATATTCATCCAGAGCAGAACTCTGACGTATAGTTAGCAGAGTAAAAACTTAAACACGTTGCAGGATCCCCCCAAAACAGATCATGTTGTTGTTTAGTCGTTCAGTCGTGTCCGACTCTTCGTGACCCCATGGACCAGAATTAATATTTCACCCAGCAGAGCTTTACTGGTACTGAAGGCAAATGAGCATAATGGTCACAAATCCAATACATTCAGGATTGGCACTGTCCATAAGAAATCCAGATGCAGCAGACTTGACTTTAACTTTCAGTAATTTAGTCTAAACCTTAACAACTAAGCATAATGTACAGAACACCACACCAGAATAAAAGACAGAAAGAGAAAAGAGAAACCCAGTCCTGGCCTATTATTATAGTCAGCTTGACCTTGACAGAAAGAGATAAGAGAACCAGTTTAAGCCAGCTGTACTCAGCTTCTCTGAAGGTATAACCCCAAACGTCATGAACCTTCTGCTTGTTTCTTTTACAGAGAAACTTTCAGAACCCTCTTGAATTAATTAGAATAGGAAAGACCTCTACAAATCAGATCAATACTTTCTGTACAAAGAAATGCAAACTGACATATGCATGTCGTAAAATCATAGAAGTGAAGAGTTAGATGGTACCCCTAAGGGTCATTTAGTCCAACCCCCTGCAGGAACCACCAACTCAATAATCCTTGGCAGATGGGCATACAACCTCTTGCTTAAAAACCTCCAGTGAAGGAAGGAGGGAAATCCCGAGAGCTTGAGTTGCAACAGCGGGGGGACATAGAGAAAATCTCTAGTTATCTCCCGCTTGGACTACTGCAACGCGCTCTACGTGGTGCTACCTTTGAAGGTGACTCAGAAACTGCAACTAATCCAGAATGCGGCAGCTAGACTGGTGACTGGGAGCGGCCGCCGAGACCACATAACACCGGTCTTGAAAGATCTACATTGGCTCCCAGTACGTTTCCGAGCACAATTCAAAGTGTTGGTGTTGACCTTTAAAGCCCTAAATGGCCTCGGTCCAGTATACCCAAAGGAGCGTCTCCACCTCCATCATACTGCCCGGACACTGAGGTCCAGCACCGAGGGCCTTCTTGGTGGTGGCGCCTGCCCTGTGGAACGCCCTCCCAACAGATGTCAAAAAGGAAAACAACTACCAGACTTTTAGAAGACATCTGAAGGCAGTCCTGTTCAGGGAGGCTTTTAATGTTTAATAGATTACTGTGTTTTATTTTTCTGTTGGAAGCCGCCCAGAGTGGCTGGGGAAACCCAGCCAGATGGGCGGGGTATAAATAAAAAAATATTATTATTATTATTATTATTATTATTATTATTATTATTATTATTAAAATGTATAAACATATGTAAGTTTTATACAAATTTGTGTCCTATTATTAGCTCTCCTTTTTATTGACGAACTTCCTCTTTTTTTGGAGCTGTGCAAGCACACACACCCATGTATAGTTAAGCCCTTAAGACTGATAGGACAAGCACATTTCTTGTTGGAGGCTTTTTGCCTTTCAATGTCAGTTGTTGGAGATCCAGAAAGAGGGGAAGAGTGCTCTTGCGCTCGGATCCTGCATAGTGGGCGTCTGATTGGCCACTATGAGGAGAGGATGCTGGACTAGATGAGCTCACTTCAGCCAAATGCAGCTTCAGGTTTTTTCTTATTTTCATTCATTGCTACTAAGAATTCAACGTTTCCCAAACTTGAGTCTCCCGCTGGTTTTTTGGACTACAACTCCCATCATCCCTAGCTAGCAGGACTAGTGGTCAGGGATGATGGGAACTGTAGTCCAAAAACAGATGAAGACCCGTGTTTGGGGAACATTGGATTAGGCTTTCTATGGCTAGGATCCACAATGGCTGTGTTCTAAAAGGCCTGCTTCTTGGGAGAAAAGCAATGACAAACCCAGACAGCATCTTAAAAAGCAGAGACATCATCTTGCCGACAAAGGTCTGTATAGTTTAGGCATAGGCAACCTTGGCTCTCCAGATGTTTTGGAACTACAACTCCCATGATCCCTAGCTAACAGGGCCAGTGGTCAGGGATCATGGGAGTTGTAGTTCCAAAACATCTGGAGAGCCAAGGTTGCCTATGCCTGGTAGTTAAAGCTATGGTTTTCCCAGTAGTGATGTATGAAAGTGAGAGCTGGACCATAAAGAAGGCTGATCGCCGAAGAATTGATGCTTTTGAATTATGGTGCTGGAGGAGACTCTTGAGAGTCCCATGGACTGCAAGAAGATCAAACCTATCCATTCTGAAGGAAATCAGCCCTGAGTGCTCACTGGAAGGACAGATCGTGAAGCTGAGGCTCCAATACTTTGGCCACCTCATGAGAAGAAAAGACTCCCTGGAAAAGACCCTGATGCTGGGAAAGATTGAGGGCACTAGGAGAAGGAGACGACAGAGGACGAGATGGTTGGACAGTGTTCTCGAAGGTACCAACATGAGTTTGACCAAACTGCAGGAGGCAGTGGAAGACAGGAGTGCCTGGTGTGCTCTGGTCCATGGGGCCACGAAGTTGGACACGACTAAACGACTAAACAACAACCTCTGCTGTCAGAGTCAGCATGATTCTGAACACCAGTTGGTGGAAACCCCTGGCGGGGAGAGTGGCTGTTGTGCTCAGGTCCTGCTTGCAGACCTGGGTGCTGCATTAGATGGGCAGGGCAGGTTAAGAGATGGTTACTGGTCATGGGCAGGCATCCCCAAACTTCAGCCCTCCAGATGTTTTGGACTACAATTCCCATCTTCCCCGAGCACTGGTCCTGTTAGCTAGGGATCATGGGAGTTGTAGGCCAAAACATCTGGAGGGCCGCAGTTTGGGGATGCCTGGCGATGAGGGTGGTAGTAAATGCTTCTGAATCCTAGTTGCTGGAAGCAACATGAGGGGGAAGTGCCCTTGTACTTGGATCCTGCTTTCACATTTCCCGCAGGCATCTGGTTGGCCACTGTGAGAACTGGATGCTGGACTGGATGGGCCCCTTTTAGCCTGATCTAACTTCTGGGTTCTTTTTGTGTTCTTAAAGGATTGGGGAGGGGTGGATAAATAACAGCACAATCTTATTCCCAGCAGAGGGAGCCCTCACTCTACCAAAATCATTATTTTGCTCTCTGGCAACAGGCAGGAGCAAAGGCAAGAGCTGGGAGTTTTCTGCTGCACAGCAGTTCTGTCCTCCCAGATGAAGCTTTAATCTGTAGCGTACATCTTTGCCGCTGTAAATTCATGCTCCATTATGCCACCATATGCTTTGATTCTCCTTGAAAATGCCGCAGTAATCTGAGTGTTCCGTTCCAGAATTGTGGCTCAGCGTGTCTTCCTTGGCATTTGTCCCCCCCCCTTCTTTCTTTCTTACATACTTTATTTCTTTATTTAAAAGATTGCATCTAAACAAGTTTGACTTGAATGAGCCTATTATCTGGGAGCCTCTGAAGGACATCGCTTTTAATGTCACAAGAAGGTCAACACCAATGAAGAACTGCGAGACGGATTTTGGGAGACAGATGTCACAGGAGAAGAGCCCCTGCTGGATCAGACCGACAGTCCATCTTCTCCAGCAGTCTCTTTCCCAGCCATGGCTGGCAGATGCCTCCAGGAAGCATCAAACAAGCAGGACACAGACTCAGCAGCCCTTCAGCCATCGCTGAAGGGCTCAGAAAAAAGGCTACTTCCTGCCTGAACTCTGAAGCCTAGAGAGCTGCATCCAGTCTGTATACAGGCAATACGTAACTTGATGAACTCAGCACAGAGCAGCTTTCAGACTTACCCTATGATGCTCCCAGTTTTTGACATTCAGAGGTATAGTGGTCGTGGAAATGGAGGCTCCATATAACTATCTTGGCCAACATCTTGACAGGCTTCCTCATTCAGTATCAGTATCATCATATTCATATACCACTTAATATGCAAAATCCCTAACCAGTTTACATAATAAAATATTCCTTTTAGTAGCACCTTAGAGATGAACTGAGTTGGTTATTGGTATGAGCTTTCGTGTGCATGCACACTTCTTCAGATACACTGAAACAGAAGGCACCAGACCCTTATATATAGTGAGAGGGTGGGGAGGGGTATTACTCAGAAGGGTGGTGGGAATGGGTGATTGGCTGATAGGTGTGGTAAACCTGTTGACGACTGTTAAAGACTGCAATTGGTCTTACAGGAAAAAGCAAAGGGTGGGATGGCTAAAAAATAGCTTTGTCATGTATAATGAGATAAGAATCCAATGTCTCTATTCAGACCAGGTTTCTCCATGGTTTTAAGTTTGGCAATAAGTTGCAATTCAGCAACTTCTCTTTCCAGTCTATTTCTGAAATTCTTTTGTAATAAGACAGCTACTTTGAGATCTTGTATAGAATGTCCTGGGAGATTGAAGTGTTCTCCTACTGGTTTCTCTGTCTTGTGATTCCTGACGTCAAATTTATGTCCATTTATCCTTTGGCGTAGGGTTTGGCCTGTTTGTCCAATATAGAGAGCTGAAGGGCACTGTTGGTATTTGACAGTTGACAGTTTACATAAAGCACAGTAAGATAATTTGAAAAAGAAAAGTGTACATACAACATTTAAAACCAAACAACAACAAAAAATACATCAGTACAAACAGAGGAGTCATCAATAAAACATGCAGTTAAATATCAACAAATAATACAACAGCGCGTGATGGATTTCATGAGCCTGGGAATGCCTGCTTAAGTAGAGGGGACTTTAAGGCCTGTCACTGTTTCTGCCTTATGAACTGCACATGACATGACCATTGGCCATGTTGACTGGGGCAGATGTGAGCCTAGCAATAGCTGGACTTCTCACCCCTGCTTTAAAAGATAAACACAGCAACAGGATTTTAAGGGTTCTCAGACAAGTCTTCCTCTATGGACCCTTCAACCTGGAAGTGATCCAATACTCACATATTTGGGGATTGGGAGAGGGGAGGCTCAGCTGTGTTTGAGGGGGACAGTGCACAGTTAACCCACTGTGCTTGAATGCAGCACATTGAGTATTGGATAAGTGTCTGAGTATCTTCTCTCAAGCTCCCATGTGCTACCAGTCCTGAAAGCTCTGCAATGCTAGCCAGTGAGCCACCGGGTCCAATTCAAGGTGTTATCATTTGCGGACCCAAGAACTTAACAGCTTGGGACCCAAGAACTTAAAAGAGTGCCTCCTCCAGTATCAACCGTCTCAGATTGACTCTGGGTGCTGACCCACAACTGGGACTTCTTTGTGGTGGCTCCCCTTTTGAGGAGCGCCTACCCCAGAGAGGTGTGTGTGTGGCTCCCTCTTTACTTGCCTTCAGGAGGAATTTAAAAACGTTACACCCAGGCATTGAGTGACTGAAATATGCTGCTCCCCCATCATCTAGAAATTATCAGCTGTAAGAAGATGTGACTGTTTTACGTGCTTTAGATGCTCTCAATGATTTCAGGTGTCTTTAACTGTTTTTGAAAGTTTCACGTAACCTGTTGCTTTACCTTTAGTTATATTGTTTGGTGTTTTTAGATCTGGGCTGCTCTGGGAGGAAGGGCAGGATAGAAAATTAATATTGACCATGGTGATGATGATGAGATTATTATTAACAACAACAACAGAAGAGATATGCCTTGACAAGCTAGATTCAGACAATTGGGATCCCTGCAGCAACCAATTACAGTACAAGCTCACCATATGCCTCCTGCAACTGTACGAAATGCTGGTCATCTGTGGCCTCTGACCTTGCCGCTAAGCCCAGCATTACCACCTCTCAACAGATGCTTGGAAATCTGGAGTAGAGGGGAGCAAAGAGGTGGCCAGGCCGTACTTAATCATGCGTTCAGAGGCTGGAGATCAACGCCTCCCTGTGCTATTACAGACACCATGCAGTGCCTCCTCTTAAGTGGCTCTGGTATGACTCTTGATCATCTCCCAAAGCATCCATGGCAGGCAGGGTGCAGGATATGGGGCTATGGACAGAAATAGAGAAAGGGATGCACACAATCCATGATTTCTGCTGCTTCTCAGATAAGTGTGTGCTGCTGAATTGCTCTTGCTTGCAAACACCCAGACAGAATTACAGATTTAGAGCAGCCGCTTCATCTTTGAATGAAAGCCAAGCTGCTTTATCCCATAGTTTAGCTCCTTCTCTGTCGCTGTAGGAGTGCTCATCAAGAGCAGCTTGTGTTTAATATCTTGGAAACACATGTGGGTCAGCGAGACATATGTACCGAGCGTCGCCAGCACATATATGGGAGCTGTCGACCATCAAGGATTCAAGTTAATCATCATAGTGTTCAGCATTTATACAGTGTTTTCCCCCCTCCTCCTTTTTCTGTTCAAAGCACTTTGCCTTGGTACTTTTTAGTCATCCTTGCTGCAACAGTTCTGGAAGGATGAGCAGAACATACTGTTGTGGATTTGTGGGTTCTAGACACACCTAAATTCTTGGACCCAGTAACAAGACGCTTTTGGGGTGTTGATGCTGTGAACCCCTCCATCGTAGGCTCAGGTTTTATATATGTGTAAATAAACCATATAAATCTGCTGTCCCTCATATCCAATAGGAAACACAGACCCTGGTTAAGTGCCTGGAACACCTGGAATCTTGCGCCACTCAAGAGATTCAGGTGGCGTGCAATAATACAATCTCACTTGTATTTTACATAAGAAGAACCTACTGGATCAGGTCAATGGCCCATCTAGTCCAGCACCCTGTTCTCATAGTTGCTGAGCAGATGCCCCTGCAGAAGAAAGCCCCCAGCAGGATTTGAGCACAAGAGCACTCTCATCCTGTGGTTTCCAGCAACTGATTTTCAGAAGCATTGCTGCCTCGGACCATGAAGGCATAGCCATCGTGGCCAGTAGCTGCCGTTATCCTCATTCTCCTTCGTGTATTTGTCTACTCTTTTAAAGCCATCTAGGTTGGTGACCATCACTGCCTCCTGTGGGAGCGAGTTCCATAGCTTAACTGTTTCTGCCATATCCTGAAGACATGTTTTTGTAATATTTGTTTTTCTTTGAGTTGTCTATCCACACACACAAACACACACGTTTGTAATTAGGGTAAGCATACAGATATATTTGCAAATATTGTGCAGATTTGTGTGATGAGTTTATGTCTCAAGTCTTTTAAGTATCTAGCAGTGCACTTGCCAGGGGACACAACCCCCTCCCAAATGCCAAACCTGCAGCCAGCCCTAGCTGGGGGTCCACCTGCTACTGCCAATCACCTGCTACTACCAATCATTTTTACCTGTAGATATCGGAGATGTGATTGCAGTGCCTTTTGCAGTCAAAGTACATCCTCCACCACTGAGATATGGCCCCTCCTTGGGATGCAGTCATAGTCCCTGTCCCCCCCCCCTTAGCATCCCTCCCAACTGGCTTCAAGCCTTGGAAAATGTGTACTTTAAAAGAAAATGAAGACCAGTAATTTGGCTCAAGTGCTATGTCACCCCTCTGAAAATACCTACGTTCCTAACTTCCAAATAAGGGATGTTAAGCCCCATTAAAATATTAGCAAGTGTTTTCAATGCTCTGGAGCTGTTTGATTCCAGACTTAAAATACTTCCAGAACTGAGCTCTGTTTTGACTTTGAGTAAGAATGGGTTTCTTCTGGGTAGAATTCACAAGGGACCTACAACTAATTAGAAACACCAGATTTTCCCCTTGGTATCCACTCTGGAAAGCGGAGCATTTTAGAGCTAGTTATCTGACAAAATGCTCACCAGTTTCCATAAGAACTGCCTTTATTGGGCTGTGTTTCCAAGTGGTGCCCATTGCAGTATTGGATGGCCGCTACAACATGGTCCCATACTCAGGCAGGTTGTGATCAACCTCAGGTGGAAGAAATCACTTATTATCCGTTAGCATGCCCCTTATATAGAGATTCAAGAGACTGCTTTCTGAAACCTTTGTTCATGCATGCAAGCAAGAAAGCAGGCACACCCTGGCAGAAATGGCCTGGTTTCTTTTGAGTGACAAGAATAGATTTGCACAGGGCTTTCTTTCCAGCTGGAGCTCACTGGAACTCAGTTCCAGCACCTCTCAGGTGGGCACCATTGCCACATGTCCCGGTACCTCTTTTTCTAGAAAAATAGCACTGGATTGTAACTGATGCCCTCTATGCATCAGCTGCAAAAAGAAAGAAAGAAAAGAAAAATCTGGAAAAAGGAGTTAGATAAAATTGCTATAAATTGTTGTGCTGATTTGGAGGTTTAATCTGTGATCAAGCTGAATTTGAGTTTGTTGGTGTCTCTAGTAACTTACATCATGGATGTTGGCAAACTGGATTTTTTAAAGGCAAAATAATATTAGAATTGGAGCTGTCGGAGATGCATAAAGGAAACTGTTTTAATGCTCAGGAACTCTGCAATGTGTTTTTTTTAGGTTATGGATTTTTATGCTCTGTATTATTTTCTTAATACTGTTGCCTGATACTTGTTTGTCATGGCCTTTGGCTAGAACAGTAAACTTAAGAATGTGAACCTGACATAAAATACAGGCTGCATAGTGCAGCGCTGATACTTTTGGGTTATGGGTGGGGGCCCCTATTATTCACTAAACTTAGATCTTTGCAGTGACAGGCACTGTGTCACTTGGGGTGACGTACATGCTAATTCACATCGGAAATATAAAAGTGCCTTCCCAAATTAGCACACCCTCTAATGGCTTCTTCTGCCACCCAGTCTGGATAGTCATTTCAACAAGCCTCAACTTCAAGAGGAAGACTTGAAACAGGTCCAAGTGTAATTTGCAAGGGTGCTGGAAATCCAGGAGCATGGCAGTCTGACATAAAAGGTGTTTTTGTCAATCACGCAGGTAAAAATGAAGCACTGAAATACGTACAATCTAGATGTTGTCAAACTTATTAGTTCGAGGGGAGTGTTCATTCTCCCATTCAAGTTCCATTGGGCAATAGCAATGGACTCCAGGGCTTTTCTATCAGCTCAGCTCAGCCCTCCCTCCCTCCCTCCCTCCTCCCTCCTCCTTGAGCTGTTCCCATTCCGGCTGATATTACAAGAACATGGCAATCTTCATTTTTCTTCCTCCCTCACAACCCCCTTTCCCCCTTTTGTGTCCTGTCTTTTAGATTAGGGCAAGGGACTATAAAAAATATTTGTTAAGAAGCTGCAAGAATATTAGTTTGGAGAAAAGGCGAGAAGCGGCGACATAATATAAGTTTATAAAAATTATGCGTGGCATGGAGAAAGTGGATAGGGAAGAGGGTTTTTTCCTCCTTATAGCACTGGAATTCGTGGACATCCAATAAAGCTGAATGTCAGAAGATTCAAAACAGGCAAAAGAAAGCACTTCTTCACACAGCGCAGAGTTAAACTGTGGAACTCCCTCCCACAGGAGGCAGTGATGGCCACCAACTTGGATGGCTTTAAAAGAGGAGAGTGCTGTCAATGGCTACTAGTTTGTTGCCCTAGGGAGTTGTATTGCATTTTGGTTAGAATTATAGTGTCATATCCAATGTCAGCCCTGCTCAAGAGCAGTCCTGTTAATGAACATGACTACCCTAATTTCATTGGGTTTGCTCTTAGTTGGATGCAATGCTTAGTAATACCTTTCCAGATTCGCTTGCACCTATGCATACAAAGCAGCCTCAGTCACTTCTATGCAAATCCGCCTCTTCTGCCCTCTTGTTTTGGTGGGGTTGCTCCTCTTTGGGGCAATGTGCTGTGGGACTCAAGAGGCCCAGCTTTGTGTCTGCCAGACCAATATTAGGACATATATTATTTCATCCCGAATTCCGTCAGTACTAAATCCACCCCCCTGCTCCATTCCCATTTCTACTTTTAAAAAATACATTTTTTTAAAAAAAAAATGCTGGTGTTGTTTTGATTCTTCACCCCCTCAGTTTAGTGGAAATGTCACAACGTGACCCTAATACATCAGTCTGCTGGAGTGCAAATGCTCCCGACTTCAAATACCTAAGCTGGGATTCTAATGGACTTCTCTTGTCATCTCTTTGAAAGCAGGTCTTCTGGAGAAACGGAGGCATTTAATGCAAATCCAGGAGTGCTGCTGCACTCTGAAGGAGGAATTTTGTGTTGTTGTGTCCCCCCCCCTTGCACCCGTGGTTCCTCTTAACCCAGTTTACATGTAGTTTGGTTCTCTCTTTCCCCCACCTCTCCCTCTGTAACTCTCTCCTGCTTTTCGACAACAGTTTTAAAGGATGCAGAGAGCGCTCAGCAAGCTTGCATTAGTAAACCAGGCAGAGCCCATCAACATTGGATTTAGCAGGCATGTTCTTCCTCCCCCTTGACTGCAGAGGTGAGCTAAGCTTTGCCACTAACCTCCTTTCAGCCCAGAATGTTGTATCTTATTGTATTGCATTTATTACATCAGATTCCATAGCGACTTACGCCAGTGTAAATATGCAGTATGAAAATCTGATAAAACAATTTGAAATCAGAAGAATGAGGAAAGAAGTGTGTCTTCAGGATATGATGGAAGCATTGTGAACCCATGGAACTCACCGCCACAGGAGGCAGGGATGACCACTACTTGGATGGCTTTAAAAGAGGGTTAGGCAAATTCATGGAGGAGAAGGCTGTTGATGGCTGCTAAGCCAGAATGGCTATGCTCTGCCTCCACAGTTGGAGATGGCAGTGCTTCTGAAGACCAGTTGCTGTAAACTACAGGAAGGGGGGGTGCTCTTATGCTCAAATCCTGCTTACAGGTTTCCCACAGGCATCTGTTCAGCCACTGTGAGAACAGGATGCTGGACTAGATGGGCCCCTTTTGGCCTGATCCAGCTGGCTCTTCTTACGTTCTGAAACTGCAGAGCGGGCAAGATGCAGCTCTGTGTGAATATAGACCACTGGTCATGCTGGCTGGAGCTGTTGGCAACTGGGGTCCTGCAACACCTGGAGGGCCACAGCTCCCCCACCTGTGCTTTAGGCCAATGTGGTAGAACTTGGGAAAGGTAAGCTGCAGACTCTCATACGGCGCCACTCCACCCTCAGCCCTTGCTAAAGCAAGTCAGTCGCTTGGAGCTCTCCATGGTGCTGCAGCCACGGTGAGTCCCTGGCAAAAATCCCCCCTAGAATTTCCCAACTAAAGCCATGGAGTGTAAGGTGTGTTTTTTTAAAGAACCAAACACAACAAGCAGCTAATATTTGAATGTCATAAAAGTAATTTTTGTTGTTGTTGCTCCACCATTCAAATGGATCCACAATTAAAGAAGCAGCAAGGATTAAAAATGGAAAGGATGACCACTGGATCAAGCTCCATCTTTGCTAAGCGACATGGCCTCTGAGCCGCAGCGCACATGCATTGCCAAACCACCATTTGCAACTTCTACTCATCCTTGATGCTGCTGCAAAATCACGGAGAGATGCCCTTTACTGCATGTTCTAACTGGAGGCAAGTGCTGCTCTTGATCAAAGGAGAAGCAAGTCTTGCCTTGTATCATATTGTGCCAGCTTGCCATGAGCCATCTGACAGAATTCAAGGATGCACAATGGCCAGGACAGGTGAGGGACATCCCTTCTTTACCCTTGACAAGGAAGCCCTCATTGCACACCTGCAATTTTGTTTAGGTGCATGTAGAAATTACCCCCTTTGTGTTTCGTCCTAATTATATAAGCAAAAATGAAATGTGATCTGGAAAAAAACACAAATGCTGTGTCAGGGAAAGAATGTGATTAATGGTTAATTAACAGCTGTCTTAATATTATCAATTGCTAAGTCACTCATGAAGAACAAAGATTCAATGATTTGGGGACCTAAATTAATCTTTCATGACAGGGCCTTGCGGCTTTGTCATAGCAAGCATCTGGCAATCTCAGTGGGAGGGAGAATGGAGAGTGAAAAAGGGCTAGGATGGTTTAGGGCTAGAGTAATACTTACAGCCAGATAGATTCACAAATCAGCTACGCCAGAATATTTGCACTAGCAACAATTTAGGGCAGAGGCAAATGCAGCATTTTTACGTGCACTGAACTTAGCTTAAATGCACCTTTGCTGCCCTGAAAATACACATACATTCATCTGTCCCTGAGGGAGCTCTGGGTGGGAGGAGGAAGAAAGGTTAAGCAATGTATTGTCAAAAACCCAGTCATGGTAAGCACCTATAAGCCAGTGCCTGTGACGTCGCCAATATGCTGCTGCGCCCCCCCCCAAATCCTGCAACCGTGTTCCAAGAACTGTGGAGGCCAGCTGAGAGGAGTTGGCCAAAGAGTCCAGCTTCAACTCACAGTCAGGGCACCACTCCCTCCATCTCATGCTCAGGCACTGCAACAGAAGACAAACAGAACAGACCTACCTTACAGGGCCCGTGTAAAGTAGGGGGGGAGTTAGTGTGCATTGGCACAACGGGGGAAATGTAGTTGTGAGGTCCTGGAAAAATAGTGGGTGGAGCAACAAATGCCAAAGGCCAGTTTCTACACACATCTTCATCCTCCATCCAGACCAGCAACAAGCATTTATGTGTCTTTAAGGGCATAGCTCAGTCAGGCAAAACACCTATGCTGTAGAGCAGAACCAGACTGGATGTGGCCTGGGCAGAGTTCCAAGGGCCAGAGAGGGAGGTCTGTGGGGCCAGAGCAGAGGTGGATTTAGGGGAGTGCAAGCGGTTCAACTGCACTGGGTGCAGAGCCTTGAGGGTGCCGCAAGTATGATGTAGAACGGAAAGCAAGAGGCAGGGGTGAGGAACTTTGGTGCTGCACAGGGCACTGCTGAAATTTGAGACCCCTAGGTCTGCCACTGGCCAGAGGTTCCCCGCCCCTGAAATAGACACAGAACATGAATGCATAAAGCAGATAGACGGGAAACATTTCCGGATGCTGCAAGCAAGAGTGAAAAGGAGCAAAACTTCTCCAAAAATAACTTGCTATCAAAAGTTCAGCATCTCAACTTAAAGGTGACTTTGAAAAGGAGGGAGGGGCTGAGAGCCCTCAGAGGTGTTTTTTTGACTGGTGTGTCCCCCTCTTCTCAAAGACCTGCTTTGATGTTATGTAACCATTTCTTTCTTCCCAGGCAGTTGGGGAATCAGATGAAGCTGCTTCTGTGATAAGAAACCAAGAACATTATTAAAGGAACACTTCAGTAATATTTTATATAAAATTCTGTTTGTGATTTATTAATAGCTCCATGCGAGAGAGTCACGCTTATTATTTAGACAACCGATACACGAGCCAGGTTTGGAAATCAAAATCCAAACAAAGGCAGGGACTTAAATCTAAGGAAAGATTTTTTTTAAAAAGAGTATGATGGGAGTTTAATGTGTACAGCAAATAAGCAAAGACGTCAAGTCAAGACAACACAACACAGGCCAACCACGGGCTCGTCTTCAGGATTAAACTGCTTCAATTAAAATAGACAAAACAGGTTTATGAAAAGCTCTTTGGAACTTCTCTGATGTCCTGAAATTAAAACAAAAGGCAGAACTTACAACTCAGAACGCTTCCGACTGTCTTTCTGTTACAAAGCCTAGCAGAGGAAAAGAGCTAGTTAGGATTTCAAACACAAGGGGGGAAATGAACGTGGCTTATTCACTTCAGCTTTTGACAAAATGGTCTCTAAAGCAGCTTGCACCAGGGCTGGTGTCAAGGGTCAGAAAGGTCGGGCAGTTGCTGAGGGTGCAAGACCCAAACAGGGGCGCCACTGGCAAGCGCTCCCTAAGCCTGCTTGCTTGTTCACCTGCCTCTCACTCTGCCTCAGACAATGGCAGTGGTGGTGAGTCGAAGGCTACAATGCTTGTTTGCGCACTGGCAATCTGCTTGGCGAGCAAATGATTTTAGCAATGAAGAGGAAGAAGAGCAGGAGATGAGATGAGGAGGTTGACTTGCTTTGGAAGGGGGCCTCACGAAGAAACAGGTGTGTAGTTTGTCTCTTGAGGCTCAGGTAACCTTAATGGATAGGAGTGACACTGACCAGCTACGGCTTAGCTGCCAGCTATGACCATTCTTGGACAGGGACAGCCTTTGCCCCTCTGCAGAGCTGAGAGAGGGAAAGGAGGGTGTGTTTTTTGGGGGTATGTGTGTGTGTGTGGCTCATTGGTTTGCACTGTAAAGACAGCAGCAGCCTCCAGGTGGCAGTGAGAAGGGGCTAAATTGGACATGCTTGAGGATTATTCCTATTAGAAACTAGGAATGGGATTTATTTGCTTTCTGAAGCAGGAAAGGAGGGGCAGCATGGAGAGGGAATCAGAATATGCTGAAAAGGAAAGGAAAAACCACAGGCTTTAAAAAAAACAGAAAAGAATTTGCGTAGACTGTACCTCTCCTGGCCTTTGCCCACCTCTGGTGAAAGTGCTTGTGGAAAAGGCTATGCTGAAAAAACGCAGATTTACAGAGACGTGCAAATTTATCATTATGCAACAGGGATAAATTAATTGTATGGCATTTGCATACTCTTACGAGGGAGTAAATCCCATTCAACTCAATTGGATTTGCTTCTGAAAAGACATGAATCCAGAGACTGGTGACTGACAGGGCTGATAATCCAGGGTGACTGACAGGGCTGATACCCAGAAGTACATGAAAGCTAGGAGTTATGTTTTATTGTTGTTATAGGTATTGCAGTGCAAGGTATTTCAACCTCACCCTTCAGTAACAAACCCAGTAGGGTGGTTTATAAGACACATTCCCAAAATGCAAAACTATGGGGAAGGGTGGTAACTCAGTGACAGAGCATCTGCTTGGCATGAAGACGATCCCTGATTCAATCCATTAAAAAAAATCCAATTGCCTTCCAGATTTTGCATTGTTTTCTTTTTGTTTAATGTATCTGTTTATTTATATACTGTAAGTCACCTAGAGACACCAATAAATATAATAAAATAATAATCCCCAGTGGCATCCTCAGATAAGGCTTGGAACCCCTTGCCTAGAACACTTGGAGAAGCCACTGACAGTGTAGACAATGTCGAGCTAGATGGACCAGTGGCCTCACTTGCCATAAGGTAGCTTCTTATGGCGCTAACATCACACTGATTTCCCACGCAAAGAGAGGGGAGCCAGCAGGGCAGGTATCCAAGGCTCAAACGCAGCAGGTCTGATGTCCTTTTCGAAGCAGGTGTGCTCCTGCCTGATACGAGCAAACTGCGCCACTTTTGCTGAACGTTGAGCAGCTTGCAGCGCTTCTCCCGGGGAAGAAAAGAATTGCGTTGGGGGCAAAGTCCCTGGGATTGCGCAGCCAGCTCAGGACGGCGCGCCCCTCACCCGTGCCTTCCTGGTCCCAGCCGTCGGAGCCAGCGAAGCGACGTTCAGGCTTTTCCTCCACCGGCGGAGCCTAGAGGGCACCCTCCACCTCCCTCCCGCCCAAGCGGCCGGGGATACCCCGAAGCGAGCGAGCGGGCGGCGCTGTGCGGAGAGCAGCGCGGGAGCTTGGGCGCCTGCCGCCCTCTCTCTCGAGCGCAGATTGGCCAGCCCGGGAGGCTCTTCCCTCTCGCCAGCCAACCGGCTCTCCGTCCGTGCGCGCTGGCCCCGCCTTCCCCCCCGTGCTTGCCCGCCGCCAAGGAGCATGCCGCGGCAGTCGCAGTAGAGCCGGCGCTGGAGGCGGCCGTCCGTTCGTCGGGGGGCTAGGCGGCAGACAGGCGGGTCCTTCTCCCTCGCCATGGCCTCGCTGCCGCGGCTGCCGTTGCTGCTCCTACTGCTGGGCTGGGCTCTGGCCGGCAGCATCGCGGAGGCAGCGGGGTCGTCTTCGAGGCGCCGCCGCCCGTCCTTCCACGGCCACGTGCCGGAGAACTGGCCGGCGGGGACGCGGGTGGGCGGCCTGAGTATCCCCCTGACGCGGCTGGCGCGGCCGGAGCCATGGTGCGCCAAGGTGCGCGGGCGGCGCTGGCAGCTGGAGCTGCTGGGCGAGGCGCACGGGCACTTCCAGGCGGCGCTGCAGGCGCGCTCGGGACAGGTGTGGCTGCGCACCCGGCGGCCCCTGGACCGCGAGGCCCGCCCGCACTACTCCCTGCGCCTGGCCCTGCGCTGCCACCGCCGCGCCGCCCCTGCCGAGCTGGCCGCGCTCAGCATCGCCGTGCTGGACGCCAACGACAACGCGCCCCGCTTCGCCAACCTCGGGCCGGCGTCGTTGGTGCGGCGGCTCCGCGTAGCCGAGACTCTGGCGTTGCGGGCGCCGGTGTGGCAGGCGCGGGCCCAGGACGCTGACGCGGGCGCCAACGCCGAGGTGCGCTACTTCGCCCGCCCGCCCAGCGCCCACTTCTTCGTGGTGCCGCGCAGCGGGCGCGTCGTCCTGGTCCGCTCCCTGCTCCACCTGCGCGCCCCGCTCCGGCTCCGCCTCTTCGCCCGCGACCGTGGCCGGCCCGCCCTCCTCAGCGCCCCGCTCGACCTCGAGGTCCTGCCCGAGCCCGTCCAGCTGCCGCCCCCAGACGACACCCCGCTCCGGCGACGACGCGCCCTGCCCCTGCCGGATCCCCCGCTGGCGTTGGCGCTGCCCGAGGATGCCCGGCCCGGCACCCTCCTGGCCAGCCTCCGTCCCGCCGCCCGCTTCGCCGCGCCCCGCTTCCAGCTCGTGTCTCCCCCCGCCGGGGAGGCCCCCGTCCGTCTGGACGCCGACACCGGAGAACTCACCTTGGCCCGCGGCCTGGACCGCGAGGCCGCCGCCCGCTGGGAGGTCGTCTGCCGCGTCCAGGACAGGACAGGTAGGCGCTGGCGACGGCGGGGCGGACAAGGGCCTAATTCCGAAGGGAAGGGGGAGCGGAGCAAAAAGAGCGAGAACCCCACCCCCCAGCAGTCACGCCAGGGGATGCAGCTTCCCGCCTTCATGTGCTTGCTGCGTTGGAGCCCAGCTCTTCAGCCCACTTTGGCTTCCATATCAAAGGAGGGCAGTTCATGGCCCGTGCAAAATCTCACCGACCACCGAGCTGAGGGCAGGGCAGAGGTAGAGTGGCAGGGTGTGTGGGGCTGAGAGGGAAGCAGCCCTTCCCTTCCTCTGCTGTTGTGGCCTAATAATGTGGTGGTCACAGTTTATCCTTTAAGGTGGCCTGCATGGTTCTCCCCAATTAGTCCTCCCAACAGGTGGGATCAGGTTGAGAGACAGCGGCTGGCCTGAGGTGATGGCGTTTGAACCCTGAGCCTTCCAGGTCCTAGACTGGGGTGGGGAACCTGTGACCCTTCAGGTGGTATATAACCAGAACTCCCACCAGTGGGGCCAATGGTGGGATGGCCAGGAAGGATGGGGGCAACATCTGGAGGGCCCCCACAGGTTCCCCATCCCTGACCTTAACCACTACTGCACACTGTCTCACCTATGCCACACTGGCTCAGTGATGTGGGCCAGGAAGCTCTGTCCATTTGCATTTAGGATTATGCATATGACACACTTAGACTGTCTTCACACCTCCCCTTGTCTGTGCATTTGCTGCTTTCCCAGAGTTGGGTTTTTAATCCACGTTCATACAACATTATCCAAAATGGAGATCTATCCTGTATTTTGTCCTATGGCGTGATGCTGCCGTTTCTCAAACCAGCTTCACCCCTTAAGATGTTCCTAATTCCTAATATGTCTCTAGCCATCATGGGAACACCTTTGCACAGGTTAATGGCAATTCTCTGCCTGTCAGCAAAAAGCCAGTCTGCTTTAAGGCAGTAACCTGAACTCCTTGAGTCCAGTTAGAATAGGTGGGGCTTCTTTGAACCTGTTTTGAAAGGCCAACAAGGCCTGTCACATCTTTCACAAAAGAAAATCTAGCATCATGCCTCTCTGGAACTACCAAAGCAACCAGCAGTTATTAAACTTCCCAGGATTGTTCCAAGACAGTTTGCTGCCTAAGGTAGAGGTGGCCCTGGCAACAGAACCTCCACAGCATCTAATAACAGCAGGCTGGTTGAGGAGGAATTGCTTAAGGGAACACCTGTGGCCAGCAGGCTAGTTTAGGGGAATACTGCCCACCCCTTCCCAGCATCTGATGTCCTGCCTAACAGTAGGGCCGGCCCACAAATTTCCTGCTTTTGGAAAATGTTTGTCTCACCAAATAGCATGAATTCGTTTGAGCCGCCAGCAAGGAAGCAGAGACTCGTAGTTCTGAACTACTAAGATGGAGCTGGGGAGCCTATGACCCTCCAGGTATTGCTGAAATACAACTCCCCTCGTTCCTTACTACTGACTGGGGCTGGTGGGAGTTGGACTCCAACAACATCTGGAGGGCCACAAGATTCCCACCCCCCTGCACTAAGGAAAGCAGTTCTGTACTATGAGTTTGGGTAATTTTAACTGCTTTAGCTCTGCCTCCTCTCCAGCCCCCTCCCCCCGAAAATAATCCTGCGACTTTAGTTCTAGAGAATTGCATCTTACTGCAGAACGACAGTGTCCCAAGTTTCACTGCAAATGTACTTATTATTCTCACATCCCACGTTTCTTCCAAGGGACAAGTAGCAGATTCAATGCTCTCTCCCCACCCCGCCACCCCAATTATATCCTTACAACAATCCTGTAACGTAGGTTAGGTTGGGAGATAGTGACTGGCTTAAGGGCATGCAGTGAGCTTTGTGGCTGTGGTGACATTGGAACCCCAGTCTTCAAAGCGCTAACCCTCCAAGCCACACTGGTTGCCAAATGGGGTGTGACTATTAAATCTGGAGTGCCCCGAAAAACTTGCCCCTTTTGCATCCAAGAGTGCATTCAGTGGGGATTTTTTTTTGGGACTGGCTTACATGTGACATACTGCTCTGGTTATGAATATCATGCGGGTGGGTGGGAGGAAATCCCACCACACAACCTTTCCATGTTCATATATTGCCTGGAATTTGTTCTCAAACTGTGATATAATGCCTCTTGCTTGCTCTCTGGCTTCTGCGTTGCTGAAATGTTGCCTGTATGCAAGGTCCATGTCCTCAGCTCTGCCTACTTTTGTCTCTGGCCACGCCCACTAGAATACAGTGGTACCTCAAGTTACAAACGCTCCAAGTTACAAACGCTTCAGGTTACAAACTCTGCTAACCTGGAAGAGTTACCTTGAGTTGAGAACTTTGCCCGAGGATGAGAACGGAAATCGTGTGCTGGCGGCGCAGTGGCAGCAAGAGGCCCCATTAGCAGAAGCACGCCTCTAGTTAAGAACAGTTTCAGGTTAAGAACAGACCTCCAGAACAAATTAAGTTCGTAACTAGAGGTACCACTGTACAGCCCTTTGCAGGTGAATATGGCTCTCCAACCCTGATGTAATGGCCCCGAGGAAACGAGGTGGCTTCTTTAAAGCTGTTTCTTCTGCATTATTTGTGTTTGTGTGTCAGAGCATGGATGTGCCCATTCAGCACATCCTGCTTTTTCTTATGACATAGCCATTGGGTGGAATTGCACCCTAAGCATGGACATGTAGTGCAGTTCTGGAGGAAAACAGTTGTCATGAACCTGAAGCAAGGGGTAGCCTTATTCCTTACAGACTCTGCTTCCTGCACAGAATTGCTAGTTTCCTGTGATGATCTGGTGAGTTGTTTAAATGCAATGGTTCTCTAATAATGTCATGGTCGCCTGGCAGTGAGAGCACTGTTGGAGGTGCAGTGTGTGTAGATTGGGGAAGGCACTTGGAATGAACGAGCTTCTGGAAGGCAGCCCTAGAGGCAGTTTGGCAATCGGCCCAATGGAATGGGCTCTGCTGTCCAGCCTTCCCATCAGATGTAGCCATGTGGAAGTGGCAGCTGATGGAATTTAGAATTGCTGTGTTCATGTGCATAGAAATGTAATACTTCCAGATATTTTTTTTTGACATTTTAAGGGGTAAAAGTCTTGTTTCCTGCTATTCTCCCAGAGGACAAAAAACGAAAATGTTGTGGGAAGTTGGAATATATATGCACTACTTCCTTAACAGGGACACGGGTGGCGCTGTAGTCTAAACCGCTGAGCCTAGGGCTTGCCGATCAGAAGGTCAGTGGTTCGAATCCCTGCGACAGAGTGAGCTCCCGTTGCTCGGTCCCTGCTCCTACCCACCTAGCAGTTCGAACGCATGTCAAAGTGCAAGTAGATAAATAGGTACTGCTACAGTGGGAAGGTAAACAGCGTTTCTGTGTGCTGCTCTGGTTCGCCAGAAGCGGCTTAGTTATGCTGGCCACATGACCTGGAAGCTGTACGCCGGCTCCCTCAGCCAATAAAGCGAGATGAATGCCGCAACCCCAGAGTCATCTGCGACTGGACCTAATGGTCAGGGGTCCCCTTTACCCTTTACTTCCTTAACAAACCTAATCCTCCTTTCCTGCTTTGCCAACATAAAATGCATCATTTGTAACTTAGATAACACAAACAGTTGTACAATTTGGCTTGTCTATGAAATGTACAGAGAAATCCTGTGCATGTTTACTCAGAAGTAGGCTCAATGCTTCATACTTCATGTTTTGAGTGAGGAAAACCACACACACACACACACACACACACACACACACACACACACACACACACATTTTACTTATGCCAAAGGAGAAATGATCTCTTAAGATTCCCCCCACTAAGTTCTTAACGTTTTAAGTGTTTCTGATGGACAAATAATAAAAGTAAAACCACAGAAAAAGCAGTCCACCCCCGCCTGATTTTTTTCTTTTTGACCCAGGCTTCTCTTTCTACAATGTGCCAAAATTTATAGAGCCATGCAATCATATTTTTATTGCACATTTATTCTATTTTTTAAAACTTTATTCCATACTAGCTGGCCCTGCCACGCGTTGCTGTGGCTGAGTCTGTTAAATGGAGACTCAGAGTCCCCCTTCAGACTCCCCTCACCTTCAGAGCCCCCCTGTTTTACGCATGTTCTGTTTACGCAGGCGCATCCCTGTGACTCCCCCCACCCTGTGCCGATCCATGACGTATCCCGCCCCCTCCTCCCCCCACCCCCAGCTCATCCCTGTGACTGGTCCCACCATGTCCTGACCTATCCCATCTCCTCCTCCCCCCATCCCCCACCCAGGCGAGTCAGTACCTCCATTCAGCCTAGTCTGTAAATGCTTTGGCCTAGTATGTACCGTATTTCTCCGAAAATAAGACACCGTCTTATATTTATTTTTTCTAAAAAAACACACACACACTATGGCTTATTTTCAGGGGATGTCTTATTTTTTTTCCTCCTCCTATTCCTGCCGCGGCCGGCAGTTCTGCTGCGCCTATCACTATGTCTTATTTTCGGGGTAGTAAATGGGGGCCAAGGTGCTGTTGAGAGGAAAGGTTTTATAGGTGCAGTACCAGTGTAGCCACCGCTAGAGGGCACTGGTTTGCAACCTGGTTCTTTTCCGAGCATGCACTTTTGGCTGAGTGGTGTGTTCTGGAACAGGTTTTTGGGGGGTCTTACGTGGCCCAGGTGTGACATTTGTATTTGCAAACTTTCTTAGATCCTTTGGACATTCGCATGGGACGTTGTATCCGAATTTGAACGCAATCGGTCAAGCGGTTTCAGAGAAAAGTGGAGACCCACCCACATGCCCTTTTTACATTTACAGTGGTACCTCGCAAGACGAATGCCTCGCGCAACGAAAAATTCGCAAGATGAAAGCGTTTTGCAATCTTTTTGTTGACTTGCAAGACAATTTTTTCTATGGCCGTGCTTTGCAAGACGTTTTTTTTTTTTTGCTTTGCTTTGTTTAAATTGGAAAACCGCAAGATGAAAATGACTTGCGGAATGAATTAATTTCGTCTTGCGAGGCATCACTCTGTGTGTGTGTGTGTGTGTGTGTGTGTGTGTGTGTGTGTGTATCTATATCTATATCTATATCTATATCTATATCTATATCTATATCTATATCTATCTGGAGTTGCTTTGGTGTTGGATGCCATGCTTTGACAAGGCCTCCAGTTTTCGTTTTCCCAGCTCTTCTTATTCTGCTGCACCTGATTGGCTCAAAGGAAGAGTTGTAGCTCAGTGGTAGACCATCTGCTTTGCATGCAGAAGGTTCCAGGTTCAGTCCCCTTATGGAATCTGCACGTAGGACTGGGAGAGATGCACCTTGTCTGATATCCTGGAGAGGTGCGCAGACTACCTTGAGCCAGATGGACTAGAAGCCTGACTGAGTATAAGGACCCTTCATATGTTCCTAGCATCTCCAGGTAAAGCTGGGAGAGACATCCTGCCTAGAACCCTGGAGAGCTGCTGCCAGCCAGTCCAGGCAATATTAAGTTAGATGGACCAGTGGTCTGACTAAGGCAGCTTCCTGTTTTCCTAGCAACTGTCCCACTAGTGAGTTGGCCCTTTCCCAAAAATGCGACATGTATCTTTTGTTGGGGGACTGTTACTTACATATATCTCTCCTCTCCCCATCTTGTTGCTGTAAAGAATAAAATATAGACACTTCAAAGGGAAACGAGTCCTCTTTGGTTGTGTAGCCATCTTTTTGAGATGGATGTCTTCAAAGTGTTGGGGACTGTTCTTGGCATGAGACAATCTATTCAGCGGGGATTGTGCCTTCCTGGAATGTGCTCTAATTTTTATTTAATAGAACTTGGAGCGGTGTATCTCGATGCCTTGTCTCCAGTTCTCTGTGCCCAAAATAATTCTGCATGAGGACTTTAATGTTGTCAGGAAGAGATCTCTCTCTCTCTCTCTCTCTCTCTCTCTTCCAGTGGTGGCTTCTATCGCTGCCATCTTTATTTCCCTACAGTCTGACTCAAAGTGCGGTTTAAGCTTCTTGAAGTGCCTCTAATCCACAGTCTTGCTTCTCTCCAGAGCAAATCAGTTTTCTTTAATGTTTTCTGCCAGTTCCGTGTCATCTGCAGGAGCCGCAGCAGAGAATGAATGGCAGATTACCCGGGGGGGGGGAGAGGGAGGGGGGAAATACGCTTGTTCCTGGAAGTAACTGCTTTCAGACTGACTGGTTTACTCTGCGGCCATGAGTCCCTTGTTTTGTTGCTAGCAAAATAAATTGCTACATCAAAAAGAAGTGGGTTTTTTTTGGGGGGGGGAGGGGGAGAGAAGGCTGGGCAAATTAGGTATATGTTACAAGCGTGATGTAAAAGTCTCTCTCTCCCTCCCTCCCTCTTGCATGCACACACACACATACATGGACACAACTTTTGCAAAAACCACTTTCTTTTTATTGTGAGTGTAATTGCCTGGAGAACTGCATTTTGATTAAAATTTAGAAGGACTGCCAGGAGCCAGATGGAATTGCTTCAGGGGGTTGGATGTACAACCCACAGACAGAGCAATCCTAAGTATAAGGAGCCAGCGGGATTTAGGCTGGTTTAAGATAACGGGGGGGGGGGGATTAAATTACCTCTGTTGCAAACTTTGCTCAGGAGTGGGGCTACATATAGCCAGCTGAGCCCTCAGACCCTCCTTTGGGGCAGCTGGCTGTCTATCAGGAAACCGAGAGTGGAGGAATAGCAAAGCCCTTGGCCTGATCCAGCAGGCCACTTCTTAGGGAGGTCTCTTTACAGCAGCAGAACCTCCATGCCCAGGGACAGTCTACCTCTGAATGCCAGGCAATGTGGGGAAAGAAACTGCAGAGTGCCGTTGCGCTCAGGCTTCCCACTGGCAGTTTGGATGCAACTCAGCTTGCTGAAAGGGGTTTGCATGGGCCAAGACAGATAAAACAGGGGACTTCCAGCTTCCCAGACTATCCCCTGTAACCTTTATCTCTATGGTCTTTGATGTTTAGAATGGTAAATCTTTGTTGTTGTTTAGTCGTGTCCAACTCTTCATGACCCCATGGACCAGAGCACGCCAGGCACTCCTGTCTTCCACTGCCCTCCCTCAGTTTGGTCAAACTCATGTTCGTAGCTTCGAGAACACTGTCCAACCATCTCATCCTCTGTTGTCCCCTTCTCCTTGTGCCCTCAAATCTTTCCCAGCATCAGGGTCTTTTCCAGGGAGTCTTCTCTTCTCATGAGGTGGCCAAAGTATTGGAGCCTCGGCTTCAGGATCTGTCCTTCCAGTGAGCACTCAGGGCTGATTTCCTTCAGAATACAGTGGTACCTCGGTTTAAGTACACAATTGGTTCCGAAAGTCTGTACTTAACCTGAAGTGTACTTAACCTGAAGCGAACTTTCTCATTGAAAGTAATGGAAAGTGGATTAATCCGTTCCAGACGGGTCCACGGAGTACTTAAACTGAAGCATACTTAACCCGAAGTATGAGTGTAATTGGTTCTGGAAGTCTGTACTTAACCTGAAGCGTACTTAACCTGAAGCAAACTTTCCCATTGAAAGTAATGGAAAGTGGATTAATCCATTCCAGACGGGTCCACGGAGTACTTAAACTGAAAGTACTCAAACCGAAGCGTACTTAAACCGAGGTATGACTGTAGATAGGTTTGCTCTTCAAGAGACTCCTCCAGCACCATAATTCAAAAGCATCAATTCTTCAGCGATCAACCTTCTTTATGGTCCAGCTCTCACTTCCATACATCACTACTGGGAAAACCATAGCTTTAATTATATGGACCTTTGTCGGCAAGGTGATGTCTCTGCTTTTTAAGATGCTGTCTAGGTTTGTCATTGCTTTTCTCCCAAGAAGCAGGCGTCTTTTAATTTCGTGACTGCTGTCACCATCTGCTGTGATCATGGAGCCCAAGAAAGTAAAATCTCTCACTGCCTCCATTTCTTCCCCTTCTATTTGCCAGGAGGTGATGGGACCAGTGGCCATGATCTTAGTTTTTTTGATGTTGAGCTTCAGACCATATTTTATGCTCTCCTCTTTCACCCTCATTAAATTCCTCCTCACTTTCTGCCATCAAGGTTGTTGATATTTCTTCCAGCAATCTTAATTCCGGCTTGGGATTCATCCAGTCCAACCTTTCGCATGATGGTACTGTTAATCTTAGGTTACATCAATTTAGCAACTAAATTTTGCTACTTATAGCTAGGGCTATAAGGCTCTTTCTTATCAAGAATGTGCTTCCTTTAATATACCAAGGCTCAGTTTGAATACCTTTCAATTAAAGGTGTGCTTCCGAGCAAGGATTCATTTTACTATTTATTTATTTCATAAAATGTATACACCACTTGATTGTTTAAAAAAAACCCCAAAACCCCAAAGAGGTTTAGAAAAAGATAAAAGCACTAAAATCGAGAAAAATTCACAGCCATAAAAAGTAAAAATACTACCTCGACTTTCTAAAGCATCTGGATAGGCTTATCTAAACAAGAATGCTTTTAGCAGGCGCTGAAAAGAGTACAGCGAAGGCAATTGCTTGATCTCAATAGGCAGGGAGTTCCAAAGTGCCACACTAAAGGATTCAGTTCTTGCAAATGCAGAACAGGTATTATGTGGTACCTGTGGTTCCAATTCCACCAACAGAAGCGGTTTTATTAAAGTTAAGTTTTGCTGCTGCATATGACCCCTGCATGCTAACAGCTGGAAAGTTGTGCTCAGGTCCTGCTTGCTTGTGGTCTTCAGGGGCATCTGGTCGGCCACTGTGAGAACAGGGCACAGGACTGGATGATGACTGCAGGGTCCAGGAGGGTTCAAATGGGGAGAGGTGATCCTTGAGGAGCTGTAAAAGTGCATGTATCTGTGCTACTTACTGGCAGTATTTGATTGGCATGACTCATCAGTTTGCCCATGGAAGGGCTGTGGAAGGAGCTTTAGCTGTGGAATGAGCATTGATGCCTTTGCCCTGACATTTTCATTTTGAGAAGGAGCCTGATTTCCATCCACCTCTGGATGGGATGCTGGGAAGATCCTTTCTCCTCTAATCCTCTGTCATCTCAGGCTCCTCTGACCTCCCTCCATCCCTCCGCATTAGCCTCGTAATCCCCTCCCGTTCCCCCGCTCCATCCCCTTCCCCTTTTCTTTCCAAGGGATTTGCTTGGGGTGATGTTTGGCATGTTCTTCAGAATAGGTAACGCCAATCTTGCAATATTTTATTTAAGCACATATTTGTATCTCTTAAGCACCGTGTATGTTGTGGAGGAAATCCAGCTCTGGTATTTGAATATTTTATCACATCAAGTCTTTAACTTTAATGAATGCAAAGGATTATGAGCTTAATCTGGGGCCAGAGCCCCACGCTAGCCGTGTTGGTTGTTGACGGGAGGCTTGTGTTCAGGGCAAGGTGGGGCACCCCCCCAGAAATCCAAAGCTGTAGCTCACTAAAGCTCCCACCACCGCCTTCGTAGTTTTCTTCTCATTCAGAAACTCCCTGCAGTATTTTCTGTCCCATCTCCCATGGTAGGAAATCACAGCACAGCCAAAAACAAACCTCAGTTATTTTGTGTGTTACTTCTTCACACAGTACATAGTTAAGCTGTGGAACTCGCTCCCACAGGGCGGCCAATAACCCAGAAGGCTTAGACAAAGTGGCTTGGGCAAATTAATGGAGGAGATGGCTGTCAATGGCCATGATGGCTGTGCTCTGAACAGCTGGAGGCAGCAATGCTTCTGAATACCAGTTGCTGGAAGCCACAGGAGGGGAAAGAAGGCTCTTGTGCTCAGATCCTGCTTGCTGGTTTCCCACAGGCTGGCCACTGTGAGAACAGTGGAGGCTGGACAAGGTGGATCCCTTTGACCTCATCCAGCAGGCTGTCTTACATTCTTATGTTTTAAAGTCCTGACTTTAATGTTCATAGCTTGACCCAGAAACAGAGGCAGTGTTGAAGGAGAGAAGGAAGAGGATGAAGCATCACTGGATCCACAGATCAGGTGATTTAAGAAGCAGAGTCCAGCAGGGTGTGCTGGTGTTGTCCACTACCATGCTCTGGGTGTATTGCCACCACTTCCACAAATGTAGGTCTAAGTGGAGAAACAGGTTCTAGGGTCTCCAGTTTCCAGTCTCTTCAGTGCACCTGTGTAGCCCACAGGGAACATTGTAGGTGTAGAAAGCAACACTATGCATTAAAACCTATTCGATAAACATTTGCCCAGTTGTTGCAACACTGTTCTTTCTGATGCTGGGGCTGATGGGAGATGCAGTGCAGAGCATCTCAAGGTCACCAATTTGGGGGAAGCTTTTCCTCTGTGGCCCATTCAACTGGATATGTCAGGAATTAAACCTGGGACTTCTGCACGCAAGGCACACTCTTGACCTTTGAGCTACAGTCCTGCATTTTTGCAGCTAAGCCATTACACCCATCTCCCTTCCCAAGTGGCAGTACTCAAGCCTTCCGCCGAGTCTTAGCTGTGATCCTGCTTCTAGTTTTCTCTTCTGTCAGCTGCTCCAACTTCCCCATTTCTTTTTATGTTGCGTCTTAGGTTGTAAGCTCCAAGGCAGGGACCGTCTCCTGTTTTAAGGACCCCTAAGCCTCCCTGGTATTCTTTCCAGCTGCAGAGCAGGGTAGAAAACACTTCGGAGAAAAATAAATAAATCTGTAAACACATTTCTTCTTTTTGTGGTTTATCATTCTGGTGTGTTGCTCACTTTCAGTGCAAGTGAATATATGTATGTGGAAAGCTGAGAAAACAAAGCTGTCTCTTTGCTGCCTTAAAGAGTTTTACACATACAGGAGATTTAGATAGGACATCTCTTACTGCAGGCAGTCAGATTATAAACATCTTTGAGAAGCTGTTTACATTTGAGCACCTAAGCTTTATAGACCTGCTGGCTGTTTTTTCTTCCTCTTACAAACATTTAATTTCTGCAGAAGTCGTCAGCTTTTCCTCCAGATCTAACTAAATTTCAGCACAAATCTGTTTAATCTGGTGACAGATGTAAATTGCAGAGCATATGGGTATAGTCTGCCTGGCTCCTAAAGCTGGTTTGCAACATTTCAAATGGGAGGGCAAGC
Source organism: Zootoca vivipara (assembly GCF_965207765.1). Taxonomy (NCBI): domain Eukaryota; kingdom Metazoa; phylum Chordata; class Lepidosauria; order Squamata; family Lacertidae; genus Zootoca; species Zootoca vivipara. The sequence goes on from NC_142589.1 coordinate 25,488,102, forward strand.
AAGTTGTGAGACCAGTAATACAATGTTAGCTTCACTTGAAATGACTTCTAAATAGTTAAAATGCAGCTTATCCTGCCCTCTCCTCTTCCATTAGCCTTCTTTGATCTCAAATCTGCCCTGTAATGTTTGCTCAATGATTTGTGACTTCTTCAGGGTCTTTCTAAAGTGCTAAGGATTTGTGCATCATGTAGTCAGTGTTACCAAACAAAATTGTCTCCATTTTCTTTGAAAGGGATACAGAAATTAGATTTATTTTTTTAAAAAATAATAATTTTGGCATGTGGGGAAGAGGATGCTTAGCACCACCGCCAAATATTTTTTTAATGATTTCGCTTTTGGCAATTCTTGTACTAATTCCCTGTCTTATATTTTGGGAACTGTTGAAATTGTGAGGGGGAAACCTATTTGAGGGTAACACTTTTGTTGTGCTAATGGATTTGGCTAGCGCTGCAGCTTTTCATCACAGGGTGTCAGATGGTACAAATTTGAGTGCTTTCCAAATAGGGGTATCTCATGCAACATTCAAATTTGCATCCTCCCCGTGAAGATTAGTTTGAAGTTTGCCAAACAGTTTGGGCTTTGGCACTCCTTGGAATAAGCTTTGGAACAACTTTGGAAGCAGTAACCATGTTAGCCGACTTGCAGCAAAAACAAGTCTTAAACAGATTTATAGTGCACAAGCTTTCAGGTGCATGAAGTCGACTCTACAAATGTTTGTGCCACAATGAATTCTTTAATTTTTAAGGTTCCCCAAAGTACCTTAAGGTCACACCCACACTATTTATTTAAAGCACATAACCCCCCCCCCCGAATCCCAGGAACTATAGCTTACCCCTCACAGAGCACCCTTAAACTGTGGTTCCCACACTTCTTTGGGGGAAGTCACATGTTTTAAATGTATTGTGTGGATGTGGTGTTATCCCACATCCTGTTTTGCTGGCCTGCTCTCCTTCTGTCTTTTCCCACTGCCACCTCTGGCCACCCTTGCCATTGTGATTCTCTACTGCTGCTGGTTGCTGTATCCTCTTCCCTCCTTTTATATCAATTGTGCTTCCCTGCATCCTCCCTGTAGACACATCCAGGTACCCCCAGAAATCTTAATGATAGAGGTGGAGGGGGGTCTCACATGGCCATCTAGTCCAGTGTTTCCCATCCTTGTTTCCTTCCTGTGCCCCCCGTCCTACCTGTAGAAAGGTAGCTATTTAAAAGTTTTGTTTGTAAATAGAACATGTTTTTTAATTTTTTTATAATTTATACAAAATACAGTTACATAAAATGATAGGAAGATAATGAAATACTGTTGGAGCAAGCAGGAAAACATAGAATCATAGAGCTGGAAGGGACCCCAAGGGTCATCTTTCTAGTGCAACCCACTGCAATGTAGGAAACTCAGCTAAAGCATCTATGCCAGGTGGCCATCCAACCCCTGCTTGGAAATCTCCAAGGAAGGAGAGTCCAGAACCTCCCGAAGGAGATCCATCTTCCATGTATTATATAAAGTAAACAACACTTATTTGACCCCAGTTATTTGACACAGAGGGTGAAACCTACAGATAACAGTCCAAAAGTATACCCTCCAACATTTATCTGATGAAAAAGCCACTTCTGTGCCTTTGCCGGAGGTGGAGTTGTGGGCAGCCCGACGAGCCCATTGTGTGGGGGCTGCAGTGTCAGCCCCTACGCAATGGTAGTTCCCGCCTGCGTCATCCGCCCCCTTGTCCAATAGGGATGAGGGGGCGGGGCCGCAGCGTTTAAACCCCTTGCGCGGCCAGGGCCCGTTCTCTTTCTCCCAGTTCGCCGGAGCGAACAGAAGCACCCGCCCACCCGCCCCTTAAAAAGAGAATAGGGGGCGCTGCTGCGGACCTGGTCGGTTGCCTGGTTAGTCAGTGGACCGGGTAGGACTTTTCCCATACTGGGCTAGCCATGATGGGTTTTTCGCCTACCTCGTAGCATGTCGTCACAACTTAGGTTAGGCGGTTAGGCGTTGGAAATTTGCATAACAATAAGATGGAGGAGGGGCAGATTGCGTCATCACCTGCCCAGATTTGGAGAAGTAATTCCGTTAAAGGATTCCGGGGGCGAGGCTTGGTCCAGAGCCTGGAGTCGCCAGGGCCGTAAGGCACGCCCCGTACGGTGGCCACAGAAGGAGTTCCGGTTGATCGGCATCGCCGGGTTCCTTACTGGTGGTTAACTTCTCACGGACTTCAACACACGGGTTGGAGTCGGATTTAGTCTGATAGGTTCCAACGCCTAAGCCAATTCCGCTCAACATGCATATTAATAAAGTTGTGGCCTGAACCACCCAATTAACCTTTAAATTCTGTGTCACGTGTCATTATTACACTGATCGGAGGGCATTGCTACACAATAGGGATGTCCTATTCCATAATAATAATTTTACTATTTATACCCTTTTGACTGGGTTGCCCCAGCTTCCAACACATATAAAAACACTAAACATTAAAAAAAACTTCCCTATACTAGGCTGCCTTCAGATGGCTCAGGTGTCGGATAACTCCATACCCTTTAACATATCTCTAATGAAAATAGGGACATCTGCCCACCTAGCAGTTCGAAAGCACATCAAAGTGCAAGTAGATAAATAGGGACCGCTCTGGCGGGAAGGTAAACGGCGTTTCCATGTGCTCCTCTGGTTCGCCAGAAGCAGCTTTGTCATGCTGGCCACATGACCCGGAAGCTGTCTGCGGACAAACGCCGGCTCCCTTGGCCTATAGAGCGAGATGAGTGCCGCAACCCCAGAGTCGGACACGACTGGACCTGATGGTCAGGGGCACCTTTACCTTTGCCTAAGGAAAAGCGGGACATTCCGGGATCAATTCAGAAATTGTAAATCCAGGACTGTCCGTGGAAAATAGAAGGTCTACAAAAGGCACACAGGGAGTTCTGTATATATGGGAGAATTTTAAAAAGCAAGTGGTCCTCACTGATCTGGTGCAAAACGATCTTGTCACCCGGAGGAGCCTAGATAAAACACTATAGCCCCACACACCATTACCTGGGAGTAAGGCCCACTGAATTCAGTGTGGCTCTCTTCTGACTAGACATTTAGTTATTTACTAGATGCAAGTCAGCAGCACCAGATGACCCTGCTCGGCTAGGCGCTGGGGTGGATTGCACCCTGCGTTTTCTCACAAACATCCGAAGGCCCTGATCTGCTAGGTGCTGGGGTGGATTGCCTTGTGGAATCAGGCCCAGGCTGCCACCTGGCCCAGCACTGGCAGTAGCTACAAGCAGTGGTCCAAACAGGAGCCTCAGTGATTGTACAAACCAGGACTAATCCAAGAAAATGCATGTGGCAAAAAGAAGCACTAGGCCGCCCCCTGGTGGGCCTCCCCCTTACCTGCTTGGGTTTGGCCAAGCAGATAGCCAGCCAATCATGATTTATTTTCTTCTCACTTCTCTCTGTGGTCTCTTAGCGTTGTGCTGTGGTCCCCCATTTACATAATTTTCATCTATACCCCCCCCCTGGAATATCCTGGGGCCCTGATCTAGTCCACCCTGCTGCCGATGCAGGAAATGCACGACTGAAGCAGCCCTGAAAGATGGGTGCTGTTCAGCCTCTGCTTAAGAACCTCTAACACAGAGTGGTCCAGCTTTTCCCACCAAGCCCTCATGCCTCCTCCCCAAAGCCTAGTTGCCACTTCCCCAGCTTTGAGAAGAAGATGGGAGGGCTCTAGGATCCTGCCAGAGGTTTGTGCCTCCTTCCCAAAGCCCAGCACATTCCTTACCTGGCTTTGGGAAGGCAACACAAGGGCAGTGTGGTGTGTGTGTGTGTGTGAAATGTTGCTAAGGGCCACAAAAAAAAAAGCCTTGAGAAATTCATGCAGCCCTCTGGCCATGTGTTGGACCACCCTGCTGTAACCGAATACAGGGGAACCTTGGTTTATGAACACCTCAGTTTACGAATTTTCGGTTTACGAACGCCGCGGATCCATCTGGAACGGATTAATTCACTTTCCTTTACTTTCAATGGGAAAGTTCGCTTCAGTTTATGAACACTTCAGTTTATGAACAGACTTCCGGAACCAATTACACCCATGCTTCGGGTTATGTATGCTTCAGGTTGAGTACTCCGCGGACCCATCTGGAACAGATTAATCCACTTTCCATTTCTTTCAATGGGAAAGTTCGCTTCAGTTTATGAACGCTTCAGTTTATGAACAGACTTCCGGAACCAATTGTGTTCATAAACCGAGGTACCACTGTACAAAAAAATGGGCAAATCCTTTTCATTTTCTGCTCGTGCAAGCCAGCCTTGAGCAGGTTGGGAGAAGTCGCTACTGCTCCTAACTATAACCCATCAGTTTGTTCACCACCATTGCAGCTAACAGAAGCAAAGAAAGCCACGGTGGTTTAGCTCGCCCTCATTAAGCTATCAAAGCTCATTAAATTACCAGGGAGTCGCCTGCCAAGGTACTACCTTTTATCTGTCATGCAACCCCCACCGTGAGCATTGCAGAAGATTCTAGGATGTGTTCTTGGCTGCATCCTCCATTCATGTTGGATACTGGCCATGTTGGCTGGACCTCACCATCACGTCCTTGCCTGGACTGAAGGGTTGTTGTAGAAACCACCCTGCATTTGCTGTGTGCGTTTGGGAATCGTTGCTCTACTGCATCTGCAGAGGTGGGGTTGTTGCTGCTGCATTTGGCGGTGGAGATGGAAGCAAAGAGGAGACCCCTGAGGAAAGCCCTGTTTGATCAGACCAAAGGGTTTATTGAGTCTTTTTTCTCATAATGGCAGACCTATGTATAGTCCATAGGCCTGCTTACCTGTTTTACAGTAGTAAACCGAGAACAGGAGCTGAAGCTTCATGGCAGGGCACATGCTTTCCACCCAGAAGGTCTTGGGTTCAGTCATCTGCAGCTAAAAGGTTAGGGTAGGAGGTGATGGAGACCTGTTGCCGGGAGTAACGATTTTGGATTAAATGGGCAAATAATGAGCAGTGAGTTTTTCAGTGAGTTGTTTCCCTCCCTTCTAAGCTGAGCCTCTGCAAGGAGATGAGCACAGTATCTGATTCACTGAACGTTGCCTGAAGCCTGAAAACTTTCGGCGCTGCGAGCTGCCTTTAAATTCTGAGACGTTTGGGATTTGGGGTTTTTCCTGTCTAGCAATATTTTCCCGTTTGCTTTTAGCTTCTAGTTTATTTTTAAGCACTTCGGGTTTCAAAAGCAAGATGGGAGAGTAAAGAGCAGGGACGTGACAAAGTGGAATTATTTTACCTACGACGAGTAAAAGGTAAGCTGCCCGGGAAAAGAGCAGGGCCTGCCTTTATTTCTTCGGAAGGCTTTATGTTTTATGAATGAGCAGAGCACGGGACTTGAGAGCGAAAATCAGTCACTGTCAGCCTGGATTTCTGCAGCTGACAAGTGTACATTGTTTTCCTTTTAAGGTTTTGGAGCAGGAACTGGTAGCTGTTGGAATCCACATGCAGCTTTGCGTGCCGAGGTACCAAGACTTCCCACCAAATAATTCACACTTCACACAGAAATTAAGTTTTGGTTTTTGGCATTAATTTTGGTCACAACTTTATTTAAATACAACTGAATGTGAGTGGTTGCTTAGGCATTGGTTCCCATGCCATCTGTCCCCCGCCTGGGACAGATCTGACTCCCCTAGCATACTGGGGAAGTCAGGATAGGTAAGCACCCTCTAGGAGAGGCTGGGGCAGGGCACCACACCCTATGACCTCTCCCCCAGATGCTCCCCGAGGCTCATGCACGGTCCTAGCCCCTAGTGGGGGTACGGACAAACCTGGAGCCCCAGGATTCCTTTAACGGAATACCTCTAAAGGCAGCAGCAATTTTGAGGGGCAGGCCCAGCCAAATCCTTACCCCTCCACCATCCAATTTGAACCAATGCCTAACCGCCAACCTTACACGTTGTGACAGTTTGCTATGTAGTAGGCAAAAACCACCTGGCACCAGCCAATCAGCCAGATGGCAAAATTCCTACTAGGCCCTCGCATCAATACGGACGACCCTATGACAGGCACAGCAACGTCAAGCGCAGCAAAAAACCCCTAAATATAGGGCGGGCGGGAGATCCGTTGCAAGCACCCAAAAGTGAAAGCGCAAGCTGCTTGCACCCATATATAGGCTGTGGCTGTCAAGCAAAATTAGCAACATAACATTCTCCCCAGCAACAAACCCTCAGTGGCCAACCAAACTGACCCGCCCCTACTGACCAGGGAATGTCTTGTTAACTCTCCCGCAACCCATGCTCTCCTTAAGGGGAGAACCTGCTTTCTCATTCATTGCAGTAGTCCTGGTGGATTGCTCTCTTTTCACATTCAAGCAAAAGTTCCCCTTATATACTGTATTTGTCCTTTCTCCCACCCCTACCCCACTTCCGTGAGTCGCATGCATCACTCTTATTTGTTTGTTTTATCATTTGCCTGGACATGAAAGCAGTTTTCCTCATGCTATTTGACTCTGACTCTCAGCTGGTCTATTAAGAAGCATTGACCTTGCTTGTTCAACTGTACAGTTGTTGTTGTTGTTTTTAATCTCCCCACTTTTGAAAGGAGTGGGACATAAGTTTATTACCTGCCCTTCACCTGCTGATACCAGGGTGGGTTACAGAAATTTAACATCCAGTATTAAACAGATGAACCAAGTCACAGGAATAGGATGGGTCCCCAAAACACACACCTCACATGTCAAAGGCCAGGGCAAAGAGTGTTCCCCAGAAGCTGGAGATTGCCAGGCCCCATCCTGTGGGGAGGGAGCTCCACAACTTTGGGGCTGCCACTGGGAAGGCCCTCTCCCCAGTTACACACACCTGAACCTCTTGAGGGTGGTGGAACTACCAAGATGGCCTCCTAAGGGATCAGGCCAATGGCCCATCAAATCCAGCATCCTGTTCTCACAGTGGCCAAACAGTTGCCTGTGCAAAACCAGCAAGCAGGATATGAGCACAAGAGGCCTCTCCCCTCCTCCCTGTGGTTTCCAGCAACTGGTATTCAGAAGCACAGCTAGCTCCAACTGTAGAGGCCGAGCGTTAGCCATCAGTGACCCTCAGTTCCATGAATTTGTCAAACACCCACAAAGATCTGTAGGGAAGGAGGCAGTCTCTCAGATATTTACATCTTTCCCTCTGCCCCCACCCCATTGTAATTATAACTCTAGTCTCAGCCCACCACTCCTCAGCTCTGCCGAGTTGCTGGTAGCTACCAGCCATCATGGTGGAAAGAAACATCATTTGCCTAGTGAGGAAACATCCATAGACTCATAGAACCATAGAGTTGGAAGGGCCACCAAGAGTCATCTAGTCCAACCCCCTGCAGTGGAGGAATATGCAGGTGGCCGAATGAGGATGAAACCAGCGACCTTGGCGTTGTGAGCCACACACTACAACAACTTCCAAATGTGTTAAAGCATATGAAATAGTTAGACCTGAGAGCCATTTACTAATCACATTTTAAAATCTAAACTGCAGCTATGCATGCATATTAAATATACTCGACAGGGATGTCTGAGGGAAACCTTTTACGTAAAACTTCTTTATTCCATATAGTTGATGCAAGAACGAACGTTGACAGATGACAATAACATACTACCAAAAAAAGTAAAGTTCTTCTATTTAATTGGTTGATGTGCTGTAAATGTTACATTTGGCTAGAAATGCTGACTGGGAGACTTTTAAGATTTAGGTTGCCTTTATAATCCTTAAAATAAAAACAACAACAATTGAAATGACCTAAAAATGCCAGGATCGACCTGACTTCTCAGCCATTATTGTTTAATCAAAGTAATACAATACCTCTTCCCTCACTTAAATAAAAGAAGGCGGAATATAGTTTATAATTGTGAAGACATGTCCACTCAAGGAAAATACTCTGTATTGTCAGGTTTCCCCCCCATTAAAATCAGTGAGATTGTCACTTTGCCCTAATTTATATTGATGCACAGAAGCTTTTATTTATGGTGACTTGAGTGTTCCTGATTTATAAAAGAAAATCTTTTATAAAGCACTTGTAGCATATTTTTTTTATTAAAAAAGAGAGTAGAAAGCTTAACTGGTAGAAGACTAATGAAATCAGAAGTCTGGAAATACATTGGCTTTTGTAGACTGACATTATTTGCTGTGTATATTTTGGAAAGTTGTTTGTCTGTTCAGATGCCTCTTAGGATATTGTGACCAAATTTTGCATGATAGTTCTTGAGATCAAGGAGCAGGCTTTTGTCTGTGTTTGTATACAAGTGGGCACCATTTGAATCAAGATGGCAGATGGAACCTTTAAAGCCGCACTGATTTTAACCACTGATTTCAGAGCCACACTGATTTTTTTGTTGTTTCTTTGCATTCCAGAGCAATGCTGCGTTTGAGGCTGCTAGTCGTTTCTCATTATGAATACATGTTCACTCGAGTAAAATATTCTGTGTTGTCAGTTTTCCCCTATTAAATCAATGAGGCTGCCATCCCCCCTAATTTATATTGATACACAGAAGCTTATGTTTATAATGACTTTGAGTATTCCTGATATATAAAAAGAAATCTTTTTTATGAAACATTCATAGCAATTTTTTTTTTGGAGGAGGCTAGACTGGTACAAGGCTAATGAAATCAGAAGTCTGAAAATACGTTGGCTTTTGAAGACAGACAACATCTTTAATAATTTGTCATAGTGCATTGACATGCCTAGAGGCAAATTCTAAACTCTGGGACTGTGGAAACGGCAATTAACCTAGTAAAGAGAGTCATCGTCCCCACCCTGGATGAGTTTAATCAGTTATATGATTGGAATACTTGTTGCTGATTTGCAGTCATGATTCCCTCACCCCCCCCAAAAAACTTCCCAAAACGTTACCTTTGTCTTAGATACAAAACAGCCAAAGCTATCAGAAATGGACGAATTCTGGTCCCTTATTTTCTTCCTTTTCTTCCTAGCAGGCCCCAAGACACTTTGCTGTGTGGAGAAAGAATTACCCTCTTGGGACTTCCCCAGACTTCACAGCCACTTCCCCTCATCTTAGGCCACACCCCCTCATCTTAGGCCACACCGCCTCATAGCCCTTGCTCCGTCCTTTCCTTGAGTGTTTTTGCTCAGCTGACATTTGTTCTTGAACTCTGATGAGATACGTCTTGTTGCCTGGCTCAGTATTTATATTTATAAATGTATTGGTGTTTTATTACTGTTGTGTTTATTGTTTCCTGTTTGGTTTATTCCGTTTGCTACCCTGAGAATGTTTTTATATTGAAAGATGAGATATGAATAGATAAACAAACAAACAAACAAACAAGGGTTTGCATGCCCAGGGCACTCTGGTTTGATACAAGCTGCATGACGTGGGGTATAAAGGTTGCATGAATTAGCCTAGGGCACTTAGTCCTGATGACCATGTGCTACCTGCAAGACTGGAGGCTTCTGAATGCCAGCCACAGGGTTGCAACAGTGGGAAAGTGCTGTCGCCCTCATGCCCTGCTTGTGTGCTTCCCAAAGGGATCCTGCTGTAGGAAGCAGGGGTGCTGGATTAGATAGGCCTTGGTCTGATGCAGCAGCTGGACTCTTTCTGATTTGCCCTTAACTCACTGTAAGCCTGTGGCTTCTCTTCATCCATGCCTTGCCTGTTACTTAAAGGTCCTCTTATTAGCCTACTACTAATAAGAAACATTATTTATTCTTGTTCCTGTTTGCTCTTGGCATTGTTAGCTCCGGTAGTAAAACTGTAGTAACTACTGCTCTGTAGATTTATAGCTTCATTATGGTGTGGAGTAAACACGGTACTATTTCCTGTGGCTCTCCTGCCTCTTGGTCACACAGGGGGCCCAAGTGTTGATGCAACTTGTCACAGAGGCCAAGAGTCAGTGATTTAAGACTGAGAGAGGGTTAGTTAGTACTGTATCTGGTTTCGGCTACTTGATCTGACAGCAAGAAAAAGCCCAGGGGCCTAGGAAAGGATCTCAAGGGAAGTGGAGAGGGTTGGTCCATTTACAGGGAATCTATCCAGGGTGGTAGATAAGGTCAGGCAGGAGTTTCAGGACCTTGGATAGTTCTAAGCAGCCAATGTACTCAAATGCTCTGATGCTGAGGGCAGTGATTCTCCCCACCTTTTTTTTTGGCCCATGAACCACTTGAAATTCAGTGAGGGTCTTGGTAGACCACTCAGTTTTTCTGCCTGTTGTAGAAATTGTAATGCACTGTGCTAGATGTGTATGATTTTTGATTGCATTTTTAGAGATATGTGACGGAGCACCTGAAGTTCACAGAACTCTAGTGATCTGCAGATTGCAGTTTGGGAACCCTTGGCTTTGGACTCAACTGAGCCCTTATACCAGGGACGGAAAACCTGTGGCTCTCCAGCTGCTGTTGAACCCCAGCTCCCATCATATCTGACCTTATGGAGTTGATGGAATTCAAGAACCCCAGATTCCTCATCCATTCCTTATGTTTTCCTCCTGTGTGTTTCTCCCCCACCCCATTCCACCCTGTTCCTGAGAAGTGAAGGCTTTGCAGAAGCAGACCTGGAGCTTATCACTTGTTCATCTCTCTGTTGGCTCCCATCAGCGGGTTGGTCCCTTAGAAGAATGTGGTCCATGGTTTGCTATCTTTGGGACTCCCAGTTCAAGGATCTCTGGTTGAAGATCTCTCAGCTGATGGGCTGAGGTTGGGAGCTGAGCCTGGGTTCAGCACGCCCATTGGTTGTGCCATTGGTCCTCCTGCTCTATCTGACTGCCCCTTGGTTCAGAGACTGAACCACTGCTCAGAGTTGAGTTCATGAGCCTGTCCAAGGAAAGATGTGATCTAAACATGTTAAAAAGGTAAAGGGATCCCTGACCATTAGGTCCAGGCATGACCGACTCTGGGGTTGCGGCGCTCATCACGCGTTATTGACCGAGGGAGCCGGCGTACAGCTTCCAGGTCATGTGGCCAGCATGACAAAGCCGCTTCTGGCAAACCAGAGCAGCACACGGAAATGCCATTTACCTTCCCACTGTAGCGGTATCTATTTATCTACTTGCACTTTGAGACGCTTTCGAACTGCTAGGTTGGCAGGAGCTGGGACCGAGCAATGGGAGCTCACCCCGTCGCAGGGGTTCGAACCACCGACCTTCTGATCGGCAAGCCCTAGGCTCTGTGATTCAAATAAAAACTTGCTTTGCCAAAGTGATTGGAACTAATCTGAAATGCTGTGTAAACGTACCTGAGAGTAGGTTTCATTAACCTTGTTTGGACTTACTGCTGGGTACACTTGCATGATGGATTTGGAGAATCCAAATAGTCTAGCTAGTATGGAAATACTCTTTTTGTGCATTGTAACTTGATAAATACTCCTATGGTAGCCTACTGTCATGAGATAAAGTAGATATAAACTACTTCATAACTTGCTTCATGCCAGTTTCTAGAAACCACAGGACGAGCGACTGCTCTTGTGCTTGGGTTTTGCTCATGGACTTCCCATTGGGGCATCTTGTTAGCCACTGTGAGGATAGGATGCTGGACTAGATGGGCCATTCACCTGATCCAGCAGGGCTATTTTTTTGTTCTTGGAAAATGAGTTGCCTTGACTGATGAAGGATGGGGGACCAGGGAGTCTCTGAAGCCATAAAGCTTAATAAGGAGCAAGAAAATGCATTTACTGAAAATCATACACTGGAGAAGATGTCAAAGAGATATCAAAAAATGGTGGAGATAGAAATGTTATGCATACTGAAGATCTCAGATTCAACCTGTGGCATCTCCAGTTACAAGAACCAGGCAGCAGGGTAATGGGGAAGGCCTCTGCAACAGATCCTAGAGAGCTGCTGCCAGTCAGAGTAGACAAAACTGGGCTCTGTACTGGGATCTGACCTGGTATAAGGCAGATTTCTATGATGAACTTGTACGTCTGAGGCTGAAACTATACAAGGAAAATGTGACTGCTTCTGAAAGCAGCAGCTCTCTCTTCTTGCCCTTAAAACAGCTGATGCAGCAATTGCCAGGGTGGGAAAAGTTGATTTAGTGCCACAGAGTAGTGCATGATGTGATATAATTATGCTTAAATGGTTGCCGTGTGTTGGTGATATTCAAGCATAAGAAGAGCCTACTGGATCAGGCCAATGGTTCAGGGGCATACCCAGGATCAAAACTGGGGGGGGGGCAAGAGAGGGGAAGAGAGAGAGAAGGAAGGAAGGAAGGAAGGAAGGGGTGGGTGGGTGGGTGAGAGAGAGAAGGAAGGAAGGAAAGAAAGAAGGAAGGAAGGAAAGAAGGGGTGAGAGAGAGAGAGAGAAGGGAGGGAGGGGAGAGAGAGAAAAAAAAGGAAGGAAGAAAGAGGGGGGAAGGAAGGATGAAGGAAGGATAGAGCTCCTGTCTGCCCCCTCCCAGCTCAGGCTGCTCCTCCCCCCTCTCACATTGCTGTCGCTGGCTGCAGCCGCGGAGGGGACAGAAACAGCCTGATTTCCATAACCTGCAGCGACTTTTCCCCTTCAGTTTTCGGAGGGGAAAAGTGTGGGTTATGGTCCGTAAAATACGGTTGTTGTTGTTTTGCTTCTGGGGGGGGCAGCTGCCCCCTGCCCCTCGCTGGGTACGCCCATGCAATGGTTCATCTAGTCCAGCATCCTGTTCCCACAGTGGTCGACCAAATGCCTCAGTGGGAAACCTGCAAACAGGACCCGAGCACAACAGCACTCTCTCTTCCTGTGGTTTTCAGCAACTGATACTCAGAAGCATTGCTGCCTCTAGATGTTGGGGGCTGAGCAGTGCCATCACGGCTAGTAGCCATTGATGGCCTTACTCTCCTCCATGGATTTATCTAATCCTCTTTCAAAGCCACCCCACATTGGCGGCCATCATGGCTCCCTTGTGGGAGAGAGTTCCGTGGTTTATTTTGTCATGCAAAATATTACTGGAAGTTACCAGTGAGGTAGGGATCCAGGACTGTAGTTCGCTTGCAGCAGGAGCCACATTCACTATCCTGTCTAGTTCCCACCTGACACTGTATTTTCTGTGTGGGTGAGAGTCTGTTGCAGAACCCAGGCTGTGCAGCAGTATGAGAATCCCAACACTGCAGCAAAATTAGTTTGGACAAGAAAGATCAGCTGTCATCAATAATTATAGACCTTCAAGCCAGAGTAATAACTCATAACATGCATGCTTTGTGCCAGTCGTTCAGATTCATAGCAAGCATTCTGTTTGTTGCAAAGAAACCGGGTGCGGGTGGGAGATGACAAATCTCTGTCCTTGCAACAGAAATTAAAGGTCAAATTCCTCTTGTTTTTTCTTTTTTTAAAAAAATATTTCCATTTTTCTCTCTCTCAAGCTTTCTGCCAGCAGAACTTAGCAGTCGTCATGGTCCTGAAGATCCTTGAGAGCAGGAATGGGGGGGGGGGAAATGATGCCCCGTAGGCTAAAAACACCCTTTTTGATTTGACACTTTGTCGTCATAGTCCCGAAGTCTGTGTGTTGTAGTTCAAGGTTCAAGCTTAATCTTGTTTGTTTGATAAAGTTCCTCTCTCCCCCAGTGTGAAAGGGGGCTTATTTTCCTCCAGTGATGACATCTTTAAAAGCCACTTGAAAACAATGTACCAGAATAAATTCCAAACAAATGGTGACTTCTGACCTTCCTCAGCTGGGTAGCTAAGAGGGAGCTTCATCATATTCTCCTCTCTCTCTCTCTCTCTCTCTCTCTCTCTCTCTCTCTCTCTCTCTCTCTCTCTCTCTCACACACACACACACACACACACACACACACAAATACAATTTAGAGTTTAGCACTTGGAACCCACTAATTGAAGCACTTGGAACCCACTAATAAATAAACTATATCAATATGTGGGTAGATGAACGAAAATAGGCTGTGGTGTGTGATTAGCATCATGTAGCAACTGCCATCGGTAAGCATGCCTTCAGAGCTTGCTAAAAAGGTAAAGGTAAAGGGGCCCCTGACCATCAGGTCCAGTCGTGAATGACTCTGGAGTTGTGGCACTCATCTCGCTCTATAGGCCAAGGGAGCCGGCGTTTGTCCGCAGACAGCTTCCGGGTCATGTGGCCAGCATGACAAAGCTGCTTCTAGCGAACCAGAGCAGCACACGGAAACACTGTTTACCTTCCCGCCGGAGCGGTCCCTATTTATCTACTTGCACTTTGATGTGCTTTCGAACTGCTAGGTGGGCAGGACAGGGCTTGCTAGGGCTGGGCAATTTCTGGTTTTCAACATCATGATATACCACCAGCTAAATATCGCGATATACTGATATATCACAATGTCTGAAATAAGGATGAAGCGTTGCATGCAGAGGCATTGGCTGGCCTCATGGTATTTCCCGCATTGGGATCTTTTGCATAGCACACACTCACACCCCTCATGATTTGTGATATATTGCCAGGTCAAAAATTATGAAACTCGTATTGCGATATGGACTTCAAACTGGTCCTATTGCCCAGCCCTAGGGCTTGCACACACAAAGACTTTTGAGCAGGGTGGATGGATCTGTTTCCAGTCAATCGCTAGCCCCAGCAGTCCTCACCATTGCTGAACCTTTTTTGCTCTTTGCTCTTCTCTGGCTGGTCTGCAATGGGAACAGAAGGTGCTTGTGGAACCAGCAGTGCGACCTCCATGGCTAGTATTATTGCTACTACTGCTTTTATTAAAGTAGTTTTTTTGCTGTTAGAGCACCAGCACTGCATAGTGTCAAAGAGGAGAGGCCTTTCCCTCGGTTTGCTTGCAATGTATGAATCAACACAGCGGAGGGAACCAAAGGAGATGGTGGCCAGAGAAAACAGAGGTCAAATGCCAATTCAATTCATATGCACGTACTTCATATGTTTAGCTAGATTAGGGCAGTCTCCCCCAACCTGGTGCCAGATGTTCTGGACCACAACTCCCATCAGCTTCAACCAGTGAGCAGGGTTGATGAGAGTTGTAGTCAAACCACATCCAAAGGGCAACAGATGTTGGGGAAAATTGGAGGATGTTATGGAGGCTAAGTTTGCACATCTTGGAAAAGGTGAGAAATGGAGCAAGTGAAGGAGTGAGATGGCATCACACAGGTGAGAAATGAGGAAGAGTGGAGCTGTTTGAAGGAAGTGGAGACCTTTGGGAGGTGGAGCTGAATAAGGCAAGGCCATGAGCAGTGGTAGAGCACCTGCTTTGCATGCAGAAGGATGCAGATGCAATCCCAGGCACCTCCAGTTTATTTAATCTGTTTATTAATGAACTTTGTATTCTGCCCCATAACATAAAGTTCCCTAGGAGGAACTTTCTGACAGTAAGAGCTGTTGGATGGGGGAATGGACTACTTTCCTTCATTGGAGGTTTTTAAGCAATGGTTGGATGAGCATCTGCCAGGGATTATTAAGTTGAGACTCCTGCATTGCAAGGGGCTGGACTAGATGACCCTTGGGGGTACCTTCCCAACTTTGTGATTCTTTGTTTCCACGAGTAACTTACAGCAATAAATTATAAACAGGATTTAAATGCAAAACAAGACAGAAACACATGAAATCAAAATGGAAAAAAAAAGATAAAAGGATAGGATCAGGTAGTATGTGATAGAAAAGACATGAAGCGGCTTCTGATGTCCCTCTTTGCATTGGGATACAAGGGGTGTGTGTGTGTGTGTGTGTGTGTGTGTGTGCGCGCGCGCAACAAGACTGTGGATGGTTTTGAAGGTGAGAATGAGGAGTGTGTGCTGAGCCCAAGAGGAGACAGGAAGTGAGAGTAGGGTTTTCAAGAGGGGAATTGTGTGTTCAGAGCAATGTCAATATACAGTGGTACCTTGGGTTACAAACGCTTCGGGTTATGTGTTTTCAGGTTGCGGACTGCGGACTGCGAGAAACCTGGAAGTACCAGAAAGGGTTACTTCCAGGTTCCGCCGCTTGCGCATGCGCAGAAGTGCTAAATTGCGCTTCATGCATGCACGGAAGTGCCATATCGCGTCATGCGTGTGCACAGATGCGGCGGCACAGGTTATGAACACTGCGGGTTGCGGACATGCCCCTGTCATGGATTATGTCCGCAACCCGAGGTTCCACTGTATAATGTTGGGGTACATTTCCACACACCTCCTGTTTAACACTTATTGCAGGGGATCCTTTTACCAACAAGACTTCTAGTTGCTGCTCTCTTCCTTGCTACTCTTGTGCATGTATTTCCACACACACACGCCCAATATCAACATGGTTTGTGCATATCAGGGCTGGCTTAAGAACCCCAGTGTGGAATGGATGCTGGCCACTCCTCCCCTCCCCTCCCCCAAGTAAAATGATGTGGACTTTGGCGGAAGGCCAGAGCTCACAACAGTAGTGATGTGATACAAGGAGCGCCAGAGGAAGTTACCAGTTGTGTTTCTGGAATGTTATCAAGCTCTTCCCAAATCTTGGAGAAAGTGAGCAGAAGGCATTCTCCCGTTAGATGCTTTGGGACTGCAAGCAGGCTACATTTTCTGTCTTTCAGCTTCAGACCCCTGTGTGCGGAGAGGAAGATCGTTCTTTCAATCATTGGTTCCAATTAACCAAATAATCAAATAATTAATTTGGACGTGGTCAGCTTTCCACCTTTATACCTGATGCAGTGGCCAGTTTTGCACACAAACTCAGATGTCTCTAAGGATTTCCCTGCAGTTTTTCTTCTTTTTTTTAAGAGCTTTAATTATTTGAGAGCACAAATTGAATTAACCAGCATGAACGGAGAACACCCTTCAGAACAGCTGCTGGTGCTGCTTAATGTAAGGCAGCCTCTCTCCCCTGCAAGGGTGGCTTGGAAATCCCTCCACATGCCCTCGCCTGCATGCATTATACATTATTGTCCGTGTCAGTCCCTTCATCGCTTCCTCAGTCCTCTGGCAAGCCCATGTCGGCTTATGCTTTGCCAGGCGCTGTGAGATTTGTTTCCACAACTTGTCTGGTCGTGTTTGTAGGCCACGGCACAGAAATGTGCAGCCCTGTCTAAATCTCTGCACTGCAACTCTTTTAGCTGCGGCGGGTGGTTCAGGAGAAAGTCAGAGACGCCACCGTTATAGTTTGTGGGAAGTGGGGCTGTATTTGCAAGTGGCCGTAGTCTTTTCTAGGTGCAGGGGCCAGCCAACTGAGGAGTCTCTAGCTAGCGTGTTCTACATGTTTGCATAGGGATGTGGGTGGTGCTGTGGTCTAAACCACTGAGCCTCTTGGGCTTGCTGATCAGAAGGTAGGCGGTTCGAATCCCCGCAATGGGGTGAGCTCCCATTGCTCTGTCCCAGCTCCTGCCAACCCAGCAGTTCTAAAGCATGCCAGTGCAAGTAGATAAATAGGTACTGCTGCGGCTGGAAGGTAAATGGCATTTCTGTGCACTCTGTTTTCTGTTGTGCCAGAAGTGGTTTAGTCATGCTGGCCACATGACCCGGAAAGCTGTCTGTGGACAAAAGCCATCTCCCTCGGCCTGAAAGCAAGATGAGAGCCGCAACCCCAAGTCGCCTTTGACTGGACTTAACCGTCCAGGGGTCCTTTGCCTTTTTATCTACATGTTTGCGTACATAGTTTCAATGTCCCAATTTTCCCATTCCAACTGATGCAATCGAAGATAAATTTTCATGCAATAAAATGGGCAGATGTAACACCATATCTCTCATTAAAGAGCTGCACATCTGCAAGTGTGTGAAGGGTGTTCATATCCTGCACCCATCTGGCTTGATCTTCTTTAAAAGGCTTCTCACTTCAGCATTGCCACATAGGGGAGGGTGGGAGGAATTCCATATACACCATACATTTAAAACACTCCAGCCAAAGAATCTTGGGCACTGTAGTTTTCTCCAGCCATGCTACCACCAACAGCCCTGTGGGAAAGGCAGTGATGACTTTTTTCTTTGGCACTTTAATATTTTATTTATATATTCATAGCTGCCAAGTTATCCCCTTTTTAAAGGGATTTCCCCTTATGCTGAATAGGCTTCCTCGCGAGAAAAGGGAAAACTTGGCAGCTATGTATATTTGTTATAATGCTTTTTTTGTGGTCTTAAATGTAGTGCATAGCTGCCAAGTTATCCCTTTTTTAAAGGGATTTTCCCTTATGCTGAATTGGCTTCCTCGCGAGAAAAGGGAAAACTTGGCAGCTATGGTAGTGTACTGTTTTTTTGCAAGCTGTCTTGGAAGAAATCCGTATCCTGAAAGGCTGGATATATAAACAATTGCAATAAATAAGCAGGTTTAAGAGTGTAGTGTGATTGTGCCTCGGTTTACGAGGGACAGGATGGCCTGCTGGCCAATTTAAAAGCACAGATTTACAGGCCAGCAAACTGTGTGTTAGGAAAAGGAGAACAGCCTTGTCCCTTCACTTTGAAAACTGCCAGCGATTTGGGAGCAGGCTCCGTGAAAAGCTTGCAAGACCTTGAGGAGCTTTGCAGAGACTTCCCCACCCTCCAAATTGCTCGCAAATCCTCAATAATTTGTTCCCCTCTGTGCACAGTTTGCAATCTGCTTATTGAAACTAATGGAGGCATGTTAAGCAAACATACAAGGGAGGCAGTGAGGACAAGGGGGCTAGCTGAGGCCATTTCTGGACCGGGATAGCCTGGCCTCAATTGTCCATGCTCCTAGTTAATTTTTTTTTTTGCTTGGACTACTGTAATGTGCTCTATACGGGGGTGCCCTTGAAGACAGTCCAGCGGCAGCAGCTAGTGCAGAGTGCAGTTACTAGGTTGCTAAGAGGGGCAGCATGAAGGGACCTTGTGCCATTGGTCCTGAAAGCCCTGTACTGGCTGCCAGTGAACTGCCAGGCCCAAGGTATAGGTGCTAGCATACAAAGTCCTAAATGGCTTGGGACCCAAATAACTGAAATAGTGCCTTCCTCAGTACCAACCACAGTGAACCCTCACGAACAGGTGAGACCTTGTTGGTGGTGGGGCCACCCCCAGGGGCCGCCCAGTTACCGCTGACCCAGGACAGGGTCTTTTCAGTGGTGGCTCCCCTGTTTTGTAGAATCCCTGCCCTAGTGTGATGTGCCTGTCCCCAACATTATTAACTTTCAGGAAAAAAATGAAAACATTTTTCTTTACCCAGGCATTTGGGGGCTGAAGAAGACTGTTCCTGGCAGCCCCAAGATCACTGGATGGGAGACTGTTTTTTTAGCTGTCATTGTTTTTAGAATGTTCTAACTCTTTCAGAACGTTCTTGTTTTTAAACTGTATCTGTCTGCTGCTCTGGTCTCCATCGGGAGGAAGGGTGGGGTATAAATTAAATGCATGAATAATAATAATAATTATTATAAATGCATAAATAGCTCCAACCCCTGTTGCTGTCTTCTGTGAATTAGGGGGTGACTTTTCGAAGTGGTAGGGTCCCCTCCTGGGCTCATGAAGACTACCTATAATGTCATAACCCCCCCAAGTTTTAAAAACATGCAAGTGGGGGCTCCCTGGCTCAGAAGATCACCCTCCAACTTGTGCAGGCCTGTTGCAAGGCTGACTGGAAAGGTGTGGGGGGTGGGTGGGTGGGTGGGTGAGTGATGGAGGCTGGAGCTTACACAACCGTACTCACCCCCACAAGTGTTTGCTTAAGGAGTACAGTTTTACCTCGACTTACGAACGACTTGACAACCGAATTTTTTGACTTGCGAATGGGGGAAATGGCCGCACGCTTATGAATTTCTCGACATCCGAACGGAAACCGCGGAGGTTTTTTTGACTTACGAATTTTTAGATGGGGTTGCTTCGACTTACGGATTTTTAGATGGGGTTGCTTCGACTTACGAATTTTTCCGTTTCCAATGCATTCCTATGGGGAATTGCGTTTCCAATGGTGCTTTTCGACTTACAATTTTTTCGACCTACAAAGGTGCCTTCGGAACAGATTAAATTCCTAAGTCAAGGCACCACTGTATGTAATTCCTGAAGGGGTCTACAGTGTCCATTGATTTCAGGAGAAAAACGTGGAGCAAGAGGATTTTCTTAGGTAGGCTGATGTTTTGCTGCTGCCCACCGGCCCTTTTCCGGCATGTGGCCACCTCCTCAGCACGCTCTCTGCTGAAATAAATGGAGAGGCTATTTATTAATTTATAAATGTTTTCATGCCGCCCTTCAATCGTATTCCCAGGATGGTTTACAAAAAGACAAAAATGTAAAAACAACAACAAAAAAGGGGGGAAGTCACACAATTGTAAAAGCAGAATAAAACAGCAGTCTTCAAAATGCATCTAAAATTATATTTTTAAGGCTTTTGCCTGATGAAAAAAGGACATGAAACTGAACCTTTCTGGGTAGTGCATTCCACATCTGGGCTGTCACTGAGAAGGCTCCCAGGATTTCCTTTCTTCTTATTTGCACATGTATTCACGGAGAAGAGTTGTTTTTGGTTTTTTTTGAGCTTGATCTGCAGAAAGTTTTGCCAGAATGATGATTGCACTCTATATTTATTGCCAATTACTCAGTGCCAGTACACTCTTGCTTATAGGGAGGGAATTAGCAATGATCAATTAACGCCAAGGTAAATGCAGATAAAATAGCATTTATTTACACAGACTTGGAGTACAACCTGGGCTAACCTCAGGTGGTAGTGGGGCCTTCAACTGAAGATCTCAATGTATGGGTAAGAGATAGGGTTCTTCCAGCACACTAGTCCAACGACATATGAAAGCCTTTAAACGCCCAAAACAGCAATGTGAATTGGGCCTGGTGATGCCATCCCATCAATTTTGTTAAACCATCTTAAGAACGTAAGAAGAGGTCTGCTGGATCAGACCAATTGCTCATCCAGTTCAGCATCCTGTTCTCACAGCGGCCAACCAGATGCCTTTGGGGAAACCTATTATGAAATAATGTTGGGGAACGCTGGCTATTAAGAGTGCTAACATAAATCATATAACCCAGTTTCCCAGTGGCCCTTCAAAGTACGCTTCACACAGAGTTTATAGAAAAACAAAATACGCAAACAGAACTTGACGTCTAAAAGACACCACCAAGAGTTTAAAGACCAACCTAGCATGAAACCTCTGGCTAGCAATATACCATTTAAAGCAGGCACCCCCAAACTTCGGCCCTCCAGATGTTTTGGACTACAATTCCCATCATCCCTGACCACTGGTGCTGTTAGCTAGGGATCATGGGAGTTGTAGGCCAAAACATCTGGAGGGCCGCAGTTTGGGGGTGCCTGATTTAAAGTATACAGAAGAAAAACAAAAGGTTGGCTTTCTCTAACAGAAAAACAAACTGACTCAGAAGAGACTTTAAACTAAAGATAAACGCTCTCTCTCCCAGCAACTTACATACCCCCATTCCAACCCTTCCAACCTCTCCAAACCTCCCACCATACTCCCACACAACTACCGCACAAAATGCTTTCCAAGAGAGCCTTATATACATGGAGTAGAGCCCACGCCTGTGAGCAATTAAACAGAAATTACCGGCACCTGTTTTTCTTAAACAGACAGTATTGACATTAGACCGGCTCAAAAGCAACTTTGATTATTCAATAAACCCAACAAAACCTGTCAGCAGGACCCGCACACAAGCTGTAGTACAAAACACCAGGAAGAAACCACATGGGCTGCCTCTGCTCACAAGCTGCAGGAGCAAAATTTACACTTGCATAGGAGTGGAGTAGTGCAAAAGTGGATGGAGCTTTCTTGCATGGCTGGACCAACTTTGTACTAGTCCCCCCCCCCCCCACGGAAAATGATTAAAATGGATTTTGCGGTCTGAACAAAGTTTAACCTTCACACTTGTAAAAAAAACAAACCAGTTTCATTGTGGTGCAATGGACATAACCTCACTCAGCTCTGTAGCTGCTGGTGTGGGGTGGTGGGTGGTTGAGGATTCCACTCTTATTTTTAGAAAGGACAGAAAGTACTTAAAGGTTATAAAAGGTTAATGCTTTGGAGTCTATGCTCAGAAACTTGGCATAGTTAATCACTGTGCCAGGGAATTTTCCTAACTGAAATCCACTTACTGGTTGTTTATAGACCTCAGATTATGATAGTACATGCTAAACTTGCTACCTTGTCGTGAGACATCCCGACAGACCTCTTACCGTGTGGCACATTGTACAGATCCCTGATGGGTAAACAGAAGGACAAACAGAGATATTCAGTGGGTGAAATTAGTTTTAGACTTTTGATTCCATTGTCCTGTCTCTTCATTTATTACACCTGTTACATTTCTTCCATAGTGCTCAAGGTGGCGTACATGTTTTTCCCTCTCTCCATTTTGTCGTCACAACAACCCTGTGAAGTAGGTTAGGCTGAGAGACAGTGGCTGGCCCAAGGTCACCCAGTGAGCTTCTTGGCTGAGTGGGGGTCTCTCCCTCTAACCACTACACCACACTGTCTCTCAGTGCACATAACCCTTTTAGACGGTTATGTGTTACTGCACTTCAAAATGCCCTGTTATGATTATTATTTTTGACCCTCTCCAAAGTCCTACTCTAATGGTATCACTGGAAATCTACTGTAAAGGGTAAAACTCCTATATACGAAAAATACACTTCCCAGCCACATAGGTTCTTTTTCTCCCCCCAACACGGCACCAGGAAGGTAGTTGAGAAGGAAAGCAAGTGTATTATACTGCTTGTTCTAGAGGTGCTTCAGGGATATTAAGAGTACCACAAGAAGATTATACTGTTTACGAGATAAAAGGGTATCTGACAAAGGTTTATATTTAGAGCACTCCGTATGAGTGAGCGGGGTGTTCTTTTCAGTGCGCCGAGAGTGTGCTTCTTTCTGTATAGGATGCTTGCAATTGCACACCATTTGTCCGGAACGCAGCAGCAGAGATCGCGCCCCCAGATTTCGAACGTTTCCTGCAACGGCAGACTTCAAGCGTGCTGAGAAATAATTCAAGATGGCAACAGATGCGGAGGCCGTTTTAGCAGGTCTCTGTTCAACTCGAGGGCCAATTGAGACATTACGGCCCCCTTGTGGAGGGCGCAAATGGGCTTCCCCACACACCGCAGTGCTCCACACACCAGCCGTAATCATCCAGAATTCCTTTACAATGTACACCAGCCCAGTTGGGGCCATCTCCACAGCAGCAGCAGAAACTGCCATGGATTCTTCGCACAAGCGAGGAGACACCACAGAGATCAGAGTGAGCGGGAAAAGGGCCAGCAGCTTCTGCTGCTCTTAAAGGCTCTTGGTGGATGCAAAGTGCAAGGAGTCCTGATTTTTATATATACAGTATATATAGGTTTTGTGGTTCTGTGTCTAATCTTATCTTTTTTCTAAAATTCATTTATTGGTGTGTGTGTGTGTGTGTGTGTGTGTGTTTCTTTTTATAAAGCTCCCAAAGAAGAAAATTAAATAATAATGGGATTAAGGAGATTTCTCAGGATGGTGGAGGGTGTGTGTGTGCTGTGTCCCGTTGTTGTGGTACTGGTGGCACTCACTCTTCTTCCGACAGGAAATGCTAGAGGGGGGAGGAAAGACACAAAAAATGTGGGGCCGAGAAGGGTCAGTGGTGGGTCAGTGAGAAAAGTCCCTATTTCGATCTGAGGAATATTAGAGGGTATGAGTTTCTTGTGCACAGATGGCAGGAAACTCTCCAAAGTCGACCGAACAGTTGTTAGGTCACACAAGCTAACCAAACAAGTGAAAAATATAGTATATGCTTTGATAGATGACCTACATGTGAAGAGATGTGAAAACTGCAAAAGAGAGAGCTTTAGCCTTGGATTCAGACAGAAACCAAGCATTGGTCCGATTCTCTCTCCAGCTTCCTGCTTTTCTTTTGACTCGCATCACTGCAAATTTCAGCTCTGGATTTGTCCTTCTGCCTAAGGGGTCCCACCCATTTTCCAGTCTCAAGCCTATTCCTTTGTTCCACTTACTGGCCCATGACCCAGGTGATCACCCCCTCAGGAAGCTAGCCTGGCTTATATTTAAACACTTGCTGGATCCAGGGGTTAGAAGGGTCTTGGCATGCAGCCTACTCCCCCCCCCAAAAAAAACCAACCCCTCGCAGCACTACTATTGTTGCCTTGAAAAGTCCATTCATGCTAACACACTTTTCCCTCTTAACCAACAGGAAAGAATTGGTACCTGGTGCATTTAGACCTCACAGTAACAGATGTAAACGACAATGTCCCTGAATGGGCCATGGAACCTTTCCCTTACCTAGCAACTGTTTCCCCTAAAGCTGCAGCAGGCACGAAAGTGTACAAGCTCTTGGCTAAGGATCAAGATGAAGATGAAAATGGAGCCGTTGAATATTTTCTGGTAGAAGGTAAATGCAGCTTCTAAAAGCACAGGTGGAATCTTTCTGTGTGGATTTGTGTATTTCCCCCCTCCTGTCTCACTTTGTACTTGGTAGGGCCTTTTTTGATCAAAACCCGGTCAAATTAACTATTATTTAAAAACAGTGGAGACTGGTGTGCATTAGGACTGCAAGTGTAAAAAGCAGGGAGGCCAACAGCAGGTGGCGCCAGAAACAAAGACAGACAGATGCAACAGGAAGCCCAGTTTTCTCCACTTTCCTGCTAGGGTCGCCAGACTCAATAGTGGACAGGGCTTTTGTGTCCTGCTCTCTTTTGAGTCTGGAAACCTTAAAGAGAAACCAGCAGACCCTTTGCTTGGAAATTAAACAAAGGGTTTGCTGGTTTCTCTTTAAGGTTTCTGGACTCAAAGGAGAGCAGGGCAATTAAAGGCACAGAGGTCCTGTCCTCTATTGAGTCTGGCAACCCTATTTCCTGCTGAGTTCTACAAAGGCAGCACTAAGAGGAGAAAGAGGAAGCTCACCGTCACTGCCACCCCCAGGACCAGGCTTCCTCAACCTTGGCCCTCCAGATGTTTTGAGACTACAATTCCCATCATCCCTGACCACTAGTCCTGCTAGCTAGGGATCATGGGAGTTGTAGGCAAAAAACATCTAGAGGGCCAAGGTTGAGGAAGCCTGCCCAAGACTAATTGTTAGTATGGATGCAGGCAGCGGCAGACTAAGGGGTGAATGAGAGGGAGGAGTTGTAGCTCAGTGGTAGAGCACATGCTTTGCATCCAGAAGGTCCCAGGTGCAACCTGTTTCACCTGTAGTTAAATGCATCTCAAGCTTCTCTGGGAAGGACCCCAGCAGATTGGCTCAGCAGGAACATTTGGACCCACTAGCCTTGCTGCCACCTCACCCCTTCTGGAAAGAAGCCACTACTCATCTGTTGGGATGTCAGCCTTTGCCTCACCATGCCATCTGCTGCTGACTCCCATCTACCTCCTTGAACTAACCAGGAGCCACTTACAAGCTGTTAAGAAACTTGATTTCTTCCCCCCTTCCACGCTGAGTTTCTGGTCATGTCAGAACCTTCAAGTGAACATTTGCAGCTAAGTGGTGGAGATTGCTCCTGTGGTTATATATTTATTTGTCCCTATCCAGCCCCTTCCTCCGAAAGGAGCTTCCCCATAGATCGAAAACATTGGGAGGGGGGCTTAATGTTAAACCAGTTACCCACTTCAAAACATGGACCTGTTGACCACGGTCCTGAATGTGGTTGGTGTTTTTTTTTGCTCCTTCGCAGGTGGAGAGAACAGATTTGAAGTGGAAAAAGATACTGGCTGGATCAAAACAACCGGTTTGTCTCTGGTGAAGGAGAGGGAATATTTGCTGACTGTGCTGGCAGCTGACAAACCAGGGCGCCAGGGTTCGCCTGCCTCAGTGTCTGTAGTCGCCGGACGCCGAGTGCCACAGTTTGCCAACACGTCGTACTCCGTTTACGTCCCTGAAAATCTGCCACTGGGAGAACGGTGAGTGCCAAAATTGTGATGATGGATGTATTCTGCACCTTTAATGGCATTTTGAGAGCAGGCCTCTTCAGTTAGCTTTATCAGCGAGAAAGAAAGTTTAAGTTCAGCTGATGTGTGCTGCTTGTTAATAAATTATGAGTCCTAAATTACTCTGGAATTGGGGAACTCCTTACAGAAGACAACACAAGCAGGAGGTTGATTGGTTTAATCAAAAGGTTGTATAGTGCAAACAGAAAACCTCGGCACTGAAAATAAGCTAATAAAGTTCCATAATTTTGTTGTAGCTGGAACTGAGCTATGTCTAAGGGGCAGATGGAGACATGAATACTGGAAGTAGAGACACATACAGTAGTTGGCACATCCAGGCAGCTGCTGTGCCCCAGAGCTGTGATAAGTTGCAGAAGGTTAGACTAGATGATCCTTGGTACCCCTCCCAATAGTACATTTATATTATTCTAAGTGCCGCTTGTACCAGTGCCTACCCTGAGCCTCTCATGCTTGTTGGCTGAGCAGCCATTTTAATTTCCCACAATGCCCCCAAATGATGCTTTTTCCAGGGGACTGTGGGGAATAAAATAATTGAAGCGTAGCCATTGTTGTCTAGTAAATCTCCTGACCTCAAGAGGGCCCCCACCAGAAGGCACTCGAAACTACAGATAGCACCCGATAGCATCCCTGACCACTGGTCCTGTTAGCTAGGGATCATGGGAGTTGTAGGCCAAAACATCTGGAGGGCCGCAGGTTGGGGGTGCCTGGTTCAGACACACAACTTGTATCCCGCAGGAGCTGTAGGTTCAGTATTGTGGGCCAATTTCTATGGAAGCCCCTCCAGCGTAAGAGCAGAAGGGCCCCTCGCCTCCCTTTTGAACTTCCGGCAGTCTACAAAAGACCTTTTGATTTCAGGATTCCGATTTTATGGTTAGTTTAAGCAGATTTCATCTTCATTGCATCGTTTCAGCCCTACTGTACAGTGCTTAGAGGCTATAGTATTAAAGCGGTATATAAATTGTTGAAAGAAAAGGAAACATTAAAACATATTGGACTTCTCTGGCTTTCAAATGACGCCTTGTCGGTGCAAATGGGTTGGGTGGTTTTAGGAGGCCTCCCTGTTGAACTGAGCCGACGGATTGTACTTGCCTGCTCACGTGAGGTGATATACTATATAGCAACTCATCCTCTTTTCGGGATAAGAACTATTATAATCCTGCCAGATGTAGGGCTTGACCCATTAAAGTCTAGGAGACTCCCATGTACTTTGCTGAACTTCGGAGCTCATCTGACAATCTGTCATAATTTAGTGCATGTGTTATCGGATTAAACTTAAATGGTTTACTATCTGATTTACTGCCCCTGCATTCTAAGAACCATGTTTTCTTGCTGAAGCTGCCTCGAAAGCAAAACCAAAAATTGGCCACCATGGGATCGGCTCTTCAGTCGTGCTTCTTCATTAGGCACACAGTGAGCATGTGGTGTTTGCGGGATGAATGTGATCCTTGACTAAATCTGCTGGAAGATCATCTGGACGTCTGCAGCTTCTGAAATGTGTATACATTTATTAAACCAGCATTAAACTAAATTTTGATGGGATGCTTCCGGGTGATTCTGGCTGTACTGAAAAGCCCCAAATACAGTGGTACCTCGCAAGACGAATGCCCTGCAAGATGAATTTTTCGCAAGACGAATGCGTCTTGCGATCTGATGGTGACTTGCAAGACGAATTCGTTTTCTGAAAAATTCGTCTTGCGAATTGCGGTTTCCCATTGGAATTTAATTAATGCGTTCCTATGGGCAAAAAAAGAAATTTCAATGCATTCCTTTGGGAAATGCGATTCGCAAGATGAATTTTTCACAAAACGAATTGACTCGCGGAACGAATTAAATTCGTCTTGCGAGGCACCACTGTATTTAATTGGGGTAGGGAACCTTTCCCCCCTGTTGAAAGTCTGTTGACCTCCTATGAAAAGGGTCAATTGTGGTCTGGAGCGGATGGTGTATGGCGGCGGAACCACTGGTGGGAAGAGTTTGCAGCATTCCAGGGTTGCTCTGTGCCAACCCATCTCTCTTTTTCTATGTATGCCCACCTGTGCCCTCTTTTCTGCCTGGAAGTGCCCCCCCCTGCACCGTTTGACACAAGCGCCAATGGATTGATTGCAGGGGGATTACACTCTCCATGTCTCCACCCGTTCCTCCCTTGTTTCCCCGCCCATCCCTTTGACACAAGTCTGGATGGACTGGGAAGTAAAATCCAAAGGGGATCACTCCCTTTGTTCCTGGGGGAAGACCCAGAAGACCCAAGAGAGGTGGATAGATCAGCTGCTTTCCTGCACAACAACTTCCAAGGAGCTGACATTGAGCCCAAGACCAAACTTATATACTTCCGCTGTTGCTACATGCTTGTTAGGAGTGGTTAGTTAGCAGCAGGCTTCTTATTTACCTGTTGAAATGGCACCGCAGTTCAAGAAGGATACTGACAAGCTGGAACGTGTCCAGAAGAGGGCAACCAAAATGGTCAAAGGCCTGGAAACGATGCCTTATGAGGAACAGCTTAGGGAGCTGGGTATGTTTAGCCTGGAGAAGAGAAGGTTAAGGGGTGATATGATAGCCATGTTCAAATATATTAAAGGATGTCATATAGAGGAGGGAGAAAGGTTGTTTCCTGCTGCTCCAGAGAAGCGGACACGGAGCAATGGATTCAAACTACAAGAAAGAAGATTCCACCTAAACATTAGGAAGAACTTCCTGACAGTAAGAGCTGTTCAACAGTGGAATTTGCTACCAAGGAGTGTGGTGGAGTCTCCTTCTTTGGAGGTCTTTAAGCAGAGGCTTGACAGGCATATGTCAAGAATGCTTTGATGGTGTTTCATGCTTGACAGGGGGTTGGACTGGATGGCCCTTGTGGTCTCTTCCAACTCTATGATTCTATGATTCTATAATGTGTAGAAATCTGAAAGTATTTCCCCGCACCCCACCACCCTAGAGAGATGGCACGCAGGGCAATGTATTTGGCACTGAATGCCAAACTGAAGACTTAATTCTTCAACAATAACTGAACTATGCTGCAAGTCAATGATGTGTCTCTCTCTTTTTTGTATGTTATCAAGAAAAACAAGAAGAAAACCCATTTTTTTTTGCCATGATTGTTCAGCCTGTCATGCGTAAGAAAATAACCGAGGCTGCAATGAAGCAGGCTGCGAAAATGCATTCCTAATGCAGTTTCCCAGCAAGTAATCCTGATGGCTTTTGAAAGCTTTCAATCATCGTCCTCCCAGTCATTTTGTTTCCTGATCTTCTGCACACATTGAGCTCAAGAGCATTGGGGGGGGGACACAATACATCCCCAGCCGCATAGAAGACAATGCAAAGCAATTACATTACGACAAGCCGTAATACAACAGAATTCACAGTTCTGTTGCCAGCTCAAGGACAGCACAAAACACCCTCTGATAGCAGCAGCAGCCGAGTGTGCTCTTTTCAGATGCTTCAGAGGGAGGTGTGATGCTCAGTGGCTGTACCTCCATTCATGGATGAGAGGGCTTTCTCGATGGCTACTAGCCATGATGGCTATGCTCTGCCTACACAGCTGGAGGCAGCAATGCTTCTGAATACCAGTTGCTGGAAACTGCAGGAGGGGAGACGGCTCTTGTGCTCAGGTCCTACTCGTGGGTTTCCCACAGGTGTCTGGTTGTGAAAGATAATAATCTGGCTGGGCTTCCCCGGCCACTCTGGGCGGCTTCCAACAGAAAAAATAAAATACAGTAACCTATTAAACATTAAAAGCCTCCCTAAACAGGGCTGCCTTCAGATGTCTTCTAAAAATCTGGTAGCTGTTTCTCTCTTTGACATCTGATGGGAGGGCGTTCCACAGGGCGGGTGCCACTACTGAGAAGGCCCTCTGCCTGGTTCCCTGCAACTTGGCTTCTCACAACGAGGAAACCACCAGAAGGCCCTCAGTGCTGGACCTCAGTGTCTGGGCAGAACGATGGGGGTGGAGACGCTCCTTCAGATAAGATAAGATAAGATAAGATAAGATAAGATGATAAGATAATCTTTATTGTCATTGCCCCCCTGCGGGAACAACGAAATTACTCGGCTGCTCCATCCACTCAGATAAGGCACTCCACATGAATTTAAAATAACTACAAAACATTAAACAATACAATAGAAATGGCAAGTAAAAATAAGATGACGTCAAAGTCCAAACTTTCCATTTAAGGCCAAAATTGCTGTTCTTGAGACGGCTCGTTCTCGCCTTCATTGTTCTGTATCTCCGTCCTGATGGCAGGAGCTCGAAGAAACGGTGACTAGGATGCGATGAATCTCTTGATATGTCTAGTGCTTTCCTGTGGCACCTGGTGATATAGATTTGTTCTAAGGTGGAGAGTGAGCAGCCAATAATGCTCTCCACTGTTTAATAATTCTGCACAACCCTATCCTATCCTGGGAAGTATAGCTTCCGTACCACACGCATAACCTATAAGTGAGCACGCTCTCAGTGGCACAGTGATAGAAGGCAAGCAGCAGGATGATGGAATAGATGGGTCATTGGCCTGATCCAGCAGGCTCTTCTTATGTCCTTATCCAGTGTCAGGGCCGGATGGCCGCTTTGCCCTGAGCACAGCAGGGTCCCCACGAGCAGGTCCCTCAGGTTACCAATAAGTTTTGGGGAACGAGCCCCATTTTGGGCAAAGAGATTGCTGCATTGCAGGGGGTTAGACTAGATGACCCTTGTGGTCCCTTCCAGCTCTACGATTATATGATTCCAAGCCTGTTCTCCATCCCTGGTAAACTCCGCCAGGGACAATCGGTGCTGCTCTTGCCTTGCACAGCTCTGATTCTTCATCTTTTTGGAGTTCCATCCTGGGTTTTGTTCCTTAGTTATATTGAGTGTAGGTTCACACCATACATTTAAAGCACACCATTTTCCCCAAAGAATACTGGGAATTGTAGTTTGTTTAGGGTGCTGGGAACTGTAGCCCCGCGAGGGGGAAAACTACAGTTCCCAAGATTCTTTTCAGGAGGGGGAAGCTGTGTGTTTTAAGTGTGTTTTGGATGTGGTTCAGATGCTTAGTGTGGATCTAGATGCGATGTGATGTTCCTTAATTATATAATTATATTAAATTATATTAAAATTTTAATTTAATTATATTAAATATTTTGTCCGTTGCTTCCCAACAGGTGTTTCCAAAGTGGAGTGGAGTCCTATGGAAATGTTGGAAACCGGCTTCCTCTTGCACTATTCATTGTTGATTTCTTTTAACCTTTTCCAGGTTCCTGACCGTGTCCGCTTTGTCACATCAAAACAAGTCCCTGAGTTACAGCCTCCTAACTAACCCGAATGGCCTGTTCGGCATTAACCAGGGGACAGGGGACATCTACTTCAGTCGAAACCTGGATTACGAGAATGGTCAGCACCAGTACCTCCTCCTGGTTCAAGCAAGAGAAAACCAGGGACAGCTCAGCAGCACTGTTGAGGTCAGCAACCCTTAACAGCAATGCACATTCAATTCTCCGCTCCAGTCATTCCCTCTGTTTCCAGTGTCCCAAGCTGATTTAGCCAGGACAGCATTGCTTACGTACAATAGGGAGGTGCCAGCAGTTGGGGGGGGGGAATACTGAGGTTTGCCAAAATACAAACAAACTTAAGAGAGGAGGGGAGGTGAAACAGCGAAAAAATAAACCCAAAACAACAACAACCCAATGAGAACTGTGTCCAGTGGCTGCGCAATGCAATTTGGTGCTGCTAAACACTCCCTTGCCTTGCCCTTTTTCTAGGTTTGGGTTGTGATCACAGACGTGAACAATTGTGCCCCAGAATTCCAGCAGTCGATCTACACCAAAGACAACGTCCCCGAAACCGTGACAGTAACAACTGCACTTCTACAAGGTTTGCCAAAGATTTTCGCATTTTGTTGTCAGGCTTGCATCTTGAAGGCTGAATATTGCATCAGCTTCACACATACATAGGAAGAAACACACAGCTGTGGATATGGCAGCTGCCACCTCAATGCAGTTGTTATTTATTTACACGAAAGGCACCATGCATGTTTTTTTTTCTGCCCCCTACCTCATTTAACCTCCACAAGAGCCCTGTGAGGTAGGTTAGACCGAGAGACAATGACTGGCCCAAGGCCACCCAGTGAGCTTCCTGGCTGAGTGGGGATTTGAATCCTGGTCTCTCCCAGTTCTCAATCTGACACTAACCACTACACCACACTGTCTCTCATGGCCTTTGTGCCTTTGGACGACAACATTGCTGAGCATGGAGCATGTCTGATAAAAGGTCCCAGACCTAGCTTACAGTCCGCAGAGCTTGCAGAACCAGCATGATGTAGCCTGAACTCTGCTTTTGTATTTTTTGTTTTTAAATCCTTGAATATAAGCTTTTGCAAGCAAAAAATCCTGAAAGGTCCCCTCTCTCCCCATCCTTTGCCCCAACAGTGTCAGCCCATGACTGTGATTCTGAAGAAAATGCGGAAATCCTCTATTACACCCTGAGCTCAGAGTTCAGCATTTCCAGTCACGGCACCATCTTCCCAGCCACAGAGCTGGATTACGAGCGCCCTAATCACCTGTATGAGTTCGTAATCATGGCGGTAGATAAAGGAGAGCCCCCAAGAACTGGGACAGCGACAGTCAGGATCCGCCTCTCAAACATCAATGATGAAGTTCCCAGGTTCTCACAAACAATGTAAGTATACGCCTCTTGTTGTTGTTATTAATGCTTCAGATGTCGTTTGATTAGTATCATGTCGGAGTTTCCATGTGATGATTGCAGCATCTTGATGGTGTTTGATCATCCCCAGGTCATTGTGTGGAATTTTGGGGCTGCCAGTAATACAGTAGCTGTCTGTTCCCACTGGGATTGATTCATGTGGTCCCTTATAAGCCAACCCCTTCCTCAAGATCAGGGGTCAGCAAGGTTTATTTTGCCTGGGCCAGATCAGTCCTGTGGAGATCCCTCCATGGGCCGGACCGTGCGCGTCCCCGCGATGATCGGCGTCTGCGCAGATGCGATTTTCGGCGCCACGGAAGTGAGTCCCTGCACCGTGCTGTGCAGGCTCGGTTTGGGGGCGGCTCGTGCATAGCTGTCAAGTTCTCCCTTTTTAAAGGAAAATTCCCTTATGCTGAATAGGCTTCCTCGTGAGAAAACTTGACAGCTATGGGCTCATGGGCCAGTCAAACGACCTCCGCGGGCCTTTTCCGGCCCATGGGCCTTAGGTTGCTGACCCCTGCTCAAGATCGTCATATTCCATCTTCAAGGAAGTGTGGCTGAATCATGGCTGGCTTGGCTAACCCTGCTTTGGTGGGGATGAGGGCTTAAAATATGGTTACCAGATGTCCCCGTTTCTTGGGGACAGTCCCCGGATTTACAAATCTGTCCCTGGATCCCCGGAATGTCCCCGGATTTCATTTAATGTCCCCGGATTTATATTTTAAGTGTTGTAGATTTATTAGTAGGGAATGAATGTTGCTTGATTGGTTCAGCGGCACAAGACACAGTATATGGGGACTTCCGGTGAGGCAAAAAATAGTGGGCGCCACGACAGTGAGCAGCTCCTGAAGCCAGCCAGAGCCAAGCTAGCTCCAGGCTGCTGAGGCTGCCGCTGCCGCCGCCACTGCCAAGGGGGAACCAGGGGTGGCCAGCGCGTCAACTGGGGGAACTGCTGACCCCCCCGTGACCCAAATTGAGCTGGGAGTGAGAGCGCCTGGCCACCCGGCCAACTGCCCAGCGGCGCACCAGGGCCGGGAAAACCCCAGAGCTGACACAGGGAGAAGGAGGAGAGGAGAAGGAGATGGAAGAGACAGAAAGAGAAAGAAGAAAAAAGAGGGGAGCCCCGACCTTGCCGTGCTGCCGCCGCCGCCGCCGTTAAGGAGGAAACGTAGGAGAGCACCAGGAGGGCAAGGACATGTGGCCGAGCCCAGGCCCAATCCAAGCCTACTCCACAGTGGCTAGGGCTCCAAGAGAGCAGGCTGAGGCCCAGAGGAAGGCCGCGCAACAGAGGAGACCACAGAAGAGAAGATATTACTTCTTTAAAATGCTGAACAGTCACCCACCGGGAAGCATTTTACAGTGTTCCCTACACAGGTGCTGCAGTATTTCAATCCATTCTTTGTAACCAAAGTACAGAGCAGATGAGGTGAAAAGTTTTGGGCAAAAAGTTCTCATTTTAACACACACACACACAGAGAGAGAGAGAGAGAGCGATTTAAAAGATGTTGCTTCACTGGCTCTGCATTTGTTGCGGCTGCTTCAAATGCAACACAATTCTTAACACAAAAAGTGCTTCTGTCTGTGAAATGGTTTCTGCTGCTCTAGTTGCCCTTACGTTTTGATTTTAGTTAAGTTGCCTCGTGGATATTTTAAAAAAGCAAGGTTGGCAATCAGGTATTTTAAAGCAGCGTTTCTCAACCGCTGTTCCGCGGCACACTAGTGTGCCGCGAGACGCTGGCTGGTGTGCCGCGACGTGCGGCGACGACGACGAGAAGGCCGATTTGCATTGTCACGTGCCTGGCGGCCGCCAATAAACAACACAAACCCGCCGGAAAGCAATATTTCTCCTCCTCTTTCCCAAAGCTCAGTGCAAACGAGCCTGGCGGCCGCCAATACACAACACTCACCCGCCGGAAAGCAATATTTGGCAAGTGTTTCTTACAGTCATAATTATAATATAGGGCGGCACAGGGTTAATTTTTTAAACTTTTTTAATGGTGGTGTGCCTTGTGATTTTTTTCACGGAACAAGTGTGCCGTGGCCCAAAAAAGGTTGAGAAACACTGTTTTAAAGCATGGTGAGAAAATCATAGGAGTGGAAGCGTCGTGTGTGATGCTCTGTACCCCCAAATAAATCAGCCTTGTAAATAAGCCAAACCAAGTTGCTAGCCTGCTAAGAGACCAGCAGCTAGCCTCTGCCAGCCCATTCACTCGCCTTCACAGAAGTCTTGGTCACCTGTGGCTACCAGGTGACTTATTAAATACAAGGATGTATATGCACATTATACATACATATCAGCAGGATGCCCTGTGACAGAGGTTTTTTTTTAAAAAAATCAGGGATAGGAGAACCCATAGCCCTCCAGATATTGTTGGACTACGATAGCAATCACTCCTGACAATTAGCCATTCTGGCTGTTGTTGACAGGAATTAAAATCCAACACGACTCAAGCTCTTGTGCTCCAATCCTGCTTGCTGGTTTCCCCCAGGCAGCTGTGAGAACAGGATCCTGCACTAAATGAGCCACTGGCCTGATCCAGCAGGCCCTTCTTAGGTTCTTAACACCTGGAGGGCCACGCTTCTCTTTTGCATAGTGTCCTTTTTTTTCCTGAATGGGGAAGTGATTGGGGATGTCTTTTCTTACTGTCTTTCCACTGCATTTAGCACTTGAGATTTGATTCCCTTTAGCCCTGTTTCCAAGTAACCACACTTAACATTATGTGCTTTGACAGCTATCGGAGTTTCGTTTCGGAGGATGCAGGTCCAAACACGCTCATAGCTACGGTTCATGCCATAGACCCTGATGGAGATAGTGTTGCTTACAGCATTACTGGAGGGAATCAAAATGGAAACTTCATTATTGACCCTCAGAAAGGTAACTATGTAATTTCTGCATCTTAGATCTTTGGTTCCCATATAGATTTTTGGCACCCAGGTGTCATGTGTGATCAGAGGTGGGCCAGAGCTTGTGTCTAAGCTATTATGGTTATTCATGTTTGTTTAAAACACAGGCACATCATGTCTATTGAATCCAGGTCATTGGTTTCCTTGCTGTTGAGTATTGCTTCTCATCTGCATGCAGTTGTGTTGAATTCATAGTGTTTCTCTGCTGCTCTTCATGACTCTGATCTCATAGCATTCCCTATAACAGAAAGCAGGAATATGTGTCTTCTTGACTTACATTGCTCAAGGATTTCATTTGGTCCTTGCATTTAAGGCAGGGGTCAGCAACCTTTTTCAGCTGTAGGCCGGTCCACCGTCCCTCAGACCATGTGGTGGGCTGGACTATATTTTGAAAAAATAATAAGGAATGAATTCCTATGCCCCACAAATAATCCAGAGATGCATTTTAAATAAAAGCACACATTCTACTCATGTAAAAATACCAGGCAGGCCCCACAATTAACCAGAGATGCATGGGCCAGATTGAGAAGGCAATTGGGCCGCATCCGGCCCACGGGCTTTAGGTTGCCTACCCCTGATCTGCTTCCCAGATGAATGTATGGATTGGAATGCAGTTATTCTTTGGTTAATGCTTCTCTGAACTTTGCAATGCACTTCTTGGCTTAAAAAATAAATAAATAAAAATGCTTATATAAATGTGTACTTAAGATTAAAATGCGTTCAAGAATGCAAATTTTAATGATAGAATGTGGTAGTTCTTACTTGGAGTAAGTGATGACTTTTCCTGATGTGACTCCAATCAAACTCTTCGCCTACCTTTCTGCACCCTCCTGAGCCAGGGAGCTAATGAGAAGTAAATAAGATGTCACAGATCTGTCCTTCTCATCTTTGATACGTCTTAGGGGTTCACTTACCATAAAAAATTAATTTTTTATGCAACTGGTGCTTTTGCAATATTAATGCTCCAGATCTGAATATATTTCAGAAGCCGGAGACAGATGCCATCAAACGATGGTACAAGGAATTGACTCAAACATCTTCCTGTAGAGATGACAACTTTCCGCACCCCTTTATGGCTTGTTTTATGTTACAAATACTTAGCGGCCTCATAATGCCACAGGTGTTCAGGTAAAACTGCCAGTGATGCAAACTATCCCACTGATGTTCACGCCATTTAATCGCTGCAGTTCTACTACCAAGAAACTGGTACTGGATAGTGCTCCTATTCTGAAAGATCTGGCAACTCAACACCACTTTTTGGGGGGCTGGCCTTCCTCAGCTGGGTGCCCTCCATATGTTGGTCATATTGACTGGGGCTGATGTGAATTGTAGTTCATAACATTTGGAGGGGCAGCAGATTAGGAAACTGATCTAGACAACAGAATCGATGATGGGTCAAACTCCAAAACTGGGGATGGGTGGAATTTAAACACTAGATTTTGAGTTGAAGAACACCCTCCCCCGGCAAAGAATTCATCTCAGATTAGAGATGACACCAGGAACTGTGGGAAATGGCATCATCATCATTCCCAGTAGTCCTTTGATGTTACAGTGCTCATCTACAGCAGGACCTGGGATGCCGGGAGCAACTTTTTCAGTGGTTCCCCATTTCCCTGTATTAGGGGTGCCAAAGAATTCCCACAAAACCAGGAACGGGAGTGGAAATTTCCCATTCCCGCTTATTTGAGCCATGTCCGGAACAGAAATCAATCCAGCGGATACATTCGGTATTGACTGTTGTTGGTTTCAGTCCACAAAGGGCATGTCACTGATGACATCCTGCCCCCTGCACTTTGTCTTCCATTTCCTTTGGAACTGGAATAATGGTAACATCACTAATTCCATGAAATTTAGTAGTCGAACTGCAGCAGAACAGAGACAGTACTGCATGCAGTGATTAAGGGGCAGAATGGAAGCTAATTCCTTCTTACATCCATAGCCTGTCTACTGCTGTGTGTGCAGCTGTATCCCAGCCCAAAAACCTTGACATGCCAGTTCTGATGAGCCTTTCTCACTATCTCCTGCTGGGTGGGGTCTCTGTGGCATGAACTTGTGGATTGATTTGTTCCAAACCCAATCGAGAATTCACTTTTTGTTTTAACTTCCATAAGATGTTTCCCCACAAATGAGTTGATGCTGAATTATTGGCTCATGATTGGCCTGCAAAATAAGCACAAAAATGTGTACTGTATTTCAATTAATAAGAATTAATTCTTCTGGTGAAGAATTGTACCCACTGGAGTTAAGTTTTATTTTATGAAATCTCAAGCCATGCTAAATCTGCTTGTCCTCAAAGTGCCTTAGCAATTATTTTTTGCAGGAGATTAACACATTTCCTCTGTTGGACAGTTTGCTTGGTTGCCAATTGTAGTTTTCTAGCTGTTGTGGAGATGGCCTTAGCACAGGCATCCCCAAACTTTGGCCCTCCAGATGTTTTGGACTACAATTCCCATCTTCCCCGACCACTGGTCCTGTTAGCTAGGGATCATGGGAGTTGTAGGCCAAAACACCTGGAGGGCCACAGTTTGGGGATGCCTGCCTTAGCATATATCCATCTTTTCTGTAACAGGTGTTATTCTGTGTTGCCTTTTGACTTTGGTACCCCCTGCTTGGTCAAACTCCCCAAAATCTATGCTGTCTCCTTGGGCAGTTTTATTTTAATATAGCGCTGTCAATGAAAATTTGCTTGATACCCTGAAATGCCAAGGTGAAGCTAAGACACATGTCAAAACACAAGCAGTGAAGGCGAAGGCATTTGCAAGGGGAACTGAGTGGCACTTGTCATCTTCATAACCGTCCATTTGCAAATGACACTTCTTATTACATCGGATAAATAAAAGACACGATGGGATGGTGCTGGCACAGGCATGAATGGCATCTGCTCACTGCAGCTTTTT
Organism: Zootoca vivipara; assembly: GCF_965207765.1. Lineage (NCBI taxonomy): Eukaryota > Metazoa > Chordata > Lepidosauria > Squamata > Lacertidae > Zootoca > Zootoca vivipara. Next base: position 25,526,246 of record NC_142589.1, read on the forward strand.
TTAAAAATTTCTGAAGTTTGCTTTGCTTTTTAAAACAAACTTGTTTTAAAGATGTATTTCTGATTTTGCCAGCCCTCATATGACCCATAAGGTTGCTGCAGCCCAAGGCCCAGTGGAACAGAAGCTCCTCAGAGCAACTGTCAGCTTTGCTCTTTAAAGACCGGCAGAGGGTCAGAATGCAAATACAATATACAGTACCCAAAAAATTGCTGCAGGATTCGGATCTGGGGACATCCCCCCCCCCCCGAATCATACTCATTCAAACAGTAGTGAGCATTTTGTCCCTCTGTTTGAAACAAGGTGGTGGTACAATTTTAGGGGAAGGACTGGGACAAACCAGTTCAGCTTGTTTCTAGGATAGTGGAAGTACTTAAGGGGGATAACTGCAGTGGCAGCAGATATTTTGGGTTTCTTATTTTATTTTTTACAGTTTAAAAATGGCATTAGTTCAATCAATCAATCAATCAATGGAATTATAATATAAGTAAATACTTTTCCCTGCACATAGAAAGCTAGTGTTTCAAGTATAGGGTTCAGCTAGAAGTTGTGCAAGGAAGTATTTTCAAAACACAAGGGGAGAATTCAAACAAGTTATTCCCTCACCCTCTCCAGCTAGAGTTGGTTTGTTCCCCAAGAACTATATTGCATAATTCTGCTGGACCTGATATAGCTAATCATTTGGAATTTTGGCATGGCATGAAGCTACTGTTTTTGAAATTCAAACATTTGGCAAACCAGCTATAAAAGGTGTTCTGGGATTGATTTATATCCTACCCTTCATCTGGGTTGTTCAGCGCATGGTTTCCGACAACACTTCTGCAAAAGAGAGCGACTGGCTCAGAGTCACTCCGGCAGCTTCATGGCTGAGCGTAGATTTGAACCCAGGTCTGCCTTTCCCAAATCTAGTACCCTGTGACCTCACCGGCAGTTACAACAGCAAAAGACATTTGTCATATTTTAAAATACTGTACTCTGTTGCTCCAGTGGGTGGGATTGGAACAAAGAGGTGGGAATCGCAAAGAGCAGGTTGCGGCTTAACGGCAGGAGACACCCTCTAACGGCAAGAGTTTTCTGACAGTGAAACGGCCTGTCTCAGGAGGTGGTGGGCTCTCCTTTGCTGGGGGGCATTTGGGTAGACATTGGGCACCCATCTGTCAAGGTGTTTGTAGTTGCATGACCCCCACCATGGAGCAGGGGGCCCGACTAAAGGACCTCCAAGGTCCCTTATGCCTTTCAAGTTCCATGATTCCAAGCTGTCCTCTCTTTGAAATCTTTCACAGGGTTAATCCGTCTACGCTCAAGCCCACTTCCTAGGCTGCAGGGTCCGGAGTATGTCCTTAACATCACGGCTACAGATGACAACGCCTCTGGTGGACCTCACTCTCTTACAAGCACTGCTTTGGTCATTGTGCATGTGGATGATGTCAATAACAACAAACCTGTGTTTCAGAAGGTAAACAGGCTGCCTTGCATCATGTCAAATACTTGGAGAGAGCAACTACGAATCCCCTTCTGTTTTGGCACACAGCATTCACGAAGAGCTAAGAGTGCAGCTCCAATGAACTTTATATTGGTGGGAGGGGGGAGCAGGTAGAGGTTTCTTTCACACCTTGTGGTGGCCCTGGTGCAGGGCTGGAGCCCTGTGCCTGCTGTTTACTTTACCAAAAAAATAATAATAATAAAAAGTTCCCATACTTTTCAAAAGTCCCTGTGGTTTCTGCATCAGGTCTCCTGCTCAAGGACAAAACTATGCAGCTGAGATCACGATAGTTTGGCCCTTATTTGTTGAGTGATTGCAGTTGATTGCCAATATTCTGGATTTTGCAGTATATGTCAAATTGTCTTTAAGTGTGTTTTTGCATTATTATCACTGTTATTATTTTTGCCAGTGCCAGCATTATCGTGAGCATGCCTCTGTGATGGAAAACCAGCCGGTGGGAACCTTTGTGTTGCAAGTGGAGGCAACAGACGCAGATGAAGGGTCCAATGGCCAAGTGAAATATGGCTTGATGCACAGAGAGGGCACCCTCCCTGCTTTCAACATCCACCCTGACACAGGTAAAGCCACTGTGTTGCAGCTTCATTGGGCCTAGTGAGAATACAGAGGTGCCAGGTGACTGCGCCTTTAAAGGATAAAGTTATCAAACTGAAAAATCCGCAGACAGGCAGGAATGGAAGCATCTGTCAACTTTGCTTCTCTCACCTCCTTATTTTTCCAGTCTTAAAATCCAGCTTTCCATAAGTTTCTGCAGCAATTTGCACATAGGGAAAAAAATCTACATGTAAATTATTCAGCATTTTTGTGTGAATTTCTCCTAATAAACACGTTTTTGTATGAAGCTGCCAGAAATTTTCCCTAATATAATGCAGTTTTGTATGTAAATTTTCACTATCTTACTTATCTCTACAAACATTTATTTGATCTATGCATTTTTGTAAACATTGCTTGGAGGACTGCTTAGCAAAATTCAAATAAGTGCCAATTTTGAAGGGTGTCTGTGTTTTGGAAAGTGTAGGTTTGATAAATTCAGATTTAGGCTGGCGCCTTTTGTGTGAACAACCAATGTGCCACCCCCAAAAATGAGCAGGTTTTTAGTTCTTCGGAAGGTTACACATGGCAGATGGTAGTGGAATGATGGGGTCAGATATTATTTGATGTTGAAGTTTATGTTTAGTCACTGTCTTTAGGTTAAAAAGGTTGGTGACAATAAAGGTATTGCCCCATTGTGGGTTTTGAATTTTTTCTACTGGACTGACAGCCCTGCAATAGTCTACTATTTACCTAAAGATACTACTGCTCAGTTGCAGGTGAGCAGGCTGCATCTCTGTATCTCACTGATGGGTTGTAGACAGGGGTGGGGGAGAAATTCACTTCGGTTCAGATTTTGATGCAGACCTACCCAGTTCCCACTTCCTGTAACAATATGTGAACTGAACTGCAGGTAGCTTTCTAAAATTCACACTTCTCTGAATTTTGTGGTGCAGCTCTCCAAGCGAATGTGTACAGAAATGTGTACGTTCAGGAAAAGTGTACATAAAATGCTTACATTTGTTAAAACAGTGTACAGAATTGTATGTTGTATTTTTTAAATTACTTTAACCTGCCCTGGTACCTTTTAAGATGAAGAACAGGTATAATGATGATGATGATGATGTTATGATGATGACGAAATTGCAGATAAGGCAACATTGCAAACAAAAATGTGCACATTAGGAGAAATTTGTACTGAAATGCTAGTGAATTTTCATGTATCTTTTTTTTAAAAAAAAGAAAATAGCAAGTTGATATGGAAATATGGCAAACTGAACTTATGTTGTTTAGTCATTTAGTCATGTCCGACTCTTCATGACCCCATGGACCAGAGCACGCCAGGCACTCCTGTCTTGCACTGCCTCCCGCAGTTTGGTCAAACTCATGTCCGTAGCTTTGAGAACACTGTCCAACCATCTTGTCCTCTGTCGTCCCCTTCTCCTAGTGCCCTCAATCTTTTCCAACATCAGGGTCTTTTCCAGGGAGTCTTCTCTTCTCATGAGGTGGCCAAGTGAACTTATAGATGTGCGGAAATGAGAAACAGAGAGGAAATGACATTTACACATGTAGATGAGTTTTAGTTCTGTTAACATTCTTCTTTCTGCAAGAAAAAAACAGCGGGCAGTGAACCCTCCTGCTTCTTCCCTCATCTCAGTCCTTGGTTAAATACACAGTATTGAATTATTTCTGCTTGTGTTCTTATTTTCAGGCATCTTGACAACACTTCAGATATTTGACCGGGAGAAGCAGCGAGAGCATCCTATTACTGTGACAGCCACGGACCAGGCGGCCGAGCCCCTCATTGGGATCTGCCAGATCAACGTTGTGGTCTCGGATGTGAACGACAACAGCCCCAGATTTGAAAACACTCATTATGAATGTAATTGCGAATCCTTGGATAGCGTTTCAGTCCCCCCCGATTGCGAGCTTACCCGAGGTCTAAGATTTCTTGTGTGTGTTTCTGGTTTGGTTTTCATGCGTGTCCCCCCACCCCCGCTTCCTACAGATGAATTGTCACTTTTTCCTTTTTAGATTGGTTACGTTACCTTTTATTTAATGTCCTGCTTTTCACCCATAAAGGCTCCTGAGGATAAGCAGCTACATACAAATGCAACGATGCAAATGCAAACGATACAAATTTGAAATATTTCAGAAGTTTTTTTAAAAAAACCCCACACAAACCCATCCATGTCCCTGCCTTAACAAAAATGTTAAAGAAAATACAATAATACTTAGGCAGCATTTTAGCCTTATAAGAGTCCTAGGTGTGTGTGTGTGTGGGGGGGAGGTGGTGTCCCTGGATGGTTCCAGCAATTGCTCCCCTCTCTTCTTATTGCGATCTACCTACTTAACTCAGGACTATTATATATAGGAAAGCAATATCAGAGCAGAATCCTCTGCTACAGGAATAGCAGGGCAATCCAAACCAGCCCTCCTAACCTCTGCTCTTCTCCTCCAGGGGAACGGTGCTGATGTCTGCCCATTATTGTGTATCTCCTTCTTCTGCCCCCCCAAACCTGTGGGCAGGCAAATGTGCCACTGAACATAAAAACAGAGCCTGCAAGCAATAAAATCAGGGCACCAGCTGCTTTTATTTATCACAGAAAATCTGCAGAGTGTTGCCTGCAAATAAGCGTTGAGCTCAGGTGGCTTGTAGCATTTACTCTGCACCACTGAGTTAATGAAATGCACTTTCCTAGACTTCCTGAGAGAAGACACGAGTGTTGGGACGAGCTTCCTCCGCGTTGCAGCCCACGACGACGACTACGGCTCCAACGCTTCCATCACGTATTCTGCAGCCGGTGGGAAAACGAAGTACTTCCAGGTCAATCCTGCTACAGGCTGGGTTTATGTCAACCAAGCCTTGTTGCAGGTACGTTGTGAGTTGCCTTTGGTCTGTGGCCAGATGTCAGCTGGCGGCATCTGCAGATGGTAGGTAGAGCAAGATGCCAACTGTGGAGACGTGCAGCATCGTGGCTCCCTTTCTCTCCTGGCATAAATTAGTGCCACCCTGATGGCTGCACTTCAGTTGAAAGGCGCTTCCTCCTCCCCGTCCTGTTGAATGAATTATTACTTTAACCATAAAGCCATTCACAGCTGTCATGTCAGACTGATAACTCTTGTTGTGCCTTGGTGGGAAAAGAAGCAATAAACAGTTTTGACAGGTCATATCCGGGAGAGTTGGTTTTTAAGTTTACCGTCATTCAAAACCTTCTGAAGTTCTGCAGCGAGGAATCTTAGGAACTTCTATGAAGGGAATGAAATCGTCCTTATGATTACCATGGTGACATACAGATTTAACAGTTGCAGGGTCCCCCCCCCCCAAAAGTAGATTATTTGGTAAGTAGAAGCTACCAGGCATGCACATTTGGTGGGTTGCCAGAAAAGGATTGGAAAGACAACATCCTACCCACAGGAAGCTCTGGAGTGCTTGCGAGGCTCTAAACGGACAATGGTGGTGGGTTTTGAATCTTTCTCTGCTACTGTAGGAGATTGACAGTTGTACTATACATGAACTTGATTTTTCAGGGATGAAACACGGAAGTTGTTTATCTCCCATTGATGTCACTGGGACTGAACTGGAGTACTATTCATTTGACTGACACCTACATCCATAGTATAAAAAGGGGCAGTGGGTGGCAGGAACGGCAACTTCAGGGTGGCGGGGAGAGTTGTCATCAGCCCCCTCAATATTCTTTAGCATCAAAGGCAGGCTCCTCCTCAGTATGCGAGAGAGGAGGAGCTGTGGCCATTGGAGCTGAATAGTGCTGCGCAAGGCCTCCTCCTGCTGATGCCTGCGAGAAAGGAGAGGGTTCTGCTGCGTGGGGCCACTGCTGATAAACATTTGTAGGGTGTTGCTGCTCATTCTGCCTTTATATTTGGAGGGGAAGCCCCTTGTGTGCAGAGAGCCTTTAATTACCTGGTTGCTCAAATCCTCAAGAAGCAAAAGGAGCCCATCGCAATAAATACTGAAGAGCACAGAATGCCTGTATCCTGTATGCCTGTAGCAGTAGTGATTTAAAACACACACTGATATCAGGAGCACAACACTCTTACTAGGACCTAGCGAAAAGTTCTGAGCAGGCTTGCGAGAGCTCCAGAATTCTTTTTCATGTGGAACGTTAAGCTGGAAAAGTGGAACACAGGAGGCGTCACAGAGACCTAGGCTGCAATCATACAAACCAGAGGTGTAGAACCTTTTGAAGTCAAAGGGCTGCATTCCATTTTGGGCAACATTCCGGGGGCCACATGCCAGTGGTGGATGGGGCCGGAGGCAAAAAGTAGGTGGAGCAGTGAATGTTAATATTATAGTACCTTCGTACAGTAGACTAGCTTCTACACCCGCTTTCCTCCTTCCATCCAGGGAAGCAAATAGCACATGCCAGGCAGGCAAAAACATTCTGCTGTGGTGCAAAGCAGGATGGGTGAGGGAGTCTGTCATGGGGAGACTCCGAAGGGCTAGTCAGAGGTGACTATAGAGACATATTTGGGCCCCGTATCTGAGGTTCTCCACCCATGTTACAAGCATTTACCTGGGAGGATAAAATATAAAACCATGTAGCGTTTATACTGTGCTTCGTACACACACACACACACACACACACACACAGAGAGAGAGAGAGAGAAAATGCAGAGGTTTCAGGGGCGGGGGAAGCAACAGCTGCTTTTTCACTGGAAATAAGAAAAACCGAGGAGTACTTTGGCCCTGCCACTGGTGCTATTTGGAAGATGAAAGTTCTGAGCAGAAATAAAACATGATAGCCATGATACCGACAAAGCTGAATAGCTTCGATTTTTGTCTTTAAAAAGAATCACTCCCTGCTGAAGCAATCCTTTTCTTCCCTTGCCCAGAAATCCTTTATAACTCAACAAATCATAGCAATGGATGGAGGGAACAGGAGTAGCAAGGTTGAGCTTAGAGTTACCATCACCAGTGCTAAGAACCAGCCCCCTCAGTGGGAGAGGGACAGCTATGAAGTCGTCATTCCTGAGAATACAACAAGAGATACTTCCATTGTGGTAAGTTGGGCTTTCTTTTTTAAAGGAAACAGTTGTGCAGAATTCTTGTAACTAGCATCTTAAATTAGCACACTGCAAAGAGCCAGTGTGGTGTAGTGGTTAGAGTGCTGGAAACCAGGCTTCAGATCCCCACTTGACTATGAAGCTTACTGGGTGACCTTAGGCCACTTAGCAACCTTTTGCCATTCAGAGCTGCTGCTGCTGCTGGGTCAGATGTGCCATTTGTCTAACAGCAGAAAGGGGCATGGTATATTCCAGGAATGGGGAACCTCCCTGATGCTGTTTGACTCCAACTCCCATCTGCATGACTTGTGGTCAGGGATGATGGGAGCTGGAGTCCCAACAACATCTGGAGGGGCCACGCATTCCTCTTCCTGGTAGAATATTATTTATGCTGGCCTGATTTAACATGCAAATAAGTGTCAAGTCACATTAGATGTGGTTAAAATCCACGATGGGCTCTTTTAAGCTTTGCTTGCTTAAGTTTCTTTGTCTACAAAGAACTGCATGTGCTTCTGTGAGCATTTTAAATGTGTATCTTCTGAAAACGATCACTTTCTGCTGAAGCGATCCTTTTCTTTCTCTGGTTTTGTATTGTGCAGACAATTAAAGCCACGTCCCCCCTTGGCGACCCACGTATCACATACAATCTCGAAGAGGGGCTGGTTCCGGAGACCAACATGCCAATCCGATTCTACCTGACTCCCAACAGAGATGATGGCTCTGCATCCATCCTCATAGCTGAGCCTCTGGACTATGAAACCACCAAGTCCTTTTTGTTGAGGGTCCGGGCCCAGAATGTGGCCTCGGTGCCGCTCGCTGCATTCACCACCGTCTACGTTAATGTGACAGGTGGGTAATGTTCTGGTAACAGGGACAAAATGGCAATAGCATACCGCTTACTGAGCAGAGCCCCTTTCATTCCTGCTTCTGATTGCACTGCCCCAAGTACAGGAACGCCACCTTGGGTGTGCTAGAAGGTAGATTGCTGATGTAGACAGGTTTTGGTGGGTACTTGCTAGCTGTGGAAATCCCTTCAGAAGACAGAACAAGTTCTGATCATTTTTTTCCAAAGTTGTGCTTTTTCTTTGGGTTGTCTTTCAACGAAAAATGCTAAGTTGCTGTGATGCTCAGCTTCCATTCTCCTCAATATGCCACAGCTGGGTGTTGTGTAAGTAAACCCCAGGCTCATGCGCTCTCCCTGAACCCAACCCTCATGCCCTTCCCCACTTCCTCTTTCTCGACAAACCCTAGTTTGTGATCACATCTGTGCAGGAAGGCTGTTGTCAATGCAAGGTAGCACAGGCGGCAGCCTTCAAACCACAGTTTCCAGTCAAAACATGGTCTGGGTAAACCATACTTTGCCTGGTTCACATGTAACGGAAAACTCTGTTTTACTGTGAAAAAGGAAGTGGGGGAGGCTGTGGGTGCATGGAAGATTTGCCTAAGCCTATGACACCTTCCTAGTCCTCCAAACCATTGGGCATAAGACCCTGGGTCTCAAGGCACTCTGGCTTGTGAAACCCCCTAGATAAAGCAATATAATTTTTAAAACCCCTTAAGCATGTAAATGGTTACATTACATGGTCTGACTGCTTGAATTCTAAATACATTCTTAGATGTCAACGACAACGTCCCTTTCTTCACCTCCTCAATTTACGAAGCTTCTGTAACGGAAGGAACAGAAGTCGGGACTTTGGTTTTCCAAGTCTCTGCCACTGACCTCGACCTGGGCCAGAATGGTGAGGTAAGCCAGAACTTGCAAGATTCAGCATCAGACAATAGTGGAGTCTCTTTGCACAGGTTTTCTCAGTGGGGAACAACAGCCAAGCACAGCTCTCTGACAGGTGTAATTGTATCTGGCGGCGGGTGGGCCAGTTTATTTTCAGCTTTAGCATGGGTGCATCCATCTATATTTTCTGTCCCATTTCTGCATTAATCCATGATACCTTTTTTTAACGGAGTGAAGATTTATATTCTATATAAAATAAGCATCTATTTATCATCTCAATGCATGAAATTCTAAACACACGTGATCCTAAAATACTCTTTTTTGGGGGGGAGGGGGGAGTTTGGTACATTTCTAAAGCTGAGAAATGTATTGCAGAATTTGGAGAATAATTACATTCCAAACTACATTCCAGTCCACACATTAGTCTGCAAGGTGCTAATAAGGTCCACTGGCATAAAAATGCAGACTGAATGAAATTCTCTTCCATCTGTCCCTGTTGTTCACACATGTTTTCCTGTGTGTGCTCGAAACATCCTAGGTATACACCTAAAAATACAAAGTGTGAAATAGCTTTACAAGCCCATCACATCGAGCACTCGGAGACTAAATCTGCAAAATGTGCCAGTGACAGTACCTGGACGACCTATGGCTGCAATGAGGGGTAGCTGATACCAGCCTTGGTTCAAGACTCACTGTGGCTGTATTGCTTGGTATTATTTCTCCTAAGAGCATAAGATGGTACACTCATCTCCCCTTGTTTTTGAGGTCAAGTGCATGGAAACGCTTGGACTAGGGTGTTCGTGTACGTGTGGCTCTGTCAGGTATATTTTGCTTACCCAGGACGTGTCCAGTGTAAAGACAAAAATAATGCCCGGTTTTCATTGTAGCCCTCCTCTCCCTCAACCTTTAGATCACTTATTCTCTGCTACCTGACCGCAGTGGCGACTACACGTTCTTCCGCTTGGATTCGAAAACGGGCTCCATCTATACCGCCTCCATGTTTGATAGGGAAAAGAAGGCGTCGTACCTCTTGGAAGTCAAGTCCACGGACGGCTCAGAATCAGCTCGCCCTGGAAAGCACGGCCAGCCAAATACCGGTGAGGTGTAGTGGTGGAAACACTTGTGGCATCCATTTTTCTTTTTGTTCCTCGTTTCTCCGAAAGAAGTTTTGGCACTGAAGCAGCACCTCAGCTGCCCTGACTAATGGTCTTTGTCAGGAGAGAGATGGGGAAGAGAAATACAGTTTTGCTGGTTCTTCTTGCCCTGTCTGTGGCTTGTGGCACCATTGGACATAGTGTTCTTCTGGAGTGACTCAAGGAGGTGGGCATTGGAGGTCCTGTACTATGAGGGCCCCACTCCTAGGGTGGCTACCAGAAAGTAGGTCAAGGAGATGGTTGCTTGGCTCCCTGGTTTTTGAGCCTCAACCCAACTTGAACAGGAAAAGAAATTAGTTATCTGTAAAGCTCTATAAGGCTTAGGCCCTGGCTATCTGTATTCTCCCATACAAACCTGTTTGGACTCTGATATCTTTAGGGGAGGCCCTTCTCTCAGTCCTCTCCCCCTCAGAGGGGGAGGGGGAGAAAGCCTTCTTGATGGCTGCTCCGACTTTGGAACTCCCTTCCTAGAGAAGCTAGACTGGCTCCATCATTCTCCTTCTATTTATTCCAACAGGCTTTTTTTGGTGTGTGTGTGTGTGTGTGTGTGTGTAATTGACTGTTTTGAAAGGAGAGTCCTTTTAAATGGAGCTGTGCTGCTTTCATTATCTGAATTTTAATAGATTTCTTTTTAATTCTATTAGAGTTTAATTGCTTTCAAACAATCACCTTTTATGTTTTTTAGCTTTCTGGATTTATTCCATGTGGTTTTCATTCGAGTGCCCGGTCTGATCACCGGTGAACTTAGCTGTTCTGAAGCAAAGGGCTAAAAATCCGCACTATCGACTTTCAGGATATGAAAGCGATGACAAAACATTTACAGTTCCCGTATTAGGCACCCGTTCTTCACATGTTATCTGCTTAAACAAATGGGATGTGACATTCATGTGATATCCGAGCGCGCTTTTTTTGAGTGATGTTGGTATTTTAAATTGTCCACAACCCTAAGGCTCCGTTGCTGTATTGTCTGCGCTATTCGTCTTCATTTAACGTGAGGCGAGACAGTTTCAGGAATTGCAGCTGACAGAAGTGGCACAGCTGAGTATTTTAATCTCTTGTTCCTCATCTCTCCAGACACCGCCTACGTGCGCATCTTTATCAGCGACGTCAACGACAACAAGCCCATATTCACCAAGAGTGTCTATGAAGTTAATGTGGAGGAGGACCAAGACGTGGGATCAACTGTCACCACCGTCAGCGCTAATGATGAAGACGAAGGTAAAAGCTTCGGGATTCCCGGTGGCGGCACCTGAAATATTAATGACTTAATTTTTTCCGGAGCGTCGGGAACGTCTTGTGGCAGCTCCAGGAAGGGGGAAAGGGGTCTTTTATCTCTCAACATTTCGTTTTGAGCTTGACAGGTGCTGAGCACCTCCTTTACGAAGCCCCCGCGAGGCCTTGGGGCAAATAATTATTTACTTTAGGCACATTAAACAAAGTTAGGGCTGGGGAAGGAGGACTCCGGGTTTGCCATATCTCTGGTACGGGAAAGAGAGCAAGGAAGCCGTGGGAAGATCAGGCAGGGCACTTGAGCTTCGATGCAGCGATTAGATCTACTTTTCCGCAGTAAGCAATTTGCTTCTGAATGCTGCCCTTATGGCAGGCTACCTTCCAGATGTTGTTGGACTACAAGTCCCATGAATGCCTGCCAGCGTACCCAACGGTCAGGCATGATGGGTGTTGCCGTTCACTAACACCCTGAGGGCAGCGCATTGGCTACCCTTGCCTTGCAGAATGTCAGGCAGAAAGGAGTGTCTCATCGCCATCTTCATCATCATCATCACGATCCTGGTTTTACAGAAGGCATGTTTTCCATTTCCCCACTTTTAGGAACTAATGCCAAGTTAAGGTACCAGATAACAGCCGGAAACACCGGAGGAGCGTTTGATGTTGAACCAGAAACAGGAGTCGTCTTCATTGCGCGTTCACTAGATTACGAAGAAGCCCAGTTGTATGAACTCCACCTGTTGGCTTCTGATGGAAAATGGGAGGATTACGCCATTGTAATCATCAATGTCGTGAATAAAAACGACGAAGCTCCTGTTTTCTCTCTCAATGAATATTACGGAAGTGTGATTGAGGAACTGGATGGCCTTCCGGTCTTCGTTCTTCAGGTATATTGGGAATGGCTCATCCAAATAACAGCCCCACTTAGTTGCTCATGTTCCAGGTGCAGAAGCCAGGGCCTTAATACCTGTGTATACCTGGCTTCAACTCTTTGGTTACTCCTCCTTGGAGTGCACAGGATGCCTGGTTGTGATGCAGCAGTTCACAAACTGGGCTCAACCAAGGACCTCACGGTGCTCATGGTGCCTTATAGTTGTGTTTTCAATGCTGTTTGGTATTTTGACTTGATAGCTGCTTTGAAAACAGGTGGGATAAAAGCTTTTTTTTTAAAAAAAAAACAAGTAAACTTTTATCTCGCCAACTTTCCAAGGAACTCAAGGTGGCTATCAAGTCAAAGTACCTAAACGATATTGAAAATACAAAACAATTCCCAAGGTAAGTCAATGATAAAACCCACAAAAAATAAACCAAAATCCCCTGTACCCAGGGCTGGGAGTCCTGTGGGCTTGCAGGTGTGGACCACCAGCTCCCATCAGCCCCAGGCAGCATGGCCAATGGGCAGGGGTGATGGAAGTTGTAGTCCAGCAACTTTGAGAGGGTCTGAGGTTCCCATCTCTGATACAAGGTGATAACAGTGATGCATAGACCAGCCTGTGATGCTGCTAGAAACGGCAACACAAAAGTGATTCGTGGCTTTGCTGCTTGCTTAATGTGGCTGCCTCCAGGAGTGAACCAGCCCTTAGTTGGCCTGTTTGTTGGTGGCAATTTGGTTGGGGTTCTCAGCTGTGCACCCGGGGTTTCCTGTTTCCAGTACAGAAGGGTAGGATGACGGCCAATTTCTTCTCCTGCCAACAGATAAATCTGGACATTTGCACAGGTTGCACCTTAACAAACTGATTCCGTTGACGTGCACGGATTCCATTCCTGCCAATTTCCTAAATATAAAACTTGAATCAGGTTGTTTTGGGACGATAATGTGGCTCTGATTCTCACCTTCTTAGATATGCCAGTGCTCCACATGCAATCTGAACGCCGGATGCTTGTTTAGGATAACAGCTTCAGTTTGAAAGATGCTGCTGCTGCCAGCATTTGATAAGGATACTGTTTGTTTTCAGCCTGTACATAGTACATCGTTTTTATTTGTTGTTCCGTGTTGATATATGATGCTGAATTTATGACCTGTAGTTACTTGATCTATGCGTCTTAAACTTTGTTCTCCATAGGTTGTAGCAAATGATCCTGATAGCATCTTGGATGGAGGTGATCTGAGATACTCCTTGCATGGACATGGGGCAGACGATGTATTTGCTATTGATGAGAACACGGGCAGCATTTATTCCCAGAAAATGTTGGACCGGGAAGAGCGAGCCCTTTGGAGATTTGTTGTGCTGGCAACGGATGAAGGAGGGGAAGGGCTTACTGGCTTTGCAGATGTGATTATAAACATCTGGGATATAAACGATAATGCCCCCATGTTCACCTGCATGCCCAGTGACTGCAACGGGAGTGTCTTTGAAAGCTCACCTGAAGACACCTTCGTCATGGAGATGACAGCTGTAGACTTGGATGACCCGAATGTGGGTCTCAATGCAATTCTGACTTACCGTATCATTGAGAGTGTGGAAAATGACTTGGATATGGACTTGTTCAAAATCAATCCCAGTACTGGCAACATCTATGTGGCGGGAGGGATGTTGGACAGAGAAAAGATGGAAAAATATTTCCTTACCGTTGAAGCAAAAGATGGTGGAGGACTAGCAGGGACAGGCACAGCAACCATCTGGGTTGCAGATGTAAACGATCATATCCCTAACTTCACCCAGGAAGTTTGGCATACTGTAATCCCCGAAACCATCGCCGTCAACTCAGAGGTTCTAGAAGTGTCGGCAATTGATGAAGACAGCGGGGAAAACGCTCACTTGACATTCAGCATTATTGCTGGGGATCCAGAACAGAAGTTTTACATTGAAAGCCACAAGGAAGGCCACCACGCTACCATCAGGCTGAAAAAGGCCTTGGATTATGAGCAAATCCACGAAAGGTGGTTCAACCTTACAATCAAGGTGGAAGACCTAGATTTCTCCAGCACTGCCTTTTGCTTGATCGAAGTAGAAGACCGTAATGACCACAAGCCAGTTTTCAGTTCTCAGTTGGTCCAGCTGAGCCCTTTCTTTGAAAACATACCAGTGGGAACCACCATAATCACCGTGATGGCCACGGACGAGGATTCTGGTTTGAATGGGGATACTGAATATTCCATCCAGGTGGATTCTGATCCAGCCGGACAATTTGCTATAGACCAGGATGGCCACGTGACCGTGGCCAAACCGCTGGATCGCGAGGTCATTCAGGGGTACCGTCTAATAATACAGGCTTCTGATCAAGGCCTACCTGCCCAAACAGGAAGTGTTACGGTGTTGGTTGACTTGCTGGATGTCAATGACAACGGGCCAAGGTTTGAGGCCCCATATATGCCTGTGGTCTGGGAAAATATGCCAGGGCCTCAGGTGGTTTCCATGAGCCCTGGGTCTCCTCTCCTTTGGGCTTTTGACCCAGACAGTGATGAGAATGGGCCACCATTTATGTTTTTCTTGCCACCAGATTATCAGAATTCTTTGGATTTCTCTCTTACCGACAATGGAAATAATTCTGCAACGATCACTGCTCTGAGGTCCTTTGACAGAGAGAAGCAGAAGCTGTTCCATCTCCCTATTATTATAACCGATAGTGGGAGTCCCCCTGTGAGTTCCACAAACATACTGACCATAACTATTGGTGACGAAAATGACAACAGCCACGACGCTGGCCATAAAGTGATCTATGTTTATGTACACAGAGGTGGGTATCGCATAAACTGTGGGCATGTTTGTACAGCCGTCTTGACATGCTTTATCTGCCATCTGCTCTCCTGTAATCAGAGGAGCCTAAACAGAGAGCCAGTTTACACTAGGGCTGGTCAGAAATGACCATGAGGAATTCAGAAACGTTTTACCCAGCTTGAAGTTTGCAGTTCTTTTCAGAGAGAGTGGAGTGGAGTGGAGTGGAGAATCAGAGCTCCAACAGGATAAGTGGACGCCATTTTTATGTGCATTTTTGGAAAATAAAAATGGCTTCCACAATGAAAAAGGACTTTGCCACTCAATGGGGCCGCCATTATAGCAGTTTGATCACATATGTGCAGGTCAAAGCTTGGTAGGCAATGGGTAGGGTGGGTAGGAATCGCGCTTCCTCCTCAACATAGGCTAATGGATGACATATTAGCTGTCTGTTTCGGACTATTAACCAGCCATGGAATGATTGGTCCAAACTAGCTGAATGACAGTGGCCAAATGAAAATTTCAACTTGTGGGTCATCCTTGCTAAGAACTTGTGAATGGGTGGATGGATGGGGAGAATGAGAAAGATAAGTGACTGACTGAAACAGACTTATATCATTGAGGGTGAGAGATAGATGGGGAAATTGAAAATGTCCTGGTGGTGCAAATTTGAGTTGCAGCAAGCAAGCTGCTTCTCCTCACCACAGTAGGTACTATTAAAAGAACAACTGGTTTTCAATGACGGTTTCTGACCTGGAGAGGGATTTGATGCCTCTTTCCATCTAAGGAAAGATTCTGTTATTTGCAGCCATGATGCTTCTCTCTATAAATCATAAACCAAAGAGATGGAAAGCATTCTGCACATCCTCAGTGTGAAATGGCAAAGATTTTATATATTTCATTTCTTTAAAAGGCCCTTTGTAGCAATTTGCAAGGCAGCAAGCAAACCCCATGTGCGATCAGCTAAAGCAGGCACCACCAAACTCAGCCCTCCAGATGTTTGGGGACTACTGTTCCCATCATCCCTGACCACTGGTCCTATTATGATGGGAGTTGTAGTCCCAAAACATTTGGAGGGCTGAGTTAGGGGGTGCCTGAGCTAAAGGGTGGAGCAGGCGAGTAACACTCCAAACGCTTACTTCATTTTTTTTAAAAAAGTGAACATTGTGTCGATGGCAAAGATCTGCAGCGTGTCTGTTCAGAAACAAATGCAGTTCAATCCAACTGGGCTTCCTCCCAAGCAAGCAAGGTGACTCAGAATAACGAAATAATGTCACCCTGCATGCATTTGATATTGCAAAGTAATTTGTGCAGTCTGCAGGCAGAAGCGGTTGTCCTGAACACAGGTTACAGAGAACTGCCTCCTCCTGTGTTGCCTAGGCAATCAGACAAAGCAAGCTGCTAGCTTTCATATTACTTTTGTCCTCATTAGCCAGTTCCCTCAGGCAAGGACTCTTCCATGCCCTTTCCCCCCACATTTTTTTCTGATTTAGAACCAGCGAAACAGCAGGGGATTTCCTAAACAACATGGAATCAAGTTTGGCAAATCCATAGGAATTCTTTCCCTCGAATTAGAATCTCTGGGGTTGTATCCAGTGCTAACTTCTACTCTTGAGTTTCCCCATTGAAGTTAATGGCCACAACTCATTTAGGCCTGTTAACGCCACTTTAAAACAGGAACAAGCTTCTAGTGCTTATGGTTATGCGGTCTTGCGTTCTGGTCCGGTGCTAGGGTTGCCAGGCTCAATAGAGGACAGGACTTCTGTGCCTTTAATTGCCCTGCTCTCTTTTGCGTCTGTAAACCTTAAAGAGAAACTAGCAGACGGAAATTAAACAAAGGGTCTGCTGGTTTCTCTTTAAGGTTTCCAGACTCAAAAGAGAGCAGGGCAATTAAAGGCACAGAAGTCCTGTCCTCTATTGAGTCAGGCAACCCTAGTGCTTAGCTGGAGGATTCTGAGAGGGTCCAGGCACTAGGACCCCGCAGTCTGAGAGGTTTCTGCCCAGCTACTTCAGGTGCACTTGTATCCCTATATTATGCAGTCAGCTCTGAGCCCTGCTCCCCTTCTGTTGTCCATACAGCCTCTGGCTTTGTGTTGGTTCTTCTTCTTCTTCTTCTTCTTCTTCTTCTTCTTCTTCTTCTTCTTCTTCTTCTTCTTCTTCTTCTCCTTCTCCTTCTCCTTCTCCTTCTCCTTCTCCTTCTCCTTCTCCTTCTCCTTCTCCTTCTCCTCCTCCTCCTCCTCCTCCTCCTCCTCCTCCTCCTCCTCCTCCTTCTTCTTCAGCAATCACTTGTAGATGAGTAAGATTGTCTTCCATAAACATGGTTTTAACAGTTGAGTCCATCCACACGTCCGTCCACAGTGGGGACATAGGTTTCCAGGTGGGAGTTGATCACGGTCTGGATCAGGCATCCCCAAACTCAGCATTCCAGCTGTTTTGGGACTACAACTCCCATCATCCCTAGATAACAGGACCAGTGTCAAGGATGATGGGAATTGTAGTCCCAAAACAGCTGGAGGGCCGAGTTTGGGAGTGCCTGGTATGCATCACTGCTAGATTCAAGGGCCATGAAGTGCAGACGAATGGAAAAGGTTGTGTTGCAGCGGCTGGTCAAATCTCAGAGATGGGGAGAATGGGGTGTATAGTAAACATTCAAATTGGGGTTTTGCTGAGCTGGACCAACTTTCTATCTACTCCTGCTACCAGTTCCTCTCCTAGGATTTGGGCTGAGCCTTTTAAATTTGAGAAAGCAGGGACTGGACCTGGGACGGTATGCAGAGCTGTTGCTATAGAGCTGCACTCTTCATTGTTGCTTTACTTTCTTCCGGTAGTTGCATTTGAGGGACAAAACCCACGAATGCAAATGTTCTCTCTCTCTCTCTTTGCAATATATTCAAGCATTAGAAACCAGCTTTATCTGGGGAAGAGTTTTGAGTTAGCTCTGCACAGAAATCTTATTTTATTTAATTTAAGACCGAAGCGTGCCCAATCCTATATATGCAGTATTTGTGGACAAGCTTCCCAGCTGCACTTACATGAAAGATCAGAGCACTTGCTACTGCATTACTTGAAACGTCTTGGATCATAACCTTTGTGAAAGCCAAGCAGCAATAAAAATGACAAATGCAGCAATAAATGCTCTGGGATATCAAGCTCCTCGGAAAAAAGGGGAAAAATTAATGCAGATTTATTATAATTTATCTCAACAGGAAAATGGTCGACAACGGTGCTTGGGGAAGTGTTTGCACCCGACCAGGATGACTGGGACAATAAAACATTTGTCTCTGAAGGAAAAATGCACAAGTGAGGATTGTATTTGTGTCAAGCAGAACAATATTTAATATTTATGCTTCTGTAATTATTTTCTTACGTTTTGTTATGTGTGCTTTGTATATATAAAGCCTGGATTATTGCTTGGTACGGAGATGGCAATCTCTTAAACTTGCATTTGCCATTTATTGCGGGTTACAATTGGGACAATCTGTCGTGTCACAGATGCAGCTGCATTTGCACCATGAAATACTGAGACCCCCTTTACCAAAGGTGTGAAGCAGGATTAATGCAGGGCACCGTATGTATAGCATCCCAGCATTTTGCACAGCAGTCGTGTGTCCCCCCCCCCACACACATCAAGGCTGGCAGAAGTGTGAATGACAAATGTGCATCCTTCAACACTCAAATACATGCTTTGTGGATCCACACCCACCAGTGATCTCAATGAATGTCCTTGAGTGTTTAAGAAGGCATGTTGGCCCTTTGCTGGAAGCCAGGTCTGACATCAGCAGGGCATCGGCTGAGGACCACCTCCCAGTAAAAGGCCTGTTGCCAGCCCCCAGAAAGAAGCCCTGTTGGTGCTATTCCGTCTCCTGGCTCTTGCCTGCCGTCTCTGAATTTGCCTGTGGTGACAGCAACTTCTTTCCCCCTTTGCTCACCCCTGCTTGGCCAGGGACAGGGTCCTTCAGAGCAACTTGCCAGTGGGCAACAATAGGAAGAGCAAAGAACGTAAATGTTACCTTTGTAAAGGGGGGCAGTTTCTGTATACCCTCTCAATTCTCTCTCCCCCCCAGTCCTTCATTCAGGGAAACGAGAGGCATTATCAGAATTCAAGGACAAATTCCGGTCAGGCAAAAACACTCAAGGGAGGGTGCAAAGCAAGGGTTAGTGAGGGGTGTAGTGTAGGCCAGAAAAAGAGGCATGGAGGGCCACATCGGACTTCTGAGGTTCCCCAGTCTTCCCCTGGGCAGCGGACATGTGGATGTTATGTAATTTGGGTGTGTGGATGATACGTTAATGTAAAATCTACATTGAGGAAGTGGAGTTTCTCCCCCATCTGGTTGCCTCTGCAAGAGTAATCCTTGTCAAGAAGACATTTACATCAGAATTGGTCACTGCTGAGCCACATAGAGGATATGGAAGCAAAATCAGGTGCAGGAAGGCTCACCTTTCACTTAAATCTTCCTGAAATCTTCCTGTGTTAACAAGAACAAGAGAACGCAGCTAAATAAATGCCCCCAGAATGTTTAAATAAACTTGGCCCGGGTGAAAACGGTGCTCCTTGAGAATGAAGTGTGTTGCCCATGAGACATTATACGGATTGCAGAGCATGAGTGTGTGTTTTGTGGTTCAAGATCTTTCAGGTTGAATCAAAGGACTGGCTCTCTGCTTATGGTGGATAATGCTCCTCAGGGAACATACGAGTTTAAAATCAGAGTGTCAGATGGAATCTGGCCTGACGTCCTGGCAACTGTGCAGATACATGTCAAAGAGATAGAAAACGAAGCCATTCGGAACTCGGCGACCGTACGCCTGGCAGGTTAGTTTTGTTTCGTCGGCTGAGTTTTGATTCCCATCGTGCGTAGAAACATCTCACCTCTTACTGATATCAGGGGGCTGAATTCTATTGGCAGAACAGCCTAGTCTGCTAGTGTGTTTGTTTGTTTTTTTAAAAAATTGAGACACATTGGTCATAGGTTTAAGGAAGCTGCCTTGCACCTACCAGGTTAAGGGACCTTATTTAGATAGACAGAAAGACCCATATTTCCTCCTGGGGTCCACATGCCAGGGGTGGGCAGGGCGTGAGGTGAAGCAACAAATGCCACTTTTTGCCTTTGCACAGTAGACTATTTGCTACAAGCACTCAGACCTACCCCTCTTTGTCCTCCATCCAGGCCAGGAGAAAAGGCCAAGGAGGGAGGGTTGGCAAGGGGTGAGGCCTGGGGACAGGGGCGTGGCTGGGGAGAATCCTGAGAGCCCCAAAATCCCAAGAGCCAGGTAGAGAGACCTAGAGGGCAGTATTTGGGTTATGGGGGGCTTGAGGTTCCCCATTTAGAGAGCCAGTGTGGTGTAGTGGTTAAGAGCGGTAGACTTGTAATCTGGGGAACCGGGTTCGCTTCTCCGCTCCTCCACATGCAGCTGCTGGGTGACCTTGGGCTAGTCACACTTCTCTGAAGTCTCTCAGCCCCACTCACCTCACAGAGTGTTTGTTGTGGGGGAGGAAGGGAAAGGAGAATGTTAGCCGCTTTGAGACTCCTTAGGGTAGTGATAAAGCGGGATATCAAATCCAAACTCTTCTTCTCCTCCATAAATATTTCCCAGACCTAACTGGAGAGGCCATTGGGGATTGGACCTGAGACTTCCCCATGCATCTGCCCCAGAGCCGTGGGTCCTCACCAAAGATTCCCTTCAGCCATCTGCTTTCTCTTTACCTAATGTGGCTTTTTTGTGGTGGTTTTGCATAATTTGTAATAATTGAGTTAATAAAAACACAGTTTTTACTGAACAACATGTGCACAGGAATTTGTTGTGAACCACTTCACAAGCGTACTATTAGGAAGCCGTTTTGTTCCCATTCTTTGTTGTTTTAACGGGTCTGTGATCATATAATGTATGAAAGAAAGGCAACTAGCGGGAAGAGCTATTTCGGCAGAGAGAGAAAGAGCTTATGTGTGTGTTGAGTCTCTGGCATTTCCAGGAAGAGCTGGGAGACACTCCAGTATGAAACCCCCCGAGAGCTGCTGCCAGTTAGTGTATGCAGTACTAAGCTAGGTGGTCTGACTCGGTATAAGGCAGCTTCCTATGTTCCTAGATGTGAAATGGACCTTAGCCAGGTTGCAGTGGAAGCCAGTGAGAAAGCCAGTATGGTGTAATGGTTAGAGCGCTGGGCTATGAGCAAGGAGAGCCTGGTTCAAATCTCCAGGTTGACCCTTTAACCCAGGGGTCAGCAAACCTTTTCAGCAGGGGGCCGGTCCACTGTCCCTCAAACCTTGTGGGGGGCTGGACTATATTTTGAAAAGAAAAAATGAACGAGCTCCTATGCCCCACAATTAACCCAGAGATGCATTTTAAATACAAGGACACATTCTACTCATGTAAAAACACCAGGCAGGCCCCACAATTACCGTAACCCAGAGATGCATTTTAAATACAAGGGCACATTCTACTCATGTAAAAACTTGCTGATTCCCAGACAGTCCGCGGGCCAGATTTAGAAGGCGATTGGGCCGGATCTGGTCCCCGGGCCTTAGTTTGCCTACCCATGCTCTAACCTGTAAGGATAAAATGGGGCTTGAAGGAACCATGGTACGTTGCCACGAGTTCCTTGGGAGAAGGGAAGGAAGTGCAAAAACAGCTTTAAATATAGTTGGTTTTGTGATACATTTTTTTTCTTTTACTGTCCTGTTTTCTGAGGATTGTTTTTATGTGCACTGCTTAGAAATGGAAATAATTAAGTGTGTGTGTGTGTGTGAAATAAACAAATATGAAGTAGTTAACTGCATGTCCTGAGACTCTTAGACCGATAAGCTGGTTTTGTTTTTAAACCACCCATCTTCATATCAGACATGACTGCAGAGGAGTTCATAAGGAAGGATGAGCCTGAGGAGAGCAGGCACGACAAGTTTAAGGATCTTCTGGCAGGCATCTTCTCGGTCCGCCTTGAGGACATCGTTGTTTTCAGCGTGACAAATATAGACGGGAGACAGACTGACGTGAGATTTGTGGTTGAAAACGGCTCCTCCTATTACAGGCCAGAGAAACTGCTGGGACAGGTAGCTGCCTTCAAAAGCAAGGTGAGGCTGCAACCCGCCTGCCATCTGGGCTGATGTGATGTTGGCTGATGTGCCAGTCCTTTCAGGGTGCAAGGCAGAATCCCATTGACTCCAGAGGAAATGTATCGCAACCTGTCACGGGGCGAAAGGCTTGTCGATGGAGCAAACATTATTTTTGGAGTGTAGGTAGGAAGCTGCCTTGTTCCAGCTCAGACAATTAGTCCATGTAGGGATTGGAAGCTTACGGCCCTCCAGACAGTGTTAGAAAACAGCTCCCAACAGCCCTGATCACTGGCCATGCTGGCTGGGGTTGATGGGAGTGGAGATTCCAGGGATTGAATCCAGGGCTTTTCTGCATTTGCTCTACTACAACTGTTGCCTTTCCAAAAGCCACATGGAAGATGGAACCAGCTTGTTGTTGTTTTTTTGCTGCTCCAGAGGAGAGGCCTCTGGTACGCAGGCTGAGACCCTACCTGCTCGCAGACTGTCTCACCAGAGTGGTGCATGCTCTAGTTATCTCCCGCGTTGACTACTACAATGTGCTCTATATGGGGCTACCTTTGAAGGTGATCCGGAAACTACAACTTATCCAGAATGTGACAGCTAAACTGGTGACTGGGACCATATAACACTGGTTCTGAAAGACCTACATTGGCTCCCAGTATGTTTCCGAGCACAATTCAAAGTGTTGGTGCTGACCTTTAAAGCCCGAAACAGCCTTGGCCCAGTATACCTGAAGGAGCACCTCCACCCTCATCGTTCTGCCCGGACACTGAGGTCCAGTGCTGAGGGCCTTCTGGTGGTTCCCTCGCTGCAAGAAGTAAGATTATAGGGAACCAGGCAGAGAGCCTTCTTGGTAGTGGCACCCGCCCTGTGGAACACCCTCCCATCAAGGAAATAAACAACTATCTGATTTTTAGAAGGCAACCCTGTTTAGGGAAGTTTTTATTGTTTGATGTTTTATTGCAGGCATGTCCAACAGGTAGATCGTGATCTACTGGTAGATCACTGGACGTCTGCGGTAGATCACTGGTAGATCATTGGCTCCCCGCAAAGAAACCGAACAACTGTGGCTCCCCTTAAAAAAGCTCAACATTTTACATCCTCCCTGAAAAAAACTCAACAACTTTGACCCAAACTACCCCAAAATGGGCCTTCCTCCTTCCTATAAAAAGCTCAACAACTTTGAGCTGAACCCCCAAAAAGGGTGTAGATCACTGCCAGTTTTTAACTCTGTGAGTAGATCGCAGTCTCTTGGGAGTTGGCCACCCCTGTTTTATTGTGTTTTTAATATTCTGTTGGGAGCTGCCCAGAGTGGTATAAATAATAATAAATATCATCATCATCATCATCATTACCACCATTAGATTCAAATTACAAGAAAGGAGATTCTGACTAAACCTTAGGAAGACCTTTCTGAGCCATTAGACAGTGGAATGCACTCCCCCTGGAAGATGGTAGTTTCCCCTTCATTGGAGGTTTTATTTCATTGGAGGTCAGGTGACCCTCTGTCGGGGCTTCTTTAGCTGCATCTCCTGCACTGCAGGGTGTTGGGTGGATGGGCCCCTTCCAGCTCTACAAATCTACGATTCTAAGTGTTGCAGTCAGAACGATGAAGACATGTGTTCAGTGACCACAACCGTTTATGTTGTAGACTCAGAAAACTGACTGGGAGGATTGGGTAAGCCCTTTTTGCTGAGCAGTGTGGCGGCTGTTTGTCCCTTTAGATCCAGCTGGCTTTAGGAGTGAACGTTTCTCAGGTTGATGTGGATGAATGCCACAGGACAGACTGCAGCGGCAGCAGCGGGTGCGTGAACTACATCACGGTGAGTGACATCCCCACAGTGATGGACACCGGAAGTGTGTCACTTGTCTCCATAACAACCAGCGTCAGCGCCGTCTGCACCTGTGCAGCTAGAGAGAGAGTCCACCGGTCATGTAGCTCGTACTCTCACAACCCCTGTTTCAATGGAGGAACTTGCATTGACATGCTGAATGGTTACAGGTGAGAAAAGACTCTGTTTCACACATTCCCCATCCCTCTTGTTTTCCTCTTATAAGAAGTCAAGCTATAAAACTACTGTGTTAAAACGGGAGGGGGGGGGAATGCATGGACCTTTTGAGAGGTCTCCTTCCTTCCTTCCTTCCTTCCTTCCTTCCTTCCTTCCTTCCTTCCTTCCTTCCTTCCTTCCTTCCTTCCTTCCTTCCTTCCTTCCTTTTTTTTAAACTTTATTGAACATTTTAAAAACAATTGCCTAAGAACATAAAGTGTTGCCTACCGAGACAAATGCATGTATGGGATGTTCAGCCTTGTATGCAGTCCATCCACATGGCATCAAAACAAAGCTGGGAAACCTTTTACATTTCAGATTAAGCTCACACCCACAGGGTATACTGAAATCTAAAGTGCTAATATAATTTCTCCATAGTGGCTGCTGTGACTGAGATGGAAGGGAGACCACTGTACTATTGTTAATAAATTATATAAAATCATACAAATCCTTGTTCTTTAAGCCTTCAGTCCTCTCTACCTCCTTCCCTCTCTCCTTCCTCTGTTGTCTGCCTTGTGTCTGTTTTTTAGATTGTAAGTCCCTCGGGGCAGGGACCTGCCTTGTCATTCTTTGCAAAGTGCCATGTACATGTGAGTAGTAATAATGAATGCTTCATAAATAAAAGTTTACTCTTTTGCTTTTGTTTGTTTCAGGTGCCATTGTTCTGCTTCATTTCATGGACCAGATTGCCAGCAGACAAAGCACAGTTTCCATGGAAATGGCTATGCCTGGTTCCGCCCCATCAGACCTTGCTTTGAGAGCTCCCTCTCCCTTGAGTTTATTACCGATGTTCCAGATGGGCTTTTGCTATACAATGGCCCCCTCTCAGATTCGGGACCCGGGAACTCAGAAAACTTCATTGCAATAGGTATTTTCATTTGATTGGTGGAACCTCACACTGGCCACAGAAACACACAATTACAGGGGCTGCGGGGAGATCATCGTGACAATCCCAAGTGATGTTTATCACAGCTATTTAGTTCATTCAGACAAGCAGGTTGTATGATGGTAAGCTGTCAAGATTTATTTATTTATTTATTAACTAGGTGGCGCTGTGGGTTAAACCACAGTCTAGGGCTTGCTGATCAGAAGGTTGGCGGTTCGAATCCCTGCAACGGGGTGAGCTCCTGTTGCTCGGTCCCAGCTCCTGCCCACCTAGCAGTTCGAAAGCACATCAAAGTGCAAATAGATAAATAGGGACCGCTCTGGCAGGAAGGTAAACGGCGTTTCCGTGCGCTGCTCTGGTTCGCCAGAAGCAGCTTTGTCAGGGCCGGCTCCAGGGGTAGGTTGGGTGGCGCGGGGCTCCAGGGCGGCGGGTTGGTAGGGGGGCGCTGCGCGGCAAACACGATGCGCACTGCGCCCGCCCACCAGCCGCGGGAAGAAACGGGGCGGGGCTCCAGAGCGATCTGCGCACCATGGCGCCAGGGCACCCGACCTGCTTAAGACGGCCCTGAGCTTTGTCATGCTGTCCACATGACCCGGAAGCTGTCTGCGGACAAACGCTGGCTCCCTCGGCCTATAGAGCGAGATGAGCGCCGCAACCCTAGAGTCGGACACGACTGAACCTGAAGGTCAGGGGACCTTTACCTTTATATAGGCTGCCCAGTAATATATATTTCCCTGGAGAGGAGGGCAGATTCCCACATTGTGTGCCTGCCCCACTTTCCTTACCCTACTACATGTTCCTGGCCAAAAATTGTATCTGCTTAAAAAAGCAGGGAAAGTTGAGCAGAGGAAGGCACAGTTCCACAATTTTGCATGCATTGCCACCCCTGCTGTCCCCAGCAGGAGCAGAATTCCCGCCCCTGCTTCTTTGCCAACACACCCACGCAAACACACATGGAATTTGCAGCTCTTCTTGCAAAATACATGCCCATGACAAACTAATATAAAAAGAGGGCGCAATTCTTTGCTACCTGGGAGGTTGTTAAGGTATTTCAGGACAGGTGTTTTACTTGATAATGATGAAGTATTGCTAGGCAGTATCTTGGTTTTTTTTTTTTTAAGAGCTAAACCACATTTAACACCACCACCACCACCACCCCGACAAAACAGTGTAAAATTGCACATTTGTTAGCCGTGGATGTTGTATACAGTGGTACCTTGGTACTCAAATGGCTTGGCTCCCAAACAAATTGGCTCCCAAACGCTGCAATCCCGGACGTTTGTGAACATTTTTCGGAAGCCGAACGTCCGACGTGGCTTCTGCAGCTTCCAGTTGAGTGCAGTATGCTCCTGCAGCCGATCAGAAGCTGCGCCTTGGTTTTCAAGAACTAAGTTACCACTGTACTGTGCCATTGAAGCAGGCATGGATGCAAGAGTCTAGTTCCCGTCCATGTCAGATGTCCTTATGTTCTAGGTCTATTCTCTCCTCTTTCCACACTTTTCTGTGATTTTTTTCTTTTGAACGGCAGAATATAATCTCTTTTTTAATGTGTTTTACCCTAAAATACACATTTTAATTTGAAATGCACATTTGTACACATTTTAAGCTAAAATAGGGGTTTTTATATGCCTTTGGGTACCTTTTTATTGCAAAAGGCAGTCCCAGCATTACCATGCTGCTTGTTGACATTAAACCTTAGCTTATTTTAACTATAGTTTACTGGGACATGTGAGCCAGGCCACTGTTCCTTTGGTATGAGATACAGTTTTTGGGTGTGTGTGTGTGTGTGTGTGACAAATCTGAACTTGTTTAGCACATGCACTTTAGCAGGGTTGCTTATGTCCCCTGATGGTATGCCAGTCCTTTAAAAAAAGACAATGGTTGCATTTGCACATCATGGCAAACCATAGTGAATGGTTACAGGTAGGTAGCCGTATTGGTCTGAGTTGAAACAAAAATTTTTTTTTCAGTAGCACCTTAAAGACCAACTAAGTTTTTATTTTGGTATGAGCTTTCGTGTGCATACCAAAATAAAAACTTAGTTGGTCTTTAAGGTGCTACTCATAGTGAATGGTTTGCTGTTAATGTGCAAAGAGCTCCCAATTGGCTCCTCCCCAAACAAAACTGGGCGCAACAAACCACGAACTCTGACTGAGCGTTGCAACCAACCTGGGGATTGGAATTTGTTTTGTTTCAAACTAACCATGATGGTGCTTCTTGGTCATGGTTTGTTTGAGTGAAACAAACCGCAACTCCCCGTTCTGCTGTATCTATGAGCAATGCGGTTTATTCTCCCTGTTTGTGTTAGGGGAGAAGCGATGCGGAAGCAATCTCCCGAGTTGACGGTAACTGGTTCACTGTGACATGCAAGCAGGGCCACGGGATGGGCGCTGAATGATGTAGCGATGGGTGTTTTTAGTGCTCTCTGAGTGTGGCTTCTGGCTCATCTCTTGAGTTGAAGTCATCAAAGGGAAAACGAAGCAGGCCTTCTATCGAAAAGATCCCACTGGGAAGCATCTATTGCTTTGAGTATTTCAAATTATTTTGAGGCAGGTGTTGCATGATTAATGAAGCCTTACTTCTTCATGTTATTTTCACATGGCTTGGTGGAAGTAGCAAGTTTATTTTTGGGAAGGGGAAGATTGAACGAAAACGATAGTCACTTTCCCTCTTCTTTTCATGGTATTGTTAGGGTGCTTCCAGATGCCCTGTTTATTGAGAATTCATCCTGGCTTGTTTGCAGGGATGTTAGATGGTGTTGGCTATATATAATGAGCGTTCACTGGGATGTATTTGCAGGGTGGTTAGATGGTGTTGCATGAAAGCTAGCATTTCCCTCACACTTTCAGTTGCTTTCAGTCACTTCCCTTGTTGAAAGAAGACTGATCTTTTGGGGGGTAAGACCACCCAACCAGCTAACCATAGAAGCACCTCCTGTGGAGCAGTGGGGCAGTGGGTCTGGCTGTTAACCAGAATGTTGGTGGTTTTAGCCAACCCAGGGATAGCTGTGGGCAGGTTTTCAGGGGGGTCCCTTGGGGTCCCTTCCGACTCTACACAGTTCTATGATTCTGTTCTTGTGAAACCTGAATTTGCTTGTATGTGCTTGAATCCCACACAAAAATAGCAGCAATCCAGTCACACCCTAAGTCGAAATATGTAGAGTGTGACGGGATGTTTTATGTTGCCCCCGTCTCTGTTATGATAGTTGTTGTCTCACAAGTGGCAGTGTTGACCATACAAATGGGAGGAGGCAGAATCGGGAATAACCCTGCAATCTTAACTCCCCCCTATTGATTTCAGTCTGACTTACTTCTAGGTTTTTGGATTGTACAGTGCTATAAGTCTCTACAGGTGGTAGGGGAGGACCTCAACCTCCCTCCTGTGTCCAACAGCAGCTTGGAGGGAGGGATTTTCATCAGGAGTTTGGAATCATGACTTCTGGACTCTGTGCTTTCTGCTGAGCCTGAATAAGGATAGAATAAGATCTGAATAAGACCTAGCTTTTACCCACAAGTAGCAGCCCCTGTCATATTTTGGAAGGGAACAGGACACTGTCTCGGATTTACTATTTCTTAAAAGAAAGGTTCTTGTAACTGCAAGTGACACGTTTTGGCCCAGATTCAGGGGCTTAAGAGTCAACGCAAGCTGCCTCCCTGCTTCCGTCCCACGGCCATCATGGGTCCCAATCCAACTCTGCGCTTTTCTTTCTCATTCACTGTAGAGCTTTCTGGCGGGACTCCAGTGCTGAAAGTCAACCATGGCCTGGGCACTGTGGAACTGCACCTGCCGAGTTATGTGAACCTCACGGACAAAAGGTGGCACCGTCTCGAAGTGAGAAGCAGCCGGCAGGTGAGTTGCCCGTGCAGCACCTGATGGGTTTTGAGGCTCCTGGTTTATAAAAGGAATGCACCAGGAAAGAAAAGGAAGTAGTGGAAGAAACCCATTACCGCAGCCAGAAAGTATTTTAATTGATTTATGCAGACTTGGTGAACATTGTGAATATTGGAATTATCATAATTATTTTAGACTCACAAACTTGCGGAGTTGGAAGGGATCCCAAGGACCATCTAGTCCCGTCACCCCCAAACTCTGGCCCTCCAGATGTTTCGGACTACGATTCCCATCTTCCCTGACTACGGGTCCTGTTAGCTAGGGGTCATGGGAGTTGTAGGCCAAAACATCTGGAGGGCCGCAGTTTGGGGATGCCTGATCTAGTCCAACCATGTGCAATACAGGAATCGCAACTAAAGTACCCTTGACAAGTGGCCATCCAACCTCTGTTTATAAACTTCCAATGAAGGAGAGTGCATCACCTTCTGAGGCAGTCGGTTCCACTGTTGAACAACTCTTGCTACATTTATATCCCAATTTTGTTCCTAGGAGCTCAGGGCAGCGTAAATGGTTATTCCTCCTGCCTTTTCAAAAATCATCACAACAATGCTATAAGGTAGTTTAAGCTGAGAGGAAGTGATTGGCCCAAGATGATGCCCCTGACTGAGCTAGATGGACCCCCTTTGGCCTGATTCTGCAGGCTCTTAACCGTTCTGAGTGTCAAGGATGCCCAACTGCAATCGGTATATCTATATCTGGATTCTGTGCCTATTGCTAAGTGTTGACGTTCTGTAGGCTTGCCGCTTTTATTTTCATTTCCTCCTGTTACGCCTCGTTTTCCAGTTTCGTCTTCGAAGAGCCTGAGGCTGCACATGAGAATCTTTCCATTTCTTTTTTCCCCCTTGGCACAGGATGTTCGATTCACCGTAGATCATTGTGGAGCTGCAGTCGTGTCAGAGATAGAAGGGGTAGGGAAATGGTTGTCGACCGAGGACCGAACAAACTGTGAGGTTGTGGCCTTTGTTCCACAGTCAAGGAGGTAGCCTTTACATTACTTTCCAGAATTGGAATGTCTTTACCTTTATATCTATAAAAGTACAGTGCTTGTCAAGATGAAGGCAGAGGTTCACTGAATCACGTCACTAAAATCATTTACAGGTGCTTCTGTAGGTTTAATCGTTCCTGTGCAGAATTAGGCACATGGAGCCCTACTGGATCCTGGGCAGTTTCAGGTTATTTGACCCCCATCCTGTGCAGGTGAACTTGGAAATAAGCCCCTAGGAGCACAGGGGGGTGCCATTCTGTGTAGTGAAGCTGCAGACATTCAAGGGGGGAGGGTGGCTTGCGAAGGGCAGCACTGTTCCTTGAATTCCCAGGAGCAGATTGATGGCTACTAGCCATGATGACTATGCTTTGCTTCCACAACCAGAGGCAGCAATGCTTCTGAATACCAGTTGCTGGAAGCCAAAAGAGGGGAGAATTCTCTTGTGCTCATGTCCAGGTTTCAGGTTTCCACGGGCATCCAGATAGCCGCAGTGAGAACAGGATGCTGAACTAGATGGGCCATTGGCCGGATCCAGTGGGGCTCTTGTATGAACCACACACCTGATTGCAGCTTGTTCCGAGCAGGGCAGATAGGGCTGGGTTCACCCTGATCCTGCAAAGTCACTGCTACGTCTCCTTTCTCCTGCACCAGAGCTCCCCAGCAATTTACCTTAGGGCAGGGGGAAAGCAGCAGTGGTGGCGGCTGTATCAGCACTTTGAGCTGGAGAGGACTCTAAGCCACACCCTTCCTCCCCAGGAAGAAGGTCATGCTGCACATGCTGTTCCTGCTGAGACAGCAGGGCCTCTTCAGGAGGAACAATGGAATGAAACAATACTGCAAGAGGAGATGTGGCTTGGGGTTCTGGTGGCATCCACATAAGTAGGAAAAGGCACTTGTAGCTGCTGCCCCTTCTGCTTCCCCCTTACCTGCCCAAAGGTAACTTTCCTTGTCATCAGGCAAGAGGAAGGCTGCATTGCTTCTCAAGCACCTGCTAGGGATGTGGATGTGCTCATTTGGCTCATGAGCATCGTGCCGTGGCTTTTGTGCATATTTCCTTGGAATGGCGCACAAAGCCCCACTCTCTGTTAGAGTGAACAAAGGGATGCTCATCGAGTTCTGAATAAACAAGCATAGGGCCAAGCTATGCTGCTGCTTTTTTCAATGTAGAGATGCAACATATTCGTCAATTGCTGAACACATTTGCAATGTCTTTCCTGCTGTGGTTATCAGTTAATATTGCTAAACTCCTTCTGACTGCAAGACGCTTTTGACTCAGCGGAGTTATTTCCTTGCAATAGGAATAACAGCTTCCGTTATTTTGGGAGCATTTTAAAAAACAACAACAACCCGGTGCTTGGTGTACCCACTCTGTGCTATTGTCTGTGTATATTTAGTGGCCTGATAATACTAACATTCATCTCTTATTTAGCACATCTGTGTTTTGAAGGTACTTGAATATGAACCAGGTCCTCCAGTTGGGCGGAGTAAAAGAATCGGTTCCATATTCGTACCCCCAGTTGCGGCACAAACATTTTACCGGCTGTATCCGGAGTTTTGTTTTGGACACTCACGTAAGTGGCATCACTGGCATCCATTTGTCTCAAGAAAAAATGGAGTGCACCCCTGGCAGGGGTGGGGGGAATCAAGCTGCTGTGTGACCTCAGTGTGATCACTGAGGTGACCTCCCCAGGGTGCAAGCCTGGGCAGTGAGCATGGAGCTCCTGCGCTGCCCAGATGACAAGACCCCACTCTCAGTCTCACTGATGTGGTCCAAAGGAAAGCAGACCGATACGTTTGGCACCAGCTTGGCTGCAGGAGTTGCTGGAAGGAGGTGTACAAGGTGCATTCCAACCCTCTTAGGGACTCCCCTCTGGAGTTCACTCCTTAGCCTTTTCTTCTCCTGGTGGTATCCCACAAGGCAGCAGAGGTCTAGGATCAGAGTTTTCCTTCTAAATTGGCTAGCTCCCCAGATTGATGAGCCTCACCCGCCCCTCACTTCTCTCTACACCACTTCTCTCTATTGCATGTGTAGAATCATAGAAAAATAGAATTTTAGAGTTGGAAGCACATGCAAGCAGATAAAGCATGTGAGACTGTATATCTGGTGTGTGTGTGTGTGTGTGTGTGTGTGTGTGTGTGTGTGGCCTGAGGGTTGCCTGACCATCAGTTTTGCTCTTGCAACCAAAAGGGTTTGCCACCCCTGTTTTAGAGGCTGTAACTACATGTAGCACTTGTGACACCAGGGATTTGGTAGCCAGTGTGTTCAAAAGGCAGGGAAGTTGTATTTTTCTGGGAAGGCAGGAAGCCAGAAGTCCATTTCAAAGTTCCTCCTTTTGCAAGCAGCCTTGATGCTTTTTCCTTTTTTGTTTAAAGGTGTATGACCTTGAATCTCCAGCGGAGTCTCTGAATAGTTCTCCTGGCTGCACCTGGACAGATGGCAGCTGTGAAAAGATGGGCTCCTCTCCCTGTGGCCTCCATGGGCAATGCCTTGGCGAGTGGGACTCGTTTACCTGCCGCTGCCTGCCAGGTTACTATGGCTCCAAATGTGACAAAGGTGAAGTTATCCTCATGCATTGTTGGGATTGTTGTTGTTTAGTCGTTTAGTCGTGTCCGACTCTTCGTGACCCCATGGACCATAGCACGGGATAGCACAGTGTATGTTTTGCAGTGCATGCTGCTGAGTTCCTTGTAGCTGATACAACAATGACCATTGACTAGGGACAGGGATTCTAGGGTCCTGCATGGTC
Source organism: Zootoca vivipara (assembly GCF_965207765.1). NCBI lineage: Eukaryota > Metazoa > Chordata > Lepidosauria > Squamata > Lacertidae > Zootoca > Zootoca vivipara. The sequence continues at coordinate 25,558,669 of NC_142589.1, forward strand.
CTGCACTGCCCCCAATCCTTCACACCATACTCCCCTCACCATGGTTAGGCATTATGACTGGCCACCATGAGCCATGGTTAAAATCGGGGTGGGAAACTTTTGGTCCTCCATATGCTGCTGGACTACGACTTCTTTCAACCATAAGAGCCCACTGGCTGCGAGAGTGGGCATGTTCTTAACTGAGATTTTGGAACCTGGTGAGACCACTTACTTTCTTTACTGCCTGGGCACTCTGATTTTTTTTTCTGTGTGTGGTTTTCTTGGAGCAGCTCTCATGCAGTGGCCATAATGCTGTGCCTGCTTAGCTAGAGGTTGTCTTTGCTTGCTGCAGACAACCAGGCTACTCCCCAATTACAAGTCTGAACTTAATATGTAATGCTGATATAGTCTTTTAGTGATACACTTCAGGGTCTCATTTTCCAATGTGAATGCTGCGTATGTATGTATCTGTATCTGTATCTATATCTGTATCTATATCTGCAAGCACCTTCCTGTTTGTGTGTGTATATAAGAAAGCACTTTTCCTTCCTCAATTCTTCCAGCTGCTGAAGAATCTTCATTTGGGCCTGGGAGTCACATATGCTATCAGCTTCCCGTCTCCATACCTGCCCGTAGAACAGTAGCAGAAGCCATGATAAGGATGCGAGAGCCCAACGGTATCATCCTGAGCATGTCTTCCCGCAACAAGGATGAACACATCACCCTGCAGGTAAATGAGGAGTGATGGTCAATGTCAGTTCAGAGTTAATTCTCTTCTGAACCAGCGAGCCATAGATGGAAAAGGTCTCTCTCTCCTGATGCAGTGTGCTCATCTTTCTTGCTTTAGAATCCACCTGTGCCCTTGATTTTTCCGTCTCCACACACTCCTTTCTAGAGAAATTCAGAACAGCCATACTGTTCCGTAAAACGTGAATTTATAGAAATTGCTATAGTTTCTAAAGTACCGTAGAGTCCTCATTATCAAACCTTAGGACACACCTAAATTCCTGCAAGCTGGTTTGCCATCTTATGAGGAAGTGTTAGTGTCAACTGGTCCATAAAGGTGGTGGGGACCAGCAGACATTTCCGTAGCTGGAGATGTATTTTTTTATTCAGCATCTGTGATTATAGGGATGGGCTGCCACCCCTTGGCATCTATAGTCTTGTTCCAGATAGACTTTCTTCATACAATCTTGTACCTGTGTACAAAACTTATGTTGAGGAAATTGAGAGCAGCTGTATTCAGATGTCACGATGCACTGTGGTTTGTTGTCATGGGAATGAACAAAGACGACCATCAGGCTCTCATACGTTTCCCACTCCCCTCTGGTGTGGTCACAATGATTTTGAAAGCTTTTACAGTGGTATCTCTTCTTGTGTTCACCGCTTATGTATCCTTCAGGATACGCAGTGGCAAACCAGTAAGTGTTTTTCTGGGTTTCGCCGCATGCACAGAAGCGCTTTTTCGCATCGTGTGTGTGCGCAGAAGGGGCACCTCCGATTGCGGAAACCTCGGTATCCAACTGGAGCTCCAGAATGGATCCTGTCTGCAACCGGAGGTACCACTGTACTTCTATTTTTTAATTAACGGTGGCATTCTGTGATATACTTCGGGGTCTTATTTTCCATTGTGAATGCTGTGTGTATGTATCTGTATCTGTATCTATATCTGCAAGCACCTTCCTGTATGCATATGATAAATGGGTTTACTCTTAGCTATGATTTGCTTGAAAGAATCCAGCTTCAAACCACGGGTGATAAAAGTTTTTAACAAACCATCATTAAGGTTAACCACGTTGTAGGATTCAAATGGAATGCTAAGCTGAAGTCAATGAGACTCAGCAACAAATGCTTCCTACCAGTAACTCCTCATGGCCAAGGCTGGGGAGAGGAGGGGGCGCCCAAGACTTGTTTTCATGATGTTAAAGCACAGTTTATCTTGATGCCTGAACGTAGCCAATATGAACTGGTCCTCAGTCAGTGGAACTATCAAATTATTCTAATACACCCTGTGCTCCCTCTGCTGATATTGGAAAGTTCATTCCTGTATAATGAGCACTGCGGTTAAGGTGACTATCTCATTAATGGAATAATTTGGATGGTCTCCCCTCTGCATGCTCTGCTAGTAAATGATGGTTTGATGCAGTGGTGCAGGGCTTCTGAAAGTGAGGGGACATTTTTGGTAGCTGTTTTGACTGTCCTATTTTTGCAGAAAAATATAAGTGAACCCAAGCAAGAGGAGGGCATCTCTGAAACTGTTCCCTAGACTTCAGCTGTAGTTACTTGTAGAGCAAGTGAGAATATTTACAGTGATTCACATTTACAGTGGTACCTCTACTTACAAATTTAATGCGTTCCGAACGCACATTCGTAAGTAGAAAAAAATTGTAAGTCGAATCCCATAGGAATGCATTGGGAGAAAAAAATCGTAAGTCGAAGCAACCCTATCTAAAAATTCGTAAGTAGAAAAAATCCTATCTAAACTGCATCCAAGATGGCGGACGGAGCTCCATTCGTAAGTAGAAACATTCGTAAGTAGAGTTATTCGTAATTAGAGGTGCCACTGTATTTAGTGTGGTATGTGTGTAAACACTGGTGAATATACAACATTCCCAAGAAGGCACGGAGAATATGCTCAAACTGATAGCATGAGCAGGTTGTTGTTGGTTTTTTTTGCACAATGTGTGGTCAACCTACATAGTCTCCAAGTGATGTTGGAGTATGTACACATGGAGATAGTTTAAATTATGTAGAAAGCCAACAAAGAATCTTGTAGCACCTTAAAGACTAATACATATATCATAGTATTAAACTTTGTTTTTCTTTAAGATACTGCAAGACTCCTTGTTGCCTTTACTGCAGCAGATGAACATGGCTACTTCTCTGGAAATTAGTGCTCAAGAAGGGATTGGCGAATGAACCATATGTCTGGGCACTGCTTGGTCAATGTACATTGTCCAGGCAACAAACTGAATTTTCAAGAAGATGTGTATTTTAACTGCAAATTTGCAGAATGTCTAAGTGGTTCACATTCTTAGACATTTGGGCTGGCTCTAGACACATCAAAAAAAGTTTCAGGAAAACACGTTGTAAAGCTCATACAGTGGTAACTCTGGTTGGGAACGGGATCCGTTCCGGAGCCCCGTTTGCAACAGGAGCAGTACGCAAACCGCATCAGCACTTCTGCACACACGTGGGTCATGATTCGGTACTTCTGCGCATGACATCATTTGACGCTTCTGCGCATGCGTGAACCGCCGAACCCGGAAATAACCCGTTCCGTTACTTCCAGGTTTGGTGCATTCGTAACCCGTGTTGTACGCAACCCACAGCATTCGTATCCAGAGGTATGACTAATGGGAAATCATGTTGCCAAAGGATCGAACTCTATTGCGCCATCTGGTGCCACAGTGTTATAATGCATTTTAAACCCTTCCCTCCAACTTAGCTGAGTCCTTGGTGTTCAAAATCCTCTGCTGATGTCATTACTTTGTGAATCCACCATGTTTTCATATGACTGCACAACTGCTGCTACTGCTGTTATTTTTATTGAATGTGACTCTGCTGAATGGCTAGCTTAAAAGCAATTACACTAAATGTAAAGGGGTTGGGAAACCCTTTCAAAAGAAAATGCATCACCTCGTACGTGAACACCATGAAACTACAAATTGCCTTCCTACAGGAAGTACACAATCCACCCAAAGGAAGCAAACTCCTGAGCCATTAATACTCAGTAGAGACCTGAATTTTAAAGCCACAACAATACTGAAAGACAAGAGAGGCAGATTTATTTTCACCAAAGGAAAACTAGATGGCAAAACCAAACTGACAATTGGCTCCATGTATGCCCCCAAATTCAAAACAAATACGGTAGAATTCACCCCGAAGACACTGAATAAATTCATCTCCTTCTCCGAAGGAGAAGCAATCCTGGAAGGTGACTTCAGCCTTCATATGGGAGGCATCTCCCTGAAAGACAGCCACCCCACAACCCCATGGGCAACCTTAATCCGAGGGAAACCCCAAACAACTAGAGCCTCCTACAAACTGCTAAAAATGCTAAAAGACAGAGGCCTTTATGGCATATGGGGTGAAATAAATCTGGGAGACACCAACCACACGTTTCAATCCAGGCGCCACAGCAGAATGTCCAGATTAGATAGCATTCTGCTTGCACCAGGTCTGATCCCCCCCTGGTTGGAAAAACAAACATAGGCAACATTCAAGTCACAGACCACACCCCAGTAGAAGCTACCCTTAGAATGGGAGAGGAAACACGAACCACCCCATCATGGTCCTTCAGTCCCAGTGACTCTGCTGGTCCATATGGAATTGTGTATAGATGAACGATACATCGAGTAGGGAACCTGTAGCCTTGCAGATGCTGCTGCTGCTGCTGCTGCTGCTGGGTTCCAGCTCTATTCAGCTCCAGCCAGAATGGCCAGTGGTCAGAGCTGATGGAGTCCAGAAAACATCTCCCCCCCCACCCCCTGAAACAGACTCCCTATCCTTGCAAAAAATAAATGAACCTTTAGTGCTTTGTGTGTGTCTCCTAGTCAACTCACATTATACAACAACATGCTGTGATAATGCAGTGTCAACCCTGCGGGGAGATCATCCCATTGAACTCAACACGAGAAAGGATTGGGACCTCTCTAGCCTGATTCTGGGTTTGGAGATGTGCAACACACACGGTAGTTTAATTTGTGGAGTTCTTCCCCCTGCCCTTGCTCTCTTCTTCAGAATTACCCAGAGCCTTATTGTATTGCATGCAAATAAATAAAAAATAAATAAAAAATGATTGACACCGATTCCTGGATTTCTGCAAGGTGGCCCAGGGGTTCTTAGCAGTGTCTTACAACCTGGGAGATGGAGCGGCTGCGGTGAGCCTCCCCTCCTACCAAGTGGATAATGGAGAGTGGCATCATGTTTCCCTGGAGAGAAATGAGAACGAGTTCATTCTTCGCCTGGATGGAGGAGGCGGGAAGAGAGAAATCCTGAAGGCAGCTGGCGCCTACAAAGAGATCATAATTGATCCCAACAGCTTGGTGGTTGGCAACACATACCCTGTCAATCAGAGCAGCAGTTTCCAAGGTAAAAAGAAGCCTGCCTGTTATCTTGGATAACTGTCCATCACGGGGACTTAGCTATTAAAAGAGCTATGAGCCGGCAATGGAGCAGTGCTCACAATGCTTTTTGTGTTAGCATTTTGCATCCATTGCTCTTGCTTTTGTTATTTCTGCACGGCTCCAGAGCTGGGGGATTTAAAAGGAATGAAGAGACTTAAGGTGACAGTTTTCCACCCTGCTTCTGGTTATTCAAACTTCTCATTCTGTGGAATCTTAGCCAGTGAAGACCTTGTGGAAACTGGGGGAGGCGGGAAGATAAATGTAGAATGGTAGCACCCCCGTTTTGCTCTGAACAAAAGTGTATTTTTCCCTGGTGGAAATGCCAGAAACCCAGGTTTGCAGGTTTGTGGAGTGGTGGCCCTTGGAGGTTGAAGAGCTTATTGGGAAGGCTGCCTGTTGGTTAGCACCCATGATATTCCATTAGCTTGATCCAACAGGCTCCCCTTACATTTGTATGTCCCAACAACTTTCTCCAAGTACAGGGACGAAGAAATCCAGTTCATCTCGCATTTTAATGTGAATCATCCTAATTAGTTGCACATTCCAAAACAATATTCAAACCAAAACACAGCCATCCTCCAAAATCTGCACTTCTCCAGATTTTGCAATGCAGCTCTGTGACCCAGAAGGGGTTCGGTGGGTGCGTTCTGACCTGCATCTCAACTTCTCTGGCTTCAGCCTGTTGTTAAACGTAGCACATAACTCGGGCTTACAGTGCTGCGGCATCTCTTTCAAAAATAGCTCTTGATCAAGAGCTTTCCACATCAAGTCTGTTTTGTATTTTTGCCTTAGGATGCATGAAGGATGTCAGATTCAATAACTACAGGCTACCTCTAGATTCTTACCCTAAGGAGCTTGTGCTGAGTGCCCAAGGAGTGAGAAAAGGCTGCCTTTCCGAAGCTTGCAAGAGCAATCCCTGCAGCCAGCAATTCATCTGCATTGACTTGTGGATGATGCATGAGTGCAGGTAACAAACCTCCCTCGGTGATATCAGAAGGCGGGAGCAGCCTGCCCGTCTAGGGCTTGAACAGAAACCCCTCATATTTGGTGGGAAGTGCTAAATATTATTTGAGCAGTAGCTCCTTGTGCTTTTTGATGTGCTGCTCCCAAGGATCCTCCAACCTGAGCGCAGAATTGGGGGGGGGGCACTATACCTTCTGTTGCTCTGGGGCTGCAAAACTAGGGATTTTCAAGCATGCGCCTGATGATCGGCATTTGATTGATGTTTTTGCAACTGCTTTTAGGGTTCATTGATTCATCTTTTACTCCCACTTCAAATTGGATTGTCCCCATTGTTGCGCAAGTGCGGTATGCTGTCCATCTGAGGCATCAGATAAAGTGGCCTCTTGCTTTGCAAAAACATGCCAGGATAAATCTGTTAGTTTTTAAGGTGCTACAAGACACTTTCTGCATTTGGGGAGGGGTTTTTTTTTTATAAAAAATACACACACACCCCAGTAAACATTGCTGGAATGCAGTCCTGTGAACTGGGCCCATTCCAGGAATCCAGCTCAAGAGGATCATCTGTGAGCAAATTTCATTACATTGGAACTGGCTCCTACTGAAGCTGAAATGAGGGTGTGAAATTAATCTGGATTGTGGCACCCTGGAGCTTTGCTTTGGGGCAGCAGCGAGGTTAATGCTAAGGAGTTTGATTTGCCTTCTGTGTCTTTCCAGCTGCCCTCCAGGACACATGTTGGTGGAGAACGTCACCGGCCGGCACTGTGTTTACACGGCATGTGCTCAGAGGCCCTGTAACTTTGGCACCTGCATCTCCCAGTCGGCAAGCAAGTTCCGATGCCACTGCCCCGACGGCTACTCCGGCCGCAACTGTGAAATCACACTAGCCATCTTCCACAAAGACGCTGGGCTGAGCTTCAGCTCCATGTTTGCCATCTGCATTTGCTTCTTGGCCCTACTAGGTAGTTACGGCAACTACATCTTATACTACCTTTGGTAACGAACCGTAAGCCGCCTTCTGTGCTGCTCTGGATGCTCGCCATGCCGGCTAGTCGTGAAGACGCCCACTGGATGATGCCTTCACTGTCTTGTCCTTCATTCTCTCTGTCCCATCATCATCATCATCATCATCATCAAAGACATTCCTTTCCGGTTTCATCTGCATCCTTATTTGACTCATCCCTGGGAAAGGTCCTTCTCATCTTTTCCGTTCTGTTCTTGCTTCAACATTCCATTGCTGCGAATTAGCTCAGAAGGGACAAAGGGGAAATGAACATTATGACATTGAGATTCTGCTTTGCTCTCTTAAGAACAGGCTTCTATAGTGGTTGACACTGAGTGAAAAGATACCCATGATAACACGATCACGAGGTTCTTTCAAAAGGCAGCGGTGGCTTTTAAAGGCTTGGGGTATTGGCGATGGTGATGATGGGAAATGTGCTTCTTCCTCCTGGTGTTCTGTGTTGCCACTGCTGGTAGCATGGCTGTCTCAGCTGCTGCTCCGTAGAGAGAGCAGAGGAGAATTTCTGCTCCAAGACATGTCCCAGGACCAGGTGTATTAGCCTCAGGGAGGACACAGTGCATCTCCTTGTACAGGCAGCCAGATCGTTTGCAGACCCTGGCTCTTCCTTCTGGCAGGGAGTCTTGAGGAAGGGTCTAGTGATGGAAAATGTCCATTTCTTAGGCCTTAGATGTTGCTGCTTTAAGAAAAAAAACCCAGCTGGAAACGGTCCAAAGATTTATCTAGTTTAGCATCCTGGTTCTCAGACTTGTCAACCAGATGCTTCCAGGAAGCTCACAAGCCAGACTTGAAGACCACAAGTAGAAGAGTCCTGGCTCAGTGCAGAGAATCTGCTTTCCATGCAGAAGGTCCCAGGTGGAATGTCCAATGGCATCTTCAGGCAGGTCTGGGAGAGAGACCCCCTTCAGAAACCCTGGAGATGCACTGGTAGTTGGTGTCAACAGTATTGAGCTGGATGGGCCAAGGGTCTGATTCAGTATAAGGCAACTTCCTCTGTTGCCCTGCTCCCCCCTCCCCCCCCCCGAACAACTGGTAACCAGCAGCATACTCTTTAATCGTCATGGACAATAGCTGTTTATAGATGAATCATTCATAGATTTGTCTGCACCCCTTTTATAAAGCTATTTAAGCTGAGTGGTTCAGGGAGATGTGCTTCCCATGGTGCAGTGCAACATGAAACAGTTTTCCCAGCCAATGTCCAACGATGCCCCCTATTTTATTTATATATATTTATTTTATTATTATGCAATTGTTTACGTTGAGTCTGTTATCGTTGTTACTTGCTAAGGCACGCAGCACCTTCGAATTTGCAAAGTGCTTTTACAATCTTGTTCATCCCGTGGGATTCATTGCCGTTCTTCTCATTCTGCAAAGGTGGGCCTTAGCTCATGGCGGAGGGTGATAGTCACACCTAGGATTCCTGGCTCCAAAACTAGCACTCTGTCAACTGGATCACTGATTAAGACAGCCCTGCTGCCAAGGAAATGATGAGTCTGGTTAGGTGGTTTGTATCTTAAAAGCCCCAGGTGAAACATCTGAGGTCAGAGCGTTAGTCCACATTTACAGTCTTGGTTAATGCAGAACTGCCTCCTGAACAACACGGGAAGCTTCTGCTAAATTGAGCTTTCCTTCTGCAGCGAAAACTCTTCCCTAATCTCACGTCTTTGCCCAGGGCTCTTTTGAAGTCATCCTTGTGAAATTGCAGCTACTTGAAAAAGTAATTGCTTCCTCTTTTTTTGCTACTGTTTGTTTGTTTGCTGTCACTCATATTTTAGCATTTTTGAATTTCCAAGGCATGAATATATTTGCCATGCAAACACGGGACAACAGGTATTTGTAACTAGGTCAGAATTACTTTTCCGAACTGTGGGGAACCTCTGCTCTGTAGGAAAACAGGGGAACTGGTAGCAGATGGTAAAGCATTTCTGCTCTGAAGTTTAGGCAGGGTATTTTCATGAGGCCACATTGTGCTGTAATTGGATTTAGGGAGAACGTGCCCCCATGCTGTGCAACAGGAGGCAGAAAAGGTGTGCGTGGGACAGTGTTAAATATCACTCACAGCTGCTGCAGCCTTACTGCGCTGATAGGCTCTTCTCTGATAAAGCTTGTTTATGACTGTTCAATGTAAGCTTCCATTGACTTTGATGCACATTGATGTTGGCTTCTGGATGTAACACTTTCATCCAGTGGCGCTTTCTGACAGGCAGTTACAAGAGGAGTTGTTCCTCTGAGAATTGTGTATTCGGAATACAAGAATGAAAGCATTTTGGAAGAAGCGGAGCTTACATCCAGCATGATATTTCTTTTTTTTCACAAAGAGGTTTATTTCTTTGTAGTGCGAAAAGGCCTCCTTTTGTGTTGGGAACAGGAGATGTGAAGCCAAATCCTCTCCTTGGGGGACATGGCTGGGTCAGTTAAATACTCTTGAAATTGGGCTAGGGCTCTTTGTGTGTACGTGGCTCTGTTTACAGGCCACCTTTGTCTGCCGTTTTTAGTACCCTTGATAGTGGGGTGTGGGGTGGCAAAAATGGCATCTCGTAGGCTCTTCTGAACTGGCAAAGAGCATGTTTTATTCAGGCCATTTCTTTTGCAAATGTGTGTATACAGTGGTACCTCGGGTTACCTTCAGGTTACAGGCACTTCAGGTTAGAGACTCCGCTAACCCAGAAATAGTACCTTGGGTTAAGAACTTTGCTTCAGGATGAGAACAGAAACCGTGTGGCGGCGGCTCAGCGGCAGTGGGAGGCCCCATTAGCTAAAGTGGTACCTCAGGTTAAGAACGGACCTCCAGAACAAATTAAGTTCTTAACACAAAGTAGCACCGTATCTCAGAATCAGGATGCAACACAGGGTCATAGTTGTGGGCTCCAGTTTCGGACGCCGTATATTTTCGATCACTATCAGTCTTGCAGTCTGAGAATCATAAGGATGTCCTGCGAACAAAGGAGTGGTTTTTGTTATGGTAACCAGTGAATGTTAAAACTTGAGGAGATTACCATTGCACTCAATTAGCAATTGCATGAATGACAATTAATGTATAAAGAAATAGAGCCCAGTGTGGTTTGGGAACCTGGCAGACCGGGTAGGGGTGTTGCCCCTTTTGCCTGCTGCTGTGTTCTGGTCCAGATTGGGGGGCCCTATTTGCATTAGACTAAAAGCTCCCCTTGCATGGGGAATGGGGGCTAGTCTTTCAAAGCAAATGGCAGGCGGCAGTGGGTGCGGTGGTAGGGCTCCCATTCCAGGTCAGCACTGCTCTCTCCACCAGGGGTTCAACCTGGATTTGAATTACCCTTCCCTGCTCTGTAATTTTAATTTCTAATTGCATGAAGGGCATCTTGCATTCTTTAGCCTTAGAGAACACACACCACCAGTCACCTTTGTTATAGTATATTCTGGATTGCCAGAATGTAAATTTCAATTCAAGTATGTGAGAAGAGTCATATAGTTAAGAAAAAGCAAACAAACCCTGTGCCTGAATATATATATATTTTCTAATAAAAATGTGTCATGTGCCTCTTTGTCTATGTCCCGTTCATCACTTCCATTCATTTTCATTGTTGTTTGTTCCATAGGCTGCTCCTCATTTTGTGTATTACATGTTTACTCAGAAGTAAGACCTACTGTGTTCAACGGGGCTCCCTCCCACTGGTAAATGTGCATCGATAGGGTTTGGATTTACCACATGCCCCAACAGTGGACAGTTTCAACTTTCAGCATGCAAGGTTGAATCCAGACTAACACCTGGAATGCAAGCAGGAGAAAGATGGATGACCATGAGCAGCAGGATTAGGTGAATTGGTGGGTGGGAGGAGCATCAAGCCAGGGTTAAAACAAAGCAAGGTTTGTGAGCCAACAATAAACTATGGCTGGCAGTAAACAAACCATAATCAGTTGGGCAGGGTTCCTCCATAACCATAGTTTAACAAACCAAAAGTTCGTGTTATATATGAGCTAAGCCACTGTAGACAATACTGAATCCGATGTATCTGTTGTCTGATGTAGAACCCTTTGTTCCAGGTTCATAGAGTCTTCCCTCCGCATTAGCTGGACACTGCACACAGACACCCAATCACATGGAGGTCTCATTCTTGTGATCTCTCTTGGGGGAGAAAAATTACATTGGGTCGGGCTTTCCTATGAGCAGGCATTGCTTTGAAGGCTCACATCACATTGGAGGTGAAGGCGGTGGTTGCACAGTGGCTGCTGCCAACCTGTGTAGGAACTGCTGGCATTGACACTGACCCTCCCCACTGACCTCCATTCTTTCCTTCCTCCTCCCTGATGGCATCTCTCCTGTTTGGACAAGGCTTTGCCAGCACAAGGACGATACGAGATCAGATGGGCTGCTGCTATCATGGACTTGTCATGAGTTGTTTTTCACCATTTGCATTGTCTGTCATCTGCACAGTAGCACTTTGAGAGTGCAAAGTGCTTTGTAATCTTCATGTTATTCACCCTCAGTGACAAACATTACAAGGTAGGCTGTTATTATTCCTATTTTAACCAGGAGGGATTGAAGGTGTGAGATAATGTACCCAGATGCATCTAGCAACCCCCTGCGCCACCAGTTAGTTTTTAAACTCAATCACTCTTGAATCCATGCTAGTCTTTAATAATACAGCCCTACATATATTTAGCTTTAAGTGCACTCACTTCATGGGATGCTCATCCATATTAGCATTCCTGGGCTTGCAGGCCAAATGTGGGTGCTTAGCTGCTGCTGCACCCCTCCTCTGGCTATTACTCACCTTCTGACTGATTTACTTTTATTAATAGCAGTAAATCAAAAGTAGAGCTAAGTCCCTGCTAAAACTAGCTGCACTTATTGGATTGCCTTCTTAAAGTTCTGAATCTGTGCACGCTTAAATCAGCAGAATCCCATTGGCTTTGGTAGGATTACTGAGGTGGTGCTTGTTTGAGAGCAGGGATTGGGTTTGTTAGCCTGAGACAAAGTACTTTCTGGACATACTTGAACTGAGGCCAGTTCAAATGTTGCACCCTCCATGTGAATCAAAGGTGATGTGGCAGAGGAGGGTGGTTTCAGGGATATTTCAGATGTGGCGACGTTCCGGCGCATTAAGTCCTAACTCTCGAAGTTCTCCTGCTTTTTAATGGTGCGTTTGGTTTCTAAATAATTGCTCTTCGCTTTCCCATCCAGTTCTGCTCAGCGGTGTTTTCCTGTGGACTCGGTGGAAGAGCCACAAAAGCATGAACGGAGGCGTTTACCATGTCACCACCTGCCACGATGACTTGGAGGACATTCGAGAGAACATCCTCAACTATAATGAGGAAGGGGGTGGGGAGCAGGATCAAGTAAGGCTCTTTCTCTGAGGGTTGATCTGATTTGTCCAAGGAAACTTACACCAGAGGAAAAGCCATTGCTCGCTTTGCTTTGATAGTACAGCCTAGACTTTGAAGGGACTGTGAAGGCCATGAAGTCCAGCCCTATCTCAATGTACCTACAGCATCCCAGACAGATGGCCATAATGGGGAGGAGAGAGCCCATGGCAGGGGAACCGTCACGTACCAGGCTCACACCGGACAGGGCAGAAGTTGCGTAGGGGGCAGCTTACCCCCCCCCCCCGGATAATTTTTGTGCACATATGTGGTGGTTTTTCTTCCTAAGGGAAGAAAGGCCAGTTACCGGGACTAGTGTAGTTTTCCCATACTGGTGGTTGGATGGTCAGCTGTAGAGGATGTTTTAGGGCTTGCAGGGGTTGAACTACCAGTAGATAACCTGTGGGAGTCCCTTCCAACTCTAAAATTCTGTAAATGGTCTTTGGATCCTGTGCATCAAAGGTCTCCTAGCATGCCCCATTTTTTTCTCCCTTGCATTGTTGGAACACTGATAGCAGAGTGGGAGTGGCTGCAGAGATGTCTGTGGTTATAATGACTCAAAGGACAGACCTCCCTCTCTGCGGACTGGAGGTCGAGATCCACTCCTGTCCTGTGGCCCCTACTGGAAACCCATAGGGTTTTGTCCAGAATTGTTTTATATTGTCTCTTTCCCCTTCTGGCACTCAGAAAAGCACATTTCAGTTTTAGCAAATGGGGCATTTACAGGTGAAACTCGGAAATTTAGAATATCGTCGAAAAGTGCATTTATTTCAGTAATGCAACTTAAAAGGTGAAGCCAATATATGAGATAGATGCATGACATGCAAAGCAAGATATGTCAAGCCTTTATTTGTTGTAATTGTAATTATTTGTCATTGTTGTTGTTGTTTAGTCGTTTAGTCGTGTCCGACTCTTCGTGACCCCATGGACCACAGCATGCCAGGCACTCCTGTCTTCCACTGCCTCCCGCAGTTCGGCCAAACCCATGTCCGTAGCCTCGAGAACACTGTCCAACCATCTCGTCCTCTGTCGTCCCCTTCTCCTAGTGCCCTCAATCTTTCCCAACATCAGGGTCTTTTCCAAGGATTCTTCTCTTCTCATGAGGTGGCCAAAGTATTGGAGCCTCAGCTTCACGATCTGTCCTTCCAGGGAGCACTCAGGGCTGATTTCCTTAAGAATGGATAGGTTTGATCTTCTAGCAGTCCATGGGACTCTCAAGAGTCTCCTCCAGCACCATAATTCAAAAGCATCAATTCTTCGGCGATCAGCCTTCTTTATGGTCCAGCTCTCACTTCCATACATCACTACTGGGAAAACCATAGCTTTAACTATACGGACCTTTGTCGGCAAGGTGATGTCTCTGCTTTTTAAGATGCTGTCTAGGTTTGTCATTGCTTTTCTCCCAAGAAGCAGGCGTCTTTTAATTTCGTGACTGCTGTCACCATCTGCAGTGATCAAGGAGCCCAAGAAAGTAAAATCTCTCACTGCCTCCATTTCTTCCCCTTCTATTTGCCAGGAGGTGATGGGACCAGTGGCCATGATCTTGGTTTTTTTGATGTTGAGCTTCAGACCATATTTTGCGCTCTCCTCTTTCACCCTCATTAAAAGGTTCTTTAATTCCTCCTCACTTTCTGCCATCAAGGTTGTGTCATCTGCATATCTGAGGTTGTTGATATTTCTTCCGGCAATCTTAATTCCTGCTTGGGATTCATCTAGTCCAGCCTTTCACATGATGAATTCTGCATATAAGTTAAATAAGCAGGGAGACAATATACAACCTTGTCGTACTCCTTTCCCAATTTTGAACCAATCGGTTGTTCCATATCCAGTTCTAACTGTAGCTTCTTGTCCCACATAGAGATTTCTCAGGAGACAGATGAGGTGATCAGGCACTCCCATTTCTTTAAGAACTTGCCATAGTTTGCTGTGGTCGACACAGTCAAAGGCTTTTGCATAGTCAATGAAGCAGAAGTAGACGTTTTTCTGGAACTCTCTAGCTTTCTCCATAATCCAGCGCATGTTTGCTATTTGGTCTCTGGTTCCTCTGCCCTTTCGAAATCCAGCTTGCACTTCTGGGAGTTCTCGGTCCACATACTGCCTAAGCCTGCCTTGTAGAATTTTAAGCATAACCTTGCTAGCGTGTGAAATGAGGGCAATTGTGCGGTAGTTGGAGCATTCTTTGGCACTGCCCTTTTTTGGAATTGGGATGTAGACTGATCTTCTCCAATCCTCTGGCCATTGCTGAGTTTTCCAAACTTGCTGGCATATTGGGTGTAGCACCTTAACAGCATCATCTTTTAAAATTTTAAATAGTTCAGCTGGAATATCATCACTTCCACTGGCCTTGTTATTAGCAGTGCTTTCTAAGGCCCATTTGACTTCACTCTCCAAGATGTCTGGCTCAAGGTCAGCAACCACACTACCTGGGGTGTACGAGACCTCCATATCTTTCTGGTATAATTCCTCTGTGTATTCTTGCCACCTCTTCTTGATGTCTTCTGCTTCTGTTAGGTCCTTACCACTTTTGTCCTTGATTATGGTAATCTTTGTACGAAATGTTCCTTTCATATCTCCAATTTTCTTGAACAGATCTCTGGTTTTCCCCATTCTATTGTTTTCCTCTATTTCTTTGCATTGCTCATTTAAGAAGACCCTCTTGTCTCTCCTTGCTGTTTTTTGGAAATCTGCATTCAGTTTCCTGTATCTTTCCCTATCTCCCTTGCATTTTGCTTGCCTCCTCTCCTCCGCTATTTGTAAGGCCTCGTTGGACAGCCATTTTGCTTTCTTGCATTTCCTTTTCCTTGGGATGGTTTTTGTTGCTGCCTCCTGTATAATGTTACGAGCCTCCATCCATAGTTCTTCAGGCACTCTGTCCACCAAATCTAAATCCTTAAACCTGTTCCTCACTTCCACTGTGTATTCATAAGGGATTTGATTCAGATTGTATCTTACTGGCCCAGTGGTTTTTCCTACTTTCTTCATTTTAAGCTGGAATTTTGCTATAAGAAGCTGATGATCTGAGTTACAGTCAGCTCCAGGTCTTGTTTTTGCTGACTGTATAGAGCTTCTCCATCTTTGGCTGCAGAGAATATAATCAATCTGATTTCGATGCTGCCCATTTGGTGATATCCATGTGTAGAGTCGTCTCTTGTGTTGTTGGAAGAGAGTGTTTGTGATGACCAGCTTGTTCTCTTGACAGAACTCTATTAGCCTTTGCCCTGCTTCATTTTGAACTCCAAGGCCAAACTTGCCAGTTGTTCCTTTTATCTCTTGATTCCCTACTTTAGCATTCCAATCCCCTGTAATGAGAAGAACATCCTTCTTTGGTGCCATTTCTAGAAGGTGTTGTAGGTCTTCATAGAATTGGTCAATTTCACTTTCTTCAGCACCGGTAGTTGGTGCATAAACTTGGATTACTGTGATGTTAAAAGGTCTGCCTTGGATTCGTATCGAGATCATTCTGTCATTTTTGAGATTGCATCCCATCACAGCTTTTGCCACTCTTTTGTTGACTATGAGGGCCACTCCATTTCTTCTACAGGATTCTTGCCCACAGTAGTAGATATGATAGTCACCCGAACTGAATTCACCCATTCCCTTCCATTTTAGTTCACTGATGCCCAGGATGTCGATATTTATTCTTGTCATTTATTTGTCATTAGGCGGGTCAATTATAAATGGAATGTAGTTAATGAGGGACCCAGGTGGCGCTGTGGTTAAACCACTGAGCCTAGGGCTTGCTGATCAGAAGGTCGGCGGTTCGAATCCCTGTGACGGGGTGAGCTCCCGTTGCTTGGTCCTAGCTCCTGCCAACCTAGCAGTTCGAAAGCACGTCAAAATGCAAGTAGATAAATAGGAACCGCTACAGCGGGAAGGTAAACGGCGTTTCCATGTTCTGCTCTGGTTTGCCAGAAGCGGCTTTGTCATGCTGGCCACATGACCTGGAAGCTGTACGCCGGCTCCCTCGGCCAATAATGCGAGATGAGCGCGCAACCCCAGAGTCGGTCACGACTGGACCTAATGGTCAGGGGTCCCTTTACCTTTTTAATGAAATGTAATAGCGATGTTTTTTGTTTTTTATTATTGTAACTATTTGTTTTATTACTGTGGAATTTCCAAAAGAAAGCATTTGTAAAAATAAAAATAAGTTGCATTACGGTACTGAAATGAATGCACTTTTCAACGATATTCTAATTTTCCGAGTTTCACCTGTATCTCCCCTCCACCCCACCAGACCTAACATTTATTCTGTCCTGATATCAAGTCCTTGCAATGTTCTGTTGAAATGTTCAGTGAATCTTAGTATTGCCTCAGCTAAGGCTGCAATCCTGTGCCAACTTGCCTGTGAGTAAGCCCCATAGAATTCAGTGGAACTTACTTTTGAGTAGACTGTGTATAGACTTGCACTGCAAATGTATTAAAGCATCAGTCTCCAAATCATTTGAACCAGAGACATTTCACTAAAAATGCCTGGGAGAAAACATAGTATAAAAAGTCCAGAGAAGTCAGTGAGCTGCAAACATTCTATTTTGCTCACCTGCCCACACACACCGATGCCAATTAGATCTGAAACTTTTTAATCAATCTGACAAAAAGATGACCCAGTTAATCATGAGGGAGGGAGGCACATTTTGGAAGGCAAATCAGTATTTTTTAATACCGTGGAACCTTGGTTCTGAAACAGCTTAGTTGCCGAACAAATTGACTCCCGAACACCGCAAACCCATAAGTGTTCTGGTTTGCAAACGTTTTTCAGAAGCTGAACATCCGATGTGGCTTCCGCTTGAGTGTAGGACGCTCCTGCGGCCAATCGGAAGCCGCACCTTGGTTTTTGAATGGTTTCGGGTGTTGAACACACTTCCGGCACGGATTAAGTTTGAGAACCAAGGTACCACTGTAATACTTTTGGGTGGAAGGCCAGGAAATGTGTTTAAATAATAATAATATTCATACTCTTATTATGTCTGTCATTATTATTATTAGAAATGCTAAATGGACTTATAACAATTGCTGGTAATAAGCACAATCTCAGAAGAGGAAGCTCCTCTTGTCTTACGCAGGATGTCGTTGGGTGCTGTGCAGCTGTTTTCTTTTACTAGCTGATGTGGGAGGCAGATTGGAACACTGGTGGTGGAGGGGAGGACTTTAACTGCCCCCCCTTCCCCTTGGTGCCAAGAGTAGACACGGACCCTTCCCCCCAACCGCCCAAATTTCAGTCAGGATTGTAGTACAGGTAAAAGGTTAAAGCTTGCAAATCCTGCTTGTTAGGCTCCCCTTGGGCATCTGGTGGGCCACTTTGAGAACAGGATGTCAACCCTCATTGCTTTTCTTTCATTTTTGCTTGGCTGGGATGTGTCCTTGAACTCCGATATTGCCTCTTAGGTGGAGAACAGAAGAGGGGTGGGTGGGTTGTATGTGAGTGAGCATGTGTAGAAACTAACCTATCACACAGTGGTAAAATATGCATTTATTGCTCCACCCACTTTTGTCTCTAGCCCCACCCACCGCTGGAATGTGGCCCTTGGGCTGAAAAATGCTCCCTACCCCTATCCTAGGACTGTGTACTAGGATGACTTCTGTGCAAATTTTGCACCCAGAGTAGGATCCCCCCCCCAAAAAGTGTACGAGTTTAGTTTGAATTTTACACTTGGTATTTCCTACTAGCTGAATGCAAATTTCGTTAAAATACGGAGGGGAAAAAAAGAAAGTTGAAGGTTTTGATAAATGTCCGTGAACATGTTTAAAACACTTTAAATGGATATTTATCTTCAAGGTGGCACACAGCGAGCTAAGTATACAAATCCTATTAGTGTTTAATAAGATTAACTCCCTCTGCAAATTGTAAAGGGGAAAAATAGGTTTACCCGCGCAGGGGATCTATCTTGAGGAAGCAGGCATTGTTTATCTGACATGTCAGGAGCTTGGTATCTGCTCCTTTCTGAAAGTAGCAAAATGAGCCCAAATGATTCAAGGGTAGTTTGTTTCTACGGCGCAGGGTGCACCTCCACATCCATATTGCGTTGCTGCCTTTGACGAAAATTTTGCAAGTGCAGGGAACTCCCTTGCATTATCTAGAGAGGCAGAGAGAGAGAGAGACCATCCATGTCCAATGCCACAGAAGCTAAAATCTTTGCTCCAAAGAAACATTCATGGCTTCCCTCAAAGAACCCCAGGAAATACAGTTTGTTAAGGCTACTGAGAGTTGTTAGCAGACCCCCTATTCCCCACCCAGAGCTACAGTTCCCAGAGTGGTTTAACAATCAAAGCCCCCTCCCCCGCTCCCTGCAAGAAGCTTGAGGGTGCAGCAAATGGGGCCGGTGTGCAGGGTGGTCACTGGGGCTGGGGCCAGCATGCATCCCCCCCCACCCCATGTTGTAACACCTTTCCAGGAACAGAGAATGAATCCATAAGTTTGTGGCTGGGTGCATGTGACTTGACGTACAACGTTGCCATTGATGTCTTCCTCCTGCAGGATGCTTACAACATGGCAGAGCTCCAGATGTCCCTTCAAACCAGCCCAGCCTACTCCCTTTACAAGAAGAAAGGAAAGCGAGCAGAGCTGCAGAGTCCCGTGAGCTGTGACCTCCCAGCCAGTCCAAAGGAGCAGCTGGAAGCCCTTTCCACAGGACTGGGCTCTTCCTTCTCCAGTATCGACTTTGGATGCTACCTTTCAGGGGTGGTGAGAAACATGGACCAGCTGCACCATGCCCTGCCCTGCGATTCCTTGCAAGTCTTTTACACAGAAGGAGAGTGTTCAGAAGCCAGCAGCCTAAGTTCCCTGGGCTCCGGTGGATGGGAGGAAGATACAGCCTACGGGGATATGAAAGAGTGGGGGCCGAAGTTTGAAAAACTCAGCAAACTCTATTCTCATGCAGACCCCGATGATGGGTAGGCTGCTGAACTCATCTTTGCACAATGCTTGAAGGCCCCTTGTGGTGTTTTGGGGTGGGGGTTGGGGGTGGGGTGGGTAAATATACTTTTAACATACTTTTGATAAAGTCAATCCCTACTGAGATACTTCAAAAGCACGGCTAAGATGGAGACCAGGTAGCCCAAAAAGGGCTTTGATTTTGGATTGGCTGTTTCTTTGGACAACCCCCCCCCCCAAAAAAGAGGACATAAGATACATAGATTGTTGTCTTTTGAAGGCTGAGAAAGAAAGGGCGGAATTAAACTAGAGTTGGAGGCAACCAAAGAACCATTGCAGAAAGATAAAAATGTAAAGAAATTACGTCTGTATTGGTTGTAAGAACAGATGCTTTGTCCCCATGAGTCTTTCCATCTTCATAGTTGGAAGCAGGAGACTGTCTCAATACTTTGCAGGGGCTGATAACTGGCCAGAGTCTTGTGCACCTCCTGCAATAAGTTGTAAAATCTGTACTTTGTGGTTTGTAATCAGTGTACCAAGTTGGAATGAAGCTTCTTTCCTTTCAGACTTACTAGAAGAGCCAGGTTATGGATTTGGCAATAACAGTCCTTTAACTTGGATGTGTGTGACTTGTTTTCAATACTCCCAGAAGCCCATGCCTGTTACTTGGTTAAATTCCTGTGTGCCCTTCCCCAGATTCGGAGGGAACACCAACTTGCACCTGGGCATGACACACTGAAATTAGTTCTTCGTGGGGTTTTTTACCTTCATAAGACATGGTTTTTGCCACCGAAACAGTCCAGATAAGAAATTGTTCCCCAGAGTTGTTGTTCCATGTGTGGTTCCAAAGACTTCAAAGGACAGCCATAAACAACCAGATATTGTTGTAGCAGGAGATAGCATATTTGACAGATACAATATTGTGTAACATGAAACCAGTTGTGGACTTCCTGCTAGCTGCTTGGTCTATTACCTCTGGGCTTACCTTTGCAATGGGGCATTTTCTTCCCACTTCATAAGCACCCCTAGATTTGCAGAAGTAGAAAATCATTTTTTCTTTTCTTTTTTGAGGAGGGTGGAAAAAACGTAACAGGGGAGGGAGGCACAATGAGGGCAAAATATGCTCAGTGGCCACAGAATGTTGGCTGCTTGGAAGATGAAGAGAACAGGGTGTGGTGGTAGGCAAGGATAGGGTGGAATGGCTGGCTGGCATCCAAGACAGGCACACTTCCCTTAGAGAGGAAGGCTGCAGCGCAACATTTGTTTGCACGTCCTGCTTGTGGAGCATAATAAGGTGCTAAAGTTGATGGTACAACATCAGACGGGAGATACCGTCTGTGTCCCCCATGTAACCTCCCTGAACCTTAACCACTTCATATAGGATTTAAAAAAGAGGAGGAGACAAAGAGAGCTGGCTAGACTCTTTCTTATAAGAAGCTGCCTTAAACCAATTCAAACCTATTCATGCAATTCATGCAGTTCTCAGCCCGATCTGGAGGTTCCTGGGGTTGAATGTGGAACATTTCACATGCAATGCAGATGCCCTCTGAGTTGTTGCTTTGAGATAATGTTGTAAGCCGCCCAGAATGGCTGGGGAAACCCAGCCAGATGGGCGGGGTATAAATAATAAAATTTATTATTATTGTCCACACTTATCCTGTGCTTTCTAAGCACAGGTCTGAGATGTTTTTCATTTGCCCCGCTACTTTCCCTAGAAAGTACATAGGACAAGCGGAAACATGGATGAGACCTCACTGAGCTAAAGCCCTTCCCCACTGCATGGTTCTTACATGGGGTAAGATTCAAAACCAGTACAGTATATTGTCTACACTGCCTCTATCCCTGGAATAGCCTTGGACTGCCTTTTCTTTTTCAGAGCCCTCTCCGAATTGCCCTATTTTATCCCCCCCCCAAAAAAAACCAATCTTCTTGTAAAGCTTGAAATAATGTAGCCAGAAATTTGTCAACAAGCCATTTCAAAGGAAAGCTTGGTTGCACGTGTCTATTTATTTTCCCTTAACTGAATAGCAGAATAGCAGAGTCCAGATTCTGCCGTCTGACAAACCGTCATAGAGAATAACGCCCCAGTGTCGGCCATTGCTTCTGCAAAAACAGGAATTGTCCTGTGGAGGATAAATGCCTTTGAAATCCATGTGGGAGAAACCCTTCCGTTAGGAGCAATGGTGCTATGATATGATTTGCTACACACTAATCAGTCCTTTTTAAAAAATCAATTTCTTTTGACTAGCTCAGATGCTGGTGCAGTTTATTTTTCTGCTAAACCACTAATATCCAAAGTGAAGAAGGCTCTGCCTCTGCAGTACATTTCAATCTTCTTATCTCGAGTCTGCATTTCTACTTAGCTATTCTGAGTAAATGCTGTGCAGTGAGCGAAAACGGACTGCGGACTTAAAAACTCTAAAGTTAGATTTCGTTCTGCCAACATGTGAAGCCCACTCGGCCCTGCAAAAAAAGGACATCTCCAAGTTATGAGTGTTCCTTAGATTATTCATAAATTCCCCTCATCTCCCTGACTTTCCTCATAACGTTATCTCTCTCTTCTTCTACGCTTCATTTGTTCGAGGATGGGGGGAATCAGAAAATGGAAGATCATCTGTCCACAGGGAGGGAATGAACAAGTGTACTGAGAGACGGGTAATGGAGATTGAAAAGTGCTTGGCAGGGCACCAAATAACATTTCCAGAAGTTCCTAAGTCCAATTTTTCAAGCATGTATTAAGCTACAGTGGAGACCAATGTTTTCATACCATAGGAGACCATATATACCCAGATTTCCCCCAAATGCTTTTTCAATAAGAGTTTCAAAAGAAACACAAAGATAAAGAGCTTGTGGTGGTCTTCACATTAAGCCGGTTTTTCTTCATAGTTTCTAACAATAAAAAGCTCAAGAACTTGCTCCCACTTTCCTTTGAGGCTGAGAGGATACTAGAAATTATTTAGCCATCTCTGAAATCCCGCAACATTATTCTTACCTCCACAATTCTCGAACTGTGGTCTTCAAGAGACTGGAGAGTTGTAGTTGTTTCTGAATCATGGATCAGAGCCAACAGAAAAGATCAAGATGAAGTTGTTTTCACTTACCTTGCAAAGCAAGTTTAGGGGAATGCATTTTCTTAAATCTTTGCATATGTGGAAGTCATTTTTTTGTTTTGTTTTTTAAAGAGGAAATTCTGTCTTGTTAACAGAGCTGGGATCAGTGCTGTACCACAGTTGGTTAACCAGGAAGATGCTTCCAATGTTTGGTGCCAATTCATATGCACACTGGAAGAAAATGGCTTTCCTGAGCACCATGGGAGCATCCTGGAACTTACCTTTTGAGACGTGGCATGCCCATCCTTAAATAATGGGACAAGTTCACATGGCTTTACCTATCATAGCTCACAGGTGTTGAATATTCCTTTGTGAATATTTTTCACCTGTACAGGCAATATGGCTTGTCCAAATGTAATAACCCATTTCCAGAAAACTGAGAGAACAGTGTTGCTGAGCATTGTGTGCTTTTTCAGTGT
The DNA here is from genome assembly GCF_965207765.1 of Zootoca vivipara. Lineage (NCBI taxonomy): Eukaryota > Metazoa > Chordata > Lepidosauria > Squamata > Lacertidae > Zootoca > Zootoca vivipara. The sequence goes on from NC_142589.1 coordinate 25,581,492, forward strand.
AGCAAACAAGACTATGGGGAAAAGGCAGAAATGAACATCCCTCCCCCAATCTCCTGCTGCTCGAAATGCATCAAGGCACTGCTCAGTGTTAATTACTGCTTCTTATCCATCCATCTAAATCCCAGCCACACTCAATAGGATATGCTATCATTTGACGGCATTTTTCAGGCCAATTTAGACTATTCCCTTTGCCTGTAACGTGCTATTTACTCCCTTGGTGTGCTGTGCAGAATAAAAATGTGCTTTTCAACACACAGCCTGGCTCAAAAATATTTCACTCACCCAAACCACAATTTCTGGTTCATTTCAGACCAGACTCTGGTGCAAGAAACTGAAGGTGTGGCTTAAGTCCTTGAACAGAGGATTTTCTCATTGGCTCAGGTCACTGACTGCAGGACAAAGAGAGAACTGAAAGAAGCAGGGCAATGACCCATCCAGAACAGCATCCTGTCCTCACACTGGCCACCCAGATTGAACACAAGAGCACTCTCCCTCCCTCTGGTTCCTAGCAAATGATAGTCAGAAGAATTCCTGCCTCCCAACTGTGAAGGAAACATGGCTAGTAGTGCCTGCAGAATGCACCCAGAAGGATATTGGTTCACACCAGAAGAAATGGACATCAAGTCCTCTCAAAGGCTCACACCGGCTCTGCAGAAGAGCTGACATTTTACGTGGCAGGGGTCAGAACCCGCGTGTCCTCTAGAAGTTATGAGACTCCCAACTCTCACTGATACCAGCCAGCATGGCCTATGCTCGGAGATAATGGCAGGTACAGTCCAACAGTATCTATTGGGTCATAGGTGGTCCTCCCTGTCCTACACTGCCTTTGCAGCTTCCCAAGCCATACTGATCTATCTGGATGGCACATAAGCCTTAAGGTTACCAAAGCATGCACCAGGGTAATTGGTGGGAGGGATCATAGTTCAGTGCTGGGGTTCATGCTTTGCATGCAGAAGGTCTTAGGTTCCATCCTTGGCATCTCCAGTTAAGAGTACGATCAGGCGACAGGAGAGGTGAAAGACCCTGTGTCAGAGAGACCTGCAAAGCCACTGCCAGGCAGAGGAGATGCTGTTGGGCGAGATGGACAATCTTGCCTGGTATGAGGCAGCTTCCTAGGTATGAACCGCCCTGTTAGGGATGCAGTTTTCAAAGTGTGAGGAAAATGATGTGGGGTGGTTGGGCTAGACTCAAGACTGTCTGCCTGAACAGAAATGGAAGAGTGGTATGTCAATCTTAAAAGAAATTGTGTGGCATCCCACCCCGTTTTGAGCACTGGATGGATAAACTTCCAGCCTTCTTACTAAGTGAAGATGTGAAAAGCATTCCCAGCTATTCATGCAACTCTGCAAGGTGAAATGATGGCAGGGGCTGTCATATTCCTCTTAATGGAGACTGTTATTCCTGCCACGCTTCCAGTATTTCATGGCCACCACTGTGTTGCATGTTCCATGCAACAGTCAAAAAGTACTTGCTTTCTGCCTTGCAGGACTTGCCTATTCCTTAAAAGCCTATGCAAGGGAGTTGTGGCATTGTCAAGAAAGAGGCCAGCAGACCTGATTATTAGAAGTCCTGCAGCTGACAGGAAAGAGGGGGAAAGAGAAAAGAAATAAGTATGTCCCTAGGTAGTTGGATTTTCAGTAATCTGGTACTTTAACTAATCTCCTGCCAAGCTCTTTACAGGCTAACATGTAGCAACAACAATTCTATTTCCTATACAAATTGTGTATAGGCCTGCAATTTAAATAATCTTCTATATATTAGTATTTAATCTGTCAACCTGTCAAGCTCTATTGGTTTTCATAAGTTACGAACCACCATTTCTACAAAATGAAAGGCAACAGATAACATAGTTATGTAGCACTGAGGCAACCCTCAGAGCATCATCCCAGGAGTAGAGTGTACTCTTTTACATGCCTTAAGAGGAGACACTGCGGCAACTAAAAATAAGTTGAGACTTCTGAGCCTGGTGGCCTCGGTGATGCAATCAACTGTTTTCCCCAAAAAGTCAGGCATGATTTCCTTCTACCAGCTGCAAAGGGCTGTAGCTCAGCAGCAGAGCAAACAGTTTGCATGCAGAAGGTCCCAAGTCCAATCCCTGGCATCTCCAGGTAGGTCTTGGAAAGATCCCCCATCTGAAATCCTGGGGAGTCATTGCCAATTAGCATGGACAATACTAAGCCAGATGGACCAATGTTCTGACTTGCTATCATGCCATTTCCTCTCTTCCTGTGTGCTGCTAGCAGAGGGAACACAAACCACTGCACCACCTCTTACCAGATGCTACCAAAGATATTCCCGATACAGGTTAACAATTGTTCTATGCTACATGCCCTAAAGACTATGCAGCATGCCACTCCCTTGATGAAGTTTCTCCAGCTAGCTCAGCTTCATGGATCTGCATTTTATTTAATATGAACACCTTAGTAACCAGACCACTCCCTTCACCTGATGTAGCTAGCACAGCTCCCTGATGGGAGCTGTGCTAGCCACAGTAGCCCATGGTTACTGCAACAGCTTATTGTCACCCCCCTGGACCCCAAGCTATTGTATTTCCTTTACTTTCCAGGTAACCTCCCAACCTCCACCTCTGGAGCAGCATGTAAAAAGGGTCACTGCCAGCTTTTCTGACGGTACAGTAAACGTGCTCTTGAGTAATACTGCTGCTCTACAGAGGCTCATACTAGATCAATTATTTCTGAAATAGGTTTCCTGAAGCAATTACATCCAACATAGATTGTCATCAACCCAATCTAGTTTGAGTTCCTAGCTTGCACTTGCTTTACACTACAAACTTTTACTCACTTTACTAGTCAAACAAGGCAGTGGTTTTGACTGAAGACAGGCCATGCTTATCCATGAGATTTCAGCAATACTGTATTTTTAAACCCTTGTCCTAGTCCAACCTTTCGAAATTCAAATAAGGCCACATGCCACATGCAATTACTTTTGGCTGGGCTTCCCTGACAAGAGACCTGCTTCTTTCTATCATATAAAGTTTCAAAACTATTGAGAAATTCACCATTAGGAGGAAAGGAAAAAATCAGCAACGGATCCCCATGGATCAGAAAGCAACTTTTATTTAACGCTATCCAAATAACTTCCTCAGACAAGCTGCTAACCTCACAAAAGTTAAGTGCGCCAGGCAGCATTGGCAGGGGAAAAAAAATGCTGCTGCTAAATCATTTAACTTGGAAATTCAATAAAAGCTACTCTTACAAGCTGTCAAAGCCCAAAGATGATTTAAATAAATATTAACTCCTTTCAGCATGTTAAGGCGCTTAAGACAAGGTCAAAAAGCTTCTTTTGGAAGAAGAATGAGCTGCTTTTGACAGAGGATGTGAGCAACAACAAGAGAAGCATGTTTTTAAATGGCTGCCTTAAAAAGGACAGAAGGCGACAGGTTTTGATTTTCAGATCAAACTTTATTTAGAAGACAATATTCATGCATCTCAGTACAGCATCTTATAAAATGCCAGCACGGTGAAGTGTTAACCAGCAAAATTTTTGAAGATGTGTGTTTCCTCATGTTCATACTGGCCTCCTTTTGACTTTTTAGCTCCACAGACTGACAATTTCACTTTGACCATGACTGTATAGAAAACTTATCTTCTGTATAAATGTAGAGTAACATTTTCTTCCACACTAAGGGGCCAAGGAGCAGACAAGGGCGACAACAAGTTGGGTGTGAATTTGGAAGTAGATGCACTGGACATCCGCGTTGGATCTACTTCTGTGTAAACATGGTTTAGGATTGCACTGCAAGTAGCTTGCAGGTTGATGCAAGTGTTTCTTGCAAGTGAGAAGGGGATCAGGTTTAATAATAAAACAACTTTTTTTGGCATGCATTTGGTAGCGGAATGTTACAGATGGCACAGTGAGGAACGGGGATGGCTAGCGTGTGGCCTTCCACTTGTTGGGACTCCATGGCGCATCATTGCCAAACACTGGCCACTCTGGATGGGTCTGATGAACGTTGAGTACAACCACATTTGGAGGGCTACAGATTTCTCATCCCACGTGCTAAAGGCAGGCCCTCCCAGGCCAGCTCACCAAATGCAATTCATCAGCCATGTTCCCCCCACCCAGTCCTGCTCAGGTTTGTAGTCAAAGACAGGCAGATTTGCTGATCATCTGGTGGGCCAATAGGCATGGCTGGTGAGTTACACTTGGCTTGGTGGGTCATAAGTTGTACAGGCCTGAGGTAAGGAAATGCAATACTGAAGAAGAAAAACTGACCTGAATCAGCATGAAAACCCCCAATCTTTGCTCCCAGAATGGGAACTAGCCCTGTCGCTAAACTAGCTCACGGCTAGACTTGAATCTTTGGCAGCTTATGAATTCTACAGCAGTGCCCCCCTCCTACAGTTGCCTCCTATACTGTAGTTTCTAACCCCAGGTTCAAGGGCTTGACCTGCTTCCCTCAAAACAGGGGACACCCCCCCCCCACTTCTCCAGTTTTGGTTGCAGCAGAAAAGTGAAAATAAAGACAGATGACTCACAACTTGCATGGGAGTTAGATTCTGGAGACTGTGTGTAAAGCCAAAATCGTGTGTAGCCAAAACAACGCCAGAACCACTCCCATGCAACCATGGAGCCAGCACACTGAGTGTGAGCCTTGCCACTCAAGCAAGGCAGAGTATATAAGCTCTTTGCCTTGCTTAACGGGCTATGGGAGGCTCTCATACCAGCTCTGGGAGGCTCCTGAGATCTCACTGGAGCCTCCCAGAGCCAATGTGAGGCCTTCCCAGAACCAGATAGCAAGGTGGAGACCTTAAAAGCTTTTTCCACAGCAGGAAAACGTGATGCGGAAACAGCTTTTAAGCTCTCTACCTTGTGTGTGTTTAATTTGGGTGACACTGTGCTGGCCAGCCACCAAGAGCGTAAAGCTGCGATTGTGCAAGTTAAATGCACACACGTTGTGAGCTGGCTGTACACAGCACAGGCTGGGCAGAGCCCAGGACCTTGGAGGCGATGTAAATCATGCCGTTCCCAGACATCAGACTGATCATTTGTTGAGTGGTGAGATGATAGCTCTTTCTTCATGGATCAGCTGAGGCAGGTGGGCTATGTGCCTGTGTGTGTTCCTGCTTTTGTGTGTGGTGGCTGCACCCAGTTTTGGCCATGCTAACTGATGGCATGCAGCCCCCAAAGGGTGGGGGCCAAGGGAAGGTGTGACCCTTGGACTGTAAAAGGAAGCCACACAGCCACAGCATGCTGAGAAACAGGGCAAATGCCTGCAAGGTTCTGAATTCAGCTTTCTACAGTTCTGTTCCCTACCAATCCCAACTCCCACTCCCCATGTACTTATTTGCTAAGGGTCCCTCAAACTTCCTTTGATGATTGTGTCATTCACCACCTGCTGCTTGGATTTATTCCACAATCCCTGATATTGGGGCTTTTTCAGGTTGTCAGACCTGTCTTCCGATTGTGCATGTTCAAGTAAGGAGGGGGGGAGGGATAATTGCTTTTCTTCTAGTAAAACAGTGCTGGTACTCACCATGAAGCTGTTACATTAAATGCCACACTTTAAATCAGTGCTTTTCTTCTAGAAAAAAAAAGGTGCCAGCACTATATCCTTGAGTGCTCGCAGACAAAAGGCATGAGGTGGGGACTCGCCAGCCAACCTACCGGTACTACTGGCCAATGTTTACTTCTGAACCTCCTCCTTCCTTACTTAAAATGAAGTTGGGGGGGGTTACACCTCCATGACTGGAAAGGGTGCAAAGGAAGGAAGGAATATTAGACAGGAAAAGGACCCCTGGCACATTCTAACAGCCCTCAAGTACTGATAACTACAGGAGCAAAGCAAACAAAAACGATTTGGCACCCAGCATCTTAAAAGGCTATTCTTGATGCCTACAACATTCCCACAACAATACCAAGCCACCCAGACCCCTGAAATTGCTTTGCAGGTATCGGGCACATTACAAAGAAAAGGAAATTTCCCTTTAACACCGTTAATGCAGCTCCAGCTCCATCATTCCAATGGCCCAAGTAGCAGCGCTCTCTCTCTCTCTCTCTCTCTCTCTCTCTCTCTCTCTCTCTCCTCCTCCTCCTCCTCCACTGACTATGTCCCTCTTAAGGTCACACTAAGCCCACCAGAGAGTTCTGTGCAACCCAAAAACTTGCATCCAGTATTTTAGTTGGACCAATAAAAAAGATTGCCTTCTCACACTGTTTTGTTATAGTCAAGGGCAGATTTGGCTTGGTCGGGGGGGGGGGTAGGGTGGGGCAACTGACAGCTCCAGGTTTTTGTTTTTTTAAAAAAGCTTGCATTTCTAAGATGGCAATATTTGATCATACATATTTGGTAATAAAAAATGTGACATGGGAATACTGAAAAACAGTGCATGGGTCAGTGTTGTTCTTTTTTTAAAAAAAGATAGCAGTGCTATCAGAATTCTTGCTGGGGAAGCTGAAGTTAAGCAGCAGGTACTAGAGTGGTGAGCTGCCAGCACCTCAAGTGCCCACCTGGCCATGCCCCGTTTTGCATATGGCATGACAGTGGCAAGAAGACCTCAGAACCACATGCAGGTTGTCATATCTCTGCCTGCTCCTCCACACTGGCCGAGCTTAAGGCTTAAAATAAGATGAGGCCTGATATACTGTGGCTGTGTGGGCTGCTTGGGACACAGGTGCATAATGTTCTGGGCAAAGTGGCCCTGAGCGCCTGCATCCTCAGCCGATTATGCCCACTGCCTCCAAAGGACAGGGCAACCTTATCTCACTCCACCGTACCTGGGATGTGCTTATCCTGAATTAGCATGCAGCATTACCAGCGAGGAATCTGCTGACCCAGGCTCCCAGCAAGATCGGGCACACATCACTACAGGCTTAATTAAAGTTTTACTACTTATTAGAATGTTTTATTATTGTATTATGTTGAAGCGGCAGTGGGCTCCAACCTCATTAAGGGAAACAGAGTAGGAATTATTCAAGGGCTTTACTTCCTCACTAAAAAAAATAAAAAATAAAAAAAATCCTGCCATGGCTCACCTCCAGGTTTGATTTAAGTGTGAGCTGATTAAAGTCTGCTTTCCTTTTGGTGGTGGTGGGATGAAAGCGCAGAAGGATCCTGTATGTTATTTAATGAACACTTGTGCCTAAATGTAAAATTATTTTGTGTGAGGGTGACAGAACCGTATCTAGCCCTGCAGTAATTTACCAAGGAACAAATGCAGAGGGGAAAAGTGTTTAAATCATTGGGAACTGGAACATAGCTCAGTTGGGGAACTTTAATCTCATTACACATCTTGATTTAATTAAATGTGGGGGAGGCTAGCTGATGCTCTGCAAGTTTCTCATCGTTAGAAATTAATTGCAACAATTTTCTTACGTGAACTATTTGAGCAGGCCAAATATGCTTCCTATTGATGTTTTTTTCAGAGGCACTTGATTACCATCAGATTTTGCACCAGAAGTGAACACTGGCCATTATTACACCAGGGGAAAAATGAGATGGATTGTGGCCTTGCCCAACTCCCATTCATTTGAATGGGACTTTGAAGTTAATAAAGATTGTGCCTACAGCTGCCAAGTTACTTGTTAATGACTGGGAAAGTTATACTTCCAAACCAACCGTGCCATAAGTCTCATATAAAAATGTTAAAATTAGCTTTAAAAACATCACAGTGACTTTTTTTTAATAAAAAAGCACAGCATTATAAAGTTGATAGTCTTCATAAAAGTACAAAAATGTGAAATCTATTTGCTTCAGCATAAGGAACATAATTCATGGGGTTGTGGTTTTTTTGCCCACGTGAGGAGGGGTAAAACATTGAAGGGGTGGGGAGGATTTTTGAGAGGAAATGGTTCGTGTAAATACTTGTCACATACAATAAAGCAAAAATCTCCCTTAAAGCACAATATATCCTACCACTTTTAATAACGAAGCTCATGACAGTGTTTAGCTTGGGTTTGGTATTCTTACTTAAAAAGACACACTGGGGGGGGGGCAGAATACAGTAATTGAACATTGTAATATTCAGGAGGGGACATGGAGGGCATTTTGCTTGTTTGTAAAAGCTCCTCTGAAAGGTTGAAATACAGGACGCCACAACATGCTACATTATCAAAAGAAAAACGAAGAAACCCAACATGCTCCAGTCTTCGAAGTTTGAAAACCACACACAAAAATCAGTCATCAAGTGTGGAATCACAGGTAAAACAAGCAGCCACTAAACATTACAAATGGAATGCTGAGCAACAAGTGTTTGAAAGTCAAGAGAGCTTGAGAAGTACCATACAATGAGGAAGGGGGGCAATGTTCAAATGACGGACGCAAGCCTTTTGCTGGACTATGGTCTTCAGCAACAGCACCCACACTAGTCCCAGAGCTTTGCTTTGGGGCAGATCAACCTGCAGCAAAAATTAAGGACCCGGTGTTGGATGAGCAATGGCACAAAGACAATGCTGTGGCAAGAACAGCACAGCTGTCCCTGCCAGGGAAAACCCTCACTTTTTAGTTCCTGCTAAGAGCAAAACTGTACGCAGGGATGTTCTTGGGTTACTTTGCCCTTAGCTGCACAGTGGCTGCTAAGAGACTGGCAGCTCCATCCTTGTCAGCTGAGGGCCAAGTATCCTCAGAGCTGTGCTGTCTGAGAGAGAAGCGAGGCAGAGCAGGGTGTGCGTGTGAAGGGAAGGTTACCAAAAGCACTGCATTGCTGATGGCTATTACAGAGCTCACATCTGGGTCCTAGCATTAGGAAAGGAAAAGGTCACTGGTATATACACCCTAAGCACTTTGGCAGCTGGGATCTGGGTTGAGGGCTGAGACATCAGAACATTAGTCTGTGATTCTTAAGCAACCATGGAAAAAGCACCAAGAAAAATCTGGAGAAACTACTCCCAAGTAAATGTTTTTGGATTGGTGTTCCCAAGCACCCTAAGGAAAATAACCGAAGAAGCAACAAGAAGACACTAATGGTATCAACAGGATCATGTTAGCAAGCCAGAACCCTGAGCAGACTCCCCTAGATTAGCAGTAGATGGAAAGACACAACAGCTGGTCCACAGAGGTCCTGGATAAGTATGCTTTGAGTGCAATGCAGGTGAGACTAAGTCTCAGACTCCACCCCCCTTCTCTGTATGTTGAGCATCGTTTTCATGGGGGATGTGGCATCATGCTTCACAAAAGAGTCACTCCCACATGACACTGAAGATGTCAGGGTGGAGCTTGCACCACACCACTTGTACAGCGTCTGCACCAGAGCCCTTTCTGAACCAGCCTTCTGTAGTCTAGAAAAGCTTTCTGGACACACAAAAACATTATCAGCACAAACCCTTTCTAATGATCACAGTAATTAAAAGGTAAAACATTTAACCCAGTGTACAATGATTCCACCCTGCCCCATGAACCGTTTCTGTAAACTCTTGGCATGAGCTGCTGGGGTCACAGCAAAGCTATGTAGTCTTTTTATGTCTAGTGAGCTTGTAAACATGGAACGTTTTGTTGTGAAATACTTTAGCAAAATACATTGTGTATGAAGGCAGGTCTCGTTTGATTTCCTCACAGAAGCGAGGATGTGGCGAATGTTTTAAATCAGGATCATTTTCCCCAGGACCATCCATGGTCTGTAACAGAAATTACAAGGTTGTTCAAACATCCTCTTGTTGCTACATTCTAAAACAATGAAATTAATGCAATACAAAGGAAACATAATAAGCTGCACAAGCACCAGATGCCATCGTATAGTCAGAGAAAAGCCCACAGCTGCTACACACCATACACCTAAAAAGCACACACACCTCACACACCCAGCAAAGCATCCTGTAGTTTGTTACAAACTGCAGTTTGTTAAGGTTGCTGGGAATTGTGGCTGTGTGAGGGGCAAACTAGATTTCCCTAGATTCTTTGGAGGAAAAATGTGCTTTCAGTGTATGGCACATTGTACTTTACTGTTGTACTTTACTTGATTCAATCCTATATTAATTCACATGGGCAATCCTAACTCCTGACCACAGATTACAGCACAATTCTAACTATGTCTACTCAGAAGTTAGTCCAGTTGAATTCAATGGGGCTTACTCACAGGCAAGTGGGATTAGGATTGCAGCCTTCTTTATAAACTCCAAACAGAACATAAATGCTAGACTTCCCAGTGACATAATAGCCCTGCTGTCTGGTTCATAGCAAATTTCACACTATGTTTGCTGTGTATTTAAGCCAAGACAGCCAATCAAGACACCATCCAGTTACTGTTGGTACAACTCCCATCATCCCTAACCATTTGCCAGGCTGTTTGTGGCTGATGGGAGTTTGAGTCTAACAACATCTGGAGTGCACCGTGTTGGCTACAAAGCCACAGGATGTTACAGGGAGAGATGATCCTGTGCCAGAGTTTTCTTCAAATACTGTAATGCAAATAGGAAGGCAGGCTCCAGTACTTACATGGCCATTTGCTATGTCCAGAAGATCACGCAGTCGACAGCCCCTGCTGTGTCTTCTTTCATAACAAATACTGTCCTCCAAGATCACAAAGTCAGTCCCAAAAGATCTGAGGATCCTGTGGACTTCTTCAGGAGATCTTTTTGCATACACTTGATAAACCTAGAAACAGTGTAATTTAATTAGAATTGTGATTCCCAACCCCATTTCCGCCATTTCTTTATTACTCGAAGTTGGGGAAAAAAAAAAGACTACTCAAGAGGGGCACAAGACAGAGATTTATGAAATAACATGGAAATATTTGACAGTCCCCTGCACCTGTCCCATAATACTAGAGTTCAGGGTCATCCACTGAAATTGGATGGAGGTATATTTCAGGACACACAAAAGGAAGTAACTCCTCATGCAACACAAAATTGAAGTATCAAATTCACTGTGCCAAGATATGGTAACAGTCACTGGCTTAGATGGCTTTAAAAGACAAGTTCATGAAGAAGTCTATCAATTAGTCATGATGGGGCCCTCTGTATTCAGAGAAAGTATACCATGGAATATGGCTTGATGGCAGGCAACTGGCTTGCAGCCTCCATGGCTGCTTGTGAACTTCCTGGAAGCACCCTGCTCATCATTATGGGAAACAAGACACTGGGCAAGATGGATCTTTTGTCTGGCTTAGAATGGCTCTTTTGCATTGACTAAAACAGAGTTACGGATAAGAAATGGGTACAAGAAAAAGACCAAAGAATCTGAATGCACAACTTCTGAAATATAAAGGAAGGAAACACTCTCTACTAGAATGCTAGGTAAGTTACCAGCAGTACCTTATATTTGGCTCAGCATCAAGTTTGTGTTTGGGATGGGATGTCAAACTTAGCAGTCTAGCACCAGCTATAGTTTCCAGACCAGACCTAATGGCAGCACTGCATAGAACACACTCAGTAATTAAGTCTTGAGGTTCTCAATACCAGATTATGTTAGGTCCAGGTGCAGCTGTTGTTGTTTACAAGTTGGGCCTTATGTGACAATGGTGGATCAAGGAGAACCCCCAAACAGTGCATCTGTTCCCTCAGAGAACAGTTTTGTTAATACTGATTTTGTTTTAATCACTGCCGAGTGCCTTGCAATATATGTTTGACTTGGGCAGGTGTCGGTGGGAGATAATGGAGCTTCCTTTAGCTACACCCATTAATAAATTTATGCCAGGCCTGACCAATGGCTCAGCTGTAAGGACCTGATGAGAAGGTCTCCCTTACCTGTTTTGTTCTTTCTCTCAGGCTCTTGTCCTCATAGTGGGGGTGATTTGTTAAAATCCTTCCTGTACACAGCTTGACGCCTGCTAAGAGCTGCATGCTTCCAGCAATCACTGACTTCTTGGGGGTGTTAGACCTGGGCAAATATTAAGAACGATTTTACTATCATATTGGTATAACTGTATAGCTAAAGGTTAAACTGTATACTGTACTTCATAATATAGGCAAGATAAATTCCTATATCCCCACTTCTGCTTGCAAAACAGCTACATTTGGTTACAATAATTAATTTTGTTTTTAATTAATTAGTTCGTAGACAATTAATGTGATTTGTGTGTGTGTGTGTCCGTGTCCGTGTGCTGATCTAGTTAAAGAAAGAGAGACAAGGAATGTAAAAACCCCAGTCCTTTTCAAAAGGACCTGAATAGCTTTCTCAAGCAAGTGCCTCCGAGACTGAGGGAGGGAATATCACTTTAGTGGGTTTTATCTGGCAACTCTCTTTGCAACTGGAGTGAAAGATGAAGAAGCAACCAAGGACTGAGAGTTGGCAATTACACACCCAAAGTTGCAGATTTTGTCCCCATTGGAGGCAGACTTAGGACTTGTGGGGCTCTAGAGGGGACCATCTCTACACACACACTTATTTGCCCCTGCAACTCCCTCAAGCCCCATGTCTTTTGACCAGCCCTCATTTTGGGGTTTTAGGATAGGCTTAAGAATTAAGGCAACAGTCCATGCAGGTAAGAGTTAGGTCAACCATCCTAGTAAAAGCCCACTTCAGATTGCAGCCATAAGTAACAATAGAAAAAGGATGCCAATGTTGTTATTGCGGATACTGTACCTGATTGAAGGTATACAATTTAACAAAGAGAAGAGATCATTTCAAGAAAGCTGGAAAGCTGCCAACATGAAGATTTCTCTACACTTAACTGTGTGTACCTGCCGAAGTTATTGCACATTATTTAAGCTCTCACTTAATTTTCCATTGAATTATCTGATCAAACTTTAAATATGTTAAGAGACAACCATAAATGTTTGCTTTAGCCCCAAAGGAGAAAACTTGTAGCAACGATGCAAGACATACCACAGGGCTGCTTTAAAACTTCTTACAAGGTCAAGTGAATCTCATATACAGACAGCAGAGTTAATATTTTTTAGCAAGCCATTTAAACTTTTGATGAAAAAAGAAAACTGTCACAATTTCTCTTTGACTTCTAAAGCCAGCTTCTTTTGAAAAATCTCTTTGCTCTGGTTTAATATTTTATAATTACATTTAAAATATTCAAAGTCACAAATACCATGAAGCGAGGTGGTCTCAGCATATGAATCGGCAGAAGAACTTAATGTTATGCGTGTGTGTAATCATCTCTCTCCATTAGCCCAAGTTGGAAGATGAATTCCAGACAGGTCTCAAGCTGAGACCTCAACCATCTGAGCTGGAAGAAACTCTGCCAAGGGTCAATGCAGCACCCGTTGAAAAGTCAGATTGAAAGAGGACCCTTAGGTTGACCCATGCACTTCCTATGTCTCTTGCAATATGAGAGATGTGGGACCTCATCCATGGTAAGTATTCTGGGACTTCAAAAAAATAATTTAATTATTTAATTTATAATCTTTCCACCCTGCTTAAAGAACTCTTAATGCAACAAATAATGAAACTGAATCACAAAACTAAGCATAATCAAATTAAATAGCCAGCAGCAATAAACAGCAAAAGACGGGCATCGTTCAAGATAAACCCCAGGAAAACAGCAACAATTTGATGCCTTACAAGGTTAACAGTGATGAGATCAGAAAGGCATCACCACTGAGAAGACCTAACCTCTGAAGGCAGAGACACCCAGAGCAGGACCTCGACTGATGACCTAAGCAATTAGGGTCACCAAACTGCCAATGTTTTACTGGTCCAAGCAGTAAAAGTCAATTCTATGTGGGAACCAGCACTTCCCAGCTGACTTCTGACTCTGCCAGTCATCAACCATGACCCCTGTCAGGTTTTGCCTAGTTCTATCCAGAGCCGGGCACATTCTTCCTGATCTGTCAAATTCTGCCATGGCTCCACTGGTGGCAATTTCACCAGCATTTTGAAAATGAGATGAGGTCTACAAATTCGACTGGGGTGGAAGAAAAGAGGAGTCAGTATTCACCTGTGCTTCTTCCCTTGGATCTCTTTAATGGTTGCATTTACTACAAAAACAGTAAGTGGCAGAAATGTAGAGTACCGGTAATTCTCCCAGGGAATGACCACAAGAGGGGGACAATTAGCCAGCATGGTCTTAGGCATATTGCAAAGAGGAACACCGAATTCCTCTGCTTATTGCCCAATGCAGCTGCTAAAAAGCTCAGCCTGAATCTTACACAGCTAATGTCTTCAAAGGCCCAAATGACACTTTTCCATTATGGAAAAACGAAGCAATTTTTACAAATGTCTGAACAAATGATGTATAAAATGAAAGGATAATTTGTTTTTATAGGTTTCTGCCAAGCTCCATAACCAGGCTGCCCAACCTGCAAACAATTTATTCTGCAAGAAATGTCACTAAATAATGACAAGGACTTACAGGTCAAACTGATTTACATTATGTAATTTAAATGTCATTCCAAGCGGACCTGATGGCATTTTGAACAAATAATCTCATTTATTTTTGAAGCTCTAAGCTTCAACAAGTTAATTACTGCTGAACTAATGGGGTAAACTGAGCACTATAATACAAAATGGGAACCTCTGCTTTATCTACACTTTTAAGAATTATAGGATTACTACAAAATAACTCATTCACAACAGAAAGCTTTAATGGGAATTACAGGGCTCCATGTACGATTTTGGAGGAAGGTGGGTGGAAAGAGCCCTGCTTAAGATTCCAGGAAAATTCAAAGCAAAAAGTCATGCTTAAAGAGGAAGATTTATTTGATGGTCAAATCAGAAGAGATAAATTATGAACATTTTATGCACATTTTGAGCTCCTCCACTTTAGAGCTTAGTGCTGCAAATAATGTATCTACAAGACACTTCTAAATGCAGTATTGGAAATGTCAGAACTTTGAGACTTCTAGAGAATTAGGATGGCCGCTTATGCAGCTTCAAGGAGTAAAGTAACAAAGAACAGGAAGATACCAGGAAGTACTTTTTAGAAAAGTATGGGGGTTAGATGTTTGACTGAGTGCTGCCCACTGCTACACACCCCTACTTTGTTCCTCATCAGAGCACAACCTATCCATTTTAGTTCCATTAGCCCAAACGAAAGGATGCAGCATACACCTGCTTCTTCTGATTGATGCTGAAGGCACCTTTGTGCTACATTTCCCCTTTAAAAAAAGCAGCTGTTTTGGGCAAAACTGCACTTGCACAAAACAGTTGTATTAAAAATAAAACTGTCCCCTCGGGAAGAACCAGCAGGTACATTTGTTCCTTCATTGGACAAAATGATGCTTATTTCCAATTGCTGCACACTGGGGGCACGTTTGCAGAACATAAATAAACCTCTTATTTGTTTTTATGTTTTTTAATATGAAGGTTTGGCAAGACTGCTCTTGCACAAAACCTCTGCATAAAAACAATAATTTAAAAAGACAAACAGTAATCCACAGCCAAACATGAATTGGGAATGAAGGCACATGTGCGGATCATAAATCAATCTTAATTGTTTTATTTAAGTTTTTAATGCAGAGGTTTTGTGCAAAAGCAGTGTTGTGCAAAACATCCGCAATACACACACAGAGAGAGAGAGAGGGAGAGGGGGGGGGGGAAACTGACAGTTAAAGCATGAACTGGGAGGTAAAGGAGAATGGAATATGGAAGCAAGGTGGTGAAGGGCCCTTAGGCTCCAGTCCACTACTGTACAAGAACGGGAATAAAACCACATGATGTACAGCATGCAGCACAATTCACTGTGTATACTGAATAGTGTGCTCCCTTTCAGATAAACACATTCTTAAGAAAGCCTGATGGTCTGTAATGATAAATTTGGCTTTCAAAACCTTTCTGAGGTAGAAAACTGCAATCCAAAACAAAACCAAAAAAAGTTATCCTATGCAGAAAACCTTGAATGAGATGAAGTTCAGCTGAACTTTTAAAGGGGCCAAATGAATAATGACTGAATCATTTCTGACACAAGAGCTTACAAGGCAAGAACATATCAGTCCCAGTTTCAGGTGCAAGGCATAAATTGGTTGTCGACTGCTGTTAATGCAAAAGTAATTAACTTCTCCTTACGTGCATAACATTCGCTCTTTGACACAATAAATTCCAAGTAGCAAACAAAAAAAAAAGTGTCTGTCATGATTTAAAAGGAAAAGAGGATAAGCAGCAGTTTAGTATTCTCTGCTCTGGGCTTGTGTGAAAAATTGCTCTCATTGCAACCAGTCAAATCCAGTTTGTGGCTGAAACCAAAGCCCCATGTATATTTTATGTATAAATCTATATATAAAACACTGCATATTGTACTCCAGAGACCAGGGCTATCAAACATTTAGCATCTCTTAATACAGAAGTGGTACTAAAGACCCCTGGCTGGTGAACATTAGTCATGAGAACATGTCAATATGGTAGCAAAGGGATGGAGATGACTTTGGTCTGCATTCACAATGGTGGTGAAGATTTATATTACCTATTTACTCATGAATAATTACACTGTCTGTTAACCCTACCCCAAAAAAGAAAAAAGGTAAAAAAAGAAGCAGCAATGCAGTGCTGTAAGAGGCAAACATATCCCGCTGACAAAGTCTTCCACCCCCGCAGCACCACTTTTTATAGAGGAAACTACAGGTCAAGGATAAACAAAGCAGGAGGCCCACAGGTCACATCCAGTCATATCTTGTGGTCTCTAAATGCCTATATCTGGTGCCATGTTGGGGGCCATTTCCAACATAGCAGTTGGGGTGGGGGAAGGACTGGACTCTCCAAGCCAAAGTGCAGGTGGGCTGAAGCCTCCCCCCCCCACCCCATTCTGATGCTCCATAATGGCATCAACTCCAGGAAGCTTTGCTGGAATGGGTACAGCTCCCCACCCCACCCAAGCTGAATAACATGTTAGGTACTTCCTCCCAGCACACAGTGAGAGGACTCCAGAGGCCTCATTTCAGAAAAAGAGGACACATCACTTAAGCACCTGTGAAAATCCTCTGTAGTATCTTTTCTTTGTACTGGGAGTGGTGCCTACCATGTTGTTTAGTTGTGGAGGGCAAGAGATGAGTAGGGCTTGACCCATCTGGGAAGGATCTTGAGACAGTTGCTACCATGCAGTGGCGTGTGTAGGTTCAAGCCTCCAAGCACCTTGCCTGGGAGATTCCAGCCGCCCATGATGATGAAGCTGGCCATCTACGTTCTAGCCAAAACCTGTAAGAAGTTGCTGCAGTCAAGAGGAATTGTGCACAGCGATTGCAACGAAATCACTAACCACAGGCCAAAAGCTTCTCCATGTTATGTTGTCTGCTTTCTGGAATTGGTCAATATAGGTCACTGATGGAACCAGAGAGCAGCAACACTAAGAACATCAGCTAACTCTAAAGAGCGTCTAATTTAAATAAAGTAAAAATCCTCTTACTTAATCCAGTTCATCAGCTCCACTGTGTCTGGGTCATAGAATTCCCTCAGCTCCGATAGCTCAGCCATCACACCAGGCCAGAACTAGAAGAAAAACCACACGGGGGGGAGGGGGGGAGTACAGAGAATAATCCACATGTCAAATACTGGGATGGAGCTCAATTCTGTAGCAGTTAGAAATGGCTGCTTTTGGAGCATGAGTGGGAAAACCTTTCTGACGTCCCAGTCATAGGAAGAAGCAGGTATTTTGCTCTGCTCAGCAGCAGCTGCCTTGTGTTTTAAAACATTACAAATGGGAACGGTATGGACTAAAACAGGCCTACACATAGAACAGTAAGCTGGGAGGCTGCAGCAAGATGTACTGCAGGTGAAGATGCTGTTCTGTTCATTGTGTCCAAAAACAGATCTCACAAATCACTAGCCACTTGAAGGAAAAGTGATTTCCCATGACAGCAAGTGACAGGACAACCCCCCACCCCAAAAAATGAACTAATTTTGAAACCTCCCCCCCCCCACTGGCTGCTTTGTTCATGGAAAGCATGATGGCAAGA
This sequence comes from Zootoca vivipara, assembly GCF_965207765.1. NCBI lineage: Eukaryota > Metazoa > Chordata > Lepidosauria > Squamata > Lacertidae > Zootoca > Zootoca vivipara. The sequence goes on from NC_142589.1 coordinate 25,599,222, forward strand.
GGTCAGTGGGGGATGTTTCACCCACTTCCTTGCCTGTTGCTTTTCACCCCCAGAAGCCATGTTTCTCCCTGTGGGGTTCCAGATGTGGGTTTGCAAGGGCAAAAGCATGTCCAGAATGTCACACAGAGAAAAGGAGATGGTTGGGATGCGTTCTTGTATGGGAGTAGGAGAAAAGGGAGCAGGGAAAGGGTTAAGCCACAGTTGAAGTTGAACAAATAAATATTTCAAGCAATGTATCTGGACTTACAGCAACCACATGTCTCTAAAGAAGCTTTCATTAGCTTATTCGAGATTAGGTTATAATCCCTCCCAAAAACCACCACAGGTTTGGGAGGAGGGAAGCTAATGCATATTTTGCTTAAGAAAAAAAATGTATCCACAGAAGATAGTTCAACCTAGTTACTGAAAACAACATGCTACTTACAAAAAGTTTCAGGACATAACTGACTGGAATTGCTTGTGCAAAAACTGGAGGGGATTCAGGGAGTGTAGAGAGAGGTTTTGATGGGAAGGTGAAGCAGAGGGGAACCCACAGGCAGGTGGCAGAAAGGGCACCCAGTGCCCCAGGTTCTATGCACGCTGCTTTGATGTGCATAAAAAGATGACTGAGCTGGTCAGATTTGATCACCAGTTGGAAGGGGTCTGGGTAGGACTAAATTGAGGCATACCCTTCTGTCTCCCCCAGCAGAGCTGATTAAGGCTGTCAGAGCTGACAGCACTAGTTGGTCTGCTTATTGAGAAGAGAGAGGGCAACCTTTGCATTCATCAGCCAGTATGAAGCCTGGTGCTGCATGACATAATCTTTAGAGATCTATGCATAAAAGTTGGTATGTGCCACCATTTGCTTTCAAGCGAGAGCTAAAAATAAAAAAAAGACACATCTTGCAGCAGTTTCTATTTTTAAAAGTGTAGTGAACTAAAACACCAATCAGTAAAGAGTACTACAGTGAACATTTGTTGCTTTAAAAATGGCTCATATGTAGCAAACAGAGTATATTTGTAATGAGCCTTTCAACTGAGGATTGAAAAAACCTACAGGTTCAGAAAACAAAACAATTCTTGCAGAATGTAAGTTATATGTTTAATTATCCGTGTAAATATTTATCCAATGATAGGAATGAGATTTATTTATTGAATGTATTTGTATCCAGTGTGTGTGTGTGTGTGTGTTGTATTTATATACTACCTTCCCACCAAAGCACACAAGGAGATTTACAATTTTAAAATACTAAAACTAATAAATGACATAAAATGGAAAGATGGCCTGGAGTGAGGAGAGGGGGCAGTCTGACTGGAGAAGTTGTCTTTGGGGCAAAATTGCTTACAGCAATTAATAAATACAACATATCAAACAACTAAAACAGGAGCAAATGAAACAACATCAAATAAGGATAAAAGGCTGAGTTTTTAAAAAGTGGTATAGTGGTACCTTGGGTTAAGAACTTAATCCATTCTTAACCTGAAACTGTTCTTAACCTGAGGTACCACTTTGGCTAATGGGGCTTTCCACTGCCGCCGCACGATTTCTGTCCTCATCTTGAAGCAAAGTTCTTACCCCGAGGTACTATTTCTGGGTTAGTGGAGTCTCTGTAACCTGAAGCATCTGTAACCCGAGGTACCATTGTACTTAAAAACCACCGATGAGGGTCCACTCTAAATGAACTTTGTGTGGGAGGGAACTTGCAAATACGTGGGTCCACCACTGAAAGCGCCCTATCCATGGTACCTGGCAATCTGATGGTTCTTTGCAGCAAGCCAGAGTGCAGGTCCTTGGGACCAATCTCTGGGCCCAGGTAAAGCTCATAAAGGTGGCACATTTTATGATGTCAATAGAATGTGGTTTTCAGTTTCATTTTTGTGAAAGTGTAACTTGTACTGTTCAAAAGAGGTGACAGAGTTTAACTGGACCAACTTGTATTGATACAGAATATATTATCACAGGTCTCCTTTCACAGGCGTAAAGAAAACCCCATTCAGCTAGAGAGTCAGGTTGGTTATAAATACTATTATTTTCACAGCTCTTTTTCAGGTTATGTCTTCATTGACAGAAATTATTGTATAAGGAAGTGTGACTTCATATATTTTTAAAAAATCTCAGCAGAGAAATCAGGGAGATGATGGGTGGTTTGATTTCCTGATATATGAGATGAGGGGAAAATATTCCTAGTGTAATATAATTCACATAAATGATATTCTCATGTACATGGGGAAGAACATAAGAATAGCCGGCTGGATCAGGGCAATGGCCACCTAGTCCAGCATCCTGTTCTCAAAGTGGCCAACCAGATGCCTGTGGGAAACTAGCCTGTACCTGACAGTGTGAAGGAAAGTTAATGTGAGCAGACACATGGCAAACTGGTAGCCGTCTCTGGATCATGGAGTTTACCTCTGTGCATACCATTGGTTCACTGTGACCTTTCTCTGCATGGCAGTATATCTCTCGTGGACAAATGTAATAGGGAGAAATGGCCCTTAGTGGCTGTCAGGGGGACACCATACAGAGAGCCGCCGCTTGTCATCCTAACAAGCTCCTCGCCCAGCGTCAGCATGAGCAGCGAGTCAGGAGAAAGGAATGAGGAAGTGAGCGGGGAGGAGAGAGGGCTCTGTCAGGTATCGCCTCAGCTCCGCTATGAGAGAGGGCCAGGGGAGGAGGAGTCTGGAGAGATGTCGGACACAAGGCCCCCAGAAAGGAGACCGTTCCCTCCGACGCCCGAATTGAGGCGCGCGCCCACCCGTAGGGCCAGGGGGTGGCACTTTGGGGTGCCCAGGCTTTTATGCTGGGCAAGAACCCGGAAGAAGCCATTGCGGGGTTCTGACTCGGACTAGGCAGTCATGTTTGCTTATATCTTTGCATTGTAAATAATATGCACAATAAAACTCTGAAAGACAAGACGGAGTGGAGCGTCTCTACTCAAGAGTAAAAGCAGGCGCCTCTGACAGTGGCTGAGAAATTTTCCTTATTTTCTAAAAGTAATTTTTCTTATAAGAAAGATACAGACTAACAAAGAGCCCTACCTTGTAACAAAGATACAGTAATATGAGTACTGGTGTCAGATATCTAATCACAGAAACCTAGGCAGAAAACAACAACAATTACATTTACTGAAATAAAACACCGTCAATGAATGATCAACAAATTCTGAGAACAAAGACAACAGGATCTGCTTCACAAATTGCATTTTTAGGTCGAAGAGCCTCTTTGCATTAGCAATTTCCGTCTCTAAAAGTCATTCCATTAAGAACTTTAACAAAATACCGTGTATTAATTTAGCTTCTGTGAAGCGCAAAATATTGTATTGGGCTATACCCTGTTTCTCATATTTTAAGACATCCCCATAAAATAAGCCATAGCAGGATTTTTAAGCATTCAAGGAATATAAGCCATACCCCGAAAATAAGACATAGTGATAGGTGCAGCAGCAATGCCGGCCGTGGCAGGATGAGGAGGAAAAAAATAAGACATCCCTTGAAAATAAGCCATAGTGTGTTTTTTTGAGGAAAAAATAAATATAAGACGTGTCTTATAATATGAGAAACACGGTATGTGAAAAATTATATACTGTTGTCGCTTTGATTTTTCATGAAAAGAGTTATGTTTTTTTTAAAAAAATGCATTCCATAGCTTCTGCAACATCACCATCTAGTGGACTTAAATAGAATTCCTTTAGTAAGTTACACTCCCAAAATGCACCCTGAATTCCAGATTAAACTGTATATAAATCTAAACACTTTCCCTCCAGCGTACTGCAAATCTGTTTTAAGCGTGTGGTGGTTCACCTCAGGCTACCCCTGAAAGAACTGGATTTTTCACACATCAATGAAAACAAGCAAAGCAATAGCACATAACAGCTCTGACTAACCCTTTGTGGTGTGTAAAGATGGACAAATCTCAAGATCAGCCCCCACATGTCACTACTGCACAGACCAGAAGCTGCAAACACACATATGTGGGATGTCCAAAGATATTTCATCCTGCAAGATGAAAAGAAAGAAAGAAAGAAAATGCAGTATGTGGAGGCAAGCTGAACAATAATAGTATATAGATAACGTAATCTATAATAGCATACATACTTAAAAAATAACTTTATTTTACTTCTAGAATATTCAGTATCTTAAAGCACCTACAAAGATAATTTTTTTGAAAATCAGTTCTGGCAGCTCATCAAATAGAGCTGGAAGTAAAATCCCTCTGTATCCTAGTTTGAGTGCAGTTTCCATAGGACAATTTTATTTCATAACTGGGACATATGTTATGAAAAAAGTAAGGTAAACAGACAGAATAGGAATTTATAGTCTATTTTATATGTTACTTTATACTCCACATGTAATATCCAGTGCCCAATATCTATGATGTGTCAGATAAAGGGTACCTCATTGTGCTCAAAGCCAGCAATCCAAACAGAATGGTGTGCACTAAATTGTAAGCAACACCTGGTTTCAGCAGAGTTATGCACTTTTGCAGTTTATCCGCAGGTTTGTTGTTCACAGAGCCACTGAGTGAAAGGGAAACAAAAGAAAAGGAGCACGGTTACATTAGCAATACGTTATTCTAAAATAGGACATTTGTATGCAGTTCAAAGGAACCTCCTGGTTCCAGGGAAAAAGAAAACATTCTAAAGCAATACTAATAGATTTTTCATGCTTGCCGAGTGCTTTAAATATTCCCCTGTGCAAGATTTTCTGCTTTCAAGCTGGACTGGCAAACAGTGGAACATGAGTGAAATAAATATGAAAAATAATTTTATTTGCACATCATAATACTTCAAATGCTGACGCATAAATGTTCGGGGGATGGGTGGGTTGGAAACAGACAGTTGACAGTTAATACCAAATTTGCAGTTAGGAGTACTCCCCTGGTTTTGCACAAAATACTGGTCTCAGCTGCTACTAGGAATTAGCAAGTGTTGGGATAAAGCTGATAAAAGTTTCCCAGATGAGAATCCAGTTCTACAGAGCCACCTTCTCTTCTATCTATCAATAATAATAATAATAATAATAATAATAATAATAATAATAATAATAATTTATTTGTACCCTGCCCATCTGATTGAGTCCCAGCCACTCTGGGCGGCTTCCAATCGAGTATTAAAACAGTACAGCATTAAATATTAAAAGCTTTCTTAAACAGGGCTGCCTTCAGATGTCTTTCAAAAATAGGATAGCTGCTTATTTCCTTGACATTTGATGGAAGGGCGTTCCACAGGGCAGGTGCCACTACCGAGAAGGCCTTTTGTCTGGTTCCCTGTAACCTCACTTCTCGCAATGAAGGAACTGCCAGAAGGCCCTCAGCGTTGGATCTCAGTGTCTGGGCTGAACGATTGGGGAGGGGGGTGGAGGCGCTCCTTCAGGTATACAGGACCTATCTCCATTTACTTGGTCATTTTTACTTGGGTTCCAGTAGATTTTCCCCTGCCCAAGTGAATCACTTTTGTAACAAAGGTCAAATGAATAAATCCACAGATAGTGACCAACATCTGCATACCATTGCAAAATATCCCAAAGTGGCCTAGGAGGTTGAAAGCAAGAATGCTCTATTTTCCTGGTCATTAAAGTTGTTGTTTGCTTTCAGCATAAATTCCACCGAGAGCTGCTGCCAGTCAGGGGAGAGGCAACGAGTTTGATGGATCAATGGTCTAGCTCAGTATAAGGCTATGTTCTCTCTAACATGCAATGTTTCATTAGAAGGATGTGTGTATGGAAGAATATTTTGTTATGTGATGGGCATCTGTCCGCTTAAGTAGTATAGCAAAGACACAAGTTCACTGCCACACTAGAAACTAGGCCTTATTAACTCTAGTAACCAAGCCTTGCTACAGTGGCATGCTTTAGCAAGTGAACTAGCCAATATAAACATCATTCTAAAAATTGAGGCTGCCACCGCCAGTTATATATCTTGGGTTCAGAAAACCAATTCTCTCTTAGATAATTGGCTCAAATCTGAGGCAAGCATGCCCTGATGCTGAACTATGACGCTGTTCATGTCTTCCTCTTCTTATCAACAAGAAAGGAAAAAGACTCCCTGCACTGAAAACATAATCCTGCAATATAGAAACAGACATACCTGAGATTTTGAAAAACAACCACAGCAGATGTTATGGTCATCACCAAGAGCACAAATACATAGGCATAGAAAACTAAAGTGCCCGAAAGTCTTGTGAAAGTATTAAAAGGCAAGAGACCAAAAGCTTCCTCACACAGGTACAGGTTAGCATCAAAATCTCTAAAGAAAAGGAAGACAAGTCAACATTGCAAAGTTATTGGCATTTTGTGTTTTTTTTGGTGTGTGTGTGTTTAAAAATCTAACAAAATTAGTACTAAAGTTGCATGTAAGAAAGTGCTCAAGCAAGATCAGTAACTACAACTCAGAATTTACAAGCAAGAGCAAACACTGCCTTATTGCTATTTGTTGCATTTATAAACTGCCCTTCATTCAAACAAATCCCTGGGTTTTTCAAACAAAGCAATAAATGCAGATTAAACTACAGCAGTGGACGTAATGCCCTCCAAATTCTGAAACCCTGGTTTCAGTACCACCAAAAGTGAAATTGAACAAGTATTTTGTGCTGGAAGTCCATCAACATAGAGGGTAACCAACGTTTAGGGATGGGGTATTCTATTGTTGGGCAGCATCACAGAGAAAGCCCTATTCTGTGTCTCACAATCCCTGCCAATGGGACAACCTGAAGAGCCTCCACTTACGGCACAGGTTGGCTAGTAAAGGGAAACATACTCCAATAGAAACTTGGGTCCCTCCCATGCCAAAAAAAAAAACTAGAAGAAAACAATTTTGTTTTGAACTCTGAACAATACCATACCTTGTTGCTCCAAATCCAAACTTTGCCTTCAGAAATTTAAATATATGTTCATCTGACTCCAGATTAAGAACTTTCTGTGAAGAGAGAATATAAAAGTTACTTTCTTTTAGTTGTGAAGACAACTCTGCCATCCCCATCACAACATTTCACAAGTGCCACTTTTTTTTTTACTTTGGTTTTTCTTAAAGTTGTATTCCACACCACTGAGATCAGCTATAAACCTCTGCTTGATCCCTGATAGAAAAAGGCAGCAGAAAAGGCAGTAGCAGAGACACATCTCCAATCTTAGTGTTGTAGTACCAGTGGGCCAGAGGTTCCCAATTCCTGGTTTAAACATTGTTTGTTAGGTGGTTTAAATCTGTGATTGTTCCTGTGAGTTGAAATTTAAATAGCCCAGCATCATATTAGATCAGGTGACTGACAGGTAGGTGTGCAGAGAGGGGGCAAGTTTAAGATCCAGCCTCTGGGCTAGATCCAGTATCCCACCCCTGGTTTAAACTGACTGAGGAAGGATGTGAATAGGAGAAAGCAGGACATGGGCATGTAGTTGAAGTTCAATATATATTTAGGCATCCCAAATATAAAGCTACATATTCCATTTGTGTGTGTAGCTATATAATATTAGGGAAAGGCAAAGCATTTGCAAAAGCAGAACACATTTGGAATGCTAAATTCAATTTATCTGTTGTACAGACAAATAAGAAACAACATTTCTTTACAAACTCACTATGAATTTGCACATAAAGCCATTTAAGTTTACAAACCAATGCATATAATATGCGAACAAAGATACTCTTGCACTGTAAATCTGTTATACATATTGAACAAGATACTATACAGATTCAATTGGAAAAAAGGATTTACTCACCTTAATAAAATTATTTACAAGAAATGTCAAGCATAACACTAAGAGTACATGAATGAAGAGCTTCCCAAGCCTGCTAAAGAAGCCACCAGTTTTCAGGTTATTCTGGAAAATATAAGCAATGGTATTTTAGTGTTTGCAAAGGAACACTGGGCACTCACAGTGAATGTTCTTTCTGGTTTGGGGTGAATGAAGCATTGATTACTAACAGGCTAACCCCTCCAGAAAAGGCAAGGGACTTGCATTTTAAAGTCTTCAAAGAAGTCCTATCCTGCATGGTTTGTATGAATGTTCCACTGGCTCACCAGGCTGTGGCTCAGATGCCTCCTTCACTCCAAGCCAGAAAGAAAATCCACAGTGAGTACGTAAAATTTGGTGTAAAAGAAGCATCCATTACAGATGTGATAATGTCCTAGCTAACCTGTTGGGTAAATCCAATCATGGTGCTTAATGCTGAAATTTCTGTGGGAGGACATGCTGAAGCCTACTCCTGACAAAAGCTCTCCTTGAAGAGGTGAAGATGTCTGCTTCATAGTGCCTTGTGAATATAGATGGAAATTTTCATGTGAGCAGAGATCTCCTCCTAGCAGCCATGTAAGGTTCTGTCATTAAGCTCTTTGTTTTGCATTAATTATTCCAGCCTTGGGAGGCAGGTCCTGGGAAAAGGAGCACCAGTGGAAGCAGCCTAGAGAACCAGTGCAGTGGCCTCATGGGACCCATTCAGTGCCCCTTTGATCTTTTCACAATGTCCTAAAGAGACATGTCATTGTCCTTAGATAATACCTGTATGATGCCTGATAGGAGCGCCACCACTGGGGCATTCACCATTGGAACTTTTAACATTTCCATAGGCTGAACTGTGAGAAAACACTGTGCTGTTTGGCCAATTTGAACAGCAGGAACAAGGAGTTCCAGTCCCAAAGCAACTCTGCTTTCAATCTGACCATGGCTATTTCCCTATAATGATGTGGAGATCATGACTTGCTTTTTATGAGTCATGGCCCCTAATACCTAATACAGCTAATCAAAGGTGGCAGGCATTTAACTATGTGTAATTTTATGAAGATTACCCAAGTAGCAAAGCAGATAACTTTTCAGCTTACCCTATTTAAATGTTATTTTAACAAAATAAACTAAACCATGATAAATACATACCTGGAGTTTTCTTGCTAACAAGGTGGACAAATTAAAGCTTATAAGTAATGATCCCACTATCATGGAATTAAAGAACTGTAGGAGGCAAACAAGCAGCAAACTAGCCACTTGTATTATGTAGATCCAGGTTACCTACAAACATAATGATAAGAAATTGTTCATGCCACAACATAATGATAAGAAATTGTTGAATTAACTAACTTGCACAATGCTCACACCAGTCCCTCCTGTAATGAAGAAAATGGCACCAGAAGACAGAGAGGGCAGAATACCCACCAGGAAAGCTGAGCTTGCCTGCAGATCTTTGTGGGGTTGTTTGTTAAAAATTAAATAAAACAACCCAAAAAGCATGAAATTGATTTACATTGTTGTTAGGTACTTTAAGATACACAGTTTTACTACTCCCATATCTCAATGCCAAGTTAAATTTTTTATGGCACTTTGAAAGTCAATATTCTAGTATTCAGTTGAAAAATATGAAAAACAGGACATAACCAAGTTTACTTTGCATCAAGCGCAGTATTATTTCATCAGAGTTCCTCATAATGAAGACAGCCTTCCAAAGTTTGCAATCACACACAGTGGCTGCAACACTGCATACAATCAAGCACATCTGAACGTGACTGTTTTCCATTATTTCAATGGCGGCACATTAAGCAATTAACTTACCTTTCCTCTAGGAAGCAAGTCAAGACAGTCAAGTGTGAACAAAACCAATGCCTGGATCAACAACATAAACTGATTAAACTGCCAAGCCAAGCTGAAGAGGAAGGTTGAAATAAATACTGCCAGAAGTGTCAGCCTCTGGAAAAACAAAAACATAAGCTAAATGAGATACACGAGGAAAGAACGTAGTGGAAAAACCAGAAAGTGATTACTGGCCATTTCAATGTATCAAACAGCTTTAAACAAAAACTATTCCCCAAAATAAGATTATTACAAAATAAATAAAATACATCATCTATATTTTCAAAATACCATGCATCTATTTACAAACATAGGGGTGTTGTAGCATTCTGACAAAAACAGAAAAAGGAATGGAAATTGTTGGTGGTCACTTATTTGTCTAATAATAAAATCAGTTCATTCAGTTGCTTTCAGTCTGCAAATGATATTACATCCCCATTTTTACCCTGAATTACCTTTGCAGTGAAATGAATGGCTTGGAATAACATCATGACAACATAATTTCCATAGTTTATTTAATTAATTACACAAATTATGTAATTTTGCCACAGAGCTAAATGAATGACATAGATTTGGGCGAAAGACAAACTGCAATGAGAAATAGTGCTGCATGTGAAGAATATAGGGCAGAATGGAAAATGACGCCTTTTTAGAACCTAACTCCAAAGTAGACATATCTCAGTACACTTTCTGGCCCTGAACCAACAGAGCACACATGCAGCAATAAACCCTCTTTTTTAATAAAACAAGAAAGATCACCACCACCATCATCATCCTAGTGAAAAAGGGGAGTGGGAGGATAGAATCCAAACTGCCTTTTTTCTCCTGAATAACCTAGCCAAAAAGGCTGTTGCTTGTTTTATAAGGTCTCTATACCTACAGCATCAGGTTGTGGAATAGGGTGCTCAGGAGGCATTTTCACATGCAATTACCCATGCAACTAAGGATACAACATAGAAGCCTGTTTCTGTGAGCTGGATTGGAGCATCTGCATTCAATCGAAGATTTTACATTTAACCATGGAAGAACAGCATATATATTTTCTGTCAGCTTTACATTGGCTATACTAGAAACATTTATCATTACATTTTAAAGAGGAAACTTTTTTGTGCTTCTAAAAAAGGCTCACTTCATGAGTGGGTCGTAGATGAGATCTGAAGAGGAATGTAATTGCTGCTATCTGAACAGCAAAAAATGGTAGTGCCCAGTTCTCTCTTAATGGAATGGTGAATTCCACCCGTGTGGTATCTGTTCTGCAGAAAACAAAAACAAAAGGTTCATATGAGCAACAATGGGCAAGTCTTCTGCAAAGATGCAAATCTCCACATTGAAAATGGACATCGACTATTACTTCACTACTTTCAAATATGGCAGAAAGCATTCAGGCTAATTCAATTAAAGCATTACAAGTAAACTGATAAAATCTGATTTCAACCAGAGAGGGACCCTGTTAACAGGATGTGTTGTTATAGATCACCTAAATCTAGAGCAGCAATGTGCAAATGCTTGTAAATTTTTTTAAAAAAAATTATTGGCACACGCTGTTTAGTCAAGGAAATACAGCAAGCTTCATTGAGCATCTTCAAAGTATGTTCTGCAGTGAAATACTGCACCAATTATTTTTATTAATATATTTAAAACCAGTTAATTGACAGCTTATTGACTGTGTCACGTTGTGCTCCATACACTGTCTAGACACTAATGGCACAAAATAAATGTTTAGAAGCACTAAAGCACCTATAAGTGGCCGACAGCCCAGTTTTCAACATTTCTACACAAAGGGAAGTTTTTCCCCTTAGGGTTATTCTAAACTAGAATAGGCTTTTTTTTATACAGAGCCTCCAGAGCTTCAAATCCTTTCTGTACTATGTTTTGGCTACCTACCTCATTCTATTCCCATGTATTCTCCCTCCCTCATATCTCTTCTAAATTATGTGTCCCATTCTTAGGCACCCTGGAATAGATTCAAATACACAGGGAAGTCTTGAGCTAAAAACAACATGCCTTTGCTAGTGCAATACTTTTCTGCCCATAAAAAAGTAGCAGCTGCATTGCACGGGAATTCTAAACAAAAAAGAAAAAAAACTGTTTTGAAAGGCTCAGTCTACTATCTCGATTCAAAAAAGTGTCCATCCAAGCTAAGACAAAATAAAACCTGCTCCTTGATCTCAGGAACCATCATGTGAAATTTTGTTACGGTGTCTTAAGAGGTGTCTAAATGCACAGAGAGCAGGCAAACCACTTTCCAAAATATATAGCAATCTAACTTGAAGAAATGAATATATTCTTTTCTATAGCATGGCAAACATTGGATTATTTCAGAGGAGGATTTGCAGAAGTATCCTCACCTGTTTGTAATATACCAGAAGGCTGCTAATACACCTGAAAGCCAAGTTCCACTGAGAAGCCAGCTGGTCACATACAGAGCAGCAACATAGACTGCCTGAAGGCTAAACAACGTGTAGATGTAAAAATAAACAGGTTCAAAAAAATTCTGTGAAGGAAGAATACAGGAAACCGTTAAACAACTATTACTTGTCTTAGCATGAAACCAACAATTCCGATAATAACTAACATTTGTAAAGTAACATTGCAATCTTATGCATACTTATTAGGAAGTAGGTACCATTGAAATATAGGACCTATATAGGATTCTACTATAAAGCTTCTTTGCACAACACACAGTTTAACTTTAGGGTGGTAGCTAATGCAATCCTGCTCAGAGAGGATCCATTGAATGTGTCTAAATTGGGTTTATTAATTTGAATGGGCCTGCTCTGACCAGGACTAGTCATGATGGCATCCATTTCTGTCAGCGTCATAGGCAGTTTGCCTTTGAATACCAATTGCTCAGGATCATGAGTGGGAGAGCAGCTGTGCTCATGATTGGCTTGCTGGTTTTCTACAGGTATCTGTTTGGCACAGTGAGAACAAGATGCTTTGGCCTGCCTCAACAGGGCCTTTCTTAGGTCCTTACACACAATTCCTAGAGTAAATTACATTAAACTTAATGGGACTTAATGCCGGGTAAAGACAAATTTCCACAAAACTTGTCAGCAAGGACCCCACTGTACTAACTTGGGCAAGATGCTTGTGCATTTATCAGGGACTTATAATTAAACACTCACATTCATATGAAAAACCCTATACAGAATGCTGAGAAAGACTTCTTGGTAAACATTCATTCTTTCAAGTATGTTAATTGTCCTCATGGACTCAGTTTTATTGTCAAAAATCAAGCGATGTAAACCTGTAGAAAGAAGAAAATAAAATAAAGGCACACCTACATTTAAAAGTCATTAAAATGTAAATGTCTTCTGCAAAAGAATTTAAAGTTAGAAACTAAATACTGCTAATAAAATATGCTCTACTACTGTTAAAGTCATTTGGCTTCTTACAAAGAACTAGATCTGGTTGGTGGGTGATACCAGTCACCTATCACCTGACATCAAAATGCACATGCTTTGAGAAAGTCTAAGGGAAGTAAGTCAATTTGCATCACTTATTTTTGAGTTAGAATACCCCCTCTTTAGGAGCCACATATGACAGTGTATCCCAAGAAGTAGGTTCTATTGTGGTAACGGAGCTTACCACTTAAGTGTGTCCAGGATTAGATTCATGGAAAGTAATCTAATAAATAGTGCTGCTTTTATCGCAAATGGAGTGCTCTGGGGGTCTGAGTCTACTTTTTTAGAAATCAATAATATCTGAACTATATAGTTTAAGATGAAAGTAATGCTTCCATTGATATAGGTAACACCTAAAATTCTATGCTATCTAGCAACAGCAGACACCTCCAAGTATGACAAGCACTTCTGCCACTAACAATTGGTTTGTGTTCCTGGGATTTATATAAAAACCCGCTGACAAATAGAAGATGGAAGTTGATAATCCAGCATTCTTTTTAAAAACACAGAAGAGTAGTGCTTCTGAGAGCCATTTGTACTTTATCCAGTTCCGAAAATAAAAGTTACAATACCTAGTTGAATGGATGGAGCTTGTAGCATCTGCTTGTAATAAGAGTAATACAGGCCACATTCTGTCCTGAATGAAATCTCCCGCTCTACCTCCTGGAAGGAAACATGCCAGTTAAGATCAAGAATAAACTTAAGCTGATGCTTGTATTACTATCGCTTACCTCTGACCTGTTTAATAAAATTATTGTAACATAGTTAAGATCAGCAACAATAGCAGTTTATGAGATAGAGGAAAACTTCTCTCTAATCCTCACCTCATTCCTCAGTGCAACAATACCATGCAATAGATCATTATCCTTCCTATGTTAACCAAAAGGGAACTGAGGTTGGGATTAGTCAAGGACATTTTGATGAATTGATGACACACCAGAGATTTAAGTCCAGAGATCTCCAAGGTCCAAATCTACCAGAAAACTATGGCTCAAGTCCAAAAAGTAAACTAATAAAGACATGAAAGACAGCTGAAACCTCCATTTCATTTTGGATAGCCAAAGAATCTGCAAAAATCACAAGGAAAAACTGAAGTAACATAATTTCCTAGACCTAGATATTACTTCTGTGTATCAGCCTAGATCAGCTGCCAAGGATTTTTTTTTTTTTACCAACAGACTTACTGTGAGCAGATGTGTTCATAGACCTGTCTCTGGTCAATTTAAAACTCCCAGGTTTTTTAAAAAACCAAATCTAGGAAGAAATACAGGTTTGAAACTTTGTGAAACTGTCTTCAATGCATTTATACTTTTTTGCAGCTAGCAACTGTCTCATTTTTCAATCACCAATTTTTGTCTTCCCACTTTCTAGCTAAACTGTTTTTATTCTAGCAAGCATTTGTTATCCTAGTCTGAGGGGCTTTTATGGACTGCTACCCCTTGTTTTTAAGCACTTTTTACCAATTTCTATTTTATTGTTTTTACTGTTAAATTGTAGTGTTGGCTTCTATGCCTCATTTTGCAGCTTCAAAACTTTGTTCTTAGTCAACCCAATCACTGTTACTGCACTGAAAGGCTGGATTGAAATGGTCTTAACTTACTATTAAAGTACAGTCAAATTCTTATTATCCAAAACAATATTAATCCCAAGACAAACCAATGGAGAAAGAGAAAATGACAGGTGGTTCACACCACCACCCCTTTAAATGTCTTGCTTTTATTTAACAGAATGTGTTTGCCCCTTAATTTTAATTAAAACCCCGAAGTTTACAGAGATATAAGGTATACATTAAAATTATCAATAAGTCAAAAACAATTTTAAAAAATCAGAATATAAATAAAACCAACACTTATGAACTAAAATGACAGATTAAATACATGTCAACTTTACATGACTGGGTATGCTGTGTAGTGTGCTGAAAGATGTGGTTGCAACAGTGGGTGTTCACTAAATTACCTGAAATACTGAAAGTTGCAACCTCTGTTTAATCAGTTCACAATGACAGAGTAATATGACTCAAGTTCCTATGGTAGTCCCACAACTACAGAAAGTATTAAAACTTGAAAGCTCTGAAACATTTTTGAATTGATTCTGGAGGGCTGGGCACTGAAAGGGATCTAATTAGCAAGACTGTATCAAACGTGATTAATCTTTAAGCCTGGCACCAGCTGCATTCAACCAAATGCCATACTTTACGAGGTAAACACTCCTGCTTTACATCTGTTTCATACGAAGATAACATCTGCTTTCCTCATTCACAACACATTTCCAATTTTAGAGCGATTCATACTTTTCCTATAGTCTCAGATGTCAATAAAAGTGGCGAGAGCTATGGGCTGAAATTTCAAGGCTAATATTTAGATAATACTACTACAGTATACACATTCTATATATATATATGTAATTTGTTTTTATGAAGTGTTGACTCTATGAGCCCCATGATGCTTTGCTGAAACTCCTGATGCTTATATAGCAATTAAAAGTAAATTCTACATTATTCTAGAGATATCAGATCAGCTGCAAGTACAAAATATTTGCAATCATACCGTGCTCCATCTTTATTCCCTTTAGGGATTATGGAAGAAAAGGAGGTAAACTACAAAATGCCTACTGAATATTCTATTATCATCTATGGTGGTACAAGCCAATCCCTTTTATCAATAGGAATATACTATCTGTGGTGTTATGTCTGTGTGATGCATGTTTCGCACATGAATTATGTTGATTGCTACTGCACTCATCAAGGAAGGAAGCTGCATGCGCAAACCAGCCCCTGACGTTCCCTCATGCATATATTTCTATCTCAGCAAAGCCTGAGAAACAAAACTCATCTGTATGAAATAAAATGGGTGGCAATGTGAAAGCCTGGGGAGGGAAACAGGAAATACCCTGCCCGCCAGGGTCAGAAATGGATAATTTGTAGAAATGTTGGTGGTTGGGAAATCTTACAAAATACTTCTTTCAGGAGTGTGACTGAAACCATTTGTGGGTCTGTGAAAATGCCAGTATGTGCTCCTTTTGCAGCTATGCCTTGAAACCTCCCTCATTTTACACATAGTCCTACAGGATTCAAGTTTAGGCTTGGTTGCAAACCTTGCTGCACCCCCAGCCCCGAACTCCAGTACGGTGTGGGAAGTGGAAGTTTAACCCCCCCCCACTCTACACACACACACTCCCACCATGCTTAGGGGCTATCTCCTCCATCCTACCACCACTATCACTATTTTCCTGACCCTGGGAGCTCGTTTATGGGTAAAAGGTAGGTTAAGCACACATAACATATTCTGGTGAAGTGCAGCAGACCAGCAGGGGAGGTGGAATATACTGTCCCTTCATTCAGCCCCTCCAAAAGGCTCTTTTGACTTTTCTCTTCTACCCTCAGGGCAGGTAGTTCTTAAGTAGGAGAAGCCCAAGACATTTTACTGTCTGGAGTGAGGGACTGATGCCCCCTTCCACACTAGGACCAACACTTTAAAACATTTTGCTGCATTATTCAGACACCAGTTCCTGTCTTCATCTCCCACTGCCACCATCATGATGCTACATGGCAGGGCAGACCTATGAACCCTGTGGAGGGGAGGCCCAGCTCAGCTGAAATCTCCAAAAAGTGAACTTAGAATATTTCACCCAACGTTTTCTCTCCTCTTTTCTCTTCCCTTCCTCCCCCTTCTGCAGTGGTCTCACTTTCATTGCCATCAGGGATTTTAGCTTTTTCTAATGCTTTGTTGCTCCACAAAAGCTTTGTATATACCTTGTCAGGGTAATATGAGGGGCTCTTGTCCCTTGTATCTTTTTATTCTTTTACAATATATTCCAACTAGGGATTCACCTTTTTCAAAAGGCTGAAGAACTGGCAAGGAGCTAAACATCTCCCATTATTGTGCACTCTCCTCTCTCTATAAACACAACACAATCTCACATCAGCACAAATATGTGATTCCTGCATTGAGGGGGTTGAACCAGACGACCCTTTGGGTCCCTTCCAGCTCTACAATTCTATGGTTCTATGTGGAAGATCAGGGTAATCTGTAGCAAGGTATTTTGAACAGTCATGTAAAAATATACCTCCAAAATTAATATTCTATTTCTGTTCAACACATTCACGTCTATAAAAGGTTCTGGTTTTTCAGTGATCTTTGGAGCCCAAAAGCCTCGTGGGTGACCGTCTGGAATTCAGGCACATGAGAGAATCTTGGAAAGGCAATGGTTTTCCAATCAGAGAACAAGGCTAACAACTGAATCCTGTGCTGCAACAAAATGCCTCTGGGGTCCCACATCAGTGAAGAGTTTGGGAACTAGATCAAACAAAGCTTGATACTGTCTTTCAAAAGAACTCAACATAATACACTCAAGAAAGTATTTCAACTTTCTTTGTTTGCTTGCTTAATAAAAGCCAAAACTGCACCAGAAAAAGAAATAAAAGAATATTGCTTTTAAAAATAAAATCCAATTAATTACGTAGCAAATCTTCTTAAGCATAAAAGTGAAAGCTCAATACAGATAACTGCATTAACGTGACCAAGGTTGCACAGCATGCCACAACAAACACAGTTAATACACACAAAACTCTTGGCTGGTTAACCTCAAGCCCATTTGCTCTGATTGGAGTGTTTATTCAGCTTTGATGAATGAAGAAAGCAACGGATTTATATACAACAGCTAGCCATGTACTGAAATTAGACTTTGCTGGAATAGAAATAATGAATTCTATTGCTGGAAAGCTGGATCATGGCATGGGAAATTGGGTTCAACTCTCAGCTTGACTATACTAAAGCATTCTTTCCATGCCTCAGTTTCCTATGCAGGACTTTGGGAACAGGAGCTAAATGAATTGCACACATTTGTGCATATATATTTAGATGTTATAGACTTCCAAGACCCAGAAGAAGCAAAAGGTGTGTCCCTAATAACCCCTCTATCCTGTATAAATCATTTATTTTCTCTTCATAGAAAAAAATCTGTGTTGATGGAACCAAGTTATTGACTGAAATTTTCATTCTTCTCTTGGCAGATTTTCTATCACATCCAGCCTTGATTTATTTTGTAGGGGCTGACAATAAATTGCAATTGAGTTTTTCCTAATAGAGTCAAAGATAAAATAGGTGCTATTAATATGACATCATTAGATGAAACTACTTTAATGTACCACATGATGAATTCTGCTGCTGCAGTGTATGATCCTAACCTGGCGTAGTCAGGATGGAAAAATCTACTGGAAACTTGCTTAAGAATCTTGCTTAAGCCCAAGTCACATCTAACACAATGGCACAATTTTAATATATGGTATAGTGAAATAGTCCATTCCAGTTTCTGTTTTACTGGTGATATTTCATGGGTACCCACGAAAAACAGAAACATCTGAAGTGGCCCTTCTCTGAAGGGAAATTAAAGCTTAACCTTCCTCCCTCAATAATATAAGATCTAATTAAAAAGAACAGTGTATATAAAGTTCATGGTTCAACCACCATTCAGTCTGAGCAATCTAGGATGCTTTATTATAAACAAATAAACAAAAACACATCAATGTAGCTGCTACTTTCAGCTTGCTATCTGCTTTCTACTACCTCAGTATGTCCTCAAGACACACCTGATAAGAACAGTGGTTGATGTGGGAGAGAGTAAAATTATCAACAATGTAGAAAAAGGTGATGTTATGGTAGTTGTGGATAGCTTGGCAGAAAAAAGTCTGAAAAGCCACAATGTGAACAATGCCTTAGGAAACCAATCATGCAATCAGAGTCATTCTGTTACCTTGATGTTGGAGAACCATAGATCATTTTCATGTAGTGTAGCAACATAAACAGAAGTGAAGATTCCCAGAGATATGCCAACGATTCCACCAACGATGAGTGAAAGTTTCTTCCACAATTTTCCACCTGCAGAATATTCTTCTAATAAATATTTATCTTTAAAATAAACAAAAAAACAACTCCTCCAATATGTTTGAAATGGATGGTGGTATCTACTCCGGATGATGGCTACAGTTTATGTATCATAAACAGAGAACAGAATTCCAAAAAGAAAGCTGAGGGGAAACTGATTTCTCTTGGATTGTTCTGGCACTGGAAAATACATGTAAAATGTATTCATTTGATTTATACCCTATCTTCCAAAAGAAACACCCACCCAATGTGGTACACGAAAGAATATAAAACAACAACAAAATCCACACTAAAATGCACTAAATTGACCCAGCTGGTTCTTAAAAGGTTTGCATCAAAAGATGCAGAAAAAGGGGGTATTTTGCACAAAGAAGTCATTGTGCTAGGGCACTGTGTGAGACGAGTGAACTAAATCCCAAGATGTTCTTCTCACTTGTGCAAACTCTTATACAGGCAGAAATCTATTGAACCTATCTATTATAATGCTGTTAAAAAGAACCAAGGGTTTTTTTTATATTCAGTCTTTTTACTCAATGAGTAAATCCCACTGAAATTAGCAAACCTAAGTGAAGTCATGTTAATTCCATTCTTTCTACTCAGAACAACCTTAGTGTTGTACAGGGTGAATAAACTTCATTCTCTGCTATGTTAATCAAGATTACACTAGTTTTTCATGGTAGCTCAAATGGACAACAGCCAGTTATGTTGCTATGGCAGAAAATATTGCAGTCCTAGTTCAGAATGGAGGTGGAAAGTGAAAGGAAAACAGCAGGGAGGAAAAAGTTATTTTTTATTTAATAATTTAAACAGGTAGCAGAGTAAGAGAAAAAAATAACTGTTTGTGGGAAATTGCAACTGAAATAAGACAGTTGAGACAAAACATCTGTGGCTGAATTGAGAAAAGGCTCTGGTTGTGGATGGGGGTGCAAGGGAATGAAGTGGGGATGCTAAGTCACACAATCCTGCAATATTCTAAGTAGGTAGATAGAGAAAACTCCATACTTTGATATCTCCTTCATAATGGGCAGTAAGTGCAGACGGTTACTACTGGCCTCTGCTGGAAATATAGAAGCAGCTATCTATGCAATTTTTTTCTATCCTTCTCTTCCCGTTTAAATCTAGGGTGGTTAAATCTAGGGCATATGCACATTTCTTCTGTAATGAGTGGTTAATGTTTTTCAGAGGGCCATATTCCCTCACAGGCAACCTGGGTAGGGCTAGTGTAAAAAAGTCACATCCATTACATTTGTAAAGTAGGCTGCATTCCAGCTACACAGGTTGAGATTTCCACACACACACACACACACACACACACACACTCCAGGCAGGCAAAGCCAACTGAGGACACAGTGGGGTATTGGCAAGCACTAGATAGATAAAGCATTTTGCTCCTGGGCCTTATTGGGAATCTGCGATGAGATACACATGCAGCGACTTTGCCCCCAGTTCCAGTCACAACATAGAGGGCAGCTTAAGGTCCAAAATAGTTTACTGTTGCAGTGGGTAGAGCATGAGATTCTTACTCTCAGGGTCGTGGGTTCCAGCCCCGTGTTGGGAAAAGAATTTCTGCATTGCAGAGGGTTGGACCCTTGTGGTCCCTTCCAACTCTACAATTCTAACTCTTCAGAAAGCATTTGTGGAGCAGTGCTAATAACTATTTCCCTTCCATTCACATGTTCTCTAGATCGAAGTAATTCCCTTTCAAGTGATGTTAATCTGAAGGACAGGAAGACTGAAAGGGGCAGAGCTAACTATTTTCTCTCAAGCTTGCTACGTCTTCGGCAAAGAACAGTTAATTGCTCTTGTACTCATTATGAAAGCTCTGGTCTGCTTTGTGTTATGCCCCTTCCTCAATAATATTCAGTAAAAAGCTTATAAGCTCAAAATAGTCTTGATAATCATCACCTCTCATTCTGAAATTATTTGAAATATCCTTTGTGGCATGCCTTCTAATAAATTATGAGCAGGGTGACTTTATTAATCACACCAAAATCTTGTTTTAACTTTAAAGGTTTGGTTATCTAAATTGTGCCTTCTTCTCTAAATGTGCACTTATCAAAGCAGTCCTTGATAATGCTGCATGATTACAGGTGATTTACCTGCTGACAACAAAGCAGCAAAACCACAGACAATGTGATGCCAAGGGAAAATACAGCCCATAACTACATTTAGACAGTTATTCTCCATGTAGACTATATTGGTTTCAAATCAATTCCTAGTCTCAGATTTCCCAATTAATCATGTTATTTGAAACAAAGACCAACCTTCTCTAGTTTTGATATATGGGCAGCACAATACTGAACTCTAGGAAACCCATCAAACTCAGTGGAACTAAAAATACTAGAACTGTGACTGACTTATTAGCAAATTAATGAACGTACCCAACAGAGAACCATTAATTTCTAGTGGTCTACTGAGTAGAAATTATATTTTATGTGCTAACTAGTTAGGGTTTGTGATAAGCTACTTGAACTTTATTTGCAAATAAAAAAATATTTGCATGAAATATTTTGTAGGCAAAAAGTAAGAAATCAAAACATAGCTCCCTAACTATAACTGCATCCTGGAAATACATGAAGTCAAAGATAGCTTTAAATGCCAGTAGAGAATAAATTTGGGAGAATCCTAACAATGGCTAAACTCAGCCATGTAATTCAATTGGAATAATAAGCATTCTTAGTTTCCCCATTTTTCTTTCTACTTACACATACTGTACAGTTATAGCTTAAGTACATTGCACAAGGATAACCATGACCTACCAGCTAGAGTTTTCCCATTAAGTTTCCAGTTCTTCTCGTGGAATACACTCTCTTCTGGAACTTCTGTGGCTTTTATTCCCTTTCTCTGTCTAACAGCTGTCATGATGTCAGTAATATTCACACATTATACTTTGCGCTGGTTCCTAAATATACATACATAAAGTAATATGGAAGCAATTAAACATTTAACACTCTATCATTACTAACACCCTTAAAATGTATGCAAAAATATATGGCTATATATTTCACAGATAGCAGAAAAGCATCACTTAAATTACCGTCTTGCTATTTTTGCAAAATATCCAAGAATAAATAATCATATTGTTTCAACTTGTCAAAAATAAATTAGCAAAATAAATATTTTATTATCAAATGCAGAGAACCATTTGAGATAACTTGCAGATAACAGTGCAAAGGACATAGAGTAAAACATAGCTCATTTAATTTATTCCCCATTGGAATAGTTTAAAAGTATCATTCAAAAGTATGAATGCTTGCAAATTTCCTAATATTTTAGGGGGCTCCTGATGTGCCTGTCTCTATAGTAGATAGAAATGTTTCAAAGGCATTTTTTAAGCTCATGAAAATGCAAGTAGTACAGTTTGCGACTTCCATGTGAGCAGCTCCAATGTAAATCAGATGAGCAAGCACAAGGAGTCCCATCTCCCCTCAGACTGAACTTGGGTCAGTCATTTTCTCTCAGCCTAATTTAACTTACAAGGGACCCAGGTGGTGCTGTGGGTTAAACCACTGAGCCTAGGGCTTGCTGATCAGAAGGTCAGCGGTTCGAATCCCTGTGACGAGGTTAGCTCCTGTTGCTCGATCCCAGCTCCTGCCAACCTAGCAGTTCGAAAGCACGTCAAAATGTAAGTAGATAAATAGGAACCGCTACAGCGGGAAGGTAAACGACGTTTCCATGTGCTGCTCTGGTTCGCCAGAAGTGGCTTTGTCATGCTGGCCACATGACCTGGAAGCTATACGCCGGCTCCCTCGGCCAATAATGCGAGATGAGCGCGCAACCCCAGAGTCGGTCACGACTGGACCTAATGGTCAGGGGTTCCTTTACCTTTAATTTAACTTACAGGGTTGTTGTTGGGCCGCCAGACTGTGGAAGTAGAAGAATCACGTTTGCTACCCTGAGCTCCATGGAGGGAGAGTGGATACCATATTAGTGGAATAAAAACTTGATATAAGGAGATATCAGTAAAAATAGTGTGCAGGACACCACAGATTTATTGTGGCAGAAACTTTAATGGACTGGAGCCTACTTCATTTGACACAAGGCTACAATCCCAGTCATCAGGGGCAGGAAACATTTGGCCCTCCAGATGATGCTGAACTACATCTCCTATCAACCCCAGCCAGCATCTTAATAGTCAAGGCTGATGGGAGCTGTAATCCAACAACCTGGAGAGGCAAAGGTTCATTAGCCCTACTATACATGCTTACCTGGGAGTAAATCCCATTGAGTTGTGGGGTGGGCCAGTGGTGGAGCATGCAGAAGATCTCTGGTTCAATCTGCGGCATCTCCAGGTACAGCCAAGAGAGACTCTTGTCTGAAATCCTGGAGAGCCACTGCCAGTCAGTGTACACAATACTGAACTAGATGGACCAACATTATGACTCAGGGAAAGATAGCATGTCCTTTCTAGTTTTGCCAGAAAGGAAACACACACACACACACACACACTGAATAAATGTGGGTTTGTTCGCCTGGGTTATCAAATAAACATGACCACCAGACCAAATCATGGGGAAAGGAGAGTGTGGAAATACGGCTATTATCGAATTTTCAAAAAAATGGGTCAACCCCAAAATTCATTACATGAATTATACACACATGTACCGGTACAGGAACAAGTCCTGTTGAATTCAATGTGACCTGCATGCGAAGCAGATGCCCTTCCATTGACCCCAAAGACATACAGTGGTACCTCGGGTTACAAACGCTTCGGGTTACAAGCACTTCGGGTTACAAACTCCGCTAACCCGAAAGTAGTACCTCGGCTTGAGAACCTTGCCCCAGGATGAGAATGGAAATCGCACGCTGACGGCGTGGCAGCAGCAGGAGGCCCCATTAGCGAGAGAGTGCCTCAGTTTAAGAACAGTTTCGAGTTAAGAACAGACCTCCGGAACAAATTAAGTATGTAACCCAAGGTACCACTGTATAGGAACATAGGAAACCGCTTTATGCAGGGTCAGACCAATGCACCATCTACCTCCGTGCAGTCTACACTGA
The DNA here is from genome assembly GCF_965207765.1 of Zootoca vivipara. Taxonomy (NCBI): domain Eukaryota; kingdom Metazoa; phylum Chordata; class Lepidosauria; order Squamata; family Lacertidae; genus Zootoca; species Zootoca vivipara. Next base: position 25,623,031 of record NC_142589.1, read on the forward strand.
CTAGCAGCGGCAGTGTTTCTCTCCCAGGCTTACCTGGAGATGCCACAGGTTGAACCTGGGACCTTAGGAACATCAGAAGCTGCCTTATACAGAGCAAGATCAATGACCCATCTGCTTCAGTGCTATCTACCCTGGCTGGCAGCATCCCTCCAGGATTCTGAGGAGGAACTGAACATGGGCCTTTCTGTATGCCAAGCAGATGCTTCTCCCCTGAGCTGGGGTAGTGGGACCCCATACCCACTCCCCTCTTGCAAACCAATATCGCCATGCACAGACAGGTGGCATGCTGAAAAGTGTCGGCAGTGCATTATTTTCCCCAAACCCAAACCCTCCATCAAAACAGGCACACGTGCCTGTTTTGTCGGTCTGGGGAGCCTCCATCTCTTATTCGTATTTATTTCGATCCCCGTCTCCACCCCCAACCCCCATTGGCAGGAGCTCCAGGCGGCTTGCAGACAAAACAGAAAGAGCTCAAAGCAATCATAGAGGCGGGGGGGGGAGGTAGGTAGGGAGAGAGAAGGAAGAAAACCGTTTTAAAAACCACAATTAAACACCGACAGAATTAGAACAATGTATATTTAGGCGTCGTTCCTCTTCTCCCCCGTCCCCCCGCCTTAGGAGGGGCTGAGATTTGTGCCAAGAAACGGCGTCCTTCGGAGGGAGGCGGAGAAGCGGGGAAGGAGGGAGAAACCTCCTCAGGGTGCGCTGGGTGGGCCAGGGGAGGCACCCACGAGGGGATGGGGGGGCGTTGCGGGGCGGCCTAGGCCTCCTCCTCCTCGTCCCCTCAGCCGCCAGCACGGCCTCGTCCTTTTTTTTATTTTTTGGCCTCGCCAAGCGTCTCCCCCCTAGCCCTGAGAGGACCCCTTTTCCTCAACCCAACCCGAAGCCCCTTACCTACTCGGGGGGGGGGGGGGCAAGCAGGCGGTGACGGCCCCGGTGTGTCACGGAGGGAGGAATGGAGCCGCCGCCGCCTCAGCCTCCCTCAGGGACGAAGGCGGGAGAGGGAAAGGGAGGGCGGGAGGCGATGGCGGAGCGAGGCGCCTCCCGCTTGTGAGGTGGGTGGGGGGAGAGGGGCTCTTTGAGGCGGGGAGGTGTGTGGACACAAAAGAGGAGGATGGGGAGATGGGGTGTTTTTTTGGGGGGGGGAGTTTCTAGGGGGAGTGGTTTCCCGACGCCCCCTCCCCTCTGTCCCTCATGATTTCTATTTAAAAACCCACCTTTTCCTCCAAGGAGCTCAAGGTGGCGAACACACACTTCCCCCACCCTCTTGATTTGATCTTCACAACAATCCTGTGAGGTAGGTTGGGCGGAGAGAGGCTATGGCCATAAAGGGCACCTGTCTTTTCGTGGCTTATAACAGTTTAGCTCAGTTGGTAGAGAGCACCTGCTTTGCGTGCAGAAGGTGCCAAGTTCAATCTCTGGCATCTCCACGTAGGGCTGGGGAGAGAGACCCCCTTCTGAAAACCCGGAGAGCTGCTGCCAACCAGGAAACTCACTATGTCCCCTAAAGGGCTGTAGCTCAGTGGTTGAGATTTGCATGTACAAGATCCCAGGTTCAATCCCCAGGGTATCTCCAGGTAGGGCTGGAAAAGACCCTCCTTCTGAAATTCAGAGTGGGATGATGGGAGTTTCAGCCTAACAACATCTGGAGGGCACCACGTGTGCTACCTCTGAACCAAGATGGAAGCTAAAGGAATTTCTGGTTTCACTGGATCGTTTTGGAGACGCTTCCAATTGTTGCAACTCAGAGTAACCAAATGAAACTTTTTACACACGACATGATAAAAGTCTGTAATTTTATCAGGACAAGTTACTTGTTGTTTACTATTGTAACAATTGTTTTCTCAAAATTCATCTTCTGTACCATGAAAATAAATAAAAACAGTACAGTATATTCAGTATTTTAAAAAAGGGGAAAAAAACTGCAGGAATAAACAGGTTATTTTTCTGCCATTTCATTTCAGAGGATGCCTTTCCCACTTTGATTAAATCTATCAGTTCATCCTTTACTGATGCAGTGCAGTCTCCACTGCCATCGTTCTCATATCCTGTTAGACTAATGTTACCAGATTTTCAAATTCCTACTAAATAGATGGATTTTGTCAGGGGATCGATTTGTAAATCTGGGGACTGTCCCCGGGAAATGGGGACGTCTGGTAACCTTATGTTAGACCACTAGGATGTACTGGCATTCCCCTCAGTTTTTAATAATTAAAACTATGTTGCTAGATGGCCATCTCCTTAGCTGACAATGCCACCACCTGAAATTTTAAAGGTGTGGTAATAACCATATAAGCCGCCTTGAGCTTTATGGACAAAAAATGTGGAATATAAACGCAGTAAATGAATACATATTAAAGGCCTTCCATGCCCCGTCTCCATTTGTCTCTAGGGCTCCAGTAGGCAGTGTAATGGAGGACAAACAGCTGTTTTCTTCATGCCCCCATTTTATTTCCTAGGGCTGTGGTTCCCAAACTTCTCCTGCCACGGACCACTTGAAAACTGCTGAGGGCTTGTTGTATAACTTAATGTTTCTGCCTCTTGTAGCAACTGTAATGCATTGTGCTAGAGCTAGACACTATTTTTACTTTTATTGCTTCTTTTAATTCCTATATATTGTTGGTTTATTGTATTACAATTTGGATTCTATAGAATTCAGATTTCAGTGCAATAAAACGAAATGTAAGGAATAAAATAATAAAATAAAAATTAAGTATCTGTACGAACATTTAATGCAATGGATGTGTCTCCCATCTTCAACCACAATGCCACAGACACACCACAGGCCACCTGAATGGACCAGTTTGGGAACACCTGGCAAAACAAAAATATTGAATGACAACCAAGTGTTGTATGAGGTAGGTCTTTGGTCTGATCCAGCAGGGCAGTTCTTAAAGGAGAGAAATGAGCCACACCCATCCAGCACAGTTCATTGCACCCAATACTCTGCTTGAGCAAGTATGGTTCATGAAAATGTTCAAACCTTTGTGACTTGGTATTGTGGGACTACTAGAGCAGAATCAGGCCCACAACATAGTGCAGAACTTCATTGCTAGATATGCTTTAACATTTATTTATATTCTTTACTTACTGGTTTTCTAATACTCTTTTTCTTCAGGGATTAAACTGGTGGCTACCAGGGGATTATCTCAAAGAGGCTTCCTAGCTCTGGAATTTGCTCTCCAAGGAGATTAGACCAGCTCTGTCATGAATAGCTTTGGGATGCCAAGCCAAACTTGTCCCATTCACTCAAGTTTTTTTTTTAATAGTGATTCACTTCAATCATATTTGATGATATTTAACTGCTTGTTTTTGTTTGTAGTGATTTTAATTGAAATTATAAGACACCTTGAAGATAAGATATACTTTTTTTCAAATTAAACAGAATTGCATCACGTTTCTGCCAAATGTTCTGTTTGTGAGAGCTTGTGGCATAGAACACGGAAACGGTGATCAGAAGATCCGTTTCCCTTTGTGTTCTTACTCTCCGTGACCAATCAAGTTTGTCTCAGGAGACTGCCTTACCCAAGAAAGTCCCAAATAAGTGGTAAGGTATGCACAGGCAATAGTAATGTTTTTATAGATATTGCAAAGCTCTGACACATGTAGTAATTGAGGATTTAAAAAAGTTAGCTGAAGAATCCCCTAACATGACAACTATAATTTAGCTCATATTCAACTTTTACATGCCTATCAAACATGAAAGCAAAGTGCTAAATTTGGCTCACTAGAAAAACAGGAAACATATCCCTTTCTCAATTTACAGCTCACAGCTGAGCACAGCTCATTGAACACAGAGAATCCTCAGTAAGCCATCCCTTTGTTGTCCCAGGTAGGCAACACAAACAGGTGGTTTAATTAAGCCTCATACCATCCATGGTCAGTATATGGCTTGGGAGGAATGCAGGTGATACAAAACAGCATTTATATAGCGCTTTGGTGTTCAAGAGTCTAGATAAATATTATCACAGCCATTCTTTAGAACCACCTGCTAAAGTAGGTCACCCCATATTGGGGGTGGGGAGGGGGCTTACGGTAACCTAGATAAGCAATTCAGTTCATGCACTGTTTTGAATTGTAGATTCATAGCTCAGGTATTTATTCAATACTCTACACTGGCTCTTTTAGCATGTTTAGGTATATGTGTGCATTTTTAAACAAATAGAAAGGCTATATTTACAAGCTAACTTTGTGTTCAGTAAAGCATATGCAATCGAGAGCACAATATTGATGTGTTTAACAAAGGAGTTTATTACCAAAATACAATTAGTCAATACATGACAAAACTTCTGTAAAGCAAAATAAATTATTCTAACAATGTACAGTATTTCAGAAGGTAGTCAAAGTTGTACTACAAAGTTTGCTTCCATAGTTTCCAAACGAGACAAACCTAGAGAGAACTTAAGGCATGCAGCTTAATGTGCGGGAAAATATCTTATAAAGTAAGTCATCCTGTCAGTCAGATAATGCAAGATCTACAGTCTTTTACATGTCAGTTTTCTAAAAGTTTTATACTTTGGCTATAAAAAACAGTGCCATAGTATTACAATTCCTTTTTCTTAAAAAAATATATGTACCCATGCCCAGGAATATCAAATGCACATTTCTATTAAATATATTTTAACATTACTTTGAGCACCAACTGTACATTTTCATTTTAAATGATTAAATAAGTGCTTTAAAAATGCAGCAACTAGCTGAATGCCACAATGTTTTTTCAAGCGAAGAACAAGGAATACAGCCTCTATTGGTGAAGCTGTTGAAGCCACGGTTAATTGGAAGCAAGCTCCATTGATTCCAACACCATGTTTCCAAATAAGTTGCTTATGCTACAGTCAAAGGGCTGGTTAAGAGAAATAAAATATAGTCAGATTACAGGGATGGGAAAAAAGAGAAGAGAATCATCCCACCTCATGCCCTGTCTACTAATCTTACCTCTACACCAACCAAAATGCCCATTAGTTGGACACGTGCCAAAGCACATGAAGGCCCAAGCCATGCACAGGTAAACATTTCCTAGAATCATGAAGATCATTATCTGGACCTGCAATCATTTAATTGTGTGTTTGCCGGTCCTATGTAAATATTACTTTTTATGTTTAGATGCCCAGTGGGCCTAAGAGTGGGGTAGCTGTGATCCCATAGGCCTCATGCCCTTCTTCCTACTACTTGCCTGTATCATATGCTAAATTAATCCTAACCAGCCCAAACAAGTGCAGTGCTGATCCATTGAAAGAGTTTTCCCATTGAGCACAACAGGATGAACATTGTAAGGATGTCATCCACAGCACATCTCTGGGAATAATGCAAATGTAATGCAATCTACTCTCAAGCAAGTGTATAATGGAATTGCGGCCAGAAGTATAAATGGAAGCTTTCTGCCCATAACAGAACAGAGCATTGAATCTGGTTCTCCATAAATTAAATGGGGGGAGGGGAAGAAATCAAACACTATAGTTAGCAGTATGCGTTTATCTTTTTAAAATCCTAAAACAGAGGGAAGACATGCTGTATGTCTGAAAAAGTGCTCTAAACAAAAACTCCCTAAATCCAAACAGCTCCAAGATAGGTAACATGATCAATAAACTGGTTTCAGCCTCAAGTCTGCTACATGGCAATTGTGTAAATTTGAAGAGTGAACTGATAGCAACCCATGGGCTTTAAAATGAAAGAAAAAAAAGTGTCAGTATGAAATATGCTTTTCTTGTGCAATTGAAGGCAATATCAAACTTTAACTATTGAGACTAAAGTTAGTTTGCTTAAAAAAATAAAAATAAAATACTTCCCTTTACTATTTAACAGTAATGGAAGATTACATATACAAAATGGTAAGAAAATAACCTGCTGAATACATATGCACCTTGCCTGGCCTCTCCAATTCATTTCAATTGTTCTTCACATATTGTATTCCTGCAAAAAGCTTTACATGCCTAAAAATCAATACTTAACTTCAATAAAAATATAATTAGTTTTATAAGCTCGTGGTTTCACAATTTTCTTGTAGTGTAACAGACAGGCATGACCCATTAAGGAAAAAACAAAACAAAACAAGGTAAAGGTTTGTTACAAAGAGCCTTTGCCATGGTTTTGAAATGAAACATTTAAAATTTGATAATTTTTACTAAGCTTTCAACTAATTGCAGTAAATAGACAGACAGGAGGTGGAATGTTGATACACTTTGTATGATCTCAGCTATTAAATAGTTGCCCAATAATTTCCTGAAACTTCACATCAGAAGTTTCAGGTTGAGGATACAAAACTGATGCAAGGACTGAATACAAAGGTAACAGTAGTAGCCAGAAGTACTTCATCAAGATTTGTGACCAATTGGATTCTGTTCAGTCATAAAGAGCTCATAGCAGGAAGTAAAATATAGCACCTTCTCAATTTCTCCCTGTTTGTTGTATTTCTCAAGAACACAAAACAATCCACATTTTCAATCTCATATTTTAAATAAACTTGTTTGTTGTACAGTGAATTTATGCACTCACTTATTATAAATGCACCTAGTTTAGAAACAAGTAACAGATTGAATTAATAATAGGGATCCTAGTTTGGATTTTCTACAAAATGCCTTGAAATATTTTTGCATTCAACATTTAAAACTTCTTTAAAAACGACACAAAATATTTTCCATTTCTCCAACTTCACAGTTCAGAAATTTTGAGGGGCAAGGGGTGACCCAAACTCAATTAGCACCATGAAAACTGAGCTTTTAATGTATAATAAATACATTTTTAAAAGTTATGCAGCTGTCTGAAAATAATGCACATCTGTGTACAAATCTGCTTATAAGCAATGAACTGCCAGAGTAAAGGGAAATGCAGCAATACGGCAAAAACTGGGAGAGGGCTCCACCCAAATGAAACATAACACTAATTTCAAGAGAAAAATAACATTGGAGGCTGCTGAACTTCCACTGAAGTCAATGGCAGTTAAGCAGCTGAAGCTTGCAACCACAGACAAGAACTCAAGGTATTCTAGAAGGCATGAAAACAGCTCCTTTTGAAAAACAAGTGTGAATGAAGTGCTTTTAGTGGCTATTTTATAACAATGTCACAATGGGATAAGCTAGTAACTTCCATTGAGTTTTCATCAGATTTCTGTGCACTCAAGAAACTGGATTTTGACGTGTTAAATGTTATTTGATAAAGAGGTAAACCTCCCTTAAAGGTTTAGCTAAGACCACTTGTTCCTACCCACTCTGATCCAAGTTATGGCACTTCTAGCATTCTGAAATGCCTGATTATGAGAGAGATATTTAAGTTCTATGAGAAAGTTCTGGTGAACCATTAGGGTCCATCAAGACTTAGTTATACATTCTCAGCATCTCATACTGAAAGAAATAACACAAGCCAAATACTTTGCTACTTGTTAATGATCCCTGTATCAGCAGGAAGATACAGATATTGTTATCTTTTCTAAAAAAGTACAGTCGTACCTCGGGTTACGAACTCAATCCGTTCCGGGTCGCAGTTCGTAACCCGAAAAGGTCGCAAACCGAGCGCCATTTTTGCGCATGCGCAAAGCGTGCGCAACGAAAACACTTCTGGGTTTGCGGAGTTCGTAACCCGAACTGTTCGCAACCCGAGCGGTTCGTAACCCGAGGTATGGTTGTTGTAGTAGTAATTGAGTGAGGAACCATAAGGCTTACAAAGTTACTCAATCTCCCTCTCCCTCTCTGGAAATGCTGCTTCATAAATGTATAGTCAGTCATGTCAGTTTTCAAAAATTTACCTAAAATGAATTTAACCCCCTTTAGATAGTTTCAAGGCAGTAAGATTAAACCCCTTAAGGTAACACATTAGTGTGAAATTCCTATTATATGACTAAGCTTTAGATTAACAATAGACATTGAAAATGGCTCTGTCGGTAGAGGATAATGGTTTCAGCAGACCTTTCCCTAAATGGAGTATTTACTGTTCAGTTACTTCAAGAGCTTGTGAAATAAATCCATTTTCTTGTTGACATAAATAACATTTCGACCGTTGGAAATACTACTGCATTTTTTTTACTTACACTTTTCGCTTCAGCAAGTAGTTCAGGTGATGTAAAGAGAACACAAGAAAACAGCACTTTATGAAACCCTTTAAAGCAACAGCTTCACCTATCTTACACTCTGAGTTGCTGTGTGGTCCTTGTTCAGAATTATGTTTATGATTTCACCTTCATGTTCCTTCATATGGTCCAACAAGTTCTCCTTGTTGGTGGACTCAAATCCACAAATGCAACAGCAGAAGAGCAGGACACAGTATTCTGTGCCAAGGTGAGGCAGACCAGCAATTTTGTCTGAATTGCATGAGGTATTAGTTGTGGAAGCAGGATTCTGATTTTCATCAGAATTCATGGTTTTGTCAGCAGTTTGGTTAGAGGAGTCTGAAAAGGACAAGCCCTCCGAGTTGCTTTTCAAAGGAAATAAACCATTTTCAGCAGTCACTTTCCCAGTCACCTGACCTGGGGACCTAAGAAAGGAAGAAAGCAGTTGACTTTTTAGTATACAAATTCTAAGAAAATGGCAATTCTACCATGCAAAGGTTCCACGCAATACAGGATGTCCAAGGATCTGTTTGCAGGGCTCAATGTATGTACTTGCTTTTGGCATCTCTCACTTTTATGTCCCCTTCACTACAGTGCAGCAAATCTCTAAAATAGCTTATCAAATTTCCCCCAGCTGTAAAGAGAAAGTGGGAGGTTTGGCAACAGAGCTTCCAGCAGGGAAATTACAATGTCCCCCAGACTCCAACAACTTAAGTAACTATATTGCTTAAAGCAACTGACTTGCTATGCAAGTTGTTAAGATAGTGCTCTATGTTACAAGTATAAATAGTGACCCTAAAATGCACACACACCTGCTGCTTTGTGAAATTGCATCATTAATAGCCTTGTTCACTTGTTCATAGTTGTAGTTTTGGTCACTTGCGTGCTTCCACATATGAGACTTGAGAGAAGGGGGATGGCTACACTCGTACCCACAAAGCGAACATCTGAAGGGGGGGAAAAGATTAAGAGAAAGAAGAAGGGGTCAATATGTCTTACCCAAAATGTGGTCAAATTATAAAAGGTCAGCACACCCTTCAATTTCTATCCTAGTTTGGTTTAGCTGTTGCTGCATTTCTATGTGATATTTTAAAGACTTCTACCCCAAAAAGTATACCCAAAGCTATAAAGTAACGTCTATCAAACATGGTGGACTAATACATAGTCTCATTAGGCAATTACAACAGAATTAATAGGTAAAAGCAAGAGGGAGAAATTGCACACGTTGAAGAACATTTCACGTACCAGGACTTTGTGCGCCAAGCACGTATGTAGCACATTTCCCTCACTACTAAGTAACTACAGTCAAATATTCTGAGGGAGACCCCTATGCTTTCCAGAGTTCTGGTACTTCTGGGTTGTTGTTGTTTTTTGTTTTGCAGGTTTCCCACTACCTGGAGCCTCCAGAGTACCAGGCTCTAACAGCAGCAAGATACAAAGGCAGAGATGATCCCTTAACCAAGCAATTTGTGAGAGATCTCTAGCAAATGTTCGGTGATCTTAACTTCAAACTATCTGTATTGACAAGGCCACAGCTGCCACCGGCTTGCCAAGCAGTCAGTTACCTACTTGAACTGCTCCATTAGCTGCACTGCCTGGTGCTCCTGTGGATGGCGCCTCATATGGCACTTCAAGCTATTCATATTTGTTGTGGCAAAGTCGCACATTCGACACCTGAAGGAAAACAAAGAAGCAATTGGTTCCCAGGACCCTCAGCCTCTTGACAAGACCATCTCTGAGGTGGGCGTTGCGGAAGGGCGGACAAGGAGGGAGTTTTGGCTAATGACAGTGGTACCTCGTGTTACGGACGGGATCCGTTCCGGAGGCCCGTCCATAACATGAAACAGCCGTAACTTGAAGCGCCGTTTCTGCGCATGTGCGCGGTGCGATTTAGCGCTTCTGTGCATGCGGCAAAACCCGAAAGTAACCCATTCCGAAAACACGCAACCTGAAGTGGACATAACATGAGGTATGACTGTATAATTCATTCTAGAATCCATTGGTGCGGTAGCCAAGTAAATGGCGGCTGCCTGTTATTCAGATGAAAATGTCATTCATTAAGGGCCTCTGGAGGTGTTAGCTGTCTGCTTTAAACATGAGATTCAATCAATATGGCTCTATCCATCTAAAAGTTCAAAATGGCAAACTTTCAGATGCATCATGCAAATGGTAAGAGTTTCCTGGAAAACTGTGCTGAATTAAAAATAAACATTAAAGACTCGATAAATCTGCTTATTGTTTGTTTTGAATATTTTCTACCTCAACTTTCAGGCCTTTCTAGGCTGCTTAAACGAAACAGGTGGAAAAAGCCACATTCTTCTGGCATAACCTGCCAGCTGTTAGCCCTCCGGTTGATGGGATGTGGCCCAAGCATGCTCCAATTCTGCTGTTGCTTTCTTTAGGAACCTCCTTACCAGTTATTTCAATATGCATTACTTGCAGGTCCTTATTGTAATGATGTCAGTGGATTCTAAAGTGACTGTCAGAGTAAATCATAGCTGCCAAGTTATCCCTTTTTTAAAGGGATTTTCCCTTATGCTGAATAGGCTTCCTCGCGAGAAAAGGGAAAACTTGGCAGCTATGGAGTAAATTGGTAGCAAGTGACACACTCCTTCAAAATTAGGCAATTTCAAATCACCCACTGTGTTCTAACTTTAGAAATGACAGCTGCAAGAAAACACATCAAAATAAATCCAGCTGCGAGTAACAGAAAAACCCAGAGATATGCTCACCTGTATGGCTTATCGGAGTTGTGAATCCGCCTATGATTCCGCACACCAACATACATTGTGCTTGTGTAATCACAAATGTCGCATCTGTAAAGTTTCTGGACTGAAATCCTATCCCCTAAACGACATACAACACAGTTTTTAGAAATCATTTTCCTTAACAGGAAGATATATTGTTTCAGCACAATCTGACCCAGCTTAGGTTCTAACCTCCCAATACTAACAGTTGAGTGGAGTATGGTTCACACATTTGATTGGCTGGCAGCTTTGGTTCTGGAAGGTATTTAATTCAGGATTTTTGGTACATATTTTCTTTTAAAATAATCAGGTCTGGGCCAACCACACAAGTGACCCAAGCAGATACTTAGGGTGGTCTTATTATTAAGGGCGCCCAAGAAAACCTACAATATGAGAGGTCCTTCTCAAGATCCTAGTTGTTGCATCCCAGCATCCTCATTACAGGGGGTCCTGGGAATTGCTCCTGGATCATGCAGTGCTGTGTCTTAGGATGCTAAGTTGCCTTGGACCAGCCTGGTAAACAATTAAGCCATTTCTTATCGAAATTGAATAACAATGAAGGAAATAACATTTGTAGGCAAATAAAAATATATTGCCTAATGATCACTAAAACCACCATATTTTATATGCAATTATGTCACGAAGATTTGTTGTTTTACGAAACACAACTCTGCCTTTTACTACATGCTTTAGAGTCAGGACTATGGGTTTGGGAACTGCTTTTATCCTCAGAAGGGAGGGCAGGTAGTAAAGGAAGGCCAAGCCCTGTGCTGTGTAACAAACTGACTGGTTTCAATCCAACACTAAAAGCAGGTGTTCCTGTAATGCATGTTATTACAATCGCCCTACATTATTAGACATTTAGAATTCAATCATATGCAGAAAGATCCCTTTAACGTTCTAGCACAGCCGCGATGAACAGGGGCGCTGATGATTTCACAAACATGAAACAAATGTTCCCGCTCAGATTAACGCATGCATAAACAGATGCTGTGCCATAAACTTCTTGGGTTTGGGCTGTTTTATAGAGACGACATCTGTTTGACAAGAGGGCTTCCTTCCTGCAATCGTGTCATAATTTGACTGCAAAGAGTTTCCAAACTACTTTAGAAAGCTTAAATTCTCATTTAATGAATGCTATTAAAAGGGGGAACATGTTCAGTCAAGTCATACTTCCAAATCCCAGGTTTTAAAATAAAAACCTGCATTAAGCGTTGAGGCAGGGCTTAGGTGTTTGCTGTTTATTTTGGAGGGGTGCATCATCAAGAAAAATTGGCATCCTTTCCCTCTGATTCAGAGGCTCATCACTAAAAAGGTGTGGACAGTAGCAAAGGGAGGAACAAGCTGCTTTCCATACTGTTTGCCTAGTTTGAAGGCATTACAAAAGTCTTGCCCAATCCTGTGCCCTCCAGATGTTTCAGACTACAGTGCCCATCAGCTCCAGCCAGCATGCCCAATAACAAGGAATGATGGGAGTTGTAGTCCAAAACATCCAGAGGGCTGGAGACTGCAGAAGGCTGTGCTATACTATCAAGTGATTAAAAGCCCTATGTGGCAACTGCTGAAAAGCTTTTTTCTTTGGTGATTCTCCATGAAGCAGGTGCTACCTTTAACAGCCCCTAACCATATCTGTTGCACATATCATTATTTGCATACCAATGCTGCATATTCCTGGCAGTTGCAGTGCTGCCACTCGGGTACTATGGGTGACTGGGAAAATGAACGTAGCATTGGCTTATAACAGTTAAAAGTCACTGCCACAGCCAAGGGATTCTCAAGAACCTCCAGCATGTTGAGCTCAACATTTTGAACCGGCCCAATGCTATCACTAAGCGAGTGAAAAAGACAGACAGTACCGACTCTTTCATCCACTTTGCTACAAGTTATTAGGCTGTCAGATGGCGGCATCGAGTATAGGTCTGGAAGGCTGTGTTGCTCTCTCTCGTGGCTTCGAAGCTGACTCTGCAAAGCAAACAGGAGTACCGTCTTTTAAAAGGGTGCAAATAAGGAGTGGCTGAACCTCCATATTGAACTCTAGTTATTTTCCTGTCAGACGTCGTCTGTGATTACTTATCTGTCAGGCAGCCAAACAAAATGACAATACAAATCAAGAAGATTTTTAAAGAGGAGCTCAAGACACATGATCACTAACCAACTGCATGGGGGTGAGGAGAGAAACAGAGTTTCCGACTCAAGCAGGGATAATGGGAAAGCAGACTTTTCAGTTGCCCAAATCTGAGTGAGCTCCGTAGGTTTAGAAGAGCATCACAAAGTAGAATTATCATTACCTGGTCTAATAAATAGGTAACAAGGTTCCACCCACCCACCAAGAGCTGCAGGAAGGCCCTGGTTTGTACCCCTACATGGTAGAATAGTCATGCACTCTAACTTTTCATTATTAGGCTTTAACTTGGTGATATAACTTGGGCTTTTTTTGGGAATTTTTCTATTTACCTATATAGTTTGTTGTATAGCACTTAAGCTGCTTTAAGAAAAATGGCATGTAACAATCAGAATTGTTATGTTCCTCTTCAGACAAAGGAATTTTTAAGATACTCAAGTGTTAAAGGATATGTCCCTTGGTTTTTTAAAAAAGGGGGAGGCTTAATGCTATGGTTTTGGTTTTCCAAAATTGCTGCATCTATTGGCTGGGTTCAGAGTTCTACCTGCCTTATTACTACAGGCTTAACTGCAACTTTGAAGAAGCTGAAATAAAGTTCTCACCCTGATGCTTCCTTGACCCACTTCTGAACTGACTTGCAGGTTTTGACAAACAACCCAGTCGTTGATTCCAAGGCCATTACTCAGGCACTGAGCAGCACCAGACACTCCAGTTCTAGCAATCTCAATGGGACCTTTCTAGCAACCAACCACCATCGACTGTTTGCAATTGACTGCCCCAGTTAAGCCTGTCATGACAAGCTGCAACTTCTCTGGCTCACATAGTTCAGGGAAATCGAGAAACAGTAAAAAAAAAACGGCAAACACTAAAGTATAAACACATCACCTTATAATGAAAGGATTCTTCGCACTGTTTGCACTGGTACATTCGGGTTTTGCAGTGGTTGATCATATGGTTTTCCAAATCCTTACTGTTTTCTGCTATGTGCTCGCAGATAGGACATTGATAGGGCTGCCTCTGGCGATGCACCCGCAAGTGTTGCTTGATATACCCCTTGTTGCCACTACTGTAGTGGCACAGGCGGCACCGGAAGGGGCGATCCACATTGGGGATGTATTCCACCAGGTTGCTCCCCAGCACGTTGGCATCGGCTGCAGGTTGGCACTGCACATTGTCTTGCAACTCCTTCAGAATGTCGTCGTCGGAAGCGTTCTGGTCCGTCCTCTCCTTCAGCTTTTCAATGACGGTGAGCAGGGACATGCTGATGCCCATTTTAATGGGACCTTCAGCCAGCTCTGGCTTATCCTTCTGTATTTCCATGAAAGCACAGTCCGTTTGGTTCAGGCCTGCCAATTCCTCTGTTTTAAGGGAGGTCACCAGCTTAGAATGGGCGACGTAGCTGTTGTCAGCTGGCCTCTGCCCAGCCTCTGAACCTATAGAATTCACCTCGGCAAAAGCTCTGAGGCTTGAGCGGGTTAGCTCTGCAGCTCTGATGGGCATCGTGACGAGCGCTTCGGCAGCCAGGGAGTGCAGCCTCAAGGACTCTGAATTTGTTCTTCTTCTGGTGGGAGGTGCGTTTTCATCTGCTGCTTTGGCTCTACCAGGGTTTAAATCGCCCTCTTTCTTCTCTGCACTGCTCCATCCGATTATGACTTCTTCGAGTTCCACGGAGCTTTTGTCCATATGATAAACGTCCCCATCGCGTGCCACACGAGCCTGCTCAGAGATTATTTTCTTCTCAGCTTCAATGTCGGTGTCCATAGAGTAAGGCTTCTGCACAACAGGCTCTTCGGCACTTGGCAAACGTTCAACTATGACGTTAACGTGGCCTTTTTTATTTGGGCTGCAGCTAATGATTTTTTGGGCGGAGGAAAGCAAGCTGTCCGTCATCAAGTTGTCTTGCTCCAGATCGGTATCTGACAGAGTCTCTTCTGCTACTTTGCCTGTGGGCGAGAGAGTAGCCGACTGACTTAGGAGCGCCTCCTCTTTCGCAGGCTCTTCTGCCGAGGTTTTGTACACCATTTGCTCAGAGCTACAAATGTGGAGTTGAACAGCCTGGTCACCAGGGAGACCAGGGAGACCCAGTTCGTTATTATCTAGCGCGAGGACAACGGCATCTACGTTGCGAGGAACACCCGATATAGCAGGGTCCGGCAATGTAGCTTGTTCATTTTCTTCCTCAAATATGGGGTATGAGCAGTCAACTTCGCCTGCATGCTTCCAGGCATGCGTTTTCAACATTCTTTGCTGACCACAAGTATAGCTGCAAATTAAGCATCGATACATGCCGTACTGCTCGTAAGTATACCATTTTTGCCTCCCCTTCTCCGTTGGACAGGGAGACTGAAGCTGTGCTGTCTGATCAGCGCCGGCATTGACAAAACCTTCCACTGGACCATGCAAAGTGGTACTAGGAAAACTTGCACATTGCTGCTGCTCCTTTGAAAGAGTGTGTGCTTTGCTGCTGTTCTCTGGGTGATGCCTCACATGAGCTTCAAACTCTTCTAGGCTTCTCATGGCAAAATTGCACACTGAGCACATAAGTATTACTTCGTTCTGCTGGCCATGTTGTTTCACGTGTTCTTTTAACAGAGGGAGAGAGGGAGACAGAGATTTACAGAGACTGCACTGGTAGCAAACCACCTTTCTTTTATTCTGCGGAGGACAGTCTGTCACATAATAATCTTCTATATTTATTGTGCCCAGGGCAGGCAGTTCAATGGTTTTACCTGGGATCTCTGGGAGGTTTTGTGAGTCAAGTGACAGCAGGGACACATCGGGATGCAAGCGCTTTTTCCCTATTAAAAGGCATTTTTGTGACTTCTCACTCTCAACGATCTTGCTTAGCTTTTGGATGACCTGGATTAGTGGGTCAGGGTTACACTTTCTCTGGTCTTCACCACTTTCTGAAGTTGGGCTTACAACTGCTTCGGAGATCAGTACAGCTTCCGGTTCCCCAATGTTTGAGACTACTGCTGTAATACTGTTGCCTTCTTCCATAATATCTGAAACTTGAAACGTACATTGCTGTGTTACAAAACATCAAGCTTACGGAACACAATGGCATAAATGTTGCAGTCAATCAGTTCATGCACCTTAAACAGATGCACAAGTCATCCAGCCCCTTTTAAAAACTGCTTTACATCTTAACACATAAGTGATATTCCATACAAAGTATGGACCTCCAACTGTTCAATGTAGTTGTTCAGGAGGAAAAGGGACCTGAGCTTATCCTCCTCCTTGCCAACCTCACCATTTGTCTCAGCTGTGCTTGCACTCTATTAGCAGAGGCGATTAGGGATGAAGTCATCCCTGTGCACCAATGCAGAGTTTCCTTGATCTGAACATCTGTCTGTTGATCTCTTGCAAGTGCCCTGGGAGTTTCAGCTCCATAGCTAATTGAAAACGTTCATGGCAGTAAACTGTGAAAAGAGAATGTTAATTTGAGACAGGATGAAGTTATTAAGCACTTGAACGCTAAAGAATGAGCACCCTTGAGCAGAAGATGGTCTAAAGATCAGTACAAATGACTAACATCAATCAAATCTGCAAGAATACCACATATGCCATTCCTCCATTTTAACTATGACATTTTCAAACAGTTTTAAGGTGAAAGTATCGCCAAACAATACCACGCAAGCTTGCTATGTGATTTAGTAAGCAAAACTGATCAGAAACATGACTGCCAGACTGAAAAATTCTGACTATTCCAGACTGAGCTGGATAAAATTTGGTGAGTACTTAACACTTTGAAAAGTCTGTAAGCAATTCAATTGGCAGGGAATGCTTTTCATTTGCAGAATGATTTACTACATGTACTATGCTATGAAACAAGCTCAAATGATTCCCCACCACCAATGGTGTGAAAACTAAAGAAATTTCTTCAGTTATGTATGCCTTGGCTTAGTCAAAATCACAATGACAACAGAATAGCAACCTGGGAATAATGTGACATTAAACTGTCAGATCTTTCCTTAATATTCTGGCAGATTAAAAATGACAAACATTTGGATCTATAAAGGAAGCGAAAGCAGTAGGATTCTTTTAAAAATAAAACACCTTAGCAGAAGGAACATTTCCATAATGAAATCAACAAGTACTTCACTGATCAAATATCCTATCCTGTGTTTGAGGAGTGTTCAAGCTTCAGTATCTGCATCCTAGTTTAAGGTGTTTTTTGGCACATGATGAAGCAGAGCTTTGCCAATGACAGCTCAAAAGGTAACTAATTGTAATCGTGCACATACTCACCAGACAAGAAATCCATTGAACTCATTGGGACTTACTTCAGAGTAAATTGCAATCCTTTACCCACTTACCTGGAACCAAGCCATATTGAACTCAGTGGGATTTAATTCAGAGTAGACCTATACAGGCTGTAGTGCAACACAACAGTTTGGTCTAAGAATGTTGCATTTTCTTGCAGAGAATAATCAAGATAATCCATTCTTTGGTGAATGTTTTCACCAAAATGAAAAAGAGATGATAAGATCAATGCTGATGATCTCATTTGGAGTAAATTCAGAAACTGCAGCTGGTGCAGAATTCAGTGGCCAGGTTGCTCACTACAGCAAGACAGTTTGAGCATATAACAACAATCCTGGCCAAACTGCATTGGCTGCTAATTAGTTTCTGTACCCAATTCAAAGGGTTGTTTTCGACTCATAAAGCCTTATGCAGCTCAGGACCACAATACTCAAGGATCACCTCTTCCCATATGAACCAACTCAGGCCCTGCAATCATCATCTGAGGTCCTTCCACGTGTGCACCTTTCTTGTGAGGTTTGGAGGGTGGCAACATGAGAACAGGCCCTTTCAGTGGTGGCTCCCCACTTGTGGAATGTTCTCCACAGGGAAGATCACCTGGCACCATTATTACATAGCTTTAGGTGCCATGCAAAAACGTTTCTTTTTTACCAGGGATTTGGCACTTAATTATCAATGGCCTCTTTGAGTGGGCGGGATGTTCCAATCCTGCCTTATAAGAAGAGGATTTTCTTTTACATTTTCCTATGTTTTGTTTTATGATGGTTTCAATGTATATGTGTTTGATTATTTATTGTAAGTCACTTTGAGTTGCTTTGGCAACAAATCAATCAAGTTTTAATCATAATCAGAAGTGTAGCTCTTTTGCTATTTTCTATGCTCAATGGCTTTTAAAAAAAATCAGGTAAGCCAACCAAGGCGAGTGGCAGACTGGGGGTTGAAGAAGAGGGGATCTGATTAAATCCTTCTTCCCGAGTCATTCCGAATCAGACCTCTCCAGAACTGGTTTTTTGCACAAGAGACAACAAAAAATACTAGGGCCTTATATCCTTTACATCAGCAGAGGAAAACAGTGGGTGGGAGAGGAGGTAGCTGGAATTTTGGATAAATGGCTGAGAAATAAGGAATTAAAGAGCCCCGCTTCCCAATCATCTGATGATCCCAAATCTCCCTGTAGACAACACAGGGCAAGGTGAACCCGAAGTCTGACTTCACCAAAGGTAAATTCACATTACACTATACCTGCAGCCACCAGACCAGAGTTTCCTCATCCCGTCATAACTGCAAGAACATCCTAACAGGAAAATCCTGCAAGTAAAAGCAGCTATAGCAACAAATTAAAGAGCATTACTTCTAGATAAAGTAGTATTCAAAATGTAACCAGGCACTCTTTTTTAATGCTTAAAACTAAAAGAAACCTATACTGTTTTTGGTGGGTTTTTTTGACACTATGCCTTGTAGGAGTCTTTCACTTTTCACAAAACAAACAAACTTTTAGTTTAACCTATAAAAGCATGCTATTGACACTGCAGTCAAAAGGGTTGGGACTGATAAGAAAGTGTTAGCTTGTTGCAACCTCCAGCCAAGAGAAGTTTTAACCAGGTTCCCTCTGCATCACTTCTGAAAGCAGAACACCAGATATGGGGTTTCCAGTTCTATTAGCATTCTATAGCTTCTTGAGTTACATAAAACACAATCCTGTGCATGTGACAATTTGCCTGAGACTAACAGTGAAGTATTTTTTACCATTAAGGAGCACAAGTGAAATGTAGGGTTCAGCACACTAGTTTTGTGGAGATTGGAAAACTGGTAGGAAAGCAGAATCATAACCTGAGCTTGAGGGCTCATTAGGGCTGAGATTCTAAGTGGGGTGGGTGTGGGAAATAAGTAGACTGAAGTTGGAGAATTATAGGAAAGGAAGACAAATACAATCTTCATGTCAAGACACTTTGAAACAATGGTTCTGTAGAAATATGTGCATGCACATTCTGAAGGGCTGGCACTCTTTTTAGACATACAACCCAGCTTTAGCTTAATTTTTTAGTTATCGTTTTATAGATTAGAAATGTTTTGTTGATGATCTGCATAATATTGCTTATGCCATAACTATGATGCTGAGATTATGTTTTCAGTTTCTGGTTTGTTAATAGCGTTTTATAGACGGCAATTGTTTTACTGATTATTTGCCAATTCTGAAATATGACTTATGCTATATCTGTGATATTTTATTATGTTATTATCTTTAAGCTGCTTTGAGATTCATTTGAATGGACAGTGGCATAGAAATCAAATCAAATCAGCCCTTTAGCCAAAAAAATGCATTTGAGGAGCACCTCCTTGGTGTTTAAAGCCATACTTTTGCATACTGTACAGTATTGGTAGTACTGCAGCTGTGACCTACCTTAGATCAGCTTGTGAGCAAGCAGTGGGCCCCAACCTATAAGCCAAGGACTGATACTCTAAAGGGAGAATGATGGGAATAGATCAATGGTATGACTATAGGACTGCAATTGGGACTATGGAGTTCCAATATTCCAATTTGGCCACTGGGCAATCTTGAGCTATGTTCCCTCCATTGCAACCTGTTGCGAGAATCTGATTTAGGACTGCAAAACACTACAGAAATTATAGTCCATAGCTAACAATTAAAGATGAAGCGTTAAAGCTTTAAAGATGAAGGAACTCAGCAGAGCCTTATTGTCTTTCAACTCATTGGCTGAAAGGAAGTTTGAGAATAATAACTGTGTTTATAGACAACTGCATCAAAAGGGTGGATCAGAAAGAGAGAGAGTGAAACACCTTTCATTTTGGGGTGGCTAATGGGGCAATTGGGGTGGGGGGCTATACCACTGCTAAGAAAGGATGTGTGTAGAAATGTTAGACTGAGCCTGCCCATTTGTTTGTAAAACTATATAAAGAACACACGCATCAATGCACCAGAAATGAATCACCAAAAGAATGGCACAGGGAACTTTGTATGTGTGTGTGTGTGTGTATGGCAATATCCCCAGTTGGCGCCAAGAGAAGAGGAAGGCCAATATAAATCAATAAAGTAGGTAGGTGCACAGACCGTTATGCGTAAGGAAGGAGGGAGCCAAACCCCAACTCCGAAAGTGACGGCGGAAAATCCCCAAAACGTCGTGCTGCCCTTAACTCCTTTAACGCCTGCATATCCACCCCTCACACACACACACCCCGTTTTGAGTGTGTGTGGTAAGGCAGCTCTATCTCACCGGGATCGAGAGGAGATGCTCCACGCCTCTGACAGGTGCCGGGAGCTGAGCACCACGAGTCTCACACCCAACAAACCTGCCACCCTCTCCCCCTCCTCTCGGATGCCTGCTGAGAGAAAAGGCTGGGGAAGGGAGACCCCCAACCCCTTTCCCGGTCGCTCACAGGGATGCTTTCCCCTCCTCCCCATACACGCCCCCTCGAAAAACGCGCTCCCCGCCCCCCCTTCGCACCCACCTTCCCAGGAGAGCCTCAATTAGCTCCGCTTTTCCTTTTTTTCCTCCCTCCCGCTGCTGCTGCCTCTGCAGGGAGCACCGCTTTAAAATGGCGACGATGGGAAAGGGATCACGTGGCCCGAGAGGCCCGGTCAGGTGACCAGAGAGGGAAAGTTTCACCTCCTCCGCCTGCGCTGGCCCGCCCACCTGTTGTCATGGAGACCAAGCATAACGGGCTTCTGGCGCGCAGGTGCCTCGCTCTGGGCCCAAAGCATAGCTGCCAAGTTCTCCCTTTTTTAAGGGAAATTCCCTTATGCTGAATAGGCTTCCTCGCGAGAAAAGGGAAAACTTGACAGCTATGGCCCAAAGACGAGCACGCCTCGGCCGCTGATGCGGCTTCCACTAGTAGCTGGTGCCTTTCCCGGTCCCCCGCCACCCATAAAGCGCTCTCTCTCGCTCTCGTGTGCTCGCTCTCGACCATGCAGTCAGAAAAAATGTGTGCGTGTGCATATGGTGTCTATTCAAACAATAAACATATAATAAAGTATCTATGCACACAGAATATGCAAATGTATACAAAGCATCTATGCAGAAAACGTAGAACGTGTTTATGCAAAGAGAATATTATATCACCTACCCTCTAACAATGTCCCTCTCTTCTGAGGAGGGTGTCTATGCAAAGAGAATGGAAAAAGCTGAATGGTCCTCTTGGTGATGCATGCAGATTCAACCTGCTTAGAGGTAAACTTCCTTAGGTGGGATTTGCGCCTGGAAAAATGAAGCCTTAGAACTGCAGCCGTGTTGGGTGACCCAATAGCCCGATGAAGCAAATGTTTTGCGCACCAGCCAGGGAAATTATTTTTGATGCCCCCCCTCCCCCAAAGCATCAACGTTGTCATCAGAACTTTGTTAGGCTTCCTTACACTATATTCTTCCCCCATTGTGCTTCTTTCTGCCAGCCAAAAGATCACACATTTCTGGATTGTCACTGGATCTGCAAGTCCTGCTCATGGGCGTAGGCAGGGGGGGCAGGAGGGGGCAGTTGCCCCCCCAAAGCAAAAAATCAATGTATTTTACAGACCATAACCAGCACTTCCCCCCTCCAAAAACTGAAGTGGAAAGGGCTTTGCTTTAGCTAGAACAGCTCAGTCTCCGCTTGCTGGGGGGTGGGTGGGACACAGCTGTAACAAAAACACATCAAATAAATAAAGCAAAGTGGCTACCGGTAGTTAAGCAGTTAAGACAATGGAGCAGATATCCCCTTTCAGGCAAGATTTGATGGCTCACCACTTCACCCTATTGTTCTTCAGTGGGAGTTGTTAATGAGCATTCAGGGATTGCATTAAGAGTTCTATTGGCGATTTAATGAGGGTGCATTGACTGAGGTGGCTCTGCAAGGCTAAAAGGAAGTGAATAAGAAAAGGGGGGGCTGTAGCTTTGATAGAAACAGTGATGTTTATAAAAAGCAGTGGTGTTCCAGTCTGCCCCTCCTCCTGCATCTGTAGACTGTAAATCAGGGGTGGCCACCTCCCAAGAGACTCTGATCTACTCACAGAGTTAAAAACTGGGAGTGATCTACCCCCTTTTGGGGGGTTCAGGTCAAAGCTGTTGAGTTTTTTTAAGGAAGGGGAGCCCTGTTTTTTTGGGTTTAGGTCAAACTTGTTGAGCTTCTTTTAGGAGGGAGGGAGGCCCATTTTTGTTTAGGGCTTCAGGTCATAGTTCAGCTCTTTTTAGGGAGGCGGAAAATTTTGGGTGAGCTTTTTTTAGGGGTGCCAGTGAGCCCCGCCCCTGAATGACCATTGCTTCCCCGCCCCCCTAGTTTTGATCCTGGCTACGCCCCTGGTCTTGCTGGCATGGAAAACAGGTGCCAGACTTGAGATTCGTGTGCCAGGCTCTGTTCAAATTAAAGGCTGGTTGCCATGAATCCTCGCTGACTCCTACAACCACAGTAGGGACAAAGGAGGCAGGATGGCAGTTTCCTTCTAATGTAATTGTGTGGGTGACATTGAGCCATAATCCAAATGTCCAAATCCTCAGAGCTCTCCGTCTGTGTTTTGAGCACCATGCGCTCAACAGCTGCAGCCACATCATGGCGGCATGCCATATAATACGCTGTGCAGCAAATTTATGATTGTTGGGGCCCCAATTAGGTGTTACATTTATAATAAAGTGCCTGTTATAAAGTGTTTGAAGGAATTCCGGTGTGCTCCCCATTCGCAAGTACAGAAAATGCATTGGGCTAGGTAAATTTATGACCCCAAAGCACATATAAAATATAATACATCCTTTAATCTTATGTTTGAGGAACTCACTGCTACTTAACTCATTAATAACATTAAGGCATCCCATTCATCTTAATGACTGAAAAATGCTTTGAACCCGGGACACAAAGAATGAGTAGATGTTATGGAATAAAGGTTGGCTTCCCCGAGGACTCAAATTGACCTAAACAGGGGTCAAGATTTCGCTGTTTATCATCTTCTATTATAGAAAGATTTACAGATGTGTTCATATCAGCATATTTTTCTGAATTAAATAATAATAATCAGGTGAAGCATTTTTTTTTTGTTAAAAAACCCAGCTTATTATTTATTTTTAATATGTGCAAAAAACACTTGGCACCCAGTACAGCTGACAGATTTTCATTGAAACTATTTTGCAGCCTGGTGATTTAATAAGTTTGCATGCAATTGTTGCTCAGTGCCTTTACAATGCTGATAAAAAAACAACTTTGACGTTATTGTACTTTCATTATGATTTGTGCTCCTGATGCTTTTGGGTTGATCGCACGCTATCCTGTTTCAATACTATTTACACCTGCAGAAGTTTTGGGGTGGTCACACTGCTTCATTTCCAATCGGCATATAACCTGTAACCATAGCTGCCAAGTTATCCCCTTTTTAAAGGGAAATTCCCTTATGCTGAATAGGCTTCCTCGTGAGAAAAGGGAAAACTTGGCAGCTATGCCTGTAACTTCCTGCTGAAATCTTATAGCATTTCATACCACAAATGCTTTGGGGTGGGTGTCACATTTTTGTTGTGTTTTGTAGCTTCTTTGGACAGCAGATGAGAACACATCTACACCATGCAGGTAAAGCAGCCCTATATCAATTTGACAGCCATTACTCCCCCCCCAAAGAATCCTGGGAAGGGTAGTTTCTTATGGGCGCTGAGAGTTGTTAGGAGATACTGTACCTATTCTCTGCACAGAGCTACAATTCCCAGAGTTTCCTGGGAAAAGGGATTGATTGTTAAAGTACTCTGATAATTGTAGATCTGGGAGGAGCTACAACTCTCAGCATCCTTAACAAACTACACTTCCCATGATTCTTTGGGGGAAACCATGGCTGTTAAAGTGGACTAATACAGTGGTACCTCGAGTTACAAACACCTCAGGTTGCAAACGCTTCAGGTTTCAAACTCCGCTAACCTGGAAGAGTTACCTAGAGTTGAGAACTTTGCCCCAGGATGAGAACAGAAATCGTGTGTCCCATTAGCAAAAGCACTCCTCTAGTTAAGAACAGTTTCAGGTTAAGAACGGACCTCCAGAACGAATTAAGTTCGTAACTAGAAGTACAACTGTATTGTTTTAAATGTACTTTGGGCCAGTGTGGTAGCATCGGGGAAGCACTGTGGAACAACAAATAAAGCAGAATAAATCCACCACTTTGTGGCACCTCTCTGTCTTGAGAAGCAATGGAGTGTGCCTTTGAGGGTGAAGTGAAACAGCTGTATTAGCAACACCAAAGTTATCACCCTGGGGTGCAAGCCTGGACAGTGCATATGGAGCCTCCCACCTCCAGGCCTCGCTGATGTGACCCAAAGGAAAGCAGAGGGGGACATGTTGTGTTCCTTCTGTGATAGTTTGTCCACCTTTGGCCCCCATCTGCACTAAGCTCTCACCTGTGGCTCCTAGAAGCTGCCAGCATGTGACAGGGGCCACAACCTGGGAATGTCTTCGACTTGCCAGCTAAACCAGCTGAGGGTAACTTGATGAGTTAGAGACTTCCCTCCTGGTGGATTTAGCGGACAAGACCAAGGACTCAGCTATACAAATCAAAAAAATTTAATGTAAAGTGCAATATACAAATGTGACACTAGATGGCGATGTTGAGCTATGGCAAATGCAATATATTTTTCAAAACTTTTTTTAAAACAGCATTTTCACAGCATTTTTTTAAATGTGTGTGTAGATTCCACCCAATAGTGGGTCCAACAGTCAAGAAGCTGGTTTCTGCACATGCTGTAGAGGGAACTGGGGGCAGATGCATAGCTGCCAAGTTATCCCTTTTTTACAGGGATTTTCCCTTATGCTGAATAGGCTTCCTCGCGAGAAAAGGGAAAACTTGGCAGCTATGGGCAGATGGGGCTTGTCAACCTGGGAAGGTAGATATACCATCTAGGAGAGGGAAAACTCTCATCCTAAACCTTCGCTGCCTTACAGGATATCTTCGGGAGGAGAAAAGGCTAAGGAGTAAACCCTTAGTGGAGTGGAATCCCTAAGGCGGTTGGGTGGCACCTTGTATGCCTCCTTCTGGCAACTCCTTCAACCAAGCAGCTGCCACATTTATTGCTCTGCTTTCCTCTGGACCACATCAGCGAGGCTGAGAGTGTGGTCTTGTCATCTGGGCAGCTCAGGGCCTCCATACATACTGCCCAGGCTTGTGCCCTGGGGAGGTCACTTTGGTGTTGCTAACACAGCAATTAGACTTCACCCCTGGAGGTGCATGCTATTGTCTCCCAAGCAGTAATGCTTCTGAATACCAGTTGCTGGAAACAGCAGGAGTGGAGAGTGCTCATGTGCTTGAATCCTTCTAATGGGTTTCCCACAGGCATCTGGTTGACCATTGTGAGAGCAGGATGCTGAACTAGATGGCTCATCCTTGGCCTGATTGAGCAATTTGAATTTGAATTTATTAATTTGTTTATTGCCTAGGATGGCAAAAGCATCAAGGAGTTGGAGAATGAGTGCGAAAAGCGACCAAGCAGGGACCGGGTACACCTTTCCTTTCCTTTGACGTGGTTCCCACTTCAGACTAGCAATTTAAACATAACCCTTCCTTCCAAAATTGCTCGCAATTCTCATAAAAAGCCAAAACCCACATTTCAGCTGACTGAAGACCTGCTGTTAAAGCTCAGTGCCCTTTGCAAGTTGTATGCCATTGGAAAAATCTACCATGCTCCCAGGGAGCTGCCCATGGCATTGGGCATTTTGCTATATTCTGATGTTCTTTTGTTGTGTGTGTATATAAATCAATACAGCTGCCTGTTGTTTTCTACTCCCCTTTGGTGTGGGGCATAGCTATGGGGACTCTCCAGCTGAGCCCCCTGGCACTTCAAAATTTACCACTACACCACTGAGCACCGTATCAATAAAGCCCTGTCGGATAGAAGCAGACTGAGATAAACTGTCCCATTTTTCCTCAGAGACCTTGAGGTGGCAGCAACACTACGTTCAACTTCTGCCTTACGGTTGAAATGTGATGGGCTTCTTTTTTCTTTTTTCTAAAGCGCGTGGGGTGTGTGTGTGTGCGCCCTAAATCAAAATGATCCTGTTTGTTATCATTTTATGGCCCAAGCATTAAGTCAATAAAACTTATCTGGGCTGTCATTTGCATTGTATACAATTTTTACTAGTTTATCAACTATGTTTTAAAAGCATGTTTAAAAGAGCTAAATGAAGAAATCAGTGATAAATGGCAGGGAAGCTGGGAACTTGTCTAATGCTATAGTAAAACTGAGAGTCTCCTTTGGAGAGTCGCGCCTCTAAAATATTCTTTCCGAGAGGATTTGATAGCGCAATAACGTCTCGTGTCTCGACTAACTGTAGTTAATGTCCTAATGCCTGATTGAATATTTCCCCGTTTCTTGTCAGACTCTTTTTTATTCATGATTATATGCAGGAAGGTCATCTAATTATATGACTTCCTTTCAGCAAAGGAGAACGTGTTTGTTTCTTTTAATAATGAGGAATAATGAAACTTATTTATGCAGAAGTCAGAGGAATTTATTGAAGAATTACCACATGACTAATGTGAAAATTAATAATAAGAATAAAAAAACTTTTAATAGCATATTCATTACTAGAAAGCTTGCCAGTAATGAAACAGCTGTAGAAAAATCCAAGTCCAGCTTGATGCCATAAAGTCTTATGTGGGGTTCAGGTCCTGATTACTGGGCATTTCTTGCTTGTCAATGATTATCGGATTAGCAGATTATAATTAGATAATTATTTAAGATGGAGAGTAGCTATTAAATAGCGTTAAAAAGCAGTTTTTAAAAACCGTAGGGGGTTTTCTTTCTGGGGAGGTGAGGTTGTAATTTCTTGCTGACAAGACATTAACGTGTCAGGAGGACACACAATTAATTGTGCCCATCATCCTGCTTTACAATTCAGCAATTTGGATCAAAGGACAAATTGTGAGAGTTTGGCTCAAGTCCTTTCAGGCATACCGAGGAGACTGAACTATTACAAAGCATGGGGTATATATATTCCTGTTTGTGTATTCCTATTAAACTCTTGAGGGCAGAAAACAGACCAGGCAGGGGAGATCTGTCATGACTGGATCACCCAATGATTTGATTTTGTGCGATAGAAGAATAGAATTATAGCGTTGGAAGGGACTCATAGGGTTGTCTAGTCCACCCTTCTGCAATGCAGGAATACATTAAAAGCACATTCAACGCACACTGAAAGCATATGGCTTCTCACCAAAACACTCCGGGCACTGCAGTTTTGGGAATTGTAGTTCTGTGGGGCGCTAACTGCAGTTCCCTGCTTTCTTTGGGGGAAGCCATATGTTTTACATCTGCACTGAATGCACTTTAAATGTGCGGTGTGGATCTGCCCTTTATTTTATTTTTAAGCTGCTGTTCGTTGGTATGCTTTGGATTGGGGCAGTCGCAACAGGGTGTGCATGGCTGTGTCAATGTCTTGCTTTGTGTGAGTGCCTGGAGGCGGTTGGAGGATGGATGGTGGCTAACAGATTGAGGTTGAATCCTTACAAGACAGAAGTACTGTTGGTGGGGGACAGGAGACGGACAGGTGTGGAGGACTCCCTGGTCCTGAATGGGGCAACTGTGCCCCTGAAGGACCAGGTGCGCAGCCTGGGAGTCATTTTGGACTCACAGCTGTCCATGGAGGCGCAGGTCAATTCTGTGTCCAGGGCAGCTGTCTATCAGCTCCATTTGGTATGCAGGTTGAGACCCTACCTGCTTGCGGACTGCCTCGCCAGAGTGGTGCATGATCTGGTTATCTCCCGCTTGGATTACTGCAATGCGCTCTATGTGGGGCTTCCTTTGAAGGTGACTACAACTAATCCAGAATGCGGCAGCTAGACTGGTGACTGGGAGCGGCCGCCGAGACCACATAACACCAGTCTTGAAAGACCTGCATTGGCTCCTAGTACGTTTCCGAGCACAATTCAAAGTGTTGGTGCTGACCTTTAAAGCCCTAAATGGCCTCGGTCCAGTATACCTGAAGGAGTGTCTCCACCCCCATCGTTCTGCCCAGACACTGAGGTCCAGCACCGAGGGCCTTTTGGTGGTTCCCTCACTGCGAGAAGCAAAGCTACAGGGAACCAGGCAGAAGGCCTTCTCGGTAGTGGCACCCGCCCTGTGGAACACCCTCCCATCAGAGGTCAGAGAGATAAACAACTACCTGACATTTACAAAATACCTAAAGGCAGCCCTGTTTAGGGAAGTTTTTAATCTGTGATATTTGATGTATTTTAATGTTTGTTGGAAGCCGCCCAGAGTGGCAGGGGAAGCCCAGCCAGATGGGCGGGGTATAAATAAATTATTATTATTATTATTATTATTATTATTATTATTATTATTATTATTATTGCACATCCTGTTTTTCAGATCAGAAATCCCTGCCAAATTGCGATAAACCCCACCTGCTCATATTGCACACCCACTATCCATGCAGTTTGTAGTTCCCTCCCACAGTGTTAATATCTGTCTATCATCTGTCTGTCTGTCTGTCTATTTTTTGCCTTTATATCCCACCTTTTTCTCCAAGGAGCTTTCAATGTGACATATATGTTTTTCTCCCCCTGTCCATTTAATCCCCCCGAGAAGCCTGCAAGGTAGGTTAGGCTGAGAGAAGACAGCGATTGGCCCCCAAAGTCATGCAGTGAGCTTCCTCCTGGCCGAGGGGGGGGGGGTTTGAACCTTGGCCTCTCCCAGCCCCTAGTCTGACGCACTCTAACCACTGCGCCACACTGCCTCTCTTAGTAGCCACGCAGAGAGGCGTTTTGACTGAGACTGCGGCTGGGGAAGAAGGTTTAAACCTCCCCTCAACACGCACTGTGGTGCTGATGACTATCATCCCTCTGTGCCTGGTATTTAATTAAAAAAACAACAACAATGTGATTACTAATCATGTCATTAGCTTCATATGTAATTAGCCCCTAAGTGAAACATCACAGGTCTCTTCCAGCCCTTAAGAATCTGCACGATGTTTTCGTCTTGCAGCAAAATGCAGCCAGCCAGGGTGGCTTGGGGACTTGCTTAACAGAGGACAGTCCTCTGTCTTAAGGTGCCCCCAGCGCCCAGTCCTGTTTAAAGCTCAAGAACACTAGATCTGCAGGAGTAGCCTTGAGCTTGCCCATGAGCTGTTATTATTTATTAAATTTATTGGCCACTTTCTTTTGCTGGTGGCAACTCAAAGCAACTTATAACCAACCCAGATCCTCCAAGTGTCCCTATTTTCCAGGGACAGTCCTGCATTTACAGAAGCCATCCTGGTTCCTGATTTGATCCTGGAATGCCCCCTTCTCCATAGGATGCCTTATTTTCATCAGAGAAATGTTGGAAGGTATGGAGTTATGCAACCCCTGAGCCAAGGAGATAGGTAACTGTACAACCTTTAGAAGACATCTGAAGGCAGCCCTGTATAGGGATTCCCCCCCCCCCCCACAATGTTTAATGTTTTATTATGTTTTTATATATGTTGGAAGCCTCCCAGAGTGGCTGGAACAACCAAGTCAAATGGACAGGGTATTATTATTATTATTATTATTATTATTATTATTATTATTATTGAATAGGATGTCCCTATTTTAATCCAAATAAATGCTGGAGGGTATGCCAACCAACGAACCAAAATCTCACATAGATACATAAAAAGCCGTTAAAACAATACATTAAAAATACATTTTAAAAACCCCACCCACTCTAAGAGGCCACAGATAGTTATATGCCAAAGGCCTGCTTAAATAGGAAAGTTTTTGCCTGGTGCCTGTTTGTTTATTATATTTATATTTATATTTATATCATGCATTTTTCCCTGTCAGGGACTCAAGACAGCTTACATTTTAAATCAAAACAGCTAGAAACATTGGCGTTGTGTGTGTGTGTGGGGGGGGGGAAGCAATAATTAAAACACACACACACACACACACAAATTTACAACAGAAACATCACCCCCCCAGTCTTTTCCTTTAAAAACAGACTGTTCCCAAAAACCTGTTGGAGGAAAAAAGTCTCCACTTGCCCTTACCTGCCATTAACACCTGGACAGTAGCTTGAGCATATGCGCAAGAAACTCGATCAAGAGGGTGAGAGGTCCTGTATGTCTATTGAAATTATAGTAATTATTTCCTTCCCCCTCTTTTTTAACTTTATTGATTTATTAACAACAGCAACAAAAAGTGCAAACGTAACAAAAATAAAAGAAAGCAGAGAATTAAAAAAAAATGTAAACCACAAAGCACCACTGGCTGGGGAGACAAAAGCACAAAGAATTAGCACAGCTCCAAAGGGATAATAAAGTATTGAGTCCCTTTACAAATAATAAAGATTTATAAAAATAAGTGCTCTCCACCTGCGAGTTCCGTCATTACTGAGAAGAAAGGTTCTATAGTAACTGTTTCTAAATTTGCATCTGTGTGCATAAATTGGAGCATGCAAATGTTGTGCTAATCTGCATTATCTTTTCAGAGCGTGGGGTTTTTTTTTTTGGAGGGGGGCGGAATGCAAAAGTGGACACCTTACGTAAGAGCGCAAGAAGAGCCACGGGATGCCCACGAGTTCTAGTGTTATCAGAGAGGGAGAGAAGATTTTCTCTCAGCCCCAGCCCTTGTCAAATTTCAATATTGCGGCTCATGGGCTTCCATTCCATCTCATTAACTCAAAGGGCATGAATGGGCAACGGAGAGGCTGTGCATCTCCAGATATTGTCAGGCTCCAGATCCCAGCAGGGTGTGGGGATACATCCCACACAGGGGTGGGGGGAGGGGGTGCGGTGGGGGGCAGGCTGCCCCGGATGTAATCACTGAGGGGGGTGACAAAATGGCAGGCGGCACTCACCGCAGGGCCTGCAGCTCGCCTAAGCCACACTTCCTTCCGCCGAAGGGCAGCTGAGTGGGAGGAGGCAGGCAGACTCCTTGGAGACCCCACGGAGCGTCCTGCCCTGGCTGGCCCTGCCCTGCTGGTAGCTGGCCCCCGGGTGCCAGGCACGCCCGCCGCCCCAGGTGCCCAATCTGCTTGCTCCGCCGCTGGCTCCCAGCAACCCCAGCCAGCGTTGCCAGGGGCAATGAAAGCTGGAGCACAACATCTGGGGGGCCACTGGTTCCTCATCCTGGACCCTCCCACAACCTTCCCAGAGCCTGGTAAGCAAGGACAACACCAACTGGGTGCGATGGTGGGGTGAAAAATAAATAAATGGAGCACAAGCAATGACAGGCGTCAACAAACATCTGCGTAAGGTTGCGATAGTGGAAGGAAAGTGAATGTAAGTGGCAGCCCCCCGTCTCTCTGTGTCTATATTACCTGCCGTGGAAAGTGAGTCAGGTGCCTGTTCCATTCCTTGCTGAAGACACACTTTCTCCTTTCGACCTCTGTGGCTTCTCGAAGCTCAGTCTGTTGAACAGGAGGATTTTAATGTCAGGGTTGTGGGTTCAAGCCCTATATTGGAACAGACTCCCACGAGAGGTGGTGGACTCTCCTTCCTTGGAGATTTCCAAGCAGAGGTTGGATGGCCCCCTGCCATGGATGAGATTCCTGCATTGCAGGGGGTTGAACTAGATGACTTTACAATTCTACGATCTAAGGTATCACCATCGCCACTCTTTAGGAGGGGGTAGGTTGGTTCATTGGGTTTTAATGCATTGTTTATATCAGGGGTGGCCAACTCCAAGAGACTGTGATCTACTTGCAGAGTTAAGAACTGGCAGTGATCTACCCCCTTTTGGAGTTTTCCACTATAAGTTTCCAGTTCTAGAAAACAGCTGTACTCCAGATAGCAAACACAACATTTGGATCATGAGCCAGCAAAACCAAGTTGGACCAAAACTGCTGAGTTCAGTGTAGTTGCTGATACAGTGGTGCCTCGCTTAACGAATGCCCTACTTAACGAATTTTCCGCTTAACGAAAGAATTTTTCGAGCGGAGGTTGCCTCGCTAGATGAATTCATTTTATGAAAAATTCGTCTAGTGAATCGCGGTTTCCCATAGGAATGCATTGAAATTCAATTAATGCGTTCCTATGGGCAAAAAATAAAATAAAATAAATTCAATGCATTCCTATGGGATTCGCTAGACGAATTTTTCGTTATAAGAAAAGACCCGTGGAACGAATTAAATTCGTCTAGTGAGGCACCACTGTATTTTCCTGGGCAGAGAGGTGAGTTGCAACACAATGACAGCCGTCAGGAATGGATTATGTTATGGGTGGTGCTAGGAGCTGCTCCACCCTTTAGCAAAATACGTATAGCTGATGGGCTGTATCCAACTGATGGGTCCCATCAGTGTAAATATTTCCACTTGCAAAAACTGGACTCTCCCCCTCTCCCCACTGCACCCTTCCTGACTCTGCTCTGGAGGGTTGGGGAAGCCCAGTATTCAGACTATCTTCTGAATATTTTGGCAATAGCTTTGCTTAGCAAATGGCATGGTAGGCTCTATTCTCCTATTATTCTTCCTGGGGAACTCTTTTAGAGTACAACAAACACTCCTCCTAACCATTGCCAGTAACTGTATTAGGAAAATTAATTCCTCTATGTTCAGATTTTATTGGTTGAAAA
Source organism: Zootoca vivipara (assembly GCF_965207765.1). Taxonomy (NCBI): domain Eukaryota; kingdom Metazoa; phylum Chordata; class Lepidosauria; order Squamata; family Lacertidae; genus Zootoca; species Zootoca vivipara. The sequence goes on from NC_142589.1 coordinate 25,655,682, forward strand.
TAAGATGAGGGGTGGGTTTTCTTTGTTTGTTGATGTTGTTTGTCCATTTATTCTTGGCACAAGATGCGCAACGTCCAGAAGGCACTGTTGATCGTGATGGATAGTTTCAATGTTTATGGGAATTCATTTGCAAATACAAGTCAACGAATTCATAGGGATGTCCCTCGCGTTTTCTCCATCTTTTCTCAGCTCCTGTTGTGCTCCAAGATATCCTTCTGTCTCTTTTTGGTAGCTTAAAGGCACCAGTGCCTGGAAAGATGTAGAGAACAGGCATTTTTTTTTGGGGGGGGGGGGCGCGCGACCCTGGTCTGAAACAGGCTTATGCAGAAATCAGTCAGAGGCCACAAATCTCAAACTAATCTGCAGTCTTACGTGCATCGATTTGAGCCGTATTGAACTCAGTGGGGCTTACTTCTGAGTAAATATGTACAGGATGGAGCTGCCTGTGTGCTTAAGGTTGGAATTCGGCTGCTCATTTCAGACATGATTTCAAGGGGACTCATTATCCACATAATGTGTTTTTTTAGGATTCATTGTGAGTGAAGCAGGGACCCTTTAACAGAATGTTTGTTTGACAGGTCTTCAGAACAGCCAGGCTTTGCCTCTGTTGTTACTGCGATAAAACACCTCTCTGCTGCCCCCACTCCAGGCACCTGCCATTTGAAGTGGTCACTTATCTCACTTCCTAATATTAGAGCCGGCCCTGTGCAAAGTGCCTGGCACTTTCCTAGATCTTGGATTAGGACCCCTGTAATAGGTTATGCCAGAGGTAGCCCGTGAGGTGACCTTCAGATGTCGTTCGACTGCAACTCCCATCATTCCTCGGGGTGCTGGCGGGGCCCGATGGGTGATGTAGTCCAATGGTACCCAGAGAGCACCACGTTGCCTACCCCTGAGCTATGTGATCCATCTGGGAGAGTTGCTATTGACTTCATTGCACAGTGAGCCAAAGAGTTAGCACAACTGCCCTGGAGAAAAACCACAAATTCTATTAGTGGGAGAGAACACAGTTTCCGCCCCCCCCCCTCTACAATCCTTTGGCTTGCGTCGCATATAGGACTATCAAGTTACATCAAATATATTTCGCTTTGGTCCAGCTATAAAACTAAGTGCACCATTTCGGCAAAGAGATGGCTTGGATTTGTGTTGACTTTCAAGTCAAGCCAAACAGGCTTTTCATAAAAAAAAAGTGGGGGGCGGGGAGAGAGGGGAAGAGAGAGGAAAAGGGGGGGGGGATGATGATGAAAAAGCCATCTGCTACTTTGTTTCCAGATAACAGAGGCAGCACCATGTCCGACTGAAAGATCATCCTGTTTGGTTATGAACAGTCCTAATTTGTCCTGTGATATCAATGAATCAGTGGAGAGTTGCTGAAAGGGGGGAATCAAAGGCGGAATTAATCTCCCCTTGATAGCAGGAGTAATTTCAGAAGAGACCCGTTTTGCTGAATTATACATATCTATCTATCTATATATAAAAGAGCAGAGTTGGTGCGGCTCTTCGGATCAATATCACAGTCGCTGCACAAATACGGCGCGTGAAAAAGACCAGTGTCGCTCAATAGCCAATCAGAAATGGCATTAACAGAGTGCGGGTGGTGGGGGAGTCAATTCAACCCTCCTGATCGGAAAATTGGTGTGTGTGTGTGTAAGGCCTGCACATAATAAGGGAAAGTGAAGGTGCAGAGATTTGTATATGGCCTGGATGGGTAGTTAGTGATCCATGCTCAATTCCGTCTCTCCTCTCTGTTTGTAGGAAACTCTGCAAACTCTGCACACCCAATAACCCTTTTGGTAGCAGTTTTTCTCCATCTGGAATTATTCCTGCTCATCCTCAACATGCTGCTTTAGATCTAGATGGCTTCTTATTTGAAAACCCTCCCGTTGACTAGGTTATCCACGCCTTTTCATCCCTGAACATGCACCAAGTGGATGAAGATGGAAGAACTCTCATCAAGCCCATCCAGCTTAGCCAGAGGTGTTGGGAACTGCACTCCAACAATATCTGGAGGGACACAGACTCCTCATCCCTGACTTATAGAATGCTATGAGAGCCAGTGTGGGGGAGTGGTTAGAGCGTCGGACTAGGAACTGGTAGACCGGGGTTAAAATCCTCACTTCGCCATGAAGCTCACTAGGTGTGGCCTTGGGTCAGGTACTACTTCTCAGCTTACAGGGCTGTCAATGGGGGGAGTTTAATGAGGAAGCCATGTATGCCATCTCAAGCTCCTTGGAGGAAAAGTGGAATATGAATGTAATAAAATAGACAGACAAACATAGCACCTTCTGTGACATTGTTACATGGAAAAAGAGCCTTGATCCTTCTCTCCTATTGCTTTTCTACATACAGGGAATTTTTGGGTCTGCAACAGCATGAAATCAAGTCACACACTCTTCTCTAGACTGAAGTGGTCCCCTCTGGCACAGGATTGCCCACCGCACTGAAAACTAAGCCAAAAATATGCCGCAGCTTCAACAACGTTCTGTAGCATTAGGCATATATGAGATTTAGATGATAGCACCTCCCCTGCCCCATGGTCTTCGTGTCATATGAAAGCAAAGCAATCTACTCATGGAGGAGAGGGCTATTGATGGCACCTAGCCATGATGGCTAAGCTCTGCCTCTACAGTCAGAGGCAGCAATGCTTCTGAATCCCTGTTGCAGGAGGAAACCATTGATGGGGAGAGGGCTCTGGTGTTCGAATCTTGCTTGTGGGCTTCCCTTTGGCTGGCCACTCTGAAAACAGGGTGCTAGACTAGATCTTATGCTCTTATGGTAACCAATGGAGGGGAAAGGGCTCTTGGGCTTGGATTCTGCTTGTGGACATCTGGTCATCGTAAGAACAGGATGGTAGACTACATGGGCAACATTTGGACTGATCCTAATCAGGGCCTTCCTCGTAGTTCTTATGTTCTTAGTTAACATTGGAGGGTGAAGGGGAAACCCTGACTATTCCCTGAAAATGTTTCAGATTATGGAAATCATAACGGATAGTGCTTGCATGATTGCGATTTGTTTACCAGCCAACCGTGCGTCCTTTTAAAAAAAAAATTCTCTCCAGCTAATATTTCTTATAAAGACACAACATGTGGAGTTTCCGATGGAACCCAACGGAGAGAGGTGCAATTAAGACTGTCGTGTAATAATGCATTCCTCTCCTTAGGCTCAGCATGGGGGTGGGCTTCAAAAAACGCAATGGCCTAAAATGCTGAGCTTTGTACTTTTCTCTCCCTCCCCCCTTCTGTTTCTTCTTTTTCATTTTGCAAAAATTGAGGGTTGGGAGATAGAGAGAGAGAACGAAAGAAAGGTAAGCACATAGTTCTATGGCATTGTATGCTCTTGGAGCACAGATGGAAAAGAAAGCTGAAATGATATTCATACACAACATAATAACAAACAACACAACCCACACACCCCAGTTTAAAAGGCCATAGATTGTAATGAACCAAAGGCCTGAGAGAAGAAGAGTGTCTTCGCTTGGTGCCTAAAGATATGTAACGGATGTGCCATGTGAGGCCCCCCCGGGAGAGCATTCCACAAGTGGGGAGCTACCACAGAAAAGGCCCCGTCTCATATTGCTACCTCTCATGAAGGAGGCACATGAAGAAGGTCCTCAGATGATGATTGCAGGGTCTGAGTCGGTTCGTATTGGGAGAGTCCGTCCTTGAGGTACCGTGGTCCTAAGCCATTTAAGGCACTATAGGTGAAAACCAGCCTTTTGAATTGGGCCTGGAAACTGATTGGCAGCCAGTGCAGTTGGGCCAGGATTGGTATCATATGCTCAAACCCCCTTCCCCTGGTGAGTATCTTGGTTGCTGAATTTTGCACCAGCTGAAGTTTCCGATCCAGAGCACAGACAACAGAGGTTAGGCTACCCCTGCCCAGATAGGGTGGGCTTCAAGAATGCAAACGGCCCCAAATGCTGAGCTTTGTACTTTACCTGCCTGCATCCGCATAAGGTCCAAACCACCTGGCCATCTCAAGATGCTTCTACCTGAGCAGGCTAGAGTTGCGCTCGGAGGGAGGACTGGAATCCTGTTGTCTCTCTCCTCCCCGCATCCCATATATCCGTGCCTATTTATTGTACTTTGCAACTGGTGTGTACAGTTGGATAAACAGTTTAACTATTCATGAGCATTTTTATGGAATGGAAAACGAAACAGAAGTGCACCCAAATGGATAATGCATCTTGCTTCCCCTGTGCTCGGGGGTGGGGGTGGGGGCAGCGGATGGGCGCAAAAACCTGACAGGGACCAGCCATTCAAGGCTATCAGTGCCTCTGTGACGTGCTAGGGGGTAAGGGAACGCATGAATCATCGGTGTAGCATGCTTCACCTGTTTTGTTGCTAGCTTTATGATTTCATGCTGCCTTAAGCATTATGATTTTGTGATTGAACTGTCCGTTTTCTGCCTGGGCGCTGTAATAAGCTGACAGCGAGAAAAGCCCACACCCCACCCCACCTCCCCGCCCCTGGCTTGTGGCAGATTTTGAATATATCAACATTCAGTCCCGAGTCCGTGGCAATGAAAGATGCCATAGTTCCACCACCCAAAGCATGTTGCCAACTCTGCCTCTTTATGCACACACCTGGTCTCATCTCAGGAACAAAGAAAGCTGCCTTATTCGGAGTACACCCATTGGCCCACCTTTCCCAGTAGTGTCTGCACTGACTGGCAACAGCTCTCCAGGATTTCAGACCAGGGTTCCCTCCCAGCCCTGCTTGGAGAAGCCAGAGATTGAACCCGGGACCTTAGGAACATAGGGAAGTGCCTTGCCCTTCTTCCATCTGGCTCAGTATTGCCTACTCTGACTGGCAGCAGCTCCCCAAGGTTTAAGTAGGGGTCCCTCGCAGCCCTCCTTGGAGAAGCTTCTGCATGCTAAGCAGATGGCTGCCACTTCCCGGGGGGGGGGGGCTAGAGCCTCATCTGATGCAGTGTGTCAGTCACACGCAGCCGGCCTGCAAAGCACCTGGGCAGCAGGTAAAACCAAAAATGGCAGCATTGGTGGCAGGGGTAGGTGTGATCAGTGGAGCAGTCACGGTAATGGGTGCAGGAGAAAGGAGGCTGGCCAGGGAAGGGGAGAGCAACCAGCCTACTACAGTGCTCCACCACAGGGGTAGTTAACAGGGTGCTATCCTGATGCTGGTCAAGGACCAGGAATGAGAGGAGTTGCAGCCCCAAAACATCTGGAGGGCAGGCACCCTGTCGGCTACCCCTGCCCAAAAGTGCACCTGGCAACAGGTTGGAAGACCCTCTTGGGTTCAATCTGGTGCCCCCTGGACTACAACTCCCAATGGCCCCAGCATCATGGCTCTGGGAGTGATGGGAGTCATGGTCCGGAACTTTGAGAAGGTCAGGTGACAGCAGTAAGTGGCTGCTCACCTCCGCAGCGGAATGCTTGCAAGGTATAGAACAGGAAATGCAGGTGAAAGATGGTGAGCATTTTTGCAAGGCCCACCATGTGGCAATTTACATTTGAGAACATAAGAAGAGCCTGCTGGATCAGGCCAATGGCCCATGTCGTCCTGCTTCCCTTTCTCACAGTGGCCAGCCAGATGCCTGTGGGAAACCAGCAAGCTGTATTTGAGCACCAGAGCCTTCTCCCCTCCTGTGGTTTCCAGCAGCTGGTATTCAGAAGCATAACTAACCATGATGGTTAATAGCCACTGAGAGCTCTCGCTTCCATGAATTTGTCTAATTCTTTTTTTAAAGCCTTTCCAGCTGCTGGACATCACTGTCTGCTGGGGGAGAGGGTTCCATAGTTTGACTATTACTCCATAGATTGACATTTCCTCTGCCTCCTCTGCTTATATTTTGACCTGGCCTCGGACCAAGGCTTTGCAGTCATTTAAGTCCCCCAGATTCATGTGATGATGGCGGCTGCCTCTTGATTGCGAATCCCTGAGCTACAGAAGTACCGATATAATATTATGCTTTGATATAAGCAACATCCTCGGTACAGGTCCTCTTCTGGATGATTGAAATAGAAATTGGGAGGTGATGCTGGAAGTGGAGGTGGCGGGTGGGGGGGGGGCAGGGAATAATTGAGTGAAAGGAGGCAAGACAAAAGAAACAGGAGCCACTTCCAGCCATCTGCAAGAAAGATGACCTCTCATCCAGGCTGCTTTTTTGCCGAATAAAACTTGATGCGATCGGGTCACTGCGTGGCAAAGCAGGTGTGCGAAGGCGCTGCAGTCTTCATCATTATGGGACTCAAACATTCTTGAACCATTTTATTCCGCCATGTTCATATTTATCTTCCCACACACCCCCTTCAATGGGCACCACATTTGTATTGATAAATTGTAGGGATCAGGAGATGTATTGATGGGAAGGAGACAGTTCAAAATGCAGAAAGCTGTGGCTTTGCATATCATTACACCTAGCTTGCTCTTTTGCCTCTCGAAATGCTGTCGATTTGGGCATTATTGCTATTCAGGCTGATAAATGACAGTAATTGTCCTTAAGTTGAAGAGCTGCCTTTAATGTGCTGATTTGCTTGGGAATTCTGAGCACCAGGGTTAAACTAGTGCTTGGCTGGTTCGAACAAAATGGTCTTTTCCAGCTCAGAATAGATACTTAATTAAATTACTTTTCATGCATTCCGTAGCCAGGCACTTGCGGGGGGTGGGGGTGGGAGGAAGAAGGGGAAAAAATCATAACAAGATCAGGGAATTCAGAACAGTTCATGAGAAGGCTGTGATCAGGCTCCCCTCCTCCCACGTCAAAGCCTCTCCCCAACCCGATGCAGACCGAATATCTACATCTTCACGGGCATGTGTGAATGTATGCATGCACTTGTGTGTGTCTATTTTAATTTAACAGTTCTATCGTGTAAGAAATAAAAGGGGATGCTGAATTAAAAATATTGATTGAACATACATTCTCTGCTGTTGTTTTCCTTGTGGGAAGTTGCCTCTGCGTCTAAGGACCCATTCCCACATTTAGGAAGCCAGGCAAGTATAATCAGAATCAGAAGAATCTTTATTTGCATCAGCCACTAGCCACAGCAATAAAACAGAGCGCACAGTTATGGGATTGTGCCCTCCTCGACTCATACTTCTTTCAAGAACATAAGAAGAGTCTGCTAGAGCGGGCCAATGGCCCATCTAGTCCAGCATCCTATCCTCACAGGGGCCAATCAGATGCCTCCATGGGAAACCTGCAGTCAGGATTCGACCAGAAGAGCACTTTCCCTTCCTGTGGTTTGCAGCAGCTGATCTTCAGAAGCATTTACTGCCACCTTCCTGAATACCGGTAGTAACCACTGGCTAGTAACCATCTCTTAGCCTAAACGGCAGTGAGGAGGAGGCAGCGGACCCATTCAAAGATGGAGCTGACATCACCTGTGCTACGTCGAATCCTTCTGGATTAGATAGAGGACACAACCCCTCCTCATTTCTGTACAGGTGGATCTTTGAAATTAGGATTGGAAGCAGAGGTGAGTCAAATCGCTTGGGGCATGTGGGCCGCCAACAGGTCTGTAGCCAGGAATTTTGCACTGGGGGTTGAGGGGTGGGGAGAAGCTGAGAGTTTGCTGGTGAGTTGGAGTGGGGGTCAACACAGAAGAGGCAGAGTGCAAATACAGGTAGCCTAGCATATTAAAATGCATTTGTATTTGCATATTTGAATTAAGCATAAAAAATATGAAATACAATTGTTTAGCATTTCAGAACAAGAGCCTAGTCCTTGCACGTTATCCCAGCACCATTGCAACCACTGGCTAGAACACAGGAAGACTGGAGCAAGTCCACTTCTTAGGAAGTGGTTGGGCAGAATCCTGCCCCCATTAAGGGTGGGCGAATCTGTCAACTTTTCTCTCAGGTTCTCTCAGGTTCTCATTTTCCCAGTCTAGTTTGTGGGGGTTTTTAAACAGAAAAGCTCCTCCTGGAAATTCATTGGCATTTTGGCGCAAATTTATTTTGATAGGCACAACTTTGTAGGCTACTTTGTCTCAGATGCACTTTTTTCACATGGCGCTTTCCTTCGATAGAATGCATTTTTGCACGTTATTTTCATTAATGCAAACATTTTAAAATGTACATTTTATCCCAAGGTATGCATTTTTGTACACCTTATCTGGCTGGAGAATCACATCGCAAAATACAGAGACATGCCAATTTCAAAGGCTGGCTCTGTGTTTTGGTTCACTTCTTGTTTTGAAAAATGCAAATTAAATAAGTTGGCATTTTAAAGGTGAACTGAATCAATTCAACCCCCCCCCCCGCCCCAACCCTAGAGAGGGACGGAGTGTCCTGGCCCCTTGCAGAGCGCTTTTCCAGTGAAGCCGATAGCTGCAGGCTGCCCTCCTTTCCTCTAAAGAAAGATGGTCTTCCTTTTGTTCTGCATCCCGTTACCTGGTTCCCATTGGCAGGCTCTGTTGGGGGCAATGGAGATCGGTATCACTCATCCCAACGATTCTTTATGAAACAAAGTAGCAAGCCTGGTTTGTTCTGATGGTGGGGAAAAAAACAAAAACTGCTGTAGCTGATTATTTGGTTTCTGGATTGTTTGGTCTTTGTGTCTTAGAGGTCCTAAGAGAATGGCTGGTTCCTAAGGGGGCCAAGTGGCTCTAAATAACAGACAGAAAACAGATGGAAGTTGCAGGCTCACAGAACTTTCTGGGAAGGAAGTGCAAAGGAATCACTATATACTATATCACTTGCCAGCAGGCCCTTATTGTGTGTTTAAAAAACTGCTGCAGTCTTGGGGATAGGTTTGCAAACAGCTTCATTCCCACCCCCTTATAATTTAGCTTTCAGCGGGGACAACAAACCACTTTGCCTATGCGAATGGGGTAGTTATACACGACCACACTCTCCTTGCCATTGTGAGCCGATCAGAATGTTTTGTTTGCAACAGGGCCACGTCATGAAGTTTCCTGCTCAGATTTGCAGCTTTTCATACCGCAAATGTTCTTAGACTTTCCCGCCCTTTGGTCTGCCTCAACATTGGGGAAGCATTGCAAGATAACGAATAAAGCTGAATGATGGGCCAGTGGCCTACTACGAATCCACCACTAATGCGCCATAATTGTGTCAGTGATGCAAACCTACACTTTGGAACTCCCTGCCCGTTGATATCATGGTACAGTGGAACCTTGGTTTACGAACACCTCGGTTTACGAATTTTCGGTTTACAAATGCCACGGACCCATCCGGAACGGATTAATTCACTTTCCATTACTTTCAATGGGAAAGTTCGCTTCAGTTTATGAATGCTTCAGTTTATAAACAGACGTCCAGAACCAATTACACCCATGCTTCGGGTTAAGTACGCTTCAGGTTGAGTACTCCGCGGACCCGTCTGGAATGGATTAATTTACTTTCAATGGGAAAGTTCGCTTCAGTTTAAGTACTCCGTGGACCGTCTGGAACAGATTAATCCACTTTCCATTACTTTCAATGGGAAAGTTCGCTTCAGTTTATGAACGCTTCAGTTTATGAACAGACTTCCGGAACCAATTGTGTTCATAAACCGAGGTACCACTGTATTCTTTTCAGTGCCTGCTAAAAACATTCTTGTTCTGACAAGCATACCCAGATATTTAGAAAGTTGATGGGAGTTTTAATCTGTTTTTGGTCAACTGTTATTTTAACTTTGAAAAAGTTTCAAATTATAGTTAAGTATTCTTAGTATAACGTTGTTGTTTTACCTTTTTTTGTAAACCACTTTGAGCCTCCCCCCCCCCAAATCAAGCGGTGTATAAATTCCATGAAATAAATGAATGAACAAAACAAAAGAAAAAAGTAGTCTGTATTAGCCACACCCCCGTCTCCTCCTTGATCCACCTTGGCTTGATTCTTGTAATACCCGATGCTTAATTAAACCTGAACCTGAGCTACTGCTTCAAATTGCTTGTGGCTTGACCAACGGACCACAAAGGAAGATGGCAGCAGTGCAGGTTGTGTCCAGCCTGGATCTTTGCCTAGATTGCAGAAGTCCCAACCCTTCATCAGAAATGGGCACGGCCCACTTAGCGTTTCCTGGTGACAAGCTGGAGCTCCCAGGGACCGGAAGAGAGCACTCAGCACTCTGCAGAAGGCATGTGCCGGGAGAGGGGGGACACATGATGGTGTTGGGTGCAATTGGCAGCATTAAATAGAGTTATTTATGTATAACCAAACCTGGGAACAGAAGTTAATAACTTTTGCACAAAGCCGTAAAAATGTAATAGTAATGCTAAATGGACACCTTGGGCAATATCAAGTTAGCAGTATGCATTTTGATTGGAGTCTGGTGTATAATCTGAACAAAACCTTTTCCTTTTGCTTAGGTTCATTTTTAATCAGTAGATATAGAGCAGGCATGGGGAACAGATGGGCTGTCAGCTGCGTGTGGATCTTCAAGCCACTTTTGTGCTGACTGTGGGTTTTTGTTAGGATGTTTGGAAGACTCTCTCTCCCACCCACCCTCCCCATCCCGTCTGTTCTTTATGACCATGAAAAGGGATGGGCTTCATCTCATCATGTGGGTGCAACAACGGCCATTGCACTTGGGCCTGTCTCCACAGTCCCCGTCTTACATGACTCTAAAGTGGAGGATTTAGACTTTTGGAAACGCCACGGATGTCAACTAGGGTTGCCAGACTCAATAGAGGACAGGACTTCTGTGCCTTTAATTGCCCTGCACTCTTAAATTTTAATTTTGTTTAATTTCCAAGCAAAGGGTCTGCTGGTTTCTCTTTAAGGTTTCCAGACTCAAAAGAGAGCAGGGCAATTAAAGACACAAAAGTCCTGTCCACTGTTGAGTCTGGCGACCCTAATGTTAACAATGTATTCTTTGTAATGGCTTTTGTACTCCGCTCCTTCCACAGTGTGAAACTCCAGTGAAAAGCCTGAAGCAGAACCGAGCCATCTTGAAAACAATCAAGCAATTTTGTTGGGCCAGATTGTCATGACTTCCCCCAAAGAATCCTGGTAACTGTAGCTTGTTCAGTGGTATTTGCCGTCATCAGGTTTTTAAAGTCTATGAATATTCCATAAGTTATTAGGGTTTTTTTTTTGCGTTTCTTGAATATTCCCTTGCAATAGATTGAAGTTAATTACATAATGAATTGCATCATTAAATGTGTTAGTTTTGGCCATGGCAGATGGCAAGATAAACCATGTAGGTTTTAGCAGAAGCTGATCTGCAGTGGAACAGAAGCAGCGACGACTGTGATGAACACAGAATGGGATGGAAATCATTGGATTCTTGTTAGGATGTTTGGAACAGTCTTATTCCCCTCTGTACTTTTACCTGTCTTCAGTTATTTGTTGATGATCTGAGGAATTTTTTTGATAATGATTATTTAGATCTTTATCTACTCTGTTTTTGCTGTTTTAGAAACCCGGGAAGCTGCCTTATACAGAGTCAAACCACTGGTCCATCTCTAGCTTAGTACTGTTTACACTGATCAGTGGTCAAATCACAGAACTGTAGAATTGGAAGGGACCCTAAGGGGCATCTATTCCAGTAGCTCTCCAGGGTTTCAGATAATGGTCCCTCCCAGCCCTACCTGGAGATGCCACTGGGGATTCAACCTAGGACCTTCTGCATGCAAAGCAGATGTTGTGGCCCATCCCCAAAGATATACAGGAACAGAGTCAGATCAATGTTCCACTTAGTAAACTTAGTATGTCTTCAATGATGAGCAGCAGTTCTTCAGGGTTTCAGAGAAGGGTCTTTCCTAGCCATACCTGAAGATGCCAAGATCTTGAAACTGGGATATTTTGCACATAAAATGTTCATATGCTCGTTTATTGAACTGTACAGTGGTACCTCTGGTTACGAACTTAATTCATTCCAGAGGTCCGTTCTTAACCTGAAACCAGGGGCGAAGCTTCATGCTCCACCACCGGGGACGGAGAGCAGACGAGCTCCCCCCAGGGACGTGGCGCGCATTCTGGGGGCGTGGTGTGACGCGCCTTTTGGGGGCGGGACAGGCAGCCGCGATGGCGCCCCGGGGATCGCGCTGCCTAGGGCACCCCGCCCCCACCGCCCCTATCTTCCTACGCCCCTGCCTGAAACCATTCTTAACCTGAGGTACCACATTAGCTAATGGGGTTTCCCGCTGCCGCCAGGCGATTTCTGTTCTCATCCTGAGGTAAAGTTCTTAACCCCAGGTCCTACTTTCGGGTTAGTGGAGTCTGTAAACCGAAGTGTTTGTAACCTGAGGTACCACTGTAGTCCTTTCCCGTCTTGCAGAGGATCTGGGCGGGGGCCAGTGGTGTCCCAGTTACAATTCCACAGGAAATTGCTAGAATACAGTCGCATTAATGAAGATAATGCTAATTAATGCAAGTCTAATATTGTCTTATCACACTCCAAAAGGGTACTGGAGAATGCAATGCTAATGGCCAATACCAAGAGGAAAGTCTACTAGGTTTGTGTGTTGAGCAGACTGCTTTATGGAAGTGACTTATGGTCAACTTATACCTGCTCGGACAGAGTAACGCCTCAATGCTGTACCAGGAAGATTTTGAGCATCACATAGCATGACAGAGTCTCAAACAAAGATGTGTTGTCCCAATCCCAGATTCCCAGCATGTCTGCACTCCTGTCTCAGCGACGTCTACGCTGGCTTCATCATGTCTACAGAATGGAAGATGGCCAACAACAATTGTATCGTTGACAGACAGATGCCAATAATAATTATATAGCTGCCTCTTTGTACATTGCATTGAGAACTTTTTTAAAAAATACCAGACCCAATGATGGTATCCTGTTATTTAAAAACGTGTATGTCCCCTTTCTTTTTTTCTTTTTGCTATTAATATTTTATTTTATTTCAAACTTAAAAGTTACATTTTGTCACCCATCAGTTATATCCTGTTCGGCAATACTAATGACTTCCTGCTCACCCATCAATGTTTATGCTCAAGGTCACAAACAATTGCATTTTATAATCCCACCACCCCAAGCTTCATCCTCTTTAACGGGTTTCTTAATATGTTCTGCTATTTTTTCTTAATCTTCAAACATATGGAAAAAAACTTTCCAGCAGCTGTTATTCAGGAACATTGTGGCCTCCGACTGTAGCGGCAGAGCCTAGCCATTCTGGCTAGTAGCCATTGATAACCTTTACCTCTGTGAATTTGTCCAGTCCTCTTTTAAAGGCACCCAAGTTGGTGGCCATCACTGTCTCCTGTGGGAGAGAGTTCCATAGTTTTAACTATGCATAAAGAAGTTATTACTTTTATCCATCCTGAATCTTCCAACATTCAGCTTCACTGGATGTCTATGGAACGTGGGTGGCACTGCGGTCTAAACCACTAAGCCTCTTGGGTTTGCCGATCAGAAGGTTGGCGGTTTGAATCCCTGCAACGGGGTGAGCTCCCGTTGCTCTGTCCCAGCTTCTCCCAACCTAGCAGTTCGAAAGCACACCAGTACAAGTACATAAATAGGTACTGCTGCGGCTGGAAGGTAAACGGCGTTTCCGTGCGCTCTGGCTTCCGTCACGATGTTCTGTTGTGCCCGAAGTGGTTGTTATGCTGGCCACATGACCCGGAAAGCTGTCTGTAGACAAATGCCGGCTCCCTCAGCCTGAAAGCAAGATGAGCACCGCAACCCCATAGTGGCCTTTGACTGGACTTAACCGTCCAAGGGTCCTTTACCTTTTTTATGACTTCTAGTGTCAGGAGACAGAAAAAAACTCTATCCACTTTCTCCATGCCATGCTTTAAGGGCAAAGCTCTAAGATTCCTGGAGCCTACCATACCCCCAAAGAGGGGACCTCCTTTACTCTAGAACCCTGCAATGCCGCAGTCTTAGCATTCACTGTCTTTAAGTTCCCCCTAAACATCTCCAAGGCACTAGCTGACCAAATTGCACCGAGAAGTTCATTATCGTTCTCTAATTATTTCCATTACTCTTCCCCCCCTCCCAGCTTTTTTTTTATTTTCATGTATTGACTGTGAATTACCTTTGTGCCCATCTTTGAACATACCTGGTCTTTTTCTCTCCCCCCTTTTTACCCCTTAGGAGGTACACGGAAGGCAAAGCCTTGATGTAAAGTCTGTGGTTTTTACTCCATAACCAGATTGTAAAATATGAACTGAATTAATCATAACTGCAAAAGAGTAATGGCGCATTTTCTCTTATTTTATCTTTAGTGCCTTTCAGATCATGTTTTAAAACCGTCTACATCTGGCACGGAGAACGAGGCAGCGGCTTTGGTAGTGGATAGCAGGAGGCAAAGGTCAAACCAGAGGCTGCACAAATATTGCAGGCTGGATTTATTGTTTTAATTAAGAGTGTGGCAGTTCATCATAAACTGTTTATGGTGTTTTTGCACAGTGCAGCGTTTTGAAATCAGCTGTTTTAATGAAAACATAATGTCATATATGTCAAAGTTCTAAATATTTTTGAGAGTGAAATATGGAAACATGAACTTTAATTCTGGGTTTACTAGGATTAGCTCATTGAATTATTATTCCTTAAAACCCCTAAAGAGTTTCATGGTATGGGGACAATGCAGTTCAATATTGGTATGTGAGTGTATATGGGGGAAGATCTAGAGGTAACGCAGCTTATTGCTAAATGCAAAAATACAAGCTGAGGGGGTGGGGATCATAATGTATGGAAAAAACAAAACTATTGCTTGTTGTTTAAAATGTTAGATTAAAGAAGCAATCAGAGATAAGACACCCCCCTCTATAACACACAGTAGGACTCCATTCTGTGGAAGAAGAAAACCAAGCAAGGGTTTTTAAACGGAAGGGGTGGCAGGGGGAGAGATGGAAAGAAGAAAATACGACCGTGTGATGTTTTGGCACCAGCGTTTTTGTAGCTAATTATTCATAACAACCTCGAGCATTATAGGTCCGAACAAACCTATATAGCACTGAGTCATTTTCAGTTCTGCTCTTGCAGACGTGTGGTTTGTGTAGTTATGTCAGGCAGTTTAGGTTGCCTTTACGATGCAACATGATAAAATATTTGGATAATTCGAAAACTCTCTCTCTGTGTGTTTATTATTTTTTGGTAGTGAGCTCCTTAGAAAATAGAAATTAAGTCAGTCATTAGATGCCGGGCCACAGTAGCTGACTGAACAGGATAATGTATGTTCTGTTCCATGCTATACTTGGTCAAGTTTCATATATATTGTATTCCGCATTATTTTATTAACTTTAATATCTGCACTTCCTATTACCGAGCATGCCTCTCATTCAAAGCACAGAGGCACAGCTCTCTAATCAGAAGTGACAAGCTATATACTTTCTTTCAGCCATTATTCTGTAGCCTAGAGCAAAGAGCTGTGTTTCCACGAAAATGTTTTGAATTGGGTTATTTTTATTGAAGTATTAAAGTAATTCTTCAGATTTTAGGCTATTATTTAAGCACTTTTGGGGGGAGTGCAATAACCTCTGGATTGTAGAGTCTTTGTTAGGTTTAACCATTACAACAGGGGTTGAATTACAGGAGGACAATATAAGAAAAGGTTGCTGCATTGGAATATGAACCAGGTTCTTCTTACAGGTCTCCTAAAACATTTCTAATCTTAATTGTGTTGGAGCACATGTACTTTGTTAATGAAAGCCAGCATAGTCTTTTTCTTAAATTTTCCCTAATGATGCCCCAAACGAAGTAACTCCTTGTTTCAGGAACCCATGTATAGAGCTCACATGTCATCTTCTTCTTATTTTAGATTCAACCCTAACTCCTAAATAATTCTACTCACAAACCACTCTTTGGATTCTGACTCACTAATTTGGGTAGGGGGGCTGCAATTCCTGGGGATTAATCCACCAGAAGCTGCATGTGGGTGGTGGGTGTGGCATAGCTACTGCTGGGCAAGGCCACCCTTCTTCTTTCTCTATATCTGACACCTCCCTCTTCCTCCTCACCTAGCGGGATGATAGACAGAGAGACAAATTGTTCTTAGCCAAAGAGCTGAACTCATCCCTTGCGGGGTGTGTGTGTGTGTCCCCCTGTAAAGGGACCCTTCACAATCAGTGCATCCAATTTTTACATTTAGGGGTGAAGTGTGATGCAGACTTTCCTGCGTCTGGTTCATACATACATATTTGTTGCTGGATGACCCAGACATCAGCTGCTTGCATGTGTGAATGGGCCCACCCACAGGTAAAACAGAACTTCCATTTCCTATCACTTCACTCTAAACAGAATGCTTTCCGAATGAGTCTACTCCAGGCATCCCCAAACTTCGGCCCTCCAGATGTTTTGGACTACAATTCCCATCATCCCTGACCACTGGTCCTGTTAGCTAGGGATCATGGGAGTTGTAGGCCAAAACATCTGGAGGGCCACAGTTTGGGGATGCCTGGTCTACTCACTCATTCATCTCCAAGGAACTGAGAATCGACAAGCCTAGGAATCTGCATGCATGTGCTGCATGCATGTGTGAATCCAGCTATTCAGAATGCAGGTACAGGAATTGCATGATTGAATGCTCCCCAACGTCAAAAACTCCATGTCCATGGAAATCTAGCAAGTTATGGAGAAGATTGCAGGTACAGGAATTTCATGATTGAAAGCCCCCCGACGTCAAAAACTCCATGTCCATGGAAATCTAGCAAGTTATGGAGAACCAACAGTTGCCCGGGCAGTTCTCAAGCCGTAGTACAAGACGATGCAATACAATAAAATGAAGCAACTCAAAGTAAAACCAACATGACTGAAAAGCCAGCAGATTGAAAAGGTAGAACTAAAAAAAAAAAGGGGGGGAGTACAAGGTAATCCCTGCTGGATATTATCAAAGGTGCTTCAAGTTCAGCATCTGGTTCTCACAGTAGCAGCCCGATCCCTGTTGGAAGCCCTTAAGCAGATATGGGAGCCATAGAACATGAGAAAGCACCAGCTGAACTTCTCCAGGAAGGGAATTCTGTAAATGGGGGCCACCACCAAGAAGACCTCTCTCTAGTTGCCAGTCTTGTCTTCTTGACGTGGCATTTGGGGGAAAGACTGGCCCATACTAGACTACAGGCATAATTTAGTGTCTTGCTCATCATGGTGCATCTTTAAGGGAAAATATGCAGTGTTCTGTGTAGTTCTTTACAGTGTGACTCTATATATATATATATATATATATATATATATATATATATATATATATACCTATACTTTGGAGTAGTCCCACTAAGAGCTTGCATGTACTCTAGAGCAAGTGTTACTGCAGGTATCTCCAACCTTTCCAGACCCAGAACTCACCTTTAACCCAAATATGCATTTGGGGACCCATTTCTTAGCCCGTTACGATATAGTTGCATGACGGTAGTGCTCCTCTTTTGACCTGCCTTGGACTAGGTCACGACCCACTTGTGGGTCCTGACCCACCGGATGTAGACCAGTGGCTTAGCGCTTTGACCTGCAAACAGATGTATTAGCCATGAGCACACAGTCAACACAATTCAGTGAAAGTTAAGCATCGGTTGAGTCCTGTGGATTCCAAAGGGAGAGATTTACCACTCAACCCTGTGCATATTGACCCAGAAGTAGCACCATGCTGTATCCCAGGCATCCCCAAACTTCGGCCCTCCAGATGTTTTGGACTACAATTCCCATCTTCCCCGACCACTGGTCCTGTTAGCTAGGGGTCATGAGACTTGTAGGCCAAAACATCTGGAGGGCCGCAGTTTGGGGGTGCCTGCTGTATCCAGTGGGGCTTACCCCTGAGTAAGTCTCTTTAGGAGTGCAGCCTTAAGGACACCAAACTTAGGTCCTAGGCTGCCTCTGCCAACGTCCTTCCAAAAATGCAGACTGTAGCAGGTATTCCAATATATTTACATATTTAGCTGATTCAGGGGGCTACGCAATGATAGCGCCCCAGTGTCTAGTTGGCACTGAATGTTGTGTGGATCCTCTGTGTGCTTCGCTCCTGTAATGAAGTTGGTGGATCTTAAAAGTGCTTAAGCTTGCTGGAAAAAAACCTTACGTATTTATTTATTTTTGTGGGGTGAGGGAGGTTCAAAAAAATCCTGCAGTTGACAGGCAGCTTTATGAGAACCCATGCCACTCTTTAATCAACTGTCCACGGAAAGCCAGAGTAAAACCACAGAGGGAAGGGAACCTGGCCGTAGAAATATATTAAGATCTATGCGCATATTAGACATTAGCGCTATAGACAAGGCCATATTGGGAATACATTCCCAAAATATTTCAGGCATTGTTGACCTTTGTTATATAAGACCGAGCTCAGAGAAATAGATTTGCATAGATTTAGTATTAGACTGTAAATAACGACCCAGGACAGTGCGTATTTTTCTTTAAGATGCAACATTATGAGCAAGACACTAAATTATGCCTATCAGACAAAGCAAGAGAATCTCAAGCAGATATATATATATATATATATATATATATATATATATAGAGAGAGAGAGAGAGAGAGAGAGAGAGAGAGAGAGAACATTCTGTTGGGGAAGACGTCTCTGCTCCTGAAAAGCGCATGCATTAGTTGCCTGATTCATGCGGTGACATGTGGCATATCCAAATGCGTTATGGATCTCCCAGGAATAAAAACAACATAGCCAAATCATCACCTTGGGATCCTCATTGAGTGAATATTTTACAGACATACTCCTTTTATATTTATATAATAATTTAGTGTTATGACAATTTTTTAGCCGTGTTGGCAGTTTTTCTTTTTTATAATGGCATTATATTTGTGAGCCTATTAAGTGTACATGGGCTAAACTACGGGAAAAAGTATTTTTCATAATTCCTCGGGGTGCA
The DNA here is from genome assembly GCF_965207765.1 of Zootoca vivipara. Classification (NCBI taxonomy): domain Eukaryota; kingdom Metazoa; phylum Chordata; class Lepidosauria; order Squamata; family Lacertidae; genus Zootoca; species Zootoca vivipara. The sequence continues at coordinate 25,674,360 of NC_142589.1, forward strand.
TGTAGCAAAAGAAACCATATTGGTGGAGGGAAAAAAAAATGTTAATAAAAGGTCAAGCAGAACTTTCCTGTGTTTATCATGATATCCGCAGCTATTTGGAGCTTTCTGGAATGGTGTGCTGGAAGGAGATTGATGGAGATAGGTAGATAGGAAACAGTGCCTGGCACACTTTGTTGGCTCAGGGAGGAGAGAAATTTGCTTGAGATTGGGATAAAACACACACAGAGCAAGGGCACAATTGATCTTTACTTAAGGAATTTTTGGCAGCCTGCAGTCAGGTCACAGCACATTCTCACATGCATGTATATTATGTGACTCATCACTTGATTCCTTATTTGTGGGAACATCTACCCCGGAAGTTTATTGTTGTGCTTGAGATGGTGATCAAAGCACCATGCTGGTTGTCCTGGAATGGATGTCTCATGCAATGCATGCCATCTTTTAGATGCAAACGAGCGGTTGAACTTAAAAGGCCAACTATGTGATTGGCAGACTCCTTTGTGGTATCTGTTGCTAGATTTTGCTCCACTTTCCATGGGGACATATAGATGGGAGAACAGGGGGCCTTCCAACAGTTGTTGGACTCTTGTCCTCCCCAGGCAGCATGATGGCCAGTGGTGAAGGATGCTGAGAGGGGCAGCAGTGCTGTTTTTCTAGAAAAGGAGGTGCCTGAACTCAACATGAACACCTTTCTCATCCCCTTAGAATGGCAGTGGCGCCCACGTGAGAGGTGCCGGAACTGAGTTCTGGAAAGTTCCAGCTGGAAAAAACCCCTAACAGACTCTGGAGGGGCACAGGTGCCCCACATCTGTTGTAGGGTGCATGGACCAGGATTACAGAGCCTCACCATCTCCTCACTTGGACTGAAAGTACATCCTAGAACAGGCACCCCCAAACTGCGGCCCTCCAGATGTTTTGGCGTACAATTCCCATGATCCCTAGCTAACAGGACCAGTGGTTGGGGAAGATGGGAATTGTAGTCCCAAACATCTGGAGGGCCGAAGTTTGGGGATGCCTGTAGGACCTAGAACATCCACAACACTAACCCATGACTGTGCACTGGAGGAGAAGATTAGATCCCCGTGATTCCTGCTGATTCTAGAATCAGCACTGGCAAGAATCTGTCATACAGAGAAGTGAGTCCACCATTAATTATCTTCTTTTTGATAAGCTTCTCTTGATAAGCTTCAGAGAACCATCTCCAGAAGACGGTTTTGGAAACCACTGCTGTATGTTTTTCATATGCAACTAAGACTGCCATTCTACACATACTCGAGAGTTCACCCTCTTGAGTTGAACATGTTTAGCCATGCCCTGGATGACTGGATGATGTGGGAAGGCTTCTGGACACATAAAATGTAAGTGAATGTTTAAAAATACTAAGATAATCCTATCCCCTTGGAAACAAATATATGGCACTCGCTAAGAACTAGGAAGCATCCTGAATTGTGGTTTAGAGAGGTCACAGTGACATTTATGTTGCCATAAAGACAACAGGTGTCCACCATGCCTCCCTCACCTTCGATTGTGATATATGAGGCTGCCCATTCGTAAGAGACAAGTGTGTGAATAATCTGGGAAAAAAATGAATAATTCTCCGAAGCGCAAGAAGCTATTTACACCCCTCGTAAGAAGACAAGCCAGGAAATGGGATGAACGTTGTCATTGTCTGGGTGAATAAATCTGAGAGGCCATCTTGGCTGTGAGTCCTGGAAGACCTGCTCCCTGCCTTGCAGGCCTTTTCCCACCTGGCTCAGGCGAGAAGGACCCTGACTGAATCCAGCTGTGAAAGCTGAGGCTTCTGAATAGACTCTTGGGCTGGGGTGTTTGGGATTGCTTGTTGCGTGCGGAAGGGGTTGTTGCTGTCGTTGTTGTTGGTTCTTTATAGTTTTATTTTAGCTTTCATTGTGATATATGTGGAAATGGTTCAGTTTGGTTGTGCATTTTTAAACGCTTCAGGCTCCCACAATTCCTTGCAGGAAGCCATGGCTGCTTAAAGTCCTTTCAGTGTACAAAGTGAATGTGGTCTATTTCAGACTCAGCCACCTCCCTCTGTCTAATGATAGGGCCGGCCTTCTCCATTGTCAATCTGCCCTTACAGCGACCACAGTCAGACTATAAAGTCCTATGATACTACGGTAAACAGTCATAGCTTCCCAGAGTGGTTTAATTTCTCTTCCCAGAGAACTCTGGGAATTGTAGCTCTGAGAGGGGAATAGGGGGGCTCTTAGCAACTTTGAGCACCTTTAACAAACTACAGCTCCCTGGATTCTTTAGGGGGAATGTATGACTGTTTAAAGTGATATGAGATTGCTTTAAATGTACAGTTCAGATGGGGCTTTCCTTCGTACAGTAGGCTACTCAAAAGAAGTTTCTACACGCATCCTCAAAAACACATCTCCCCATCCTTCATCCTGGCAGATGAGAGATGTAATCACCCTTCAAGGGCACAGTTCTTGCCACACAAAAGGACTTGAGGGGGCTGGTGATGGGTGTGACCTGGGAAGAGTTCTGAGGGCCAGAAAGAGAGGCATGGAGGGCCACATTCATCTCCCCTTCTCCTGGGGCTGAGTTTTCCTACCCCAGGTCTATGGTGTTTTATATGTGGGATGGCTCCATCCACACACACACAGGCCACCCTTTGTTTGTTGGCAGTCATCCAATCAGCATGCAAGCTTGAGGAAGGCCTGTGTCCATTGTGGTGAAGGAGATGGAAAGTGGCCTACCTCCAAACACAGATTCTGTCATTGCATTTGTATGTTTGCAGCGTGTAAAGGGACCCAAGCTTTCGATTAGGCTGTATACCTACCAGCCAGCCAGCTGGATACATACATAGACGCACGTACAGCCTCTAAATAGAAATGTGTTTTCCCCCCCTGTGCAGAAGTGTAGATAAAGGCTATTTTCTTCAAATTGATCCAAGCTGGCTCCACGGGAGCAGAAGCACGAACATCCAAAGTAGCTGTAACAGCAGGAAATTCACTTTTCATTGCCATTTTGCTGCATCCCATGTGAGAAGGGTGGAAAACAGTGCAGGAAAACTACAGGAAATCTATATCAAATTTTCCCAGGGATCCATCTTATTGTTTAGCAATTTTCTATCATATCTGAGCTGTACTTAGTGTTTCTTTCCTCCCCCCCTTTTTTGGTCAGAACATCGTAAGAAACATACTAATAAATATTATCATTATTAATAATAATGGTGTTGAGGATGGGTGGGAGGGAAAGCTTAAGTCATGTGCTAGCAAAACAAAAATGCTTAAAATGAGTTCAGCAAGCTTAGAAATAATTTGCTAGTTGGTTAACTTAAAAACAAAGCAAAAACACCATGTGAATTTGTCTGTGCTGCTTCTGCTTCTTATCATTATAAGCTGCCAGTGGTTAGAAATATTTGTTATAGTAGTCATAATTAATTGTTTCATTATAATCATAATTTATTTATTTATTATGGCTATTGCTTGATTCCATAGGAGCCAACTCCTAGGGGTCAAGGGGGCTTTGTCCCCCCCCCAATAAAATATTTGAGGGGGACGCAAGTTGATGGGCATTGCCATTCAAATGGTGTGCATGCACCAGGTCGTGTGATCGATTATGCCGGACAAGGCTAACCTGCCCCCCTATTTTATTCAAGTTGGCACCCCTGCTTGATGCATTTTCATGTGTGTGCCTGGATGCCTGCTAACTTCACCTGCTCCCAACTTGGGGCTTGAATTTCAGAGGGAAATGTGTGTGGACATCAGTTACTTTCAGAACCTGGATTATTCTGCGTCACCATGATTAACCTTATTAATTTCATATCGTTACAACGTGTACCCAAAACATCAAAACATCCTTGCTTCTCTCTTTTTTATTTTTATTTATTTTCCATGCCAAGTTGCAACATAAGATACAAATAAAATAAAACATTAATCAGAAAACAAAACAGAGAGGGGAAAAAAGAAAAAGAAAACAAAAACAAAAAAGAAAAACAATGAATATAACAAAACATAACCAAACATACAAACATACATTTTGACTTCCTTCCATCCTTTAGCGACTTCAAATTTTCCATTTTTCTTTTTCCTTGTGTTATATGTATATGTACATTTATTAATTCCAGTTTTATGCCTTTCATAACTATTTTTTCTTTTCCTTAAGCCTGCAAACTTCATTCATCACATATCGATATATTTATTCCAGAACAATGTTTTTTTTCATATACTCTTTAATACAGTCCCATTCTTTCATTAATTTTTGGTCTGATTGTCCTCTTAAGACTGCCATTAACCTTGCCAAGTCTAGGTATTCACATAGTTTGATTTGCTATTTTCTTACTGATGGAATTCCCTCCCCCTTCCAATTTGCAGCTACAAGCATCCTGGCCGCTGTTGCCACATACAGGAATACTTTGTTTTTATCACCAGGAATATCATTTGTAATTAAGCCTAGGAGAAATGCTTCTGGCTTTTTAATGAAGGATATTTTAAACATTTTTTTAAAATTTTCTCATATATATTATTCTACAATTATAATCAAGTCCACTCTCCCACCATGTTTGATACATTGTTCCAGTTTCTTTCCTACATCTCCAACAAGTGTTGGATTTTAATTTGTAAATTTTTGCCAATTTGACAAATGTAGAAGAAGAAAACAAATGAAATAAAAAAGTTTTAAAAGGTAAAGATAATACAAGAAAACGACATATGTATGAAGCAGGGAAAACGATAACACAACAAAAACTCTATGGTAACATGAAGAGAACAGAAGGGTCATCTAAATCCAACCTCCTTACAATGCAGGGATCTTTTGACCAACACGGGGCTCAAACCCACAACCCTGAGATTCAGAGTCTCATGCTCTACCAACTGAGCAATCATAATTTACAGTGTCACCCTAGAAATGTGAAAACAAGGCCCACCTCTCAATAAATTTGTTTTCCTGTTTATTATGTATTGTGCTTCTCTCAGGATTATTCTGCTCCTTGACTAGCTGAATCTGTGAAGAGGCAAGTCTTGTGTTTAGGGTGGGGTGGGGATGTGGACTTTGTAACACATCATTTATACATGGGAGAGTCAGATGTAGAGCCAGTGGGGGTGTATCAGTTAGAGTGCCAGGTTAGGACCTGGGAGAGACCAAGGCTCCAATCCCCACTTGGCCTTGAAGCTCACTGGTTGACCAACCACTCACTCTCAGCCTAACCTACCTCACAGGGTTGTTTCAGGGATTAAGGGGGCGTGGGAGAGAATCATGTCTCCCGCCTTGAGCTCCTTGGAGGAAAAAGTGGGAGATAAATGAAGTAAACAAAAACACACAAATGATGCCCACCCCATGAGTTGAAAGAATGCACAGGCTAGTCTCTCAACCAACTTGCTTAGTGGCACTGTCCTATTTGAAGATAGGATTCCCACCCCCGCAGAGGGGCATCACTTCCCCCTTTCTTACAAGTCTGCTCCCCTTCCTTAGGGGGGGGGGGTTGTTGCGGACCAGCATCTGGGACCCCCAGTGACTTGGCTTGGGAGTGGAGGGATGCCACCCACGTCATGGGGATTCCCGGCCGCATCATGCCTCCAGCCGTCCAATTGGGGTGGCTAGAGGCATGGCTGCAGGCCGTTTAAACTGTGGCCTATTTTAGCCCATTAACCTAAATTATTCGTGTCTCTCTGTGTTTATTATATAAGGAAACTATGGGGCCCGGTTCTTGTCACGCAATGAGCCATGCAGGAGGAGCCCTTTCCGTCACTGAGCTCTTCACTTAGCAGTGAAGCCCCAAACGGATTGCTTATTTAGTTCAATGTTATGTAGCCACAGAGTTCAATGTGGTATAGATAAGCTGCTTCTAGTTCAGTGGTTCCCAAACTTTTGCCAGCCATCCCCCTCTCCAGCTCCATAAACTCACCCCCAGTGCTTGCTACCCTACCCTATAAAAACATTATCTGGAATAACAGTTTGCATGACCAACTAAGGGAGACAATAAAACTGGGCAATTCAAAACAAAAGCACTTAATTGAACATTTATTCCAAATCTGGGTTAAACTACTGTACCTAAGTTTGATTAATTAAAAAAAAAGCTGCATAAACCTGAACCAGTGATGTGAGCTTTTCAAAATCTGATAGCCGTTTACAGAGTCCCCTGCCCCAGACAATCCTACTGCCCACTTTGGGAACCACTGATTCAGACAAAGGTATAGGGATCCCATGTCTCACAACCTAGCACTGCATGTTGGAATAAAAAAATGAGTCACTTTAAGAGGCTTGTGCTTTCGAGTTGTATAAGGAGCCAAAGAAAAATGTTGCACTGGATTTGTGCTACATTTTAGATTATTGGTTCCTCTCTGCCATTTTTCTTAAGTTGTTGATATTTGATCTATCTATCTATCTATCTATCTATCTATCTATCTATCTATCTATCTATCTATCTATCTATCTATCTAATCTATCATCTATCTATCATCTATCTATCATCTATCATCTCTATCATCTATTTATCTAGCAGGATAGGGACCCTTCTTTGCTGGTGACATGAATAATGTACCACCTTTTCTCTCTCTTGCTCCCCCGCCCCTGCTTTTTTGGGGGTATTCATACCAGGGGACAATCTAAGAGTGATGTGAAGCTATTTTGTGAGTTTATTGCTTTTCAGTGATTGCACATTGATTCTTACTGTACGCTGCTATTTGCAGCCTCGTAGCGTTTGGCAACTAAGCTTCTAGCTTAGCAGGTGGCCAAAGCTAAGAGAAGTGATTCTAGTGTCAAGGAGGGCCTTGTAGTGTTGAAACAGCTTTAAGTGTGTGTGTGTGTGTGTGTGTGTGTGTGTATGTATGTGTATGTGTATGTGTAAAAGTAGTGCAGGAAAGGGCAAGGAGAAAAAGACGAGGCTGGGAAAACTTCTCCAATTGCTTTACTTTTGGGGATGATGTTTGAACCACCCCTTTCCTTTGTGGGTTTCACGTGACACAAGGAGTTTCCCTTCCTTTATCTGGGTCTGAAAGACTCTGCAAACCAAGCCATGTGAGGAACAGTTGAGGAAGCTGGGTCTGTTTTGCCTGGAGAAGAGAAGACTGAGAGGTGATATGAGAGCCACCTTCTGTTTCGTGGAAGATATGGGAATCTACTTTTCTGCTGCTCTGGAGGGGAGGACCCAAACCAATTCAAATCGCAAGAAAGTAGATCTGAACTTAAATGTTAGGGAAGAACTTTCCAAAATTTTCATGTTGGTGACACACGTTTTAGACATGCATCATTTCGTGACACAGTAATTCAGTTTTACTAGCAAACCGGAGGTTAAACTAACCCCTTTCCAGCCCTGGGAAGAGCGTAGGGAGCATTCACACAACACACCTACACACTGCAGCCGACACAGTAACGTGTTGTGACACACAGTTTCGAAAGCTCTGCATTAGGGAGAACTTTCTGGCAGAAAGATCAGTTTGTCTGTGGGACGGGCTCCCTTGGAAATGAGTGGACTCTCCCTTCATCAGAAGTTTTTAAGCAGAGGTTAGATAGCCACCTGTTGGCGATTCTTGAGCTTTAATTCCTGCATTGCAGGTGTGCCTTCCAACTCCATGGTTCTATGATTTTCTCTTGCTGTCTTATTAGTGTTCTGCTTCTTTAGCTCTCATACTAAACTGAAGAGTTTCAGGTATGTTCCAAATCTCTCTCTCAATTGACTGTTCCTAGACCATTATGAAATGTTTCTTTTGTTGAATCCCAGACTGTGCTCAGGCCTTGCTTTAAGGCAATCCCATAGAAATAATTCCACGCACAGGAGTAAGGCCCCAACCTTACATCGCTGCAGTATCAAGTGACAGCTTTTGTGGCAGGTGGAACTTTCAACCAGATGCCATCCGAATGTTATCGGACTACAACTCACATCACTCCTGACCATTGGCCAGCTGGGGCTGATGGGAGTTGTATTCCAAAATGTTTGGAGGGCCCCAGGTTGAGGAAGGCTGGTCCATACCATATTTTAAAACAAAAACACATCATAAATTTTAAATAAAAAAAGGAAAATATCTCAAATAATACATCAAGGTTCTTAAGTTTCAAATGATATTATTGAGTTCCAGTAAATGCAATTAGATCAAAGCCAATATTAAGTTCTTGTCAACATCCTAGTGGGCATTGTCCTGTTCCAGTAATGAATAAATAGGCTCAATTGTCTTCAAAGCCTGTCACTTAAATTAGTTTTCCCTTCCCACAGACATTTAAAGTTAATACATTAGCATGGTGCTCCAGGTCCTGCGTTTCCAAAGTTCTTCAGATGGTCAGGGACGTGCTCCCAAAGTTTTGCCATCAAATCTTATTTGTAGTTAACAAATCAATCATAATTTAATTCTGGTCAGGATTTTTTTTTGGGGGGGGGGGCGGATGGCTCTTCAACTATCATAGTAATATGGTAATTGGATTCAGAATCTCTAATAATATCTCACATGTTTATACCATCTCCCGATACCTCATAGGTATTGTTTTACCATTGACTCATTTTTTACATAATCTGCCAGTGAAATTGAGTGCAGAGTGTTCACACATGACAATACACCACATATTCTCTACATTTCATGACACTCCTGATGATTTGCAGTCTAATGTTTCCCAAACCAGCTCTACCAAACACTACTGTGGCTGAGCTGATGTCAGGGTTTTATTTTAAGTTAAAATTGTACCTGTGTTGTCCCTTGTCACACATGCACAATGATTCACGTGATGTTGCAGTGGTCAAGTGATGGGCATGCATGTGGAAAGTGGGATCAAGGGCACTGACTACCAGTTAGTTTCTGAGCCCAATTCAAAGTTCTGGTTTTGACCTATAAAGCCTCATGTTGCTCAGGACCCCATTACCCCAAGGAACATCTTGCACCATGTGAACCAAGCCAGACCCAACAATCATCACTTGAGGCCTTTCCATGCGACATCTGGAGGGTGGCAACACAAGAACTGAGCCTTTTCAGTGGTGGCTCCCTGTTTGTGGAATGCTCTCACCAGGAAGCTTCATTTGGAATCATCATTATATATCTTTAGGTGCCAGGTGAAAACTTTCCTCTATAACCATGCCTTTGGCCGTTAGCTATCTATGACCTTTTAAAAGTAGGTGGGATGTTTTTAATGTATTTCCCCCCTGGTTTTAATGTATTTCTGTGGTTTTTTGTTGTTTGGTTGTCTGTTGCTTTGAGTTGCCTTCGGCAAGAAGAAATGACTAACAAATGTAAATAACCACCACCACCGCAACTACGTCGTCTCATCACTACTAAGAATGTTTTTGGCTGATCTAAAAGATGATGTTGTGAAGTAGCCACCTTTTTTTTGGCCTAGTATGGTTGTTGCGCCCCCAACAGGAATTTGATGCAAAAATTCAACAGGTGGAGCAATCTCTCCATCTCTTTAACTCCAGGTGGGAGAGAAGCTGCTCCTGTTGATTCTCTGCCTAGCATGTGGCTAATATATGATCATGAGCCCTGCTGGAAAAATAGGGGCTGCTCTAGTATGACAGTACAGGAATTAATAGGGAAACAAACGTGCCTTCAAATATATATTTTAAGATTGTGCAAAATAGTATTTGAAAAATTCTCTGTCCTGTTTGCCTGTGAATTTATTTAGAGCATTTGTAGTCCACTGTCCAGGGACGTGGGTGGCGCTGTGGTCTAAACCACTGAGCCTGGGGCTTCCTGATCGGAAGGTCAGAGGTTCGAATCCCCGTGACGGGGTGAGCTCCCATTGTTCGGTCCCTGCTCCTGCCAACCTAGCAGTTTGAAAGCACTTCAAACTGCAAGTAGATAAATAGGTACCGCTCCAGCGGGAAGGTAAATGGTGTTTCCGTGTGCTGCTCTGGTTTCGCTGGCCACATGACCTGGAAAAACTGTCTGCGGACAAACATTGGCTCCCTCGGCCAGTAAAGCGAGACGATTGCCGCAACCCCAGAGTTGTTCGTCACTGGACTTAACTGTCAGGGGTCCCTTTACCATTTTAGTCCACTGTCTAGTCAAAAAAAGCTCCCAGAAGTGGCTTGCATGCTATCAGCTGAAACAAGCATGTAGGCTTATAATCCAAAAAACACAGCACAAAAGGAAAAAGAGGCAAGGAAGGTAGACAGACAGGCAGGCAGGCAGGCACACTCTATTGTATTCTGATTCTAAACTGTAGCACACAGGTGCTAGAAAGTTGGGATGAAATAGTTATATGAATAATATCTATATGTTTTGGTTGATAGTTACCGACATCTTATTGTCATCACCTGTAGGAGGCTGAGCTCCTTGCTACCTCTGATGAAGTTAAAATAATATTAAATATTAAATAATATTAAAATAATTAAAGAGTTGCAAGTTTGGCATTGCCTTAATGGGCAGAGAAGCTGCAAGGCAAGGGGACTTGACCAAATGTTCTCTGGAGGGCTTGAGAGCCTGAGAAGAGAAAGATAGAAGGAAGGAAGGAAGGAAGGAAGGAAGGAAGGAAGGAAGGAAGGAAGGAAGGAAGGAAGGAGTTTCCTTGCTCAGAGCACCTGATTGCTCCTGTCAGTGTAATTGAAATCTTGCCATTGAAGGACCCAGGAAGTTCTTTCCTGCCCTGCCCTGAAGCTTAAGCCGATTCACGTTCTTTGTCTTATGCACATCACTAAAGCAGTGCAGTGTGTGCTTCCTGTTCTGCATTTATTTCCTATTATATAATCTTGGCTAAAAATGGCAAAAAGCACATTTGGTTAAGTGGGAGCTCTGGCTCCTTCGACCCTGGGATTCTCTTCTCACTTTACAACTCTGCAAATCTGGCAGAACCCTCATTTGGAAGGACTTAAGAAGGCGAAACACACTGGTTTTTCATCTTCCTCCAAATGAAGCTTAACTCTCTGGCTTGAAAATAATAATAATAATAATAATAATAATAATAATAATAATAATAATATTCCAAAAACCCTCTGCATCCCTCCCCGTCTGTGTTTGCTTTGGGGCAGAACAAAACAATGCCAAATGCGCATCAATAGCTTATAAAGCCGGTTTCAGGAGCCATGTAGCAGTCTTACTCCCGGGGAGGGGCAGAGGGAATGAAAAACCCCCGCCAGGGTGTAATACATCCCTTGGCCTGTTGGTGGGAGTGCCGGCACATGCAGCCGGATCATCCACCAGCTTAAATGAGGCCACCGTTGACCTCTGCCAGGCGGAATAGCCTTTCATTTATCACTGATCACAAGAGTGGAATGAACATATTTACTTGTGTTTTACTTTCCACTTATAATATCCAGTGGCATGGGAGGAAAATGAAAACAATTGTTCATATGGGAAATTTATGTGCTTCATCTGGCTATATGGTTTTCACACTTGTACCAGTGCCACTTAGGAACTGGGATTGTGTTTTACATCTTTAGGCTACATGGAAGTCGCCTCACAGCCCCCCCTCCCCATTTGCTGCTGCTGCGGAAAAACAAAACAAAAACCCTCTAATAACGTCTAGCTGTGGTTTTTGGATTGCACGGGGAGCGGTTTCGAAGTGCAGACATTTGCTGCTCCTGCAGATGTTCCCGTACGATCAGAGAAGCAAAATTTCTGGGCTTTTTATATAGCACCCGTAGCAAACCAACAGCAACCTCCCCTTCTTCTTCTTCTGCCTTCCTGTTGCATGTTAGAACACATATTAATTTAATTAGGCTTCCTGGGACAGCAGTGATTGGTTCCTGTCATTTCCAAGATTCGGATCCCACATTGCCATTTCCAAGATTCAGATATATGGGGAAAGGAGGCTTGTTTTCCCTGGATCTTTGGGGTAATGCTGTTAGCAGAACGCTAAGTGGAATCTAGTTCCCAATGTGTGCCTCTTCCAAGGCATGAGTCGTTATTGATACCCACACTTTCAATTATTTTTAAATAGCAATACTTATTTCAGGGGTTAGGTTAGGAATTCTACGGGACCGCCTCTCCTGGTATGCCCCGCGGAGGACCTTAAGGTCCACAAACAACAATATTCTGGAGATCCCGAGCCATGGGGTGGCTAGATTGGCCTCTACTAGGGCCAGGGCTTTCTCAGTGTTGGCCCCAACTTGGTGGAACGCTCTTTCACAGGAGACCAGGGCCCTGCGGGATTTGTCATCTTTCCACAGGGCCTACAAGACAGAGCTGTTCCGCCTGGCCTTTGGGTTGGACTTAGTCTGACCCCTGTGTTTTTCCTCCTTCATGGCTTGAATTTGTGGACTACTCAAAATGAGGCTGCATTTTAAATTTTAATACTGTATTTTGGTCTGTATTTTAATTAATTGCTTTTTATGTTTTATTGTAATTTTATTGGTGTGAGCCGCCCTGAGCCCGGTTTTGACTGGGGAGGGCGGGGTATAAATAAAATATTATTATTATTATTATTATTATTATTATTATTATTATTATTATTATTCATTCTTATCTTGCTCTATGTTTATACAGAAGCTATGCTCATATAATGCCAAATAGGTATATGTTCAAGAAAGCTTGACTAAAAGACACAAGCAATGCTTGCTTTCTGCGGTGGTTAAAGACAACATTCTCAAACTGTGAAAACAAAACGAAAAAACAACTCTTCTATTTCACAGAAATTGATATTGCTCGTATGTGCTGTGTTTTCAAAGCAACTGAGCAAAAACAGCAACAGAATCTGATGTGAGATATATATATATATATATATGAATATGATATGTATTTTGAGAATACTTTAGTGATCTTTCACTTGCAAAGGAAGAATGCAAGGAGTAATTTGTTCTATGAATTAAAACAGTATGAACACAGAATGGGGGATGCATGTATGTGTGTATATATTTACACATATATACTGCTAGCAGTTGCAATCAATGATGTTGCAATTAAAGGTGTATCTAACATTTAAGATTCTTGTTGTTTTAATAATTGCAGGATTCAGAAGTGCTTTTGTAGGACTTTTCCCCCCTCAAAATAATTGACAGCAGAATAAGGGGTTGCCTTTAGATAACAGACTTCAGAATGTAATATCTAATGGCTCATTGAAATATTAGAATATTATTATACTATTTCAATTTTCACATTGGGAGAATATGTACTTCTGGGCATTTCCCGGTAAAAATTCTTACTATTTTAAGTGTAAAAGGCAATAAAAACTCAAAGGAAATAATAGTGAGAGTGATTCTATCACATTGTAGATGAAATTTCTAAATATTTCACACATTTGTGCAAATGGCATCTCTGTCTGAAACCTAATTGAAATACTACAGTGAAATACTACAGTGAAAGTGAAATACTACAGTATTATAATTATGACCTCTCTACAGCACACTGAATACTTTTTAACTTCTGCTGTATATTTCAGGGTGCCCTAGAGTGCTTTCTGTATTTTCTATACAGTTGTACACTAGGAGGATGACAAAACGACAACCACAGATACAATTTCACAGAGTAATATTTTTGGAGGAGCAGGCTTGATTTACCTTTGTTCTCTAATTATAAACACATGGGGTTATTTGCCAGAAAAAGCAGGGATAAGTACAAATCCTAGACCTTTCCAAACTTACCTATAAACCAAAGATCTATCCTGCTCTTGATGCTGTTGCCAAATTCTCTGGATCTGCAGTTGACATTTTGGCTTCACGCAGGCACACTCAATTTGTAGTAGTCGCTGCGTTAAAAAAGACAAAAAAAGGTTGATTGTTAAAGTTATCCAACAGCATCAGAATGCTTTGCATTCTTGAGGCTTCTTGCTGAGTGTTACCTTGTTTCTCCAGCTCCTCCAAAATGTTTCTTGAACAAATGGACACACTGCATATTCTGTGTGTGTGTGTGTGTGTGTGTGTGTGTGTGTGTGTGTGTGCGCACACACACACACACACACGCAAATGAGGGCACACGCATATGTTCACACATGGATTTTAGTATACTGAGAATTAAACATCTCCTTTGACTTGGAATTCCACATTTAAAGCGGGGGTTGCCGTTACAGAATTCCGCACCTCTTTCGTTCAAAACCAAATTGCGAAACTTGGCTGTGAATGTATGCTTCCCCAATTCACATCGTCATTCTCTTTGTTGAGAATCCGCTCGAAATGACCCATTTTAGAAGTCAGGGCCAAGAACACATTACTCCCTAATTTAGCTGAACGTTTGCTATGTGTGGTGTTTTTGTTTGTTTAAAAAAAGCTTGCCATTTTTAAAAGATTGTCAGATAAAGTTTCGTCAGATGCCAGCTTGTGCATCTGAGCAAACCAGTCCTTCAGCTGTGCCTGTTTCCCATTTGCTTTTTAAGAATCTTTTAGTTCTTGTTCAGGTTTATAAGGGTCCTGGCCCTCCACCCCTCCAAGTTGCAGGGGATTATGTGCTCCACCCCCATTCTCCCATGCATTGCTCTTATTTTTTTCCCCAGGGAGTACTCAAGGCTACACAGTCCTGGCACCTTTTTCTTCCCCTAGAAGAAAAGCACGGGTTAAAAGTGTGGCACTTAACAGTAACAACTTCATGGTGAGTGCCGGCACCCTTTCTTTACTCAGAAGAAAAGCATTGCTCCCAGGAGTTTTATTACGAAACCATGCCAACTTTTCTTCATTGCATGTGCTAAAGAAGCATCAAGCTAGTGTTTGCTAGAAGTTACTACCCTTTAGATAAAAATGAGCAATCCCAGTTCAGCAAATAAGATGAAAAAGGGGGAGCTATCTGTATAAAAATCTTTGCAGGAAAGGAAGAGGTTTTTGTGGATTGCCTTGTGCACATCCCTGTTCAAGCCTATCTGCTCCTCTGGTGAGGGGAATGTGAGGACCATCAGAGCTGCTAAATGCACTCGGATTCCATTTGTACAATTGTTACAAAGGGCTTCTGTGGAGGAGTTGGAATATTTCTTGTCTTCCGTCCCAAGGTTTTCGCACTTCGCGGGGATAAAGACACACTGAAGAGCATTTCACCAATTTCACGTTTTTGAGTTCCGAAGACCTCTTATTGCTGGAATTCAAAAGTTAACTTTTTAAATAATTTATGGTAGCAATAATGCATGTTTTCGTTATTGAATTCTATCTCTATAGTTTATCTACTGAACAAAAACCCTCCCTCAGCTAATTAGAACTTACAGTATTTTCCCAGCAGTCTCACAATCAAATTATTCAAAATTGCATTTCTTTATTGCATATTGCTAAAACCCAAGACAAGCAAATATCAAGATAATAAACAATTATTTATTGGAAATTATTACCTAATATATAAGATTAACAGCTTGTAACTATTAAGATTAATACATGCGGTAAGCTGTATTTATTATACTTATTTTGCCATAAATATCTTTGCACAAAACATATGTTTATGTATTGCAATTAATGAGAAAAAAGTGTAAGATTAACAATTTATGCCGCATTTTGCGTTAGATTTATGTGCGCTGTAAAACTTATTTATTGCACTTATTAAAAGTATTTAATGATGGACTTTTAGGTGCTATATTTTAATGTGCAAATATAAACTAAAGGAGTATTAAATTACAAAATGGAAAATTATAACTGAAGTCCAAAGATCTAACTGTGTTCTGCTGTAAATCTATTTTAGAGTGATCATCACTGGAGTTGCAGGATCTTAAAATTGTGTTCCTTTCAGTTCATAATCAGTTGCAATGTGCAATCATATTTTTTTTAAGAAGGTCTCTTTTGCCTTCATTAGAACTAACCTCACCATCTTGTTGTTTAAGGTAAGTACAGGATATAGCAGAAACAGTGGGGTAATTTCCTTTTATGGGAAGATGGTGAAATGTTTGCAAAAGGAAAAAAGGAAAGGAAAGGAAAGGAAAAGGATGCAAAACTAGATTCCTTGAAGCTAATTCCACCCATGAAGAGCAAAATGCCCATTCCAGTCAGGGGCTGAGATGGGGGCAAAGAGAAATCTCTCTCCCCCTTTACAACAAATTCTACTTTTCAATTTACTATCTCTCCCCAATAAGCAAAATCAATGTGTCACAGAGCTAATTACAAAGGACTTTATTTCATCAAAAAGTATACTGGAAGCCAGCCCATAAAATTCTCTAATTATTTGACCCCATTTATAAAAATCTGTTAAGTGTTCTCTGTAACCAGAGCAAGCCTTTCCAGCTTTCCAGCTGGCTAGCCTTGAGTACCTGGGTTGAAACAGATTTACACCCTCATTCTAAACCTACTTAAGCCAGGATTTTATTTTATTTTAAAGCAAGGGATTCCCATGCATCCAAGATGCCCTTGTTCCTTGAACGAGCAGCACTCCCCTTGCCAATGGTATAGAGGCAGTGATATAATAGGAGGCAGAAACAAGGTAGAGACTCTGGGACTTTTCTTGAGAGCAAGAACAATGACATCACCTGCTAGAGTCTGAGGGTAATTGATGGACTTCCCTCGCTCTGGCCACCAAATGAGGCGATACAGAGGCTTTCACGTTTGTGAGAGATTAGCACAGAGGAAGTCAGAGAATGAGGGGAAAGAGGCAAGCAGAAACTGCATGTCGTTTTTCGACGAGGGTTCCCACTTCATGCAAGCATTTTAACATGGCAATGTTTCTATGCAGGATTGTTTGTCTTCCTAATTAAAAGCTGAAGATTGTATTTCAGCTGGCTGAAGATCTATTGTTAAGGCTGGATGCATTTTACAAGATGAACCTTTGCAGTCTGAAGCAAGCACCATGGAGTTGGGTGCAGCTTGCTCCCAGGAAACTCTGCAAAGGACCACAAGGTTGATTTGGGATGTGACCCTAAGTTTCTCCAGCACCATTGTGACATGTGAATAACCACTAAAAGGTAAAGGTAAAGGGACCCCTGACCATTAGGTCCAGTTGTGACCGACACTGGGGTTGCGGCGCTCATCTCGTGTTATTGGCCGAGGGAGCCGGCGTGCAGCTTCCAGGTCATGTGGCCAGCATGACAAAGCCGCTTCTGGCGAACCAGAGCAGCACACGGAAACGGCGTTTACCTTCCCGCTGTAGCAGTACCTGTTTATCTACTTGCACTTTGACGTGCTTTCAAACTGCTAGGGACTGAACAACGGGAGCTCACCCCATCGTGGGGATTCGAACCTCTGACCTTCTGATCGGCAAGCCCTAGGCTCTGTGGTTTAACCCACAATGCCACCTGCGTCCCCACTACTACTCTACCCTTTCCTGGCTCAACATTCTATGACTTATCAGCTGATCCTACTAAACTGGGTATCACGTATGGTTGCTCAATGTGTGTAAGCTGCCTGCCTTTCTGGACTCTCTTTGGGGTTGTGACTGTGTAGAAGCTGTCACCATGAACTCCTGTGTTTGAGAATTCACCAGCTCACAGGGCAAACCACTTTGGAAAACTGAGTTGCGTTTCAGGTGCAGAGTTTTGTGGTGCATTAATTCAGCATGAAGGAGCCTGTTCAAAAACCATTGTTCCCACGAGACCAGGTTACCTAAAGGACTGGCATTCTTACGCATGTCCTTGTCTGGACATGGAGATTTGCTGGGGAGGTCCTCTTCTGCACCCATCACACCGGTGGTGACAGGGCTCCTTTCTGTTGTAGCATCTTGTTGATGGATCCTGTTGAGAGGCTCACCTGGTGCTATCACTCATCTCTTTTACACACCAGGTCAAAACCTCTTTATGTGCCCAGGTTTTGTTCAAAAGGTATTTTCTTTTACACCAGGGTATAACTACCTGCTTCAGCTTGACCCATTCTGGGCTTACAGTTCCCAGAGTGGCTTAACAAACAACCCCTCTTTCCTCTTTGGCAGGGGTAGGGAACCTCATTCCTAAGGGCCACATTCCCTCCTAGACAAACTTTCAGGGGCCACATGTGTATGGAGCAACAGATGTGACTTTGGACCCCATCTCTTTGAGACACTTAAAGCAGTATCACATCACTTTAAGCAGTCATGGCTTCCCGGCTTCCTCTCACAGAGCTACCATTTCCAGAGTTCTCTGGGAAGAAGGGTTGATATTTACACTGCTCTGCAAGCCAGCCCCAGAAATGCTGCTCTCAGATGAGTCTGCTAGGCCTATGCCACTGAAGATGTGGCACAGCCATCGCTGGAGAGCCCCATTGCAGAAGAACCAGCTAAACCAGAGGGTCCCCCACTCCACCACAGCAAGAGATGCTTTAAATTATAATGGCATCTCTCAGGGTTAAACAATTAAGATGCTCTACCTTCTCCACTACAGAACTCAATCTCAGATTCTTTCTCACTGAGGCAATCCCACTGTGTTCCTAGCACCAGTCCTCTGAGTTAATTGAACCCACTGGGATTTACTGATGACTAGACATGTATAGGACTGTCCCTGTTGATGTCCTTTTAAAAACTCAGTTTCTTGAGTCGTCTGAGCAGCAGAATGAAACACTAGTGATGGTCCAAGTTAAGCACTTCCACACCCCATCGGATCTAATGAGAGAGATTTGAGTAACATGCTCAATTCTCCTATTCAAATGAATGGGATGTAATGATACCTGCCTTCAGCTGGTTTGTGCCCCCAGTTTTTTTTAATTCATTCTGATTTTTGTCAGGTTATCGGACCTACGTGGCCCTTTGCTGACTTATAGAGAGCACACACTTTTAAAGCAATATCATTTCTCTTTTGTATTTAAAATATGTATATGGAGAAATGGAGGAAAGGGCATGTATAATTTAAATCTGGCTGTTTAACCAATAGTGAGGCATTAGAGCCAGTGAACCAAAAAATTCTACTTTCTGCAGTGTTTGCACACAAAATGGCTTCAGGTTTCCAAAGCACACATTAATGGGATGTGTTAAACCTGGATCTTTTTGCAATTATGTGTCACGCTGAAAGAAATACAACACAAGCCATGATTTTGGTTATAGGAGAGAGTCCAAGTCAGGAATATATATTCAAATGATAGCTCAGGCGCTAAGGAAACAAGAAATTTTATCTTGGGCTGCACGACAATGTCCAACTTCTCCAGAATTCTCTTGCTATCCACAGTCAGTCATATACTTCTCTGGGTGCTGGGAAGCAGGATTACACCTTATTTTGTTTCTGGGTATATTCAGAATTATATTGCCTCTGTACAAGCCCTGGGTGTCAGTGCTCAGTGGAGCAATCAAAGGGATGGAGCAACTTCCATATGAAGAAAGTTTACAACATTTGGGCTTTTTTGTTTTGTTTTGTTTGTTTAGGGGGAAAAGAAGGTGAGCAAGGCAGGGCATTGAAGAGCTGCATAAAATTATGCATAGGATGGAGAAAGTGGCTAGTGAAAAGGTTTCCTGCCTCTCTCCTAACCTAGAACTTGGGGATATCCATTGAAGCAGAAGATTCAGGGCAGGCGAAAAAATGTCACTCTCCACACAGTGTGGAGTTAAATGGAGGGATTCACTCCCACTCGAGGCAGTGCTGGTCACTAGCTCGGATGGCTTTGAAAGATGATCCAAGCAAACTCATGAAGAAATGCGGCTATCTTCTATCTCCATTGCCAGATGCTGGGAATCACAAGAGTGTTCCTGGAATCAGGTTCTTTTTGAGGGCTTCCCACGGGCATCTAGTTGGCTGCTGTAAGAACAGGGTGGTGGACTAGATGGGCCCCTTTTGGCTTGATCCAGCAAGAGCGCTTCTTAGGTTGTGATGTTCTTATGGACTACTGCAATGCGCTCTATGTGGGGCTTCCTTTGAAGGTGACCCGGAAAATAAAACTAATCCAGAATGCGGCAGCTAGACTGGTGACTGGGGGCAGCCGCCGAGACCATATAACACCAGTCCTGAAAGACCTGCATTGGCTCCCAGTATGTTTCCAAGTACAATTCAAAGTGTTGGTGCTGTCCTTTAAATCCCTAAATGGCCTTGGCCCAGTATACCTAAAGGAGCATCTCCACCCCCATTGTTCTGCCCAGACACTGAGGTCCAGCGCTGAGGGCCTTCTGGCGGTTCCCTTGCTGCGAGAAGCAAAGCTACAGGGAACCAGGCAGAGGGCCTTCTCGGTAGTGGCACCCACCCTGTGGAACGCCCTCCCATCAGATGTCAAAGAGATAAACAACTAACTACCTGACACTTAGAAGACATCTGAAGGCAGTCCTGTTTAGGGAAGCTTTTAATGTGTGACATTTTAATGTAATGGAAGCCGCCCAGAGTGGCTGGGGAAACCCAGCCAGATAGGCGGGGTACAAATAACAAAATTATTATTATTATTATTATTATTATTATTATTATTATTATTATTGCCTCTGGGAAGGCCCACTGGGGTTGATGCCAGTTGTCAGCATCCCTTTTCCTTTTTTAATTTATTTAAAAAGATTGCATCTAGGCTCCATTGTGTTAGGGCTCAGAGATATTATGGGGAAATGGAAACAGTCGTAGCTGCAGCCGCTCTCCCAATTGTGTGCCATCACCTGCCCTCATGGATGCCTGGTCGGTGTACTGAGAAGGGAACCTAAGATGGTGTTGGGGATACCCAAAAGGCACATTGTCCAGGCACCGTCCTTTAAATTTAGCTCTCATCTGGAGGTCTAACTATTGACTGAAAAAGTTCCTCTTGTCTCTCTCCTCACACTAGAACCCATATTTCACAAGATCATTCCTCCCACCAAGTCCTCAGCACTGCGTTGTAAAGAAATCCTCATCATCCGAAGCACTTTCAGAACCAAAGCGAAGGCAGAATAAAAAATGAAGGCAAGTGCCTTGCCTTCAGCTTTGCAAAGAGCTCTCCATGGGCTCTGTTGTTGTTTAGTCGTTTAGTCATGTCCGACTCTCCGTGACCCCATGGACCATAGCATGCCAGGCACTCCTGTCTTGCACTGCCTCCCGCAGTTTGGTCAAACTCATGTTCGTAGCTTCGAGAACACTGTCCAACCATCTCGTCCTCTGTCGTCCCCTTCTCCTAGTGCCCTCAATCTTTCCCAACATCAGGGTCTTTTCCAGGGAGTCTTCTCTTCTCATGAGGTGGCCAAAGTATTGGAGCCTCAGCTTCACGATCTGTCCTTCCAGGGAGCACTCAGGGCTGATTTCCTTAAGAATGGATAGGTTTGATCTTCTCACAGTCCATGGGACTCTCAAGAGTCTCCTCCAGCACCATAATTCAAAAGCATCAATTCTTTGGCGATCAGCCTTCTTCATGGTCCAGCTCTCACTTCCATACATCACTACTGGGAAAACCATAGCTTTAACTATACGGACCTTTGTCGGCAAGGTGATGTCTCTGCTTTTTAAGATGCAGTCTAGGTTTGTCATTGCTTTTCTCCCAAGAAGCAGGCGTCTTTTAATTTTGTGACTGCTGTCACCATCTGCTGTGATCATGGAGCCCAAGAAAGTAAATTCTCTCATTACCTCTCCATAACTCCAGAAGGAATCTGGTTGCATGTACACCTGGTTGACCCTTGTCTTGAATTGTGTGATTTACTCCCTCTCTTTAACTTGCAGAATGATTTGGCAAATCAGCCTCCATCAGGTGCCTTCAAGATGCTGTGGTACCACACCTCTCATCATCCCTGGCTGCAGGAAATGCTGGCTGGGGCTGATGGGAACTGTAGCATACAGAGGGCACTATGTTGGCTACCCCTGCCTTTATACACGCATAGGGATGAGTGCATACACCTGTTTCCTCTACTATGGAATGGCAATCCTCAGCTAGGTGTGTTGACCAATCCTGCAATATCCATACTAGGGTGCTTATCTTTTGTTTCAATCTTTTGCTTTGTTTTTACCATTTTGACCAGTTATCTCTGTTTTTATCATTGTATATTACGTTGCTGTAATCTGCCCTGGTGCCTTATGGTAGAGGGTGGGCAATAAAGCTTCTAAATAATAAAACAAAACAAATACTGACCTTTGAATACTGCTATCACCATAGTGCCAAATAACTGTGCAATTGGTATAATCTTGCAGAAATGGATTACAAATGTGAACATGGGTTTTGGAGGCATACTTATACTGGGATAGATGAAGGGCCTTCTGTCTTAGACTAGAACATCTAGAGGACTACAGGTCAGCTGCTGTGATCTGCACTGACTGACAGTAGGATTTTAGACAGGGGTCTTTCCAAACGCTTCTCAGAGATGCCAGGGATTGAACAGGGGCATTTCCGAGGCAGAACATGTGCCTTACCACTGAGCTATGTCTTCTCCTTGGAGCCATCTTGAGGAACTCCAACCATCTTGACATTGTTAATCTTCCTGGAAGCATATAATCAGCATAGCCCAGTGCTGTTCAGAATCCTCATGTTCACAGACATCTACCAGCAGCAACTTTTCTATACACCTGAGATTGCATGCAAGTGCTAAGGGGCCCAGCAGCAACACTTACAAACAACTGTAGGTGCTCTGGTCCCTGCTTCTTCAAGGCATCTGACTGAATGATGGAGCAGTGTCACAAAGGGGAGCATGTGGAATTGTCACATGGAGTCATGCGTGCAAATCTTGACACTGTGTTTTCTCCATGCAGGCAACTGACATGGTAATTTCTTCTTTCCCTAAGTAAGTATAAGATCTGTCTCTATTTTTCTTGTTAATCTTTATTCATGTTAAGATTGTGTGTGTGTGCGTGCGTGCGTGCACGAGCGTGCACACCCGCAGAAAGAAACACCAGTATCAGCCTCCATCTGACAGCCTCTCCTCTGTAGATCTTTTCTGCAAGGCACTTTCTGATTTGGGAATATCAGAGGCACTGACACTATCTTTATGTGGCTTAAAAAAACCCAAAAAACCTAGAAAGACAAAAAGGGGAAAGAAACGTCACCACTCTGAAGGTGAACTTCAGTTGCAATGTCTAACACAGTCTCCACACACCATCTTATCTTTGTCGAGCAAGTTCAGATCATGCAGCAATTGTCCAAAGGCAGATGTGTCCAAGAGAGGAGATTGCATAAATATGCATGCCACACTGTTTCAGATTCTCTCGACATCTCCAATCTTGCTCTGTTGTGGAAACTGTGTGTGTATGCTTGAAACTTTTGTTATAATACAGTTGAATTGTCTCATCTATTAACCTGGGATAACTTCTGTTGTAAAAAGGAAGAAGAAGCCACAACACTATGGGGAGGTGTTGGAAACTGACACGCTCAAATTGAGAGAGGTTTAGTTGTTGCTAACCTACCTGTCTCCAAGGAGCTGTCCACAGTGCTGAACTGTGGCCTTCTCATTACCCTTCTGATGTCCATGAATCTCGGTGCATATTCCTGTTGCTGGATTAGCCAGCAACAGTGTCTAATGGATAATAGTTAGGATATTCCCCTTTCTCCCAACACATTCCTCCTACAGGCCTAGATTTTTGGTTTGGAAAAGATGAGCAGAGAGGTCACCCAGAAAAAGCTCTGACCAGAGTCAAGCTGCTTTGACCGAGCTTTTAAACACTTTCGTGCAAGACTAGGGGCCATTTCTTGCTATATATTTTATTTGAATGTATTTTAGAAAATGTATTAGGGCTGCTTCAAGACTCTCCTTTCCAATGAACCTTTTTTAAAAAGCAAAACAAACAAACAAACAAACAAACAAACACAAAAACGAAGATGGTGGGTAGGTGGGTGGGTGAAATGTGACAAAAAGTGAAAGTCATTTGACTTTTGGCACTTTTTGAGGTGGTCTTAGATGTGCTTTGCAAATGGAATTGGAAACATTCCTGAAGCATGATTTTCAGGAGTGTTGCATAGAGGAGAAAAAGATTGCTGTCATATGGGTTCTAGCGCTTATAATTTCGAATGTCCCCATGGCAGCAAGATGGAAAAACCATAGAGAAGCAATGTTGAAAGGACCTCAGTGTCTAGAGTGGCCTTTGGCAACCTTAGGTTGGAGGACAACCCCCTTCATCCATGACCATTAACCATGCAGACCAGAGATGGTGCAGGTTGTGATCTAATAATATCTGGTGATCCAAGTTTTGAGAATGGTCTGGAATGGTGAAACTTTTTTCCATATGAGGGCTACATTCCCTTCTGCTCAACCCACCAGGGGCACATGCCAGTTGTGTGTGGAACCAGATGAATAGCGGGTGGAGCAATGAATGTATATTTGCAAAGTAGGCTAGTTTCTGCACACACTAACACACATCTCTCTATCATTCATCCAAGGAAGCAATATCCATGTTCAAGGGTGTATTCTAGCAAGACAAAAATGTACAAATGTACAAAGATCAGCAAGGGGTGTGGCTGGGGAGAGTGTCAAGGGTCATGTAGAAAGTATTGGAGGGTTGCATTTGGCCTCCAAGCCTGAAGTTTGCCATTCCTTATCTCATACCTGCCAAGTTGCTGTCAGAGAAATAAGGGACCAGGCCGGAAATAGCAGACTGGAAGTAGTGCTGCCGCCATTTTGGAACTGGGCGGAGCATGCTCAGAAGTGACTTTTGATGCTGCTTTGCCCAGTTCCAAAATGGCCACCGCGCCAGAAGTCGCACTGCAGCCATTTTGGAACTGGGCAGAGCAGCATCAAAAGTCGCTTCTGAGCATGCTCCGCCCAGTTCCAAAATGGCGCCGCGCCAGAATAAACCGGGAAAAAACAAAAAAATATGTTTTTTCAGCTAGGAACAGCTGGAAAAACAGGGATTTCCCGGGGAAAACAGGAGACTTGGCAGCTATGCCTTATCTAGACGTTAGAAGTGAACCTTACTCATCACACCCTCTGCAGAATCCCCCACCTCCATTAATTCATGATGCCCTCTTGACTACCTCTTGTTCAATTAGCTTCTTGGCTTTTAAAAATGATCTCAGCTTCCTCCATGGGGTCAAGCTGCACCTGTCAAAGTAGCTCACCAAAGTAGCTAACCGGCCTCATTCATAAATGTTATCGGAAATGAAGGAATGATCTATTTTATCCATGCTCCTTAAATGGATTCCATTTTAGCCCCCACCCCATAGTATTTTTTAACCTCCCCCCCCCCAGCAAATTTATTGATACGGTGCCTAGCACAAGCGCTGAGTTTTTTTGCATCATCCTTTTGTCTGCAAGCATATTCACCAGCCGCTTAATTTGTCATAGCCCTGGAGGTATCAAAACTAATGAGCTTTGTTTGAATAGACTTTTTCCAGTTCATCTAGCACACTTTGGGGTAATCATTCAGTTTCTGTTTGCTTCTTGATGTGGAGCATTGTGGGATATATAAGGGAATCACGGTGTTAATTTATGTGGCTTTAAGAAAAACAACAATGCCCAGACAAATCCTCTAAGCAAACCCTAAAGATTTTATATTGTTAATTTCACTATTTACTGAAGTATTTTCAGGTATGTTTCAGAATGTTTGAGTATGTTAAGGCATTGTCTAATCTTCACTGTATGAAACTTCAAAAGGGGTGAATCTGATAATAGGAGCTTTCCCAATTAGCTGTGTTTCAGGGCAACAATTGTAATTCGGAGGTAGCAAATATTTAAGCCTGATTTAGAAGTAGGAAATAAAATGATGAATGTGTGATAATTTCACCAGGAGTAATGGTTTAAAAATCTATTAATTGGGACAACACGGGAGACTCAAGATGTCTATTTTTGGTCAGACCATTGCATTTTCATACCCATTCCCTAAGATTTGATGTTATACCACAAACATATACATTTGAAACATGCAAATACAAACATCCAAATATCTG
Source organism: Zootoca vivipara (assembly GCF_965207765.1). Lineage (NCBI taxonomy): Eukaryota > Metazoa > Chordata > Lepidosauria > Squamata > Lacertidae > Zootoca > Zootoca vivipara. Next base: position 25,699,777 of record NC_142589.1, read on the forward strand.
TACTGCATAAGTAATCTCTGAAGGCGTCACACTCCTGGGATGACACAGGCTTGAAAGCTTGAATTCCTAGGTAGATTTGTCCTGATTCCAATTAGGATGATTCCTGCTTAGGTTAATGTACAGGAAGTTTCCAATTATAGACCAAAGGGGGTTTCAAGTGTCTTTTCCAACTAATGGAGGAAGAGCTCTCCCGCCTTCCACCTTAGAATAGTGGGTTTAATTTCATCTATAAAAACAGGTGGGCAGTGCTCTAAATTTGATTGCTAAGCAGCTTGGCGGATCATTATATTTCAACAGTGAATAATAACCTAAGACTTCTTGTGCGAGCCCTTTAAAAAAATGCTTCTTCCATATTTTTACAGCTCTGCTCCCCCATTTGTGCCTTGTGACAATAAAGTAAGATTTGCCTTGTTGGATCAGACTATAGCTGAGCTATGAAGAGAGCCGGTATGGTGCAGTGGACTAGAACCTGCAAGGGACTGGGGTTCAAATCCCATCACTTGAGCATGAAACTCTCTGGATGACATTGAGGGCTAGTCACTGCCTCTTGGCCTAACCTACCTCACAGGGTTGTTGCGGTCATTGCGTGAGTAGGGGGTGCTCTACCTTGAGCTCCTTGGAGAAAAGCTGGAATGCAAACGCAATAGATAGATAGATAGATAGATAGATAGATAGATAGATAGATAGATAGATACTGTTATGAGTTTGGGGTGCTAACCTGGGTGCCAGACACCTCCAATCCTTGGACCCAGCAAGTGTTAGAATTTATGGGTGATGAGCCATTAAGGGGGATTAGGAGATTGACGGGAGCTGCCTTACACTGAGTCAGACCATCGGTTCACCTAGCTCAGTATCGTCCACAATGACCGTGGCTCTCCAGGATTTGGGGCAGGAATCTGCCCCACCCCTACCTGGTGATGCTGGGATTCAAGCTGGGACCTTCTGCTTGTAAGGCAAGGCCACAGTTTTTATAGCTCCCTGATCCAGTATATTGCCTCCAACAGTGGACATCCAGATACCTCTGGCAAAACTCTGAAATGAGGCATGTTGAAAATGGTTATCTCCTGCTGTTTTCTCCTAATGCCTGGTAATCGGATGTCTATTCCTGCTTTTTGTGTGTGTGTGTGAGACCCAGTTAACTACAAATAGCTGCCTAGAGATCTACCTTCTATTAATTTGTCCAACCATCCTCAAAAGCTGATGATTCTGGCGCATAATGAACTCTGTGGGTCATTCACATTAGGATGAGGGACACCCATCCTTTTTGATGGGTCCTTCATTTTCCACTTGAGTTCTCAACTCTGCTTCTCTAGGGTAGATGGAAAGGCTGCATGCCGTTCCCTCAAAAACATGACATGAAAGCGCTTTTAAGGTGAAAGCATATCATTCCTAAATAGGTAGGGCTGAGCCAAGAGGCCACAGTCAAGCAGAGAGCTAGGAGAAACCAAGATGGCACCTACCCATTCCATGCTCTGCAGAAGCCAATCAGGGGAGAGCTGTAGCTTAGTGCTAGCTTTGCACACAGAAACCCCCAGGTTCAACCCCAAAGAGCAGTTACCAGACAGTGCAGACAATATTGAGCTAGAACGGTGGACCATTGGCCTGCCTCCTTTTAATCTAGCTTCTCGCATGGTTGCCAAATCTTACTTCAGCACTGGCAATGGGTTTTGCACCTGTGGTATAGATCTGACGGGAGCTTCATAAGGGCAAATAGGAGCCACTGACTTCCTCCCACTTGAGTCAAAAAGTCTGTGCTGGTGCATTTATTGGTATCCTAGTTTTAGCTGGAGAATCTGACATCACAAGCACTGGAGTCTGAAGACAGGATGGAAAGTGCAATGCTATGACACAGAGAAAGCTTGCAAAACATCAACATTGTATTTGTGTTTATAAATATTAAAAGAGCGGTTTCATGAGAAAAGTGTGCTAAAATATTAAATGAAGTTGTCTGTTCCTTATCACAACATGTTTTTAATGCATTTTCCTTTCTCCAGCCTGTGTTTCTCTTTTGAAACATTTACTCACAGCACTTTGAAAAGATTTCTTTTTTGGGGGGGGGGAGAGGGAGGCGCAGAGGATTTGTTGGAAACTGTCACTCTTGGGTTGTTCAAAGCTGAGGAGGAGGTTTCTGGGGACTCTTTCTTAGGACATTCCAACCAAATGACTATTGAGAGGAACCTCAAATATTAAGGTCGGGAGACTAAACATTCTGTGCAAAATTGAAAGTGCTTCTACCCAGGGCTGTTTTGATGTGCATGGGTTGTGTCAGATGTTGCTCTGCATGCAAAGATGTTGATGGCCCCTTTGAATCCTGAATTCAACACGCCTACAGGTCCCTCACTCTTATTTCTAAACGTAAGGTATATAATTCTGTGGACAGTCGTGCCTTAGTAAATCTAGTCAACTGATGTACAATAACCATCTGGAAATTATGTACTGATACGGAGAAATGGGAATATGTGCCCTGATGGTGCTGTATTATTATTAATAACTAGCTGGCCCTGCCACGTGTTGCTGTGGCTAATCCCTGTGATTCCCCCCCACCCTGTGCCGATCCATGATGTATCACGTCCCCTCTTACCCCCACCCCTGGCTCATCCCTGTGACTGGTCCCACCATGTCCTGACCTATCCCGTCCCCTCCCCCCCAACCCCCACCCAGGCGAGTCAGTACTTCCATTCAGCCTAGTCTGTAAAGGCTTCAGCCTAGTATATAAATGGGAGCTAAGGTGCTGTTAAAAGGGAAGGTTTATAGGTGTAGTACCAGTATAGCCGCCGCTAGAGGGCACTGGTTTGCAACCTGGTTCTTTTCCCAGAATGCATTTTTGTCTGAGTGGTGTGTTTTGAAACCCGTTTTTTTTTTTTTTTTTACGTGGCACAGGTGTGACATCTGTCTTTGAAAACAGTGTGGGCTTGCTCTCACATTCGCATGTGGCATTGTGTCAGAATTTGAATGCAATCGGTCAAGCAGTTTTGGTGAAGCGTGGATACTAACGGGCATGGCCAGTTTACATTTATATATATATATGTAGATGATATGGAATAAATGTGGGCCGTTTCATGGGAAGCTACCTTATGATAAGCCATTGCAGTGGTCCATCTCATCGATATTGCACCCTCTGACTGGAAGTGGGCTGTCCAGGATTTCAGGGAAGAGTGTTTCCCAGCCCTCCCAGGAAATTCTAGGGACTTAATAGAAGACTTTTGGCATGCAACTCCTGTGGTCCTTCCCTGAATAATCAGGACTCTGGAATACAGTTCTCTTTGTGTGTGTGTTGTCAGGAGAGGGAAGAGACCTTATTGTCTGCACCACCAGGGCAGCCTTTAAACCTCATTTCTGGCCCTCTCTCCTGCAGCAGCTGCAAATGGCTAGGAGGCACAGTTCAGCTTCCAAGACCAGTAGGTTCAGTTTGATCTTATATATTATCCCTGTGGTGTTTGGGCTGTCGAAAGCCCCAGTGAGTAGCTAGTCCACCTCCCAAGTGGCCAGCCCTGATGATGATGAAAACAACAACAACAAATCATTGCATCAATGCCTACAAAAAGAGGCTGGGCTGGATCTTGACTTAGTTAGGCTGCTGTCCTAACCCAACCCACTACAGAGTCTGACCTTTGCTGCTGGTCTGTGGCCCCTGGAAGGATATGTGGCCCTTGCACTGAAAGATGTCCCCCACCCCTGCTATAACATAAGAACACAAGAAGTTCCTTCTGGATCAGGCCAGTGGCTCATCTAGTCCAGCATCCTGTTCTCACAGTGGCCAACCAGGTGTCCTAATGATGCACAAGCAAGACCTGAGCAGAAGAGCCCTCTCCTTTCCTGTGGGTTCCAGCAACTGGTACTTAATAATAATAATAATAATAATAATAATAATAATAATAATAATATATTATTTATACCCTGCCCATCTGGCCAGGTCTCCCCAGCCACTGTGGGCGGCTTCCAACAGAAGAATAAAACACAATAATCTATTAAACATTAAAAGCCTCCCTGAACAGGGCTGCCTTCAGATGTCTCCTAAAATTCTGGTAGTTGTTTTCCTTTTTGACATCTGTTGGGAGGGCGTTCCACAGGGCAGGCGCCACCACCGAGAAGGCCCTCTGCCTAGTTCCCTGCAACTTGGCTTCTCGCAACGAGGGAACCGCCAGAAGGCCCTCGGTGCTGGACCTCAGTGCCCGGGCAGAATGATGGAGGTGGAGACGCTCCTTCAGGTATACTGGACCGAGGCCATTTAGGGCTTTAAAGGTCAGCACCAACACTTTGAATTGTGCTCGGAAACGTACTGGGAGCCAATGTAGATCTTTCAAGACCGGTGTTATGTGGTCTTGGCAGCTGCTCCCAGTCACCAGTCTAGCTGCCGCATTCTGGATTAGTTGTAGTTTCCGAGTCACCTTCAAAGGTAGCCCCACGTAGAGAGCATTGCAGTAGTCCAAGAGGGAGATAACTAGAGCATGCACCACTCTGGCGAGACAGTCTGCAGGCAGGTAGGGTCTTAGCCTGCGTACCAGATGGAGCTGATAGACAGCTGCCCTGGACACAGAATTGACCTGTGCCTCCATGAACAGCTGTGAGTCCAAAATGACTCCCAGGCTGCGCACCTGGTCTTTCAGGGGCACAGTTACCCCATTCAGAACCAGGGAATCCTCCACACCTGCCCGCCTCCTGTCCCCCACGAACAGTACTTCTGTCTTGTCAGGATTCAATCTCAATCTGTTAGCCGCCAAAAGCGTTGCTGCTTCCAGCTGGGGAGTCAATCCCCGAAGGCAATGCACTGAAGTGCTACGCTGTGAAATGTCTTCTTGTAGCTTAGATTTCCTCCTTCCTTTTGGAACTCGTTGGAATGAAGCCAGAGTGCTTCCAGTATCTTCTGACACATGGGTGGACTTTGGTACTATGGTACCCTGAGCTGGACCAAAATTTGGCACCTCCTCGTAGCCTCATATAGTGCTGAGCTTTGGGAAGGAGGCACGAGAGCTTCTCCGGGGTCCTGGAGCCCTCCCACATGCTTCTCAAAGGAGCAAGTGCTAACAAGGCTTTGGGAAGGAGGCAAGAGGACTCCGAGCCATCACACCTCCTTCCTGTAGTCGGGCAAGTGCTTCCTGGATGCCCTCTCCATTGGTTGTGGTGGTAGGACATCATTCAAAGATGCTTCAACAATGCCCTCTGGCAAATTCTTTAATAAGTGGTTCTGTACCTTTTGCATGTGTACAGGGGAGGCTGGTTCTGTCACTCGCACAGGTTTCCAGAGCATCAGATGTAATGGAGGAGTCGCCCGGAGAAACGAGTTGGATCCTTTAATCCAATTGCATAAAAATGCAAATTTAAGGCAAGGCAATTAAAAATAGATAGAAATTAGAGCTTTGGCTCGTCTTCCGGTGGCATAGCTCCTCCATAGCTCCAGCCTGCACCGCGATTCCATTCATCTGGATCCTGCCAGCAATAGTCAGGCGAGATTTTGATAAAGAACTGCAAATCTGTCCCTCCGCAGCGCCTGTGACTTGCCGCAAATTTCATTCAAGCCGAAGCATCTGTACAATCCCTTGAATAATTTGGAGTTAATCATTTGTACTTCACAGCCTCCGATAGGCCTTAGACTTGGGGGTGGGAATAGATTTGGCTTTTTAATCGCCTTGGATATTGTGCGGCGTGAGATAAATGACACTGACTGTCTGAAATCTACATTCTTGCTTCTGATGCAAAACTGTAATTAATTTTGTGCAGTGTTTCAGAATTGATTGTGGTCACTTGAATTCCTAATTTTTCATCCACTTCAAATACCTCTCTCTCTCCCCCCCCCTGCTCTTTAACGGATGTGCTTTCGAGGATGTGATGCTTGCAGATGCACATGTTCTAAATGACTCTTTTTACGCCTCCTCTTCAATAAGGTGAAACAGAGGTCAAGATGTGAGGTTGGTGTCTATCTTTCTCTCTTACCTTCCTTCAGGACTGTTCCTCTGCCGCCGCCACCCCAGCCAATAACTTATATAAAACATAATCAAAACTTATTAAAGGTTGCATAAAAAGTGGATCTAGCCTTCCTTCCTTCCTTCCCATCTCTTGCAGGAACACAGAAGACTTCATTCATGGGTTTCTATTCAGCATAAAACAATTAGGCACAATTTAGACAATAATTACCCTAATTAACTACACTCTTAATGTTTGTATTGAAGATAATAAAAACATTGTAGAAGTTTGCTGTTTAAACAAGGTCCCCCTAATTTCTGTGTCTTGATAGTTGTGGCATGTGGTTCTTTTGTCTGGTATATTTCACTGTACCAAAAAGAAAAAAGAAAAAAAAGAAGTCAGTGAAAGATTTAACATTATGAATGAATTTGATTATGCCATTGTCAAAAAAAGCCCCATGCATCACAATTTCTTGTTTTTAATCACTACTGTAAACCTCACAGCCTGGGGGCATAGTTTTAATTTGGGTGCCTTACTAATGAAAAGAAAAAAAAATAATTGTTTTGCCAGGATTTAATAATAAGCAATAAAATCAGCCAACCAGATTTTACCTCTGCATTCAATCTCTTTTTTATTATAAAACATTTTGGTCCTTTTTTTTTAAGATTACAGGCGTAGATACCGAACATTTTACTAATAAATATTTCAGTTTGCTTATGAAGGCTAATGCTGTCATCTGAATATGGAATTATATTTCTTTCATGCTTCATTATCATTTCATGACAGTAATGACAGTGAGGCGATGGAATATTTACCGGCTTTTCAGAAGACATTTATCCAATACATTTCCCTGAAGGGCACCTAGGCTTAAAGATACATTATCCTTTTATAAAACACTGCCCAGAATCCCAATTTCAGCATCAACCAATCAGAACTTGTTTTGGAAGCAGGAACTGATCAAACAGAAAACCCGACACACACCCTCCAGCCACTTTGGTATTAATCCTGAGATTTGATGGTAGAGGTGCTGAGCGTGTGTGTGTGTGTGTGTGTGTGTGTGTGTGTGTGTGTGTGTCTATTAGCCTCGATGTTTGAAACTTGGAGTAACAAACATTGCATTGCTTGTAGAACTGCTTATTCTCAATCACAGTGGGAGAAAACCAGCTTCCTTCGAATAACGCTTCTTCAACAGACAGAGAGCCATAAGAGCGGTAGTTTTGTAATCTGGTGAACCGGGTTCACGTCTCCGCTCCTCCACATGCAGCTGCTGGGTGACCTTGGGCTAGTCACACTTCTTTGAAGTCTCTCAGCCCCACTCACCTCACAGAGTGTTTGTTGTGGGGGAGGAAGGGAAAGGAGAATGTTAGCCGCTTTGAGACTCCTTAGGGTAGTGTTAAAGCGGGATATCAAATCCAAACTCCTCTTCTTCTTCTTGTTTGCGAAGGGAATCCTTAAACTGAGGATGGGGGAACTTGTGACTCTCCAGATGTTGTTGGACTACAGCTCCTATCACAACTGACAGTTGACCATGTTGAGCGGGGCTGATGGGAGTTGGGGTTCAAAACAGGATCCCTGCCCTAAGCTTTTGCAATGGAATTCCTGCTCAATGCAGAGAACCGGCTCAGTTCGCACAGCACATTGGAAAGGTTGTACCATCATTTGTAAGTACACGGTACATGGCACCCTACAGAATAACCCTAGGTGTGCATGATCTGGACTTAATGGTTTTATAGCCCTCTCCCCTATTTAGATGGTACTGAGCATTGCTTCACTTCAAAATAGTGTAAGCCAGCCTTAATGCATTTATGGCCCAGACATCTGCCCCTCCCCCTAACCTGTCTTAGTTCGATTTCCAACATCTAGTGGTAAGTGTACTGTCTGAGGAACTGAGGCTTCTGAGGATCAAGGCTTATCATACTGATTCACGCTTGTGCGACACAGAAATTATAGAAAAGGATGATCTGATGAAGAGTGTCTAAACTATTTATACATATATTTTAAACCACTTTTTCTGCTGGGCACTCAGAATTTGTGCTAAATACCGTATTTTTTTTCGCTCCATAGGACTCACCTGACCATAGGGTAGGAAAACAAGAAAAAAATATTTTGGTTTCTTGAATTGTCCTAGGCATAGCAACCAACTCCTAGAGGCCTAGGTGCCTTTGCCCCCCCCCAATTAAATATTTGAGGAAGCTTCTTTTTCAAAGGGGGAATCAGCTCAAAGTTGTGCAGCTTTTTTTCAAATGGGAAAAGCCCCGTGGGGGGGGGGTCAGCTCACAGTTGCATAACTTTTTTGCAAAGGGGGAAAGCTCCAGTTTTGAGGATCAGCTCAAAGTTGTTGAGCTTACCTTGCAAAGGAAAAAAATCCTGTTTTTATGGGGTTCAACTCACAGTTCTGCAGCTTCTCTAGGAAAGGAAACCCATTTCTACAGTTTCCAGACAGATAATCTAATCAGCCAGTCACATGTCGCTGGGGAAACAGGCAGGCTCTCTCTGCAAAGAACAATTGAGGCCTGGGCAAGGGGCCTGGGTGGGGCCAGAAGGGAGCTAGCTCCCTTATCTCCCTCCCAGATCTCTTGCAATCAGCTGCTGAGCGGGTCCTTTCAACACTCTCTTTCCCTCTTAAAAAACAAACAAACACAATCTGCCTTTAGCCCCTGGGCAATTCGGCTCCAGGGACCACACATTTGCTCCATAAGATGCACAGACATTTCCTCTTACTTTTTAGGAGGAAAAAAGTGTGTCTTATGGAGCGAAAAATACAGTAGTTCATATGTATCACATGACACATTTTTCAAAAATGGTCAGTTTTTACAGTCAAAATGGATTGGTTCCTAGGGTTTTATTCATGAGTTCCAGATGTTGGTGGGACCAAGAGTGAGAGCCTGTTGTCTTGATGTTCTGCTTGTACATCTCCAAGTGTCACTGAAATCAGGGAAGTAGACCTAAGGATGAGAGGAAATCCTTCAATCTGCTCCTTTTACCCATTCTCTGATTATTGATTCTCTTGCTTAGGAGGGTGGTGAAAGAACATCACTTTGCATGGAGAAGGTCTCAGGCCCAATCTCCTAAGAATATTAGAAGAGCTTGATGGGTTAGGCCAATCTAGTCCAGCATCCTGTTGCCACTGTGGCCAATCAGATGCTTGTGGAAAAACCGAAAGCAGGACTCAAGTACAAGAGCAACACTCTCCCCACCTGCAGTTTCCAGCAACTGGTATTCAGAAGCATTGCTGCCTCCAGCTGTGGAGGCAGAGCATAGCTGTCATGGCTAGTAGCCATTGATAGCTTTCTCCAACGTGGATTTGTCTAATCATCTTTTAAAGCCACCCAGGTGGGGGCCATCACTGCTTCCTGTTCGAGCGAGTTCCATCCTCTCATGGATGGTAGGGCTGGGAAAGTCCTGCAGTGCCAATCAGAGCCCAATGAAACAAAGCTCTGACTTGATGTAAGGTAGATTCATTTCTCTCTCTTTTTGCATTGCAGTATCAATGTGGACATGTGCATAAGGAATGCAGAGAGGGTAGATGAGCCACATGAACTGAAGAAATTGTGGCAAACACACACACACACACACACACACAGAGAGAGAGGGGGGGGGCTCTGTGCAACATTTGGAAATTAAAGCAACAATACAGTGGTACCTCGGGTTACAGACGCTTCAGGTTACATTCGCTTCAGGTTACAGACTATGCTAACCCAGAAATAGTACCTCGGATTAAGAACTTTGCGTCAGGATGAGAACAGAAATCGTGCGGTGGCAGCAGGAGGCCCCATTAGCTAAAGTGGTATCTCAGGTTAAGAACAGTTTCAGGTTAAGAACAGACTTCCAGAATGAATTAAGTTCTTAACCCGAGGTACCACTGCACCCATGTAATAATGGAGAATTGCTGGTGGATCCACTTGGCTTTAGAACCAGGGCTGGGTAACATGGGACTTCCAAAGGAGGATGAAGAGAACTTTAGGAACATCCCTAACCAAAGCAGATGGATCTTAGTTTGGCTCCCCAATCTCCTGCACCCTTGCTAACGTCTTGAGCATTGGGGTGAACTAGTTGCGCAGCTGTGTGCAAGTGACCTCTTGAAGACCTCCACTCTATATGCCAGGGTGGGGAATCTGCAGCTCTGCAGATGTTAGACTACAAATCCAGCCATCCCTTACTACTGGCCATGCTGGATGGGGGGATTAGGAAATTTTGAACTCATAACATTTGGAATCAGTTGTTGTTCTAAACTGTTTTTAATATTGTGTTTCAAGTTGTAACCCAGCCTGGGACTTTAGCGTGAAGGGAAGGCAATTAACAACAACAACAACAACAACAACAACAACAACAACAACAACAACAAGATTATTGCAGGGTATTTGGAAGTAACCATGACAAACGTTTCTGCAGAATGTGGTGGCCAGACTGCTGCCTAAGGATGCATGACACCATTGTTAAAACAGCTGAATTGATTGTCCAACTACTAACTAGCCAGGATCGAGGTCCATGTATGAATTTACAAAGCCCTGACCCAACTTAGTTCCAGGGTACCTCAGGGACTGCCTGAACCCTTATATCCCAGCTAAATCACTGAGATCATGTGCAGAAGCATCACATCGTTCCCAAAGCTGGCGAGGCTCATTTGACAACAACAAGAAACCAAGATTTTAGTGTCATTGGCTCAGTCCTGTGGAACTTGCTGCCACTAGAGATTCAGCAGTCGCCTTCTGTTTCTTCTTTTAAACACCTGCTGAAAACCTTTCTATTCCACCAGGACTATGCAGGCAATTCAGAAGCCGTCCTTCCACAATGTAGTTAAAATCAATGTTTGCTTTTAATGGTTTTTATTGTACAGTTTTATGATTTATTGTTGTAAACTGCTTTGATACATATTTTTCTGGTGTAAAGGTAGAGTAAAAGTACTCCTGACCGTTAGGTCCAGTCGTGGACGACTCTGGGGTTGCGGCGCTCATCTCGCTTCCTAGGCTGAGGGAGCTGGCATTTGTCCACAGACAGCTTCCGGGTCATGTGGCCAGCATGATTAAGCTGCTTCTGGCGAAACCAGAGCAGCGCACGGAAACACCGTTTACCTTCCTGCCAGAGCGGTACCTATTTATCTACTTGCACTTTGATGTGCTTTTGAACTGCTAGGTGGGCAGGAGCTGGGACAGAACAACGGGAGGTCAACCCGTTGTGGGGATTCGAACCGCTGACCTTCCAATCGGCAAGCCCTAGGTTCAGTGGTTTAGACCACAGCGCCACCCGTGTCCCATATAAAATATTTTTTATAACTAACTAAATAAAAGATACTTATTTTTTTTTGGGGGGGGGAGAAAAATATGTCTCCTTATGACCTGCAGAGACTCTCTCACCAACTCTGCCCACCCTGTTCGCAGAGATTCGAAAGAGCACCCCCACTTTCCATTCAAAACAGTGCTGATTCTGGAGAAAGAGAGACAGAGTTTCTTCCTTGCAATGCTGGCTTTAAACCCAAATTAATCTGTTTACCAGCCTAGGAGGGAACAGTCGGTGTTGCGGCAGCTTGAGACCGGCTTGGCCCCTTTTAAATGGCTGCGGCTGGCATCTGATGGAACACTTACTTTTCAAAACACACTTTGATCATTGAGCATTAAGCAAAGTGTTGACAAAAAAGGTCATTTGCCTCCAGGGCAGAAATGGAGAGTTCCACATACACATAACATGTGGCAGGGTCATTAGAACAAGCAGGATGTCTGATGGATACTTCCAGCCTCCTTTTCTTCCTTGGCTAGCTTTGAACTTGGCATGAAAATATGTTTGCCGAAGCAAGACTCCTCCCTCCAGTGATCACATGATCCCCTGTGAATTCACGCCAGGCCCTGCTGAAAGAGAGAGAGAGAGAGAGAGAGAGAGAGAGAGTGAGTGAGTCCTGGCCTGACATATATTTGAGATCATATTTTTGACATGGGGACTTTGACGGGAGAAATGTTGATGGCCGGCACAAATGGATCGATTTGTTTTTTCCTCAATAGACTGTGGTGTTTGTAGTTAACAGGGGGGAGGGGGAGGGAGGGGGGGTTGAATAAAGGAGAAGCCGTTGAAACAGTGTTGAATCTACTTCTTAGAAACCTGGGTTATCAAACTCATTAATCTACATGTCAAGAGGCTAGGAATGAATAATTGTGTGTTACTTTTCAGGTCTCTCTTCAGAGTTCTTTCATTCCGCTTGCCTTTATTATATGCTTTGTCTTGTAACAATCTGCCCCCCCCCCCGCTAGTCAGCTGAGGAGGTGTAGAAATACTGTATGTACCTCAGCACAACAACCGTTTTGAAACACAGCACTCATTCAGCCTCTTGCACACCCACCCACCAACCCATTGTTTCTGCAGCGACTGGGCATTAGCATCACATAGATGGCATCATAAATAAGTTAATTACTTTTTAACGGCATGAATATTCATTATGTGTGTGAGCACACACACACACACACACACACACACATCACAGAGGTCAGCCTTTTAGTGACCTTTCTTTTGGCAGTTCCCTCTGTACCTGGATTATGTTGAAAAAGTGGCATCCAAAAATGAAACAGGCTTTGAAATAAGGTGGTTTGGAATATGTTAAAAAGTCCAGCAGTGTGTTCCTTTTGAAAGCAGGCCTAAGGAGTCTCAGAGGCTCCTCCGGGCTCCTCCTAAACAACAACAACAACAACAACAACAACAACAACAACAACAACAACAACAACAACAACAACGAAAACACACTTTCTGTACAAGAGCAGGCAGGTTGGTTAAGGGCAAAAGGCATTGATGGATTAAATTAATACTGCCTAATTTCCATCTGAAGAGCTAGTTTAAAACCTACAATCTAGCTAGTTCTTCACTGGCATGAAACTTCAGTGGAATCTGTTAGCAACAGTGGAGTCATGGGGTCATTGAGGAAGGTTCATGATGGCTTGATGGTAGCACCCTTGCTTTGTATGTAAAGGGACCAGGGTTCAATCCCTGGTGATTGCTTTTAAAAAGGATTGAAGGGCTGGGGAAAGCAATAACTTATTCCTGGGCCTTAGGGAGCCTGCTCAGCTTCATTGTGTAGACTAGAACTCATGGGCACCCAATGAAGGTGGATGCTGGAAGATCCAAGACTGAAAGAAGGAAAGATTTCATTATTATTATTATTATTATTATTCTATAAATTAATATACCACCCATCATCCGAAGATCACAGGGAGGTTCACAACATGAAAATACAAAATGGAAACACAAAAAATACAAGAAAAAGCAAAGTAAACAGAAAGAAACCAATAAGCCCCCTTGTTGTTGAAAGGGCCACAGAATGTGAATCAGCCAAAGGCCTTCCAACAGAAAAATAAAACACAGTAATCTATTAAACATTAAAAGCCTCCCTGAACAGGGCTGCCTTCAGATGTCCTCTAAAAGTCTGGTACTGTAGTTTTCCTCTTTGACATCTGTTGGGAGGGCGTTCCACAGGGCAGGCGCCACCACCGAGAAGGCCCTCTGCCTAGTTCCCTGCAACTTGGCTTCTCGCAACGAGGGAACCACCAGAAGGCCCTCGGTGCTGGACCTCAGTGATGGTTATAGAGAAATGTATCCACCTGGCACCTAAAGATATGCAATGAAGGCACCAGATTCGCTTCCCTGAGGAGAGCATTCCACAAATGAAGAGCCACTGCAGAAAAGGCCCATTATCATGATGCCAGCCTCACATGTGGACCACATGTGGAGGAGGCACACAAAGAAGGGCTGCAGGGGATGATTTCAGGGTCTGGGGTGGTTCATCAGGGAACCGGTGGTCCTTGAGATACTGCTGTCCTGGGCCATTTAAGGCTTTAGAGGTCAAAACCAGCACTTTGAATTGGGCCCAGCCAGTGCTATCAGTGCTACCAGACCATCTTGCCCTGGTTGCTGAATTCTGCACCAGTTGAAGTTTCCAAACCTCCTTCAGAGACAGTCCTATATACAACTTAACAATTTGGATAATGCTCTGAAGATTAATACTTTCAATTAATGGAATCAGAAAGCAGCATGTCTGCTTGCTTTTTCCCAGGGACTTATTTGAGGGGAAACCCTGAAAGATGGAAAGAGAAGGAGGCCTGCCACCGGCGTGACGCAGAGGGCGGCCTGCAGGAGTCGGAAGTGCTGCAGGTATAAGTGGTTTCAACAACGTTGCTCTCGATCCCTGGAGCATCTGGGCCCAGCTTCTGCCTTGTCAGCCACATTTATGATGTGTTCATAATTAAATGTCCACGGTGCTCACAGTATGCTGACCACAGAGGGGCCATAAGCGGTAAAGATAAATGAGAGAGAGAGATGTAATATTGCTTCACTAGTGGGCCTCGTCTGATGTTCAAGATTGTCACTGATAATTATTAATATGTGACCTGGTTGAGTCTTTATGTGAACCATCACCATTTTAATAAGATAGCAAACTTCTGTCCCTGCGAAGCTTTGCATCCAGTGTTGGGCTCCCATTGTTCTTTCCTGCTTGTTTTAAAACACTTTCAGAACTTTGAGAAGGTTTTTTTTTTTAAAAAAAATATAATAATAATCTAGGATTTTAAAATATAGCCATGATGTAAAGATGCAGTGGAAACCGATACATTCCCAGGTGCCTGCCTTTTTTATCTTCTAGCAGGGGATGGCTGATCTGGGGGTAGGGAGGAAGAAGTGACTCAAAGTGCCCACAGCACTTGTTCGGAAATCCAAATGTGTTCACAGGTGTAAAAAAGGTTGGTGACACCCTGTATATGAGGGGCAGGAGTTAGGGTAGTGATTCCCAAACTTTTTTGGGGGGGCCACCACTCACTTGGTTCCATAAAATCACCCCCAGTGCCCCCTGTCCTATAAGAAGCATAATTCAGAATACAGTCGTACCTTGGTTATCAAACGGAATCCGTTCCGGAAGTCCGTTCGTCTTCCGAAAACATTTGACAACCAAGGTGCAGCTTCTGATTGGCTGCAGGAGCTTCCTGCACTCAACCGGAAGCCACAGAAGCTGCATCGGACATTTGGCTTCCAAAGAACATTCACAAACTGAAACACTCACTTCCTGGTTTGCGGCGTTCGGGAGCCAAAACATTTGACTCACAAGGCATTCGAGTTCCCAGGTGCTTCTGTAGTGGCTTGTATGACCCACTAAAGAAGATGATAACACAAAAAAATTCAAAGCGGTAACAATTGGTTGCATCTTTATTCAAAATCCAATTTAAACTATTTGGTTTGGTTAACATAACTGATGAACTTGATCCAATGACACCAGATTTTCAAACCCTGGTAGCCATTTACACCTCCAGTGCCCCTTAGAGCGACTCCAGTGACTCTTACAGCCCCCCCAAGTAATCCCCCCACCACAGGGTGGGGGGGTAGTAACACCCATTTTGGAAACCACTGGGATAGGGTTTGTATCCTGCTGAATCCACGATTTGTGAGCACAAACTCAAAGTGGGTGAATTTCCAGGGCATCCCATCTGTGCTGGTCCAAGGATAATATGAGAGGCGAGGTCCAGGGCCGGTCCAAAGTCTAAGGAATCAACGAGGGGTCAGTCTGGTGAAGCTGAGGCAGGGTGCAGAGCAGGAAACTAGGCGAGGTCAGGAGCAGGAACACAGGCAGGATCTGGCAAGCAGCAATGCTGCTCCCGAAACCTGGGGTGAGGTCTGACCACCTTTTATCTATGACGTAATGGCTGGTCCCGATCCCCTGATGACTCACCACCCTGCCTCGCCTGAAGACGAGCACTCCACCTGCGAGTACTCTGGTCTCGCCTCCTCTCAGCCCTGAGTCTCTGCAGCTTGGGAGACGCTGGAGGGTTACTGGAGCCAGGAGCTGTCCCAGCCTCTCCTGACCCAGCCGGTAGTTGTTGGTATTTTCAGCACCTGGAGCCAGGACAGGCTCAGGCCCCTGACTCGGCCCAGCTCGTGCTTGTTGCAGGGGAACCTGAGCAGACTGAGGCTCTTCAGGAACAGGCCTCAGACTAGGTTCAGCCGATGACCCAGGCAGAGGGTCCAGTACAGGCTGCGATTCCTCCGGCTCCGAGTCTGAGCCCGAGTCCCAGGCCATCACACCATCAAACAAAGTATTTATGGGGATCTGTGTTCAACGGTTTGAGTTGGGGATTTTGAATCCCAGCCTGCGATGTGCAAGATGTTGGAATGAATAATTGTGCAGAAAACACAAGCTGTCCCCCTGCCCAATCCGGTCTTTGGCACAATTATTGTCCATAGCTCACCTGTCAGGCACAATGTGCAATAACATTACACATGGTGGTCTATTTGTTCGGTACCATTGCAGCGCATTCTCCTGCACTAGCCTGGTGTTTCTCTGTGACACAACCAGACTGGACAAAAATTCCCCTTTGTGTAGCTGCAATTATTTGAAATAAATAAGAGATAAAGACAGTTTAAATATTCAGTGAACAGTTTTAACCATGTGGTAGTTGCAATAACAGCATCTCTTCACCTTCAAACTATATTTAAAGAACACACACAGCACTATCGCTTCTTCTGGGTCAAATATTCAGCACCAAGATTCCGCTGAGTTTCTCATGCTTTGGCAACATTTTCCCATCTCTTCCTTCTCCTTGTGTTAGTGATGAGGATGACCCCATCCAATTTGTGATCCTGTAACAAACTTGGGGATGCCACAATACCACATCAATAAACAAAATAGCTTGTAGATCATTTTAGGTCTGCCACGTCCTGGAGAACAAATAAGGGGAATGGAGATTGACGGCAAGCAAGGGCACTTATAAAAAACATAGGCGAATTTTTTGAATGCTGATGAATCTCCAAAAAGGGGACATTCTTAATGCAAAGCAAAGGAAGCTGAGTCCTTTTGGCTCCATCCTAGTTTTGCTCTAGCCTTTGTTGGAGCCAGTTGTTTTTCTAGGAGCTGTTGGTGGTGCTGAAACTACCTGCCTTGCTATTCTGGTTGCAGCCACAGCAGATAATAGAATCATAGAGTTGGAAGAGACCCTGAGGACCATCTAGTCCAGGCATCCCCAAACTGTGGCCCTCCAGATGTTTTGGCCTACAACTTCCATGATTCCTAGCTAACAGGACCAGTGGTCAGGGATGATGGGAATTGTAGTTCAAAACATCTGGAGGGCCGAAGTTTGGGGATGCCTGATCTAGTCCAAGCTCCTGCAATGCAGGAATATGCAGCTGTCCCATAAGGGGATGGAGCCTGCAATCTTGGCGTTATCCACACCATGCTCTAACCAACTGTGTAGAAGCAGCCAAGAAGCAACAAATGGGTAGGTGGCATACCTATTCACATGTCATTTAAAACCACCCAATATCTTTGAGGAAGACTTGCAGCAAGTCAATGTTCCCCACACTTGGAAGCTGAGGCAGGTAGACACTGATAAACTGGACTTTGATAGTGGTTTATATTCCAACATAACATTTCTCCCCACCCCTCCTGGAAGTGAAACACTTGTTTGCATAGTGGGCACCAGGAGGACTTTGTGTGAATGGTTGTTCATCCAACTGAGGGGCATCTGCTCTGTGGACTGGAGAATGGACTGGCTCCCCAACTCATTTGAGTCCCAGACACCTGACCTCGATCATATGCAAGAAGCTTTTGCAAAGCAGAATTGTCACAGGGACTCGCAGGCTTAGGAACACGTGCTTTCTGGGCTCATGACGTTGCCCTCAAATATGAGGCATGCCTTATCATCTCTGGAGCCTTCTTCAGCCATAGATCTTAGGAAAGCTACATTTCCCAGTGACTAATTGCAGCTGGTGGCCTGCCTAGCAGGAAGGGATGGGGAAAGGCCACCAGCAGATAGGCAGGTGGGATGAGAGGGGAAGATAAAGGGAGCCAGAAGGGCAAGCATGGGTGGTGCTGTGGTCTAAACTACTGAGCCTCTTGGGCTTGCTGATCAGAAGGTCGGCAGTTTGAATCCCTGTGATGGAGTGAGCTCCTGTTGCTCTGTCCCGGCTCCTCCCAACCTAGCAGTTCGAAAGTACACCAGTGCAAATAGATAAATAGGTACCTTGGCCTGAAAGCAAGATGAGCACCGTAACCCCATAGTCACCTTTGACTGGACTTAACCGTCCAGGGGTCCTCTGCCATTACCTAGAGGGGCAAACTGGTTAGTGGGTAGTGGTGGGGCTTGGATATCAATCTGGATTGGCTCCAAAATAAGCTGAGCTATTTTCCTTACAAAACAAATGAATAGCTTGGCTTATTCGAGCAATCCAGTCTGAACCAGGGGGAACCTACCCATACTATTGCAAACTAATCCCATTGCTCAGTGCAAAAGGGTGTGATAAAATGAAGGCAGGAAGTTTCACTGCCTGTCTACAAAAGCTTCGCCACTTCAACTTGACCACTGCATGCAAAATACTAATGATACATATTTAAGCAATGTGCGTATATATCAAAGGCAATAGTAGCTTTATGACGTGAATAAAAGTAATTATGCTCATTAGCATGATGAACAAATATGCAAACAAACGTTATTAAATGCAGCTATTTATCAAAAACAAATAGTGGGGCACTATATCTTGGTCTGGAAGAGGAGGGCAAGCATTATGTCAAAGTTGGCCTGTCAAGTTCTCGTATTTTAGCGCGCCCGATTGACACTAATTGGTGTGGGAGGAGGTGGAGGAAATTTAGAAATACAATGCCGTGCTGAAATTGAAATTCCAAATCACTGTGCGCTAATTACAACTATGTATAACTATGTGACAACTAAGTAGAACTAGGCGCTTTTCAAGTCGGAGGCTTAAACAAAGGAATATCATCGAGTTCATCATACTCCAGCAGCAACGAGCAGGTACAGAAGGGGAAGGTGACCTGTCAAATCAATATTTGTAGTGCTGAATGAATCATGTTCACTTGACAGGACATAATTCAGTGTTATTTCCACCAGCTCTACATGTATCCATCTTAACACGCACGTTAAATAAAACCCAACCAAACCCTTCCTTGTCCACTCAAATTCATTATCTCACAATAAACAAAGACAGTTTAATTTCCATGACATGTGGGTCTGAAACGCTGCTTTAAAATGTACTCATTGCTCTTATTTCCCAGTGAGTCCTTCTAGGTTCCCCCCGCCCTCTGCTAAAACGAATCCCTCCCTTCATCCGCTAACCCTGTTTGAGTTGCGTCCTTTATATAGTGATCTTATCCTCCTTTTTCTTTCCGCCCACCCATAACTGCGAAGCACAGACTTGAAGCAGGTTATTATGGGGTGTTGTGATAGAAGCATTCTGTGATTCCCTCGGTCTCTTTCAGGGAACTTTAGTGATGAGTGTTAAACAGTGAAAAATTGAGTGAGACTTTTTAATAATAATAATAATAAGAAAATATGTTCTTACCACAGTTGAGAGCTCATGATCAGTATCCTTGTTGCTGATTAATGCAAACACTTTATATATACTGGGTACTTTCCATTAAGGTAGGGCGGGTGGACTGTATTTGGCCCACAGCCTAATCACGGTGTTTCCGTGTGCTGCTCTGGTTCACCAGAAGCGGCTTTGTCATGCTTGCCACATGACCTGGAAGCTGTATGCCGGCTCCCTCGGCCAATAACGCGAGATGAGCGCCACAACCCCAGAGTCGGTCACGACTGGACCTAAAAGGTCTGCAGAACCACAAAAAAACCTTTAGGGAAGAAAAAAAATCAAAGGGGCGGAGAAACCTAAAACTACCCAGTAAAGACTGAGCATGCTCAGTGGCCATAGAATGCTGGCTGAGAGAAACAAAAGCACAGAAAACCTGTGGGAGGGGGGATGTAATGGAGCATCCTGAAAAGGGGCATGTTTAGCTGGATGGCAAACTTATCAGCAGCATTTGAGGCTACAAAAGGACCTGCATATAGCAAACATTCTGAAGGCACACGATACAGTTCTACATGGCTTTGAAAGAGGATTAGACAAATTCTTGGATATAATAATAATAATAATAATGTATTTATTTATACCCCGCCCATCTGGCTGGGTTTCCCCAGCCACTCTGGGCAGCTTCCAACCGAATATTAAAAATAGTACAGCATCAAACATTAAAAACTTCCCTAAACAGGTTGTCTTCTAAAAGTAAAATAGTTGCTTATTGCCTTGACATCTGCTGGGAGGGCGTTCCACAGGGCGGGTGCCACTACTGAGAAGGCCCTCTGTCTGGAGAGGGCCATCGACGGCTGCTGACCTCAACAGTCAGAGGCAGCATGCTTCTGAATAGTTGCTGGAACCCGCAGGAGAGGAGAGTGTTCCTGGGCTTGAATCTTGCTTGGCGGTTTCCCACAGGCTTCTGGTCGGCCACTGCGAGAACAGGCTGCTGGACTAGATGGGCCGTTGGCCTGATCCACCAGGCTTTTCTTAGGTTCTTACGAAAGGGCTCAGTTCCAGCTCATTCCTTCCTGGAGCAAGTTCAGAGTGCTGTGTTCCTCAGAGCAGAGCCTTCACCCTGTTTTGCCACCAGCTCTGCCTTCACCCTGAACCTCATACCACCTTACTTTGTGTCTAGCCTGGACCTTGCCTTCTCCTTCACCCAGTCCTTGCCACAAAGCAGAATAGCAAGGGAAAAAGCAGCAAGGAACTGCTGGCTATAAGCAGCCTTGCAATCCAAAGCTATCCTTGAATATATACAGAAACTGCAAATAAAGAACTTTCCTCTCTTTACTGATGGGAACATCTGTGTGGTTTTATTTACTTTTTGTCCAAGCTTTTTAACTCTCCTTTTTATTTTTATTCTAAACCCAAGAGGAATGATGGCAGGAATATCCCTGTGTTCCTTTGTTGTGGAGTTCGCCCCTCGGTTGTAATCACCATTATTAGAAACAATCCTTTCACCTTCCAGTTGAAACTCCTTCTGTGAGGGATGTAATATCAGCTAATGTCCTACTTAAACTCTGGAAAGTGTTGATGTGATAAATGTTGAACTAGATGTTGTAGTTGTAGTCCTTACTTGGGCAGACTGATGTAATGGGGGTGGAATAGCATGAAGCTACATCAGGAATGTCGTTCCCCCCTCAATAGGAAGTTCATTATTCAGAAGGCAAGTGGGTTACCTTCTTCTCAAGCTCGCGTTCAATTTGGTGAGTGTCATGTCCAGAAATCGTTCCTTTCCTCCTCCCCTCTCCGCCAATCCATGCATGGGGCAACATCGAAATATCACTGGCCATCAACTTCTCCAGCTCCTGCATCTATAGCTATTGAACATCCTCTCCTTTGGGGAGAGCTCATTGATTCCACAGATGCAGGAGATATTTTTGGTCATGTAGAGACATGAAGCGCCGAGGCGCAAATCAGCAGTCATGCTGCTGGAAGAAGCCGAGGGATTTTCTCTCTCTCTCTGGCAACTGGGAAATCAAGAGCGCCAGGTATTCTTGTTCCTTTCACTAAGAGTTAAATCCACCTCTCATTGCCTTGCTCCTTTCTGGAACATCATCAGCTTTGTAGCCCGAGCACCGCAGAAATCCATTGTTGATCTTACTCATTTCCCTGATTCCCCCCTCCAGTTTCTTCATCTGATGCTCCTTTTCTTCCCTACATACACATTTTGGATTGTGTATGTACATTTCTGCAAATAATATCTCCCCTTAACATAATGCTTTTTTCTATGTTATCTCCCATAATCTATGCCTTTACATGCACAACTTACCCCAGTCTCTGCTGCTATTTTGTACACATGGCTTGGCTGCAGAACCGCACTGCCGAATTCAGAAAATCTGCAAGGACTGTCATCTCATATTGTTTCGGGAAGTGCGAATTTGGTAGGTTCACCTTTAAATGGGAACTGAATCAATTTTTTTCTGTGCCCCTGTCTCACCCGTTTATCATACCTGCCAAGTGCCCCATTTTAAGTGGGGCAGCCCTGCTTTCTTTGAAGGCACCCTGAGCTCTGCCTTCATCCTGATGTGTCCTGATTTTGCACAGCCTGAGGGTGGGGACCGCTGAAGCACCTCCTGCATCAGCATTCCCTTCCCCACCATCATGGCACCCTTCCGGGACTGCAACTCCCATCAGCCCCCGGGAGAGGGCAGCTAACGTAAATTGGACAGTGGCATGGCAGTGGTGAGCGAGAGGCAGTGGCAGGTGAGCAGCAGCAATGAGCAAGCAGGCGAGTGAGCAAGCAGGTGGGGGATCAGGCAGGTGGGGGAGCAAGCAGGTGGGTGATGGGGGCATCTGGATGGTGCAGAGGTGTGTGTGTCTCATTTTGATGGATGTGTGAGGCCTGATAAAGGACATCCCTTTTTAAAAAGTGTTATTTTGTGTGGGTCTTACTTTGCAATCACGGTTCTCTCGAGTATGGGAAATAGCATTATTTGAATGTTTGACTCAGCACAGCTGAGCGATAAGGGCAAAGTAAGAAAGACAAATTTCTGAGGATATGGTCTTTGTTTCTTGAATGTATTTACTGCAGCCACCTATGTCACATGTTCCACTATGGGAACTCTACCTCGTGAATGAGGTGTTTTTGCGGTAGCCTTTATGATGCTGCTATATGTGTTTGATGAACTGTATTCCAAGTTTTTCTTTGCTTTGTTTGTGTTTGTTTTTCTGTGAAAGTCAATAAAATACAACCCCCCCCCACACATATATGAAAAAGGTATTATTTTGCAATTTACTTTTTAAAAAGATCGATGCGTTTTGGTGTTTTCTTGCTCCTCCATACTTCACCCATCTCCTCTTGCAACAAAGGCAGGAAATTTGGCTCCAGGGTAGCATGTTTATGTCTGTAGGAAATGAACAGATGTTGAGCAAACAAAGCTTTGCTGGTCTCTACTTTTGTTACCGCTACGGTGATGATCAATTGTGAGCACTTCATGGCATAGCTGCATTGGGAAGGATGTTTCAATCAAAAGCGATGCCACTGAGGGACCCAAGCAAATGGCTGAGATTTATTTTATTTTTTCAGCTTGCGCAGTCCTTAAGGATGACACTTGATGCAGTATTTTCAGCCGCATCAACATTCCTTGTATGAGACTCAGCAGTGGGCATTATTTCATTGTGATTGTGGAAAGGAGCTCAATAAATACAACCCTAAACCTCCAAATGCAGGAAGTTGGAAATGAATGACAAGGCTGTAATTGTTCTGTTTTTCCTGAGCACCGTGGAATGGCTGGGTTGGAAGGAAGGAAGGCAAAGTGTCTCCTGCTTCCTCCTCCATCTCCTTGACGGCAACGCTCTTAAAGTTAGGCCACATAGAGTTAAGGAACCAAAGAGCTGGAAGGCATTGTGAAAGTCATTGGGTCCAAACCTTATGCAACGCAGGAACTACAATGCAGGGTGCAACTACAGCAGGACTAGTTGTGCCCTCCAGGTGTTGATACTATAACTCCCATCATCCTTAACCATTAGTCATGCTGGCTGCAGTGGAGAGCCTTCTGTTTCCTGCCCTGTTCAGGACTCACCCTATTCTTGTGTCTGTCATTTGGTTTGAATGTTGAATTTTAGCAGCTGGCCTAAGGTCACACCCAGTGAGCTTCATGGCTGAGTGGGGATTTGAACCCTGGTCTCCCAGGTCATAGTCCAACACTCTAACCATTACACCATGCCTGCCTTGAGATGTGATGGTGAAGGGCAGGTAATAAATCATCATTATTATCATCACTGCCAAGGCCACCACTCCATGGAGGCTCCCTATATCTTTTAGAACCCAAATTTTCCTGAATCAAAAAGCTCCTACTGCAGAAAGTCACCTTCTTGTTTTTGATATGCAGATAAAAGATATAAAATATGCAACCGCAGAAAGGAGAGGAGGGAAGCTGATGGAAATATAGTTTTCTTTTGTGTACATTTTTAAGAAATTGTATATAAAATGAGAAAATTTATTTATTTTTGGGTGGATTTGTAAAAGGGTAAAAGAGTATTGGGAAATGATATATAATGAATTGAAAAAAAAAGTTTTAAAGTACTCCCCCCCCCCAAAAAAACCCCCCACACACCCAGAGTCCTTTCTGATGGGGATAATTTAGACTGAAATTCCTAGGTGTCAAAAATGTGATTGATGTATGCTGCTACTGTGGCCTGTTTTTTTTTTAGCCTCCGAATGGAAAATGAGCAAGGTCCCAACTAAAGAAGAATGGCAACTTACGGTAAGTTGACAGAATATGCACGGCTTGCAGACGTTACGTCTAGAAAAAGAGAACAAGAAGAACATAAGTTTAAATAAGATTGCAAAACGTTTATTGAATATATGGGAAATAATTGTGTACAGCTGAAAACGCTGGCAGCATTAAGATAAATTCTACAGTGTAAATAAGTTTTGACGGGTGCAATAATGAAATACTGAATGGTATAGTTTTTTGTAAAATATGCAGGGATTTATGATATGTAAAATGAACCATGGAAAGAGAAGAAGGGAAGTCATTGATATCTTAAGGATGTAAAATGAGTATTTTAAATTGTAAAACAGAAATCTTAATAAAATAATATACAAAGAGAAAACGGTGTTTTGTTTTGTTTTAAAGAAAGAAAGCCGCCTTCTTAATAGGTCAAACTTTATAAAGCACCAAACATGGAGAAGAGGAGACTGAGAGATGACATGGGGACAATCTTCAAATATCTGAAGAGCTGTCACATGGACGATGGAGCAATTTTTTTTTTGCTGCTGCTCCAGAGGGGAGGCCCCAAATCGATGGTTTCAACTTACAAGAAAGGAGTTTGCGACTAAGCACTGGGGACAACCTTCTGATGGTAAGAGCAGCTTGACAGTGGAACGGATTAGATCAGAAGGTGGTGGAATTTCTTTTTAAGCAGAGGCCATCTGTCACGAATGCTTCAGCTGAGATTCCTGCATTGCCGTGGGTTGGGCTAGATGACCCTTGGTGGTCCCTTCCAACTCTATAATTCTGTGATTCTACGAACTCTTTTGCTATGTGCCTAATAGCAACCTTGTTTTTTCCTCTGACCATGCTTGTCAACCTCCTTCCAGAAAGCCTTCAGTACACATCTAAGCGCTGCCCCAATGCTGTTTATTATTTTCTCCGAGATCGCGGCAGAGCTGGGCCCGATTGGCTTTGCCACTGTCAGTGAAGAGCTCTTAGTGAGTGGTGTCATAGGTCTCCAGAGGGTTTATGGATCTCGACTCCCTTGAATTGGGTTTGACTGCATTAGGAGGGAATTACATGACACAGGCATTAAATGACTGGTTTATCTACTTGGCAGCGTTATCCAGGAGCCTGGCTCTTTTTACAGCTTGTTACTTAAAGACCACAGAGATCGCGGCGTGTCAGCTGACATGTCACCGTGTGAGAAATATCAAAATAAGCGCAGGATTAAGTTGGGAAATAACATTAGAGAAGGTTTGGCAAAAGAAAGAGAGGACACAGTTGTGAGGCCTTATTGGACAAGCCTTTAAAGCTTGACAGGCTCACTGTATTTGGGAGAGAGGATAAATTGTGCATCGTCGTGTCCTAGGATGGAGGGTGGGGGGAGTCATGGAAACAGAAGCACAAGAAGAGATTCAGCCCAAACTGGTGATCGATGTGAAATATGTTAATAAAAAGGAGTATGGAATTAGATTTGATTCTGTTAATTTTGCTGCGATTGATATTAACTTTTAGTATCTTGATTTTTATGATTTATGTGGGGATTGTTTAATTTTGCTCCGTACGTTTTGGTATGTTTTTATTGATTACTTATGACTACTTTTGTCACTTTTTTTGCAGTTACCTCTTCTTGTTGTAAGCCTCCTTGAGCAGGGTTTTAACTGTGGAAAGACGGCATGCAAATAAACGACTACAATGCATTTTGGCAAAATGTTTTCTTTGAATACTACCATCACGGTACTCTTAGGTGCCTGTTAAAAACATTCTTGTTAGACAAAGCTGTCCAGATGTTTAGAAAGTTAATGGTAATTTTATTCTGTTTTTTTTTTGTCTATTGTTATTGCTTCCCATGGATGGAAACTATTCCCAAGTTATCCTAAAGGCGATGGGGAGGAGGACAGGCCTATTATCAATCTGCTTTCCCTGCTCCTCTATTTGTTTTCTTGCCACTGCGTCCTTATAGTACCCCCCTTCTGTTCGGAAACCACTTGAATCTGCTGTTTGACTTCCTGGCTGCCAATAGCGGCACGCACGATGCATTGCGACAGAATCCATATTCTATACTGCCACTGGCTCTCTAGAATTCTGTACATTTGTTTCATAAATCACCCTAAATCAGTGTCCCTCGCTATGCCCCGTAGTCCAGCAAGTGTCACAGCCCAGTGGGAAAACATACGCTTTGACACTAATGGAGGGTTTTTGCCAGTGGCTGCTAATACTGAGATTATGACTTTTTGTATTCTCCCGTTTCAACACGGTTGTGTAAAGAGGGGAAGGAGGAAGACAGCGTGATCCCTCCCCCCCCCTTTGAAATCTTCTAGCAGGTGGAGAAATTCACGTTGCCTGGAGAACATAAAACAAAGGGTAGACGGAGTAGAGATATACAATTTCCATATACTTTAAAGGAATGGAATCCATCACTCCACACAAACAGACACAACCGCCTTGCGCTCGACGTTTTAAGTGGGAAACAAACAGGACGGAGTAATTGCGGTTTATAATGTACTTTACTTATTATTTTTGTTGTATTGAGTTGCTTCTATATATATATATATATATATATATATATATTACTTTCCTTAAGACTTGTAAATGAGAAAACACTCAACCCCGCCCCACCCCAACCCAGAGAGAAAAACAGATACAGGTAGCCAGTTTATGAATCGTTTCTGTTTTTCATTTAAAAAGTGACTGAAATACCTAATATTTGATAAGGGATAAAGAAGTCCTGTAACCACATCAAGGTTACGGTTACTGGACAGCACAGGAGGCAGGGACGGCCACCAACTTAGATGGCTTTAAAAGAGGATTGGCCAAATTCATGGAGGAGGAGAGGGCTATGGGTGGCCGTGATGGTTATGATTGTTTCTCAATACCAGTTGCTGGAAGCCACAGGAAAGGAGAATGCTCCTCTGCTCATGTCTTGCTTGCTGGTTTCCCACAGGCATCTGCTTGGCCCCTGTGAGAAGAGGATGCTAGACTAGGTGCACCACGAACCTGATCCTACAGGCTCTTTTCATGTTAAGGGAGGCTGGTGTCCTTGGTATCTCTGCTTAAAGGGACCGGATAAGAGGTGATGTGGGAAGACCGTTTGCCTGATGTCTTTGAGAACCAGTACCAAATCATGGTAGACAATACTGGACTCTGCCCTGCTAAAAAACACCATTCGGTGGTTAATTTCTGTCTGTATCATACGGATCCTGTTGATCCATGATAAATTTGCATGCAGTGCCATAAACACATACAGTGGTACCTCGGTTTACAAGCACAATTGGTTCCGGAAGTCTGTACTTAACCTGAAGTGTACTTAACCTGAAGCGAACTTTCCCATTGAAAGTAATGGAAAGTGGATTAATCTGTTCCAGACGGTCTGTGGAGTACTTAAACTGAAGCGTACTTTCCCATTGAAAGTAATGGAAAGTGGATTAATCCGTTCCAGACGGTCCGTGGAGTACTTAAACTGAAGTGTACTTAACCTGAAGCGAACTTTCCCATTGAAAGTAATGGAAAGTGGATTAATCTGTTCCAGACGGGTCCGCGGAGTACTCAACCTGAAGCATACTTAACCTGAGGTATGAGTGTAATTGGTTCCGGAAGTCCGTACTTAACCTGAAGCGTACTTAACCTGAAGCGAACTTAACCTGAAGTGTACTTAACCTGAAGCGAACTTGCCCATTGAACGTAATGGAAAATGGATTAATCCGTTCCAGACAGGTCCGCGGAGTACTTAAACCAAAAATACTCAAACCGAGGCGTACTTAAACCGAGGTATGACTGTAAAAAGAGCCCCGATGGATCAGGCCAATGGCCCATCTAGTCCAGCATCGGGTTCTCACTCTGGCCATCTGGGATGCCTGTGAGAAACCCACTAGCAAGTTTCAACTCCCGCCTCCTGCGGTTTCCGGAAACTGGAGCACAGCACTCTGAACTTGCCCTAGCAAGGAACAAGCAGAAACCGAGGCCTTTCATAAGGAATAAGAATAGCTTGGTGGATAAGGCCCATGGCCCATCTAGTCCAGCATTTTGTGCTCACAGTGGCCAACCAGATGCCCATTATAGGACCCAGCAAGAAGGATTTGAGCACAAGAGCACTCACCTCTCCTGTCGTTTCCAGCAACTCATACTCAGAAGCAATGCTGCCTCCAAACAATGTTGGCTTGGGCGTTTGCTTTGGGTTCACAATTTCCCTAGTCCTCCCCACCCCCACCCCCTGCACATGTGAATTTCTTTTTGTTCCACTGTTTGCCATTGGCTGAGAATGTGATAATGTACCAGAAGGCGATGTGTAGAAAAGGTCAGTGCCTGGAGAATTGGAGAGCTCGATGCAGAGTGTTAGGTAATGTTTATGGCAACAATTGAGACCCAAGAGGTGGTTCGCTGGCTGCGGTTCCAGTATAGGTGTGCTGCATACAAACCCACACTGCTGTTGAAGCACCTGTATCAGGATAAATGCATTTGTTCCTCATTGATGATTTAGTCCATCTGGGTGTCTTTTGCATGAGCCCAGTTTATTTTTAGCTTACGAGATCATATCCCAGACTTGTCTTTTTTTTTTTTTTGTAGGATCCTTTCCAAGGTGACATGATAATAGAGCAAACTTGTAGTGGTGAGTGACCTTCTCCAGCAGTAATTTCTTCCTCTGGGCATTGAAATTGATTTTCCACCCTCGTCTTGGCATGTGAAGATTCAAAGCGTGCCCCTTTGCCCCTACTCCCAAGAGCATTCCATGGCATCAAAAGCAAGAGCGTGCATGAGTGCTACAGCTTCTGGGGCATTTGTCATGGCGGTGGGAGGATGAACACGAACAGTGGAGCCAGCTCAGGCTGTTACTTACTGTATCATGACAATCTGTTTTCAAAACGATGAGCTCTTCCGAGGTCAGACTGTTGACCCGGGAGCCTAGTTCTCCATGTATATAAAACCACGTGAAGACACTAAAGCTGTTTCTAGACAGTGCATAGAAACACAGGAAACTGCCTTAGGTTGAGTCCGACCATCTAGCTCAGTATTGTCCACACTGGCTGGCAGCAGTGACTCTCTAGGATTTCATGGCAGGGGTCTCTCTCTGCCCTCCCTGGAGATTCAAGGGATCAAACCTGGGACTTCTGACATGCAAGGCAAATGCAGATCAGCGCAATGGCCCATCTAGTCCAGCATCCAATTCTCACAGTGGCCAGCCAGATGCCTGTGGGAAACCCACAAGCAAGATGCAATAGCAAGAGCACTCTCCCTCTTGCAGTTTCTAGCAACTGGTATTTGGAAGCATTCAGTGCCTCCAACTTGGCCCCGGTAGAAATGTGGCCTGCAGACTGAAAAAAAAAGGTCCCCCACCCTTTCTTTAAACCAGTGTTTCCCAAACTT
The DNA here is from genome assembly GCF_965207765.1 of Zootoca vivipara. Classification (NCBI taxonomy): domain Eukaryota; kingdom Metazoa; phylum Chordata; class Lepidosauria; order Squamata; family Lacertidae; genus Zootoca; species Zootoca vivipara. The sequence continues at coordinate 25,729,023 of NC_142589.1, forward strand.
GGGTCTCCAGCTGTTTTTTGGACCACAATTCCCACCATCCCTGACCACTGGGTCCTGCTAGCTAGGGATGATGGGAGTTGTAGTCCAAAACCAACTGGAGACCCAAGTTTGGAAAACAGTGATTTAAACCAATGCAGTGGAACTATACTTGCCCTCTTTCCCACCAAAATAATGGGTATTCTGCTTGTTGTCAGTAGTTAGCTCATGTACCTTATACAGCCTGGGAGTTATTCTTGGAAGCCTAGTCGAAAACAATCACATGCTTTGCACATTCGATGCAACTGTAAGCTTCTCTGAGACAAGTTGTGAATTGAAGTATGATGATGAGTTTGTTGAATAAATTATTTGCTATGTATTATCACTCGGCTTCAATATTTAATATATTTGGGAATCCTCATTATATACACAATAAATGGCAATGCTTTTTGTGAGGGTCCTTTTCTTTTTGAAGCAATGGGGATACGTGGGGCTTGACTTTGCGGACACCAGAATTTTAGGATACCCTTTGGCAGGGAAGAGGGACAGCTTTTAAAAGGGAGAATTCATTATATAACGAAGACTTCCATCTATCGTTTTATTATTCATTATCTTTAAATGTTAATATTGCTTTTGCCTTAGCAGCCCATCACCGAGGAGTGAAAATGGAACTGAACAAATGGCCTTAAAAAGTCACCATGTCTTCATCTTACAAATGCACAAGCAACACTTTGGTGCAAAATAAAGAGGTAGAGAATACATTCTGGAAGTTGTGTTTCCAAGCACTGATAATAATTCAGCCTTGTGTGAATGGGGGACAGTATTGGAAGGGGGTGTAGGCAGAGAGTCAGGGTATGCTGTTACTGCTCCATAACCACTATGCTCAAGGATGCCACGGGAGAACTTGCCCTGTTCCCAATCAGCAAACTGCCCATAAATGAAGAGAGGGGTACAAACAGTATTATGTATTTTAAAAGGGTCACTTGACAGCCTTTCATATTTTTAACGGTGGCAAGGACAGTTGACCTCTGAATCCTAACAGGGAGGCCAACGAAGATCGAATGAATGAATTTATTAATACGGTCGCAGACCAGCATCTACACGCACAATATCACAGATCATAAAACATATCAAAAATACAAAGGACAGGATTTAAATATAAAAATTAAAATTAATTATTAGCGTACCCCCTGTAGTTAACATTTAGGGGTTTGATCATTATGGGATACCACTTGCTTCCTGCGATTGATTGCAGACACACAGAATTTGGCTACGTTTAATGTAGGGGCTTGGCTGCATATGTTGGAACAAAGATATTCAGCACAGCAAGGTAAAGTTCAGCTGCTTTTTTTTTAAGAGCAAATATTGTCCTCTGCTTTGTGCTTAGCCTTCCTGGGCAGGTTAGGTTCACCCTACCTATGTTTGCTCTAATTAATACATCCATGGAAATTATGCTCCTGCTGGTGTGTCGAAACTCAACTCCCTTTGGTGCTGTTGTTGACCCTCTGCTCGACGCTCATTTAAAAACAACAGAGGCAGACCCATTCCACAGTGGAAAAACCTCATTACTTGTGGTGTGGCATATATCAGTTTGTAAGGAAGGCTTTGGCAGGGCTGTGGTCATTACCAGGAAATCTTGTAAAGTCAAGTCCTCGCAAAGGTTGCGTTTTTCTCCCACTAAATACACATTAAGGTGAACGTTCTGTCATGCCTCCACACGGGCAGGCTGGGAATAAATGAGAAAAAGAAGGGGAAGCAATATATCTTCACATCTTTTGATTTCCTGGAGGGAAATCAGCCAGAGTCCTGCTGAAAGGGGCATTTGACATGGAGGCAACTGACAATTTGTGGAGGCATTAGTGTCTTCCACTTCACAAAAGTGGAGCTGTGGAGTTGGAAGGGACTCAAGAGTCATCGTCCAACCCCCTGCGATGCAGGAATCACAACTGAAGAATCCCTAACAGATGGCCACCCAACTTCTGTTTAAAAGCCTCCGGTGAAGGAGAGTCCGTCACCTCTCAGTCTTCTCTTCTCCAGGCTATACCTACCCAACGCTTTCAACCATTCCTCCTAAAGCTTGGGTTCCAGACTCTTTATCATGTTGGTTGCCTCCTCTGCACATCTCCCAATTTGTCAATAGCCTCCTATTGTCTATTTCCCCAGAAAATATGAACCAAGTGATATCTATAGAACTTCATTTTTTCCTGTTAGCTGCCGCTAAGCTAGAAACTGCCCAACAGTGGTGTTTCCATTCCCATGTCACTCTTGAGGGATGGTGGGTGAAAGTGTGGCAACTAGCCCTGATGGAAGGCTTACTAAGACTGATGAGTTTGAGTGAATTTGGTGGCCTCTCCTGGTGTTTGTTACTTGATCAAAGGGCACATCCAACATCCCCTCTTACTGCTCAGTTTCTGGAGACACTTCATTTGGGACAGCAATTGCCCATGATTCTTGATATATCCATACCCTCCAACATTTTTCTGATGAAAATAGGGACGTCCTATTTAATAATAATAATAATAATAATAATAATAATAATAATAATAATAATACCCTGCCCAGCTGACTGGGTTGCCCCAGCCACACTAGAAAGTTTACAACATATAAAAAAACACAACAAAACATTAAACATTAAAAAAACTTATCTATACAAGGCCGCCTTCAGATGTCTTCTAAAGGTTGTACAGTGGTACCTCGGGTTACAGACGCTTCAGGTTACAGATGCTTCAGGTTACAGACTCTGCTAACCCAGAAATAGTACCTCGGGTTAAGAACTTTGCTTCAGGATGAGAACAGAAATCATGCGGTGGCTGCGCTGCAGCAGTGGGAGGCCCCATTAGCTAAAGTGGTACCTCAGGTTAAGAACAGTTTCAGGTTAAGAACGGACCTCCAGAATGAATTAAGTTCTTAATCTGAGGTACCACTGTATAGTTACTTATCTCCTTGGCTCCAGGGTTGCATAACTCCATACCATCCAACATTTCTCTGATGAAAATAGGGACACCCAAAGGAAAAGTGGGACATTCCAGGATCAAATCGAAAACCAGGACAGCTTCTGTAAATCTGGGACTGTCCCTGGAAAATAGGGACATCCGAAGGGTCTGTATACCTCATATAATATTTGTATGGCATTTTACAATTTTAGCTTTGAAGTGCTCTCTCCCCAAAGGTGTGAAGCTAAGTATTTGTAGCTCCAGTGTGTTGTTTTCTTTTGTCTTTTTTGTTGTATTATCCTTTTTCCTGTTCTATTTGTCCTTCCTAGAGGTTTGTAATTGTTTTCTCTACCTACGTAACAAAATGAAGGAAAGACACATTTGATGACTTTTTAAATACTTCTGGTTACTTAATTCTTCTTATGAAATATGGAAAGGCTGCTTCTTAGAGAAGACTGTTCTAGGAACCTGTATCTCTCTCTCTCTACGAGCATAAAATCCAAGAGTTGTTTTGAAGCCATGTAACAGGCTGACACAGCCCCTCTGTGGCTTGAAGCTCCCTCCCTTTCTGCCTTGAGATTTCATCCTTGCCTGTGGGGTAGCAGCCCCTTTAACAGGCCTGGCCGAATGGGATTTCATGAATCATTGAAAAAGATGCCGAGCCGCGTGTGTATGTTTCATCAATAATGCAAAGTTTTAATTGCAACATGAACATCGGAGCTTTATGAAGATTGTCCTTTGGAATGTTTGCTTTGCAAAATAATTGGTATCTCCCTGTGAGATAAGGGCAGTATTAGTCACGAGATGTAATTCTGACAGCAAGTTTTACAGTTGGAAACAAAGGAGCAAAAAAAAGAAAAGAAAAGAAAGAACAAGGCTGGTGGTTGTGGTGACAGTGTGTGTCTGCTAGGAACAGGAAAGGAGATCTGAGGTTCAGGGTTGGGGCAAATGGATTCCTGCCTGGGAAGTGTGTGGGACCCTGGAAGCATCCTTGGAGCAAATCGCCTGGATAAGATCCTTAAGGGTTGCCAGCTATTCGTCTGCACTACTTGTAAACAATGAGTTGAATGCAATTCCAGCAGTCATGCTTAAATTCTACTCTGAGTAGACACATTGAAAAGAATGGACCTAAGTTAGTCACACCCATCCATTTCAATGGGTCAACTCTGAGTCTGAGTAAATATTGGATACAGCCCTTATTGCCTCTGGGAGCTTCACTCCTGAACAGAATGCTCATTAGGTTTGGACGGCCACCTATCAGGGATTCTTTAGATATGATTACTGCATTGCAGGACATCTTGGGGTCCCCGACAACTCTATGATTCAACAATTCTGTGATTTCCATTTGGTAATTGGAGGAACTTCAAGGCTACAGTCGTACCTTGGTAGTCTAATGCCTTAGTTGTTGAACAAATCGGCTCCTGAACGTCGCAAACCTGGAAGTGAGTGTTCCGGTTTGCGAATGTTTTTTGGAAGCCGAACGTCCAATGCGGTTTCTGTGGCTTCCGATTGGCTGCAGCAGCCAATCAGAAGCCGTGCCTTGGTTTTTGAACCATTGCGGGAGTCGAACGGGCTCCCGGAACAGATTAAATTCGAGAAACAAGGTACGACTGCATAAGCGATCCTTTACATCACGCATATGAATGCCAGAAACAAATGTATCATTTAGGAAACCTGGTGTCAGACTCTCCATTAGCGCTGACCAGGTCATTCCACCATAATTACTGTGGACTGGAATAAGATGGTAATATAGGATATTGAATTAGGTTGCTCTGGCTCCAGATGAAAAGTGTCCCTGCCGATCTCGCTCAGTGAAGATCCTCCAACTGCATGTTGGAGATTTGAAGCATCCCCCCCCCCATGTGCTGTTCTTAACGTTGCATTATTTAGGCGGTTTCATATTTCTAGGTGTTTGTAAGCTGGCCCTTCACCTTTCAGACAAGCCATGATGTTCGCTTTTGAAGCAGGACTGTGCATGCTCTGTGCAGGTGAATATTAGAAAATCAGTCATTTGTGCCAGGAGCCACACATAATTAGAGGATGTTCTTTTTAAGAGACATGATGTGAGCATCTCAAAAGTGATGCACCAAGCATGACATGATATGACTCCCCCTCCCCTTGCATATTAAGAGCCTGAATTCCAGGAAGGAGCAAATTATAGGCAGATTTTGTACGGGAGCTTAAAATTAGTTTAAAACAAAACAAAACAAAACTCTAGTGCTATGCACATATTACTTATGTTTAAGGCACAACCATAAAGGGTCTGGAAACCAAACTGTATGAGAAACGGTTGAGGGAGTGGGAGATGTTCAGCCTGGAGAAGACTACAGTGGTACCTCGGGTTACAAACGCTTCAGGTTACAAACTCCGCTAATCCAGAAATAGTACCTCAGGTTAAGAACTTTGCTTCAGGAAGAGAACAGAAAACGTGCTCTGGTGGCGTGGCGGCAGCAGCAGCAGGAGGCCCCATTAGCTAAAGTAGTGCTTCAGGTTAAGAACAGTATTAGGTTAAGAACGGACCTCCGGAACGAATTAAGTTCTTAACCAGAGGTATGTGTCAGGACAGCCATTTTCAAATATCTAAAAGGCTGTCACATGGAAGGTGGAGAAAGTTTGTTTTTTGCTACCCCTGAGGGGATAGACCCAAGCCCATGGATTCAAATGACAAGATTCCGACTAAACATTAGGAAGAACTTTGTGACCACAAGAGCTATTTGACAGTGAAACAGACTCTCTCAGAAAGTGGTGGTAGAGATTATAAAACGGAGGTTAGATGGCCACCTGTCAGGGATTCTCCAGTTGTGATCCCAACATTGCACAGGGGAGACCCTTCCAACTCTACGGTTCTGTGATTCTATGTAGACGGTGGAGCAGGCCCATGCTCGAACCTCACCCCTGATGTTCTTTCTTTTCACAATGGTGTTGTTGTTCGCAATGGTGTTGCAAAGAAAACCCAGTTTGGAAGCTCACGTTTATTTGTTGGGGCTCTGAATGATCGGAAAAGTTGTCTGTCAATTAACCCTGGCACTGTGCCAGTTGATTTCATTGCTCCTCTTCCTAAAAAAAAAAAAAAGTTCCCGAACTGCTCTTGCAGTTCCCAGTCTTTTGTTTATTTAACTTTAATAGAGCTGTAAATGGGGAGCCAAGGCTATTAGCTCCAGTTTTGATCAGAGCAGTACCACAGGGAGAGGGATCTTTCCCCCTTTGTTCCTTTTCATCAGTGTAACACATACACACACCCCATAAACCCAAGTGTTGACTATGTACCCTGAAATGTACTCGGAGTCGAGAGTGAATTTCATGCTCTTTATTCAGCTCATAGTCATCAAGGAGAAGAGGAGAAGAAGAATGGCTCTTTTCCCAAAACCATCTGCTTATATACATTATTTACACAATGGGCCTTGCGTGATTGGCTACTTCAGGGCTACACCTGTGGGCCAATTATATTGTGGATTGACTTCTGCCTGCAGCCTGATTGGCTGCTCCTACAGGCCAATCAGGTAGCAGATTCACTTCTGCCAGCCGCCTGATTGGCTGCTCCAGCAGGCCAATCAGGTTGCGGATTCACTTCCACCTGGAGTTGGATTGGGTAGCTCCCGCTGTTTCTGAATCCTATTGTTCTAGGATTCAGCTCAGTACATAACACCCCTCCCCTCTAAGTTCCAGTCCTGCCCGGGAAGTTGCATTCGTAGTCCCCAAGGTCTGCTGGCTGCCTCCGTGTGCGTTGTGGCCTGGGGTGTTCCTTGGTCAGGGGTTCTGGTTCTGGCTCGTGTTCCGAGGCTGCTGGCTGTGCCGGGGCTGTCTGGTCTGGCGCCACTGAACCACTAGGTTGTGGCTCTGGTTCCGGTGTCCTTCCAGCCTCGGGGCGCCCCTCTGTGCCTACTGCTTCTGCTTCCCCTGCCCACCCCTCTCGCTCTACAGGCCTCACTGCCCTGCTGTCCCCTTGGGACCCCTCTGTCCCGCTCTCCTCCCGGGTTCCTCCTGGGAATCGTCGCCGTAGCTGGTCGCAGTGGCGGCGCCAACATTGCCCCCCTTCCGTTAGTACCTCGTACGACACGGGACCGGTCACCTTGGTGACTGTGGCGGGTACCCATGCTGGGCCTGCCCCAAAATTCTTTGCGTACACTGCGTCCTGGGCCACAAATGTCCGGGGGTTCCTGCCTTTCCCCACCACTACCTCATCCTGAGCTCTGTCGGGGTGAAGTCGGTCCAGTCTAGTTGCAAGGCGCCGGCCCATTAGTAGTTCAGCTGGGCTCCGGCCCGTCGTTGTGCTTGGGGTGCTGTGCTGTGCTAGAAGAAATGCGGCAAGGCGGTATTCCCAGTCCCCTTGTGTCATGCGGCGGAGGCTGTCCTTGGTGGTCCGCACCATGCGCTCCGCTTGGCCATTGGTGGCAGGGTGGAATGGTGCTGAGCGGATGTGGCGGATGGCGTTCTGCGCTGTGAAGGTCTGGAACTCCTCTGACGTGAATGCGGTTCCATTGTCCGAGACGAGGGTGTCAGGGAGCCCGTGGGTTGCAAACAGCTTACGTAGTACCCGGATGGCTGCCGCCGTAGAAGTGGACGGTACCAGTGCGACCTCCAGCCATTTGGTGTAGGAATCCACCACTATGAAGAATGTTTTTCCCTGGAAGGGGCCAGCGAAGTCCACGTGCAAGCGTGACCATGGATGTCGGGCGGACTCCCAGGGCTGGACTGGGGCCCTTGGGGGATCCGGGCGGGATTCTTGGCAGGTCTGGCAGTGTTGGACCCAGGCCTCTATCTCTCTGTCAATCCCCGGCCACCATACATAACTCCTGGCAAGGGCCTTCATCCTCACTACCCCTGGGTGTGTCTCGTGTAGGGCTGTGAGGACCCTTTTGCGGAGGGGCTGGGGAACAACGACCCTGCTTCCCCATAACAGGCACCCCTTGTGGGCCGACAGTTCATGTTTGCGGTTTGTGTAGCCAGCGAATTCTGGCCCGGGGCTGCTGCTGGGCCATCCTCGCCACACCCAGTCCAGGACCCGGGAGATGACCCTATCTTTTGTGGAATGGTGCGCAACTTCTTGTGCCTGAATGGGTCGGTCGGGAAGCAGCTCCAGGGTCATAACCTCTTGCGCAGGCGCTGGGTCGGGGCCTGTTTCTGGTAGTGGTAGCCTGCTGAGGGCGTCTGCGTGGCCCATCGCCTTCCCAGGGCGGTGGATTAGTGCATACTGGTAGCCGGCAAGGAAAATTGACCACCTGAGGACACGTGGAGACAACACTTGGGGGGTCTGCTTCTCGGGGGCAAACAGGCCAAGCAACGGCTTGTGGTCAGTCACTATGGTAAAGGGCCGCCCGTATAAGAAATCATGGAATTTTTTTACGCCCTTCACGATTGCCAGACCCTCCTTGTCAATTTGTGAGTAGTTTCGTTCGGCTGCAGCAAGCGTCTGGGAGAAGTATGCCACCGGCACCTCTCTTCCATCCGGGAGTTGGTGTCCCAGGACAGCGCCGATGCCATAGGGAGAGGCGTCGCATGCCAGCACCACTGGCAGCCTCTCGTCGAAGTGTGCCAAGACCGAGTTCGAGACGAGCAAGTCCTTGACTGCCTGGAATGCGGCCCTTTGTCGCTGGCCCCACACCCAAGGGGCCCTTTTATCTAGGAGTCTGTGTAGGGGCTCCGCTACCGCTGCCTTATGCGGAAGAAAGGCATGGTAAAAGTTCAATAGTCCCAAGAATGACTGAAGTTCGGGCTTGCTCTTGGGTGCTGGGGCCTCACAAATGGCCCGTACCTTGTCACCGGTTGGATGGACCCCTTCTGCGTCCACCTTAAATCCCAGAAAGTCCACCTGCGGCACTCCCAGTAAACACTTTTCCCGCTTCACCTTGAGGCCCGCCGTCTGGAAACGGTGCAGGACGGAGCGGAGGCGGTCCTCAAATTCCTCTGGTGTGGGCCCGGCGATCAGTACATCATCGAAGAAGGGGGTGACGCCAGGAATCCCTTTAAGGAGAGAGTCCATTAGATTCTGGAATATGCCTGGTGCCACGCTAACGCCAAATTGCAGCCGCTTTACTCTGAATGCCCCTCTGTGCGTCACAATCGTCTGAGCCTCTGCTGTGGCTTCGTCCACAGGCAACTGTTGATACGCTTGGGCCAAGTCCAGTTTGCCAAAGATTTTTGACCCAGCCAGGGTGGCGAGGACATGGCTGACCACTGGCACTGGGTATGCATGGGCCGTGAGAGCCTTGTTTATGGTGCATTTGTAGTCTGCACAGATGCGGACCGAACCGTTAGGCTTGACGGGTGTGACAATTGGAGTTTCCCAGGGGGCGTTGGGCACCGGCTCCAGCACTCCTTGCTCCACGAGTCGGTCCAATTCCTCGTCTATGCGGGGTTTCAGGGCGAACGGGACCCGGCGGGCCTTGTGCCTGATGGGTCGTACAGCGGGGTCTAGCTGTAGGGCAATGGGGGGTCCTGTATATCGTCCCAATGCCCCATCGAAAACCCCTGGAAACTCTTTGCATATGGCGTCCACGTCCACTTGTAAGCTAGTGCGGTTCACCCCGGTAACGGCTAGCCCCAGAGGTCCAAACCATGCCAGTCCCAGTAAGCTAACGTAGGGGCCCTTAACTACCAGCAAGTCCAATTGTTGCTTTCGCCCTCGATATTGCACCCTGAAGGTCCCCACCCCCATTGTAGGGACCTTACGTTTCTGGAAGTCCCGGAGGGTGAATGGGGCCGGCCTTAGTTTGGGACCCCCATTAGGGCACAGTTCCCTTAATGTTCGGGCCGAGATTATGGATAGAGTTGAACCCGTGTCCAGCTCCATGCGGCATGGGGCTCCCTCTATCTGTACCTCTATATAAATTTTCTCTGTGCTGGGATGGGGCAACTGGAATACCTGGTAGTCCGTGATCTCCGTCGAGTTGCCTTGGTGCATGGTGCCGTGTGACCTGGGGCTCCTGGGTCGGTCATCTGATGCTTGTCGACGGGTGAGTCGAGCCCGACACACCCGGGCGATGTGTCCCAATTTTCTGCACTGCCTGCACTCTGCGTTGCGGAAACGACAGGTCCTCCTCTCGTGGTTCTCCCCGCAGCTTGCACAGTTCCCTCCTTCTCGTCGAGGCTGCTGTGGTGTGTGTGCTGCTTGAGTGCGCCGCTGTACTCGGTGTACTTCCTCCCTGTCAGATTCGGATTCGTCGGTGAGGTCTTCGTGGTAGACCCTCGGTTGGGATGGCGGGGCCGGTCGTGCCTCTTGCGTTGACCTCTCGGCGGCTTCGGTTGCCAGGGCTTCCTCCAGAGCAATCTGGAACGTGAGGTCTTTTTTGGCGTAGAGGCGTCGTTGCAACATCTCGTCCCTCAGGCCACCGACGAGGCGGTCACGAAGCATGTTCTCCAACTCTGAGAAGTTGCATAGCCGGGCGGCTTGGCGGAGGGAGGTCACAAACCCAGTTATAGTTTCCCCCGGGGCTTGCCGCTTTGCGTAGAAGGCATTTCGGCAAGCTACCACCGAGGGCTGTGGTGAGAAGTGCTCCTTCAGCCGTTCCATTATTGTTTTGTAAGAGACGGTAGCGACATCTCTAGGTGCAAGGAGAGCCCGGGCGATTTCAAACGTCTCCTCTCCACAGACGCTGAAGAATGTCGCCCTCTTCATGGCATCGTTGGTGACTTCTTTCGCTTGCAGGAGGAAGTTGAAACGGGCGGCGTACCCTTCCCAGTCTCCTGATGCTGGTTTGAATGGCGAGAAGCTGCTGTCGGTTGCCATTCTGGGTTCCTTGGGTCCTGGAGCTGAAGCCTGGATGCACGGTGCGATGCAGCGGTGCAGCAGGTGGCGGTGCTGCGGTGCAGTGCGTGGTGGCGGTCAGCTCAGCAGGATCCCACCTTCGTCGCCAGTGAAATGTACTCGGAGTCGAGAGTGAATTTCATGCTCTTTATTCAGCTCATAGTCATCAAGGAGAAGAGGAGAAGAAGAATGGCTCTTTTCCCAAAACCATCTGCTTATATACATTATTTACACAATGGGCCTTGCGTGATTGGCTACTTCAGGGCTACACCTGTGGGCCAATTATATTGTGGATTGACTTCTGCCTGCAGCCTGATTGGCTGCTCCTACAGGCCAATCAGGTAGCAGATTCACTTCTGCCAGCCGCCTGATTGGCTGCTCCAGCAGGCCAATCAGGTTGCGGATTCACTTCCACCTGGAGTTGGATTGGGTAGCTCCCGCTGTTTCTGAATCCTATTGTTCTAGGATTCAGCTCAGTACATAACATACCCCATGGAGGAGTGTGGACCTTGGCAGGTCCCCAGAGTTCCTTACCTGTGACATTTGGATGGAATACTTCAGGCATTGTGATGAGGGAGAGGCCCGTCACTTGAGTAAACAGATTCCCACTCTGACAGGGTAGATTAACAGAAGCAATTCCCCTCCCCCAGCATTGTCAGAAAACATGGCGATTAAATGGAGCCATTGGGAGCAATTTTCAAAAGACTGCTTGCCTTTGAAGCAGTGATGAAAACAATGCGGGAACAATATATCCCTAGCTCAACGTTCTGTGAGACAATAATTTTGGCTCAGTTTTAAGTGCCTCTCTGTAACGGGAACATATTGGGAGAAATGTACTAAACAGAAGAGTTTTAAGTGGAAAGTACCACGATATGTAATTAATTTATGGAACTTGACGACCGAAGACACTGCTACGACCACTGCCCCCAAATTTTGAAAGGGGATGAGCTAAATGCATGGAGGGAGGAGGGAGTTATGCATGGCTGTCAGAACAAAACATTTCAATGTACATTCACTGCATTGCAGAGGGTTGGATTAGATGACCCTTGGGGTCCTGCCCAGCTCTACAATTCTATGATTCTGTGATGCAAAAGCAGGGGTACAATGGAATGTGGATTGCTGTGGTGTACAGGAGGGGACAGCTGCTGACGTCAGGCACTGGACACATTTGACTGGCCACTGTCAGAAGTAGGATAGTGGAGGCCAGTGCCCACTGGAACTGGTAGGGTGGAAGGCAGGGAGGCCAACAGTAGGTGGCACCAGAGCCAATCATAGCTGCCAAGTTATCCCTTTTTTAAAGGGATTTTCCCTTATGCTGAATAGGCTTCCTCGCGAGAAAAGGGAAAACCTGGCAGCTATGGAGCCAATGACAGGCAGAGCTGACTCTTTATGTTTTGTCCCCATCCTCTTTCTTCCAGCTGAGTTCTACAAGGGGCAACTCTGAGACTAAGGAGGAGGAAGCTGGCAGTCAATGTCACCTCCTAGACTAGTTGTAGGTAAGGAGGCAGGCGGGGGCTGGCTGAGAGCAGAATGAGCCATCAATAGTCACGACGAACAGCATAAATGCTGTTAAAAAGGAAGGTCCAAATCCCATCGGATTGATTGCCAGCCTGATTTCATAAAATCATAAACCTGCCTGATTTTGAAATTACCCTGAGGGTTATCTAGTCCAACCCCCTGCAATGTAGGAATTTCAATTGAAGCATCCCTGACAGATGGCCATTCAAAATCTGCTTAAAAACCTCCAATGAAGGAGAGATCTTTATCTTCCGAAGGAGTCTGTCAAACAGCTCTTACCATCAGTGTTGGGAGATTTAAAATGGGGTAGCCAACATTATCACCTCCAGATGTTGTAGGGTTGCAGCTCCCACCAACCCCAGCCAGCATGCCTAGTGGTCAGGGAATATCAGAGCTGGAGAACATCTTATTGGCTGCCCCCAGTTTAGAATAATGAAGAATATCAGATAGTAGCGAACTGTCGACTCCACCGTTAAGTGCTGAATTAAATGAGCAAGGCCCTTTTTTGAAGTGAATGCTACAGTTTCTGTATTCATTATGTATTCATTCATGTCGCTATTGTTAAAATATATCGGTTACCGCAGTGGGTTGTGCTGTTACTCTTGTGCTCAATCCTGCTTGCGGGTTTCCCACAGAAATCTGTCTGACCCTCTGGGCAAACAGTGTGATGGAATGACCACAAGAAGAGCCTGCTGAATTGGGCCAATGGGCCATCTAGTCCGGCATCCTGTTCTCACAGCAACCAACCAAATGCCTGTGGGAAAACCTCAAGCAGGACCTGAGCCCCAAAGCCTTCTCCTCTCCCAAGGTTTCCAGAAACTGGTATGTAGAAGCACCACCAACTCCAACTGTGCAGGCAGAGCAGAGCCTCCAATAGAGTGGGAACCCGTCTTGCCTCTCACCCAAGATCTGCTCTCTGTGTTGGGGGAAAGCTTCAAATACACGGGAAGAAAGAGTGATTTGTATGTATGTGACGATTTGGGTACCATCCTCTGCCATAGCAACAGCCTATAAACCTCGGGTACTGCCTAGTATCTTTTTAATCTGCTACTTTCAATTAGCAAGGATTATTAAACTGGAAAAATCTTAGATTGCTGCTCGAGCAGCATTATTAGCTGTACCACAATAAAAAGCTGATTGATTTCCAAAGCATGTAGTTACAGTAACTGATGTCGTTTTTATGCAAGAATTTCCTGTCTTAAAGTGACCAGTGCAAGGAAATCCCAGCTTGGGAGGAAATACAAACCACTTCTTCCATTATTTGATATTGTAGAGAAATATATAATATTTGTTGTTGGAATAATTTAGTTGAGCAATTTAATAACTGGGCTTCTCCTTCCTTACACATGCTTTGGTTTAAAAGGCTCCATGGATGAAATGGGAGGCAGACTTTATATTCTCTCCCTCTCTCTCTCTCTCTCTCTCTCTCTCTCTCTCTCTCTCTCACACACACACACACACACACACACAAATGCATATAAAAATCAAATAAGGTGTCATTTGTTGTTCTCTTTCACAATAAGTGTGTCATATAAAATCAAAGAGTGTGTCCTGTGTCCTTTAGAATAGTAGCTGTTACTCAAAGGCAGACTTGCTCGATTAAAACTTGTATGACTAATTGATCATCAGGCTTCTTTAATCAGGTGACAACCACACTGATTACATTTGTTACCCTTCTCTTCCCAAGGAGCCATGGATGTGTATTGGGGGGGGGGAATCCCACCCCCTTGGTTTTCCCTATACCTTCTCTTTTGCCATTTCCCAGGGCAGGCAGCACAGTCATCAGTCACATATGAAATGAAATGGGCTCGAAAGTGGCTTCTGACTTACAAAACGCGGCTTTTCTTCTTCACAAATAATTTTTAGAGCATTCATCTGATTTGGTCTTGGGCATTTCCCCCTGCGCTTTGGGATTTCATGTTTATACTTACGTTGCTTGTATTGTACAATTCCACGGTACTTTTCAAATGTGTTGACGGATTAGAAATATTTTTTACAGGTCAGTTTGGTGGGATTTAATTGAGTACATAAAAAAGAGAGGAAAATGTACATTCATCTCTTTCACAAGTCTCTCAATAAATGTGGGGACAAGTAACATCTAGTTGATTTAACATATAATATAGAGCATTTTATTCTTGATACTCCTTATGCCCCTGATGTGGTTTCGGTTATAGGTTTATGTTTCTGTATATCTTGTAAGCCAGGTGTGCCACACCTTTTGTTCTCTTATTTCTCATGTTTGTACTCTCCACCTACCTGTCTGTATCTTTTATCACAAATATTTGGATAACCAGCTTAATCTCTCCCCCCCCCCACTTTGTGAATGTAACACCCCATGCCAACCTTGGTTTGGTTTAGTTTTTGTGTGTTTGCCTCGTGAAGTTTTATTTTGTTATTTGGATAATGTGGGTAAAATTTTAAAAAGGTACTTTCAATACTACTGCTACTACCAGCAATAGTAAAACGAATATTCTTATGAAATAAATAAATTAATACAACAGGCCGTCTTGATGGACTGAATCGCCCAGGCATGCCCCTGAGTCGAATCGGCCCTCGGTGGAGCGAGAGCTCCTGATTAATCCCTTCCAATTTGGCTGCATTTGTACAGCTGTAATGTGGACGATGTTCTTAGGTATTACTCAGGAAACACAAACAGTGAGGGGCATTTATTATCTCCCAATATAGTGTTTGCTGGGGAGAGAGTGCTGAATAAGGTCGTGAGGTATTGCTGCTGTTATCTTTTGAACTAACTGCGCTGGTGTGTTCCGTGGCAGGGCTCCCTTTTTTTTGTTCCCATGAATGAATAGGCTATAAATCTGTCGCGCCTGACGCCGCCAGCCCCGCTTGAGAGTGCAAAGGGAAAATTTGCAGGGGAATCTTGTGGTCTTTTGCTTGCCTGGAAAATGAGTTCAATAAAATGGAGGCGATTGCTGCTTATTTATAGGCCGAGTGGAAACATCCAGCACGGCCTGCCAGGGCTTTAAGTTAGTGTCTCCTCATTTATGCTCGCTCCGTAAAGCAAAACATGGCACTGTAAAAAATGCTCGTACAAGGCTGGGAACGATGGGCTAGAAATCGGGTGGAGATGAAAGAGATACGGAGCCCACCCGCACGTCAGTCCTAGAGTTGCGGCATTGGAAATAGGTGGATTCCCAATGCATTTGGTTCAAGGGAGAGATCCTTTGGACTGTCTTGTCAGGGGGACTGAAGCCTAGGTGGATGCTAATTCCTGCTGAACTAAACTGACAGGTGATGCACCTGGCTAATCCCATACAGGAATTCAAGACAGAATGAACATGAGTTGGGAACAGGGGGCTTCCTGCTGGAAGGAGTCTCTAGATGGCTGGCCACCTGGAGAAGAGAAGGCCGAGAGAGGTAAAATGATAGCCATCTTCAAATACCCGAAGGGCTCTCACATGGAAGATGGAGCAAGCTTGTTTTCTGCTGCTCCAGAGGGTAGGACCTGACCACCCCCCCCCCATGGATTCAAGTGACAAGCAAGGAGATTCCAACTAAACATTAGAAAGAACTTTCGGATAATAAGAGCTGTCCGATGGCGCAACGGAGCAAGCTTGTTTTCTCCTGCTCTGGAGGCTAGGACCCAAAACATACGGACTGAAGTTACAAGAAAGGAGATTCTGACTGAACATCAGTAAGAGCTTTCTGTCTGTAAGAGCTGTTCAACACTGGAACCGACTCCCTTGGGAAATGGACTCTCCTGCCTTGGAGGATTTCAAGCAAACGTTGGATGGCCACCTGTCATGTATGCTTTAGTTGGGGTTGCTGCACCACAGGTGGTTGGGCTAGATGACCCTTGGGGTCCCATCCAATTCTACAATTATATAATTATATGATTGGATATTTCCTCTACTTGCGTTCAAGCTGTCTCCCAGCTTGTTTCCTTGCCCTAAGCACTGGAGTATACCAGGAGGCCAAAAGGGGCACCACGAAGTGAGAGAGGGTGCTTAGGGGCGATCGTGTCAACAGCTCAAGCCATTTTGATGTTTCAGAGGTTGGCCAGGGCTTTGACAGGGGCGCCAGTCATATCAGCCTGTCTGAGCCCCTTCCTGTTAAGAGTACATGGCCACACCTTTCTTGATGCTGGTGATCTGTGATCTGTGATCTGATCTGCTGGCAGTAAGATGGGCTGTTTTTTTTTAATAGAGCAGAGAGGCTGGGAGGAGGGAGGGGGGAAAAGACAGGTGCATTGCAGGTACCTATCTCAACTCCCTTGTTTTTTTAGACCAGGCATCCCCAAACTTCGGCCCTCCAGATGTTTTGGACTACAGTTCCCATCTTCCCTGACCACTGGTCCTGTTAGCTAGGGATCATGGGAGTTGTAGGCCAAAACATCTGGAGGGCCGCAGATTGGGGGTGCCTGTTTTAGACAGTGAGTATAGTAGCAGACTTTAGGGATGACTTAGATTGGGCATGTGGGCAAGGGTTAAACACCCACTTCCTTGAGTGCCACTGCTTATCTACCGTGTTTCTCCAAAAATAAGACACCGTCTTATATTTATTTTTCCTCAAAAAACACACTATGGCTTATTTTCATGGGGTGTCTTATTTTTTTCCTCCTCCGGCTGCAGCCGGCATTGCTGCTGCGCCTATCACTATGTCTTATTTTTGGTGTATGGCTTATATTCATTGAATGCTTAAAAATCCTGCTACGGCTTATTTTATGGCTACGTCTTATTTTCGGAGAAACGGGGTATCTATCTATCTATCTATCTATCTATCTATCTATCTATCTATCTATCTATCTATCATCTATCATCTATCTATCTATCTATCTATCTATTATCTATCTATCTATCTATCTATCTATCTATCTATCTATCATCTATCTATCATCTATCTATCTATCTATCTATCTATCTATCTATCTATCATCTATCATCTATCTATCTATGATTCTTTCAACTGCTTTTTAAAGGGAAATTGCTTGGGGTGGTTGAAGCGCTTATCTACTTAGTCATCTGTGTTTCAGCCAGGACAAGTTGGAATGTTTCTAGACATTCCATAACTTCTCTACTGTTGCGCAGATAGCAAGGCAGAGCTCACTTTAATCAACTGAAGTCAGCACATACAACCAATAACTACGGTGGTTTCAAAAGTTCCAGTTTGCATTTGTCTATGTGTCCCCCCCCTCCTTTGATGAATTTATCTGATTTGGGGGGGGGAGAAAATTGGTAAAACTGTTCTTTTCTTTTTGCAAAGCTGTGTGTTCTGTGCTTTAATTTGATACATCATTCAGCTCTCTGTGACCACATAAGAGCCTTAAGAGATTATCCAAAGCTGGCGTTGACTTTGCAAATAGATATATTGAGATAGATCTTGCAGTGCATGCTTAAGTATTCTTTCTTCCAAAGGAAATGTAGCCTTGGAAATTTTCCACTGAGTTTTGAACCTGCAAGACTACAGCTGGCTTGCAAGTAAATTGCCCATAGCTGGTCCCACACTAAGCAAAATGCTTTCTCCAGCATCTTTGCCATGAGGATGCTATAATCATCTTCAGCAATGCGTCACAATTCATAAGATCACCCAACTTGGCATATTGGCTGAAGATGAATCTGCTAATGAACATGAACAAGCTAGAAGGTTTGCAGAAGAATGCAACCTAGATAGTAAAAGGATCTGGAAACCAAGTCTTTTGAGGAATGGTTGAGGGACCTAGGATATTCAGTCAGGAGAATAGAGGACTAAGAGGTGATAGGATAACCATCTTCAAATATCTGAAGAACTGTCACATGGAAGATCAAGGAAGCTTGTTTTCTGCTGCTGCAGAGGGTAGGACCCAAACGAAGAGATTCAAATTTGAAGGAAATTCAAGGGGGAAAGGGCTGTTGATGGCTATGTTCTACCTCCATCGTTAGAGGCAGCAATGCTTCTGAATATTGTTGCTGGAAGCCACAGGAGGGGAGAGGGATCTTGGGTTTGGGTCCTGCTTGTGGGTTTCCTACAGGCATCTTGTTGGCCACTGTGAGAACACTGTGAGAACTGTGAGAACAGGATGCTGGACTAGATGGGGCCATTGGTCTGATCCAGCAGGCTCTTCTTATGTTCTCATGTTCATGCCACTTCCATCCACAGCGAGCTGACCACAAAGAGTAAGTTCAGTATCAGACCAAGAGTTAAGTTGAGTGTTGCTAGCTGTGGATTCCACGCGTTGGTATGCAATGGGGTTCCACTTTCAGCGGAGACTCCTGCCTTCCCCTGCTTGTAAACTAGCACAATGGATTGCTCCTGCTGGGAATTTGCCAGGCAACACAAATCACTCGAGAAGCTTAACATGCCCGCTCTGTAACAAATGCCCAATTTAATGGCTGCGTTTAGGTGTTCGAGACCCCGTAGTGTTTGCAACAACAGTGATGGCTCTATTATGATAATGCGCGAAAGCTACATTATGAAATAAATGCATTTTAAGGTTTTCCTTGGCAACATAATGCAAGGATCATTCTGCATGTTGGTACTAAAGAATCAAAAACAGTTTAGTAAGTGGATGTGAGTGCTGTTCCTTGTCATCCGGCTAATGGATCTACTGTTGCATTTCTGTTCTTTCCACTTCTCTTGCCTTAATCAATGAAAAATTGTGTGTTTCCCTCCCTTCCCTGGTGCCACAGCACCAGTTATTTCTGCATTCAATAGAAATCCTGCTTCCATTCTTTCAGCATAAAAAAAACATTTGCCAGTTTGCTAAGTTTTGAGTCATTTGCTTGGTTCTTGGCAATCGAAAAGGGTCCATCTTTCTTGATTAATAACGTGGCATTTAATAAGGAGAAGTTCAGCTGCCAGTGGCGTATTGAAGCTTGAACAAATACAGAAGGTTTTTTGTTCACTGAGCAGACAGCAAACATGCCTTTGTTAGATTTAGTTTGTGGGCTGAGCTGACAATAAATTTTTGGAATTGATAAATAGGGATGGGATGTGCTCAGATGTCATCGCCTCAGCCTTAGAACCGAAGGCAAATCCTGTACTGTACATATTTATGAAGATCAAGCCACATCATTAAATATAACCTTCACTGTTTGTCTTTCTATCTTTCTATCTACCTTCCTGTCCTGAACTGCTTTACTGCAGGGGCAGAAGCACCATCGCGAAACTCAGAGGGAGAGGAGATAAATAGACTGGGTTCAGCCAGCCAATCACCTGAGAGGCAAATCTCTGTCCCACCCCATGCCACTTTCCGATATGAACCACAGAAAGAAAACACAGTAAGACGAGGTAGGAATTATGCAAAACCCATTATCAGGGAGGCCGGCGTCACATATGCAAGGGTGCAGCCTGACCGCAAAACTGGTAAGAACTACTTTAGGAGGAGCCTAACAGTGACTGTTAGAGTGGAAAAACAACTCCAGATAAGGTGCAAGGAAGGCTTTGGCTGTGCGCATGAGCCTTCCTCTCCTCCTCACTCCTCCCCTACCCCCGGCATGGAAGCTGCGGCACCAGGGCTGCAGGCTTTGGACGTGAGCGCGAGCCCTCCTCTCCTTCTTCTCCCCCACCCCCAACACGGAAGCTACAGCCCTGCTGGGGCAACAGTGCGTGTGCCCACAGAGAGGGCTCTGAGTGCCCTCTCTGGCATGTGTGCCATAGGTTTGCCACCACTGTTGTAGAAGATAAATTTCTATATACCCTCAAAAACCCCTCTCTACCTTCCACCTAGGCAAGCAAGGAACATTATTGGAGTAAGGACACTTTACCAGTCAAGGAAACAACACTTGAGAAGGGTGCAAAGCAGGGATGCAGAGGGTTACTATCTGGGGTACGACTGGGGAGGGAATGTGGTTTGGGGAGAGTCTCGAGGGTCAGATAGGGAGGCTTGGGGTCATGTTTGCCCCCCCCAGGTATGAGGCTCCCCATCTGCGACCTATACTTGGGTCCAGCAGTGGACACAGCATCCTTGGGTGCCTGCTGAGTGAGGGCCAAAACTTCTGTTCCAAAGTCATCCCCCTACTGGTTGGAGAGCATGTAAATTTCCACTCTGGTCTCTGCTGTCCCTTTCCAGACAAAATGCCCATGTACTGTATCATTCCTCTCCAGAATTCTTTCCCCCTGCTTCTGTTACACAGTAATGCCTTCTTGATACTACATAAAAACTTTACAAAACTCAAACGAACAAACAACAAAAGAGAAGAAGTTGGGTGCCGCGATTTTGTATGCATTGTTTTGTTTCATTCATTAATTCTTGCTGCCATGCTATATGCTCAGATGAACAATAGCCCTGGCCTGCAGAGATCAATACCAGATCGCTGATAGTGCCTATCTAGTCAAAGAGTAGATTAGTTGATAAATGGGGTGGTCCATACGTTTTGACATCTGTTAGCTGTATAGCCCAGACCAAACCAGCCAAACTAGAGTTCCATCATAAAGGGAGAAAGAAAGAAAGAAAAACCTTCAGGAGGAATAAATAGAATATTTCCTATTTGGTCAAAACCCTATAAATTCTAGCTTTTAAAAAAATAAAATAAAAATCCCTACAAGTAATGGATTCCTTGTAAGAGAGCAACAAGTCTAGTAACGATTGAGAGAGACTTTGGTGATGAAGTTCCACCCCTTAAGTTTGGATGCACAAAGGTATGAGAGCCAGAGCTGTGTATTAGTTAGAGAAGGGGTAGGGAACCTTTGTTACTCTGGCTGCTGCTGAACTACAACTCCCATCAGCCCTAGCAAACATTGGCCAATGGCCAGGGATAATGGAAATTATATTTTGGCAGCACCTGGTGGGCCAAATGATCCCCACACCTGGGTTAGAGCATCAGGCTGGGCCTGGAAGATCCCAATTCAAATTCCCTCTCAGCCATAATAAGAACATAAGAATATAAAGAGTCCTGTTGGATCAGGTCAGTGGCTCATCCAGTCCAGCAAACTGTTTTCACAGTGTCCAACCAGGTGGCCCAATGGGAAGCTCGGAAGCAAAACCTGGGTGCAAGAGCCTTCCCTCTCCCCTCCTGTGGTTTCTAGCAAGTGGTATTCAGAAGTGTTGCTGCCTCCAATTGTGGAGGCCATGACTTGATGACCTTCAGCTTTCCACAGGATTTATCCTAACACTGTGTGTGTGTGTGTGTGAGAGAGAGAGAGAGAGAGAGAGAGCGCACATAGGAAATGATATTACACCAAGTGAGACTGTCTTGTCTATACTGAGTGGCAGCAAGAAACAAATTTTATGTGCAGTTTTGACCGGTGTACACATTTTTGCAAGCAATTTCCCCTAGCATAATGCATTTTGTAGAACGTGTTTTCATTTGCATGCACCCTTTTCACGCTTTTCTCTACTACCGTATATACATCTTCATAAACATGATTGGTTGGAGAATTGAATTACAAAATTCAGACGACTGTGAATTTTGTAGAATGGCTGTGTTTCAGTTCTCATGTTGTTTTGGAAAGTGCAAAATTGGCGTTTTCTCCCCCATACCAAGTCTAAGCCTCCAGCAGTAGAAAAAGAATGTCCTAATAAAAGAGTGTTGAATAGGCTTAACTTCAGATGCCAGGCGTGTGGGGATTGAGGTGGGGTTCCTCCTTCCCCTACGGAATGTCATCCTGGATATTGGTCATTGACCATAATAAAGAGATTGATTGAGCCTGCATATCCTCGCTGACTTTTCTTTCCATGTCTCAGCCTTCAATGTAGGTATCATATATTGAGGTGCAGGCTACATCCCCCCCCCTCCTTTCTGGGTTCTAAACTGGCATGGGAGCTCAAAATAGAGAATCATATTTTGAACGTATGTGCCCAACTTCACTCTGATATATCAGTTTTCAACAAATAGACTGCAAAATGAATGAGAGGCTGAGTGGATGAAGGAAGTGCAAAGACTGTGCTTTCTTCAAGCTGTCACCAACAACTTGCTGCTCTTTTGCAGTGTCCAGAGTGCACTGCCTGTGGCAGTCTGCTTCATTCTGCCCAATGGTAGGGTCGGCTCCCATGACCAAGCAGATCTGTTGAAGGCAAGTTACATGAACAGATCTGCCCTCCAGGAGCACTTAAAATGGATCCAAGTAGACAATGAGAAGCTTATCTGTGCACACAGAAACAAGTGAATCCCCACGAGTACCGCCCAGTCAGCCTGACACCAATACCAGGAAAGATTCTAGAGCAGATCATTAAGCAAACGGTCTGTGAGCACCTAGAAAGGAATGTTGTGATCACTAAAAGTCAACATGGGTTTCTGAAAAATAGGTCATGTCAGACTAATCTGATCTCATTTTTTGACAGAATTACAAGCCTGGTAGATGATGGGAACAACAACTAAACAACAACAACAGCTTCCCCAAAGAATCCTGAGAGCTGCAGTTTGCTAAGGATCCCAAGAGTTGTTAAGGAACCCCTGTTCCTCCTACCGTTCTGTGCTAAGTTTGCTGATGATACTAAAAGGACCTCTCCAAACTGAGTAAATGGACAGTCAAATGGCAAATGTAATTCAATGGAAACCTGTAATTCAGTGTAAAGTGATGCATGTTGGGGGGCATAAATTGTTAATTTCACATATGCACTCATGGAGTGTGGGCCAGGAATGAGAGCTTGGAGTCAAAGTACATGAAGGTGTATGCAGCAACCATGAAAAAGGCGGACTCCGTGCTAGAGGGAATTAGGAAAAGAACTGAAAACAACATTGCCAGTAGCACAAGACCATTATACTAAGGTATGGTGCAGCCACATTTGGAATACTGTGTACAGTTCTGGTTGCCTCACCTCACAAAAGTTATGACAAAATTGTAAAAGGTCTCGAAAAGGGCAACCAAAATGATAAAGGGAGTGGAGTGGCTCACCTCTGAAGAAAAGTCACATTGTTTGGGAATTTTTACTTTAGAGAAAAGGTGAGTAAGAGGTGACATGATAAAAGTTTATAAAATTATGATTGGCATGGAGAAAATGGATAGAGAATTTATTTTCTCCCTCTCTCGCAAGACTAGAATGTGTGGATATCCAATGAAGCTGAACGTCGGAAGGTTCGGGACGGATTAATTTTTTTTCTTCTTCTTCACACAGTACATAGTTAAATTAAGGAACTCACAAGGGCTATTGATGGCTACTAGCCATGATGGTTACTTTACCTCCACAGTTGGAATACTAGTTACAGAAAACCACAGGAGGGTAGAGTGTCACTCTTGTGCTTAAATCCTGCTTGCTGGTTCTCTGTGAGAACAGGATGCTGGACCAGATGGGCTGTTGGCCTGATCCAGCAGACTCGCCTTATGATCCAGCAGGTTCACCTGAGGTTTTTACATCCTCCTTCCTTGTGTAATCAATCCCTTTTCCCAAGGAACCTTTTTTGGCTAAAGAGCAGGGTAAGAATGCTCTTGATAAATAAGAAATATGGGAAGCAGCACTGGAACACTGGGTGCTGCTTGTTAAATTAGCAGCATTTCCTTTGACACGCTCCCTTGTTCTTTTCCTTCTCGTAAAAACAACTATACATTGACTAATTTCCATTAATAATTTCCCGATTTATTTAACTTATTTAACTTTCCCTGCTTATTTAACTTATATGCAGAATTCATCATGCGAAAGGCTGGACTAGATGAATCCCAAGCCGGAATTAAGATTGCCGGAAGAAATATCAACAACCTCAGATATGCTGATGACACAACCTTGATGGCAGAAAGCGAGGAGGAATTAAAGAACCTTTTAATGAGGGTGAAAGAGGAGAGCGCAAAATATGGTCTGAAGCTCAACATCAAAAAAACCAAGATCATGGCCACCGGTCCCATCACCTCCTGGCAAATAGAAGGGGAAGAAATGGAGGCAGTGAGAGATTTTACTTTCTTGGGCTCCTTGATCACTGCAGATGGTGACAGCAGTCACAAAATTAAAAGACGCCTGCTTCTTGGGAGAAAAGCAATGACAAACCTAGACAGCATCTTAAAAAGCAGAGACATCACGTTGCCGACAAAGGTCCGTATAGTTAAAGCTATGGTTTTCCCAGTAGTGATGTATGGAAGTGAGAGCTGGACCATAAAGAAGGCTGATCGCCGAAGAATTGATGCTTTTGAATTATGGTGCTGGAGGAGACTCTTGAGAGTCCCATGGACTGCAAGAAGATCAAACCTATCAATTCTTAAGGAAATCAGCCCTGAGTGCACCCTGGAAGGACAGATCGTGAAGCTGAGGCTCCAATACTTTGGCCACCTCATGAGAAGAGAAGAATCCTTGGAAAAGACCCTGATGTTGGGAAAGATTGAGGGCACTAGGAGAAGGGGGCGACAGAGGACAAGATGGTTGGACAGTGTTCTCGAAGCTATGAACATGAGTTTGACCAAACTGCGGGAGGCAGTGCAAGACAGGAGTGCCTGGCGTGCTATGGTCCATGGGGTCACGAAGAGTCGGACACGACTAAACGACTAAACAACAACAACAAATTTCCCGATTTACACCACGAAGCTGGTCATGCATGTTATGCTGTTTGTTGCTGATGTAAAAGTTTGCCCTCGCAGAACACGGAGGAAGTTGTTGGTGCACAGACTCCACACATTTAAACTTCGTCCGACTCCCCATGTGGATGTGCCAGAACTGACAATGTGGAGCCCTGCAAAATGGCAAGTGGTCTTTTAAAAAAAAGAAAGAAAAAGATTCCAAAAAGATGTTATTCTTTATTCATCAGAAGATGTCGCCCTAGGAGTCGATGGGCACAACAGTCCCCTTTCTTCAGACAGATATTTTCTCCCGCTCCCCCCACCCCACCCCATCAATGCTTCGTTCTCTGGTCTATCTACAAAAACAGGAGCGTTATTAACATATTAATGATCAGATGTTATGTGTTAGGCTTGCATTTTTTAAAAGTCCTCTGCCATGTAGGAGAAGGATGGTTTGACAGTCTTAATTCAACACCAGGCAACAAAGCTTATAATGAAATTAACATAAATCCTTGGTGTTAATCATTCAGCATTATTGATAGCCGTATTAAAAGGAAGTATCGCGGTCTTGGACACGCGAAAGGGGAATGCGATGCTTCTTCCAGCTGTCCTGAGATGCTCTGAGCCCATATGGTATGGGCGCGCTGGCTTTCCTTTCTAATTTTCCTCCTACGCTTGAGCTGTCAGCTTACCCCTCTCTCTTCTCCTTCCTCCGCAGGCTGCAGAGTTTACTTTTACTTTTTTATTGTTGTTGCCATCTTTCCCAGCCCCCCCCTCCCCACTTCTTTCTTCCAGAGTGCCAGATTTCTGGAACAGGTCAAAAATCTATCGGCATCTGCAGCTGTCATCAGTCACGCAAGCAGCACGAGCGAAAGAGCGAGGTGACAACACTGCAGCCGATATTCATCGGTTTTAATTTGGGAAGCTTCACTTTCACTTACGCGCTCGTCTCTAAAATCAAAGAACAGTATTTTCACGCGGTCTGGGTGCCTTAACGCATTTGCCGGGAGCTGATGCATTTGAGAGGAGGGGTGTGTGTATGTGTTGGGGGGGGGGAGATTTATGCAACTTGACAATCAAACCATTGACAAGCAAATCTATATCTATCTATCATCTATCTATCTATCATCTATCTATCTCTATCTATCTATCATCTATCTATCTATCATCTATCTATCTATCTATCTATCTATCTATCTATCTATCTATCTATCTATCATCTATCTATCTATCTATCTATCTATCTATCTATCTATCTATCTATCTATCTCTATCATCTATCTATCATCTTACTCACGAGCAGACACATGAGATATACAACAGGTGTGACAATTACCAATTTGGATGGCTTAGGTGGCGCTGTGGTTAAACCACTGAGCCTAGGGCTTGCTGATCAGAAGGTTGGCGGTTCGAATCCCTGTGACGGGGTGAGCTCCCGTTGCTTGGTCCCAGCTCCTGCCAACCTAGCAGTTCGAAAGCACGTCAAAATGCAAGTAGATGAATAGGAACCGCTATGCCGGCTCCCTCGGCCAATAATGTGAGATGAGCGCACAACCTAATGTCCGGGATTCTTTAGGTGAACCTTGGGTGCCCCTTCCATAATTCTTTGGTTCGCAAGCATTTCAGAGAGAGAGAGAGAGAGAGAGAGAGAGAGAGAGAGAGAGAGAGCCTCAAAGACATATGAACTGCATATGTGAGAGTATGTAGAGAGTCCTTTTTGGAATATACATGACTTTGCCTTTTCCGTCTTCGCAAGAACTTAATTTGAGCAACTGGAATGCATGCCTTCCTTGTAAGCTTCAAGTTAGCATGGCAGAGACCAAAACGCCCGGGAGTGGCACCCGCCTGCCCATTCAAATAGGTCCCTTAATTTCATGGTTTAAACAATACTTGAGTTGACCTCCCCTTAATTCCTATATTTTAGCCATTTTGGTGTCATGGCTCAGTAATCGTTCATTAACCGCGGTGCTTTTCAGATGAAGAGCTGAGATGAAAATTTTTCTTAATGATGACAAGTGATGTAATTTAGTTTTATTCCCGCATTACGGTGGTGCCCGCTAGCGCCACTGTAGTTAAGGGTCTGTCAGTGGTTCTATTATAAAACATCCCCCTGTTTGCAAAGGGGTATATAATTCACACTGATTCACTCTGGGTTTAAAGCTGCCACTGACGTCTAAGCCCTGGGGGTTGTTTTCATCTACAAATTGGCATGGGTTCTGGGTTAATTGCCAAAACAGTGAGGGTGAAAATATTAATGGAGGGCTTCTCTCCTTTATTGTTTGAGGTATTGACATGTAGAGACATAGCAAACCAAATATCCAAATTGGCTTGTATTATAGTTGGAAACTCTTGATGTTTAAACTTGTACACAGGCCCCGTTTGCACTATACATTTAAAGCAATATCAACCATGGCTCTGGAAAGCTGTCTGTGGACAAACACTGGCTCCCTCAGCCTGAAAGTGAGATGAGCATCACAACCCCATTGTCACCTTTGACTGGACTTAACTGTCCAGGGGTTCTTTACCTTTACCTCAACCTGCTGTAATAGTAGTTCTTCATGCTCTTGATCTTTATAAATAATAAATTTATTATTATTTAAAAAAGAAACTTGGGAACAGTAGTTTGTTAAGAGTGCTGAGAAAAGCCCCCCATTCCACTCACAGAGCTACAGTTCTCATAGCAGTTTCCAAACACCCAGAACTCTTAACAAACTACAGTTCCCAGGATTCACTGGGGAGGGAGCCATGGTGGTTTAAAGTGGTGTGATATTGTTTTAAATGCATAGTGTAGATGGGATGATAGTTTTTCAGCAATTGTCAATTCCCCCTCACATGCGAACACCCAACCCATTCTCTACATTATATTCCACTAATGCAATTTGGAGGGGAATCATTCCTCTAAATATTATCAAGATGGAGGCAGAATTCCCTCTTTGGAGTGGTGGTGGGGGAAATCCCAGAATTTTATGAACAACCATGGCTTCTCCCACAAAATTATGGGAACTCTAATTTGTCAAGGGTGCTGAAAGTTGTTAGAAGATTCCTATCCCCTTTACAGAGCTGTAATTTCCAGAGTGGTTTAACAGATCAATTTCTCTTCCCAGGAAACCTTTTTGGCTAATGAGCAGGAGTTCCCGGGGAAGAGAAATTGACCTTTAAAGCACTCTGGGAACTGTAGTTCTGTGGGGGGAAACAGAAGTCTCCTAACAACTCTCAGGACTCTAAACAAACAGTGCTTCCCAGGATTGTTTTGTGGAAGCCGTGGCTGTTGAAAAATGAAATGACCGTGTTTAAATGTATGGGGCAAATTCAGCGAGGCTGCATTCTGAGTCAAGATGGGGTTCAAATAGCAGATCCTTATTCCATGAGTAGTGCCATGAACAGAACAGAACAGCAGCAGCAGCAGCCCCACGGCCTACCACCCCGAGGCAAAATTGCTGGAGAAGAAAAAAAGGATGTTTAAAAAATATATATAAGGTATTGTGTGTGAGCATGCGCACAGGTTTTTTCCCCAGGTTTTCAAACCTCCAGGGCAGTTAGAAACCCATGTTTTCCATTGAACTGTGTCTCTTTGAAATGCACCAGCCTGACATGTCATTGGCATGACGCGTCTCAGCCTGTTACACTGAAATGCCACATTACGCCGGGTGACGAGACAGGCCGACAATGAAGGGACACGAGGCATCAGCCCGATGGGATGTCAAGCTTGAGGAATTCAAGCAGAGAGCCTCACTTCAGATACACACATGCACACACCCACACATCCATTCAGCTTTGAGATTTGGAACTCAATATTTTTTTCATACCTTTCTAAAAAATAAATAAGAGAGACAGAAAAGGCTTCCCGGATCAATAGAGAGGGACTTCCATAGCACCTTCCAAACCTCTTGGAAACAGGCAGGAGGTCTGCACACTTTTTCTTGCAGTAGCCTGAGAAACATTGACCCCCTTTGCAGATTGCACACTTCAGTTTTCTTTATCCTTCTTGTTTATTGTTTGCATGTGTTTCATCTTTGAACTCAACACGATAGAAGTGTATGAAATTAAACATGGCAAGCCTCGTGATGTCACAGCCAGTGTTTCTGTTTCCCATGGAGGAGGAGAGCTGAAGCTCAGTGATAGAGCAGCTCCTTTACATGCAGAAGGTGTTTGTCATCTCCAGGTAGGGCTCGGAGAGACTCATGCCTTAAACTCTGGTGAGCTTCTGCCAGCCAGTGTAGATAATTATATGTGCAGAGCAGGGCAACCAAGATGATGAAGGGTCTGGAAACCAAGCCTTATGAGGAGCAGTTGAGGGAGCTGGGTATGTTTAGTCTGGAGAAGAGAAGACTGAAAGGTAGTTTGAGAACCTTCAAATATCTAAAGGGCTGTCACATGGAAGACAGGGTAAGCTTGCTTTCTGTGCCCTATAGGGTAGGACCCCAACAATGGATTCAAATGACAAGAAATCAGATTCCGACTAAACTTTGGGAAGAACTTTTTGAGCTGTTTGGCAGTGGAATGGATTACTTTAGAAGGCGATGGACTTACCTTAACTGGAGGTTCTTATTTCAGGGCTACCTGAAAAAGGTGGGGCTACCTTTGAAGGAGACTCGGAAACTACAACTAATCCAGAATGCAGGTAGCTAGACTGGTGACTTGGAGCAGCCTCTGGGACCATACAACACCAGTCCTAAAGGATCTACACTGGCCCCCAGTATGTTTCTGAGCACAATTCAAAGTGTTGGTGTTGACCTTTAAAGCTCTAAATGGGCTCGGCCCTGTATACCTGAAGGAGCATCTTCACCCCCATCGTTCAGCCTGGACACTGTGGTCCAGCTCCAAGGGTCTTCTGACAGTTCTCTCACTGTGAGACGTGAAGCTACAGGGAACCAGGCAGAGGGCCTTCTCGTGTCCACCCTGTGAAATGCCCTCCCATCAGATGTCGAAACAAATAAACAACTATTTGACTTTTAGAAGGCATCTGAAGGCAGCCCTGTTCAGGGAAGTTTTTAATGGTTGATGTTTTGCTGTGATTTTGTTGGGAGTTGCCCAGAATGGCTGGGGCAACCTAGTCAGATGAGCAACGTATAAATAATAACATTATTATCATTATCATTATTCAGTGGGTTGGACTAAATGATGCTTGGGGTCCTTTCCAACTCAGCAATTCCATGATTCTATAATACAGAGTTAGATGGATGGTTGATCTGTCTAAGGCAGCTTCTTATTTCCCTAAGAGAGAGGGAGAGCGTGTTTTGAGAAAGCCTCTCCTCCTTCCAGACGGGAGGAGTTGTGAGCAGGAGCTGGTTCCCGTGTTGGCAGGGGGGCATTTTGGCCAATCAGGCTGGCTCAGGGGGCGGGGTTTAGCCACACTTAAACGGCTGCGGCAGTGCTGAGCCCTCATTGCGCTTCGGATTTTGTCGGATCACCCGCCCACCCTCCCTTTAGGTTATTTCTATGCTTTGACATTGCTACGGACCTTGGTTGGTTGCCTTGGTTGCCCAAGGGGCCTGGTAGGAATTTTAATCCATTTGGCATATTGGCACTGCCTCTTGTTTTTTTGCCTGCCTCGTAGCAAATCGTCACAACTTTTCAGGTATGGGCGATTAGGGATTGGAATATGTGTGGTGTATTGGAGGGCAGGTTCGGGCCATCGCCTACCCTCCACTTATTGGGTATTCTGTTAAAGGGATCCGGCGGTCATGGATCCTGTCTGACGCCCTGCTGGTGGCTAGGGCCATGGCACGACCCCCAGTGACATCAGGGGAAGCTTCGGTTGTATTTGCACCAACAACCTCCACCTTCTGGTTGTTAACCCTTGAATGACTCCCCGCTGAGCGGGGTGGAGTCATGTATAGTTTGTTTGATCCAATGCCTAAGCCAATACCTCTCACATGCTGTGACCAATAAAAGTTGTGGCCTTTTTTAGCCCATTAACCTTAATACTTTGTGTCCTTGTGTCTTTCTTATCTTCAAGCGGGTGGCGGGTTCTCGACTCACAAGATGGGTGCAAAGATAGCAGTGTTGGAACAATTGCAAGATTTAGAGGCCACATAGAAAGCAACGTTTTCTCCTATTATTTATGCTTCCCTATAGAAGCAACAAAAGTATTTCAATAATCTCCGAAGAGTTTAAGAACAATATACTTAATTGCTATGAGTAATTTCAGAGCTAATTAATGTGATAAATCTCCAGAGTGAAGTATTCTTAGTTAATGATCAGCATAAAATGAAATAGGTTAAGGTCTTTCCATGCAAATGTATGTACCGGCAAATGTTCTCCTTGATGTGAAATGGTGGAAATAAACACACGAGTGCAAACACGTGCATTGATAATTAACTACAAAGGTAGACTGGTGTATTCTGCATACCATTAAAAGTGAATGCCATCTTGAACATCATTAACATTGCCTGCGTGTGGCTCATTAAAGTAATGTATCTCTTTTAATTTTTAATAGAAAATGAAACGCAGTTGTACCACAGATATGATCCACTTAAAAAAAACCCAAAAGAACAAAAAGTGAGTTAATGGCACAAAAATGTTGGGCCAAACACTCCCATATTTTGGTTCATGGAGGATAAGGCTAGGATCCATGAAACTATGCTGTAATAGACTAATAGTAATAGTAATAGACTAATAATAATAGCATTACTATTATTTTTATTATTTTACTATTATATTTATTTAAATTCTGCCTTTTCCCCCAGGCAGGGACTCAAGGTGGATTACAGATAAAATGGAAACAGCTATCAACATACTAAAAACACCACCAATCTTTAAAAAACCAGTTAAACATTAATAGAATTAAAACAATATGATCTAATTAGAGCATACAGATAATTGCAATAAAAACATCACAGCACCAGTCCTTTCCTTATAAACAGCCAATTCTGAAGAGTCTGTTGGAATGAGAAAATCAAGGACAACAAGGAGGAAGCTAGTCAGACTTCTAAAGGAAGGGAGTTCCAAAGTCTGGGAGCAGCCATGAAGAATGCGCTCTCATTATTCTTCTGTGTCCACTGAGGTTAAACACTGGTGGGAGGAGGGAGTTGGTAGGAAGTGGAGATAAGGCCCTCCATAACTCTCACAGACAGCAGTGTTGAAAAGGTGTTTTTTTTTTTTAAGAAACCAGAAAGAAGAGGGTTGTATGCTGTTGTCTGCGGCTAAGGTAAATGCTGCTTCCTCTCCTGAACCATCAAAACAGGTTGTCCCCACACCAACAAAATTTTCTGGGTGACAAAATAACTTGCATTTCCAGAAGGGGTGATAAGCTGCCCCCTCCGCAATTGCTACCTCTGAACAAAGAAGGTGAACAAAGAGCAGTTAGTTCAGAGCACTTCGCACCTGAAATCTTCATGAAAAATGGTTAATATTTGGGACTTAACCTTCTGGTTTATTTGACCAGAAGCTAGGAGGTGGAGGCAGAACTAGAGCCTTCTAGGCCAAAGCCCAACACCCATTTCATTTATCTAATCACATTCACATCACTCATATAAAGCACTATAATACTAGGTTAGCACTACTCACTGCTTCCTCCAAAAAATCCTGGGAATTGTAGTTTCTTAAGAATGCTGAGTTGTTAGGAGACCCCCTTTCTCCCACCTGGAGCTACAATTCCCAGAATTCTCAAGGAAGAGGCACTGATTGTTACTGCATCTCTGTGAAGCAAATACAACTCTAACCACCTTGACAAATTCAGGAATCGTTGGATGAAGCCATGACAGTTACGATGATATCATAGTGCTTTAAATGTAGAGTGCGAATGTGGCTTCTCTTCTTGTTGTTCTAGAAGATTTTTCTAGATTTAGAACTACTGAATTGCTTCCTACATTCCCTTACAAACTTTCTATTTCAAACCCTTAACCCACCCACCCCCACCGTACAAGTCTGAGAGCGAGAAAAATAACACACTTGCAGACAAAAATCTCAGTCGATGACATTACTGTCACCTGCTTAAAACAGTATGAAGTTCTTCAAGTATCAGAATAATCTCTAGGGTTCACTATTTTCCATGAAAGCATTTATTTCAGTCAAAATACTTCAGGTTTTTTTCCTCTACACTGACACTTCAAAAAGACTAAAAACATGTCATTTTAAAAAGGAAGCATTCCCTTTCTGTACAAATAAAACACACACTCATCTCAGTGCAGGTATATCACAACAGTGAGGCTACAAATCACCCCTTTATATAACAGAGTTTAATTTTTTTATTTTTAAAAGCGTGCAAAAATTGTTCTGATTAAAGTGTAATCGAAATGGGTTGAGTTCAGCCCTGCCTACCTATTACTCATTCAATCTCTTAATTTAAAATAAAATAAAAAATCCATGCCCTGCTTTTCAACAATGTATACATATATTTAAAAAACCTCCCATTAGCAAACGGTATTCCCATGATAAGGATTTCCCTGCACCTGTTTTGCATGTTGCATTATTTGCTCTTGTTGTGCCAGAGGGAATTGGAGGCGCCCGCCTGCTTGTAAAAGCATGATGGGCTCTTTTGAATATGTGAATGCAAGACCTGCTCTTTCAGATGTCATGTTTTCCCTCCTCCCTCCCGCCCTCCTGCCTCTCTCCCCTCTGTTGTTAGCCAGGAGACAACATGGAATACTTTGGTTTACCTGTGTAATCCCCACTGTGTCCCAGGTGCCAGGCCTGGCTGTTAAAACCGGCATGTCTCCTGTCAAAAGTGGTTGGAGTGAGACAGGGGCGGCAGGACCACTGGGCGCAACCGGCTACAGAGGTCAGGTTTCAAGGACAGCCCGGGTGGCAGTGATGGGCTAGTGACAAGGTGTCAAGTGAGCAAATATAAAATGGCAGGGAGGGGGGAAAGGAGGGAGGGAGGGAGAGGAGATGGGGAAGGGAGGTGTTCAGAAGGAAGGGAAAAGTTCTCAAGCTCCTGATGAAATATTCAGGGAGCAAAAGGCTGAACGGATTGTGCTCTCCGTTTCCTGGGCTTTGTGTTGTGGTCTTGCTTAGAAAAAAGACGAAGTGAAGGAAAGGAAGACTCTATGCAAAGGTTTGCTTTGGAAATTTTAGACTCTGGACCAGGGATGCCAAATGATTCCGTCAAAAATGGGAACGGCAGCAGAAACAGGCAATGTTCCTTATTTGCCCATAACCAGCGTATATGACCGGTGTCTGCTGCTGCTGCTGCTGCTTTCTGTCTACAAACAATATGCAAACAATTGCATCCAGCCCTGCTTTGCTTTGCATTTCCTTTGCACTGAAATGATTGGAATGGAATCACGTAATGACGATGCCGTTTCTGTAATTCACCTGAGAGATCGCCTTACCCCATATGCGCCCACTCAACCGCTTCGATCGGCAGAACTGGCACGGTTCCAGGTGCCACACAACACTTGTTCCATATTTGTAAGAACTGTACTCTTTTGGGCATCTGCTAAGAACATTTTCGTTTAGGCGCACGCCTACCCAGATGTTTAGAAAAACGGATGCAAGCCTTAATCTGTTTTCAGTCTATTGTTATTTTAACTTTCTGAAAGTCTTGAATTATTGTTGTTAATTTTCCTTATTGTTAATTTTATTGTTTTATCTTTTTCGTAAACTGGTTTGACGTGTATAAATTTTATGAAATCAATAAAATTAATGATGCGAATTATGCAAGTCCACAACAGCAGATGGGATAAATAATGGAGAGTTTGGGAGAAGACGAACTGCAGCAGAAGGGAATACAGGGTGGGATATAATGATGCCTTCTTACATCCCTACTCTGGACTTAATGGCCTATAGCCCCCCTGACCAATTCAAATAAAAAATATTTCAAAATATTTCAGTTGCTTCAAAATGTGACGAGCCAGCCCAGTTGTATTTTTGATGGATTGCTGGCTCTTTTGCCCTGGGCATCTGCCCTAAATTCCTGCCATGATGGTGCCTCTGCTTGGTCATAGGCAAACTCATCAAGAAGGGAGAGCTCTTCCATTCATTAGCTCTGGGCTGATATATTGGATGATCTGCAGTGATTTAAATCAGGAATGCTCTAGACCTTTGGCTCTGTAGACGTTGCTGAACTACAACTCCCATCAGCCTCAGCAAGCATGGAAAAAAAGGGAGAAGCAGCAGCAACAACAACAATGATTACAGCAGTAATAAAGCTGTGGACCTTCTGATATTGTTGGATTCCAACTCCTGCCAGCCCCTGCCACCGTAACCAAAGATCAGGGAAGATAGGCATTGCACTCTGTTCCAACATCTGGAGCAGGGGCGGAGGAAGGGGGTGCAGTGGGTGTGGCCCGCCTTGGGTGCCAGCACTGAGCGGGGTGACAAAATGCTGGATGACACTCCTGGGAGAGACGCAGTGGCTTCGGCGCGTGCAGGTTCCGCGCTGCCCAAACGGTCCGCCTGCTGCTGTAGGGCGACTGAGTGGGAAGAGGCAGGCAGACTCCGGAGGCCCTGTGGTACACCCCACCCCTATGCCCCACCCTCGTCCCACCCCTATAGACATCTTGACCTGCCCCTGGGCGCACCACCTCAGGTGCCCGAGTGGCTTCCTAAACCGCTGATCTGGAGGGTGAAAGGCCCCCCATGAGAAAGTCCTTTGGTCTGATTCAGTGGAACTATTTGTATGTTCTTGCAGGCCCAAGGTTCAGATGAGCTACCACACAGTTGAATGGGATCGAAACAGGCCACAACTTCATTGACTACAGATGAAGTGGTTTGGAATAGGCATTGGGTAAGCATTTATTTCCGGCCCGTCTGGCGGAAATGACACCAGGGTCAACACAGCAGTGGAGATTCCTATAATTTACATCAAATCGGGGAAATCCCCACAGAGGTCATTGCCTCTAGGAGCGCTGAGGCCCAAGCCCTCCGTCTGGGCAAATGGGCAGAAGCAACTCCGTCACGGATCCCTTTAATGGGTTAGCCTATTTCTGGAGGGGAAAGTGAGGTTATAACCCCCCCTCCAACCAAGACTACGGCTACCCAATGCCTAAACTGCCAAAGTTGTGATGATTGCTACGAGGTAGGCATAACCTCCAGGTCATAACCAAATTGCCTGATAGGCAAATTCCTACCTGGCCCCCAAAATACGGCGACCACTGCAGCCATAGCAAGGTCAATTCAATGAGCAAATGCAAATTTACAGGAATGGGTGGGTGGGTTGATCTGTCGAAGAAGAGCTGGGTGTCTGGGACTGGCATGGACTACCTGGGAGCGCACCTGAGGGAAGCCTGGTTGTTGCCTCAGGCCCACCCCAGAGAGCCCAATTCGGCAGGCTGACGTGGAACGGGATTTTAAGCTAGGAGCACAAGTTAAAGCTCAGCTCCGGCAGGAACGGATCCCTGAAAAGAGTGTCTGGGCGGATTTTCCCAGAACTTTTTGAAATATGGCAACCCTAGTTTTGCAGTCTTTCATTATGATTTAAAGCCCAAATTCAACATTGGGGGTGGGGAGAGGCGCTACAGGCTCCTCCACCTCTCCCTCTTCTCACACATGTCTTCCTCCCATTTTGACAGCCCTTGATGGCTGTGGGTGGGTGGACCCACTTCAGGGTGATCCAGGGCAGTGGTGGACCTGGGGTCTTAAATTTCAGTGGTGCCCCTGCCTCTTGCCTTCCATTCTACATCATAGTTGCAGTGCCCCCTGTGACATCCCCGAGGCTCTGTGCCCAGTGAGACCAAACCAGTCTCCGTCCAGGAGCTGCTTCAACCTGATCTGGCTGAATTGAATCAAATTGGCCTGGTTTGGTGTGGGATTTGGCCACAGCCTCAGTTCTGATATAATATTATCCCGCAACTCAGATAAGCAAAACATCTTCAACCAGCTCTGCAGAGAGTGATGATTTTCTGAGGTTTCTGGCAGATAGACTGGTACAGTAACTTGCAGTTGTTTGGAGTAAACTGATGACCAGGTAATTGCATGCCTGCCATGGACACCTTGCAGAGACGCCTGAGCATTCTAAAAATAGAAAGTTGTCGCCTATAAATAATTTGTGCGTCCCAGCTGAGTAAATAAGTAGGAGGGGAAGAGAGGCTGCCTGCTCATTGGCTGCCTTGGAATGGTTACAATAATGTGCATTCCTGTTAGAATAAACAAAAACTGTGGTTTGAGCACTGACATCTCTCCCTGTGACACGGATCTCGAGATGATTTGCAAATGTAAGTGGCTTACAGGGAGAACTCAGTTAGCTCCTAATGTTATGCTGACGCATGGCGGTTACTCGCACCCATTTATTACACTAATCCCTGATACTCCAGTCGATGTTATTCTTCCTCTTGTGTACTGCGGATTTCATTCAACAGCCAACATTATACTTGAAGGAAGCAGGGTGGAGGTGCATCACGGTGTGCATGTTCTGGCCTTTTTGAGGAGTGTGAGGGCATTTTGTGGGAAGGGTTCAGGGTATTTAGAAAGTCGCCACATGATGGAGGAATTGTACAGGTAGGTTTCCCCTCCCCTTTTCATATTTGGAACAGGCAGTGGTGTAGCGGGAACAAGGGAGTGCATTGCTATGTTTGCTTCTCCAGAGCAGGAGAGCTGGAGCTGCAGAGTAATTGATGGACCCTTCAGAGTTCCCTGGGAAGAGGGACCGGTGGCTAAAGCACACTAGGAATTGTAGCTCTGTGAGAGGAACAAGGGTCTTCGAGGTGATCAAGGGTCTGGAATCCAAGCCCTATGAGGAACTGTCAAGGGAGCTAGGAGTATTTAGTGTGGAGGAGAGAAAACTGAGAGGCGACAGGACAGCCACATTCAAATATTTGAAGGTCTGTCACAGGGAAGATGGAGCAAGCTTGATTTCTGCTGCCCCAGAGGGCAGGTGACAAGAAAGGAGATTCCAACTAAATCTTTCTGACGGTAAGAGCTGTTGGGCCGTGGAACGGACTCCCTCGGAAGGGGGTGGACTCTCCTTTCTCTGGAAGTTTTTAAGCAGAGGTTGGATGGCCATATGGCAAAGATTCATTAGCTGTGATTCCTGCATTGCAAGGGTTAGACTAGAGGACCCTTGAAATCCCTTCCAGATCTACAGTTCTAGTATTCTATAATTCTAGGAACAACTCTCAGCACCCTTAACAAAGGACAGTTCTCAGGATTCTTGGGGGAAAGCCATGACTGTTTAAAGTCGTCTGATACTGCTTTGAATGCACAATCCAGGAGGGAGCCTAGTTTGTTCTGACTTGCTCTTAGGCCCTGTCTTGTGTCTCCACCCTGCCACAAACCCCCAGATTGTCCATCAGTCCTGACCTGCTCTTTGGCTCTCACCACTGGTTTCCTTTTTGAAAAATCACACCGCCTGGTTTACCCTTTGGTCCTGAGTGTTAGCTTGTCCTATGGCTTCTGATTCCTGGTTCCTGGTTCCCTTCCAGCTGCTCTCCATGGCCCAGCCTTGATGACAATGGATCTCTGCTGATACTAGTCCCTTGAATAAGCCTTCCAATTTTGTTAACCGTAACATGGGAAACAGAGACCTGAGTCATGAAGCTAATACTTGGCTTGGCTGCCATGTTTGGAATCTTTCTGTAAACAAAACATTACTTCCTGTCTTTTGAGATTCAAGGCATGTCCTGAAATTTATTGGTTAATCAAAGGCAAGTGAGGAAGCACTCATTCTTTCCAGTTACAGTATTTGCCTAAAGTTTATACATATGTGTGTGTGTGTGTGTGTGTGTGTGTGTGTGTGTGTGTGTAACATTGGAAAATGTTGATCACTTCTCCTACCTAGGCAGTTACCTTTCCACAAGGGCCAACATTGATGCTGAAATCCAGCATCGCCTGAGCTCTGTGAGTGGGGCTTTCTTCCGATTGAAGTGCAGAGTGTTTGAGGACCGGGAGATTCGCAGGGAAACCAAAGTGCTTGT
Organism: Zootoca vivipara; assembly: GCF_965207765.1. Taxonomy (NCBI): domain Eukaryota; kingdom Metazoa; phylum Chordata; class Lepidosauria; order Squamata; family Lacertidae; genus Zootoca; species Zootoca vivipara. The sequence continues at coordinate 25,767,344 of NC_142589.1, forward strand.
TTACAAAGCTATTGTACTACCAACCTTACTATATGCTTGTGAAACATGGGCCACTTATAAATGCCATCTCCAACTTCTCGAAAGATTCCATCAATGGTGTCTCTGAAAATTTTTACACATCATTTGGAAACACAGGCGAACTAATATCAATGTACTGGAAGAAGCAAAGATCACTGGTGTTGAAGCAATGATTCTTCAACATCAACTTTGTTGGACTGGTCATGTTGTGCAGATGTCTGATGATCGTATTCCAAAGCAACTACTCTATTCCAAACTTAAAAATGGAAAGCGTAATGCTGGTGGTCAACAAAAGAGGTTTAAAGACGGCCTCAAGGCAAATCTTAAAAAAATGTAGTATAAACACTAACAACTGGGAAACCCTAGCCTGCGAGCGCTCCAGTTGGAGAACAACCTTTATCAAAGGTGTCGTGGGCTTTGAAGACACTCGATCTCAAGGGAGAAACATGCTAAGAGGAAGGCACACTTGGCAAATCCACACTGTGATCAACTCCTGCCCGGAAACCAATGTCCCCACTGTGGAAGGACATGCGGGTCAAGAATTGGCCTCCACAGTCACTTACGGACCCATTATTAAAACCGTGTTTATGGAAGACAATCTTACTCGGATATGAGTGATCGCCAAAGAAGAAAGAATACACACACACACACACACACACACACACACACACACACACACATATATATATATATATATATATATATATATATATATATATATATCCCTAATTTACACTGCATTACATTTTCACATTTGCTAAATGAAATTTACAATAGCTTATGGGCAGGGTTCAAATTAACACCTCTTGGCATATTAATGAGCTGTTTTTAATTCTTTTTGACCAGTTATTATGCAAATAGAAAGCTGAAATATTGGTTTGCACATAGCTTTGAGTGGAGAAAATCTTTAATCTGGGGGTAAATAATTGTCAGATTACCAGTACTTGGCTATAATAAGGTAAAGGTAAAGGACTCCTGGATGGTTAAGTTCAATCAAAGGAAACTATGGGGTGCGGTGCTCACCTCGTTTCAGGCCAAGGGAGGCGGCATTTGTCCACAGACAGCTTTCTGGGTCATGTGGCCAGCATGACTAAAACGCTTCTGGCACAATGGAACACCGTGATGGAAGCCAGAGTGCACGGAAACGCCATTTACTGTGTTGAAGGCCCATGGTAAAGATGGGGTACTTGCGGTCCTCCAACTTGCATCATCAGTTTGCATTTTTACATGAGTAAAATGTGTCCTTTTATTTAAAATGCACCTCTGGATTATTTGTGGGGCCTGCCTGGTGGGTTATTTGTGGGGAATAGGACTTCGTTTACCCCCCCAATATAGTCCGCCCCCCAAGCTCTGAGGGACAGTGGGCCGGCCTCCTGCTGAAAAAGTTTGCTGACCCCTGCTATAACCCAATCAAGTTCAAGTTCAATTTTTTATTACAGCAAAAGCCAGCAATACAGAATATCATAATTCCAAACAAAAGAAAATCAGCAATAATATCACCAGAAATAGAACAGTTACACAAAAGGAATTTGCAATGTGTAATTCAATAGAAGGGATTTACGTTTCTTAATAGCTAAAGTGCAGAATTTGGCCACGTCATATGACACTGGGCTTGAGGATTCTTCCAGAAGGAATTTTCATAAGATTTCGGAGGGGAATTCCAAATAATATTGTAAGGGTGTAAATTTTGATAAAGGGGGTAAAATAAGTCGAGCTCGTTCTTCACTATAAAATTCACAAATCCAATCAAAGGGAACCCAATCAAAGGGAAGGGCTTTAGGCAAGGGCAGGAGAGACATGGATTTTGTTTCTTCTCTACGTTTGTCAGACTAGAGGCTGCCACCTCTGCTTTCATTGCTCACCAATCACAACCACCCCTCCCCTTCCTTTCCAACCCCTCCCCTCCCTTTACACCTCACCAAATCCCCATATTCCTCACAGCTCCTTCAGCCCCCCCCAACTGCATATATCCTCACAGCTCCTCTGTGTCTCTCCAGCCTTGCTTTAATCAAACCTCTGCTGCTGTTTAAAACCACATTGTTAAAACCTGCCTTCGCTTTTGCTCCCCTCCCCTTACTTCATGCAAATGCAGAGTTGTGATGAGTTACTACAGAACCTCTCATGGGGGTTATGTGATGACAGCCTTACATTTTTATTTATATAGGGAAATACAAACGCCTCCATTTAAACCTGGTTTCATCACACGCAAATATGCAGATTTTGTCCTGTTGCTGCTATTTAGAGTTTCTTAAGCAGAGTACTGGAAAGGGAAGGAGATGTGGGATTTGGATGGTGGTGGAGGAATTGGGGTGGGAGAAGAAGGAAAGAGCAGGGATGAGAAAGGGGGTCACGCATGGCACCTCCCCCTTATTGAATACTCCTTGACTGACTTAAGAGACTTTTGCAAGGGATTCAGCCAGTGATTGATAGCTTTCCTCATTTGCAAGACATTCTTCTGCCATCAACAGGGTGGGGAATCAGTTTTCCAAGCAAACAGATTCAGGGCTTTGCGCAGCAATGGATGGTACATGCCCAGACATGTGAAATATGCTCCATGTTGGGAACCACCCAACTGCTGAAGCTTTCCTACCCCAAAGCAGCATTTTGAAGGCATTTTCTGTTTCTTCTCCTAGACATTAATTGATCCAATTAAAATGTGAACAGCTCTTTCCTGTCCCCTGTTTAATCACTGTTGTAGCTCAGTCTGTTGTTTTTCTATCAGTGATTTTGGAGCAAATTTGCAGGGCTGAGGTGGGGGAAATGTTTGCACATAGCTTTGCAAAGAGAAAGAAGCAAACGAAGAGACTTCGATTAACCTGAAATGGGAGTCTGGAAGTGATGAGCAATTAGAAACATATGACTAAAGAGCTGGGGATGTGGAGGGCTCTGGGGTTCTAACCTGGTGATCTACCATGGCTTGTTGTGTGCTCTGAGCCCAGAAGGTGCTGATTGGCAGGCAATCCTAAGCCTCAGGATTGGCCAGGCCTGGCATCAGTACTGGGAGTCTGGCTGCTTATCCTTGGCTAGCCAACAGAACAGCACACTGTGCCTGCAAACTCTTGGGAACCATCTCAAGCTCTCCCACCAGCCCAAGTTCCCAGCTTCAACAAATGAGCTCAAGTGCCATACTCCAGTTCTAACTGCATGAATGAGAAATAGTATATTTCAAGGATGGGGGTGATGACTTTTCCATTCCCCCCCCCTCAAAAATTATTTCCTGTAGCACAAATGGGTGAACTTTTGTCTTTTAATGACTAAAATGAGGGATATTCCATTGAAATATTAAAAAAGGTTATGCACAAACCATTCTTAATTTATTTGTACGCCGTTTTACCATTTCATAAAATTGTATTAACAATTCTATATACCGTATATTTCGTATCAAATTTGGACACAACACCACATTCCACAATGGGTAGTGTTCTTAGCAACATAGGGTATACAAATGTCACACCTGCGCAAGGTAAAAGCCCCTTTTTGGGACCTCAAAACTCAGCCAGCAGACCCTGCCGGGCATGCTGGGAAAAGAACCTACAGGAGAAGTAGCAAAACATCGTCTTGTAGTGGCATCTATACTGTTACTGCAGCTAACAAAAGCTTCCTTGTGTGTTTGATGACCCTATATAATGTTGTATATATGTGACTCTAAAGCTTGGGTTCAATTTTATATCTGCTTACAGTGACTTCAAAAACAGTAAAAAAAACCCTGATAAATAAAAATTTTAAAATCATTTTGTGTGTGAGGTTTTTTTTATCAAATCTCTTTGAAAGTAAGATTTTATCTAATCTATAATGAAAGCTCATCAAATTATGATACAGGGAAATAAGGTTGTAAAAAAGTCATCACCCTAAGATGGCCCTGCAGAGGTTGCTGAACTACAACTCCCATTTTTCCCGACCATTGGCCATATTGACTGGTGCTCATGGGAGCTGGAGTCCAAGAATGCCTAGAAGGCTAAAGGTCCCCCATCCCTGTTGCATACAAAGAATGGCCCCAGCCTTTGGTCCTAGTCTCTGGGGTTCCCCACCCTTGATGCAAACCCTCACCATGCTTGCCAAAGTGCTTCCTTCTTTCCATTCTTTTTTCTTGGCTGAGAAAACAGTGACTATATACAAATAAATGAACCTGACTCTTTAGCAACTCTTTATTTTTTCAAAAAATAATATCCCACTGTATCATAAAATATATCACAGTGCTTCACATAAATACAAAAATCTAAAACCATACAGCAAAATAGCAAAAAGTTAAGGACATGTTAAAAGCAAAAGACTTAAAAACAAACACCAGTAGATCATTGTGGGGGAGTCATTCTGCATGACTCTGGCAGAATAGAAAAGTTTCCAACAGGCATTTAACAGTTCACACAGAAGGTGCCTGCTGAATCTCTAGTGCAGGCATAGGCAAACTCTGGCCCTCCAGATGTTTGGGACTACAAACACTGGTCCTGTTAGCTAGGGATGATGGGAATTGTACAGTGGTACCTCGGTTTATGAACACAATTGGTTCCGGAAGTCTGTTCATAAACTGAAGCGTTCATAAACTGAAGCGAAGTTTCCCATTGAAAGTAATGGAAAGTGGATTAATCTTTTCCAGATGGTCCGCGGAGTAGTTAAACTGAAGTGTTCATAAACTGAAGCGAACTTTCCCATTGAAAGTAATGGAAAGTGAATTAATCCGTTCCAGGTGGGTCCGCGGCATTCGTAAACCAAAAATTCGTAAACCGAGGTGTTCATAAACCAAGGTTCCACTGTAGTCCCAAACATCTGGAGGCCTGAGTTTGCCTATGCCTGCTCTAGTGGCAGAGCGTTCCACAGGGCTTGGGTGAGGGCACTAAAGGCTCGGTCCCTTGTTGATGTCAAATGAGCCTCGCCAACTCAGAGAATGCCCAGTGACTCTTCTGCAGGTAATCTCAGGGATCGTGCTGGGATCTAAGGGTCCAGACAATCCCTGAGATACCCTGGACCTAAGTTGTTTTGGGCTTTAAAAATTAATATAAGAACCTTGAACCTGGCTCAGTAGACGATGAGCAACCAATGCCGCTGTTTTGCAATAGTGTCGGAGCTTCTCGGCCAGAAGCTCCCACCAGCAATGTGGGTGCAGAGCCTCCGAACTAGCCATAGGGGAAGCATTGCAGTAATCGAGCCTTGAGGTTACCAGCACATGGACAACAGTGGTCAGGCTATCCGGGAACAGCTGTGTTGGTGAACCAGACAAAGCTGGTAAAAGGCTCTCCTAGGCACAGAGGTCACTTGGCACGTTAGTGACAAAGACGTACCCAGGAGTATCTCCAAACGATGTGCTTGCTCCTTTAGAGGGAGTGCAACCCCATCCAGAACAGTTAACCTAGTATATGCACGTAAACCCTGTTCTCCTAGATCTCTCCCCACTATTTGCATACGCCCACAGTGGGCATCTCTTGTAAAGGTGCCTGGATGTTATATACTTTTTAAATATATAAATAAAAAAACCCTATTGCCCCCTCCATATGCCAAAGACACATTACACAACCAAGGAGGCTGTTCTGTGTGTCTACCGTTAAATATAATTTTATAATGAAAATCTTTTCTCCCTTATGAAGGTGAAACTTCGTGATCATATTACAATTCTAATTTTTCTATGCATAGCAATCGAATGACCTCCCCATATTGCCACATAAAGTATAGATTTAAAGTTAAATGATCCAGTCAGTCGTTTAACATTTTCTTACAGAGTAATTTCTTCAGCAACTCCTGGATGTTTACATATGGTTCTCCCTCCTTTTTTTATATTTACATTTTGAGAATTGAAGGAAAAACCGACATTCTTTTTGGAAACTGTTTTTAATAGCCTTTGTTTATTTTTAATATCTGGTGTTCCGGACTCCTGCTCTAATGATTCCCCACCACCACCACCACATTGGTAATTAAATTCATTCATTTTCCTGGCTGCACAATTCCCTTTAAATAAAAAAAAAGTTATGGGTAATAACACCTATTATGTTGAAAGTATAGAGGAGAAAAAGGGCAGATCAGTAGGCTTCCCGTTCAAGGAGATCAAGTGAAGATTCAGGTCACTGTGATTCAGGCGAAAATTCATCTCAAAGTTTATACAATATTTTAGACTCTTTTTGGGAGGGGGGAGACTCTATTTTTATGGGAGTTTCAGCAGTTCTCATTATGGAGATTTGATTTCTCGGTGTGTGCATTTGTGGGTTTACCACCCTTGCTAAGAAAAATGGTAAATGTCAAATCTATCTATCTATCTATTGGTAATTGTCATCATCAACAGTAAAATCATTGCGTCTTTTAAATCATGGCTATGCAAAAGGTAGATCTGAATTTACTGAAATATCTCTGGATAGTTATCAGTAGATCAATAAGGATTTCTGATACCCAATTGTCTAACAATAGTAAGAAAATGATTTCCCACTTACCTTCGAGTATGCTGCTGAAATCAAGGAGGGAGTAGATTTTGGGGTAATGTGTGGAAGGACTCTGGGCTCCATTTCATTCAGACACTCAAGTCAAGGGATAGAATTTTCTTTAAAAAAATTGATGCCAAGCTAATCAGCACAGATCTCCCCCCCCCATACCCTATTTGCTAATTAATCTGAATGAGAAGTGAGTTTACCCCCCATTCCACAAAAATATGAGCAATTATTGCACATTATAACCATGATCCATTACTATATGTATATTACTACTGTTATAACATTTCATTATAATTCTTATCATTTATTATTATTATACAAATACTATACGCATATACATTCCAGGTTTACTTAAGTAACCAGCGAATGAACGGATAACAAAAAATGCATATAACTGTATCAAAATATAGACGTCTTAATAAACATAAAATTATTCTGCAGAGATATAGCACATCAAAGAACTCAACTCCTTTTTAAGTATTGTATTGTATATATGTGATATATGTATTACATGTATGTAATACAGTGGTATCTTGGTTCTCAAACTTAACCTGTTCCGGAAGTCCGTTCCAAAACCAAAGTGTTCCAAAACCAAGGCGCGCTTTCCCATAGAAAGTAATGCAAAACAGATTAATCCATTCCAGACTTTTAAAAACAACCCCTAAAACAGCAATTTGACGTGAATTTTACTATCTAACGAGACCATTGATCCATAAAATGAAAGCAATAATCAATGTACTATAGAATATAAAATAAATAAGACAGTATTGTAGATAATAAAAATTAAAATAAACTTTTTTTCCTTACCTACACTGATGATAGTCATTGATTGGATGGGGGGCTTTTATCCATTTCCATAGTCACACAATCAATCAATCAATCAGTAGCTGAACTGGGTTGCATACTGTCACAAAAACAAATTAACTGAAAAAGCCTCAAAAACGCAAAACAAATAACAAAAACAAAAGCGAATCTCTTCCGGAAGTCCGTTTGACTTCCGAAATGTTCGAAAACCAAGGCGCAGCTTCTGATTGGTGCAGGTGCCCTGGAAACAATAGTTGACAGCCGGATCAGTCGTTTGGCTTCTGAAAAGCGCTCTAAAACCAGAACACTTACTTCCAGGTTTTCGGCGTTTGGGAAACTAAGCTTTGTTTGCATTTTAATGAGAGAAACTTCCATATTCTTAGTTTTTGAACCAATATGCAACCTGAAGGATAGCTATCCATCAACACTTGCAATTCTCGAAATTCTGCAATGTGGTTCTCTGGAGACTGATCTTGGGACCTTCTGCATGCAGAGCAGATGTCCTACCCTAGTGAAATACTGTATGAGCTGCTATTGGGGATACATGTGACCCCAAAGGAGTCGCAAAGCTTGGCTTTATGAATGTATCAAAAGCTGCAAAAGAGGAGAAAAAAAGCATACGATGGGAAAACTTCTTTTACCATTGTCAACATTTTTTTTTTAAAGTAAGCATCTGCAGTTCAAAGAAAATCCATGTTTTCTTTTCTTTGGTGAGGTGTTTATTTTAATAGCCGTGGTTATTTCCCTTGTTTCCTCAACAAGAAAGAAAGAAATTATCCAATTGCTTGGAAAGTCACAATTCAGGTATATTTATGAAAACACAATTACTTCCTATCTTCTCTCTTAGATTAGGAAGGGTTTCTTTCTTTTTGGTAGAAATGGGTTATTTTTATACTCAGCAAGAGACGTGCACCTAGTTAGGGAGAGGGGAAAAAAAACCCCTAGACAACCTACTTTCTGCATTAATAAATAACTTCTGAATAGGGAATTTTCTTTTATTCCTATCGCTATGCAGACAAATGAATCTTGGATCAGCAAAATGGACAATTGCACATAAGAACAGAGGGCGGTGGAGCTAATTGCTAAGGAAGATGAGCCGCTAAGCAACTTCTGAATTTGCCCACAGTGCCGTTTCATCCAACCAGACAGGGCAACCTCTGGTTTGCTGATGATCTCACAGTGCTGCTTCTACCCAGGGCCATCTTAAGCCTATACAGCGCCGTGGCTCAGAGATCCCTCTGGCGTCCTGCCCCCCCCCTTTCCCAGCCAGAAAGCCGGAGCCATGCGCTGCCCTGGGGATGCATGCGCGTTTGTGCGCACACTTCATTTGAGCAACTGCACCTTGCGCACCTCTGACGCACTGTTCCCCTCCCAATGCTGCCATGCCGTGCCTTCTGCTTCTCGCCTGCCACGGACGGGCAGGACCAGCAATGGTGATGCTGGACTCGCACTCCACCGGGCAGGACCAGGCGCGCTGGGCTGCCAGAGGGGGCGGCCTGACAGGCGGGGACGCTGCCAGCTGTGGTCCGCCTCTGCCTCCTTGGCCAAAGCGGCTGTGCAGCGCTGCCATCCAGGGAGCCCTGGCTGCCGCGCCGATGGGAGGCTCATGGCCGGCTTCCCCGCAACGGTGCCTGCAGCCTGAGAAGAGGTGGGCGAGGGCGGCACTGCCAGCGGGGCTTGAGGGTGGCTCCTCCGGCAGGGAGGAGGCTCCAGGCATGGCGCAGCATGGCGGAGGCACCCTCCAAAGCGCCCTCCAGAACTTGGCGCCATGGCGCCTTGCGCCAGTAGCCTCTATGGCTAAGACGCCCCTGCTTCTACCGAAACAGCAGGGCAAGGGGTCTCCCAAACCCCAGATAGTTTATAAACAATATCATATAATAAGGGATGGAGAAGCTTTGCCCCTCAGATGATGTTGTAGTACAACTCCCCTCACCCTTGACCATTGACCTGAGGCTCATTCATACTCTCTAACATCCTGCCGATCAAAATCATGACCCTCCCAACTCCACACAGAACCCAAGAGGGAAAGGTGTGAGATGTGAAGCATAGTAGTCAAGTACAACATTCCTAGAGTGGACATGCTAGGGGATGCTTTGTACCAGCCAGGAGAAAACTTCCTGTTTCCTCCTGAGCTGGGACAAACTTCCTCTGTATGTGACTAGAGGCGGGCGTGGTCTAATCTGGCTCTCCCTCTCTCTCTGCCCAGGAAACAAGAGCGAGGCAGGGAGCACACCTCTCTCTCCTTCTGCTCTTCTCCATTTTGTTTTTCTCTATGTGTGAGCAGAAGTGACTGCCTGTCTGCACTCACTTGGCACTAACTCCCTTATGGGATAGTTCCCCATGTATATACAGTGGTACCTCTACTTATGAATAACTCTACTTATGAATGTTTCTACTTACGAATGGAGCTCCGTCTGCCATCTTGGATGCAGTTTAGATAGGATTTTTTCTACTAACGAATTTTTAGATAGGGTTGCTTCGACTTACGAATTTTTTCTCCCAATGCATTCCTATGGGATTCGACTTACAATTTTTTTCGACTTACGAATGTGCGTTCGGAACGCATTAAATTCGTAAGTAGAGGTACCACTGTATACTTTTGTAACCTAAGTCTGCCTTCAGTGATCTAACTGTGAACTGAATGAATGTGAGTAAACTACTTTTATATTCACTTTAATATGATTGTCGCGTCGTGCATATTCTTTTTAAGAGGGACAAGAAGGGATCTTGCCAAGAATCCTATAGAGAGAGGTTCAGACGAACCTGCAACAAGCAAACCTCTGTGCGTTTAAAGGGGAATGTTTAAACTCTGCTAAGACATAGAACTTGCAAGTTAGGAAGGTTATCATTAGACAATATATCCTCTTCTGCCTCCCTGAACATTCCCACAAAAGGGGGGGCACCTGTATGTCAGGGCTCCTTTGAGGGGACCCCAGAGTTCCTACCCAGCCCTTGCCACCTTATCAGATGGTCTCCCTCCTCCTCCCAGTGCTAGCTCTGAACTGGTCTGGCAGCAGTAGGAGCAGGGGCATAGAAATTTATTTCAACTCTAGGCCTCAAAGCCCCAACCTCATGTGAGCCACTCACTTGGTGTGGGACAGTGCAGCCAATAGCATTGCCTTGGGACAATCACATTAACAGCCTCTCCAGTGCTACTGGCCTCTCCTTGTCCCTACCGGTCAGGTGACAGGTGGCTACCTCAGTCACAGAAGCCCAGATGCCTAGAGCAGCCTGTATTGGCCAGCATCCTTGAGTGAAGCCAAGGAGGCCATTCTCTGAAGGGCATGAAAGAAGGGTAGGCTCACTGTTACTATATATCTTACATAGTTGTTTCTTTGTATATATTTTTAAATTGTTGTATATGGATGTTTTAAGATGGTCTCTATTTGTAATGCCTAATAAAGATTTGGAGAAAGAAAGAAAGAAAGAAAGAAAGAAAGAAAGAAAGAAAGAGTAGACTGTGATCACAGGTGGAGTCAAACAAGGATGCAAGAGCATAATCTGGGGTTCTGGTGCAAGTCAGCTAACTCAAGGCAGAGCGCTGGACCAAAACCTGGGACATTCTGGGAGCCAATAAGAAGTCAGGATGGATTTTGTAATTTCAGGAGGTCCCGCTCAAATTGGGACTGTTGAGGGGTTTGCAGATGTTAGTTAGAGTTCGACAACATCTGGAGAGACTCAGGTTAAGAATGCAACAAGAGCTCTGCTGGATCAGCCCCAGGATCCATCCAGTCTACCATCCTGTTCGCATGGTGACCAACCAGATAGATGCCTTAATGAGAAGCTCACAGGCAGGACCTGAGCAGAAGATCACTCTCCCATCTTGCAGGTTCGAGCAACGGTATCCATAGGCATGCTGCCTTTGAACCAGGGATATAGAATATGGTCCTCCAGATGTTGTTGGACTCCATCACCTGTCTGGTTTGTCCATTGGCCATGCTGGGTGGGCCTGATGAGGACAACATCTGGAGGGACACAATTCCCAATTCTTGATAGAAACAGTATGGTTTCACTTCCTCCAGGCTCTCAGTCCTCAGGGGATTTAAGCTTCATGGGGACAGTTCAAAACAGATTTTTATCATCATGGTTATTGCATAACCAAAATGATGTGGCTCAACAGCCAGTGAGATGAGCCAGGACCTGTGTGTGTGGCAGGGTGGAGCAGCAAAGCCACTTCGCCGTCACCAGCATATGTGGGTGGATACTGATATGGGGTGGGTTAGTGGTGAGGCTGAGGTAAATGCTTATACAGGCATGCTGTTGCCTTGAGTTGCCTGCTTGATTTGCTGTGCTATTTTAATGGGATCGTGTCACTGCATATTTTGATCACAGATTTTCCTATTTTATTTTACTACAGGAGCATTTCATTGTGAATTTTAACTATGGTGTAATTTTAATTATTCCATACTTTGACAGTGCAGTGCAATTTTGTAAACCACTTAGAAACAATCTTGGCATTAAGTGATGTATAGATGAAAAAATGTAAGGCAGGACCCTCTTGGTTTTGGCCCCCAGGCTGTGGATAAAGTGTCTATGCTCTCCCCCCCCCCAGCTGACATTCCGTTTGCAGCTAAAAACTGGTCAGTGGCTGAATTTCTGTTTTTCCACTGGCTACGTTAAGAAATGTTTTTATTTATTTTACAAAAATGATATTGTATTACTATTACTATTATTATTATTATTATTATCATTATTAAAATCGAGCCTTTGTTTGTTGGATGCCCTAGGAAAGAAAGGTGGGTTAGAATTAGGGATGTCAGAGAATTCCAGACAAAAAAGGAGTGGAGAATGCTAGTGTTTGCTGATTCATCCCATGCCCAGAATGGAAATCAAGTCAGCAAATATGATTTGTTGCAGTTGTTGCTTACAATCTGCCAAAAACGAGTAAAGTACAGTACCTGCTTAACATGTCAACCCCCCCCTTCCTCCAAATTTGCATTGCATTTCCTTTGCATTGAAATGAACGGGGTGGAATAATGTAATGATCACATACCTTATGCAACTTGCATCCTTTTGCCATAGCAGGCAACATGACGAATAACGTAGCGAGCTGCAGCAGAATGGAAACAACACTCCGTGGTGCTCAGCACACAGAGTAGAACGAGAAATGATGCCTCTTCCCATCCCTGCGTAGAATATTTTAATCAATACGATCCGGAGAATATAGGCTGTACTGTAAATGCATCACAGTGATGATGAAAACATTTGCGCAAAATATTGTATTTACTGTACTGTACAGTATTTGTAACCACCAATAGACACACTTACTTCAGCGGCTTACAATGCCACTCCAAGGTCCCAGGGCAGGCTTCTTGGTGGTGGCACCTGACTTACAGAACACTCTCAGCCGAGAGGTCCACCTGATGTCGTTTTTGTAGCAGACAGACAGCTTGCTTTGTTTCCTAAGGCTTTTTTAAATGCCTCGTGTTTGCCCTAATGATTTAGTTCTAAGCCTGGCTCTTAAGAGCTTGCTACCTGGTGTTGTAATTTCTTTTACCTGTATTTTGTTTGTGTGTGTTTTCCTTTTATAGAAGCTACCCAGGGAATTTCTATTCAAAGGGCACTTTAGGAATTGCTGCAATAAATACATAACAATAAATGCAAAATGAGCTTGTGCGTACCTATAAAAAGCCTGATCGCTGAAAGTGATCAATGTCTTCTTTACTTTTGGAAGGCTGAGTCTTGCAGTGAAGGCACAAAATAAGCGTCAGCCTGGTGTGCTTGCAATTCTAACAACACCAACGAGCCCCACTATAAGAGCAGGGTATTCCCTTTCATTAGTATCTTATCCTAGGTGCATAAATGTACAATGGCAGATGGTTGGAAAAAAGCGTTTTGAAATAAACAGTGAGCTCTCCCTCCTAGATTTTGGGTGATGTGGTATGTGTGTGTGTGATAAAATTAGGTCAAAGGAATTTTCATTTGAAAACAGCACTTTGTCTTATTATCTACAACACATGTCTTGCAAATTTGTAAATCTCGTATTCATCGGAGTAAAATTCCAAATCATAATGAATGGTTTAGACAGCATTATCATCAATTTTCTGCAGGTGCAGCTGTGAAGATCAGTCACTTCAATCAAAACCCTCTGTCAACTTCTTCAGCACTGTCATTTTTTACATTCAGATACTGCTGAAATTAACAAAAAAGAAAAAAAGAAAAGAAGAGAGAGAGAGGTGGGGAAAGTGTAGTAATTTTCTCAATGACTCTACATCTTTTCTGCCTTTGGGTGGTGCTTTTGAGCAGTGCAGCAGCTCTGTCTGAGTTCCTGTGCCCAGGCTGCATCATCGCTCATTCCTTTACATAATTTTTTTTTTTTTGGTTTTGTTTAGACTAGCATATTTCTTTCCTGAGATTACAAGTTAAAATTGCATTGTGTGGTTTAACACACATTACAACAACCTCTGAAGGCAAGAAAGAGGCGGAGAGAGGAGAACGGAAAGAATGAGACCAACTCCAGAGAATGATTTGTAAAAAAATAGGAGTTGTGCATCATTCGTTGCAAACAGGAAGCCTGTCCATGTCTTGTGTGAGGTTTTGTTTTTTTGTGTTTTTTTTTAAAAAAAGCATTTGTACTAATATGATACGTTAAGCAACTTCACAGCACTGAGGCTTTGTTACTAAAGTCTTCATACAAGATCTTAAAAAAATCACATGCAGGCTGAGTTGCCATGCTTTGACTTGATGGGACATTTGGTCACTTATTTAAATTCTACCAAGGGTTGAATTTTGCCTAACCTTTGGTTAGGCAAAATAAAGGATAGCATGGGCAAAATACGGGACATGTTGGGGGGACGGACTAAAAATTACTTTACCTAGTGCTGAAACGATGTCTAAAGAGCAAGACAGAAAAAAGAGGGGAGGCACACTCTGGGAGTGTATTTAAAAGCCATGGCATGTTGGGAATGAAACTATTACGCCCTACATAAATCTCATTTTCCCAAATAGATATCATGAATATAATCAGAGAGCAAGAATTTGAGCTGACTCACCACCACCTTTGTAAGGAAGGTGTTTTGGGGGCAACTGGATAGAATATCATCTGAACAATTCCACTGACATTCCTATGAATTAAATGGCTGCTTTTACTTTTTTTTCTAACCCCCCCCCCCCGAAAATTCAAGGAGGGGAACAGAAATAGTTGTGTGTGAGAGCAGGGAGCCTTCCTCCTGGGCCGTGCCCAGAATGTGGTGTTGGGGGATGAATGTTCCCCCTGGGCTCTCACTTGTGGGGCGCCCCAGGGCTCTGTCCTCTCCCCCATGCTTTCTAACATCTATATGAAGCTGCTGGGAGAGATCATCAGGGGGTCTGGGCTGGGTGTTCACCAGTATGCAGGTGATACCCAGCTCTACCTCTCTTTTAAGTTGGAACCAATAAAGGCAGTGAATGTCCTGTGTGAGTGTCTGGAGGCGGTTGGAGGATAGATGGTGGCTAATGGATTGAGGCTGAAGTACTGTTTTGGGGGCACAGGGCATGGGCAGGGATGGGGGACTCCCTGGTCCTGAATGGGGTAACTGTGTCCCTGAAGGCCAAGGTACCCAGCCTGGAAGTCATTTTGGACTCACAGCTGTCCATGGAGGCATGGGTCATTTCTGTGTCCAGGGCAACTGTCTACTAGCTCCAACTGGTACACCGGCTGAGAACCTACCTGACCGCAGACTGTCTCACCAAAGTGGTGCATGCACTAGTTATCTCCCGCTTGGACTACTGCAATGCACTCTACGTGGGGCTACCATTGAAGGTGACTTGGAAACTACAACTAATCCAGAATGCGGCAGCTATACTGGTGACTGGGAGTGGCCGTCGGGACCATATAACACCGGTCCTAAAGGATTTTCACTGGCTCCCAGTACGTTTCTGAGCACAATTCAAAGTGTTGGTGCTGACCTTTAAAGTCCTAAACGGCTTCGGCTCAGTATACCTGAAGGAGTGTCTCCACCCCCATCGTTCAGCACAGACACTGAGGTCCAGCTCCAAGGGCCTTCTGGCAGTTCCCTCACTGCGAGAAGTGAAGTTACAGGGAACCAGGCAAAGGGCCTTCTCAGCAGTGGCGTCCTCCCTGTGGAACGCCCTCCCATCAGATTTTAAGTAGTTAAGGAATACCTAAAAAAACAATCAGAATATACTATTTTAAATGAATTGTTCTACTTTCCAAATCAGTTTGATCTATGATCTGCACTCCTGCCTTTGTTTTTCCATGCACACATAGAGACACATCTATGCCATTGAAACACCTGCATTCATACTTTCCCTGAGAGAGCAATTAGGGTACTACTTTAGGCCTGAATTCCTGCTTATGGATGATTATAGATCTATAGCTATGTTGTGTGTAGTAATAGTAGTAATATATACATATACATTCTTGAATAATTATGCACCCAAATAAGATGAACCATTCTGCCATTCCTTTCCCCCCAGTTCCTTGTTTTTGCTATCTTAAATGTAGTACACCAATTTTCTCCGTCTGTTTGTTTGTTTTTTGTTTTGTTGTGTCCTCTGAGCCATTCACCAGGAGTTCAGTGCGAATTCCTCCTCAAAAATATACTGCGTGATTTCCCTAATGCGGACATTTTATTTTTATTTATTTATTTTTGCAAACAAAATCTCCCCTAATATATGCAGTTTCATACACCTCTGTGGTAGAATCACAACATTTTGAGAAGTGTGAATTTTGAAGGGCCACTGCGTTTTGGTTCATGTATTGTTTTGGGAAGTGTGAGTTTAGGGAGGTTTGTATTAAAAAAATACAAACTGAACCAAATTTATTCCACATCCCACACCAAAACACAGGAAAAGGGATGGAGAGAGAGAGAGAGAGAGAGAGAGAGAGAATGTCAGGATCTTACATATAATTAGTCTTTTAAAGAAGGATTTGTACTGTTGTGGGAGAAGATGCCTATTTTAATTCTGATTCTCCCCCCCCCCCAAGCCTTACCCTGCCCTGAGGAGTCACCTGCCAGTTCCTGCCAGTTGCAGTAGCATAACAGACTTGTATTTGGCTGGGTTTAAAGTGTTTGACTTGACCTTGTAAATGCTTATTCAGGGAAGCAATCCCATGTTGGTAAGGGTCAGCTTTGACATCATGTTGAGTGCATAATTTTTCTCTTACAAGAAGCTCCGCAGCCCTGTCCAATCACCCAGCTACGGATCTTCGGATGTTGCCTGGGCTTGCCTCACTCTCAGGGTCACAATTCCAGGGTCACGGTTTCTGCAGAGAAATTGCCTTCACCTTCCTGCCTTCATCTGCAGGAGGGGGGCAGTGGAAACCAAGTCCAGTGATAGGAGGAGGAGAGAAATTGGAGGGAGAACGACCCTGTGAGGTAGGTTAGGCTGGGAGGCAGTGACTGGCTCAAGGTGAGCTTAATGGCCAAGTGGTGAGTCAAACCCTGGTCTCCAAGGTCTTAGTCTGACCCTCTAAGCCAGACATCCCCAATCTGCGGCCCTCCAGATGTTTAGGCCTACAACTCCCGTGATCCCTAGCTAAAAGGACCAGTGGTCGGGGAAGATGGGAATTGTAGTCCAAAACATCTGGAGGGCCGAAGTTTGGGGATGCCTGCTCTAAGCACTCTACCACACTGGCTCCCAATACCCTCCCAATATTTCTCCGATGAAAATAGGGACGTCCCATTCCATAATAATAATTTTACTATTTATACCCCACACATCTTACTAGGTTGCCCCAGGCACTCTGGGCAGCTTCCAATATACAGTGGTACCTCGGAAGTCGAACGGAATCCGTTCCGGAAGTCTGTTTGACTTCCAAAACGTTCAGAAACCAAGGCGCAGCTTCTGATTGGCTGCAGGAAGCTCCTGCAGTGATTCGGAAGCCGCGGCAGACGTTCAGATTCCAAAGAACGTTTGCAAACTGGAACACTCACTTCCGGGTTTGTGGCGTTCAGGAGCCAAAACGTTCGAGTCACAAGGCTTTCGTCAACCAAGGTACGACTGTATATAAAACCGTAAGAAAACATTAAACATTAAGAAAAAACACCTTCCCTATACAAGATGGCCCTCAGACAGCTTGGGGGTCGGGTAACTCTACACCTTCCAACATTTCTCCAATGAAAATAGGGACATCCTGATGGAAAGTGGGACATTCCAGGATCAAATAAAAAACTAGGATGGCTTCTCTAAATTAGGGACGTCCCTGGAAAATAGGGACACTTGGAGGGTCTGTTGTTGTGAGAATATGGAATTTTATGGAGAACCAGGGACCCTGAACTTGTGGCTGGTCTCCTCTGTTGGTGGCTTCTGGAAGCTTGTCTTCCACTTATAAATAAGAATTGCCCTTAAAATAAAAGCACAATTTTGGTTTCAGGTTGCTTTTTATTTTATCTCCTATCACTTATTTTGTCGGTGTCATTTAAGATCAGCCTCCCAAAATTGCTCTTTATTGCTTTATTTTCCTACTTTATTGTCTCTCCTCAGGTTTAATTTGTCAATAATACCTCAGCCGTTCCTCCTCTTACAATGCACAATTTTTCTTGAATTTTAATAGCTCTGATAGAAAAGCGTTTCCTTGGTGTAGTTCTTAATGTTTAAACGCAGGGCGTATAACGGCATTAAAATGTACTTTGAAGTGAACTTTAGTGTCTTTCTATCAATTAGACTAATGCACACAGAATACAACATCTATCTATCTAGGTATATATACCCAACCCCCAGAGGATATGTAACATTTATTTTGTTGTGGATGTATAGATTAAGATGGTTTTTGCTTTTTTTTATATTATCCACAGGGAATAGAGATTGGTATCGTGGCGATTTACTCTGCTGTGCAAATGAGCAGGGCCTGCTCTGTTGTTGTTGTTGTTGTTTATCTCCTGAAAATAATCTGAAACAAAAGAAATCAACGTGGACATGATAATATAATTCCTTACAGATGCTGCAGCATGCTCATTTGAGAGAGTGCGCCGGCTTGCTTTGTAAAAATGTCAAAAACCAAGAACGTTATCTCTCTGCCCCCCTCCTTAATAATAATAAAAATAATAAAAAGTATAATAGCATTCAGGTATGCTTGGGGTATTAGCAAAAGTGTTGACCAAGCAAAAAAGAGAGGCTAGACAAATGTCTTCTCATTGTATGAAGCATGAAGGCCGTGATAGATGATTTCAAACAACAAAGTGCAGCCACTGAGACAAAATTAGTGTTGTTTTAATTACCAGTGTCTGCAGTGTTATCTATCCATAACTGTCTTTGAAATAGACTGTCAACGGAGAGGAACAGAAACAAGGCCTGAACTAATTCTTGCAATGTGGGATCTCTCATCTGACAGCAGCTGCAATAACCACTGCTTTTAGGAAATGATTTTAAAATGAAAGGCACAAATACAGGATGGGAGACACCTGGCTTGAGAGCAGTACATGTGAAAAGGATCTAGGAGTCTTGGTAGACCACAAACTTGACATGAGTCAGCAGTGTGATGCAGCAGCTAAAAAAGCCAATGCAATTCTGGGCTGCATCAATAGGAGTATAGCATCTAGATCTAGGGAAGTAATAGTACCACTGTATTACACTCTGGTCAGACCTCACCTGGAGTACTGTGTCCAGTTCTGGGCACTACAGTTCAAGAAGGATACTGACAAGCTGGAACGTGTCCAGAAGAGGGCAACCAAAATGGTCAAAGGCCTGGAAACGATGCCTTATGAGGAACGGCTTAGGGAGCTGGGTATGTTTAGCCTGGAGAAGAGAAGGTTAAGGGGTGATATGATAGCCATGTTTGAATATATAAAAGGATGTCATATAGAGGAGGGAGAAAGGTTGTTTTCTGCTGCTCCAGAGAAGCGGACACGGAGCAACGGATTCAAACTACAAGAAAGAAAATTCCACCTAAACATTAGGAAGAACTTCCTGACAGTAAGAGCTGTTCGGCAGTGGAATTTGCTACCAAGGAGTGTGGTGGAGTCTCCTTTCTTTGGAGGTCTTTAAGCAGAGGCTTGACAGCCATCTGTCAGGAATGCTTTGATGGTGTTTCCTGCTTGGCAGGAGGTTGGGTTGGACTGGATGGCCCTTGTGGTCTCTTCCAACTCTATGATTCTATGATTCATTGTGTGAAATGTTGAGATCAGCAGCCCGCTCCATCCTTCCCCATTTTTTTTTTAAAAAAATAGGTTGCAATCTCTCTCTCTCTCTCTCTCTCATTTTTGCATATAAATTTCCAAACATCTTATTACATTCATTCATATCTTATACAATTTTTTTCTTCCCTCAGCCACACCTGAAGATTTTCCTTCTTCATCACTTAGTCTTACATTTCATTATCTTCACTATTACTTATAAATACACCATAGCTCAATGTCCTTCCAAAATTTCCCCTGCAATATTTAATATAATCCTCCTTACAGAACTTCTTGTAGTCCTACTAGCGTAATCCGTTGTTTACGGCTATCTTTCAAATAGTTCACAATTTTTTTCCAATCTTCTAAGAACCTCTGGTCCCATCAGTTTCGAATTCTTCCCGTCATCTTATCCAGTTCTGCATAGCCCATTAATTTCCTCTGCCACTCTTCTTTCGTCGGTTATTCTTATAATTATAATTACAATCATAATTGTTCTAATTTGTACTTCAACAAATTAATCCAGATTTCTTTCCTTGAGAATCGATCGTTGTGCTTGGTAAGCTCGAGGCTGCGCTTCTTGGGAGTAGCAATGGCTGGCATCTGGATCTCGCTGACCTTTCTGCTCCAAAAAGGAGCGTTTTCATCAACGGAGAGACCGCTTTTTGGCATCGCTCTGTGGTTGTCCTCAGAATCTTCCTTCTGAGGTTTTGGGGGGCTTGCGGCGCCCGTGCATTGCCCCCGTTTCCCCCTGAAAAGCTGGATTCTCCCCGCAGGGCTCGCCTTTATGTTTTGCTCTCAGCTACAAACCTGCCATCCATGGCACTTTCCTGAAGCACAGCTGTCCTTCAAAACCTGCACTTACCTGAATGTTGTGGTGCAGTTTTCCACCAAAGGGGGGGGGGAAGTGTGCAGAACTTGCATATATTAGAGAGAAGTGCACCTAGGGGGAAATGTTATTAGTGAAAATGATGCATTGTATCATAGGAAACAGCTTGCAAAAAGGAGTATATGAGGAGCAATTGCGTAACAAAATGTGTATCTTTAAAGAAAAGCAGACACATTTTTGTACAGCTTTTAAAAATAGAGAAACTGGAATCTTATATGGAAATGTGGGGGAAATGAGATTGAGGTTTGAAAAATGGGGAGCTGAAATAGACAGATTGTGTCCTTCCCTAGCTAGGAGTAAACCCCATGCAATGCCATAGGACTTACTCCCAGGTGGACGTACATGCAAGAGCAAGAGCATCTAACAGAGGCATAGGCAAACTCTGGCCCTCCAGATATTTTGGGACTACAATTCCCATCATCCCTAGCTAACAGGACCAGTGGTCAGGGATTATGGGAATTGTAGTCTCACAACATCTGGAGGGATGGAGTTTGCCTATGCCTGATCTAACATGAAGACAAGCCTTCCATCCTGAGTTTCAGAGCTTGCAGCAGATGAAAGATAGGGCAGCTTTGGAAAATGGCTTGGCGTGGCCCAGGCTACAAATGAGCAGGCAAAGCAATCGAGCTAATAGATTACAGTAATTATCCAATCTTTGGCTAGTTTGTATTGGCAAACTATAAATACAGTACACATTAGAACAAGGTGCTTACAGAATGTACATGAAAGGTCAATGTAATTTGCAAGTCGCTAGTCATTAGAATATGCTAAAAAACCATTGCTTCGGGGCCTCAGGATTTTTTCTTCTTTCTTTTTAAAATGATGAATACATTGATTATTAAGTAGCAGAGGAAAAATGTGCCCGAGCTACTGTAGTGCTGTGATGGGTCGCTTTATTTTGGGAAGGAAATCAACTAAGCTTCAGAATACATGCATTCAGAAATATAATTGCGGGGAGGCACATTCCTCAGAGGAGCTTGGCCCATATTAAAAGCAAAAACTTGAGACATGTTTGTGATAAGATTACTAATAAATCTCTGGTAAGTCTTAGACTCCTGACAATAACATGGCAACAGAGCACTTCATCTTCCCTGTGCTTTAGAATTTAAGATCGGTCACAAGCCATCTAAATTACGACTGATCCTAGGCAGATGCAGTGCCGAGCTAGGCTGCGTGCCATAAATCTCCCGTTCCTTATATGCAAATTAAACTCCATTTTAAAAGATAATTTTTCACACAGCGGCCGCCTTTTTCTTTGCAGAACCCTCGATGGGGAGGGAGTCCATTTGGGGAGTCCATGGCATGCCAGCGATAGGTGAATGGGGAGGTGGTTATGGTGGAGAAGTGGGGGGGGGCGTTACTTCGGGCACCATTTGGGCATGGGCAAGTGGGGTGTGTGTCCCCCATAACTTATTAAAAGTTGAACAAAGCAGGAGGGGGGGTTCCAGCCATGTTCTGGCCTTGTTCACCCACAAGCAGCTGTGCCGCTGGCCACATTATCTCCTTGAATTAAAAGTCTGCTTTGTTTACACCAAATGCCCTTGGAGCTTTTGTAGCAACATGAGACTGAGCTATCTCTGGGGCTTGCTAAGGAAAACAGCGTACTGAGTGCCTAATCAAAGCAGAATGGGAAAAGATACAGGCCATTCTCCCCCATAATGAGATTAGCATTAAAGAAGCACCCACTGCCCCGTGCTTTAACATAAGAGGTCTGCTGGATCAGGCCACTGGCTCATCTAGTCCAGCATCCTGTTCTCACAGGGACTGAACAGCTGCATGCAGGAAACCAGCAAGCAGGATCGAAACACAAGAATGTCCCCAATCCTGCTAAAAACATTATTGTTTAGAAAAGCCAGATGCTTAGAAAACTGGTGTGAATCTTAACCTGTTTTAGTATCTTAACTTTTTCTATGTTTTAAACGATTGTTGTACATTATATTGTTTTTTTTTTTTGTAAACTGCACTGTTGTTGTTGTTGTTTTACAATCAAGCAGCGTATAAATTTTATGAAACAAGCCAACGAACTGCAAAGAGAGTGTTACAATAGCACACTTCCATCCCCCTGTTTGTATCTCCAGCAGAAATGGTCTGAGGAAGTGAAGGGCCCTCATCCCACCCATTTGCCTTTCACTCAGCTTCCATATTGCAGAAGCTTAATAAATGTGGCTCATCAGATGCTGTTTTATCCCATCTCCCCATCATCCCCCAGTAAGCACAGCCTTGGCCAGCTCTGCTTTTCAGCCTCCCCAAGTGCTTTTGCTTTACTGGTCATGTGTCCTTGAACTCCGATAATGCCTCTCCTTTGGAGAGAGAGAGAGAGAGAGAGAGAGAGAGAGAGAGAGAGAGAGAGAGAGAGAGAGAGAGAGAGACTGTCTGTCTGTCTGTCTGTGTCTCTCTGTGTGTACTAACCTATTTTACAGAGGTAACACCTACATCAGTTGTTCTGTACGTTTTTGGCCCTGGCCCTGCCCACCGCTGGCAAGCAGCCCCCAGAAGGTTGGTGAGAAAGGAGTGCGACCCTCAGAACAGAATAGTCACATTCCTTTTGAAGTGGGTCTTCTTCTACTACAAAGCCCAGGGAAACACAATGATATGAATTTATCAGAATGTGCATTAAGGGGCAACACTCCACCAGGTGAAGGAGGTATAAATATATTTTACAGTTCCTAGCTCCCCATCGTAAGAATGGTTCATGAGTGGATGGAAATTTACAACAGGTGCTTATCAAATGTGAAAATGCTTGCAAATCAGAAACAAACTTCGGAACTATAAACATATTTCAAGGATGACTCATGCAAAGAATATGCTCGATAGGAAGGCAGGATGATTATATTGAATTTTCTTTGTAGGGTCTATCTATATCGAGAAGGGGCTCAGCGTTCATTCTTGCACACAGAACTTCCAGGCAGGCTGTGAGAATCGCAGGAAGGTTGATTACTAATTAGAAGTGTATTTCTTTATGTGATCCTGTCCCCATATATGGAAGCATGTGGAGGGATGCATGCGTCGTCAAAGGTGGAAGCACATTTTGCAATCTTGGAATAACTTTTGTGTGTGTGATGTTATTCTCAAACAAAATGAAAGTATGCAGTACCAATGTACTTACTGGAGCCACCTTGGCTCCATGTGCTAAGCTGTCGGATCTACACTACATCTTCCATAGCAATGGTGTATTATCAGGCTCTGGACTGACATTCCCCCCCCCCCCCTTGAACTGGCTTTTGGGAACAGTTCTAACCGTAGAGGGACATAGGAAGTAGCATTTCTACGGGATCTGCAATGGGAGACATTTCTGTCCCTCTTCTTAACTTTATTTTTCAGTTCTTAAAAGTACATATAACAAACCATATTCTGCACCCCCCCAAAATTTTTTTGCTAACATCAATTTTCATTTGTCTCATAGGAAAAAAATGAAAAGCAAAAAATGTGAAGCGGCTGAATTTATTTTAAATGGCAAGAATAAGTAATACAACATTTGTTTATCTTCCTCATATACAGAAGAAAACGTTTCAGCACACACAAATCATGTTGAACAACATTGTGAACCGTGATGTTAAAGCTTAAGTCTCTCAAAAGTTTCAATGTCAGGTGCATCAAAACCTCACTATTGCATGCCTTTTCCTTTACAATTTTTTTTTTTGTCACAAATTCCTTCAGGTCAAGTGCTGAAGACATGCCCATGTGATATAGTTGCCAAGATTAAGGTGTGACTATAAGGTTTTTTGTTTTTAAAAAATTAAAGGTTTTCTTGAATTACAGAAATATATGCAATGTCTCTCGTAACATTTTTACAAATCGGTTTCATTTGTTGAGACATTGGGAAGAAAGAGGGGGATAGAAGTAGATGGGGGGTCAGGTGACGGTGTTTCTATTTTACTTAATATACTTTTTTGGGGGGGGGGTTGTCAGTGTTGCTTGTGCAGGACCGTAAGGTTTAAAATTAAATGCATTCTTGCTTTCTATGTTTAACCATGGTATCCTTCTGGACCATCTTTGGGAAACGCGAATTGGGGGCACTGTATTACCGTGGTTCCAATCCTACCTTCAGGGCCAAGTTCGGAGACAAGCATTGGGAGAGTGCCAACTGAGGGGGAAGCTGGCAACTATGAAAAATGAGGAGGCGACTCTGAAGAATCCAGCTGGTTCTTCCTTTACCAACTGTTCCTGCTCCTGGCTTTGCTCCTTGCCCACTGATTGTGGGCTTCCTGGAGGCTTCTGATTGGTCACTGTGGGAAGCAGAATGCTGGACTAGCAGATAGGACTCCAGCCTGAACCCAACATGACTGTTCTTAGCTCACTGGGAGAGCATCTGTTTTGCATTCGGAAGGTCCCAGGTTCAATTCCTGGAAGCCTCTTCAGGTAGATTGGAGAATACTTCCCTGTCTGAAGCCCTGGAGGGCTGCTGCCAATCAGTGTTGACAATACTGAGCTAGATAGACCAAGTTTTCATTGCCATGATCCTACACTTTGTCGAAGGGAAACTCCCCACTGGAGTAGAAATCATATATCGAACAGATGGAAAGCTCTTCAATCTGAGCAGGCTGAAAGCAAAAAGTAAGGTTACTGTAACGTCCGTCATAGAGCTTCAGTATGCTGATGACAACGTAGTGTGGGCACATTCAGAGGATGACCTCCAAACCATCCTAAATATCTTTTCAGAAGCTTACGGAAAGCTTGGCCTATCACTCAACATCCAAAAAACCAAAGTGCTGCATCAACAAGTACAAAATAACCCCTCTTCAGCACCACAAATCCAACTCGGTGGTGTAACTTTGGAAAATGTTGATCACTTCTCCTACCTAGGCAGTTACCTTTCCACAAGGGCCAACATTGATGCCGAAATCCAGCATCGAGTGCGGCTTTCCCCCGATTGAAGTGCAGAGTGTTTGAGGACCGGGACATTCGCAGGGAAACCAAAATGCTTGTTTACAAAGCTATTGTACTACCAACCTTACTATATGCTTGCTTGTGAAACATGGACCACTTATAAATGCCATCTCCAACTGCTCGAAAGATTCCATCAGCTGTGTCTCTGAAATTTTTTACGCATCACTTGGGAAGAAACGTGCTAAGAGGAAGGTACGCATGGCAAATCTACATCATGATCAACTCCCGCCCGGAAACCCATGTCCCCACTGTGGAAGGACGTGTGGGTCCAGAATTGGCCCCTACAGTCACTTACGGACTCATTGTTAAAACCGTGTTTGTGGAAGACAATCTTATTCGGCTATGAGTGATCGCAGAAGAAGAAGAAGAAGAAGAAGAAGAGGAGGAGGAGGAGGAGGAGGAGGAGGAGGAGGAGGAGGAGGAGGAGGAAGGACCAATGGCCTGATTCAGTATAAGGCAGCTTCCAGTGTTCCTCTATTCAGTGAGAGATGACAGTAGTGACCAAGACGGCTTAAGTTAGGCAGAGCTGATTTAAACAGCCATTTTTAATAATACTGAAGTGTTTGTTCATTCTCTCTTTCTGCTATCCTGAAATGTATTCCAGACATAATTATGATGAGTGTACGTGCAGAATGTTTTGCTCTGTTGGTATCTCTCTCTCCCCCCTCCCCTCTTTCTTTTTTAGTATACCCTTTAAGGTAGGGTAGTAGATGCACTTGTTATGCAGACAGTAATTAGCCTGTTACAGAGATATTAATTAACATGTTAGAAATGTTTCCTTTATTAATGAGAAATTCGCACATTCTATTTAAATTAATTTGTATAGTTTAAAATTAATTTATGGTGGCCTTTGATGACCTCGGCTCTGCTAAGACAAAGCGGGAGTATTGTAGTGGCGGTTAAACCAGTCATTAAACATTTTATGCAAATAGTGTTTGTTTATAAACAAATTAACTGTGAGGATTTTCAAAACAGGTGCTGTGTTGTGAATGCGTACTAAATGATGTGGTACTGAAAGAATTAATTAGACCTTCAGATGTAATTAGTCGCAATAATTTGCGTGATTAGCGGCTTGGTTAAGAACTAAGACACACGCACACACACACACACACATATCGCAATGCTGGCTGTTGTCACTGCAGAAGCTTTTTGTCTTGCGTGCAGTGAAGACGAGGGTTTTGCCACGTTTCAGAAATTTCTCCAAAGATTGCTGACAGTGCTGGAGTTAATTGCCAAGTATCCTATGGGGGTATCTCTCTCTCTCTCTCTCTCTCTCTCTCTCTCTCTCTCTCTCTCTCTCTCTCTCTCTCTCTCTCTCTCCACACCCTAGGCTCCTTGCGAAGTATGTTCACTGGCAACAATATCGTTCGTACTTCAATGAATTTTTAAAACACAAAGTTGTTAACCTTAGATCTTCGATCCCCCAGGGGACATACCAATGCTTGACATGTCGAGGGTTAAAATACAGCCCATGATTGTTAGGAGCCAAAGTGCTTTTCAACTGCCCTCCTTTTTTATGTTTTTCTGATGTGCACCCCACTGTTAATACTTTTGGTTGGCCTACATGAATGTCATATGAGAGAGGCTGGATTAAAATGGTTTGGTGGCTGCTTAGTTGCTCTGATTCAGGCACAGCAAACTGATCTGTGCAAAGCCCAGCCTTGACCCTCACCCCTCCATCTCTTCTAGGGTTGCCAGACTCAATAGAGGACAGGACTTCTGTGCCTCTAATTGCCCTGCTCTCTTTTGAGTCTGGAAACCTTAAAGAGAAACCAGCAGACCCTTTGTTTAATTTCCAAGCAAAGGGTCTGCTGGTTTCTCTTTAAGGTTTCCAGACTCAAAAGAGAGCAGGGCAATTAAAGGCACAGAAGTCCTGTCCTCTATTGAGTCTGGCAACCCTAATCTCTTCACCTGTGCCTGAGCACCGTGGACCTTGCAAGTTATTAATACAGTGAGCCTTGTAGTTTAGCAGCAGGAAAGTTACAGACTGTTCCTTGACCCCAAACAGGGTCAATTGCCAAGGTTGTTGTTGTTGTTGTTTTTTTGAAGCTCTAGATCAGGAATGGGGAACATTTTTAGCCTGACAGACCAGATCATTATGTCTTCCTATGGGCCAACATTGACAGGTGCGTGGGACAACCCCCTGTCAATCACATCATGCTATTATAATGCCCGATGGCCGACAGGTTGTCTCACCCGCCTGTCAAAGTCCCTTCACCAGAGGCTGACAGGTTACTACTTCTATGCAAGTGGCTTCTCAGCATGCAAAGGAACAGCAACCAGCACCATGCAGAATTGGCTGGTAAGCATGAAGACTCAATCCTGTGTGGTGGTGCTTTTGGGTTGGGAAGTAGGAGAGACTGGGAGGGAAAGGCATAATTCCATCCTCATTCCTACCTTTCTCCATGAAGATACTGAGGCACATAGAGACCTATAAGCTCAGCTAACTAGCCAGGCTAGAGGCCTTGTGGGTTATCTTGTGCTAGGAGCAGCCTTAGTCCCAAGGTTGTAAACAACATTCCTAAGCGTCTACATTTGACAAGAGAGAGTCCTTTGTTTCCTTGCCTAATGAATAGGTAATGAAGGAAAGACCATGCATGGTATAATTAGTATTGTGTTGTAACTTTAGATTGGAGGAAGTTTATGCATATGCATTGCTTTAACACAGGCATCCCCAAACTCCGGCCCTCCAGATGTTTTGGCCTACAACTCCCATGATCCCTAGCTAACAGGACCAGTGGTCAGTGAAGATGGGAATTGTAGTCCAAAACAAGTCCAATAACAATATATAAAGCAGCCCCCACCCTTTTGGGCTTTGCTCAGCTTTTGGAGAGTGATCCCACTGAGACTTTATTGCTGGCAATAAACACCCTTTGTTTTCTCACTGCCACATGGAGGTTTCCTTCAGCCTCAAACGTTATTTTTGCTACAATACAGATGCCCGGTGGGTCCCTTTCTCTGGCAATTTCTCCTTCTTCCCGCCCACACTTGACACACCTTCCTTCCTGATGCACCACCCCCTATCGGTCCCCAAACACTCTGATCCCTCCCAACCCAACCAGCCGCAATCTGGGGCTGTCTCAACGCAACCTGACCAACATTCGGGTCCCTCTGGCAAGGCCCGTTTGGGCTAAGGCCTTGTCTGAATTCAATTACACACTGCGGTGTAGATCCTCTCTAATGTGTAACCCCTCTTTAAAGTGTTAATTGTCACAATTAATAACTTTTTTTTTATGATAGCGACAATTTGGGTCATGATAATATAATCTCATTTCAAACCCCCCCCTCACAATACCTTTGTGAATATGCAAGAAAGCTGTGATCTTCTATGACATATTACTCACTCGATTCTCTCTGATTTTTGAATGAAATGAGTATAAAGAGTTCTTTGATCTTAGTTTTCTTACGAGTACTAGTGCTGAAATCTACTCGGAGTCCTGTAGTGATTTCATGCTCTTTATTGCAGCTTGTAAAACAGTGAATGAAACTTTCCCCAAACACATTATTTACACAATGGGCCCCGCGTGATTGGCTAATTCCGAGCTGCTCGTGTAGGCCAATCAGGTTGCGGATTCCCTTCCTCCAGGAGCCTGATTGGCTGCTCCTGCAGGCCAATCAGGTTGCTGATTCACTTCATCCAGGAGCCTGATTGACTGCTCCTGCAGGCCAATCAGGTTGCTGATTCACTTCCACCTGGGGCTAAATTGGGTGGCTCCTGCAGACCAATCAGACTGCTGCATTCTGAATCCTATTGTTCTAGGATTCAGCTCATGTACATAACAATTGCTATTTAATGTTTAGTTGATAGCAAGCAGGGCTTGAATTATAGAGTGTTTTGGAGAGGAAGGGCGTTACCCAGATACTATTTTTAGCAAGCTGTGTGTGTGTATGGGTGTGTAGATTTGGTGAAAAGTGAGAGAGGTCAGGAGGTGGGGGGGTGGTCTCCTTACCTTCCTCCAAAGAATCGAAGCGCTGGTGGGGAGGGAAATATTGGAAAACTGTCCATGTCAATTTCTCTCTCTCTTTTTACCCAATTATTTTTTATTGGATTTTGGGTGTGATAGTTGAACGTATATTGTTGGCATCCATCTGTCACAGGACACAGTGGAAAAGTATGTATTCAGGGGTAAAGTCAAATCATTGGAGAGTTACAGCATCTGCTGTGGGTGTAGAGATGCAGGCGGCATTGTGGTCTAAAGCACTGAGCCTCTTGGGCTTGCTAGTCGGAAGGTCGGCTGTTCAAATCCCCGCAGCGGGGTGAACTCCTGTTGCTCAGTCCCAGCTTCTGCCAACCTAGCAGTTTGAAAGCACACCAGTGCAAGTAGATAAATAGGTACCGCTCTGGCAGGAAAGTAAACAGTGTTTCTGTGCGCTCTGGCTTCCATCAGAAGCTGGCCACATGGCCAGGAAAGCTGTCTGTGGACAAACACTGGCTCCCTTGGCTTGAAAGCGAGATGAGCGCCGCAACCCAGGGGTCCTTTACTACTACTACTACTACTACTACTAATAATAATAACTTTTAGAAACCAGTATGGAAGAGACATGTTTTATTGGAAGTGGGGCAGATGAAGACATCCAATTTTGCTGCTACAGGTGCACCATGGCGTTTCTCCAACATAAAATACAAAACGTATAATGAAAAGCAAATTCAAAATACAGGATTGTTTTATTTATACACCTCTTCATCGTAAGAAAGAAGAAGCAACCCTCAAAGTGGTTTATAAACGGATAAAACAAGAAAATCAAGAAAAACTCACAACAGTACTTTAAAACATACAGAATACTAGGGCATCGTACAGGAATTCCTGTATATACATGAAACCCACTTCTGATTTCAAACACGTGAATACTCTGGTTTCCTATTATTTCAGCTTCTTTGTTATTAATTGTTTTTCTACTTGTTACAGGAATCAGACAGTAATGGGTCAGACAACAACAATAGCAACAACCGCTATGTGTATATGTGTGTGTATGTGTGTGTGTGTGTGTGTATATGGCACACCATATTATATAATAATTTATACTCTAGTTTTCATTTTCCCCAACCTTCAGGTCTCCACACAACCACACCAAGTCCTCATGAGAATCCATCAGTACTTCAGTCTGAATTTAGGCGCTGTGGTTAAACCACTGAGCCTAGGGCTTGCCGATCAGAAGGTCGGCAGTTCGAATCCCTGTGACGGGGTGAGCTCCCGTTGCTTGGTCCCAGCTCCTGCCAACCTAGCAGTTTGAAAGCAAGTCAAAATGCAAGTAGATAAATAGGAACAGCTACAGCGGGAAGGTAAACGGCGTTTCCATGTGCTGCTCTGGTTTGCCAGAAGCGGCTTAGTCATGCTGGCCACATGACCTGGAAGCTATACGCCGGCTCCCTCGGCCAATACTGCGAGATGAGCGCGCAACCCCAGAGTCGGTCATGACTGGACCTAATGGTCAGGGGTCCCTTTACCTTTATTCCCCTCACAGAGATACAATTTATAGAGTGGTTTGACAATCAAGCTCTCTTCCCTAGGAATCACAGCTCTGGGAGGGAGAATGTGGGGGAATCTTGTAACAACTCTCGGCACTCAGTTCCCAGGGTGCTCCGGAGGAAGCCATGACTCTTTAAAGTGGAATGCTACTGCTTTAAATGAATACTGCAATCACAGTAAAAACAAACAAACAATGACCAAGTCAAGCGACAGGTACCTCATTTAGGGAGACATGTCATAGGAGGCAGCCTGGTGCGTGAATTTGAACCCAAATCCTTCACTGGGTGAATTATTTAATTTAAAAGAACTAATTGCTACAGGTGGAGTTGGCCATCATTGAACAGAGCACAATTAATTGGTTTATTTGCAAGGGAGTCCTAAGCATACATGTGTTTAAGCTGTTGGCAGTTTCGAGACCCCTACGCTGCTCCTGAAGAGATGAGATGACCATGAGAGTAACAGGATGTACTTGGTCAAACTTTTCACTGCTCCTATTTTTTATTTGCTTCCCTTAAAGGGTGATGTTTCAAAAGCAGCCTTTCAAACGAGCTCTTTCAAATGAGCAACATTAACGGTTGCGTGTCATTGGCTATCAGGACATTTTGGAACCTGAGGCGAACCACAAAATGGTGCCTCAAAGGGGTGAATGAACATCTACATCAGAAACAAGGGAATAAAGGTGGAAGGAGATCAGCAGTGCTCTTATTTACCAAGAGACCGATGTTGATGATGGGACAGAGCTGCCAAGGAAGTAACAAATATGGCCTCCAAGGATCACACCACAGCCATTGCTGCCACCATGGCGCCAGCAGGAGGTGATGCAGTCCTTGGAGATGGGATCCACTGCTCCTGTGGATCCTGTTGCCTGAGGCAGTCGCCTCACCTTGCCTCATGGATGAGCTGGCCCTGTTTCAAAGCATAGCTCAAGGCAACGAGGAACATCAAGACTAAGGATTTGAGATGCTTGTGCTAAGCCAACTAGTGCTGAAAGGCTTCAAAGAAGTGCCTAGGAATTTAGTTGTGTTCTGTATTTCCACCAGGCTGCTTGAGGAATTCAATATTTGTGGCTTCCAGGGCAAAAGGACTTGATACACACTACTCAGGCTTATGTGCAGATCAAGACTTGGCCGTCTGTTGGATTTTGGATCTCTGCAAATGGCACAGTGCAGTTCTTGGCAGTTTAAATGCATCAATATGCATTTATAGATGTAGTTATGAGAGCCAGTGTGGTCCAGGTCAGAGGGAGCTCATCTAGTCACGTTCTTACAGTCAACCAGATTCCTCTACTGGGAAACCTGCAAGCAGAGGCTGAGCCCAAGAGCACTCTCCCCTCCTGCGATCCCCAGGATCGGGTATTCAGAGACCTAACACCTCCAACACTAGATGTGATGGCTTAGAACTCCATTAATTTGTCTATGTCCCTTTTGAAGCCATCCAAGTTGGTTTCCATCAGAGTCTGAGCTAAGATCTTGAATAGTATTAAAAACTCAAGCAAACAGGACAGACAGCATGGGTCACAGCTCTACAATTCTGTGATGCTATCAGGGCAGTCACACGTGACCCCACTTTCCATATACCATTTGCACCTGCACAATTTTTGGAGTAGTCACATTGCTTCATTTCCAGTCGGTGCACAGAGGGATGTCTGCCATCTTCACTGTACAGTTTTTGGAGAATGTTGAAAGCACACCTCTTTACACTGCACCGGCCTTTTGCGCCTGAGATGTGTGTTTTCAGGACCCACCCTTTTCCTATGATTGCGATTTTTTTTAACTGTTTATTTTAATACTGAATTTTATATTGTTGTAACACACCCTGTTCACCTGCTAGTGAAGGGCAGGTAATAAATTGAAACCATCATCCTTACCCATCATCTTATCCCATGACGTCCTGCTGAAATCTCACAAATGTTCTGGTTTATTTTCCCCCAGTTTTGTTGCACCAAACAACAATATTGCGATGTAACCTTGGGGAAACTAAGCAGAATATATCTGCCACCAATGCCCTATTTGTGTGTCAAGAACATGCTGCGGGATACACTCTCAAGAAAACTCTAGCCTGGAGGGTCCCCATTGTGTGTACACAACAAAGCATCTGCATTGCATTTATCTTAAATTGCAATCAGCCTTGAGCCCTCAGGATAGGATGGGCTACCCCTCAGCTAAGTGTCTCTTTGGGAAAAGATGTTTCATGCTGGCATGACGACGTTGAGTTAAAGGGGTGGGGCAGCTTTAAAAATGAGAAAAGCCTGACAGTGTGTTAAGCGGATGATTAATACCAACACTCAGCTTCAAAAAGCCATAAGATCTTTAATATCAACAAAATATATGAGGCTTCAGTTGAAGCTCTTATCTGAAGCATGGCATCTAGGGTGCTATTTCATCTCTCGATGGAAGGCAACCAGGAGGGTAGGGAATATTTTCTGCGATCTCTTTTGCGTTGCCATGGCGCTGGTTCACACATGGAAACAGGGATGTTAATTCCCTCCACCTGTCTTTGGGATTGCATGGAGGAGAAATCGCTGTCTGGATTGGGTGGTGCCTGGATCCAGGCAGTGATAATCCAAGCTCATTCTGTTATACATAGCCACTGTGATAGACATCCACCAGCATTTTCCTACTGTACCAGGTTTGGAGGGGGGATGATAAATTTTCTGAATTGAATAATAGAATCATAGAACTGTAGGGTTAGACAGGACACCAAGGGTCATCTAGTCCAACCCCCTGCAATGCAGGAATTACAACTAAAGAAACCCTGAAAGATGGTCATCCAGCCTCTGCTTAAAAACCTCCAACAAAAGAGAGCCTGCCACCTTCCGAAAGAATCTGTCCATTCATGAAGATGCTTTTCTGTTGTAGTTTGTCAAAGGGCTCCCCAAGATGATCAGTTTATTATTTTTATTTATTAGAAATATTTATATACCTCTAGCTTATATGCCCATTAATAATACCCAATAACTTCCTTTTGAAATCCTGTACCCACCCTATACCTAGAGTCTCCCTTTCCTAAACACCAAAAGATAACACTTCATTTGGGGGAGAAACCAATTCTGCCGCCTACATTGGGTGCTCTTCCCAGGGAATGGGGGTCTTGCCTGTGTGTGTTGTTGAGGGGGCTTTCAGTAATGCAACACCCCTCCTTGCTGCCTGAAGTGGAACAATCTGAGCTGACCTCTTGCCCCCAGCTTGTGCTTGCTTGACCTGTAGACCTTGCCTCGCCCTTTTGAATGTACTTGGCACGTGCTTCGATGATCCTGCCCCAAATACCAGCCTCTAGACACTTGCTGCTATCCACAGTTCACAATACCTCTGATGGGAACACTTCCCTTCCTGACAAGCTTAACAGGACCACACAGATGTGAAGGGGATGGAATTGAGGTGACGAATTTACATTAGCACTTCATGTATGTTTTAGGGTTCCCTTGGTAGTCTTCCAAGCAGAATCCTGGCCAGACCCAGCTGTGTTCACACTGAGATCTGAGGGACGGCTGCAACCAAAAGTGGGATGGCTGCAGGCTGTAGCATTAATGCTGCTAAGACTATCATTATTTTATTAATGTGGATGTTTTTGATGTACGTTTATGATCTAATTTTCTACATGGAAGAGTTTTGCTTTGCAAAATAAATGCCGCTGAACCCTGCATTGGGCGGATTTCAGTCAAGTTCCATTTTATTGGGATGAACTAAATAGGAGGGTGGTCTCCCTCTGGAAAACAAAAAAGGTAACAGGCTTTAGGATAAGCACTGTCTAATTAAATCCGTTGACATTTCCAAAGTTATAAATCAGGGATGGGGAACCATAGCCCCAAGCTATGGCCCAGGGGCTGGATATGGCCTGGTGACCCCCGCCGCCCGCTCTTACTGGCGCAGCTGCCCACTTCCGGGTCGCAGGAGCTTGGAAATAGCTTGCACGCATGCACAAGTGACATTTCCGGCACACTTCCAGATCAGAGGATGCACACAAGCTATTTCCGGTTCTCCTGCGACTCGGAAGTTCACCAGAAATAATGTGTGCGCACTCGTATGGGCGCACGCTCCCCTGCCCTCTGGCCCACCATGCGATCGGCACTGTAGGCACCAGCCCGAAGCACGGTAAGTTTGGTGACCCCTGTTCCAGGTGTTGCCCATCATCCTTGACCGTCGTGCTGGCTGGGGCTGATGGAAGCTGGTGTTCAAAAACATAGGAAGATAGGAAGCTGCCTTATTGAACCCATATAATGTCTACACTGACCGACTGTAGCTTTCCAGGGACTCAGGCAAGGGTCATTCCCAGCCCTACATGGAAATGCCGGGGATTGAAGCTGGGACCTTCTCTATGCAAGACAGGTGCTCTGCCACTGAGCCCTTCCCCCTTCTGGAGGGTCATAGTTTCCCAACCCCTATTAAAAAAACCAATGCAGAAATTGACTCATTGATTCCTGCAAAATATAACTTTTTATTTTTTAAAAAATAAAGCTTACACCCAACATGTAGCTGTGCTGCATAAGCAATAGTAGATGGGCTTGGTATTTATGGGGTTTACCAGACACATATATTTCTGTGCTAGATACTTTATTTTAATACTGTTTCTATATTGCTATAAATATGTTGCATTTTCAAAATGAAATGTTTTGCTAGGTACGGTTGTAATTTTGTGAGGGGGGATGTGCTTCCGACGATGGGCAAATGATAGGCTACAATATGTGATCAAACGGCAAAACGGAAAACTTAAACAGAATGTGCCCTAAGGACAAAGGCTGGTTGAAACTATAGGGGATAGAATAAATGGGAGTTTTAGCAAAGCTATCTCTGATTCCAACAGATAAATTATGCTTCTCTCTATTTTGCATCTCTTTGGGACTGTACTACATAAATTATGACCAAATATAATTTAGGCTATCAGCGTACATTTCTGAACATCCATCTTGTACATTTTAAGTACAAAATTACCATTTTTTGCAGAAGTATAAAATTGAGACAAATTTTTTTTCATCTGTGCATTTAACTTCCGAATACTTTACAGCAGCTGAAGGGCTGGAGAAGACCTCATTACTACCCAAAGGGCAACGCTAACCAGCTGACTGTATAACTGTATTAAGAGCTACATAAATGAGGTGGGACTCTGGAATGCAGGGAGCGCAAAATATGGTCTGAAGCTCAACATAAAAAAAAACCCAAGATCATGGCCACTGGTCCCATCACCTCCTGGCAAATAGAAGGGGAAGAAATGGAGGCAGTGAGAGATTTTACTTTCTTGGGCTCCTTGATCACTGCAGATGGCGACAGCAGTCACGAAATTAAAAGACGCCTGCTTCTTGGGAGAAAAGCAATGACAAACCTAGACAACATCTTAAAAAGCAGAGACATCACCTTGCCGACAAAGGTCCGTATAGTTAAAGCTATGGTTTTCCCAGTAGTGATGTATGGAAGTGAGAGCTGGGCCATAAAGAAGGCTGATCGCCGAAGAATTGGTGCTTTTGAATTATGGTGCTGGAGGAGACTCTTGAGAGTCCCATGGACTGCAAGAAGATCAAACCTATCCATTCTGAAGGAAATCAGCCCTGAGTGCTCACTGGAAGGACAGATCCTGAAGCTGAGGCTCCAATACTTTGGGCCACCTCATGAGAAGAGAAGACTCCCTGGAAAAGACCCTGATGTTGGGAAAGATTGAGGGCACTAGGAGAAGGGGATGACAGAGGACAAGATGTTTGGACAGTGTTCTCGAAGCTACGAACATGAGTCTGACCAAACTGCAGGAGGCTGTGCAAGACAGGAGTGCCTGGCGTGCTTTGGTCCATGGGGTCACGAAGAGTCGGACACGACTAAATGACTAAACAACAACAACAACAAAGTCACCTCACAAGAACATTTTGGAAATCTATGTATTCATATATGCTAAGTTATCGAAGCTACGAACAGTGTTCTCGAAGCTACGAACATGAGTTTTCCACTGCCTCCCACAGTTTGGTCAGACAGGAGTGCCTGGCATGCTAAACGACTAAACAACAACAATATATAATATCTTGCATAGTGTTGAAGTGCCGTCACCTTTCTCCAAAGCATCTAAACAAAAATAGGTGTCGGTGGCGTATTAAAAGTACTTACCCATGGGGAATCCAAGTTGTTGTTGTTTTTACAAGATGGTATTTGGAGCATCCTTTAAATAACATCAAATCCCCTTGACGCCAAAACACTTGTGGTTCCTGGGAATGTAGGTGTTCATCTTGTCCACATTGTCATCTTCCATCACAGGGATGGACAACCTTTCACCCTGCAGATGATGTTGATCTATAGTTGCCATTACAACTGACCATTGCCCAAGCTGTCCTCAAACAAAAAAGAGATCGCTTTACCTTACATGTACCCACTTGACCGCTTTGATAAGTAGAATTTGCACTATTACATGTACTACAGAATACCTGTTCTGCATTTGTTGGTTGGTTGGTATCCATCTCTGTCTTGGGAGACAATGGAAGCGTGTGCCTTTGGGGGTGAAGTCAAGATGAGATGTCGCTCCTGGTGGGTGTAAGTTGCCCATGTCTCACTACCATAAAGCAGCATGCTTAACATGCAAGCCTGGTAGACCTTCACCTTGGTATTGGTCATTAGCATCAAATAATAATAATAATAATAATAATAATAATAATAATAATAATAATATATTATTTATACCCCACCCTTCTGGCTGAGTTTCCCCAGCCACTCTGGGTGGCTTCCAGCAGAAATATTAAAATACAATAATTTTTTAAACATTAAAAGCTTCCCTTAACAGGGCTGCCTTCAGATGTCCTCTAAAAGTCTGGTAGTTGTTTTTCTCTTTGACATCTGGTGGGAGGGTGTTCCACAGGGCGGGTGCCACTACCGAGAAGGCCCTCTGCCTGGTTCCCTGTAACTTGGCTTCTCGCAACGAGGGAACCGCCAGAAGGCCCTTGGCACTGGACCTCAGTGTCTGGGCAGAACGATGGAGGTGGAGACGCTCCTTCAGGTATACTGGACCGAGGCCGTTTAGGGCTTTAAAGGTCAGCACCAACACTTTGAATTGTGCTTGGAAACGTACTGGGAGCCAATGTAGGTCTTTCAAGACCGGTGTTATGTGGTCTCGGCAGCTGCTCCCAGTCACCAGTCTAGCTGCCGCATTCTGGATTAATTGTAGTTTCCAGGTCACCTTCAAAGGTAGCCCCGCGGAGAGCGCATTGCAGTAGTCTAAGTGAGAGATAACTAGAGCATGCACCACTCTGGTGAGACAGCTTAGAAAGTTGATATGGTTTGTTGTTGTTTTTTTAAAAAAGTTGTATTTTCTGGTCAAGAGGGCTTCCATCTTCGCCAGCAGGCCCTGGTATGTAACTGCTTACAACAGCATCTCAAAGGTGTTATTCTCAAAGTGCCTTCCAAACAATTCATAGTGGGTTTCCAAAGGATATAATGTTCCATTGCTTGGAATAGACGTTAATAGACCCCATGTGACATGAAAAAGCTGGCAGGCTACTTGAGGATGCAATGGAGGCAGTGAAGTGGGCCTTTTTTGCCACCCTTACTGCCACACAGCAGGCATGGTTATGTCGTTTCAATACAGTAATTAACTGTCCATCTGGCAGGCTGGATAGTATTGGATATGTCCAATGCCATACTCATTTACATCCTTAATGAGTAAAGTTGTGGCCCTTAACATTAGAATGGCTCTTAACATTAGAAAGTTCTCCCTAAGGTTTAGTCAGAATCTTCTTTCTTGAAATTTGAATCCATTGGTTTGGGGCCTCCCTTCTGGACCAGCAGAAAACAAGCTTGCTTGTGGCAGCCCTTCCAACATTTGACGATGGCTATCCTGCCACTGCTCAGACTGGAAGGACAGATCGTGAAGCTGAGGCTCCAATACTTTGACCACCTCATGAGAAGAGAAGAATCCTTGGAAAAGACCCTGATGCTGGGAAAGATTGAGGGCACTAGGAGAAGGGGACGACAGAGGACAAGATGGTTGGACAGTGTTCTCGAAGCTACGAACATGAGTTTGACCAAACTGCGGGAGGCAGTGCAAGACAGGAGTGCCTGGCGTGCTATGGTCCATGGGGTCATGAAGAGTCGGACACGACTAAACGACTAAACAAAAACAACAATCCTGCTACCTCTCTGTCTTCTGCAGGCTAAACATCTGGTCGGGGGAGTGTTTCCATCTCTGACTGGAAATGAGGAGCCAGGAAGGGATCAAACATCTTTAAATGAGAATAGTGTTGTTGTTTAGTCGTTTAATCGTGTCCAACTCTTCGTGACCCCATGGACCATAGCATGCCAGGCACTCCTGTCTTCGGCTGCCTCCCGCAGTTTGGTCAAACTCATGTTTGTAGTATTTCTCCTCATTCTCTTTCCAAAGCACAATACAAAGACCATTCGAGATAGCTCCAAATAACAAACCAGGTACTGACAGTGGAAATTGCAACCTGAGTTTCTTGATGCATGCTAGCAAGAAACCTTCCCTCTGGGCTAGTGGTTCTAGCTGTGTTTGTTTAAATACTGCTGTGGAGATGCATTGTGAATTCACCTGTAAAATGCAGAGGAAGGTGGAGGAATACGTGCAGTATACTCAGTGATAACATCCCCATTGCTAAGCAGAAGATGATGGGAACTGAAAATCCAGGCTGAGTTTTTGAGGACTGCTTTAAAAGGAGACCAGCAGAATTCAAGGCTCTGTAGGACAAAGAATGGGGGAAACAAATAAAAAAAGTACCCCAAAATGTTGCAGGTTATTTTTTTTGGGGGGGGGAGATATCTCAAAAAGATAACCATCAATTCACAGAAATTACAACAAAAAGAAAATAGATGGTATTTTGAAAAAGAGAGAAAGTGCAATGTGCTGATAAAGCTGGATACCAAAAGCCATATGCGTTTATAATCATTTTTTTTGACAGTGTTGAATTTGCATTTATGAATAGATTTTGAATCTATGAACAATCTATGATTGGGACTGGAATTGGTTGTTTTTTCTTGTTGATATGGCTCTGTAAATAGCTTCTGTGCATGTCTACCTAGAAGTAAGCTCCACTGGGATATATGAAGCTTACTCCCAGATAAGGAGGTGATCCTAACTGGCGTACGGAGCAGTAGATTCTCCACCACAATTGCACCCATGTTGTTTCCAGAAGGGGGAGCACTTACTTCCCTTTTTGCTTCATGAGGAGATGGGCTCACACCAGGAGCCCTTATCAGGAAATGGGCTGGGTTTGCAACCAGCAGGTCCATCAATGACCCAACTCCCCAAGCCCCAAGCATAGTTGGCAATACGTCTGGATCCCAAGCCTTTTCAACATCTTCAGCTTCCACCATGCACTGGGTACGGTTATGCCTAACCCCTAGAGGATTTCCACTATGGTCTGTGCAAATATCTCAGTGGTGTGGATAAGATGCATCACATGGCTGTTTCCTGGCCAATCAACACCCTTGCTCCCAGCGGCGTACCAATAGGTGAGAATGGGCCTCCCACGCTGTGTGGGACAACTCCATGGACAACAGGATCCACCCTGGTGTGCCTATGAAGGGCGCCTCTAAATCTCAAAACATTAAGGAATCTGTTGGTTTGAAGCATTCAAAACAGGGACCCTGCCAACCTGTTGGGACTACAACTCCCACCATCCTGACATGGGGTTGATGGTATTTGGTGTCCAACTACACCTGGGGGGCCCACAGGTTCCCCGTCTCCAATTTAAAACAACTCATGCAATTATTAGGAGCCTCTTTAGGGACTTCGCACACTTAACGGATTTTAGCCTCCTCCTTACATAAGAATATACTCTCTCTTTTTTGGCAGTGAGTAGCCTTGCATCATTTGAAGTATTAAGCGCTAAACTGTGGGCTCCCAAAGCCAGCCGCCCCCTTGTTTGCTGCTCTTGTTTATCCTCCACATGAAACAATGACCTCTCGCAAGGCGCCGCTTTCTTACTTTTCTCAGGGTTACTCTCTTGCCTCGATTCCTCCCCTGATTATCTTGAAGCCTGTCAAACTGGGGAGCTCTCCCCTCCTCTTGCTCTTTCTCCCTAATAGACAAGAAGCAGCCCAGTCAATAATATTTTACTTGTCTTCCCGCCGAGCGTCTCTTCCTCCGATCAGTTTACGCGGGCTTGACTGCAGAAAGTCAGGAGGGAGGTTAAGATCCGAAAGTTCAGCCAAATGTTATCAGCTGCGGAGATGTTGCTAAGGGAAAGCCCCCCCCAAGCCCCCCCCCGCACCCCATGCCCGGAGCCAATAATAGCTGCATATAACTGATAACATCAACAGCTGTCAAAGATCCAGGCATTTGTGCTTCATCTGTAAATCCAAACACCTGTATTCAGTCAAGCTTTGATTGTTATCCTCTCTTTCCCCGTCATTCCGATTCGTTCCTTGAAAGTCCTGCCAAGGATATTCTAAGCTGCTAGCTGATTTATAAAGTGTGGTTTGGAGGAAGGGGGTGGGCAGGAGGGCTGGAATTGACAAGAGGCTTTCATTCGCAGGGTGATGAGTTCCAATGATGTCCCTATTGACAGCATCCTTTTTGCGTTCTGTTTCAGAGCCTGCATCCCTCCGTATCAAATAATTAAAAAAAAAAGTTCAGATCTTTGGAAGCAAGAGTTAAAGTACTTTGAGAGTTTCCAACATGTGTCACTTTAAAGAACATTATGTAC
The DNA here is from genome assembly GCF_965207765.1 of Zootoca vivipara. Classification (NCBI taxonomy): domain Eukaryota; kingdom Metazoa; phylum Chordata; class Lepidosauria; order Squamata; family Lacertidae; genus Zootoca; species Zootoca vivipara. The sequence continues at coordinate 25,808,503 of NC_142589.1, forward strand.
TTGCTTTAAGATTTTTTTTCGGGGGTGGGGGTGGGCGAGCGGGTGATGAATTAGATCAAAGCAACTAATAAACATTCTGCTTGAAAGCTCTTCAGAACACAGTATATATATGGTTGAGATATTTAAAGATAGAATTTCAAGGATCAAACTGTAAAATAAACCAACGTATCTTCAATGGACAGCTGATGCTTGCTTGTCCAACTATAAGAAGTTAATATGGAGATCAAAAAGGAAAACTCCTTCTGTCTTTTATTAGTTTGTCAGGAGGAAATCTCTGGTAAGGAATGGAGCGACGAATCTCATATTTTATACAACTTCCTCGAATTCTAGATCTTATAGAATTGAAGATTATGCGCCAGCAGCTGGTGGAATAACTGAGCCTTGCTGGTGCTAGGTGGTTGCCCCAGCCACTCTGGGAGGCTTCCAACATACATTAAAACATAATTCAAACATTAAAACATTTTTAAAGTTCCCTAAAATGGGTGGGCTGCCTTTGGATGTCTTCTAAAGGTTGTGCAGTGGTGCCTCGCAAGACAAATTTAATTCATTCTGCGAGTCAATTCATTTTGCGAAAAATTCATCTTGCGAATCGCGGTTTCCCATAGGAATGCATTGAAATTTCTTTTTTTGCCCATAGGAACGCATTAATTAAATTTCAATGCATTCCTATGAGAAACCGCGATTCGCAAGACGAATTTTTCGCAAAAGGAATTCATCTTGCGAGTCACCATCAGATTGCAAGGCACATTCGTCTTGCGAAAAATTCATCTTGCAGGGCATTCGTCTTGCGAGGTACCACTGTATACCATATTTTTCCACGTATAAGATGCCCCCTATTTTTAGGGACTCAAAATTAAGAAAACACCCCTCAGCACTACCCATGTATAAGACGAGCCCCAATTTTAAACCGTTTTTGGTTAAAAAACCTAGTCTTATACAAGGAAAAATACGGTTGTTATTTTTCTCTTTGTCTCACAGCGGGGGGGGGCAGGGGGGGATCCCAAAATTCCATTCCCTCCAACATTTCTCTGATGAAAACAGGGACATCCTAAGGAAAAGCGGGACATTCCAAGATCAAATCAGAAACCGGGACGGCTTCTGTAAATACGGGACTGTCCCTGCAAAATAGGAACACTTGGAGGGTCTGAAATACCATGCAAACAAGGGTGGGCTTGGGCTCTGCCCTTGCGTCCTCTTGCTTCCATTAATGGAGAATGAATATTCAGGAGCCTCAGCCAAATCCCCTACCAGATTATTTTGTTTTTGACTATGTCTCAAATAGACTTTCCTATCTGTTCCTTCTCTCTCTGCTCACCCCCTTAAAGGAGTGAACACAATTTCCAGCAGAATGTTTTAAAAGCTTTTCTTTTGTTGGAATAATAAAACTGTTATGCCACAGAACTTGGTTGTGTTTCCTACTTAATATTAAATGGGCGGGGGGCCGTGGAGGAGATTGTGTAACAAAACTCTAATATAGCAATATTCTCTTATTGCAATGATTTATGGATTCAGAGCTTTAATGACAGCATGTCTTCCTGCTCCCCTTTAATTTCCAGACATCTGGATCTTTCCTTTGTTGGGACCACAGTGATAGATGACAAAGCCCTGTGCTTGTGAAATCAGAGTGAGGAACATTGTCACCCACAGTTTGTATGCTGAGAAGAAACTCTGAACAGTTCTCCCTGCCAGGGCTGTTGGTTTGGGCTCCAGGCTCTGCCTTTTCCTTCCAGATCATCTGTGCTGATGAAATACATGGCAAAGACCATTACACTGACCTTAAAAATAGTTCTGATCTCATTGTTTGTCAAACAACAGTGGGATGTGGTTCAATAGTTTTTTTTTAAAAAAAATATGAATCAGTCTGCAGTTTTAATTCAGAGACGTCACGCCTGCAATTTGCAGTGATTATAGCGTTAAGTGCGGTCGCTTTTGTCTCTGGGAATAATGTAGGAGATAATTTGTATTTTTAGGAAACATTCTAAATGTATGTTTTTTGGTGTGTTTTTTAAAGGATGAAATCCGTTTTGAACAATTACCGTCAGATATAATATGAGGTCTGCTTTTTGTATTGGTTTTTGTTTTTGCTTTTTTTGTGAACAAACTCTGATCCAAAAAAGTTCTCACTGTCCTGGCTGACTTCCTGGTTGTAAATGAGCATTTGTTGTGTTTAAGGTGTGGGCAAAGGCAAAGTCTTGCTTTCACTGTCCTTCGGCCAGTGACAGGAGCTGGTGGGGTTAGAGCTGGGACAGTGCCCCATGTGGTGAGTAACTGGAACTGCAATCTTGGAGTATCTTCTTAGCGGTGAAGTATACTCTTCCATTCTCTGCTGTTCTTGGTGGCGATAAATAACCTTACATGCCTCCAGTCAGCAGAGGGCAAGGTGGAGATTAACAGGAAGTCAGGAAAAATATATTTTGGGGTTGTTTTTTTCTACTGAAACCCTTAGTTTGGCCTTCCCCCACCCCTTCTCTCTCTCTTGCATGAAGCAGCCAGGAAACTAGCTGCAACCCCATAGGCTTGGAATCTCAAGCCATCCTTGTAAAAATGATGACACTGTAAATAAAGAACCATTCTTTTTCTTTTCCAGCAGGACTTCTGTGGATTTTCCTTACATTTTAAAGCAGTGTGAATGAGACAGAATGGATGGTGGTGGGACTGATTAGCTCCAGCTTCCAAGTTTTTAATTCCACTATAAACTATAAACCAATCAATTCTATTTTTTGAAACTGAAAAGTTCTAGGGTTTATTTTTTTTTGGTCCCTTCTGTGACTTCTGTTTGCCCCTGTTACCTGTGCTCCCTCCGCCCATTGCCTTTCCTCTCCCCAGAGCTCAATCGGTACCAGCTCAGAGAGGGAGGGAGGGGACAAAGTAGACCTTACTGCTTCTTCTCCTTCTTCTGCCATCATGCTCTGCCATCACATCAAGGTTGTTGTACTGCCTGCTGGGTGCTCTGATTGGTGGAGAGCCTGACTTCTCCCTGTAGCTACCATGTCCGCTTTCCTTTCCTGCCTAATTTATTAAGGCACTGAGAAGAGGGGGAAATTGCACTCCTCGGCAGCAGCTGCCCAAGGAAGGATGCAAGGATCCCAGGACATTCCGGGATCCAATCAGAGACTGTGATGCCTGCTTTAAATTTGTAAAGTCCTACTCAAAACGAGACAGTTGCTTAGCATGCAGCTGGAGACGGCAGGTGAGCAACCACAAAGAGGAGGAGCAACAGTGTGAGGAAGCTCGATGGATTGACAGTGGGCAGCCTTCTGAAGTGTGAGCTTTGGCATGTGCCCAATGCGGCCAATTCATGATGTCAGACCGGGGACCAACGGTGCAGGCTTGCCACCACAACCACGGTTGCTCAGGGCTGCATGCCGTTACCGGGACATGTGCCACCACACGTTGTAGGTGCCTTGCCAGCCTTTTAAAATGTTGTGGGGGCTAGGGCACTCACGGCCCCAGGGAGTTGGCACACCTACCTGGGGCTCTGGGCTGACCCAGAGCTGAACTCATGGAGGTCAGAAGCGCTCCCCGCATATCTGTGGATATTTAGCGAGGCCAAAGTGCCATAGCAGATGGGCATTTTGCCTTGATTCATTGGGGCAGTTGTCCCTCGTTTCCGTAGCATCTCTGCGTTTGTGGGTTGAGTGATAATTCTGCCATCATGCTAAAAAAGTCAACGCCAGGAATTGAAGGGAACAACAGCTTGCTGTTGCACTTCTTGTTATTTTATTGCATACTGTACGTCTGCGAGACACCAGCGCATGTATCCGCCTAATAAAAGCAGTTATCAGAAACATAACTTTTTATATTTATAATTGAAATTGTAAATTAGGGTCTAAGGAAGGAGCAGGCATTGTTCTTTAGTCTGAAATGAAATCATTGTTTGGGCACATATGCTTTTCGCACCATTAATCAGTGTGGCTGGCTACTGTTGTTTAACGCACAGTGTGTGATTTGTAAGCATGGGGCTCTGTTAAACAAATAGGCCTGGTTTTTGCCTCCGTAGAAAATCTTCTCTCTCCCCCTCCATACTCATACATTCATTTGAACTGTAATCATACAGGGACACTCTTTCCTTTCCTTTCTTCTTTTGCTCAGGAAGTACTTCAGATAGCCCCTATGGGGTGGAGACAGCTGTGTGGCACACATCGGATGGAATAGGACGGTTATTCTCCAGCAGTCGTTCTTTCAGGTGACATTGGAGGGAGCGAGGAATGATGCAGCACAGAGTTTGGGCCTATCCACACTTCCTCTCGTCCTGCTGGTTTCCCCCAGGGAAAACCACTCTTTAGTGCTCAGTCAGAGCAAATGGCAATTTGGGTTTTCCCTGGATTGATGTTTGCTCTGATTTAGCACTAGAGAGTAGGTTTTCCCTCAGAAAGGAGGAGGGCGAGGGGGAAATTAGTTCAGCCCCATGCTTTCTAGGCATGGGACAAGCAGGAGTATGGGCGAGCCCTTAAACAGTGGAATTCACTCCCATAGGAGGCAGTGATGGCCACCTGCTTGGCTGACTTTAAAAGAGGATTAGACAGATTCATGGAGGAGAGGGTTATAAACAGCTGCTAGCCATGATGCCTCTGCTCTGCCTCCACAAGTTGGAGGCAGCAATGCTTCTCAATACCACTCGCTGGCAGGAAGAGGGCACTTGTCCTCAGGTCCTGCTTGTGGGCTTTCACTGGGACATCTGGTTGGCCACTTTGAGAACCAGATGATGGCCTACATGGGCCATTGGCCTGATCCAGCAGGCTCTCCTGATGTTCTACCTCCACCGGAGGAAGCAGCGACGCTTCTGAATTGCTGGGTGCCACATTATGGACGAATGCTCTTGTTCTCAAATCCTAAGCGCCACTTTACAATGGGAATCTGGTTGTCCGCTGTGAGAACAGGATGCTGGACTAGATGGGTTAGGGGCCTGATCCAACAGACTTTTCCTATGTTTTTAGAGAGTTGCCTCTTCTGCTTGCTTAGCTGGGCTCAACTGCAATTTGGCTCTTCCCCCTACCAGAACTACCGAGACCAATTATCTCGGCTGCATCTGAGGCAGGATTGGAATGTAGGAAGCAGGCTTGTGTCAGGTCAGACACAGCAATGTCCCACCTGGCTCAGTATGATCCACATTAGCCACAGATACACCATACAATGAAAGCATTGTGATAACACTTTGAACAGACATGGGTTACCCTGAGGAATTTTGGGTGCTGTAGTTTGTTAAGGTTGCTGAGAGTTATTATGAGACTACTGTTCCCCTTACAAAGATACAATTCCCAGAGTGGCATCATAGGACTTCTAATATTAAATTATTATTATTATTATTATTATTATTATTATTATTATTATTATTTGTCAGGGACAGGGCAGAGGAGGAATGGTGGAGACCGTCTCCCCAGCCTGACCCTTCCAGAGAAGAAGACAGTTCAGAATTACAACAGGGGTTTGCAGGAGGACATAGCTCAGAGGAGATTGAGGGGTAAAGTTGGGAAATAATGGGAGAGGAGGAAGAGGCAGAGCTGGAGCAACTGGCTGACACATTATCACTAAAAAGCATTCCAGACCCACCATCTCCCGGAACCTGGCGGGCCGTAAAAGTAGGAGAGCAAAGGGCTCAGAAGCAAAGGGCCCTCAGTGCCACCCATAGAAGAGATGGCGAATGAGGAAGTGGGAGAGAAGGGGAGGGGAGATTACTTGGGACAACACCATTTTCCCAAGAGGCTGCATTTACAAGCCTCTCTCTGTAAATATTGAATAAAAGCAGATGGAATGGACTTTTCCTTGTCTTATCTGTTCCTTGATAAGACAGTGTGGTGTAGTGGTTAAGAGCGGTAGACTCGTAATCTGGGGAACTGGGTCCGTGTCTCCGCTCCTCCACATGCAACTGCTGGGTGACCTTGGGCTAGTCACACTTCTCTGAAGTCTCTCAGCCCCACTCACCTCACAGAGTGTTTGTTGTGGGGGAGGAAGGGAAAGGAGAATATGAGCCACTTTGAGACTTCTTCGGGTAGTGATAAAGCCAGATATCAAATCCAAACTCTTCTTCTTCTTCTTCCTGGCAACCTGCCGTGGGGGTTGGTTCCTCTGCCGCCTGACATTATTATTATTATTTATCACATTTACATATCATCTTTATCTTCCAAGAATCTGAAGGTGGCGTACATGGCTCTCTTCCTCCCCATTTCATCCTCACAACAACCCTGTGAGGTAGGTTACGCTAGGAGATGGTGATGGCTGGCCCAAGGCTACCAAGGGGGTTTCATGGCTGAGTGGGGATTCAAACCCTGCTCTCCCAGTCCTAGTCTGACACTCTAACCATTATGCCACACTGGTTGTGTGAATACAGGATGTGAATGTGTTTCACCATAAGGGCAGTTTGACAATGGACAAGACTGGCCCTATCATTAGGCAGAGTGAAGTGGCAGAAATGAATGGGCCTAAGATAGGCCACGTTTACACTATACATTGAAAGCAGTACAATACCACTTTAAACACTATTTAGCTTCCCCCGAAGAATTTTGGAAGAAAACCCATATTCCTCCTCACAGAACAACAATTCCCAGAGTTGCCCGGGAAGAAAGTTTGTTTGTTGAATTCCTCCCAGAATTGTAGTTCTGGGAATGGGGGTCTCCTCTGGATGTGAGACTGCAAGTGGCCCACATTTGCTTCTAAATTCTAGTTTCCTTTGCCCCCTCCCCGCCAGTTAAAAATCCACACACTCTGTAAAGCAAGAGGAAACAAATAAATCCCAATTCAACCTGAGTTGCTGAAATATTTGTGCTTAGAGAGAAATATCAGAACTGCACATTTCCACAAGGCACCCTTTCTATATATATATAAAAATCAAAATAAAACAAAATCTTAGATAGAAGAGCAATGTGGTTGTCTCAGCCCGACATCCCACTCACCGTGTGAATGCGATTTGTTTGGTAATGAATAGCATTTAAGTTCCAGCTTAGTCAGTTTTGATTAAGCAAACATTAAATTAATTCAATCTGCAAACACTTAGCCTGCAAGGGCTATTGAAGGGAGAATGCATTTGGATGGACAGAGGGACGCGTCTTCATTGGATTGCTGGCCACCTCTGAGTAGTTAACGGTCAGATCAATACAGCTCCTAGAGCTATAATAAAATGCCTTCGACAAGCTCATCTGGGGCTGGGAACACAGTATACACATTGATTTCCTGGCCTGATATAACCCATTTACCTATTCAGTTAGTCCGTTAAGGAAGGTGTAAGGCTACCAGGACTCTGGGGACCAATGATGCCTGTAAGTAGGTTAGCAAATACTTGACAATGTCTTAATCTGCCATAGAGCTCCCACTTCAAAAGGAGGTGCATTATCCAGGCAGAGGGGCTGGGGTGGGGTGGGGTACATTTGATTTCACAATGTGGTCGTCTTTAGAGAGCATAGACAGGTACACATCCCCCCCCCTAGAAACAACCCGCATGTGTGCGTACTGCCGACCAGTCAGAGGCAGGAAGAATCCACTTGGAGAAGCACCCCTCACTGTTTTTGAAGGGGCAGGGCATGGATTCATAGAATCATAGAGCTGGAAAGGACCCCCAAGGGACATCAAGTCCAACCCTCTGCAATGCAGGAATCACAGCTGAAGAATCCCTTACAAATGGCCATCTAACCTCTGTTTACAACCCTCCCATAAAGGAGAGTCCACCACCTTCTGAGGTTGTCTGTTCCACTGTCAAACAGCTCTTATTGGCAGAAAGTTCTTCCTAGTTTTTAGTCGGAATCTTCTTTCTTGCAACTTGAATCCATTTGTTCCAAGTACTGGAGGAGCAGAACAGAAGCTTGCTCCATCTTCCATGTGACAGCCCTTCAGGTAGATTCAGTTCTATTCAGTTCAGCAGAAGGATGCTCTTCTGGTCTTTTACCCCAGGGATGGGGGAACTCCTTTCGTCTCTGACCCTTGGTCATGGTGTGATGGGAGTTGAGGTCCAACAACACCTAGGGGGGCTGTAGTTTCTTTCTCCCCGCTTTAGACAGACCTTCGCCAGACCATTGAATTGAAACTTTTGCACACTTGTGATTCCAAGAACGAGACTGACTTATTACACTGCCAGCCTTGAAATGAACATGTTATAAAAATAGGGGGGGGGGAAATACGACAAACCCAAACTGTGCAGCTATCCGTCATTTTCCCCTCTCCCCCCCCCTTGCAGTCATTCACTCACTCAGATAACTTTCTTGAACCTGATAGAGCAAGAGGCAATAGAGATGGATATTTAGTCGCAGGGACAGATGTATCAAAGCTACATCGACCGAAGCCAGAGTTCTTGTGGCAGTTTTATTTATTTCTTTATTGCAAGGGTTTTCTCTCCCCCCCTGCTCCCCCCCGACACCCCTCAAACCTCCATCAAGGCTACAATATGGAATTGGGAATACAGGGCAGACACTCCTGCAAAAGAGCTTTGATGGGTGAGAAATAGGGGGGGGGGGAATCCTGTGCTTGCTCAAGAACTCTGGGCTGCATTACAGCATAAAAACAGCAAGATGTCTGCTGGATCAGGCCAGCATCCTGTTCTCACAGTGGCCAGCCAGATGTCCCAAAGTGGGAAGCCTGCAAGCAGGACTCAAGCAGGCAGGTTGCGGGGGGGGGGGGGACAAAGACGTCGACGACTCCCTGGTCCTGAATGAAGTAACTGTGTCCCCCGAAGGAGTAGGTGCACAGCTTGGAAATCATTTTGGATTCACCGCTGTCCATGGAGGCACAGGTTAATTCTGTGCCCTAGGCAGCTGTCTACCAGCTCCATCTAGTACGCAGGCTGAGATCCTACTTGCTTGCACACTATCTCGCCAGAGTGGTACATGCCTTGGTTATCTCTCACTTGGACTACTGCAGTGTGCTCTACGTGGGGCTACCTTTGAAGGTGACTCGGAAACTACAACTTATCCAGAATGCGGCAGCTAGAATGGTGACTGGGAGTGGCTGCCGTGACCACATAACACCGGTCCTGAAAGACCTACATTGGCTCCCAGCACGTTTCCGGGCACAATTCAAAGTGCTGGTGCTGACCTTTAAAGCCCTAACCGGCCTTGGCCTTGTATACCTGAAGGAGCGTCTACACCCCCATCATTCAGCCTGGACACTGAGGTCCAGCACCAAGGGCCTTCTGATGGTTATCTCACTGCTAGAAGTGAGGTTACCGGGAACTAGGCAGAGGGCCTCTTTGTGGTGATGCCTACCCTGTAGAATGCTTTCCCATCAGATGTCAATGAGATAAAAAACTGCATAACCTTCAGAAGACACCAGAAGGCAGCTATGTTTAATGTTTTGTTGTGTTTTTGTATATACATTTTACAAATAAAACCATAAAAAAGAAAATCACATATAAGAGCCTTGAAATATATATCAAAAAGACAGCAGTTGGCTACATAGACTGAATATATATACCAAAAACTCGGCTATCCCCGCCGTTACCCTTTGGTCAACATCAGATAGGCAGAACCCCACACTTTCACCTTGCTGGGGTTCCAGATCACCCAAAAGAAGGGACAGCACACGTTGACGGAGCGTATTGTACAATGGACAATGAAAGAGAATATGCTCTACAATGTCCGGGAAATTCATAGAACATCTGCAGAATCTCTTGTTTCTAGGAATGTTTTGAAATCTTCCCCTGACAAATGCCGAGGGAAAAACATTCAGACAGGCCAACATAAAAGCCCTACGTTGGGCTGGGATTATTAACTTATTGACATAATTGCCCCTGCTTTCTAGGATATTTAAATCATAGAATATAGGGGAGCAAATTTTGTTTGTGTGTATGCTGGAAGCCAATCAGAGTGGCTGGAGTAACCCAGGCAGATGGGCAGGGTATAAACCGTCATCATCATCCTCATCCTCATCACCACAAATATTTTAATACATGCTTTCACCTAATTAAATGAATTTTTGCAGACATTGGTTTGAGAAACTGTGTCACTGAACTTGGAGAAGTACAAATTTCAAAGGACAGTTTCTTTTCAGCTCGTGCACTGTTTCGGATTGTGTGAATTAGGCAAAGTCATATCAAAATGGGAACTAAACAAAATGTATTCCCCATCCATATATGTGTATCTCTCTCTCTCTGTGTGTGTGTACACACACACACACACACACACTTCTCTTAGAAGCATCTCTTTATTTCCCTCTATTATTCTTTGTGCGTGACGAGCCCCCTCTGTGAGTGGGTAGATCCTCAAAGCATTCAAGGGGAAAGATATATTGAAAAAGACAGAGCAGTGAAGCTGCTGATAGGTGGTTATTAGATTCAGATAAACTGTAATCTTAAGTCATCTTATGAGCATGCTAATTACACAGTGACATTACCTACGTCGACTGCCTTTGCTTTGTTAACACGCTAGGCAAGGTCCTTTATTAACACGGCAAGAGAGGACTTCCTTTCATTAGATGGTTATGCAAAACTATAATTATACTTGCCTGGGAAAAAAAATGTCGAAGTTATGAAAAGATTGCTTCTCAAGGGCTTTGCTTCTCTCTCCCCCCACCTTCAAGTTGTAATCACACTCCCCCCCCCAATGAAGCATGGATGGAGGCACAATTTAAAGGAAGAGGTTTGCTTCCAAGTCGAGGTTTACACTTCTGTAATCTTTTTATCCATCTCTTATGCTAATGCTGTTATCTGCATCGGGATTATTTATTTATTTAAAAAGCATACTTTGGGTGAGGACTCGAGGCAAGACCCTGCTTTAATTCTTCACCTGTGAAATGCGAGCGCCGTCAAGGATGCGGTGTATTAAGTTGCCAACGTTGTTGATGTACACAGCCCTAGCATTAGGCAGAAGGAGGCAGCTGCCTCAGATGGCAATTGCTGGGAGGGTGGAGTGGTGCCCCCTAAATTAGCCTGCTGCCCTCTGTTGCAGTGGAGGACACCCCCAGTGTTCATGTAAGGCAATGGAATCATCTTCCTTTGATACTGGGGATGGAATGGCATTATCCACTATGCTTGATGGCATCAAACTAACTTTGAGGGCACAGGACAGATTGCATGGCCCACCCACCAAGTGTTCTCCTCCAACACCTTGTTGCCTACTTCCCAGAATCTGCTGCCTCAGTCTATCCAATGGTAGGGACGGCTCTATCTGTGCCGGTGACTTTTAGCACAGCTTGGACCAGTGAATCCCATATGCATTCAAGATATTCTGAACTAAAATATTTATATTTATATTTATATTATTTATATTATTCATATCAATATTTATATTGTTTACATTGTTTATATTGTTTATGTTTATATTTATATTTATTTATCCTGCCATTTACTCCAGGGAACTCAATGTGGTATATATGGTTCTCGCAACAGCAACCCTGTTAGAGGCAGTGATTAGCCCAACAACACCCAGTGAGCCTCATGGGTGAGTTGGGATTTAAACCCTGGTCTCCCGCAGTTCCTAGTCCTCCTTTCATTCCCAGAAGAAACCTGTGAGGCAGGTTGGGCTGAGAGGCAGTGATTGGCCCTGGGTTGCCCACTGTGCTTCATGGGTGAGTGGAGATTTCCCAGGTCCTAGACCAATGCTCTCGGCACTGCGCTATGCTGGCTCTCAGTATATATTAGGGAGGGAATGAAAGAAGGGGGCTTCTACCACAACACTGGCTTGGTTGTCATTATGCTGCAAGATGCCAGCTCTCTTTTTATTACCACTGGGATGCGGGCAAAGCAATATGACATTGACGGCTTTGAGATCAGACAGGGCTAAGTAGAACTTCAGCCAAGGCACACCTTGGCTTCTGAAGCTGCGAAACACGGAAAATCCTTGCTGCCTTCTCTCATGGTGATGCTTTGATTTTGAAGGCATTTTTTAAAAGCAGAAATATATGCAGCAAAGTGCATATTTGAATGTAACTGCTTGGAATGCCCTTAATTTAGTTGGAAAGTTCTCTCTCTCTCTCCTCCAACTCTCTCCCCTTGGCCCTTTGCAAGGCAAGTCCCCTCCACCCCTTGCCCCTTTCCCTGAAATGGAATGGATGACTGAACAGGGCGAAATAACCAAATGACACAGGAAGATGAATGTAATGAGCACGCAATGTAATTAGATTCAAGCTGTGATTGGGAGATGCTATCTAGGAGTGCCACGTAGCTCTAACATATGACTGCGGACCAAAGTTCTCAGTGCCTTGCCTTCAAGTTGCTCTTTGCAGGGCTTGCAGCTCTCATACTTTGCAGAGGGGAGTTAAAAGATATTGCTCACCTCTTTCAGTTGGTGAATGTTGCTCACTTCTGAGGTTCTATATGGCTTCCTGTTAGAGCCAGTGGAGGCTGGTCCATTGGGGTGGTTGGGGCACTGCCCCACCAACCTCAGTCTGCAATCAGACAGCCACAACCTGTCCTTACGTATGACACGTATGAGAGTCAGTCCTGGCTGCCATTGCCCCCTACTGTTGGTCTCCCCTGCCTTCTGGCTAGCAAGGGAAAAATAGGTATCTAAAAATGAGAATTCTTGCATGCCATGATCCAAGTTTGAGGCAAGTACTCTTTGGTGAGATGGGATGTGGGTGGTGCTGTGGGTTAAACCACAGAGCCTAGGTCGGTGGTTCAAATCCCCGCAACGGGGTGAGTTCCCGTTGCTCGGTCCCTGCTCTTGCCAACCTAGTAGTTCGAAAGCACCTCAGAGTGCAAGTAGATAAATAGGTACCACTCTGGTGGGAAGGTTAATGGTGTTTCCGTGGACTGCTGTGGTTCACCAGAAGAAGCTTCATCATGCTGGCCACATGAGCTGGAAACTGTACGCTGGCTCCCTTGGCTAATAAAGCAAGATGAGCGCCGCAACCCCAGAGTCGTCCACGACTGGACATAATAGTCAGGGGTCCCTTTACCCTTTACCTTCACTCTTTGGTGAGAGATTCCCAGCAGAAATTTCAAACTGCAAAATATGCAGCAACATAAAGCATGGAAATACATTTTAAAGGCTGTAAAATATGCCCTTCTAAGTTCTTCCCAAAGTTTTCCTCTTCCCCCTAGCATAGAAAAAGACCACATGTTTGGTAAGTTAAAAATGGTTTACTTGCAAATTCTTTAAAGGTCAGGCTCATGTGCTTTGCCATCAGTCAGAAAAACATAGGCTTAGTTACTGTGGTGAAAGTTCCTAAATTACTGGTATGGGAACGCAAGAATGACTTGTAAGAGCCACGTGGTCTAAGCTGAAGCAGCCAGTTCAAAATCTCTTCACGCGGTAAACTTCTCTGGTAGACTGGAGGAGAACAATGTGCCTGATTACCCAGTTGCTCCCAAGGTGAGGTAAGCATGGTAGGGCAGCTTACTCTACGGCCTCAACCCTTTCATGCATTAATTAGACGTAAGTATGTTGGTTATAGGAGGCTACTTTCCCCACAAACTCCTTCTTCCCTATCAGTTCCAATGGGCATAAGAACATAAGAGCCTTCTGGATCAGGCCAGTCACCCTTCTAGTCCAGCACCCTCTTCTCACACTGGCTGAACAGCTGCCTGTAGAAAACCAGCAGCCAGAAGAGCACTCTCCCTTCCTGTGATTTTCAGCAACTGGTCTTCAGAAGTATTGCTTTCTCAAACTGTGGAGGGCGACATTTGGCTGAGTCCACCAATCCCCATGGTTGACCATTGTTGCTGGAAATAGGATTTTGAAGTCCAGTGTCTAGATCAAAGGAAGTATTAGTGCCACTCTATTCTGCCTTGGTCAGAACCCACTGGAAGTGCTGTTTCCACCACAGTTTAAGAAAGATACAGTATTAACAAGCTGGAAGGCGTGCAGAGGAGAGTGACCAAGATGAGCAAAGGTCTGAAAACCAAGCCTTATGAGGAATGCTTGAGGGAATTGAGTATACAGTGGTACCTTGGTTCTCGAATTTAATCTGTTCCGGGAGTCTGTTCGACTCCCGCAACAGTTCAAAAACCGAGGTGCGGCTTCTGATTGGCTGCAGGAGCTTCCTGCACTCAATCAGAAGTCATGGAAGCCATGTTGGATGTTCAGCTTCCGAAAAACGTTTGCAAACCAGAACACTCACTTCCAGGTTTATGGCGTTTGGGAGCCAATTTGTTCGGGAGCCAAGCCATTTGACTACCAAGGTCCAACTGTATTTAGCTTGGGGAAGAGAAGACTGAGAATTAACATGAAAGCCATCTTCAAATATCTGAAGGGCTCTCCCGTGGAAGATGGAGCAAGCTTGTTTTCTGCTGCTCCAGAAAGCAGGACCCGAACTAATGGTTTCAAATGACAAGAAAGAAAATTACAACTAGGGAGAACTTTTAGGTGGTGAGAGCTGTTTGATAGTGGAACAGACTCTCTTGGAAGGCTTTTCAATGGAGATTGGATCACCATCTGTCAGGGAATATTTCGGTGATTCCTGCACTGTAAGGGATTGGACTAGATGTCACTTGGTGTCCCTTCCAAATTTACAATTTTGCAGTTCTATGATTCTATGAGTCTGTTCTGATCCATGCATCTGATTCTGTTGAATATCTGAATTTGCAATGCTTTTTTTATTTTAAAAAAGAAAGTGTTATTCTGGGAGATTTCATGGCACATGGGGGCTGTATGGGTGATGTTCATATCACATTTTTGTGTGTGTGCAGTCCAGGCATGGTAGACAGAAATGGGTTGATGTCCTTTCATGATTACCGTAAAATCACAGAGGAAACAAAATTAACTGTAGGAGAGTAATATGTGGCACATCATTTTGTTACAGAAAAAAAAAGCAGTGGAATATGAAATGACAAGAAGATAAGACAACAGAGAGTGGGAAAGTGATGGAGTTAATAGAAGTGAGAAAATATGCCTGGGTGGGAAACTTCAAGTGGACTAGAAAGCTGTCATGTTGTTGAGTCTAGGGCAAGTTGATAGATCTGGGAAAAAATACAATTTAAGTAAACTTATAACAATGTTACTAGGGAGGCTGCCAACGCCTGAAAATAATGGGCTCAAAATACACATTTTTCCAGCTCGCAGGACTCAACTGTAATGCGAGTCAAGCTCCCTTGTTCAGCAGGTCTTACATAGCTCAGAATCAAAATTATGAGTGCATGCGCTGATCTCATGCCTGCGTGGATTTAGCATCCATCTAGGCATTTGCAGCCCACAGGTGCTGTGAATGCATCTCCCAATAAGTTGATTGTTTCAGTGTTCCCAACCACAACAGTCCCTAAATGCTGTTATAGAACACAAACAATACCTTAGTATAGCTTGGGTTTTCAAATGGTTCAGGAATGTCACATGTATGGCTGGGGAAGAGGTGGGGACTCCTATTCTAGTTTAAGAACATAAGAAAAGCCTGCTGGATCAGGTCAATGGTCCAGCATCTAGTCCAGCATCCTGTTCTCATAAGTGGCCAAATGTTCCTAAGAACCTAGGAATCTAGGTAGAACTGTCTCTGGACCTGGAAATTACATAAGAACATAAGAGTAGCCTGGCAGCTGCATCAGGTCATTGTCCGAACTAGTCCAACATGCTGTTCATACAATGGCCAACTAGATGCTTGTGGGAAACTGGAAAGAAGGATCCAAGCACAAGAGCACCCCTGGTCTTCCAGCAGCTGATATTCAGAATTATTACTACTTCTAACTGTGGAGGCAGGTGGCCATTGATAGCCCTCTCCTCCACAAATTTGTGTCCAATTTTGGGGGGAAGCCATCTAGGTTGGTGGCCATCACTGCCTCCTGTGGGAGCAAGTTCCATAGTTCCAAAAGTGATCCTCCCCCCACCAAAAACATGTAATGATGATGCTCACAATTTGCAGCTCAATTTAAACCTAAGGGAGTTTGCACATCACCAAGAAAATTTTACGTGTCAGTTGGGTATTTCTTCATTGAATAATCCTGGTCTGAAGGTCATTTGGAAGTCAGCTGCAGTGGTTAAAAAGATGCTCAGACCTGGACAAAAAGACGTCTTGACACAGACTGATCTTTCTCGGCTCTCAAAAGTCAAACCAGCCCCTTGGTAATACAAGATTAAATTTAATCACGACTGTGAGAGCTACTTAAGCAGACCTTATGAAGTTCCCTATCAGGAGGGGCTTTGATCCTCTTTTATGGCTCTAGCAGATGCCCTCTGCCGTCTTATCTGGTCATTTTAGGAATGTTCCATTAAATTTGCAAATGTGGGGGCAATGTAGCTGGAGATTTACTGTGCTACTTGTTGAAATGCCCCAACAATAAGGAAACAAGGTGCAGATATCTAGAACAGTTTCTTGCTTGTTCTGTTTTTGGATAAATCAGCAAAAGAAATGGAGCCCTCTGCAAGTTCGCATAGCTATATAATGGAAAAGGTAGCTTTATATTTAAAATCTGTTTTGTGAGAGATGTCCCACCCCCCGTACATGTGATGGATTTTTTTTTTAAAGTTTGACTGGTTTGTGACATATTGTACTCTGCATATAAAGTTATGGTTTTGTCAAACATAAGAAGAGCTGGCTGGATCAGACCAAAGGAGGCCTATCTAGTCCAGCATCCTGTTTTCACAGTAGCCAACCAGATGCCCATTATGGGAAACCAGGAGGCAGGATCTAAACACTAGAGCACTCTACCCTCCTGTGGTTTCCAGCAACTGGGATTCAGAAGCATAACTGTCTCTGACCATGGTGGAGGCAGAGCATCGCTGCTGTGGCTAACAGCATTCAATAGTCCTCTCCTTCATGAATTTGTCCAGTCCCCTTTTAAGGCCATCTAGGGACGCGGGTGGCGCTGTGGGTTAAACCACAGAGCCTAGGGCTTGCCAATCAGAAGGTCGGCGATTCGAATCCCCATGACGGGTGAGCTCCTGTTGCTCAGTCCCAGCTCCTGCCAACCTAGCTGTTTGAAACCCCTTAAAGTCCAAGTAGATAAATAGGAACCGCTACAGCGGGAAGGTAAATGGCGTTTCCGTGTGCTGCTCTGGTTCTCCAGAAGCAGCTTTGTCATGCTGGCCACATGACCTGGAAGCAGGGCAGTCTCAAGCAGGTCGGCCACCCTGGCGCTGAGGAGCGGAGATCGCTCCGGTGCCCCCGCCCTCGCAGGGTGCAGCATGGTTTCCGCTCGGCAAAGCCCGGCGCCCTACTGGCCCGGCGCCCTGGCGCACCACGCCACCGGGGGTCTACCTAGAGCCGGCCCTGCCTGGAAGCTGTACACCAGCTCCCTTGGCCAATAACGCGAGATGAGCACCGCAACCCCAGAGTTGGTCACGACTGGGCCTAATGGTCAGGGGTCCCTTTACCTTTTAGGCTGGTGGCCATCACTACCTCGTGTAGAAGTGAGTTCCATAGTTTAACCAAGCACTGCATAAAGAAGTAAAATGAAATTAGGAGCTGAATCTAGCCTGTAGGCTGGAGGTACCTCATCCCTGATTAACACATAAGCAGGGCTGTAGGCATTTCCCTCGATGGTGTTAGGCCCCTCCTCAAAGTGAACTAGATGGGATCCTTTTTCTGTGGTATCATTAGCCCTAATGTTAAATCCTGGCCTGCTGCAATGTATGGATGAACATTCTGCATCATTTGTGGAAAAGCAGGGGAAATGCCGTTTATAGCCTGTGAGCTCACACGAGAGTGGCCAAGACAAAATGGGACATGACATAAAACAGTGATACTGTTGTGGCCTCGAGCAACTGGAGGAAACTCTACACCAACATGCACAAGACTTTAGCTAAAGGCAGCCAGAAGCATGGAAGCAACAGATATGAAATACGCCAAGCACAGAGATTTAAAATTATTATTAGCTAGCAAAGCCAGGCTCCTGTTTGAGTTAACAAGTGAGCTGCAATGTTGCGGATTGCTTATATAATTTTTTGGGAGGTGGGGAGGAGGGGTGAGTATAGGCAAGAATGCAGACATCTTAGGGAAATAACAGGTGCTTTTGCACCCAAAGCAAGACACAAGCAGAACTTATTAATTTAAACGTTTTCGAATCTTGCCTGATCCTTCTGGGAATCTACACTCGCTTGCTCATGTCCACAGAATGGAAAATGGCAGGATCCCCAAGGACATGCTCTAAGGGGAGCTGCCTTTAGGCACCAGGCCCATTGGCAGAACAGTTCTGTGATACAAACATGTCTGCAAACATGTCTGTAAAGGTTGGCCCCACCCTGTGGGAATCTCTTGTAGATGACCACAGTCCTTGGAGATAGGCAGTCAGGTTGTGCATCCATAACAGTGAGCAGAGAAGACATGACCTCTGGGAGGAGCACAGGGAAAAGAAAGGGCATGCTGTATTTGCAGCAGCACAATCAAACCACGTCATCTGCCCCAGCTGCAACAAAACATAACTCTCCCATATCGGTCTCTACAGCCACAGCACACTGTAACCTTCCAAAAGTTTGACTTCACCCCCAAAGGAGTATTCCTCCATTCTCTGCTGAGACAAATGGATGCAAACAACATCTTCCCATTCATGATTCATTTACAGTGGTACCTCTTGGTTCTCGAACTTAATCCGTTCCGGAAGTCCGTTCAACTCCTGAAACCGTTCGAAAACAAGGCATTGTTTCCCATTGGCTGCAGGAGCTTCCTGCACTCAAGTGGAAGCCATGTTGGAAATTCGGCTTCCGATAAAGGTTCGCAAACTGAAACACTTACTTCCGGGTTTGCAGCACCACTGTATTTTACAAGTTTCCCCATCACTTTCCTAACTGCAAAATAATCATTTTTTAAAAATAATAATAATTAAAAAGTGGATTGGTTGTGCTAAAGTGACAGTGTCCTTTCATCCACTTCAACTGCCCAAACTTAAATTTATTTGTATCCCTCCTGTAAAATACTGACAGTCTGGAGGTGACTTAAGTCCACCTTATAGGTTCTTGCAGCATCACCAAGGCTCAGGTCTTGGCCTTGCCCAAGGAGCCAGTCTCACTGGTGCCTTTCATACGACTAGCCAGCTTGACAATATCTGATTTCATTAACACAGATACTTGGGCCATGGGGGAAAAGGCACCACACTCCCCTTAAATTATGAATTTCTTGCCAAGCCAAAAAAAAAAAAAGTCCTGTTACTTTCTTGCAAACATTAGGCACTGCTGGCTTTGCCAGCCTCTGACTCGCCTTGTTGATATAAGCTGTTTGACATGTGCTTGAAAAGTATCCATCATGCAAGCCAAGATGTTCTTTTATATAAGGGGAGGCTAATAAATAAAGGGGGGAGGGATGAGGGAGAAAGAAAAGAGGAATGCACTTGGAGGACCCAGAGCCTCGCTGTCTGTCTGTGACTCCAGTTTGAGTAACTACCTAAGCAATTCTGCAATAAACAAACAAGAAAAGGAAATCAAATGGATTCCTTGCTTCAGAATTAAAACACTGCTTTGTCTCTACCACCACGGACTGAGCTTGCACCGCCACACAGGCAGACCTTGGCACACACACCCCCCCCCCCGCCCAGCCAGTTGTACATTCCTGCTGAGAGATAAAACATCTTCTTCTTGAATAAATACAAGCAGGAAAGAGAGAGAGAGAGACTAAGAGAGGAAGGCTAAAAATTAATAACCGGGAAAATATGTTTGCTTTATCTCTTCTTTTAAATAATATAAAAAAGGCAAATAAACAACACGCATGATATAGAAGCAAGGATTATGTAGCAAAACCAGTGTCATAAAAAAAAACCAACTCAGAAAAACAGTAATAAAAGCTAAAAAGAGAGAGAAAGCACCTGTGAACAGGGCTGGTTGCTTGCAGGGAGAGATGCTGTTGTAGTCTAATGGCATGCCAGCAGCAAGCTCTACTTCTGTAGTACCCAAGTTGCTTTTGGTATAAGGACGCAAGGGGTTTCTTCCTGACCAGGCCAATGGGGGCCCATAGAATCATAAGACGATAGAGTTCCAACCCGCTGCAATGCACGCTTGGGGGGGGGAGTGATGCCTGAGTATGAACAGGCATAAGAGACAATAAGAGTATAAGAACATAAGACAAGCCTGCTGGGTCAGGCCAATGGCCCATAAAGTGTAGCATCTTCATGGTGGCCAAGCAGATGCCTGTGGGAAACCCACAAGCAGGACCTGAGTGCAATAGCATTATCCCCTCCTGCGACTTCCAGTAATTGAAATGCAGAGGCATAATCAGGTCCGGTGTGTCCATTAAGGCAAACTAGGCAATTGCCTAGGGCGCCAAAATGGAGGGGGTGCTGGCCAGCCTCGTCCGGGGCTGCCGTGCTTAGAATTCCTGATCTCGGAGATGAAGACAGCCAGCTCGCACATCCCATCCCCCTTCGACACAGCCGGCATCTTGGTGACAAAGCGAAGGCTCCCGCAGGCACTGCTGCTGCTGCTGCTCCTGCCACTGCCGCCACTACTCACTCTAAGGAGTCTCTTAGCCTCTGAAGCCGCCTCTCCGCCCACGCTGCTGCTGCTCCTGAGCGCAAGCATGGCGTTTCAGCTCCGTCGCCTCCCAGCCCCTGACGGCTGCCAGACGGGGCCTCAAAGCGCCACCTCATGTGCAGGGCCGGCTCAGCGCAGCCTCAGGCAGAAAGGGCTGGTGGGAGAGGTGCCCCGTGGAAATTGCGGGGGGGGGGTTTCCCCAAAATTAGCTTGCGTAGGATGGAGAGATGCCGCATGTAGGTGTTTGCTATCGGGTTGCTGACGCGGACGCAATCTCCTGCATGTCTACTCAAAAGTCAGACCCACAATTTTTTTAAAAAAAGCAAACGCGTATTCAAGTATTTCTACTCAGAAGTAAGTCTCACTGAGTCCAATGGAACTTACTCCCAGGAAAGTGAGAGAAGGGCCGGCTTACCGTGCAATCCTATATATGCCTACTCATATATAGTCATGTTTGAAATATGATTGGCGGGGGGGGGGGGCAGAAGGTGATCTCGCCTAGGGCGCAAAAAACCCTAGCATCGGCCCTGGGCATAATGCCTGTAACAGTGGCTGGATCAAAAACAACATCATCCAACACTGTGGTTGAAACCAAACCAAGATCAATATTGTCTAGCATTCTTTGGAAGAATCACAACAGCCACCGGAAACGGAGGAGGCTCATAGCTCCGTGGCAGAAGGCCCCTGATACAATCCCTCACATCTCCAGAAAAAAATGGATTCTAGGTTAGAAGATTCCTATTCTGCCTTCCATCGTCTTGAAGCCTGCAGGGAAATAATCCAAGGGTAATGTGATTTGTTTCTTTTCTTTTTGAAATTATGGATGTTCCTTTTTATTTTCTTATTAAACCACCTTCCAAGCAATGCATGAGAAAGCCACTCCTCGGCCGTAGAAATGCCACTCTGTGTTTCATTGCAGCGTTCTGGGGCTGCCTAAGAACTCTGAGCCACGATTCGACTTGAAAACTTGTAATACATTATTTGGTGTAAAAAGCTTAGAGGTGATTTTTGTTTGTCATGCCACGCTTCGCGTGGTCTCTAGATACTTGTGCTGCTCAAGTCAAATTTCACATGCTCATGGTACATCGGAGGGGCGCCATGCTTGTGGCATTTCTGTGTTTTGTCTCTAAAATCTGCATAAGCAACACAACATTGTCAGAAAAATGGAAAAGCTACAGATTGCCCCACCAGCTGAAAATGGGGCCTGTCAGGTTGCACTTTTCATTGCTCCGTCACATCCGATGATGGATGCAAACGGTTGTTTGGGGTGGTTGGTTGTTTTTGCAAGCCTTCGTGGGGATTTCACACACACACACACACACACACACACACACACACACACACTCCCCACCAGCAAAGTGCTAGAGTAAATGATCAGTGTTGTAACATTCTTAACCTTATCTATCACACTGAAACATTTTTTCTGCCTCCAATAAAACATGTCAGAGCTGATTAAGGGCCTTCTTCAATGAGGTATAATCCACAGATTCTTTTTTCTTTTAGGAGCAAATCTGCGAGAGCGCCAGGGTCTTTAAGGCGGCTGTGAATACTTAATTGCAGATCCGTTGCCATCTCTCCTTTTACTGAATTCCCATAACACTTTTTTTAAAAAATAAAATAAAATAAAATGCTCTGTATCTGAAAATGCTCTTTCCTGACGACGACGGGTGAAAAGAGGACCCAGGTATGGTGGCAGACCATATGTCACATTGTATCTGGTGACAATGGAGCAAAAGATACTGCAGCAACAGTACATTCAGCCGTGCTTATCTGCTACATGAGCGCACATTACTTTCCATGGGCCGGGATCACTTTGGACAGTATCATTAAATGCCACGTCATTACCTGTTATGGAGTAGTGCTTTTGCTTGAAGTGCCTCCTGGGATACATGCAACAGTGGTGGAGGAAGAATGATGGGCAAAGATGGAACCAGCATTAAATTTTCAATGGAAGCACTATTGACTTTGACTTTTCAGGAGCCTTATCTGCTAGATGGTGTTTGTCACAGAACCCGTAAAAGCGGTGGATGTTCGTCAGTTGAAAGTTGCAGTCAGTTGAACGATGTGGACAGGTGAAGGCTCCAGAGGGATCAGACAGACTAGCATTGAGCTGGAGGGGGTAAATTGAAGGTTTATTTATCCAATTCACTGTCAAGGTCAGGCTTGCTGGAGAGCTGTCCTGTGTGCTTACAAAATGCCAAAAAATCCTGGCAAATTGTCTGAACGGAGCCTCAGAATGACTGACCTTTGGGCGCTCCGTATCAACATGCCAACGTCTTTTAACACGATCCTTAGAGCGCATTAAGTGGTTTGTAAAATCTGGCTTTTAATGTCAAAAGAAAGAAAGAAGGAAAGGGGGGAAAAAAGAAAGAAGGGTAGGAGGGTGGAAAGGAGGGAGAAAGGAAAGCAGTAGGAACTTTTTGCTTTGTTTTGTTTTCGGCAAGAGGAGAGGGGAAATAACAATGGATGTAGTGATGGAGGAAAAAAGATTCGCAGAAAATTGATTGAACAGTGGGTTTTGCAAAACATCCCTTGTATAATTTTAGGTTATATAACTAGCATGTTTCCCCTTCCCCACTTTCTGGGTTAAGGAAACATTCTGTTGTAAGTCTATTTGAGAGACTTCCCTTCTGTATTAAGTGACTAACTTATACTACTAATAAAATTAATAACAAGCAAAATCAACAAGAAAATGTATATTCATGTACTATGCAACATTCCCTTTTTGGCCTCACACAGGTAGAAATGCGAATATCTTAAGCAAATGTCCCATACAGGTAGAAATGGACTATTTATCTGTTTGTGTGAGACGAGCACTTTGAGAAATTTGTTTCTAGTATTTCCCCCCTTGATTTTTATTGTATGGTACTTGTGAATTCTCTCTTGAATGATGGTGATGATGAGTGTCTCCAAGTAAAACTTCCTTTTTGCAATAAAATGCAAAAAGAGAGAGTTCTGGTCCAGGGTGTCAGGCAGGGCATTCCCAGACTTCCCTGAAAATGATGGGGATTGAACCATGTACCTCCTGCATACAAAGCAGATGTTCCACTACTCAGTTATGACCCTTCAGCCAGCATTGACTAGTCTAATGAGTTTTCAGACTTTCTGCATTCAGGTAAGTCTTCCCACACCAACTTTATTTTATCTATCTGTTTTTTTTTAAAGCACACACTCTCCCTCATGGCTCACAATTCTATGTTGTCATGTAGCTGCCAGCAAAAAGCCAACATCTGATATTTGGGGCAGTAAATAGACAGAACTAGGGATGTGATGGTCCACAAATATGTGAGGTTTTTGTTTTGTTTTTAAGACGAGGAAAATAATTTTTCTTATTTAGGTGAAGTTTTTCCTCCCAGTTTTTTCATTAGAAGAAAAGAGATGGAAATCTGAGGAAACACTATAAAAATGCAACTCAGGCATATGTTCTTAGGAAGTATTTTCTCTTTCAATTTCCTTAAAAAAATAATATTGGGATCTATGGTGTGTACACAGCTGTAGTCCTTTTTGATAATTACAGTGGTACCTCGGGTTACAGATGCTTCAGGTTACAGACTCCGCTAACCCAGAAATAGTACCTCGGGTTAAGAACTTTGCTTCAGGATGAGAACAGAAATCGCACAGCAGTGGGAGGCCCCATTAGCTAAAGTGGTACCTCAGGTTAAGAACAGTTTCAGGTTAAGAACGGACCTCCAGAACAAATTAAGTTCTTAACCTGAGGTACCACTATATATTGAGCAAAGCCATATATCTACTAATCCAAAGGTTCAATTGACCTTGTCTGACTTGAGCTGCAGAAATATTAAGGGGCCTGCTATGTGGGGGGGGGACGCAAATACATACAGTATGCAGTGTCTTTAAATGTGTCTTGAGTGTGACCATAGTGAAATAATAATAATAATAATAATAATAATAATAATAATAATAATAATAATAATAATAATATTGGGGTGGAACTCCTGGACCTAAAAGTTAGTAACTTGCTTCCCTGAGACCCTGAGAATGAACCCCAGACCTGGGGAATGACCACACCTCAGTGGTAGAGCACAGGTGTGTAGAAAGTATTAGATCCAATCCCTGATATCTGCCAGTCATTGGAGACTGAGCTAGATGGACCATGGAATAGGAGAGCTTCCTTTGGGCTTATGAGCCTCAGGACAAAATCCTTGCCGTCCAATGCTAGAACCTAACATCCCATGATAAAGAATTTATCAGAAAGGCAGCAGGACATGGAAGGGCTGTCAAATGGAAGATGGAGCAAGCTTTTTTCTTATGCTCTCGAGGATAGGACCCAAACCAATGGATTCAAATGACAATAAAGGAGATTCTGACTATACCTTAGGAGGAACTTGCTGATGGTAAGAGCTGTTCAACCATGGAATGGTTGTGCACACTTCTTCATTGGAGGTTTTCCAACAGATGTTGTATGTCCATCTGCAAGGGATTCTTTAGCTGGTTGTTGTTGTTGTTGTTTTTGCATTCAAGAGGGTTTGACCAGATGTCCCTTGGGATACCTTCCAACCCCACATCTCTTTGGTTCTATAGGATACAATGGAAGGGGAAGATGAAGTCAAGCTTGGCATGGTGATTCACATTCTTAGTGTGAAAATGGAACCATGGTTTATCCTTTCGATGGCCTCTGTTAATTGTGAGGTTGCAGCATCACAAGACCTGGCAAAACACAGAGAGCTGCTGTGTCTCACCACCACCCTTTTTTTTTTTTAAAAAAAATGCCATGGTCCTCTGTTTTTTACATGCTGCTCAGTGAGGGATTAATGGTAGAGAAGAGGATGCTCTTTCCCTCTTTTGAGACTCCCCAGAAGGCTTCTGTGTTCTGTGAAGCAGCCAGAAGCGTTGCGTGACCTGCTGCCCCAGCCATTTCATCTTGGGGCCCTGAAAATGATTTTGAGCATCTTGGCGTGGAATGATGATTGAGTGTGTCCCCTGCTCCCTCTGCTTGAGAGTCTGCTGAGGCTTCAATAACATATGATGTAAGCACAATAGCTTTTAGGACATAAGAGGCAGCGGTAAAAGAGGCCGTCAGAAACTTGCTGAGGTATCTCTCCTAATAATGCGCTATAAAATTAATCAGTGGCTGTGCGGCTCAAGTTCTTGATGGGGAGTCAGTCTCCTTACTGATCAATTTTGCATGGTGAGCACAGTCAGTTTTAAGAACCACATGGTTCATAGGGATAGATGGCTCTGTCAATTCTGGTTTCTCCTGGTTTCCCATTTTTTCCAGACTTCAGTTCTACACATTTCCGCATCAGTTTGCTTTAGATAACAATTAAAAAAGCCCTCATGAAAATTTATTCGTGTTTCCATGCATACTTCTCCCAATATACACATTTTTGCAAGAGGCTTTGTCTAATATAATTAATTTTGTGTGTTATCTCTGTTGGCCTATGCATTTTTAGTCACAACTCTTCCTAATACAAACATTCCTGTACACAATATCGGTTTGGAGATCCACCTCACAAAATTCAGAGACTTGCAAATTTCAGAGGATGACTGTGTTTCAGTTTGCACTTTGTTTCAGAAAGTGCAAATTAGGTGGGATCACAATAAAATCTGAACTGGACTAAAACTTTCTCTCATTCCTAGTTCTTTCTTTGTTAAAACAAAAAAGTGGGGGAATTCTGCATTCCAAAAATGTTGTTGATGCTGCATTAAGAGTGTATTAACGCTGCAATATTGGCTTCATTTCTTCTCCCCAGGGAGTGATAGCTGCTTGTGGGATCACCTGAAGATCTGGAGAAGGTAGAAGTGGTGGAGCATCTGCCTTGCATACAGAAGGTCCCAGGTTCAATTCTTGGCATCTCCAGGTAGAGCTGGGAGATAGCCCTGAAGCCCTGGAAAGGCACTACAATACATCGTAGACAAAACTGAATCAGATGAACCAATGGTCTGACTCAGTATAAGGAAGCTTCTCGCGATCCCATATCTTGATGTTCCTACCATTACAGACCCATTGGATGCAAACATCATGCTGAGCTTCACCCGTGGAAACATCTTGAAGACCCAAGCAGACTCAATCATCAGGAAGCTCCCCATACATGAAAGGCAAGAGAAAAATGTCTCAGGAATAGAACAAGGAAGGATCCTTAAGACATCAGTTCTACTTTAGGAGTCATGAGAGAGAGAAAAAAACTTCTCTCCCTTCATTTTCTCCATGCCATGCATAATTTTTTTAAACTGCTATTGTCTCACCTCTTGCTTGCCTTTCCTCTGTGCTAAAAAGTCCCAAATGCCACAACCTTTCTTCTAAAGGGAATCTCTCCACTCCCTTGATCATTTTGCTTGCCCTCTTCTGAACCTTTTCCAACTCTACAGTATCCAAAGAGGCAGAAGACACCTACCGGTATCTAGACATTTGAGGGAAAGCGTGGGCTAGGTCATGCGTGGCTCCCAGACTGCATGGAAAGTATTACAATTGATCATTTGATTATGTATAGGGCTTAGCGGGGTTATTAGTGATGAAGCATTAATGGTAGACCATTAACCTAATGTGTTAAAGCAGAATGAATGAATGAATGAATGAAGGAAGGAAGGAAGGAAGGAAGGAAGGAATTCAAAACATTTAAACTCCAAAGTAAGGCTTTGTACCTAGAATATTGCTTTGTTGCCTCTGACTGTGGAAATAGACCATAGCCACTGTGGTGAGAAGCCATTGATAGCCCTCTCCTCCATGCATTTGTCTAGTGCTCTTTTAAAGCCGTCTAGGTTGGTGACCATTTCTGCCTCCTGAAGGAGCAATTTCCCTAGTTTAACTTTGTGCCGCGTCTGTCGTTGGTCTTCCAAAATTCAGCTTCATTGGATGTCCACCAGTTCTAGTGTAAGGGGAGAGGGAGAAAAAATCTTGGAAGATTAGAACCTGGTTTTGCAAGCATCACCTAGCAGATTCCACCACTTGCTGACCATCAGTAAACTTTGGTTTACTTTGGTTTGATTGTGATGAAATGTCACAATCACGTGCATTATTGCACGGCATGAAAAAGGGGTGAGGGAGAAGGAAGCTGGAGGAATGGGCCTTTAAAGAGAAGTATCTGAAGGCAATTCTATTTATTTGACCCTCTGTTTTCCCCTCCCTATCTGGTACTCGCTTATTATTATCAACCTGACATCTCCTTCCTTTGAAAGGTTGTCCGTCACACTTTGGATCAGTTCTCTCCCTGGTTATGTTTTCTAATCAGTTCACATGATTGAGCTTACATCAAGTGATGCTTTACTTAATTTCTTTCTGCTTGTGCGGTGCGATTCTTGGAGGGACTCTCGTCAAAATTTTGGAGGGTCTTGTCAGTTTGAAAAGAACATGACCTTTAAATTGTATCAGTATGTTTGCTGGTGCATAAGGCAAAGGAAAAGGTTTGTACTGATGGAAAACCACTCTTAAAAAATGAAAAGTAATTCTCTCGGAGGCAACATGCATGGAAACTTCCATTTGTTTGTGTTTAACTGGTTAAATAAGTTGAGAAGAGGGAGATGGTCTTGGGACCTGCTAAAGGAAACCAAAAATATTGTTTCTCCTTGTATAATATCTTTATTTTACTTGCTGCCATGATTTCTTTGCAGGCTAATAAGATCTAGTATTACACTAGGGTAGAATTAAGATGTCTTTGTTATGCAAGAGTTTAGGAATCAACCCCTCTTCCCTGGAAATTGTAGCTCTGCAAGGGGAAATAGGAGGTCTCCAAACGACTCGCAATACCCTTAACAAAGCACAATTCCTGGGATGCCTGGGGGGGGGGAATCACGACGATTTTCAGTGCTATAATAGTGTTTTTAATGTACAGTGTAGAGGGGGTTCATATAAGGACAGGCTTAGTCACCTCAACTGATTGGTTCAATATTGGGAAAGGAGTACGACAAGGTTGTATATTGTCTCCCTGCTTATTTAACTTATATGCAGAATTCATCATGCGAAAGGCTGGACTAGATGAATCCCAAGCCGGAATTAAGATTGCCGGAAGAAATATCAACAACCTCAGATATGCAGATGACACAACCTTGATGGCAGAAAGTGAGGAGGAATTAAAGAACCTTTTAATGAGGTGAAAGAGGAGAGTGCAAAATATGGTCTGAAGCTCAACATCAAAAAAACCAAGATCATGGCCACTGGTCCCATCACCTCCTGGCAAATAGAAGGAGAAGAAATGGAGGCAGTGAGAGATTTTACTTTCTTGGGCTCCTTGATCACTGCAGATGGTGACAGCAGTCACGAAATTAAAAGACGCTTGCTTCTTGGGAGAAAAGCTATGACAAACCTAGACAGCATCTTAAAAAGCAGAGACATCACCTTGCCTACAAAGGTCCATATAGTTCAAGCTATGGTTTTCCCAGTAGTGATGTATGGAAGTGAGAGCTGGACCATAAAGAAGGCTGGTTGCCGAAGAATTGATGCTTTTGAATTATGGTGCTGGAGGAGACTCTTGAGAGTCCCATTGACTGCTAGAAGATCAAATCTATCCATTCTGAAGGAAATCAGCCCTGAGTGCTCACTGGAAGGACAGATCGTGAAGCTGAGGCTCCAATACTTTGGCCACCTCATGAGAAGAGAAGACTCCCTGGAAAAGACCCTGATGTTGGGAAAGATTGAGGGCACTAGGAGAAGGGGACGACAGAGGACGAGATGGTTGGACAGTGTTCTCGAAGCTACGAACATGAGTTTGACCAAACTGCAGGAGGCAGTGCAAGACAGGAGTGCCTGGCGTGCTATGGTCCATGGGGTCACAAAGAGTTGGACACGACTAAATGACTAAACGACTAAACAATAACAACAACAACAAAGTCACCTCACAAGAACATTTTGGAAATATATGTATTCATATATGTTAAGTTATATAGGGATTTTATTTAATGAAGAGGTCTACAGATTATGTTAAGAAAGCAAACAAAGCTATGTGTCTCGGGTTAAGATTGTGTTAGAATTAACTCATGGCTTTAAGATGCAGTGGTGTCCACTGGCCCCTTTGAAAGGAGATGGTGCACATTCATGGAGCAACAGTCTATCTATGTTTTCAGCCATGACAGCTAAATAGAGCCTCTGTAT
The DNA here is from genome assembly GCF_965207765.1 of Zootoca vivipara. Lineage (NCBI taxonomy): Eukaryota > Metazoa > Chordata > Lepidosauria > Squamata > Lacertidae > Zootoca > Zootoca vivipara. The sequence continues at coordinate 25,837,795 of NC_142589.1, forward strand.
CCAGAGGCAATAGACCTTTGGATACCAGAAGGTACTAGAAAATCAATAGGAGAAGATCCATAGGAGCATCCATAGGAGGCCCTATTCTGCACCAGATCAGAACTTATCAAGCTCAGGAGTATCTCCGCTGACTGGCAGGGGATCTCCAGGGTTTCAGATATGAGTGAACAAACCTGGTACCATTTGTATTCAGACCACTGAGCAGTGAATCTTTTCCCTACACACCTTCACTTTCAAAGGTTGAGTGGGTGGCGAATGGGAACGGCATCCTATCTTATGGAGGTGCCTGGCTATGATATTCTTCAAAGTGAAAATATTGTTCTATATTCCCCAGATTTTTCATTGACAATTTGCTTTCTTTCCAATTTGATTACATGTTTTGATCTTTGTTTCGGCTGATCTGATTGTCGTCAGCCACCTTGAAGGCTTGTCAGCCAGGAGGGAGGATGAGTTCAAAAGACATATAGATAAAATAAATAAAGTTGATGCGGGGAGACTTCCCTGAAGGTAGAAACTTTGAAAACTGCATTACACTAGTCAGCGCTGGCTGAAGGATCATTGCTCAGTGGTGGAACATCTGCTTTGCATCCAGGAGGTCCATGGTCCAATCCCCATCATTTTCAGAGAGGTCTGGGAGTGCCCAGTTTGATAATACTGAGCTCAGTGGACCAATGGTCAGATGTGGTTTAAGAGAGCCTTTCATGTTTGAGGTTTGTGGGTCGCTTGAGAAAGATAATAGAATTGTAGAGTTGGAAGAGACCACAAGGCAGAGTTGGACTGCCCATGGGCTGGGTGAGGTGGCCACCTCAGGTGACCTCCCCCCCAAGGGATGGTGCCCCATTCCTCTGCCAAGCTTTGCCATTGGTCTCCCCATCCTTTAGGGGCAAAGATGGCTTGGTGGCAAAGCTCTGTGGAATGTCTCCCCTCCTGCTGAGTTGGCAAGAGGGAAGGAGTCACACCACCCAGATTTGCTGCTGGCTGGCTGGGAGTTCTTCCTCTTTTAGGTGGTGTGATGGAACTTTGCACTGGCATCTCCTACTGTCCAGCGGGAGGGCAGGAAAGGATCTCCTCGTTGCCTGGCAGGGGAGTATCCTCATGAAGTTTGTGCACCTACCGCAGGACCAATGTTGTTTGAATGCATTGGTTTAGGTCCTCCCTTCTGGAGCAGCAGAAATCAAGCTTGCTCCATCTTCCATGGGACAGCCATTCAGCTATGTGAAGATGGTTAACCTATCACCACTCTGTGTTCTCTTCTCCATGTTGAACAGCCCAATTCCCTCAACAGTTTCTCACAAGGCTCAGTTTCCATAGCCTTGATAATCTTGGTTGCCCTTCTCTCTCAGTAAGCCTCCTCTCACCCACATCCGTACTCCCCATTCGCTCGCCTTTTCCTTCTAGGACCTGTCTGTACTGGAGCCTAGTGCAAAGGGAGTGGCAACTTTTGCTCCTTTTTCTTGCTATTGTCACAGCTTACTCACAGGGAAGGCAGGTGAGCAGAGAGAGGCAGCCAGGAGAACGAGCAGAGGCAGGCTCAGTGCCCCTTCAGTGAAACATTAGCGAGGTGGGGCTGGCAGGTGCCCGAAAATGCTAATTGGGAGCTAGGAGGATTTTTGTCATACCAAAGTACATGGGGCTTACTCAGGTAATACCTCTTGCTTCACCAAGCCTCTTGGCTCCAGGAGGATTGGGACCCATCGTGGATGGCACTTCTGCTATACATTTGTAAGGTAGTGATTGATTAAATATACCGATAGTCATAAATCTCACATTATAATAAATCACAGCAACAGACTTTTGGAAGATTAGCTTTATTTTTCATAAAATGCTAATGTTGGTTTTGTTTTGTTTTTATGCTTCACCATATTGTCTTTCTCTTTAAAAATTACAGCTTTACTACAGAAAGCTAATTTTATAATACAGTATTAACTCAATATTACATAAATTACATTTGTCAGATTGCATTGTTATGGATGTACAAAGCACCAAATTTACAACCAGAAGCTCTCCAAAGACATGTATTTATAATTTCCTACAATGAGCCATATGCCACGATATAGTCTTAAGGAATTACACGTGTTAATGGGAGGCACAAATCCTGCTGTTTTCTTCTAGATACAAATGGAAACCATATATTTCAGATCTTTTGTCCCAATTACGTTGGCCACAATTACAGGCACCAAAACTGTAAGACGGTGAAAATATTTCAATACCTGCACCTTTTAAATAAAAAAGCAATAACAGTTATATGTTGCCAGTGAACTTGTATTTTATACTGGCCTTGCCTGTAGCTGCTGTGGATGCCTTATCCACATCGGGATACTTGAATAATTCCCATACAAAATCACCCACTTCTTGGACAATGCAAGGATTGAATCTAAGCTATGCACTAGACTAGATTGTATAGTTTCCAAAATGTCACAATACAGAGCGTGGTGGTTAAAACATAGGACCTGGGATAAAGGTAAAGGTAAAGGCGCCCCTGACCATCAGGTCCAGTCGTGTCCGACTCTGGGGTTGCGGCGCTCATCTCTCTCTATAGGCCGAGGGAGCCGGCGTTTGTCCTCAGACAGCTTTTGGGTCATGTGGCCAGCATGACAAAGCTGCTTCTGGCGAACCAGAGCAGCACACGGAAACGCTGTTTACCTTCCCGTCGGAGCGGTCCCTATTTATCTACTTGCACTTTGATGTGCTTTCGAACTGCTAGGTGGGCAGGAGCTGGGACCGAGCAATGGGAGCTCACCTTGTTGCAGGGATTCGAACCGCCGACCTTCTGATCAGCAAGCCCTAGACTCTGTGGTTTAACCCACAGCGCCACCTGGGTCCCTCATAGGACCTGGGATACAAGGGTTCAAATCCTTGTCAGCCATGAAGCTCACTGGGAGAACTTGCACCAGTCACTCTTAGCCTAAGCTCAGGTCACAGGGTTGCCGTGGGGATTAAATGAGGAGAGGCAGGACCATCGAGCTTCTTGAAGAAAAAAGTGGGATACAAATGCAATAAAACAAAACAAAAGTAATCTTTTAAGCATTTGTTTAAACACATTTAAATACTCACATGCAGAGAAAAATAGATACAAAATATACATTCAGAGAAAATGCATCTTTAAATATTTCATGCATTTAAACACATAGTTTCAGAGAAAGCACACGGACCTTTTCAGAGAAAATTCACATTTAAATGCATATTATTTAAATATGTTTTTACAAAGGGTTCTTAACCCCTCCAAAAGAAAACAGCTGAGGAATACAAAATAGAAAAGAACAGAAGAGCCCGCTTTGCTCATCGCTACCTCCACAGCCTATTATAACTATGAGTGTTGAAAAGCAAGAGAAAACGAATCTAATCTGGCATAATGTTTACTAGCCTTTGCAAAGCTGGAGCCCTACAGATGTCTTGGGCTACCCTCCCCTCAGATGGGCTGCCAGGGGAAGATGGGAGTTGTAGCCACAGATGGGAGAGAAATTTGATTTAGTTTGCACTTGCACCTAGCCAGCACTTTCCACAGCAATTTTCAAACTGAAATATGCCTATCTTTCAAAATCTGCACTTCTCCGAATTTTGCAATGCAGTTCTCCAGCCAGGTAATGCGTAAAATAAATAAATATGCAAATACTGGGGTAAAAGTGTGCCTTGAAAATGCATAGATGAGTGAAAGTTACATGCAAAGATGCAGTGTGTTTGGGGAAACTGCTTTACAAAAATGTGCATGTCAGGCAAAATTGCATGCAGAAGAATGTCTACACTAGGAGAAATCCATAACAGAACTATGTGTGGATTTCCATGGATTTTAAAAATTTGTTTGCTTATTTTTTTTTTGCAAACAGATGTGGGGATGTGGTGTACCTAAAATGGGAAGAATGAGAAATGGGGGAAATCTGAAATGGACCAATTCACCCACCCCAAGTTGTGGTCCTGAACATCTCGGGGGGGGGGGCACCAGCTTGTTGAAGGCTGATGTCTATGGACAACACAGGAAGAGCGAATCTCATCCCCAAATGAGCTGTTTTGTGGCAGCTGGTACCATTTTTTCCTTTCTTTTTAACACTAAGTATCTCCCACTTGCAAGGTGTAAGCAAGTCTCTCTCTCTCCCTCTCTCTCTCTCTCCCTCTCTCCCTCTCTCCCTCTCTCTCTCTCTCTCCCTCTCTCTCTCTCTCTCTCTCTCTCTCTCTCTCTCTCTCTCTCTCTCTCTCTCTCTCTCTGTGTGTGTGTGTGTGTAATGTAACCAGCTTATCCATGTCATTCAGACAAAGAGGGGGGGAAAATGTTGCCTGCTTTGGTGGAAGAGGGGGGGGGAGAAAGGAAGAAGGTGGGCTCTTGTGTGATTGTGCAACATCTATAGGTTTTTAAACACACACTGTCTAATCAGCCCCTGACAGATCCATTGTAAATCAAAGGTCTGGTAAGTGGGGATGCCAGAAATGTTTGATCTCACTCCAAGCCTTGAAACAACTTGCTTATTTTTTTTTCTCCTTCTTTCTGCAGCATGGCTCCTCACTAAAATAAAACATTGAGAGATGAATGTTCTGACAGGTCACTGTGTGTCAAGCTGTCACTCTGTAATGGTTACATATTTCAGCTGGATGGAGGTGCCTGACGGTTAGGGGTGGGTGGGAGGAAGCCAGAGAGAGAACAGAGGGGAAAAGAGACAAAGAATAAGAGATCTCGGCTCTTTCCTCCTGGCTGATCTTCATTTAAACCAAACACTTGTCATGTTCAAGGAGGGGCGGCGACGCTGGTAGTATCGGGGGTGGAGCAAGTGGCAGAGGGGGCCCCAGTTTTATAAATTTTTAATGATATTGGGCACAACCGGTGCTTTGAAATTTGCTGCACTTTAATTTTTTCTTCGTTAGCAAAGGCTCGCTTAATGCATCGAAGTGCTAAGAGCGTGTCCTAGGGATGCCACGATAATTGTGTTGTTAATAATATTGTGGCACTAGTAATGTTCGCCTGGTAATCAAGCCGCACGGTTTTTTTTTAAATATATTCAGTTATTACACCGCGTCTCATACAAATCATGTCAATTACAATTGCCAGTCGATGACAGTTAAAATAATTGTGTGCGTTTTCTAGAGTTTTCCATTGGCTTGGCTAATCAAGCTAAAAAGAGGGGGGGGGAGGAAAAAAAAGAATCCAACACATTATTATTATTATTATTTTGGTTCAGGCCTCTCTCTGCTTCTAAATCATTTGTCCATCTACTTCAAAAGTCAGAGCAGTAAGTATTTGTAATAATAAATACACAGAAGCTTTTGCGCTGAAATGCTAGGTATGCAGGTGAATGAAGAGGAAACGGGAATATAGTCTTGGGAACAGAATGCGAGTGTGCATATGTGTGTGTGTTTGATATTTTAAAATAAATAAATCCAGGAGTTTATAGTTTTCGTATAAGTGTAGCTATCCTTCTTTGTACACTGAGGGTACTTTTAATACAATTCTCAGGAATGGCGTATCCATAGAGGCAGTTATATGCTATTGCAGCTCAAGATCTATTGTAGAAAACACTCTACATTTTTGTTCAGGGATGGGGAACTTTTGGCAATCCAGTTGCCTTCTGACTGTCATCAGCCCTATCGGTAGCCCAACAACATCTAGAAGGCCAGGCATTTGTTTGTTTGCTTATTTTATTTTATTTTATTTTATTTTATTGCATTTATTTTCCACCTTTTTCTTTTCAGGGTGGCATAACATGGTTCCCCCTCTCCTCACTTAATTCCCACGAAGCAACCCTGTGAGGTAGGATAGGCTGAGAGGCAGTGACTGGCCCCAAGGTCACATCCTGAAAGCTTCAGGGCGGAGTGAGGATTTGAACCCTGGCCTCTCCCAGGTCCTAGTCTGACAAGCTAACCTCTACACTACTCTGACATTCTACATCCCTGTTCTAAAATATTGGTACAAATAAGAGGTTTTAAGCGCTAATATTAACATCCAGAAATAGAGGCCTCCTTCAAAATTAAGAAAGGGGTGTGCGTGCGTGTGTAAAATATTAGATTTACTCAAAATAGGGATGGTGTCCAGCTGAAAACACATGCTAGTTCAAGGAGTTTTAGCTGTGCAATGGAACTTCTTTTTTCTCTTCTTCTTCTGTGATCCCTAAATCTGTTTCGAAGTTACCCTCAACCCTCTGGAGCAAATTCAGTTGGGCTGCAGGGAGTGCCTGAGGAGAGGGCAGGGAAGTTTCGTAGCCCAGACAGCTAAAACTCCTTGCATTAGCAGAAGTGCTTAGTTGGATACCACCCTAGGTCAAGAAGCAGGCACCCTCTTTTTAGGATTGTATACCCCACCCTGCAATTGTTTTCTTATTGAAGTCCTGTGAAATGCAGGACTTGGCTCTCCTCCAGGGGCAGGTAAAGCCACTCGCAAGGTTGTTCCAATGGCGAATTGTTTTTTGCTGCATTTGCACGCTATTATTATTACAGCGGAACCTTCGTTCTTGAACTCAATCCGTTTTGGAAGTCTGTTCGACTCCCGAAATGTCCGAAAACCAAGGCGTGACTTCCGATTGGCGGAGGTGCCTCGGAAACAATAGCCGACAGTCGCGTCAGACGTTCGGCGTCCGGAAAATGTTCGAAAACCGGAAGACTTACTTCTAGGTTTTCGGCACTCAGGAGCCGATTTGTTTGTCAGCTAAGCCGTTTGAGAACCAAAGTTCCACTACATTATTTATTTATTTATTTTAGCCCCCCCCCCTCCAAGGAGTTCAAGGCTCACCTTCCCTGTTTTACCCTCACAACAACCCTGTGAGGCAGGTTAGGCTGAGAGGCATCAATTGGCCCCAGGTCACCCAGTGAGCTTCATGGTTGAGTGGAGATTTGAACCCTGGTCTCCCAGGTCCCAGTCTGACACTCTAACCATTACACCACACTGGGTCTCATGGAACTATGAAAGCGAAGAGGTGGAGAGGAATAGAGGAAGGTGTCCTTTGCCTTTATGAAAGTGCACATTTAATATGGTCCTTTTCCTGCTTCTCGGAGGGGAGCAAACATGTCAACGCAGCTGTAAAAAAAAGGGGGGGCTGGCAGGGAGGCGTATCGGCAGCACACGAGCAAATGCTAAGTCAAGCCCAGTGGTAGGAAACCAGGAGGAATAACAAGTGTGGAAACCTCATAATTACTTTCGGCGGAATAATGAGTAGGCATGGATGCATCTGAGAAATAACAAGTCATCTGGCAGGAGTATTTGAGGAATGACAAGTAAGCATGGCTGTTATTTGTGAAATAAGTAAGCTGGGTGATCTTATTTGTAGAACAACAAGCAACCTTCCTCTTCCAAAGGTATTTCCTCCAGTTAAAAGCATGCAGGTGGAATTCTGTGGCTGCAAGTTGGCTTCAGGTCAAGGAAAGCAAATTATGGGAGCCTAAGAGGAGCCCTGCTGGATTAGGCCAAAGGCCCATCTACTCCAGCATCCTGTTCTCACAGTGGTCAACCGGATGCCCCAATGAGAAGCCCACAAGCACATGAGTGTGACAGGATTCTCCCCCTTGTGATTCCCAGCAACTGGGTATACTGCTTCTAAAAATGGGTTGGTGGAACATAATCACCAGGGTGTCTCTAATCTTTTAAAGCCACCCAAGTTGGTGGGTCTTGCAAAACTGTACTGCTTGAAGAGTTCAAAGCATTCAGGGCTTAGTTATAACCTGAAGTTATTCCAATTAAGCTGTGGTTCAAGTAACAGAAGTCTGGTAACTTTGAATACTCTGTCTAGAATCAGTTTTTATGGGCTCAGATCAGGACTGGCTCAAGATTTATCATTTATTTGTTGCATTTCCATTCTACCTTTTTCTCCAAGGAACTGAAGGTGGTGTTACATGGTCCTCCTCCTCCTCCTCCTCCTCCACCTCCTCCTCCTCCTCATTCAATCCTCATGACAACCTTGTGAGAGGCTGAGAGGCAATGACTGGCTCACCCAGTGAACTTCATGGTCAAGTTCATGGCTACCATATGTCCAGATTTTCCCAGACATTACCATGATTTCAAAGGTAGAATTGACATCCGGGGGGAATTTCTGAAAGGCGGCACTTTGTCCTGGATCTTAGACAAATCAATCGAAAAATTGAGCTATTTTGGCTCAACAACTTTCGGGGTGTCCTGGTTTTTACGTTTTGAAATATGGCAACCCTAGTCAAGTAGGGATTTGAACCCTGGTCTCCCAGGTCCTAGTCTGACACTCTAACCACTATACCACACTGGCAGTTTGAGGCAGAGCCTGTTCAAGGTGCATAGCCATAGTACCTCAAATTCATAAAAATATTTTTGCATCTGATGCAGAAAAGTAGAACTATATAATGCAACCATAATAAATCAAATAACCAATCATTTTCTGGCCATTACTGACACCCAAAATCAGTTGCCTAAAACACCTGCCTCCCTCTGCCTAATGGTAGGGCCACCTCTGGCTAGATTGGATGCATTGATGCACTTTGCCTGGGTCATTCATCTATGTTTATGGGACAAGAAAGCTTGCTCCCCCTCCCTGCTTTTCCCTCCCATGTCCATAGAGCATCACATGTCCTTCCGTGGGTGTAAAATTTCAATCTGGATTATGCATGTAAAATCGAAAGAATTTAGGTTTAGAATGTGTGGTCAGATATAGGCAGTGTTTCCTATTCCAGTTTAGAGGTGGTGGGAAAACAACAAGGTTTGGTTTGGGATTTGGTCCAGATCAGTTTGACTGCCTGACAAAATGAGGTGTGTGTGTGTGTGTGTGTGTGTGTGTGTGTGTGAGAGAGAGAGAGAGAGAGAGAGAGAGAGAGAGAGAGAGAGAGAGAGAGAGAATGCAATAAGCTTTCACTAAATGCAGCTTGAACAACTCATATCTCAAAATGTAGAGTTTATTCCTCAACTTTGCCTGGAGGTAAAACTGGAGAGAACAGATTTCTCTCTCTCTCGCGCGCGTTTTGAGCCTGTGAGTCCTGACCATTCAGAATGAATGGCTTTAGAACCATACCCAGACAGAAAAATCAATGCTTCATATCAGGAGGCTTCAGGGGTTAGAATCCCATGCTCATGTCAACAAGGCTATTGGTTTTCTTAATACTCCAAAGTTAGCATTTCCATGCTGCAGGAATCCACCATGGTGACTTGTGTGGTCAAAGTTGAGCAAACGAATTTTCCCTTGACTAGGGTGGCCAAATGTTTTAATGCTTGCCTCTGGGATGAAATATGCATGTGTATATGTTTTCCAGGGGGGGGGGAAGGAAACTATTCATAACATTACAAAGGAGCATTTTCACTGCTGCAAGAATGAGCTAGTGACTGTAAAGATGAGCCGAAACTGGTAAATAACACCTGGCAACATGACCAGATGATATGTAGATTGCCTATGAAGTACCCTCCAGAGGTTGTTTGACTGATGCCAACCCCAGACAGTATTAGGGAAGAGCTTTGGCTCAGTGGTAGAGCACATGGTTTTCGCAACACAACAGGTCTCAGGTTCCAAAATCCCCCAAAGAGCTATTCCAGAGCCGGTAGCCATGTTCTCTCTTGGAGTACTTTGAGAGGTCTGATCCATGTATGAGAATTATGACAGGAAAAGAGTTGCTTGCTTATGAGTGCTCACCAGGTTGAGACAACACTGTTGATAAATGAACTGGGCAATCAAAATGCAGAGTTGCCTATAATCACTGCATCCTCCCAGAAGAGCAACTATCCTGAATGTTTAGAGTCAAGGTGTCTTCATTTTCAAGCCTGATGGAGAACTTCTGAAACTCCTTCTGGGAAAGACTGTTCAAAATTCTGGAGAGCCACTGCTCGTTACTGTAAACAATACTGAGTTAGATAGATCAAAGGTCTGACCTGGTATAAGGTCACTTCTTATATTCCTTTCATTGGATAACTACTGCTTGCCCAACAGTTGTAATACCTATCTGGAGCAGTTCTCTTTTCAGTTATAAATAAAATGGGTCTTATAACAATTAGTTGCTGCTCTTACAGGTTTGATGCCTTGTTACGATGTCCGAGACATTGATCAACCTGCAAATTGCATGAGGTTGACCCAGTAGGCTTTTACAAGTGTTTTATGATTATGTTATTGCTCATCATGTCCTGAGCTCATGCTCAGAAAATGTCATGGCTGCAGTTTTGACTCCCCACTTCCCAATCTCCTGTTTGAGTTGTGTGGAATCTTTTAAGGTGGAGAATGGATATCACAAAGCAAAGCATATAAAGAGATATATTTGGCATTTTTCAGTACTTGAGTTTGTTCGAAACAATTCACCTGAATTGCCTAAGTAATGCACATGATTACTTATAACCCAGCATTTTCTTCTAACAGATGCACAAATGGGAAATCTGCAAGCAGGATCCAAGCACATGACCCCATCCTGGACTTTCCAGCAACTGTATTCAGAAGCATTTACTGCCACCCTCATTAATAGAGTCCTCTGGTTGGACGATGTCCAGTGGTCCTCATTTTGCCAACCAAGGGTGAAGAGTGGCTTCCAAAGTGCCAACATAAAATCATAGTAAAGTTGGAAGGGAGCCAAGGGGGCATCTAGTCCAAACCCCTGGCACTGCAAGAATCACAGTGAAAGAATCCCCAGCCATTCAACTTCTGTTTATAAACATCCAACAAAGGACTTGTACAATAACCACTTAACAGTGTACAGAAAGCTCAACAGACGCAACAGACATATACTAAATTAAAAGCTAACAGTAATGTCAGAGAAGATTTAAAGTTCTAGCCAAAATTAAAATATGGTGCCTGAAATTAACAGGGAGGGTCACTACCTGATCTCAACTGGAATTTAGGCCACTACACACCACACACTACACACCCTTTTGGATCACACATACACTTCTTTTATTGCCTCCGCCATCCTCTGCTCCCTCTGTAATAGATTTTGAAATGTAAGCTTCCATGGACACAGGGTGGACTTCCTTGTTTGTTATATACTCTGTAAAGCAGCAAGTATATTAAAACGAGAATGCCATCCGTCCCGCCTTTGCAACTGGCTACACGTGCAAAGCTAAGAGATGCTAAAAGACGCTTGCTAAATTTCTGTTTGGTCAGGCTGCTGTTTTGTTTTTTTAAAAAGGAAGGAACCAGAAGCTGGATCAGTAAACAAGATGGCCGCCTAATTTTTTTTGTGTACCCAGGCGCTAAAAGGGCTGGGATGTTGAGGTCTTTACGGTCTCGGTTCAGTCTGCATAAAATCTAATTAGTTCAGTATCTTCTTGTGTTGGGGAAGGAAGAGGAGGGGCAGAAAATGAGAGAGAAAGAAGGGGCAGGCCCAGTCATTATGTTCCTCAGACGGCCATGCAGCATTTGAATGTGGCATCGAGCAACGTGGCGGCCTTTTGTGACCTGCTTAATTTGACTTCCTCCCCTCCCCATTTCAAGTTATGCTCCCGGCAGTTCTTATTTTCTCCTTGAATTCCCTCCTTCCCTCACGCCGGGCTGTCTTCGGTGACACAGTGCTAACGCCGAGCGCGCTGGGGGCCACCCTGAGCATTGCTCACCCGGAGCAATCGGATGAAAAGGCAGTGCAGATGTAATTTGTTTTCAATGGCTGTTTCAAAAGAATAATTGTGGTGACATTGCGGGATCAATAGTATGGATTTTTGTTTTCAAGTACACTGTATGTGCGGTGCTAAGGGGAGGCAGGAAATATAGCACTGCAGCTGGAATACAATAAAAATGGATTGGGGTCTGTGGGCATTGTCGGCTGGTAGCCATCACGGGGCTGGGACATCATTGGTGGGATTAGAGAGCTTGTCCTCTGGGTTGGCATTTCATGGTGAGTGTGTAAGCTCCTGCTCCGGCTTCCTTTCCCCTGGTCTCCTTTAGGGACCTGCTTACGGAACTTGTACAAACCGAAGTGTCTTTGCGACGCCATAAATCCTTTGGAGGTTTGCACTACTAACAAGTGGCAAAAGGTAAGGAAACAGGGATTGAGGTACATTGGCGATGTCATGTAATTGGGCACGTCGTTGATGTAAAATGAAAAGCGCCAGCGTCGGAGGAGAGGCAGAGAGAGATCCATGCATGAGGGTGATCTTTTCCATGCAGCCTCTGTTTGTGCGTCTCCCTAGGCCACCAGGCTAGACTAAAATGAAAAACCGGAAAAACCCTCTTTCAGGTACCTGAGCAAAGGCGCGCGTGCACACACACACAGAGAGAGAGATACACAAACACCCCTCCAGAGAGCTCCCGGCTGATAGAGCTTCCTTGCAACAATATGGCGAGTGTCATTTAAAATATCCAGAGAAATATGATGCAGTGATCAAGGACTTCCTGCTTTAGGAGTTTCATGTAGCAGATTAACTAGATTAAAAGGAAAAGGAAAAGAAATGTCGTTCCCAAGGTGAAAATTATATTAACAAAGAATTAGTAATAAAGCCAAATAAATGTAATGAGATGTGAAAGACAGAGCATAGCCAGGCTCCCCCCCCTCCCCACTCATCTTTTGTAATTAGGATGTGAAAGCCATGGAAATTCAGATGAAACACCTCCGTTGTTATCAGTTCAGATATTGCAATTGGGAACCTATTGCTTTTGGCTCAGCAGGTGATTCCCTGCCAACCTATGGCAAAAGGGGGTTCAGTTGTGTTAAAAAAAAATCAGAACAGCTTCCCACACCCTCCTACATGTTGAGTCCCAAAACTGGGACATGTGTCTTTCCGCCTGTGCTCCTACATGAGTCATGTGATCCGTAAGAGATCATGGAGCTCAAAAGATGCACTTTAGGAGGGGGCATGCTCTTGTGCAAGAGTCCTGGGCCCCAAAACACACATTTTGGATTGCTGGCCTAAAAAAGTACTTTAAAAAGTACATTGTAAAAGTACCGTACTTTTCTGTGTATAAGACTATGTTTTTTTATTTAAAAATAATGCTAAAAAGTGGGGGTCGTCTTATACATGGATAGTGCGTAGGGTGGATGTTTGATTGGCTGCTGCCGCAGCTGTCAACGACTTTTGTGCGTGTTATTGGTTGCTGTGTCAATGGGTGGCGTTGACTGGCTGACGCTCCAGCAGTTGGACGGGCAATTGGCAGCTTCTGCCGGCGATGGAACAGATGGGAGGTGGATTTTGCGATGCGGGCTTGATTTTAGGCAATCCCCCCTTTAAAAAGCTCAGCAACCCTGGGCAATCCTCTGCAAAAAAGCTCGACAACTCCCCCCATTTTCTTAAATTTGAGTCCCCCAAAATACATGGGGATGTGTGGTGTAGTGGTTAAGAGCAGTAGACTCATAATCTGGGGAACCAGGTTTGCATCTCCGCTCCTCCACATGCAGCTGCTGGGTGACCTTGGGCTAGTCACACTTCTTTGAAGTCTCTCAGACCCACTCACATCACAGAGTGTTTGTTGTGGGAGAGGAAGGGAAAGGAGAATGTGAGCCGCTTTGAGACTCCTTCGGGTAGTGATATAACAACAACAACAACAACAACAACAACAACAACAACAACAACAACAACAATTTATTATTTATACCCCGCCCATCTGGCTGGGTTTCCCCAGCCACTCTGGGCGGCTTCCAACAGAAATATTAAAATACACTAATTTCTTAAAGATTAAAAGCTTCCCTAAACAGGGCTGCCTTCAGATGTCCTCTAAAAGTCTGGTAGTTATTTTTCTTTTTGACATCTGGTGGGAGGGCGTTCAACAGGGTGGGTGCCACTACCGAGAAGGCCCTCTGCCTGGTTCCCTGTAACTTGGCTTCTCGCAGTGAGGGAACCACCAGAAGGCCCTTGGCACTGGACCTCAGTGTTCGGGCAGAGTGATGGAGGTGGAGACGCTCCTTCAGTTATACTGGACCGATAAAGCGGGATATCAAATCCAAACTCCTCCTCCTCTTCTTCTTCTTCTTCCTCTTGACGGAAAAGTACAGTACTTTTTCGGAGGGAGCAAAAAATCACATGAGATCATGGCGCCCAAAATGGCCACTGTGCTTTCGCACTAAAAATGGGATTTACTGGTTTTCCCAGGACATCTTGCTGGATATGCCTTCCTACTGGATGGCTGCTAGTCACCATGCCTATGCTCTGCCTCCATGGTTTCAGGCAGCAATGCTTCTGAGTCTCTATCGCTGGAAGCTACAGGAGGGAAGAGTGCTCTTGTGCTCGGGTCCTATTTGCAGCTTTCTCACCAAGGCATCTGCTCGGCCACTGTGAGAACAAGATGCTGGATCAGGTGGGCTATTTTCTTTTCCGCTTTCTGCTCCTAAATCTACACATAGGCTACAATAACTGCTCAAAGCCTTGTGTTTTTGGGTATGGCTATCCTCTGCCTCCATGAGGTAAGTCGTGACTCTCGGCATAACCTACCTCACAGGGTTGTTGCGAGATGAAATGAAGAGGGGGAGAACCATGTACTCCACCTTGAGCTTCCTGGGGGGGGGGGGAATGTGGGATATAAACACAGTTAATAAACAATACATGAATAAATGAATGGGTTGCCTATCAACCAGGGTTTGCAAATCACCTTTGGACCCTGTTTTCAAAGACTAGTGAAACTAGATTACTCTGGGTAGCACCAGCCATTGTTAGTATCATATAGATGTTCAGCTAAACCTCCATAATTAAAGGTTTATTCATGCAGGGAATTCATATGTGCACTTAAGAAAGGCTCTCACTTTTGAGAAACCATGGCAAGCCAGGAAGCTAGCATTGAATCTTGCACCATGGGGGGGGGGGTGTAAAATTGTTTACTTGCATGACTTTCAAGTAAATAAATTGACTGTTATGGGGAGTTATAGCACATTCGCATAATGGCCAAACATCGAGCTAGCACTCTGTATTTGTCAAACTTGCACCATAATAGGTGATCTTAAGGTGAATCTTCTGCACCAAGTTTCTCTTATTAAAATCCCATAGTGGCCGTCAACTCAAGTTGTCCTACAGTCCATTAAACGAAGAACTTGATGGATCAAACCTACGCACTGCGTACCACAGCAGAAAACATCCTTTTATTATTAGAGTTTATGCCCAGACATTATTCTTGGAGGCCCATCATTTTTTATGAAAACTTTTATTAACATTCCAAAAATAAAATAAAATAAAAATGACCTCTCAGCCCTTTTTTGTGTAGTGTTTCCATCCTTCCCGAGGGCAGTAACCTATTTAAATCTTCTTTTTATCTTTACCAACACAATAAAGCAAGCTGTCTGAGGGACAAAGATTTGTAGATCTTATTAGAGATACTTTTTTAAAAAAAAATGTGCTCAAGCACAGGGCACAATAATGACAGGCTGTAATCTTGGCATGCAAAGTTTTTCTGACAAGGGTATTTTTTCCCCCAATAAGAAAACAGATTGTTTAATTTAATCGGTGTTCTTTTAGATGCCTAGGTGCTCTGACAAGTACCGTCATGTGCAGCATTATGATCCTAAAGGCAAAGCTAGGAGTGCTGGAAGCCCCAAAATTGATAACATTGGGAATATCAGATTTATGGGCATTTGTGTTGGATGGAAAGAAAGCTAACTTGGCTTTTATCGGATACCCCTGACGAAAAAGAGGGCTGTTTATAACTGATTAAAGTCAACATTTGTCCTGCAAATGAGATATTTTTTCCCCAGTGTAGTTAATAGCTTTGGTGGCACCAGATGGGATATATATATATATATATATATATATATATATATATATATATATATACGCACTGCATCCAGTGGTCCAAGTGTCCCAGGGATTTTCTCTTTAAATGGCCTTTTTATTCTTCGAGATAATGGGCAGCCTGTGCATTGCTAAATCAGCCCTGTTCTGTTAGGAATGTTGCCGTCAGGGGCACTCACCATTTGTCAGAGGAAATGCAGAACATCTCTACAGGAGTCTGTTTAAGAGGACATCATTTCTCGATAAGCTCTTGCTAAGGTCAACATGCAGCTCTGCTCCTTCCCTGTTCCCCTGTTGCTTCTGCCACTTGGGAAACTTCTGATTTATTAGGATTACACAAGTCATGTCCTCCGCCTGACTGAATCTGCAATGTGAAAATCTCCTTTCTTTCTTTTTTCTTTTAAAAAACACAGCATCCACACACACACACACACACACACACACACACACAGCAAAACATGAGTGTAAAAGATTTGTGAATGCAGACAGAGGGAGAGTGTGTATTGCGGGTCAGAAATATGAGTGAGAGGGTCCTCCAATATGGTTCAGTATGAGGCTTCTGATAGCACCAAACGTTCTACTCTCATATTATTGTTTGCCCTGAAAAATAATAATACCCTAGTCTTGAAATGACATAAGAACTTGTCAAGAAGATCTAAATTTTGGTATTGGGGAAAAAATATATTCCAGAAGAGAAGCATCATTAGCTTGTCACTGGGAGAGCATCTTGTGGTGCCCTAAAGGGTGATTCATCAGGGGTGGCGTGAGACTCCACGGATGCAGAGTCCACTTCATCAGGATCGCCGCTTGCCTTGGAGACTTGGTATATAGAAATGTCACAAAATGCTGCAGTGCTCTCTCCTTCCTAGGAGGAGGAGTGTTCTTTCTTGTCCAGGGTTCTTGCTGGCAATTCACGCCCTCCTCCAGCATCGCATCAACTGCAAAGAGCTCTGATGGGGGTGTGTGTCCCCCACTTCCACCTGCATTCTATCTAGAAAAGGCGTGAATTAAAAGAATTGGGTGGGAGTTGGGAGTATCTGCTTCATTTACATAGGAATGAAGCCGAGGGGAATAAAGCAGGTTTTGAGCTGGGATTCATTTCTTTAACTACACTTAACATCCTGGCTTCCCTCCAAGAAGCTGAAGGTGGCTTTACATATCTCCCTGCTTCCTCCATTCTATCTTCAACAGTCCTATCAGGTAGTGGCTGACCTAGGGTCACCCAGTGGGATTCATGGCTAAACAGGGAGCTGAACCTGGGTCTCTCTGGAGAACAGTTGCATCAACTAAAGGGGGCGGAAGGGGCTTGGGCCCCCTCAATATTTGTGGGCAGGGGGCTGAGCCCCCCAATATTGAGGGGGCCGCCACCCCCCACCGCCACAGGGGCAGGGGCAAGACGTGCTGAGGGCTCTAAGGGACCCTTACCATTGGCAGCTGCAGAAGGGCCCGTGAGCCTGCCTCTGCCCCACCGTGGCAACTGCCTCCTGCTCCTCATCCCCAGCAGTGTGCTCATGTATGAAGACAGCAGTGGCATTGTGGGCTTGCTGCTCTTCCTGCCCCTGAGCCACCCGGAGGAGGAGGAGGAGGAGGAGGAGGAGGAGAACAGTCCAGGCCAAGGCAGAGGTGGAGGTGGAAGTGGCAGGCTGGGCAGCAGCGAGAGCACTGGCAGCAGGCTCTTCTTGTCAGGCAGCGGTGGTGCCCTGCTTGGCGTGCCTCTGCTTGGCGTGTGCCCGGTGGGGGCGTGACATGTTATGTCATGTGATGCATCATGTGATGCACCCCCTCAATGTGAGAGGCAAGTCGGTGCTCCTGCTGGAGGTTGATGGAATTGGCTCATGGAGATGGATGGAATTGGCTGCATCAACTGAAGTATATTGTCTAGATCAGGCATCCCCAGACTTCGGCCGTCCAGATATTTTGGACTACAATTCCCATCTTCCCCAAATACTGGTCCTGTTAGCTAGGGATCATGGGAGTTGTAGGCCAAAACATCTGGAGGGCCGAAGTTTGGGGATGCCTGGTCTAGATCAAGGGAAGTAAGAGTATTGTTCTGTTCTGCCTTGGTCAGGCCACACCTGGAGTCCCATGTCCAATTCTGGGTGCTGCTGTTTAAGAAGAACATCGACAAGCTGGAAGGTGCACAGAGGAGGTGACCAAGATGATATAGTGTCTGGAAACCAAGCCTTACGAGGAGCAGTTGAGAGAGTTGGGTACGTTTAGCCTGGAAAAGGAGACATAGAGGGGATGTGTTAGCCATCTTCAAATATCTAATGGGCTGTCATGTGGAAGATGGAGCAAGCTTGTTTTTTGTTTCTCCAGAGGACAGGACCCAAACCAATAGATTTGCATGATGAGAAAGGAGATGCCCAACCAAACATTAGGAAGATCTTTCTGACAGTAAGAACAGTGGAACAGACTCCCTTGGAAGGTGGTGGACTCTCATTCACTGGAGGTTTTTAAGCGGAGATTGGATCTCTCAAGGATGCTTTAGATGTGATTCTTGTATTGCAGGTGTTTAGACTACATTTTGGGGTCCCTTCCAACACTACAACTCTACAGTTCTACAATTCTGTGCCCCCTTCTGAACTTCAGGTGTTTATATTAAGGATAAAAATAAATCCTACAGAGGCCGGCTCTTGGGAACCCTGGAAAGCATTGATCCCATCCCAGTTCTCTCATCACAGATGCCCATCGAGCTCTAGATATTCTAGCAGCATGGCAGAAGAGAATGGGTGGAGCCCATGAAAGCTTAAAAGGAGATGATGTCTTGGATCCCCAGGCAGAAGAGGAAGTAAACTTCATGACTTTCCTGTTGTAAGGAAGCAGGTAACCTGGAAGGAGTCGCATTAACTTTCAACAAAGGGCTTGACACATCTGGGCTAATTATGGAAGTGTGTTGGAAAGATAATGGCAAATGAAAAATGTCAACTGTTTCCCCCTTTGTACCAAAACAGGCATCTGTCTTCATTAGGTGGAATGGGAACAATTGAGTGATGCAGAAGTTTTGCTTTTCCTGCAGTGAAAGCTTTTATAAGAATCTCATATAAGAGGCAGGTTATAAGGGAACAGTTGTGGCTCCAGGCAGAACAACAAGACCACTGGAACAGAATGTAAGATGTTACAGCCTGTGGACAGCAAAGATTTCATTGAACCAAATTTGGACCTAACATCACTCACATTTTCCAAAACTAAGATTTGACCATGAGTATGACATTTAACTTTCGTTAAAATTCCTTGTGTAAATTCCTCAGCATTTGTGTCAGATTTCTCCTAGAATACACAAGGATTGTGTGTGCAAATTTGCCTAATATACACATATATTTTTTTGCAAAGCAATTTCCCGCAATATAATGCATTTCTGAATGTTATTTTTACTAACATATGCATTTTTTAAATGCACACTTTACCCTAGTATATGCATTCTCACGCAATTCACTTCTCTGGAGAACAGCATTGTAAAATTCAGAGAATGGTGAATTTTGAAGTATGGTTGCATGACTGATTTGGAAAGTGAGACTTGGGTGGGTGTGCCTTAAAATGGAAACTGAATCAAATTTATCCCCCCATACTGTTATGGGAAAGGCTGAGAATGTAGTGCTGTACAGATTTGAAGGCTATTGATGGATACTTGCCAGAATGGCTCTGCTCTGCCTCCGCAGTTGGAGGTAGCAATTCTTCTGAATGCCAGTTGCTGGAAACCACAGGAGGGGAGAGGGCTCTTGGGCTCAGGTCCTGCTTGTAGGTCTCCAATTGGGGAATCTGGTCAGCTGCTGTGAGAACAGGATGCTGGACTAAATCTTTTCAGTTTCCTCCAGAGATGAAATTCCTTAGCTCAGGCTTCCTCAATTTTGGCCCTCCAGATGTTTTTGGCCTGCAACTCCCATGATCCCTAGCTAGCAGGAACAGTGGTCAGGGATGATGGGAATTGTAGTCTCAAAAAATCTGGAGGGCCGAGGTTGAGGAAGCCTGCCTTAGTTCATGCAGGAGACTGTATAAGAAGCTCAGACACACCTGGAGATATTGTTGAGTCAATAGGAGGCCTGAAAATCCTAACATACAGATTGACCCTCAGACCTACTTGGTGATTCAGGGATAGCCTGAACCATTGTACTCTTGTGTATCAGTTGAATTGAGACTGGATTTCTGCAACAATGCTGTACACGGGGCTGCCCTTGGGCTTGGGCCAAGAGATGCAGCTGATGCAGAATGTGGCAGATGGACATGGGCGACAAAATGTGACACCATGGTTAAAACATCTGCTACTGAACAAGGTGCAAGGTCTTTGAATCAATCGGCAAAGCCTCCAAGAACTGAGATCCAGGGTCCCTTAGGGACCATATGAATGCTTATTTCCCAACTCAGTCACTAAAATAACCCGCAGGAGCATCACTGGTCATCCCCTAAATTTGTGAAGCTCATCTGACATAAACATTGTCCAACAGAGATTCAGCAGGTGCCTTCTATTTTAATCTTTAAATGTTTGCTTGTGCAGACAATTAAGTGAAATAATATTCTGCAGTAGTTAGCTGATAATCTGTGAGGTTAAGAGTGTGTGTGTGTTTGTGTTTGTTTGTTTTTGTGTGTGTTTGTTTGTGTGTGTGTGTGTTACGTATTGTATAGCTATAACCCCTGTAAACTGATTTTTATTTTTATTTTTTTAGGAAATGCATTTCCCCCAAATATAAAATAAAGAAATTCTGCTCAATCCTGATTTTTGCTCTATCCAGCTTGACCTTGGACTGTTCTGAGATGCCTCATGCCTCAAAAGACCAGCCACTCTTCCAACAAGCCTCTTAAGTTGAGAACTTTCCCAGTCTTCATCTGTATTGGAATTATTTTAAAGATTTTTTTTTTAATCCCCTGTTGTTTGCTCCCCAAGGATCCTTTGGGAGGAAGGGTGAGATGTGAATGCAGCAAATGCACAAGTAAACAAACAAACAAACAAACAAACAAACAATAATCAATGAACAGAAGTCTCCTGGGGAAGGGTTGGTAAGAAATTCTACTGCGGCTGCTAAAATGAAGCAGGCAGGGTATTGTGGGTTATTTGGTGGTGCAGGATTCATTGATGCTGGCTGCCCTTGCTCCTTCAGCTTTATTCAGCGAGATTAGGACTGACTTGAAGCCTTTGTTTACAGGATGTTGCTTACCAGAGGTTCTCACCATCTTCATGGGGGAGAGGGGTAGTCATATCTAGCCATGGTTTCTAACCACAATGGTTATGCTCTGCCTCCATGGCCGGGGGCGCCACTGCTTCTGAATCCCAGTTGCTGGAAACTGCAGGAGGGCAGAATGCACTGGAGCTCGAATTCTGTTGTGGGTTTCCTATTTGGGCATCTGGTTGGCTATTGCGAGAACAGGACGCTGGGCGAGATGGGTCCTGTTTGGCCTCATTGAGCAGACTCTTCTTATATTCTTGTGTTTGCCTATCTGAGGCGGGACCAACTGTGGAGAAGAAATTACAGCACTGGGAAACGAAGCAGTCAAGAAGAGCAACTCAGAAAGATAAATGCTCCGTCTTGCATCCTGGGAGTGCCACCAAGGTCCTGAGGTATCCGAAGTGACAGTATTTAACTCTGTTCACTGGTGAGATCTGACAAAACCAAAGGGAAGCCCTTGGCGTGTCACAAACATGCTTTCATTGACAACACGCTGCGATGGCTTTTCTGACTCCACCATGCAGGAAGCCATTAAGGAGAATACTGCGTCTGACAACTGATTGATTTTAAGCAGATCCCCATTAAAATGGACACAAAGGAGGCCCCCCAACGAAGGCTGCTAAATGTCTCATGTGATGTGAGCAGCCACAGGGGAGCTGGCATGAGCCGGCCAGAAATCCCAAGTTTCAACTTCCCGGTTCTTACTCTGACTCTTCCCCTGCCATCTGTTTAAAGAGCACCAATAGATCTACTTTGAAATTGCTTTAGTCATCAGGTGGTACTACACTGAAGTTGGCACATGATTGGGAAATTCAAAACAGTGCAAAGTAACACGGCGGTTGCGTGTCGAGGTCACCGGATTCCCCCCAATAAATTCACACACGCACACACGTGAATTAAGTTTAAGGTTTTTGGCATTATTTTGGCCACAACTTTATTAAAATACAATCAAATGTGAGTGGTTGCTTAGGCATTGGGACAGATCCTGCACTGACTTTCCTCTAGTCAATTGTGGAAGTCAGTAGGTAAACATTCTCAGCGGGAGGATGGAGCCGGGTACCAGGCCCTTCTTGTCCTCCCTCGAATGTTTCCCGAGGCTCAATTTGCTCTGTGTTAGGCCCAATTCTCCTAGCGGGGTACTGACGAGAGCCGTTCGAGCCCCAGGATTCCTTAAACGGAATACCTCTATAAGCAGAAGCAATTTAGCGTAATTTCTCAGCCTTTCCATACTCCTCTTTCCATACTCCTCTTTCCAGCCAATTTCTTACCAGCCAATTTTAACCAATGCCTAACCGCCAACCTTACAAGTTGTGACGATTTGCTATGCAGTAGGCAAAAACCAAATGGCAACAGCCAATCAGCCAGATGGCAAAATTCCTACCGGGCCCCTGCCCCAAAGCAGGCGACCCCATGACAGGCACAGCAATGTCAATACACAAAGCATCCTCAAAAAGGAGGTGGGCGGGCAGGAAATCCGAAGCGCTTGGCAAAAGTGAAACCAATATAGCCTCGTGGGGGTTTTATAGGCTAGGGGCCGCCCCTTATTTCAAACTGCAACACTCTTTTCTTCCCAGCAACAGCACACAAACTGCCCAGTCATGCCAGTGGCCATTTTATCTAATCTACCTAGCAACAACAGGGTCATCCTGATTTCCCCTCCCTTAACGCGTACTCTCCATAATTGGAGAAACGTTTTGGCAATGCCTCACAAACACACTCAGTCCTGTTCCTTTGTGCATTGTGGTTCCTATATATTTATTGCATTTATAACACCCCTTTCTCCCCAAAGCGGTCGAGGTGGTGCACATGGTTCCCCTGCTCCTTATTTAACCCCCACAACAACAGCCATCTCAGGTAGGCTAGGATGAGAGGCAGTGACTTGCTTAAGGTCACACTTCGTGAGCTCCATGACCAAGTAGGGATTTGAACCCTGGTCTCTCCCAGGTCCTAGTGCAACACTCTATCCTTCACACCACACTGGCTTTTATGCAGGGTTTATCTGGAAATTCTGCATTTGTATCATTTGAATGGTGCAATGTGAATAATAACTAGTTTGACTGTTCCTGAGAATTCAGGCAGGATGTCTCTCCATGATGCATTTTATTTATATTGTTGTGAGAATTTTAAGGATTATATGTATTAAATGTTCGTAGATGTACCAAGCAAACATGTGCAAGAGGGCAGTCCTGTAGCCATTTTGACTCTTCCAGGCTGACAAGGCCTTTCTCTTTGAAAGGAGGGAGGAAATGGGGAAAAAAAAACCTCCCCATTGTCTCTGCTCACAGATCCTGCCTTAAGGGCACATTTAAGGTGTGAATAGGGGAGCTTGTCACCTGGATCAGGATCTCAGTAATTATCATTACAAAAAGACTGGCCAGGCTCTCCACAGTGATCCAACATAAACAAGTAAACTTGGCAGATTTCTCAGATTCCTCACACCTCTTCTTTGATATAGGTGTGACGTGTGGGGTGGTGGTGGTGGTCTTAGGCTACACCCCTTCTGTGATGTGTGTATGATGCTTCTGGGGGATGGGTTGGACTGGGAAGGAGGGAATTTTCAAAGTTCTATACAGTGGAACCTCGGTTTATGAACACCTCGGTTTACGAATTTTCGGTTTACGAACACCGTGAACGCATCTGGAACGGATTAATCCACTTTCCATTATGTCACGGGATTGTTGCGGCTACTCTAGAGTAACGACGCTCCGCATGCTTGTCTTTCAGCAGTTTTTATTTAGTGCAGTCTATTTACAGTGAGCTGGGTATATACAACATGTCTGCTTAGTCCGATGCAGAATCCGGCACTGGACCACTTCTGGACCGCCTCCAGCATAAGAGTCTTGGGACGGCAAATCTCTTTCCCCTCCTTCTCTTGCGTAATTCCGGAACCGGAGGAAAGGGTCTATGCTCCATGTTTTTCTTCTCCCCCCCTTTCCCCCCCTCTCTCTTCCTCCCTTCTGTGTCGCAGGGGCTCTCCCGTGCTGAGAGAGCCCCGGCCCTCTCTCTCCACTTCCTGACTAGACTCCTGAGCATCCTTGCTGTTATCGCTGCTTGGGGAGGGGCTGCTTCTGATGAGGGGAAGAGGATCCCTATATTCTCTTCCCCTTACACATTACTTTCAATGGGAAAGTTCGCTTCAGTTTATGAACGCTTCAGTTTATGAACAGACTTCCGGAACCAATTACACCCATGCTTCGGGTTAAGTACGCTTCAGGTTGAGTACTCTGTGGACCCGTCTGGAACGGATTAATCCACTTTCCATTACTTTCAATGGGAAAGTTCGCTTCAGTTTATGAACGCTTCAGTTTATGAACAGACTTCCGGAACCAATTGTGTTCATAAACCGAGGTACCACTGTATATGGGGAGGGAGACCCTTTGTTCTGGGTCCTTCTCTTCTCCTGTGCGAGAGAGAACACCCTGCAGCAGCAGATGGTTTTATTTTACTGGCAAATAAACCACGGGCAACTAGCCTTGCTTTTCCTCTACCTTGGGTTGGTCTCTGTTTTGCACTATCGAAGAGGGGTAATTAATTCCGCCCAATCTCTTCGGAGGTTCGGACTCCCTACCTGGGTAGGACCCTTTGAAACAGGCAAGAAAGCCTTTTAAAATTCTTATAACAATATATTTAAAAAGATTTTCACCCCGCCCCTCATCCTTGCCAGCTCCATGGCGGGTTGCAAAATAAAACACACAGCGATACAATACAACAGAGAAGATAGAAAAATGTGGCAATTAAAACCATTATAGAATCCCTGTTAAGGGCAGGGGGAACTAAACAGTGCATCTTGGATGTATGTCTCCTATTCATCTGTACAATGTATGTTCTCCTTTCCAATTAATTCAGCACTCAAAGTGTTGAACAATGAGAAGAACCATTTAGAAATGATTTCTTTCTTTTAAAATAGAAATGCTTGACATAAAATGCAATGGCAGCTTAGCACAAGCAAACATCATTCCCCCACCCCTGAAATGCATTTTTTTTTTAAAAAAAATACAAACTTGTTGGAACATAAAGATCTTACAGTTCAATCTTATGCAAGTTTATTTAGAAGCAAATCTCCCTGAGATAGAATCATAGAATCATAAAATCATAGAGTTGGAATAGACCACAAGGGCCATCCAGTCCAACCCCCTGCCAAGCAGGAAACACCATCAAAGCATTCCTGACATATGCCTGTCAAGCCTCTGCTTAAAGACCTCCAAAGAAGGAGACTCCACCACACTCCTTGGCAGCAAATTCCACTGCCGAACAGCTCTTATTGTCAAGAAGTTCTTCCTAATGTTTAGGTGGAATCTTCTTTCTTGTAGTTTGAATCCATTGCTCCGTGTCCGCTTCTCTGGAGCAGCAGAAAACAATCTTTCTCCCTCCTCTATATGACATCGTTTTATATATTTGAACATGGCTATCATATCACCCCTTAACCTTCTCTTCTCCAGGCTAAACATACCCAGCTCCCTAAGCCATTCCTCATAAGGCATCATTTCCAGGTCTTTGACCATTTTGGTTGCCCTCTTCTGGACACATTCCAGCTTGTCAGTATCCTTCTTGGACTGTGGTGCCCAGAACTGGACACAGTACTCCAGATGAGGTCTGACCAGAGCAGAATACAGTGGTACTATTACTTCCCTTGATCTAGATGCTATACTCCTATTGATTCAGCCCAGAATTGCATTGGCTTTTTTAGCTGCTGCATCAGTAGGACGACACTTGAATAAAGAGTTTGAAAGCTGCAGTCAATAGAAAAAAAGCCACATTTGCACTAGGCATTTAAAGCAGGATCATATTGCTTTCAAAAGTCATTGTTTCCCAGAAATAATTTTGGGAATTCTAGTTTGTTCAGAGTGCTGAGAGTTGTTAGAAGTCCCTCCCTCATTCCCATCCCACAGCTACAATTCCCAGAGTGGTACAAGAATCAACCTCTCTATACAGACAACTCCGAAAAGTACAGCTCTGTGAGGGGAACGCTAGTCTCTTAGCAACTCCCAGCATCCTTAGCAAAGCACAGTTCCCAGGATTCTTTGGGGGAAGACATGACTGTTAAAAGTGCTATGATGCTGCTTTAAACATACAATGCAGATGGGGCCACATCCCCACAGATTTGCTAAGGCTTTGAGGTTGTGAAGACATGGGCAAGGACCTTTCGACAAGTGCTTTGACTAGGGGCGGTTCCAGACGTCGTTGGACTCCAGCACCCATCAGCCATGATGATCTGGCTGCCTCACCTGAAAGAAAGATATTGAAGAGTGGGGAAAGGTTCAGAAAAGAGCAACCCAAATGATCGAGGGGATGGAGTGGCTGGAACCCCTGGAGTCTTTCACTGCACAGAGACTGGGATGATGTGTAGCAATACATTGGAGGAATGGTGTGGTTTTGCTCTGGGTTCCCTGGATGCTCCCAATGTCCCTTTGCAGGGAAGCAGATTTCAGCTAAACAGTAGGAGCAGGGGCGTAGGAAGATAGGAGCAGTGGGGGCGGTGCCCCTGAGCAACACGATCCCAAAACATGCGCCCAGCCCCAAAACATGCTCCACGTCACTGCGCACAGCGCACCCCACCCCAAAACGCGCACCGCATCACTGCGCATGGCGCGCCCCGCCCCCAAAACACCCACTCCGCCCCCAGAATGCGCACCACGTCACTGGGGGCAGCACGCCTGCTCTCCGCCCCCGGTGGCGGAGCATGAAGCTCCGCTGCTGAGTAGGAGAAACCTCCTAATGCAGGTAGGCCCTGTGTGGTGCAGAGGGTTAGAGTGCTAGAAGATGACCCGGGAGAGGCCAGAGTTCAAATTCCCTCTTTGTGGCCATGAATCTCCCTGCGTCACCTTGCACCTGACCGTGTCTCTCTCAGACTAACCTACCTCACAGGGTTGGTGTAGGGCTTAGATGAGGGAGGGAACCACACACACCACCCTGAACTTCTTGGAGAAAAAGGTGGGGCAGAAATGTAATTACGAGTAATAACAGGTAAGGGTGGGCAGTGGTTTTTAGACCAATGTCTCTTTCCCCTTGGAGGACACCGCCCAGTGGTGGCCAGAGGCAAAACTGGACAGAGCAAGAATGCAAATATTAGTTTTGTACAGCCGGCTAGTTGCTACGCACATTCACAATCCATCCTTCACCTAGGCAAGCAAGAGTAAGTATCTGTTCCAGGACCTGTCCCAGTCAGGCAAATACATGCAAGAAGGATGCAAAGCTGGGTTAGTGAGGGGTATGGACTGAGAAGAGTGGGGCGTGACTTGCGGAAGGCCCTGAGGGCCAAAAAGAGGAGCCCAGAGGGCCACATTTTGCCCTGAGTCTCAGGTTTCCCACCGATGTCCTCAAGGCGGGAGCAGAATGCCTTGGGGTGTTCGCTGGAGGTATTTGAGTGGAGGCTAGGTGGCCATTTGTACAAATTTATTTTGTACAAATCAGTGGGAGAGCCACAAAGCAGAGCTCACTCTATCAGCTCTGCTGTGGCCATTAGGCCTCCCCATCCCTCAGCCATCGTCTGGGAGCAGCCACTCCATCAGGCTGCCTCCATGGTGGGAGAGGTGGGAAGCAGGAGGCTCATTGCATCAGCTTCGCGGGTAGAGGCCCAGGGCCATCAGGTACCTCCTGCCCCTGAACTTTGCCAGCTGGACATTATAGGCATATCTGTGTAGAAACTGGTTCCTGAATTGTGATGGTTATTTTCCTCTTCCCTTCCCTTCCCTTTCTCCTTGTGTGCCATGTTGTTGTTAGTTTTATTGTGAGTCTGAGGGTCAGGGACTGCCTTGTTCTGACTTACAATACATAAGCCACCTTGGGAGTCTTTCTGGTGGAAGAATGGGCACAAATGCTTCAAATCAATCAATCAATCAATCAATCAATCAATCAATGATTTGTAAGGCCCACTGTCATTGCAAATGGGGTGGACTAGATGACTTCTAGGGACTCTTCCAAATTGGAGCCACACTTGGATCCCCCCCCTCTTCGAAAACACACACCGGAACTTATTAGCAGCAGGTCAAGCAGCCCTCTGACTCTGAAAGTATTTATTTGCCTTCCCTCCTTCCTCCCGTCTCCTTGCCACTTTCTAAATCAGGAGGGAGATCAAAGAGTATGCTGGGGGCTTTCAGCTCTAAAACATCCCTTTCATGTCCTAATACATGAGGTTTAGTTGGAGAGCTTTTACGCAGAGGAAATATGCAGTTGGCGTGAGAGAGAGAGAGAGAGAGAGAGAGAGAGAGAGAGAGAGAGAGAGAGAGAGAGAGAGAGAGGTTTGATAGCGCTTCTGCCCACCAAAAGCTTAAACATGCCTGACTGGTTTTTATGGGCGGCTGTAAATTATCCTTCCCATTTTTACCTTTCTGATGGGGCGAAAGGCAGCTTCCGCCTGACCGGTGCCCATCCCAGTCCATCTCCTGCTGCCGCACAGGTGAGGCTCTCTCCCATCTCCTGAACAACGGCAGCAAAGAGAAACAAGATGTCTTTGCAGGTTATAAATTTAACTCTTCTCTTATTAGTCTGTGCCAATTAGGACACCCCTGGGGTTCAGCCGAGGGCCGGCATGCAAGCCTGAAAGCCTGATTAGCCCGGGTCTCTTGATACTTGTTCTTGGTAGTAAACGCTGGCACATATAGTATTGATTTTCATTTAGATATCTTAATGTTTCCAGACAATCTGAGCAGATGCGAGCTGAACTCGGATCGGCAAGAGCGCTGGGCTTGCGAGCGGCCCACATTTTTCTTGCCGTTTTCTTTCATTTTTCCTAAACTTAACTGATTCGGAATCGGGAGATATAAATGAAAAATGCAGAGCGAGCCTATCAATCACAGCATGTGCAAACATTGCTGCTGCCCTCTCCCAACATCCTATTACCACCGGGTAGTTGGCTAGTCAAACAGGGATAAAAATTACACCGCAAACATCATAAGTTAGGCTTGATTTGTTGAGCAAGAGGGCTGACAATTCGGCAAGAGTTATATACCTCAGCCCCGCTGAAAATCAGCCTTGTTATGGCTCTGGTACGTCTATAAAGATTGTTCATTTCATATAAAACAGCTACCTGCGCTGAAAGGCTTGAAAGGAAGAATGATGCTGGTTATAAATATAGGGGAAAATCTATTTGTCTGGCCCCCTTCGCGCTGTTAGCAAGTCAGGCACAGGAGCCCTTTGCGTGGTTCCTAGGCAGAGAGGAGGGAGTCATTCCTGTGCCACCTTCTGCTTTCCTCTCCTGGCCCCGGACCGAAGCACACAATCCCTCTTTGTCATGTAAGATAAAGCAACAAAGTGTGACCGGTGCCACCGTGCCGCACTCTGCCCACCAGGAGCACGTTAACCATAATGAAAAGAGGGAGCGCGCCTTGTTCAAAATGGAACGCGAGGGCGAGCCTGTCTGTTGGCAAAGGCTGGCCGGACGGCTAACGTCATCGCAGATAAATGGAAATTATTAGAATCAGTTCGGATGGCTTTTTTTTAAAAAAAATAAAAAATAAAAAATAAAAAATGGGAGAGATGATACGGTTGCATCCTTTTAAAGAGACGGCATCTGGCTTGTCCAGTCTTGTTTTTTTCCAGGCTCCCGGGCAATTAAAATGATTAACACTCCTGTTCTCATCACCTTTGATTCAGGGAAGTTCAGAGCAATCTGGATGAGGGGCAATAAAGGGAGGGTTAGGTGGGAAAGGCCCAAACTCTGCTCATTGATTTGTGCTTCTGAGTTTCGCTTTCTCCCGAATGTCAGAACTGAATACTGGGGATCACTCAATAGAGTCTGAATATACAAACAGCCCATTCATTTTATTTGCTGGAGGGGGGCAGGGCAGACTAGGTGCTTCCTCCAAAGCTCGGGAAAAAAGCAAGGTATAAATTTCAGGGGAATTGCAAAAAAATCAATAAAAATCAATATGCAAACAAGCTCTGCTTTGCTTTGTTTTGTAATTTTTTGCTAAAAAAA
Source organism: Zootoca vivipara (assembly GCF_965207765.1). NCBI lineage: Eukaryota > Metazoa > Chordata > Lepidosauria > Squamata > Lacertidae > Zootoca > Zootoca vivipara. The sequence continues at coordinate 25,867,421 of NC_142589.1, forward strand.
ATATGGTCCTGGTAATTAACCTTATTCGTATCACAGGGAGCTTTAAATAATGTCATCTGTTATACAGTGTTCCACGCATAAATTATGCAAATGGGTCAAATTTGCATAGATTTGCTTACGTCACATAAATTTGCTTCTGTTAGTTGTGAGCTGGAGAAATGAACTATTTATAGCCCCCATGAAGGACTGTGGCACAGCAGAAAAGCATTTCTTTTGCATGCAGAAGGCTCCAGTTAGGGCTGGGAGAGGTCCCAGTCCGAAATCCCAGAGAGCTGCTGTCAGTCAGAGTAGCGAATACTGAACTAGGTGGACCAATGCCTCAGTGTGAGGCAGCTATATAGAGTTCCTATGTGGTATGTTCAGACCCGACTCCCTGGAAATGAGAAATCCTGTTGAGTATCCCTGTGGCTTCTGAGATACCTATGGTGGAAGAGGCCATGTTTTATTGTGTTCTGGTGTTGTTGTTTTTAAGATGTTGTTAAAATTTTTAAAATGTCTCTACAGTGGTGCCTCGCAAGACGAATTTAATTCATTCCGCGCGTCAATTCGTTTTGTGAAAAATTCATCTTGTGAATCGCGGTTTCCCATAGGAATGCATTGAAATTTCTTTTTTGCCCATAGGAACACATTAATTAAATTTCTATGCATCCCTATGGGAAACCGCCATTCGCAAGACAAATTTTTCGCAAAATGAATTCGTCTTGCGAGTCACCATCAGATTGCAAGACGCATTCGTCTTGTGAAAAATTCATCTTGCAGGGCATTCGTCTTGCGAGGTACCACTGTATTGTATTTTTAATTGCATATATATATTTTAAAAAATTTCAGATGTGTTTATTACCCTGGGCAAATTTGGAAGAAACGGAAGGATATAAATTTGATGATTGATTAATTGATTGATCAATGTGTTCCTGGGATTGGCTCCAATGTGCAAACCATAGTTTAAAGGAAGTCAGTGTTAAGCCTTGGCCGGACCTTGAGCTCCAAAGTTATTAACAAGAACAAAAACACTTGCAGGGGTGATGAATGTGGATTGGAAGCCATAAAGCAAGATTCTTGTGTGTACCAAGAAATAAAAATACATCTCTGCCCTGCCTGTCTTCATTTTAAAGCATTTTCACCTTTGCATTGTTCTGGTGACAGGCAGCAGCCCAAAAGATTTAGCAGCCATTTGAGAAGAGAATGGAGAGAGGGTGAGAGGCAGGAAAAAACAAACCCCAAAACCACTATCTTGAGTCCTGGCTCAAGCCTGAGCCAAAGGTTTGACTATCTACAGCTCTAGCTTCAAATTTGAAAGGGGATGATGACAAAATGGCCAAACCTGGGGTTAATTTCAATGGTCATGGGCGTACCCAGGATCAAAACTAGGGGGGGGCAAGGGGAGGGGCCAAGGCACGGAAGGGGAGGGGCCACAAAGTGGGCGGGAACAGCGAACTCGCGCTCCGCCGGGCTGTGCCCCTCCCTAGAAGCAGGGCTGGTGGGCGGAGGCGGAGCCCAGCCCAGCGGAGCGCGAGTTCAGCGTTCCCGCCCGCCGCGCCGCGCTCCCTGGTTCCCCGCCGCGCTTGGCCTTGCCTGAGGGCGCGCCGGGGAGCTGGAGGGAGGGTGCGGCGCGGTGCGGCGGGAATGGCGAACTCGCGCTCCGCCGGGCTGTGCTCCGCCTCTGCCCACCAGCCCTGCTTCTAGAGTAGGGCAGCTGCCCTAACTTGCCGAATGGTGGGTACGCCCTTGTCAATGGTGGTGGTGAAATTAGATTCTTGCAATGGGCTTTTGGGAGGGGCTGCCCTTAAGGTTGGTCTGGTTGGTCTTCTGGCCCACAAAACAGACAATGCAATATAAATAAATGAAAAAGGCTTCCTAGACAGCAACACAATGACAGCAATCAAAGTCAATAGAAGCAGAAACTAAAATAAAACTAGTGATGCTTGAAGAATTTGATCTTTGTGGATTCTGAGAGAGCTAGACCTGATCTGCATATCCAAATCTATTGTGTAAACAGGAACTTAGTTTTATGCCGGTTTTTGTAGTTCCCAAATGTTCTAATGCAATTCTCAGCCAAAAAAGTGGGTGGAAATAGGTTTAGGAACTCATTTTTTGAGAGAATGCCATCAAAATATGTATTCGATTGTAATTTTTCATGCAGATGCAGAAAGAAAGAAAGAAAGAAAGAAAGAAAGAAAGAAAGAAAGAAAGAAAGAAAGAAAGAAAAGAAGCGGCAGATTAATGAGAAATGGAATGGAACGGATTTATGGGTCAACACATGTGAAAGCAACATAGATTAAAAATAGACCGATCCATCCATCCCAAAATAAAACAGCTGGAGCAGCAAAAATAAAATCACAGGAGGCACCCAGCCCAGGTCAAATGCTACCTAGCTTGAACAACAGCATTTTGACTTCAGGCCTACAAACTAGACTGGATCAGATTATGTGTTTCGGATTGCTCTTGTATGCATAGCAGAGAATGAGAGCCTGCTTTGGTGCCCACCTAGGGTTGCCAGACTCAATAGAGGACAGGACTTCTGTGCCTTTAATTGCCCTGCTCTCTTCTGAGTCTGGAAACCTTAAAAAGAAACCAGCAGACCCTTTGCTTAAACAAAGGCTTCTCAGAGCTGGCACATCACATGGGCCCGGGCCTCTTCGGCTCCAGTCTTGTCTTTCCCCATTCTCTAGAAGCCTCTACAAGCAGCCAAAGGCAGGAGGCTGGCAGAAGCAGTCATGGGGAGGCCATGGGGAGGCAGCAGGATACTCCCTTGCTGCCCTCACCATTTGGGACAAGTGCCAGCTCATCCTCCTCTCTGAGCTTGGCGGCAGCAGCGCTAACAGGGGAAACAAGGATGCTTTAGGATCAAATCAGAAGCTGGGGTGGCTTTTGTAATTCTCAGACTGTCTCTGGAGAGTCAGGACACTTGGAGGGCAGGCATCTCCCAGGTTGGCAGCTTAACTACCCTTTTTACATTTGTGGAGAATAACGAGGAAGATAACGTGACAGCTTGACTCGGAGGCATGGTGGAGCCAGCAGAACAAGGGACAGGTGTCCTGAGTAGGGAAGTGACGTTCTCACTCTCCACTGTCCGGAGAAGATCAGCCATGAAATTTATCTGTAACCCATCCCACTCAAAGTTTCCTAAGCAACGATCTCACTGATTGGGTAGGAACTTTCCCTGCTCTGCACACAGGCCTTTGGTGAGGTTTTCACCCCATGAAATATTGGGCACTGTCTGATCCTTTCTCAGCAATGTATTTAAATCGTACTCTATCCCACTTATCCACTGCAACACGGCGATCATAGCCTCCCCACCCCACCCCAAGAGATTGACAGTCATATAATCTCTGTGATACTCTATAAGCTTCTTCTGAATTAGGGAACAGAATTCCCAGGGGATGCCTGAAAGCAGAGGCAACACATCAGCCGCTCCAGCCATTACTGTATATTACATCACTCTAAAAGTTTAAACACCAATAAAGGCTGAGATGAAGGTAATCACCCATCATTTTAATATGCAAATCATGCTGCTGAATGTCCAGAAAATAAGTCCCATCAGCACCAACAATCTCAGGGACAGTCTCAGATTTTATAGCTTTGGTCACCATTAAATGAATGGCCATTTAATGTTTTTGCTAGTATATGCCTTTTGATGCACATGCTCAGTGGCGTAGCAATGGGGTGGGGGGCATGCTGCCCCGGGTGGCAGGCTGGACGGCGATGACCACCTCTGACAGCTGCCGCCACCGCTGCTGCGAGTGCCCCTCACCGCCCACGTGGAGGCGAGGCCGGGGTGCACTGCGGAAAGAGCTCCGTTGGCTTCTGAGCCCGGCTCCTCCATGGCATCTCCTCCCTGCCGGAGGAGCCGCCCTTCGCCGGCAGCACAGCCCTTACCTGCCTCCACGATGGCCCTGAAGAAAGCCAGACAATGGATGAGCAGGACCAGCCCCTGCAGAGCCAGCGCAAACTGGTTGTGAGGAGAACCGCCTCGAGCACGGTAAGGACAGGCGGAGGGAGGGAGGCCTGCTGGACGTCGCCCACCGCTGTCTGCTGTGTCGCCATGGCACTGTGTCGTATCCCTCCTGTGCACACATGCGTTGTGCGTCGTGACGCATGTGCACGGTGGACACTTTCACCTCCCGGCGGGGTGCCTTCGGGTTTGTTGCTCCGGGAGGCCAGGCGGCTAGCTACGCCGCTGCACATGCTACCCTAATCATGTATTTTTGGACACTTGACTGTAGAACTGTGCTGCAAAATTTGGGAAGGTGCAGATTTCGAATGCTAGTTGTGTTTTGTTTTTGTGTATTCTTTTGGAAAGTAAAAGGTTTGCCTTGAAATATGAATTTAATCAAGTTTCTCCCCCATCCCTGATACTGATGCAGGTTGTGACTCCTATGGTTTGTTTCCTACATTAGTTTTTTTTAAACAAACAAACAAACAAACAAACTCAGATGCATGATTCTGAGCATACTTGCCAGTCCATTTCTGAGCATAATTGAAAGAGCTGGTTTCAATCCACAAATATCTCCATGACTTGGAGTCTGGTATCTTGATGGGCTGCTTTTCTTCTGCTGCTGCCGCCTGGCCTGGCCTGGCCTGGCCTGGCCTGGCCTGGCCTGGCCTGGCCTGGCCTGGCCTGGCCTGGACAGGACAGGACAAAAGCCTGGCCAAGGCGAAGGCCTCTTATATAACTGCTGAGATTGACAAGGCATCTGGCTCTCACCTGAATCTCATAACTCTCCTGTCAGGTGATTTGGTCTGCAGCCACAGTGTGGAAATAAAGCATGAGATTGCCCCTCAGATACCAGGCACTCTACTATTCAAATTAGGCCCCAGTGTTTTTGTTATAATCCCCTTCTCAATTAAGTAATCAATTTTAATCTAGAATTTAAATTCTCAAAACTTTCTTATTTGTTAATTCGAGCAAGTAAACTACTGCTCTCACTTCATTACAAACAGTATTTCTACCTGCAACACACTTAAGCAAACCTGCTCATCTTCCTTTCACATATATTTTGTTGCCATTTGCAAGTGTAGCTGCCTCTGATTAGTTATCATTTAACTCTTTGGGGAAATAATTAGCATCACACATCATGTGCATGGAAGTTGCCGAACCAATTAACCAACTAGAAGGATTACTGTTAATAGCACCAGTTTTCCTATAACTTGATATTGCTGGATAGTTCGCTTTCCGTTGCCACCCTAGAACTTTTCTTTATTAGTGCCACTTTGTTTTGTACGATTCCTTGCAAATGAAGGAAAACAACTTTTCTGCTGGTATATAATTTTGGTTACAGAGGACAAAAAAGATCGTACAAAAACAAGATTGGTTATAGGCCTGGCCAGGACATAGGCGTCCTGACTGTGACAAAAGTGACCTGTGTGCTTGCTTGCTTGCTTGATTAACAGCTGTTGGGAACTTCAAGGTCCCCGTTCTCCCTTCTTTGTACTGGATCTGGAGACTCCAATAGAGAGCTTTCCATGTCAAGAAGGAGGGCAAGTGGACACCCTATCAAATGACAGGACAGGAGCTACACAGAGCATGGCCTTTTCACTGGTGGTGCCCATTGTATGGCTCACTCTTCCCAGACCTGTTCTCTTTTGGCCTGCATTTTGGACCTTTATAATTTAGGAAGACTTTGGAATAACTGGTTAACAAGTCTTATCAGTCACTGACATATGAGCGGATTTAATTTGCTGCTATTTGCGGCTTCTGGTGCACCAGGGTTTACACCAGCATAGTAGAGTTGGCCAGGAAGCCAGAAGGGATACAATTTATGAGCTTTCTCCATTATCTGCACAGCAGGGGGTGTTCAGTCAACAGTGCAAAGGCTGAGCTGAAGCATTCCCTGGTGGTTACCTGCTTTCAGCAACAGGGGTCACTGTTTGGTAGTACCCAATTGGTTAGCTGTCAGATTCTAGAGCTCCCTATTGGTGGCTCTTAGGTAATTCACAAAATACAGAGTCCATTCATAAAGCAGTAACATAAATCTTCATTGACATATTGGGTGTATATTTCAGCAGTTAAACATACAAGTTTATGGCCATGCTGTAGTGTAGTGCTTATGCGACTATGAATAAAAGGTGGCTAGGCTCATTGTCTTGGGGTTTGGGGTGGGTGGGAAGAGGTGACAAAACATATTTCCAATAAGTGTCCCCCTTTATTTCCATAACAAGTCCTTGAGTCTGTACTCTGAATAGTGACACCAGGGACCTAGAAGGTGCAGGGCTTGCCAGTCCAACCACTGCAAAGTCTCATCAGGGCTGACTTTAAGGCAATTGGAGCAATTTGGACAATTTGGGCCCTGCATGCCGCTCCTAAGGGGGCCCCCGCACCAGGGCAATCTAGGTGGTTTTTATTTATATCTATAAGATTTTGCAGACTTTGGCTGTGAACTGGGACCCTACCAAAAGAAATATTAAAGTTGCGCCCCACTGCTTCAAATTGGGCCACACTGGCTAGCCCTGAGTCTCATAGTTGTTGGGCCTGAGTTGCCCTGCCCTCGCATGAAGTCTTGGGTTTGCAATTTTGGGAGAGGGGAGACTGCCCACTGAGGAGTGGGAGGGCTGGCGAGGCCCCCTAGATTTAGAGGCCCCAGGCTTCAGCCTACTTACGCTATACATATATCCAGCACTGGCCACATGAGATCACAAATTATCTTGACCTGAAATTGCACATGAGTAAAATGGCCGCCATAGGAAAAAACAGGATGTCCTGGTTTTTATGGGGCAGTTGACAGGTATACAAAGCCACATAATAGATCAATAAATGGGTATAAGACTGGGGCATCACAGCAGCAGGCTCTGCTTCCAGACCTTAATTGTATTGGGGGGGGGGAATCCTAGAAGGTGGAGAGAGAGAGAGAGAGAGAGAGAGAGAGAGAGAGAGAGAGAGAGAATGAGAATTCTAAAACACCACAAATCCTGCAGCCTGCAGCCTGCAGCACTAAACACAAATACATTTGCAGAAGCCTCGAACCTGTGTGCCAATCACTTGGTGGGTACATGAAACATCAAACTCATCTACACAAAAACTGTATTGCAATAATCTCTTGTAGAGTGAGAATCAAGCAAATCCTTATTCCAACTTGAGAGATGCCTGCACATAAAGGAAAGAAATGGCCATCCACATTTGCGGTGTGTGTGTGTGTGTGCGTGTGTGTAGATGAGAGCCCCACCAATTTACCAGAACACCGGCTCTTTTTCCATTCATAACGGAACAATAATTCTCCAGCCCATGAATGGGTCTTTTGTTGCCGAATATACCTGGGCATTGTTTGTTTTGTTGCTCCAGTTCTTGAGCCTCTGTAAGATGCCCATTGATTTTGATTATTTACAGTTTTACAAGGCGAATGGAAGTAGGCACCTGCTGTGAGAGAGATCAGAGGGTCTTGCTCTCCTCAAGGCTATTGCCTTGTTTAATTCCTCAGTTTAAAGTCTGCGAACTGATTGCATTTTCCTCTGTTTGACACTTTATATTTCACATTTCTTTACCACATTAAATTGTACATACTGTACGTTAAAGACAGCTGCCCTCTGAGAACCGGGCTTGTTGTGTCTTGGCCTTTATTATGAGCTTTTGGTGTTTCTGGTGACATATACTTGCCTTTTAATAACAAATTAGGGACAGTGTGCATTTTAATCCCAGTTTGATAAGCGTGGCTGGGGAGCTGGACGGCAATGATTGCCTTGTTTGATCTCTGCTTTATTTATGCAGCCAAGGAGGGGGCAGAGCAATCATATTTACTATTTACTTTTCTATTGACTGTTTAACTGTAACAGCCTGACTGTAGTGCTTAGGCAGACCTTGCTGAGACCAGGTTTCAAAATGACACAGTTTGCATATTATTGCCTGCAATGGCAGTGAGTGGGTGAGGAAACACTTTTAGAGTTGGAAGACCCTGGGGGTCATCTAGTCCAGCCCACTCTGCACTGCAGCATTCGACTAGCCTTTGCTTAAATACCTCCAGCGGGGGAAAGTCCGTTTCCTAATTCCACACTGCTCAACTGTTCCTGGATTATGCGGAATGCTTTATCAGAGTGGATGTAGCAACCGAGTAATTTCGTTGTTCCCGCAATAAAGACAATAAAGATATCTTATCTTATCTTATCTTATCTTACTACAGCAGGACCTTGGAAGTCAAGCAGAATCCTTTCCGGAAGTCTGTTTGACTTCCAAAACATTCAGAAACCAAAGCGTGGCTTCTGATTGGCTGCAGGAAGCTCACTTCCAGGTTTGCGGTGTTTGGGAGCCAAAACGTCCGAGTACCAAGGCGTTTGGGATCCAAGGTATGACTGTAGGAATATTCTTTATTATGGCATGTGGCTGGTACCAAGGAGATATAGATATAGATATAGATATAAATTCTGCACCAATAAATGCTGAATTCTGCAATCTGTATACATTTTTGCAAGCCAAAGCAAATTGGCGTATAAATTTTTATTTTTAAAAAATAATAATAAAAAAAAACAGACAGAAACCAACAATTCAATACTGTATAGCTTTTCCTAGTAGCTGGTTAGACTGTTGCACTAGGACCGGGGAGAGCAGGGTTTGAATCTCCACTCAGCCGTGAAGCTCACTGGGTGACCTGGGGCCAATCACCATCTCTTAGCCTGACCTGCTTCATAGGGTTTTTGTGAGGATGGAATGGGGAGGAGGAGAACCAGGCACATCAGTCTGAGATCCTTGGAAGAGAAAGGTGGTAGATAAATGTAACAAACAAGCAAACAAACTGCAATCAATTCTGCTTTGAAGTTCATTGGACAGAATTGCTGAAATAGTAATGACTTGGAGGAGCAGTAGGACCTCCTGGATGAGCTTTTCTTCCCTGTGGACACCCCACGAGCGTGATTAGTCTTGCTCAGGAAGGGGACAAGGAAAGAAGTCATCTTGTTGGAGTTTTTATGTGACTAGATGGGATGGAGGAAGTAACTGGGCCCTCCTCCATAGGTTCCATGTTGGTTGTGTATTGATTCTTCATGTTTAAGGTTGTATAAGTAGACTGTGTTCCAACTCCACTGCTGGAGGCAGTATGCTTCTGGATACCAGTTGCTGCCTAGAGACCACAAGAGGTGAGAGTGCTCTTGTGCTCAGGACCTGCTTCTATGCTTTCTGTAGGCATCTGGTAGGCCACTGTGAGAACAGATATTGGATTAGATGGGCCACTAGCCTGATACAGCAGGACTTTTCTTATGATCTAGGTCAGTGCATCTAGCTGTTAACCAGAAGGTTGGTGGTTCCCACCCAGCGATGGTTGTGGGCAGGATTCCTGACTGGTACCTTGCCCTGCTTCCTGCCTTGCCCCCTGCCGGACTGGACCCCTGGACCTAGGACTGGACTTTGACCCTGCTTTACGGACTAACCCTTGGCATGTTCTGGACCTCTGACTTCCTGGCTGGACCCACAGACTGTTTCCTGACTCTGCTTTCGCCCTCCCCTGGACTTGGTTGCCTCGCTTGGACCTACTGCTATTGACCCGGACTGTTGACCACGCCTCTGCTCGGCCTTGGGTGAGTTCCTGGTTATCCCACCAGGTGTCCACTGGGCTAGGCACCCCCGGGGCCAGCACACCAACTCTGCAATTCTATGTTCTTATATAGCAGGGATTGCTAACCTTTTTGGACCCGTGAGCACATTTCAAGTTTTGAGAGATTGCTGGGGGCACCAGCAGGTGCTATGGGGTGTGTGGCATAAGACAACATGGGGACCATGGGGCAGTGACTCCCAATAGCCTTACACTTACCATGTGATTGTGGAGCTCACACAATTCTGATTTTATTTACACACACACACACACACACACACACACACACACAGAGAGAGAGAGAGAGAGAGAGAGAGAGAGAGAGAGAGAGAGAGAGAGAGAGAGAGAGAGAGATGCTCTGGCTGCCAGATAGTAAACAGGAAGCATTCCTCTCTACCAGGCAGAATAGAGACTCTCATGTCACAGAAATTGCTTAGAAGGTACCTGCACATTTCGCCCCATAATTTTCTGTCTGGAAGGGCTAGAGATTTACATTCTTAAAAAAGAAGAAATATATCAGTCTGGGGCACCTGCTGAAGAACACCAGTGTTCTAAGGCAACATGGTGCCCATGGGCACCGGGTTGGCAACCACCACACTATATACAGTGCAGGGAGCATAGATGTCTTTTTCATAAAGCTTGCTTTTCAAGGGTTGCATATAGTGGAGCAAGATGCTGTCAGGATCTGTGCCCTGAAGCAACAGAAACCGGAATTCTGCTCCCTGCTGTTCAGTGTAGCGTTGGAAAAACGCTGCTGTTGTGCTTAGATTTCAGACGGGCAGTTAGTTAATCGTGCAATTTAAGCATTACCTTTGTTACTGTGAGATGGACACGTAGGTTTCTTTGTTTTGTTTTTGGGACTAACGAAAAAGCTGCAATGTTCCCATTTTCAGCTACCGCCAACAGAGCAGAATGAAATGCTTTATGCACCGCGTGTTGCTCAGCCCGGCACAAATGGTATTTATTTTTATCAAATGTGGCTTTCAGTATTAATTTCAAATACTTTGGCCACACAGGCATTTATCTCTCCTCCTCGTTTTTGTCTTTCCCCAAGCCCCCTTTTTCAATGACTAATGTTTCTGCTGTAAGCTTTTGTAGTGGAAGTATTGGGTGGTGGCAGATCAAAGTCTTCAGTAATTTTCATCTTTTCTTTATGAAGAAATGCTTGTTGTCTTTTTTTCTGAGGCCATTGGCATCCATCTGAATGAATCAGAAAGCAGGGATGATCTCAGCTCGTATAAATAATAAGGGTTGCCTTCTGTTAGGGATGCTTTTATGTTGGGGAAGATGATAGCTCGAGATTAACATGTTTCCAATCAAAGTTGCTAAGTGTTCCCCCACGTGGGCTCTTTTGAGCAGGGAAGGGTCTTCATCTGTTGCGATGGCCAAGGCAGGATGAATCTCAATGGAGGCCTAACACCGTCTGGCTTGGGGGGGCGGGGAGCCATCTCCTGTGCTGAAGGCTGCTGATTCAAATGCCTGACTGCTGACGTGGTTCTATTTCAGCAAATCAGCATGCTCATGCTTCTTAAAGTGTGGCCATGTTTCTTTAACAGAGGGAGATATCCCAATGATATGCCATACTGGGGTATATGCCAATGATGCATAGGCCATACTGGACTAAAATAGTCAGCTGGATACCCAACCCCATCCACCCAGGAATCACTTGCTGGATTGCAATCTAATTTCTGTCCCTTTCGGAACAGTTCCATCTCTACAGAGCAGATCCTTGTGGTTTTTATGGCCTAAATCCACTGTTGTCTATATTTTCAGGTTGCTTATTCATTATTGCATTAATATCTCTGCCTTTCCTCTAAGGATTTCAAGGTGGCACTGAATGTGACCCCCCCCCATTACATCCTGCTTTCTAGTTAGTGAATATGAGATGAGCTTCAATCGGGAAGCCTTGGGATCTTAGCTGCCAAGTATCCCGTTCCCAGATTTTAATCCGTTTCCCACTGTTCTCCCGAATGGAGAAAAATCCCGGAAATCCCCCGGATTTCCTACCTGCCAGGGAGCCTCCATTTTGGGTGCTGCTCTGCCCTTGTGTGGGCACCAGAAATAGGGCAGAGTGGCACCAGAAGTCGCTTCTACGCATGCCCGGCGGCCATCTTGGTGGTGGCCGCATGGCGGCGGCCGTCACCAAGATGGCCACTGCCATGCGGCCACCACCAAGTTGGGTGCAGGGCATGCGTAGAAGCGACCTCCAGTGCCGCTCTGCCCTATTTCCGATGCCCACACATGGTCAGAGAGGCCCCGGAAGTTGCTTCTACGCAATTTCTGGTGCTGCGCTGCTGCTGATCCCGCAATTTTCATCGGGAGACTTGGCAGGTATGCTTGGGATAAGACACTTATTCTGCCTGAGCTGAAGGGCAATATGGTGTCCACACCCCCATTCTAGACATAAAACTCAACTAGACTGGAAGCGAAGTCTTCCTTCAACACTGGAGATGGAGCACCATTCTCTGCTGTGCTTGAGCACAGAAGACTGGCTTTGAGAGTGCAGATAAGGTTTTTTGGCATGCACAGCACATCTCTATCCTGAAATACCCTGCAGCCATTTCCCAGCCCCATCCGCCTCCTTCATAGCCTCCAACCATCCCTATTTTCCTGGGACATTCGCAGAACTACAGAAGCCATCCCTGCTTCTGATTTGATCCGGGAATGTCCCGGGGATGAGCTGGCACTGGAGCTTGCAGCGGGGCCAAAAGACACACATCCCAATTTTCATCAGGGGAATGTTGGAGGGTGTGCTCCCTGTGCCTAAGGGTAGAGCTGGACCCATCTCAAGATGAAATTTCAAGTGGGAGTGATCAATAAGGATAGGAAACAACCAGGCGTCTTCACACAGCTCATCAAACTGTGAAATTCGTTCCCACAGGAGGCAGTCATGGCCACCAACCAATACAGCTTCAAAAGGCAAATTCTTGGAGGAGGGGGCTTTTGATGGCTGTTAGTTATCATGGCTGTGCTGTGCCTCCACTGTCAGAGGCAGTAATGCTTCTGAATATAAGTTGCTGAAAACCACAGGAGGAGAGAGTGCTCTTGTCTTTGAATCCTGCTTATGGGTTTCCCATTGAGGCACCTGGCTGGCTGCTGTGAGATCAGGATACTGGACTAAAAGGTCCCTCCTTTGGTCTTATTCAGCATGCTCCTCTTACGTTCTTAAGTCTCAACGCCCAAAGTCAAGGTGACAGGAGAGTGCTCAAAGAGTTGCATTTCACTGTAGCTTTAATCTGCAGGAGTCGTATCTGCAGTTCTCTGAGGAGATCCTGGGCATGTAAACGATGCCGTTCTCATTTTGCGTGTGACAATTGTCAAGCGACCTCTCGGGGAGCCAGATATTCTTCTACGGTAGGTGTCCTTTGAATGTCGAAAGCACGAAGGTCAGGACAGGCGGGCAAGTACGACATCAAACATCGCGTTATGAGGGGATGACTTTGGAGCAGCTGGTTCCCTTCCGTGATGAATGAGAATTGCGGCAGTTTTCAAGAGACCAACAGAAGGCGAGCAGGGTCCTAATCAGCTATAACATAGGTAGTAAAGATCTAAGGAGACCAGAGCCTTTCCAAAACGGCGGACTTCTGTGGGCTTTGGATTCAGTAATTACAGCGGTGACAGCTGGACAGCGGGAGGACATGACTGGAATAGGTGTGAGCTCTTGACATATGGCACAAGCAAAGTCTTGTCTGTCAGGAAGAAATCAAGAAACTAAACTCCAGCCCCCAACCCCAAGGCTGAAGCGGCAGCAGTGCCTTATGCTGTTCTTATACATAAAATTGGTGGGAAGCCAATGGGGTCCAGGAGATAAAATGTTGGGCCCTGTCTGCTCCATACATTTAAAGCAGTACGATGCCACCCTAAATAGTCATGGCTTCCCCTAAAGAATCCAAGGAACTGTATTTGTGAAGTGGGTTAATAGTTGTTTGGAGACCCCTATTCCCCTTACACAGCTACAATGCCCAGACTGGCAGAAGAAACCCAGCCAGTTGGGCGGGGTATGTATGTATGTATGTATACATCAATCAATCCCTGGGAAGAGGGATGATGGTTGGGTACTTAGACCCCCCCATCTGCACTATATATTTAGAGCAGTTGCTATATGAGTCCTCAAAATTCCTGGCAAGATTTTAGAGCAGCCTTTTCTAGCCTGATGCCCTCCAGGATTTTTTGGGACTTAAGGTCCCATAGTCCATAACATCTGGAGGGCACTGGTTTGGGAAATATTGCATTAGAGAGTCTGTTCCTGGACTAGATAAGGGATCTGCTGTGCATCATGTTGTGAAAGAGAGACAGTGTGGTGTAGTGGTTAGTGTGCTGAACTAGGATCTTGGGAGAGCAGGGATCAAATCCCCCCTTGTCCATGGAGCTCTCAACTGGGTGACCTAGGGCCAGCCACTGCCTTTCTCAGCCTAACATACATAAAGCATATAAATAAAGCTGAACTCCTGAAATCACAGCTTCTACCTTTGGTTATTATATGAATATACTCATGGATATGCTATGAGGACATCTCTTTAGGTCAATAAACTGAAGGTGTATGTAGCACAAGCTTGGAGTTAAATGACAGAATTCCATACTGGCAATATAGAATATATTGTTGTGGGCTAAAGAGTTGCATATGTAGAGAGGCTGCAGAAAAGAAATGGTTGGAGTCATACTAGATTGCCTTCTGGAGCATAAATATCAGCATTAAATAACTTTGGGTGCCTTGTTTCCCAAAAAGATTAGTAGCTCCTCTCCACGTGATAAATTGCATGAGAGTTATGGTCCGCACCAGTCTTCATACTGCATTATTCTGGTGGGTTCTAAATAACCATATCCAAATTATGCTCGGCAAGCTGGTGGCAAAGCTTGTAGAATCCAGAAAGCTGAAGGGCTGTTTCTGTGCCCTGAATTACACCCGATGCAAACAGATTAATCTCTTCTCTATTTATGTTGGGCAGAAATTATTCTGTAATATTTCTTTTTGTTTGTTTTTAATCCTTTCATTATATCTAGGGGGTGGGGTGGGATTTGATTCAGTTTGTATTTAAAGGCAAATCAACCCAATTCACACTTCCTGAAATGATGCCCAACAAAAATTCGCACATCCCCGAATATTGGAATTCGCACATCCCTGAATATTGCAATGCACTTCTTCATCCAAGTAAAGTGTATGAAAAGGTTCTAGACAAAGTGTGCACCCAGATGCATATATTAGTGAAAATAAGGTCCAGAGCTGCATGGCATACGGGGAAATTACTTACCAAAATGTGTACACTAGGCAAAATTGATTTTAAAAGTTTATATTAGGAGAAATTCACCCCAAAATGCTGATGCATTTTCATGAGAACTTTAAAAAAACCCCACAGAATTTGTGGAGTGATATGGAAATGTGGGAAACTGAACCTAAAATTGGAAAAAGGAGAAACCGAGAGAAAGTGAAGTTGACAGATTTAGCCATCCCTCGTTATTAGTGAAATACCCAGCAAATTTAACATGTGGTTCAAATCTGCGTGACAAGGTGAGCTCCCATTGCTCTGTCCCAGCTCCTTCCAACCTAGCACTTTGAAAGCACACCAGTGCAAGTAGACAAATAGGTACCGCTGCAGCGGGAAGGTACATGGCATTTTTGTGCGCTCTGGCTTCCGTCACAGTGTTCTGTTGCACCAGAAATGCTTTAGTCATGCTGGCCACATGACCCAGAAAGATGTCTGTGGACAAACGCCGGCTCCCTTGGACTGAAAGCAAGATGAGCACCGCAACCCCATAGTCACCTTTGACTGGACTTAATTGACCAGGGGTCCTTTACCTTTTACCCGGCATATTTAACCTGTGTTTTGTGGAAGAGTGGTGCTGCTACACTAGCACAAGAGGTAGAATTGAACACACTTGCTCATTGGAATGTCCGGTCTAACTGTCCAACATTCTTTTAACCAGGAAGCATTAAGAAAACCCTCCTTCTGCATACAGTGGTACCTCGGTTTATGAACACAATTGGTTCCGGAAGTCTGTTCACAAACTGAAGCATTCATAAACTGAAGCGAACTTTCCCATTGAAAGTAATGGAAAGTGGATTAATCTGTTCCAGACGGTCCGCGGAGTACTTAAACTGAAGCGTTCATAAACTGAAGCGAACTTTCCCATTGAAAGTAATGGAAAGTGGATTAATCCGTTCCAGGTGGGTCCACGGAGTACTCAACCTGAAGCATACTTAACCTGAAGCATGGGTGTAATTGGTTCCGGAAGTCTGTTCATAAACTGAAGCGTTCATAGACTGAAGCGAACTTTCCCATTGAAAGTAACGGAAAGTGAATTAATCCGTTCCAGATAGGTCCGCGGCCTTCGTAAACCGAAAATTCGTAAACTGAGGTGTTCATAAACCGAGGTTCCACTGTATTTCGGTACCATGAGCGACTGGCAGAAAATGATTTTTGAGAAGAGGCCATGTCAAGCTGTGGAAATCACTTTGCCCACTGGGGGAGAGGTGCATCCTGTACCCTCCCTCTCATTTTGGGGGGATAGGGTGAAAAGAAATCTAACTTTCTCTCCACACACACCCCCCAACTGACTTTTTGTAAAGTTTATTTGGTGAAACTGCCCAGGCTGTTGTTGTGAGGGCTTGGTCCCACCACCACCACTTTATAATGGTAGCAGGCTAGATTCCGCTACCTCTTTCCCTCCTACTTTGCTAGGATTTGTGTGTTTGTAGGGGGCTAGACCATACCTTGGTTTTAATTAGGGAAGGCTGGAGAAGGAACAAAATTCCATGCTGATTCTCATATCACCGACATTAAGTCTTTTCCGTCCCATTTCAATTCTTTTAAGAGGAAGAAAATGCAATGTGCCTACTAGCCCATATAAAAGTCTATCTTTTAATGTCCCCCCCCCTCCAAAAAGTGCAATATCATTTGCAGTGGTTAAACTGAGGTGAGTATTTTTAATTTATTTATTTCATTTATATACCACCTTTATCTTCCAAGGAGCTCAAGGTAGTGTACATGGGTCTCCTCCTCCCCATTTCATCTTCACAACAACAACCTTCTAAGGTGGGTTAAGCTTTTAGGTGGTGACTGGCCCAACGTCGCCCAGTGAGCTTCATGGAGGAGTGAGGATTGGAACCCTGGTCTCCCAGGTTATAGTCCAGCACTCTAACCATTATGCCACACAAGTTCCACACAAGAACTAGGTATACAAGAGAGAACAGGTGTGTGCAGTCATCACCGGAGTTAACCCTGCCCTTCTGTCCATCAGATGACATCACAAGTGACATCAGCAGGTGGGCGTGATTATGGGGAAATGGCCTTGTGGGCTAACTTGGACCTCCTGGTGGGCTAGGACTGACTCTCAGGCTGGAGGTCCACCAACCCTGTCCTGGACCATGTATAAAATACAGATTTATATGGAGAGCTATAGGACACATATGTAAAGTCATGCGTCAAACAGACTCCAAATGCAATAAAAATCACATTCAAGAGTTGAAGAAATAGAAAAGCAGTGTCTTAGATGCATTTCAATGGCGGTGCCATGAGCTCTGGGGCCGACCCTGAATGTCTGGAGATGAACTGGACTGGAATGCCCTGTCCCTGTGTGCCTTTTTTTTTTTTGCACACCACATAAGTTTGTATCTATTTTTTTCAGACTGCATGGTTTTATGTCCAGGTTTAAAAACAAGTGAGTGAATTTTTATGGCTCGCTTATAATGGAAATGTTGACCTTAATTATTGTAACGTGAATGGCTTGCCAAAAAATATATGGAATGTGGAGTAAATAATGGAACCATATAATTATATTTTGTACCATTATGGTGCATGCAAACAGTGAGCTAATATTATGACTTTTAAACATGGAACATATGGAATATGGTGGGAGTCTTTACTACTCCCCTCTTTTTCCTTCAGCATTTTTTTTTGTGGGGAGGGAAAAGATAGCTCTTTTGAATCCTATTATTTCTAAAGAACACCCCCTCCCTCCAAGTGGCTGGACTTTTACACAGGCTCTTTTATCCCTGAAAATTAAAATATTTTCATGTAATCAGTAAATTCCGTTAAGGAACTTTACCATGGCTATATTAAATGATAAGAATAACTGCTATTTTGAAATTCTGAACATCTTATAATTAGACCCGTAGTTAAGAAATGTTCAGAGTTAAGGCACATTAGAATGTATTCCCCAACATTGAGACAGCCCTGACAAAGAAACATTATTCTTAGATTTACAATTAATTACCCTTATGTCTATACCTTGCATTCAATTTGCATATTTTAAAAGTGCTGTAAATTTCATCGCACTCCCTTGTTATTTAAGATCGTTCGCCTTGCTTAAAAGTTTTCTGCAGTGATAACTTTTGCTTGATTATGTAGTTGTGAGGTCAATAAATCTGGCTTTACTTTGCTCTGCAATGTTATAATTTTTCTTTGTGTGTGTGTATTTTCATTATTCTGCTCCTTGTTCCTTCTGCCCTCTCATTTATAATCCCCTGAAGAACCAGTAGATAGAGAAGTCTGGCTACAAGACAAAGTGAGTGGCCAGATTTTCCTGATGTTATCTTTTTCCCAGAACGCCTTGGAACTGGGTATCTGACATGTTCTATACATCTTTCCAGTGTCGTTCTCATTAAACAAATACAACTTAATGCATAGCTCTCAAGGAATGAAATTTTGGGCAATGAATATGGACTCTGCCATCACACCCCCAAAATCCCCCCCTCCTCCTCCTCCTCCTTTTATTCCCACCCTTCTCAGATGTTCATCATTTGGATTTGGAGATTAGGATTTGGGTTTATAATTTGGCATGTTTCATGGCTAGAGATGGAGGGATAGGTGCATTTTGGTAATCT
The DNA here is from genome assembly GCF_965207765.1 of Zootoca vivipara. Classification (NCBI taxonomy): domain Eukaryota; kingdom Metazoa; phylum Chordata; class Lepidosauria; order Squamata; family Lacertidae; genus Zootoca; species Zootoca vivipara. The sequence goes on from NC_142589.1 coordinate 25,885,751, forward strand.
CGGTTTCTCATTTTTCCAACCCTAAATTTAGTTCTACACATCGCTGCAGCAATTTGCTAAAATAAATAAATCCCCAAGATAATTTCTCAGCATTTTAAAATGAATTTATGCTAATAAACACATTTTATATATAATTTTAACTTACTAATATAATTTTCCATACAATACAATGTTTATTTTCACAAATAAAGGTATTTTAAAGGAGAAGTGGTACACAGTATATGTATTTTGTACCTGTTACTTGTCTGTGCAAGTCCATTGCAAAATTCAGAGAAGTGCAAAACATTTCAGTTTGGATATTGTTTCAGAAAGTGTGGATATGGCAAACTCTTCTTTAAAGGCTTACCTTTAAAGTGAATTTCTACCCTTTTCCTATTCATGGATAAAATCGGCATTGTCATAAATTAAGTGGGTGTTTTTTTGGAGGAGGGACATTCTTAGTTGGAACGTTAAAAAACATTATCTGATATAATATGTTTATTACATCCATATCCATATTACACTTTCATTAAATAGTTCTCAAGGCCATGTAAGGTTCCTGTTGGTTGAGACCAAAGGCTTGTTTAGTCTAGCATCCTATTACCCACAGTAGGGAACCAGATAGATGTCTCCAGTAAGACCACAAGCAGGACCTAAACATTCTAGCAGCCTCCTAGTATTCAGACATACCATTCAGCATAAAGCAAGTAGTATTCAGTCTAGTATCCGCTAATGGCCTTTTCTTTCATGAGTTTACCTAATCCCCTTTTAAATCCATCCATGTTGGTGGTCGTTACTACATCTGATGGCAGGAAATCCCATGAGTTAAGAGGGTGGACTGCATGAATTCTTCCAGGAATGGTCCCCTACCCCAGTGGTCTCCCATCCAGGTCCAGGTTAGCTCCAGACCTGCTTAGCTGCAGAAAGTTTACTGCATCATTTGCTTCTGCACCAGGGATGGCCTTTCAGATGTTGTTGGACTGCAGCTCCCACCATCCTCTGGGATTGGCTCTGTAGGCTTGAGGCTGATGGGAATTGAAGTCCAACAGCATCAATAGGACCACAGGTTCTCCATCCCTGCTTTCCCCAATAGCCCTGGTCCCATTAGTTAATCACCAACCATAGGTAGGGTGCAGGATATAATACGTATTCTTTAAACTCACAGTAAACCTCTAGATCAGGAAGTGCATCGAATCCTCTTCCAAACATGCAATCAATCATGTTGAGAACACCCTGATTTTTTTTGTAGAGGGGGGAGGAAAAATACATAAATGTGCTGTGACTGTAGTTTATGGTCTAATTCAAGGTTAACACAATATCCTGGAAGCTAAAAGGACACTGAGCACTTTGCTGGAATAGTAAATATGGCTCCCTCTGTCTCTCTCTCCCCCTCTCTTTTAGGCTTCCTAGAAAAAGGGTTTATAACAAATACATTTATAAACTGAAACAAATCCTGTGTTTAATGAGACTATACATTACTTAGAGAGAGGGGGAGGGAGGGAGGGAGCTGATTTCAATTAGCACAATGGGAGAAATTTGGAATTGCTGACCCCCCCTCCACTGCAGTCATTTGTTGATGCACTTAGAAGAATTAATCGCAGGAAGTGGATACAAGGGAATTGCAACTTACACACTCTTATGTTCTATGGGGTCTTTGTTCTACAATCATATCCACATATGTGGGAATAAAGATTGTCCAGCCTGCTTCTTAAAGTGAATCCCCTTTCATTTTGTGTGTGCATGTGTCTGTGTTCAGTAAAAGAGAGAGAGAGAGAGAGAGAGAGAGAGAGAGAGAGAGAGAGAGAGAGAGAGAGAGAGAGAGAGAGAAGGTAGTCTGGATTCCATTTCCCTGTGTCATTAATTAGTAATCTGAATTTATTACCATTGTCATTTCCTTCTAATACCTTTTTAAATACCTGCCTGCCAATCAGATTACCTTTATACCAAGAAACAGAAGAAACCTCAGAAAGGTAAGAAAGGTACGGTAAGAAGCATCACTATCCACATTTGCAGCAATTATTGACTGTTTCTTGTTACTAAAGAAAGAAAAGAAACAACCCCAAAGATTTCTAAGTTCCAGTTTGAAACCCTACAATTGGGGGACACCCAAAAGTTTGCAGAAGTAAAACAGGACATAACTTCACAGGTCTCAGATGTGTAGGTTGGACTTTTGGCAAAGGCTGGTTTAGTTTTTCTGCTACTGTTACTGCTTTTGTGCCTTTGGTATTGATTTTTTTTTGCTTTAAACCAAATGTATTATTATTGGTACTGAGATTATATATATATATATATATATATATATATATATATATATATATGATTCTTGCCAGTCTATTGGCTTTATTGTTTTTATTTATTCATTTCCGATCACCGGACAAGTGAGGTATACATTCTTAAAATGAAAATGGTTGACATAAAGGTGAATAGGAAATACAGCGTTCCTCCTGGAATCTCTCTCTCTCATATATATATGACATAACCCACTCCACTCCTTGCATTTATCCTATTTAAGGGAGGAGATGAATCAGTCCAGTATAGTTGCAAGAAACTGTGAGCATACGAGTGTTGTTGCCAATTACAGATATGATCCATGCATTTAAAGCCTCATTTTTTTAAAAAAAATATTTTAAAAACCTCCCCCCAAATCCCAATAACATTATACCGCGGCGTTGTGACGCAGATGAGCTGCTTTGGCAAAAGTCTTCGAGTAGCAAGAGTTTTCCTAGTCTTATGTCCTATATACATCTGTTAAATTACTCAGAGATCTCATTAAATAAAGCTAATGTACTTGTAAAACAGTAGGGAGAGACAGTATATCATTGTAACTGTTCGAAAGAGCCATTCCAGAAAGGAGGCAAGCCAAGGAGGCTAAGGTATATGCTGGTCAGTGTAGATGTTTCTGGGCTATAAATCTTAAACCTTTCCTGCCTAGTTATTGTGTATTTCTTTAGGTGAGAGATTGATTGTAGCAGTGGAAGATGAATTTGCCCATAGACCCTTTTCTTCTTCTTCCTTCCTTCCTCTCTCTCTCTTTTAATACTCCTGATGTTCCGCCAAGGTGATAATGCTTTTCTCTCCCTCCCCACCCCCACTTTCCATGCACCCCACTCCCCATTTGCAATCATTTGTTTCAGATTAAAAACACGAAACAGCAGGAAAAAATCGCGGGGAAGGCTTGTCTCTGCGTTTGAGCGGAGAAGAGGGCATGAAGATGTATAACTGTCCCAGGTGTGAGAGAACCACATGGTTTTCTCCACACAGGATTTGTCATTTTTCTTTCCTCTTCCTTGCCACCCCCCCCACCTCCCCGCTAAGCTGAAAGTGTATGTTAGAGGAAATACTGCAGGATGATTGGAGGCATATTTTAGATTGCTACAACATTAGCCCAATGCTTGCCCTTGTGAGGGGTGGGGCAGGTAGGAGAGAAACCCATTCAGTTCACATTTAAATGCATTTATTGCATTCTTCATTTTATTTCATTTCATTGCGTTTGCATTGCCCCTTTTCACTCAGGCTGGCATACTTCGTTCTCCCCTCCTTATTTGATTTGTTCTCACCTACAACAATGACCCCTGTGAGGCTGGCTAAGCTGAGAGGCTGAGTGATTGGCCCAAGGCTACTCAACGAGTTTCATGGTGAATTGGGGATTTGAACCCTGGCCTCTCAGATCTTAGCCTGACACTCTATCAGAATCTACCAGATGCATACTTGCCATAACAATATGTGAACTGAAATACAGCTATCCTATCAAATTTGCACTTTAGAGAAATACATATATTCTAGGAAATTGAGCATAAGAATGAATATATATTTGCAAAAGTAGCATAAAAATGTATTATATTACAGTTTGGTTGGGTGTCCCAGATTCTAGTACTGTATGTAGGGATTGGATAGAAATTCAGTTCCGTTCACATTTAAAGCCAATTCTAACAATCCACACTGACCAAAACTAAAACAGAGCTGTTCAGTTACCTGTAAATTTTGCAGTTCCCCAACCAATGTTTACAAATGTGCTTTTATTGGGGGAAATGGTGCATAAAAATAAATAAATCTGCAGACATGACATACAAAACTTCATTATATCAGAGAAAAATGCTTGCAAAAAAGAGTATATTAGTCAAAACTAATGAGTTTATCAGGAGAAATCCAATATAAACTGCAGGTGAATTTTCATAGGAGTTTTTAAAAAATCACACATGATGCAGAAATGTAGAGAACTGAACATAAGAATGGAAAATGAGAAGTTGAGAGAACTGAAATAGACAGATCCTTCCATCCCTGGTTGAAGACCATTAAAACATGAGAACCTGCTGGTTCAGGCCAAGGGCCCATCATGTCCATCATCCTCTTCTCACAGTGGATGAACAGCTGCTGTAGGAAACACACAAGAGGGACCCAACCACAAGGGCCTTCTCCTGTGGTTTCCAGAAACTAGTATTTAGAAGCATTAATGCCTTCAACATTGGGGCAGAGCATAGCCTCCATGGCTTGTTGTTGTTTAGTCATTTAGTCATGTCCGATTCTTCGTGACCCCATGGACCAGAGCACGCCAGGCACTCCTGTCTTCCACTGCCTTCTGCAGTTTGGTCAAACTCATGTTGGTAGCTTTGAGAACACTGTCCAACCATCTTGTCCTCTGCCGTCCCCTTCTCCTTGTCAGGGTCTCCAACGTCAGGGTCTTTTCCAGGGAGTCTTCTCTTCTCATGAGGTGGCCAAAGTATTGGAGCCTCAGCTTCAGGATCTGTCCTTCCAGTGAGCACTCAGGGCTGATTTCCTTCAGAATGGATAGGTTTGATCTTCTTGCAGTCCATGGGACTCTCAAGAGTCTCCTCCAGCACCATAATTCAAAAGCATCAATTCTTCGGCAACCAGCCTTCTTTATGGTCCAGCTCTCACTTCCATACATCGCTACTGGGAAAACCATAGCTTGAACTATACGGACCTTTGTTGGCAAGGTGATGTCTCTGCTTTTTAAGATGCTGTCTAGGTTTGTCATTACTTTTCTCCCAAGAAGCAGGCGTCTTTTAATTTTGTGACTGCTGTCATCATCTGCAGTGATCATGGAACCCAAGAAAGTAAAATCTCTCACTGCCTCCATTTCTTTCCCTTCTATTTTCCAGGAGGTGATGGGACCAGTGGCCATGCTCTTAGTTTTTTTGATATTGAGTTTCAGATCATATTTTGCACTCTCCTCTTTCACGTTCATTAAAAGGTTCTTTAATTCCTCCTCACTTTCTGCCATCAAGGTTGTGTCATCTGCATATCTGAGGTTGATGATATTTCTTCCGGTAATCTTAATTCCGGTTTGGGACTCATCCAGCCCAGCCTTTCGCATGATGAATTCTGCATCTAAGTTAAATAAGCAGGGAGACAATATACAGCCTTGTCGTACTCCTTTCCCAATTTTGAACCGATCAGTTATTTCATGTCCAGTTCTAACTGTAGCTTCTTGTTCCACATAGAGATTTCTCAGGAGACAGATGAGATGATCAGGCACTCCCATTTCTTTAAGAACTTGCCATATTTTGCTGTGGTCGACACAATGGACAAAGACAACAGGCCTCCATGGCTAGTAGCAACCAATAACCTTCTCCTCAATGCATTTGTCTAATCCACTTTTAATACTTTAAATTGTTGTCTAAAATACTTTAAACTCTAGATTGGTGGTCATCATTGCTTCCTGCGGGAGTGAGCTTCATAGTTTAACTGTGCACTACATGGAGAACTACTACCCAAATCAGCTTCATTGGATGCCCACAATTTTCAGTGTTAGGAAAGAAGAAGGAAAACTTTATTCTTTCCACTTTTTCTATGCCATGCATAATTTTATGAACTTCTATCTTACTCACCTTTTTTCTGAACTTAAAAAGTAAAAGGAAGCACAGGGAGGCTACATGTGAGCAGAATGAGGATTTGATTTCCTCACTTTGATTCTGTGATTTTTTTGGGGGAGGGACTTTGTAGGGCTTCCACACAGCACTGTCTCTGCAGCCTTCCTGCTGAGTTTCCAGTCCTGGGAGGAAATGTAGCTGGGATGCTATAGAGCAGGTGTGGGGAAACATGGGCCCTTGTTATGTTGCTGGACTACATCTCCCATCATCCCTGGCCATTGGGCACATTTGCTGAGGATGATGGGAGTGGTAGTTCCGCAACATCTGGAGGGCCAAGGGTTCCCCATATCAACTGTAGAGAGGCTTGCAAGGTGACTGTCTAGAGATACTTGGCAACTGTGCAAGATTTCTTTCTTTTTTATATATATATGAGAGAAACAGCACCTTTGGTCAACCCCAAAACTTGTCAATATATTGCTGACAATGTACTGGGAAGCCCTCAAGCAAGACCAGAGCTCTGCTGGATCAGGCCAATGGCCCATCTAGTCCAGCATCCTGTTCTCATAGTGGCCAGTCAGATGCCACAATGGGAAGCCTGGAAACAGAACATGAGCACAGCTGCAATTTCTCCTCTTGTGATTCCAGGCAACCAGCATTCAGAGTCATACTGCCTCTGCCAGTGGAGGTAGAACATAGCCATAGGTTGCCTACCAATGTGCAAACATTACAGTTCCACCTGTTTGTTGACATGCAATAGAGGAAGAAGCGAGGGAAATATATGACCCTTCTCCTGGTTATAATGCCATGTGCTTAATGCAGAGGAGGGGGCTGGAATAGAAGGAGGCATTTTTCATGAATATATATATATATATATATATATATATATATAGGGGGATGCTGAATTTATAAGGATCGATGTAGTCACAAATGTTGTACAACATGTCAAGATATCATAAAAAGCAGGCAGGTCTACATAAAATACCAGCTTAATCTCGGAGATTTTAAAGCCTCATTAAAATGTGGATAAAGTCCATATATGGAATGGCAGCACTCAAAAGGTTGAAGTTGTATATCTGAGGTGGAGGGATTTTAACAATTACGTTTGAATGTCAGTCGACTCATTTTGGTCACAGTTGATATTAACATGAAAAAGGTTTCCGAGATGAGATCCGACCTGATGTTGCTCCATCTTCTTCTTCTTGAGTCATTGTCGTCATGTGCTGCTGCTGCTATCATGAGAGGGGCTTTCAGGGCGGGACTGATATCATAGCTGCCAAGTACCACGTTTTCCCCGGGAAACCCCCGTTTTTAACTTACCTTTTCCCGGTGGTCCCCCGTATCACTTCGTCTCCCGTTTTTCTCCGTTATTTTCTCCTGCCGGCAGCCATTTTTTTCTTTCCGATTTGCCCTTCTATGGGCATCAAAAATGGCCGCCGCCGGCTTCAAAAGTCGCATCTACGCATGTCCGGAAGTGCATAGACGTGACTTCTGGTGTCGGCGGCGGTCATTTTTGGTGCCCATAGATGGGCGGAGCGACACCGGAAGTTGCGCCGACGCACTTCCTGACATGCGTACAAGCGACTTTTGAAGCTGGCAGTGGCCATTTTTGGTGCCCATAGAAGGGCAAAGCGACACCGGAAGTTACGTCGACGCAACTTCCAGTGTCACACGGCTGCCGGTCCCAGATTCTGCAGTCCAGGACTTGGAAGGTAAGACTGATATATAAATGGATCACATGTCCATGTGGCTGGACCTTTGGCTTAATGATGAGTGACTAAAAAGGACTGGGTTGGTGTCGGAAGCCACATTTGTTCCCCTCCTTGAAGGACTCAGCTGGGAAGGAGGGAAGTTTTTGTAATGCCCTGTTTAGACTGACAGAACCGTAGAATGGTAGGGTTGGAAAGGATGCAAGGATCATCTAGTCCAAACCACAGCAATGAAGGAATTGCAATTAAAAAATCCCTGAGAGATGGCCACCAAACCTCTGTTGAAAAACCTCCATGGCAGGAGAATCCACTGCCTTCGGAGAGAGTCGCTTCCACTACAATTGATATAATGACAGACATGGCCTGCCAGTTGTTGGTGTCTTCTCCATCCTGTGGTTTCCAAAAACTGACAGCATTGTTGCCTCCGACTGTGGAGGCAGAGCATCCCCATCATGACCAATAGCCCTCTTCTCCACAGCTTTTTCTAATCCTCTTTTAAAGCCGTCCAGGTTGATGTGCCGTGAGAATGCTTGCTGCATAAACGCGGTTGTGTTGATTCCTCCCTCTTTTGACATGGACAGGAAATGCTTTAAGCACCTCAGGCTCTCCCGAGGAGTCGAAGAAAACAAAACCCTACCATCAAACGGAGGAAGGAGGGGGCAACGGCACCCACCAAGACCTACTAAAGCTCCTGAATCGTTGTTTTTTCATAGGGAGGAGGGGGAGGACTTTGAAAGTCAAGCAAGTACTTTTGATCATGACCTTTCTGCAAGGCTGCCCCATATTCACTACTTGTCAGCACATGTTTGTCTGGAGTCATCTGTCAATGCCATCCGTCACTCCTCTGCCGTTCCCATCAGTCCCATTATCGGGGATCAGGAGAGAGCAGAGGATGTAGCCGGAAGGATCATTAAACCTCAGCTTCCAGGTACTGCAGGTAGACCAGGTGGCCTGTTGTTATTTATAATAAAGAAACAACACAGCAGAACTGCCTCGACAGTGGCCCAGGAGGCCCACCGAAAGGACGGGCTGAGGGATGTCACTGATGAAGGACAGCGAAAAAGTGGACTTCCTGCTCCCCCTCGCCCACCGTGAGCAGGAGGATTTATTGAACATCTGTTCAGTGCATGGCTGGGAAGATTGATTAATTTAATCGCTCACACTTTGCTTAAGTAACAGTTGAATACTTAACATCAGCTTTGAAGGATATTGCAATGGGTTATCCTTGCACACCTTTTCCTTTTCAAAAGGGGTAGAGTTAAGGCTGGTCTCGACAATGAGCAGAATCCAACTGGTCAAGTGATGGGGATCGCCGTGGGCTGCAGGTACATAGGAAAATATGAAACTCCCTTATACTGAATTAAACCATGGGCCCACCTAGCATTGTCTACACTGACTGGCAGCAGCTTCTCTGCATTTCAGACAGGGATCTCTCCCAGCTCTTCCTATTGATTCTGAGGATTGAAATTGGGGGGTTCTATATGCAAGGGAGATGCTCTGCCCTTGAGTCACATCCCTCCCCAAATTTCTGCCTGTGTATGAGAAGATTGCACATCGAAATGCTCCCGCATTATGAAAACTTGCAGTGTGTAGAAACTTATAGAACAAGGAGATGACTAGGCTAGATTTGTATGTGAGGGAGTTTTACAAGTGGGGCAGCATCTAAGTAGAGCCTAATTTGGTATATCTCAGAGTGATTTGTAGGTTTTTTTTAAATTTCCATCAAGTAAATATTGCCAGCAACAGAATGAGTCACCCTAAATCACGGGTGTCAAACACAAGGCCCGGGGGCCAAATCCGGCCCGCCAGACCTTGTCATGTGGCCTGCCGAGCGCCCCAGCCAGTGGGACCCAGCAGCGGGAACTTGCTGCTGAAGCGCCACGCCGACAAAGCACCGACAAACAGCTGGGGCCGGGGGGGATAGAAAGGCGGCCGGAGCAGTGCTGCGTGGAGCGCCCCGAGCCACAGCAGGAGAAGGAGGAGGCAGCTTGCCGGGTCAGCGCCCGGCAACGCCGCACGGAGAGTCCCGAGCCTCTGCGACGCAGCAGTGCTCTGTAGCACTTTGAATCCTCCTCCTCCTGCCATGGCTCGGCGCCTGGAAACGGCTGCTGCTGCTGCTGCTGAAGCACAGACAAAGCACCCAGCAGCGCCGCGTGGAGGAGGAGGAGGATTCAAAGTGCTACAGAGCACTGCTGCGTCCCAGAGGCTCGGGACTCTCCACACGGCGCTGCCGGGCACCGACCCGGGTAGCCGCCACCGCCTCCTCCTCTTGCCTCACCTCCTCCTCCTCCTGCCGCGGCTCAGCCTCATGAACGTGAGCTCAGCAATGGCTCAGCCTCACGAACGTGCAACTCTGAGGCTTTACGCACTTCTCCTAAAACGGACACCCGCTGCCTCACGCTGCACGGGAAATGCTTTTTGCCCCTGGGTCCCTTCGCGCTCTTTTCTGGCGCTGAATCAAGGCGGCGACCCCCCTTCCCTTTCTTTCTTCCACTCTCTCGTTCTTATTCTTTCTTTCCCTCTCCTTCCTTCCTTCTTTATCTCTGTCTTCTCTCCCTCTTTCTTTTTCTTTCCTTCTTTATTCCTTCTTTCCTACTCTTCTTTCTCTCACCTCTTTCCTTCCTCTCTCCCTCCTGCTCCCTCTTTTCTTTCTTTCTTCCTTCCTTCCTTCCTTCCTTCCTTCCTTCCTTCCTTCTGTCCTCCCCATCTTTATTCCTCTCCCTCATTCTTATTCTTTCTTTCCCTCTACTTCCTTCCTTCTTTCTCCCTTTCTGTCTTCTCTCCCTCTTTCTTTTTCTTTCCTTCTTTATTCCCTTCCTTATTTCCTACTCTTCTTTCTCTCCCCTCTTTCCTTCCTTCCTCTCTCCCTCCCACTCCCTCTTTTCTTCCTTCCTTCCTTCTTTCCTTCCTCCCTCCCCTCCCCTCCCCTCCCTCTCCCTCTCCTCAGAAACATAGGATGCATCTACTTGCCATTATTCTGACTATGTTTCTGCTTTCAGAGCTAGTTATTACTTACATTATTACAAAAAACAGTAATAATTGAATGCAGTGACAATAATTTATGATAATAAAGAATGGACACATAGTCCTACAGATACAACCGGCCCTTTGAGGGTGACCCTTTGAGGGTGAACTGCTGATGCGCCCCCCGATGAATTTGAGTTTGACACCCCTGCCCTAAATTATATTGTTATAGGGAAGAAAGCTTGAGGGTAGCCAGTGGTAAGACAGTGAGCTCCTCTCAATTCTGGTAACCAAAACAAAGTCCTAGCCTTAGAATTCTTAAATTCTAAGTATACAACTTGCAAACAAAGGTCCAGTTGGTGGATCTCCAGTTTCTAGTAAAAACAAACATACCCAAAGTAGACTCCGGAAAATCTTAGTACCCACCATATTTAATATACACTCTCCTCCAACAGCCTCAAGTGGTTCACTCTACAGAAAAGCTTTACCACTTCATCCTGCTTATTGTCTAATCTGGCTCTTCATGATAACTCTGGAAAGTGGAGAAATATTGCTACAATCAACTCCTCGATAGGAGTCTGTACAAAAGGAAGATGAGGGAAGATGTCTCTGTCCATAAAAAGCAACCGTAACTGCTCAGATTTTGCTCATTGCGCCTGTGATAAATCATTAATCTGATGAAGTTAGATCTTCCCTTGACTCAAGTGGTGGTAATTTTCTCTCTGGTATACACTAGGAAGAGAGTTTGGCCTTCTGTACCCTTTAACGTAATTCCATGATCATACTGAAGCTGGGGATGAGATAAAGCTGCAGAGATTTATTGCATATTCAAGCCGTGTGTCTGAGAAAGGTGTTCTTGAAGTCCTTGCAGAAAGAGCGGGGAGGGGAGAGAGAAAGAGAGAGAGAGAAAGAGAAAGAGAGAGAGAGAGACATTAATATCAAGTAACATCACCTATTAATATGTTTCCTGTCCATTCTATTGTTATTGCTATCCAAACTACATGAAAGATGTAAGTTAATCATGACATCTGAGGTGACAAGGCAGCTCGGTGATGCTTTTTAATTCTTCAGTGGCAATAATGGTGTCTTCAATCACAAGCACCCCTGGAATAGACCAAAGGCCCACCTAGCCAGAAGGGGTACCATGTGGAAGAGGGAGCAAGTTTGTTTTCTGCTTCTTCAGAGGGAAGGACCCAAACCAGTGGATTCGAATGATAAGAAAGGAGATTCCAAATAAACATTTGGAAGAACTTTCTGATGCTAAAACAGTGGATTGGACGCGTGGAATGGACTCCATTAGAAGGTGGTGGACTCCCCATTGGAGGTTTTTAATCTGTCAGGATTTTTCATGGTGCTTCCTGCATTGGACTAGATGACCCTTGGAGTTCCTCCCAACTCTATTTGTCTCTGGGAAGTCAGCAAGCCGGGCACAAACTGCTGTGACTGGTATTCAGAGAGTATGCAACCATCTTGACAAGAAGCCACATATAACCTTATATTCCACATGAGATGGCAGAGTCCTCTGAGTCACAACTAAATTGTTATCTGGAAGCTAACACTGAACTAGAGTTGCCCCAGTTTCATCCATGAGTGAAATTTGCATTTTGATGCATTCTGGTTGATTCAACAGCAATAGGCTTGCCACACTTCAGTAAAAATCCTGACATGCCCTTGCCTCAGGTGCAAAAAAATGGCTTCGGGGGGGGGGGGGGGTTGCCGAATTGGCAAAATGTCAGGGAAAAGCCAGGATGTATGGCAACGCGATGGGAAAAGCAGCAGGAAACAGCTCAAAAAGCTTAAATGGCTTCCTGAAAAAAGTTCAACATCTTTGTGGTTGAAATGTGAAATATGGCAACCCTAAACCGCAGCTGATGAAGGGGTCTGGAGACCCTGACACACAAAACATGGCACCCTACAGGGACTAGTATTTTCCTCCAAACCATGGGGCTGCCTGATTTGTCCCTTTTCTAGACTGCTCACTGGGACCTGGGATCATTAGCATGCTGTGCTTGGTGCTCCTAGTCCCTTTTGAGGTTCAAACCAGGGGGTTTGGGCTGGGTGTTCATCAGTATGCGGATGATACCCAGCTCTACCTCTCTTTTAAATCAGAACCATTGAAGGCGGTGAAGGTCATGTGTGAGTGCCTGGAGGCAGTTGGAGGATGGATAGCAGCTAACAGATTGAGGTTGAATCCTGACAAGACAGAAGTACTGTTTTGGGGGGGCAGGGGGCGGGTGGGTGTGGGGGACACCCTGGTCCTGAATGGGGTAACTGTGCCCCTGAAGGACCAAGTGCGCAGCCTGGGAGTCATTTTGGACTCACAGCTGTCCATGGAGGCACAGGTTAATTCTGTGTCCAGGGTGGCTGTCTACCAGCTCCATCTGGTACACAGGCTGAGACCCTACCTGCCTACAGACTGCCTCGCCAGAGTGGTGCATGCTCTGGTTATCTCCCGCTTGGACTACTGCATTGCGCTCTACGTGGGGCTACCTTTGAAGGTGACCCAGAAACTGCAATTAATCCAGAATGCGGCAGCTAGACTAGTGACTGGGAGTGGCCACCGGGACCACATAACACCAGTCCTGAGAGATCTACACTGGCTCTCAGTACGTTTCTGAGCACAATTCAAAGTGTTGGTGCTGACCTTTAAAGCCCTAAATGGCCTCGGTTCTGTATACCTGAAGGAGCGTCTCCACCCCCACCATTCAGCCTGGACACTGAGATCCAGCACCGAGGGCCTTCTGGCGGTTCCCTCATTGCAAGAAGTGAGGTTACAGGGAACCAGACAGAGGGCCTTCTCGGTGGTGGCACCCGCCCTGTGGAACGCCCTGCCAGCAGATGTCAAGGCAATAAGCAACTATTTTATTTTTAGAAGACATCTGAAGGAGGCCCTGTTTTGGGAAGTTTTTAATGTTTGATGCTGTATTGTTTTTAATATTCGGTTGGAAGCCGCCCAGAGTGGCTGGGGAAACCCAGCCAGATGGGCGGGGGTATAAGTAATAAATTATTATTATTATTATTATTATTATTATTATTATTATTATTATTTAATTTAAAAAATCTGCCCTGGATCTTAAATGCCTCTCATGGCCTATCTTCAACTATGCTTGTTTGTACTGTGAAATTCTCATCAGCCATCCTTCTATTTGGTTCCCCTGCTGCCTTAACTGTGATGGGTGCCTACAGCGGAGAGGGCCTTTTCGATGCTGGCACCCTGGCTTTGAAACTTTATTCCCAAAGAGCCTCATGTGGTACTTACTCTGTTGTTCTTCCAGCACCAGATGCATACTTTCTTATTGCCCCAGGTTTTTAATGTTCTTTAATGTTGTTTATTTTGAGTTTGCTTTCATTGAGTTGCTGTTTTTAGCTTAATGCCCTCATTATACTTTAAAATATTTTATGGTAAGCTGCCCTGATAATGCATTTGAAGGGGTGGGCACCATCACACTGATGTAATGTCATCCTATTGTGGTTCTTTCTGGTGCCCCTTGCTGAGATGCTTTTGCAGACCTTTTGCTTTCTTCCTAGCTATTTGGAATGTATAGATTCAAAACTCCTCTCCCTCTCGAGTCCAGTTCACATCAGATTAACTCATAGAATCATAGAATCGTAGAACTGGAAAGCTTCCCCAAGGGGTCACCTAGTCCAGTCTCCTGCAATACAGGAATCACAGCTAAAGCATCCATGACAGATGACCATCCAACATCTGCTTAAAATCCTCCAAGGAAGGTGAGTCCTAAAGAAGTAGGTGACCATTGGATGGCCAAAGGGGGGCAGTGTCCATTAATGGGGCACCGTCATGAAGAAAGTCTTCTTCTTGGTCACCACCAATCTTACCGCCATTGATGGTTAATGGTTTATCTGGAAGTCTGTAATATTTATCAGGGGCTCAGAGAAGTATGACCAGTGTCACTTTCTAACTATTTCCCTTGACTTTGAGATTCATTGAAATTCATGAACATGACTAAGTTATGATTATTAATTTCAATAAATCCACTCTGTGTAAAAACTTAGTAGACTACCCCCCCACACTGAAATTAACAGATACAACTAACTTGGGCCCATCAATTTCAATGGGTCTACTGTGATTGGAACAGAGTTGACGACAACCCTTTGTGTCAACAGTTTGAGAAACTGAGTTCTACACTATTCCAGATCTCACCCCCAGTCTAGAAGAAAAGAAATAAATAATTTAATAATGCTTGGGATGCTTCCCAACTCATCAATTAAAGCTCAATGTTCTACACGAGGAAGCTGATGTGGTGCCCTCCAACCGGCAGTTGGACTACAACTCCCATCATCCCTGACCACTGGCCATGGTGCCTGAGGCTGATGGGAGTTGGAGTCCAGAAACATCTGTAAAGCACCACATTGGCAACCCCTGTTCTATATGATTGCATGATCAGAGGTTAATGCCTTAAAAAAAACAAAAAACAAAATGCCACACGTCCTACAGCAAGGAGGCTTGGGTTCTTCATTTATTTATATATTTACCCTAAAATTGCAGGCCTCAATTTCCCAGCAAATATCTTCTTTCATCTTTCCTTACAGCAGATCATCTTAAACCTAATATACGGCCAGGCTTTCCCGTTTAGATAGGGGATCTTTAAATATTTGTCTTACTTTTTAAAAAGTAATTTGCTTCGGCGCTGTTAAGGGCTGTAAATAGTAAATGATACAGATGTACATAGTCATGTATTTTTTTTTATTGCCGGAGATACCGTATATAATGCTCTTCCAACAATGCTTAAATCAGGGAGGGATTTGAGCTCGCCTACATTACTAATTCACAACCCCTCCAACGTAAAAACACAAAGCCTAGGAATGCAAAGCCATTGCATGAGGGCTATGGGAAAAACACAGGTGAGAGCATCATGGCCTATCACTTCATAATGATGCTGGTGTTTTGTTAATGTTGCAACTAGTAAAACGGGCTCTCTCTGTGTGTGTGTGTTGGAGAGGGATGGATTTATTTTTTTTGAAATGGATAATCTCCAGTCAAACCTGACTGAAGCCCAAAGAAATGTTGGCTGATCCCCTTGAAAGATGCCTGTCTGTCCACAAATGTGGCCGTGCAACAATACATCCTTCTGTGCACGAGTTCAGATTGTCAAGGCCAGAACCAGGTGCCTCTGTTGCTTGTACCCTTCTACATCAGTCATACTGTAAGGAGCAGACAATTAATTCTGGAGCAAAATTGAAAGTCAGAGGCAGAGTGTGAAAGAACAGAATGACAATAATAAAGTACCCCTGCCTCGCATTAATCTCCCTCACTTCAGGGCTGTCAGAGGCAGCCCGGCGGTGACTAATGCCAAGGTTTGCATACAGTGGTCACAGACATGAGCAGCCTGTTCTCTTTACAGCATCCGTGATGCGCTTTGTTGAGTATTTGACTCCTGTGGAATCACTGGGAGAACGCCGATGCTGGGCACGGGGAGCAGGACCAAGTTGTTTTCATTGTGGGCCCAGTGTGGCTCGACCGCCCTTCAAAATAAGGGATAATTAGAAGGGGGAGGAACATTGTCTCTCCAAGAAGAGCTAAGCCAACTTCTCAGAGGGATGGGATCAGCCAAAAGGGCTTAATAGGAGGAGCACAAAGAAGGAAAGATGATCAGTCAGTCATAGAATTGTAGAGTTGGAAGGAATCCCCAAGGCTCATCTAGCCCAGTTCCCCTGCAATGCAGGAATCACAACTAAATAATCCCTGGCAGGTGGCCCTCCAACCTCTGTTGGAAAAATTCCAGTGAATGAGAGTCCACCACCTTCAAAGGGAGTCCATTCCACTGTCGAACAGCTCTTAACTTTGGGAAGTTCTAATCAATATGGCTAACCTGATCCAAAACACCCACCCACCCCACTCACACACGAAACAAAGAGCATCACAGCCAATCACATATGAACAACCATACCCTAGGCCAACCCCAACATCTCTCACCACCAAAGGAACACAAGCGAACAGCAGAGAACCTGCACAAGCGACGCTGACACCCCCCATATATTAAGTAAAATAGAAACATCGTCACCCACCCCACCCCCACCCATCTCTCCCCAACCTACCTCTTTTCTCCTTTCTTCCCAACATTTCAACAAATGAAACTGATTTGTAAAAATGTTATGAGAGACAATGCATATATCTTTGTAAATCAAGAAAATCTTTAATAATAATAATATTATTATTATTATTATTATTATTATTAAATTGGGAAGTTCTTCCTATTCCTAGTGTTTAGTCAGAAGCTCCTTTCTTTTCATTTGAATCTATTAGTTTGGCTCCTACACTTGGGAGCAGCTGAAAGCAAGCTTGCTCCAACTTCCATTTGACAACCCTTCAGGTATCTGAAGATGGCTATCAAATTATTTCTCAGTCTTCTCTTCTCCAGACTAAATGTCCCCAATTCCCTCAGCCGTTAGGATAGGCTCAACCAAGAGAGGTTAATAGAAGGAGCACAAAAAAGGGCAGATGGTCATTTGGTGATTTGAGACACCAAGACAACATGAAACAGCCCTTCCCCCTAGGTGCTACAGCCCCAATGTTGCAAAAGGCTTTGGAAATGGCGCACCATTGATTTCATTGTGTCATCTCTCTCTCCCACTTTGTAAAAGAGTAAGCAGGCTAACATTTTCAAGTTTTTGTGAAATTGCTATTTCTGAGAAAGAAGACACCAGTGTAAATACAGAACAGGCATGTTGGCAAGAATATTGTAAGGTCTTAGGGCAGCCTTTCCCAACTGGGTGCTCACCAGGTGGTATGGACTCTACCTTGCCTATCCCACTGGGGCTGATGGGAGTTAGAGTCCAAAAATATCTGGAGAAGGTTGTCTTAAGAAGGTTGTCTCTGTATGGCTGAACTGGTTGTGTTGGGCAGGAGAGAACAGAAGAACAACGAGAAAAAATAGTCCCATGGGGAAATGAAAGCATGTAAAAATGTGCAGCTACTCCTAGTGGACATCTGTTTGAAAGAGAAGTCAAATCTGCTCAAGGGAGATGCCCCTCTATCACTGCTTCAAGGCTATCTCTTCATTGTTTAGATAGCAGAAATAACTCTCCTATCCAGTCCCTTTGTTTATTGCACGTGAAATCCCACACATGCCAATGAATTTAGGTTACGGGAATGTGGTTTGCTTTTTTGTTTTGGCCTGACACATTTATTTGTCTGCAAGGGAAGATTCCCACACATAGCTCGAATGCAATCGCAAGGGTACACTGTCCTCCCACCCCACGTTGTTTATTGGGTAGATGCAGATTACAGACCAGCACAGAAGCATCTTTACTGTGCCATGTCTAGTGAGTTCTATTATCCCCACCGGAGAGCTTGGATGGTTTCATATTGTATTAAGCAAGTAAGGAAACATGCATTAGCAACCGTATTACACCAGGATATAAGCTTATTTAGTATTTTATAGTCCTGCTATTCTCCCGGGAGAAGGGAGCACGTTTTAGACTCATTTTGATCTTTCATTGTCAAATACCTCTCCCGGAAAGACAACAGATCCTTGTCTGGAATGGCAGTTGTTTTCAAGTGATGTACAGGACATGCATTTCCTCCCATATCTCCACCCTGGGGCTTTGGTTGCAAACACTGAACCCACAAATATGCGAGTCCGTTTCCTTCTTGAGAGAGAAAGAGAGAGATCATTGAGAACACCTGCACTTTGCAATGACAGTGATAGACCTTCTTGTACAAATGAAACAGTGGCTAATGTAGGCTCAAGGCTACGAGCCCTGCCTTCTCCCCAACTGCATTTCATTGCAGCATCCACAGGACATGCATTTGCAGACTGCGTGCATGTCTAGTGCCAAAACCGGGAGGTTATTTTTTTGTGGGGCAAGATATCTTCATAGGACCCTCCACCCATCTCTTTACTACAGCTGCCACTGCCCTCATACTTTTAAGGATTGG
The DNA here is from genome assembly GCF_965207765.1 of Zootoca vivipara. Classification (NCBI taxonomy): domain Eukaryota; kingdom Metazoa; phylum Chordata; class Lepidosauria; order Squamata; family Lacertidae; genus Zootoca; species Zootoca vivipara. The sequence goes on from NC_142589.1 coordinate 25,904,131, forward strand.
GGGGAAGAAGTCTGATTCAGCTAACAGAAAACCTATTATTATTATTATTATTATTATTATTATTATTATTATTAATTGAATTTATATACTGCCCTATATCCAGAGATCTAACTAATTCACACTTCCCCAACCAACATGAGAATGGAAACATATGCATCTTTCAAAATCTGCACTTTGCTGCATTTAGCAATGAGAGCAATAGAAGGGCCCCACTGGATCAGGCTACTGCCCCATCGAATCCAGCATCCTGTTCTCACATGTGACTCATATGATACTTTGACCCTCTTTGCCTTTACTTATTAAATTAGTTTCATTTTTTATTCTATTTTATTGCCTTTCTACCCCACCTTTTCCTACAAGGAGCTCATGGTAGCGTACATGCTTCTTCTCCCCCCCATTTAATCCCCACAACAACCCTGTGAGGTAGGTGAGCCTGAGAAGCAGTGACTGTCTCCCAAGGTCACACCCAGTTGGCTTCATGGCTGTGTGAGGATTTGAGCCCTGGTCTCTCCAAGGCCCTAGCCCAGTGCTTCCCAAACTTGGAAGCTGCTTTGGGGCTACAATTCCCATCCTCCCTGACCTCTGCTTTTGCTAGCTATGGATGATGGGAGTTATAGTCTAAAAACAGCTGAAGAAACAAGTTTAGGAAACACTGTTAAGCACTATGCCATGATGGCTCTCTAATTTGCTTGGCTAAAGGCATACACACTGCCAAAACACAGGCATTTCGGTCACCCATACGTGACTTGGGTGACATGGCACCCCTGTCACTGAAAGATGCCTGCCCTGGTGCCGGTTTTCCGGTTTGAACATTTGTGTTTACTTCCCCTCCACACACACCACATCCCCGGTCCATGCACAATCTATGTCTGCCGCCTTAGCAGATCAACCATTTTATGGGAAGCAGAAGAGTTAGGGAGCTGTCAAAGGGAGCAGGATTGTTCAAAAGTTTTGAATAAATCATAGGTGCTTAAACCGCGCATCCTCAGCTGACCTAGATGTGGTAGATTTAATTATGTCAGTGCTGAGTACTCTTAAGCACCTTGGGCTCCCCCCTCGCCCGCACGTTCAGATTTTATGCTTGGCAAGTTAATGTTTTCTTCATTGTTAGCATACAGAGATCTTTCTCCTCCCACTCTTCCACTGTTGTGTGTGTGTGTGTGTGTGTGTATCTTGGGATGGAATATATGATATGACAGCAGCCTCCCCACCATTCAAATCTCCCTCTCTCTCTATGTTATAGCTGAAACCTTGAACACACTGAAGACAACGGACTTCCAAACAAGCAGAAGTTTCTGCTGCAAGTGATTAGGTAATTGGTTCCAAAAGTGGATGGTAGCACCCCCTGGGGGGTGGGGGTGGAATTACCTAAGGGGTGCTAAGAGACAAGGGGGTGGCTGGGGGTGCTGGAGGTCTAAATGACTATCAGACTTTGAAAAGATGGCTCAGGTTTATCAGGTTTGTTGAATTGATTGAATAAATGTGCAAATAATTGTTACTGCTTTGAATTTTATTGTGCTACTGGGTTGTGCAAACCGCTATCCCGAATAATGCCTTCCCCCCCCTAAGGTAGTGGGCACTGGGGATGAGTTTATGGAACCAAGCGGGCAGTGCTTTGAAAATGTTTGGGAACTACTAGAAATGGATGGGAAAGCCCATGACCCAACAGAAGTTGGTCATGCAATGCCTATCAGCCCGCCCAGTGTGTCCAGTTGTCAGGGAACTTCAGCTCAGCAGCATGTGGAGAGCCGCAGGTTCCCTGAGTTAGAACTTTCGTCTCCTGGAAAAAAAATAAGGAAACAAGTGTTACTGTGCTTGGGTTCATCTTGTGGGTTTATCACAGGCATCTGGTTGGCTACTGTGAGAACAGGATGCTGGACTGGATGGGCTGGACTGGATGGCCCACCAGGAGTGATATGTTTCTGCAGGCAGTTCTTCCTGTGGTTCATAAGAAAGCAACAAGCTACAACACGGTGCAAACTTACATAACCCAACATTGCATGGGCTGCTATGGGAATGTTTTCCTATTTAATTTCTCTCTCTGGTTGTGTAATAAAACATTGCCGCATTTCCTCCTTTTGGCGGGAGGAGGATATTATTATTATTTTTGCGTATGGTGTGAATTGGAATTTTGATCGACAGGATAAGCTGCAATCCAATGCTAAACTATAGATTTCCAAGCAGATTGATGCAACAAATTGTTAGCAAATAGCAGTTTGCAATTTGATGCTAATTAGACATAAGGCAAATATGTGCCATGACAAATTAGCAGAAAACCATACTGGAGAGGATTAGTGTGCGCTGGCAGGGAGGCTGCCTGGTTTCCTTGTCTTTACTGGAGAGTTTGAGCCAGCTTTTCCCCCTCAGGAAACCGGGAGCCAGAACCGAGAGCTCAAGCCTCCTGAAATGCCTGCAATTACATAGATTCGTTGTCTAGCCTTGCTTTTAATCCTAGGGGTACTGTGTCTCCTCCCCTTCCTCCTGCCACATATTAGCATGGGCCTTTATTACACCGGGTGGCACTGTGGGTTAAACCACAGAGCCTAGGGCTTGCCGATCAGAAGGTTGGCGGTTTGAATCCCCGTGACGGGGTGAGCTTCCGTTGCAGCAGGTTCTTCTTATGTTCCCACAGGTTCCTTGGCTCGTTTGTACATTGTGTACAAGTTCTAGATATGTAGGTTCTCTCTTTCTGGTCAGAAAAAATTTCTGTTGGTTATCAGCAGCTTTGCGCTAGCATGAAATCGTGATTTAAGGGGAGCTGTGCCCAAGAGAGGGGGACGTGGGTTGCGCTGTGGGTTAAACCACTGAGCCTAGGGCTTGCCGATCAGAAGGTCGGCGGTTCAAATTCCCGCGTCGGGGTGAGCTCCTGTTGCTTGGTCCCAGCTTCTGCCAACCTAGCAGTTCGAACGCACGTCAAAGTGCAAGTAGATAAATAGGTACTGCTACAGCAGGAAGGTAAACGGTGTTTCCGTGCGATGCTCTGGTTCGCCAAAAGCGGCTTTGTCATGCTGGCCACATGACCTGGAGGCTGTGCGCCGGCTCCCTCAGCCAATAATGCGAGATGAGTGCCGCAACCCCAGAGTCGGTCACGACTGGACCTAATGGTCAGGGGTCCCTTTACCTTTACCTTTATTACACCAGGAGATGCTTTTAAGGCAGTGGCGGCTGGTCCATTGCCCCACCAACCTCAGTCTTCTCTCAGACCTGCCAGCTGGTCTTCTTACAACCAATCAAGGGATGGCTCTGCTTCTCATTGGCTCTGGCTTCACCTGCTGTTGTACTCATCGCCTTCTGCCCTACCATTCTCAATGGACACCAGCCTTATGCGTGTTGCCTTACCCGATTACGTCCATAACCTAATATATCTTTGGATTCTGGCCGATTAATTAATTGACCCTTTCAGTCTCCCAGAGCACCTTACAAACGATTGATTACGGATGACTGAACCATATCCTTCAACCCATATCCATAGCATTGCAAACAGTTTCTTTAAAGAGGTGGTGATGGGGTCACTTCATTTCATCCTCCTGTCCTACTCAGAGGGCAGATGGTTCTAATGGCCTGGATGAGGGGACCCTACCCTGGACCGCAGGTGGAATAAGGTAGCTACCCAGTGGATCACCCACAAAGAGGCATTGCATTGCAAGGAAAACAACACCTGCCATCTGTCCATTTGATAAGTACTTGTGTTTAAACTAATTCCTTTTTTGAACATTTTCCCCAGTTAAATAGAACAGATGATTTTTTTAATCAATGAAAACAGTTTTAGTGAATTTTAGGGCAGTCCTACATATGTCAGGTTGCATTTGGTATGAGACTTTAACCTCTCCTATTCAAACAGAGGAGTCCTTTCATATTAGAGGAGTCCAGGGGGTTGGACTGGATGGCCCTTGTGGTCTCTTCCAACTCTATGATTCTATTCAAATTATTGGTTAGCAAGAACTGTGCATTGCCTTCTATACAAATGGCTGTATGGGACGGGAACTTATTATGTTTTGGATGCAGTGTTTAAACTTCATCTTTTTGGGCTAGGATGGGATATTTCATGTTTGATTTTGTGATATAAGAATCTAATTTAAAAAACCTCACAATTTTAAGATGTCACAATTGGAGTCCAACAACATCTAGAGGGCCACAGGTTCCCCATCACCACTCTGTGTAAAAACAATTCAATCACATTTTCTAGTGCAGCAAATTCCACAACTTGGGTGCCAGCACCAGTAAGGTCCCGTCTCAACCTCAAACACCATGCTTCTGATAGCGAAAGGATACACAGAGCAGGATTTGTAAGACTCCACGTTTAGACCTCAATTTACCATAGCATAGATGGGGAATTCTTCACTGTTTGTTATTGCCAGAGAATACAAAATATTTGATTTATGAATGCTTCTTTGGAGTATGACATATAGACCTAAAATATGCGTAAAGATTATGAACATTGTGTGTTCTGTAATAATTATCTCCTTTTTTGGTGTGTGTGTGTGTGTGTGTGTGTGTGTGTGTGTGTGTATGCCTCAACTGACTTAATTTTGTTTAACAAGTAACTTATTCTTTTATGTCCATATAAGGACCAAAAAAGTTCATGAAATATGACATTCCAAAGTTAGAAGGATCCTGACATTTCTGTGTACAAGGACAGAGGGGGAGGGAAGTAAATTATTTACAGCAAACTGCTCAATTTTTTAGAATTAGTAATGGGAATTCTTCAGACAGTTTTTAAGAAAGATCAATAATGCCTTTTCTTGCAAAATCCTTTTCATGAATTAAAAATCTGTTGATATGCTACAAAGGACTTACAAAAAGAGAGAGAGGGGATTTTGGACATGTTGTTACATAGTGCCTTGCAAGACTTTTTTTATGCTGCTGTTTCCTAGCCACTTCCCTGGGAGTAAGCCCCATTGAACTCAGCAGGATTTACTTCTGAGCAGATTGCACTGCCAGGGCTTCTTTTGTAGCCTATGGAAGTTTGTAGCCCTAGTGATGCAAACTAATAGGGGATATTGAACCCATGGAATTGGGGAAAGTTGAATTGTGGTGACCGTTGTGCCTCCTAATCCCTGAATTATGCACGGCATGGAGAAAACGGATAGAGACAAGTTTTCCTCCTTCTCTTTCATAACACTCGAACTCATGGACTCCCAATGAAGCTGAATGTTGGAAGATTCAGGGCAGAGAAAAGAAAGTCCTTCTTCAAGCAGTAAACTATGAAACTCATTCCCGCGGGAGGCAGTGGCGGCCACCAACCCAGATGGCTTTAAAAGGGGTTCAGAATGAACCAGAATGAATGGAGAACCAGAATGAATGGAGGAGGCTATGCTCTTTCTCCATGATTGAGGCAAAAATGCTTCTGAATTCCAGTTGCTGGAAACCACAGGATGGGAGTGTGTTCTTTTGCTTGACTTGCAAGGGCTTCCCACTGGGGTATTTGGTTTGCACCTGTGAGAACAAGATGCTAGTATAGACGGGTTGTTGTCCTGATCCAGCAGGTTCTTCTTATGTTCCCACAGGTTCATTGGCTCGTCTGTACATAGTGTACAAGTTCTAGATATGTAGGTTCTCTCTTTCTGGTCAGAAACATTTCCGTTGGTTCTCAGCACCTTTGTGCTAGCATGAAATCATGCTTGAAGGGGAGCTATGCCCATGAGAAAATGGACCCCTTGTATCCAAAGAAAATCCTCATAGCCTCCAGATAATATCCGTGAAGGGTTAGGAACTGCTCGACCCATGTTTGGCTGCCCCCTGTGATGAACCACTGAATGACAGGTGGTAGCTTCTCAGTGAAGGATCTTCAGGACACCCACCCACCCAGGCCAGCCATTGGATGCTCCTGAACAGGAAGGAATATAAAAGGACTTCCTGTTGGTGTTGAGTCTTTCATGAGCAACAAGGTCTTCTTGGGCTCTGGTGTGTTTGTGCATCCTTGACTAGTTTCCAGTATTTACTTCTTGTTTTCTTCTTGATTCTTCTCCCGGTTTGGTCCTGTCTTGCTTCAAGGGATGAAGATGCCAGAGGCTTTCCATGTCTGGCTACTGGTAGAACAGGATACTGGACTAGATGGGCTCCTTTGGGCCTGCTCCAGAAGGTTCTTATGTTCTTACTCAGATGTTCCAACCATTCCTCATAGGACAGCTTCCAGATACCTTACCCGTCTTGTTTGACATCATCTGGATGGCCACCCATTGATGAGTGTGAATGTGACGCCTGGAATGGACCTCATCTTAAAACCTCTATCTAAATATAGGTTAAATGTGTGTGTTCCAACAAAATCAAGAGGGCCTGGCCTGCTGCAATATTAAAACTAGAACTAGAACATTGATAAAGGAACTGCAATACAGAATCTGCCATTTACATATCCAGAATTGGAAGGACAGCTGTGCCCACATCTGCATGATCATAACCGCTAAAGTGAGAATAATATTTCAAGTGGGCATACAGTTATTCCCCCATTATTCTGCCCCTCCCTTTCTTCCCCAGCCTTCTTTAGGATGTCACTGGCAGAATTAATTTTTCTCCTAATGCAAGTCTCAGACTAGACTGATATTTTTCCTAGTCTCTGAAATATTTAAGGTTGTCAAGGATGGCTATGTAATCATCAAACTTTTATTGTTTTTCTCTGCCTATCCAGAATTCATCAATGAATAAAAACAAAAGATAGATGTTTGGGGGCTTTTCTAAAGAAAATAAAGCTTTCTCTTTTTTTTTTACCTTGTTGTAATTTATAGTTAGTTCCTTTTATCCATTTAAGATGCTTGAGTTAGCAAATTTCCTTTGACAAGTCCACCTATTTATTATTACTAAGCATCCTTCTCTAGAACATCTGAAATGTCACATGTATTGTTTTAAATAACATCATAAAATTAATTTTTAACCATGCAAGTGATTCACAAAGAATAGAGCAAACAACACATAATTAACAGTTTTCTGCTGTTCGTCAGGGCTATTTTATTTATTGCTATCATCTGCCAAAAGCAAAAATGTTTTGACTTCAGTTGCACACTAGCACTGAGTTAAAGCAGATCTTAGTTTAAAAGAATGCAACATATCGAGTTCTGAATATTTCATGTGGTTTTGGAGGTGTTGCAGAAATTGAATCTTCAGCAGAGTTAAAAGAAATGTAACTCTCAAAACCAGTCTTGGAAGCTCTTGAGGTAGTTCTGAAGTTGCAGGTTTTAATTCAGATATTTGGGGAGAATAATTACTCTGGAAATTCTGCTTCCGGCAAAACGGGGGCCGGTGATGGTGATGATGTGATATCTACCCCTAGAATTTGTCTAATCCCATTCGGGTTCTTTTCATTTCTTCTGAAGTATCTACAGATATGTCATCTCCGGAGGAAAAATAGCTCTCAAATTCTGCTTCAGACACAGTTGGTGCCAACTTTTGTAAATCCCAGTTTAGGGGTGCATAGCCCAAACATCACGTTTGCCAATGGAAAAACTGAGAGCCCTCAAAGAATTGATACAGCAATTGATTCCCCTTAAAAAGGTCACACTTAGGCAGATTCAATCACTCCTGGGTCATCTTAATTTCACGTGCAAGGTTATATCACCAGGGCGCCCCTTCTGTTTACGTTCATCCAGACTGACAGTGGGTTCGAAACGACCGTTTCATAGGGTTCAGCTACCTCGGGGGGTTAAGGCCAATCTCAACGATTGGCTAACCTTTCTAGATGGCTTTAATGGGGTATCCTTATGGCATGACAATATGAATTTATCTACAGATTTCCAAGTGCAGTCTGATGCAGCGGGGTCCTTAGGCTTTGGTGTCTACTTCAGGGGAAAATGGTGCGCTCAACAGTGGCCTGCAAGGCACAGACATCACCCATGACCTAACTTTCTTAGAATTCTTTCCAATAGTAGTAGCAGTGCATTTGTGGGCGGAGGATTTCAGGAATCACCGGGTTTGCTTCAAGACAGACAATCAAGCAGTGGCCAGCGTTATATCCAGGCAATCTTCGCGATCCGCAAGGGTGTCAGCCCTTCCACGCCTTTTCGTGCTACGCAGCTTAGAATTAAACATGCAGTTTTCGGCAAAATTTGTGCCTGGGGTGAATAATGATATTGCGGATGCCTTGTCTCGATTCCAGATGGACCGCTTCCGCTTGTTGGTGCTGGAGGCGTGTCAGTGGCCAGAGCAGTTCCCGGAACACCTATGGAGCCTTGGGAGCACGAAATCTTAAAGGGAGTATTAGCATCGGTTGCCCCTTCCACACTTAGCTCCTATAAACGAGCGTGGGCGGACTTCTCAAAGTTTAGACTCAAAGGTGTCGCACCCCCCCCCCTTGAAGGACCTCCCACAGAAAGGGAGGTTTTGCAGTACATAGTTCACTTAAGAGAGCTGGGTCACGCTGCAAAGACACTCAATATACACACAGCAGCTATCTCCTTTTTCAGCAAGTCACTATATCCCATTGATCCATGCGATAACTTTCATCTACGCAGAGCCATGGAGGGGTGGCGTAGGTTACAGCCACCCACAGGCGACCCCAGGAGACCCATTACTTTCGATCTATTGTGCCAGGTTCATAGGCAGCTGAGGTCCATCTGCTGGTCCAAGTTTGAGGCGCGACTATTTTCTGCAGCCTTCTCATTAGCTTACTTCGGAGCGCTTCGGGTAGGTGAGGTAGTATGCGAAGACCACCCCGACGGGACTACCTGGGGTATCTTGATTCAGGACGTATCACTGTCCAGTACCCAAACAGTAGTTCACATCCGCCGTTCCAAAACTGATCAAAAGGGGAAGGGTGCCACCATCCGCCTCCCGGCGTCGAGTGGCAGTGGTCCATGCCCCGTTAGGGACACTAGACGGTTTCTGTACCTAAGGCCAGCTGGCACAGACCCTCTGCTAATACACCAGGATGGCTCCAGGCTCATGCGACATCAATTCACATGTGTCTTGCGCAAGGCCATTGCCTCTTGCAGCGCAAACCTAGCTGATTTCTCCGCCCACTCATTTCGGATTGGCGCTGCAACCACGGCCATGCACCTTGGCTTGTCATCTGACAATCACTGGCTACCTCGGCCTGAAAAGTGAGATGAGCACCACACCCCATAGTAACCTTTGACTAGACTTAACCATCCAGGGATCTTTTACCTTTACCTTACTATCTAGTAGGTGTTCCGGTATGAGATAAGCATATTCCCTTCCTCATCAGGAAGCCTCTTCTCAACTCTGCAGCCAGCCAGCAAAGAGAGCTTATCTTTTAAAAGAGATCATGAGCAACTCTTGCATAATCAAACGTCAATGAGTAAATTGCCCTTTGGTGCTGAACGATTAGATGCACAAGGTTTTTGTTTTGTCTTTGTTTTTTTTTGTTTTTTTGCAAATTCAGCTTGCAAGATAACAGGTTATCTCGTGCGCTAAAGTAACTGATAACCTGCTTTACTAGGTTTTGGTAAACAGGTCCCTAACAACTCCAAAGCAAAGGCTAATTAATGGCTGTCTTAAGTAGTCACCTCTCTCAATTAAACACTGTAGGGGAGCTGCTTATCTGATTTAATGTTGTGTATTGATATTGCAGAAATACAGTAGCTTGCCTTTTAGAGTTTCTGCCTCCCCCTCCTCCTATCTCACTTACCTCCAAACAGTTTTAAGCATTGGTTCCATTGCCAGCATCACCAGGAGGAACTTGTGTCTGAAACCCTGATGAGCTGCTGTCCATCAGTGTAGACTCCACATAATCTTGAACACAGCTAATAATCTTGAACTATTTCAAGGCACCTTGAAATAGGCCGAAGGCAGAAGGAAACCATGGAGGCTCCAGGTTTGAGGGAGGCATGAGCAAAGTGACACCTGGTAGATCCGATGGATTCACTGGGTGGTGGTAGTGGAAGCAGCAGCAGAACGCTGAATAAGGAAGCAGTTCTTGCTGAGTTGAGCTGCATTTCCAAAGTGCATTCGGGTGATGCTGTTTTAGGGCTATGGGATGTTGACATGGCACTAGGTCCAACCACATATCACTGCTCATAGCTTTGTGCTGGGAATTATTTTTAATCAGGGGGACAGAGAAGGGTTGGAAGGTGGCAATCTGAACTGGGGGCCTTACTGCCCTTGTGGTCTTAAAACCATTGGTCAATGCATAGGATGCTCATGCTAATTCTGCTTGAGGTATTCACTATTTCTATGTAAAAATATCTGATCTGTACCACCTGGACTAATGTGTGTTGATCAGAATGTAGATGTCCATAGGATTTCACACTTGTGAATGTTGCAATGCATCTCTCGGTTTGTTGTTGTTGTTGTTTAGTCGTTTAGTCGTGTCCGACTCTTCGTGACCCCATGGACCATAGCACGCCAGGCACTCCTGTCTTGCACTGCCTCCCGCAATTTGGTCAAACTCATGTTCGTAGCTTCGAGAACACTGTCCAACCATCTTGTCCTCTGTCGTCCCCTTCTCCTAGTGCCCTCAATCTTTCCCAACATCAGGGTCTTTTCCAAGGATTCTTCTCTTCTCATGAGGTGGCCAAAGTATTGGAGCCTGAGCTTCACGATCTGTCCTTCCAGGGAGCACTCAGGGCTGATTTCCTTAAGAATGGATAGGTTTGATCTTCTTGCAGTCCATGGGACTCTCAAGAGTCTCCTCCAGCACCATAATTCAAAAGCATCAATTCTTCGGCGATCAGCCTTCTTTATGGTCCAGCTCTCACTTCCATACATCACTACTGGGAAAACCATAGCTTTAACTATACGGACCTTTGTCGGCAAGGTGATGTCTCTGCTTTTTAAGATGCTGTCTAGGTTTGTCATTGCTTTTCTCCCAAGAAGCAGGCGTCTTTTAATTTCGTGACTGCTGTCACCATCTGCAGTGATCAAGGAGCCCAAGAAAGTAAAATCTCTCACTGCCTCCATTTCTTCCCCTTCTATTTGCCAGGAGGTGATGGGACCAGTGGCCATGATCTTGGTTTTTTTGATGTTGAGCTTCAGACCATATTTTGCGCTCTCCTCTTTCACCCTCATTAAAAGGTTCTTTAATTCCTCCTCGCTTTCTGCCATCAAGGTTGTGTCATCTGCATATCTGAGGTTGTTGATATTTCTTCCGGCAATCTTAATTCCGGCTTGGGATTCATCTAGTCCAGCCTTTCGCATGATGAATTCTGCATATAAGTTAAATAAGCAGGGAGACAATATACAACCTTGTCGTACTCCTTTCCCAATTTTGAACCACTCAGTTGTTCCATATCCAGTTCTAACTGTAGCTTCTTGTCCCACATAGAGATTTCTCAGGAGACAGATGAGGTGATCAGGCACTCCCATTTCTTTAAGAACTTGCCATAGTTTGCTGTGGTCGACACAGTGAAAGGCTTTTGCATAGTCAATGAAGCAGAAGTAGACGTTTTTCTGGAACTCTCTCGCTTTCTCCATAATCCAGCGCATGTTTGCTATTTGGTCTCTGGTTCCTCTGCCCTTTCGAAATCCAGCTTGCACTTCTGGGAGTTCTCGGTCCACATACTGCCTAAGCCTGCCTTGTAGAATTTTAAGCATAGCCTTGCTAGCGTGTGAAATGAGCGCAATTGTGCGGTAGTTGGAGCATTCTTTGGCACTGCCCTTCTTTGGAATTGGGATGTAGACTGATCTTCTCCAATCCTCTGGCCATTGCTGAGTTTTCCAGACTTGCTGGCATATTGGGTGTAGCACCTTAACAGCATCATCTTTTAAAATTTTAAATAGTTCAGCTGGAATATCATCACTTCCACTGGCCTTGTTATTAGCAGTGCTTTCTAAGGCCCATTTGACTTCACTCTCCAAGATGTCTGGCTCAAGGTCAGCAACCAGCAATCTCTCGGTTTAATTGTATCCAAATGCAAATTTAAATTCATCAGATGAATACACAAGTTTTGGAAAGTTTTTTTTTTTTTTGCAATGCAATTGAACTCTTCTTAAAATATTGTAACCAATTTTGCACGAAGTTTCCAGAAATTAAGGAGAAGGCTTTCATCTGTGCCTGGAAACAATTGGCCACCATTTTGAATCAAGTCGGGGGAACAAACATTTAAAACTGCAGTGACTTTAAACAAATTTGGTTCCTTAAATCAAGGAGCAAGTTTTTGCCAACGTTTGGACACAGTTGGCCACCATTCTGAGCAAGGTTTGGAACCTGAATCTTCCAAACCTGCATTGATCTTTTTTTTCTTAATTTCTTAAAATTCGTGAGCAGTATCAGGTACAAGTCTGCTAGTAATAGATATTTGGAGAGAAGTTCTTTGATGGTGGTGATGCTGCAGATGAATGCATTGGGCATCCATAATAATGAGATTGTTGACTTTACAGTCAGAGATGATGGACTTATAGGAAAAGGTTTTAATGGTTCTCTTATCTGCATTTGTAGACAAAAGAAGCTTTAGAATACCAGGGGTTTAACACATATCCAAACCAAAAATAGCATTATCGGTCACATCCCACCACCATCAAGGAATGATGCATTTGCCACCTTTTTGTTTTATCATTTCTCCAATGTTAATTTTCATACTACAGTTTCATCTTATACAGAGGGGGGGGGGAACCCCCAGAAAGAGCTTACCAGCCAGAAATGCTTAATGATTGGGGTGTTACACTACTGAAGCATTACCAGTGGAAATAGCTCGCTTACTGATTTGTTGCCAGGTAGCAGGGCAATTAGCAGCTCTGGTTATTATTTACATTTCATCCTATATATCACTAAAATTGTGTTGTTGATTTATCATTTATAGTCTTGTATTGTCAGCATAATTTATTCAGATCATGCTGGGATACCTGGAAAATTAAGTAATAAAGAGAATTGGCATGGAATGTGTCTGTATCCAGAGATATTTACTTGAGTTTTAATGAGAATGTGTATTAAAGTAAACCATATATCACTTAGCTATTAAATTGTTTGGAAGCAAGCCCATTAAAAGTTTACTCCTTATATTTTCTATAAGCAAACACTTGGCTTTTGCTTTGAAATTATCCCCCCTCCCCAGTTAAATATGTCGCTTTTTTATATTTAGCAGCTTAAAAAAAAAATTCAGAGGCTGCAAAGTTCATTATCATATCACCTCCAAAATGCAGCAAACAAGTGCAGCATTTTCAGGTGTTGAAGTCTGTGCTTCTTAATAAAACAATATTGCTGTTTTCCATTTTGAATTGGAACAGAGGATTGCATAAAAAAGAAAAGAAAAGGAGTTTACAGCTGGATCCTATGCATGTTTACTTTGATCCTCAAGACAGGGCCATATGTTCCTGAGGTTTGGCTTTTAGTGTGACAGCACCTGTCCTTTGGAATGTGCTTCCAGTGAACATTAGATCCACACCTATAACTAGGGATGGAGGAGATGCTCAAGCTGGTTCTCATTGAAAGATGGACTTGCCAAATTCACACCAGATGTAACTTGAAATATAGCCATCCTTCAAAATCTGCATTTCTCTGAATTTTGCAATGCAGACAAATAATGTGTAGAAAAAGGCATCTGCTAGGGTAACATGTGCATAAGCAGGCATTCATCAGTGACAGGAACAATTAATGTTAGGGGAAATAATAATCCGAAAATCTGTGCATTGGGCAGAATCACATGCAAAAATACGTATATTTGGAGAAAATTGCACAATAAAAGGCTGATGAATTTTCATGAAGACAACAACAACAACAACAACAACAACAACAACAACAACAACAACAACAACATGCAAACACATGTGGAAATGTGAAGAACTGAAGAGTGTAAAAAGGAGATACCGCAATTGAGGGAGTTGTCCATTTTTTGCCATGAGACCTCTTTGAATAATGTTTCTGGAACTTGAATGGAATGGTTAGGGCTTGACGATGCAGGTGGGAGCTACTTGCAGACTCCTTCAGTGGCATAATGAGGGGTCAGGCAGGGCAGGCGGAGCTGGCAGGGATCTAAGGATTATGAGAAACAGGAGTAAGGTCAGTGTGGTGCAAAAAGAAAAAGGGAAATGTCTGGAAACAGAATGAATTATGGGCCAGAGAGAAATGTAACTTTTTATTCTATGTGTTGGAAACAAAGATCATATAACTTGCTCTCGGCTATGTCATTTGAGAATCATCAGATCTTCTCTCACTTGAATGATAAATGTCAGGTTCCCATGAACAACACCCCATCACACATTCTCTTTCTCTCTAGTTACAGCTGGAAGAAAATGACTGGGAAAGATTTGAAGCTGCTGTAAAGAACAGAGACCCTGCATTAGACAAAGCAACTTTTTTTTAAAAGTGACAGTTGTACCAGGGAAAAAAATGCAGTGATTCGTCTCATATGTTGTTTACTCAGAAGTAAGATTCCATACCCTCCAGTATTTCTCCAATGAAAATAGGGACATTCTTCTTCTTCTTCTTCTTCTTCTTCTTCTTCTTCTTCTTCTTCTTCTTCTTCTTCTTCTTCTTCTTCTTCTTCCCCCACCCATCTGACTAGGTTGCCCCATCCATTCTGGGTTGCTTCCCAGAAACATAATAAAAATGTAATAAAACATTAAACATTGAAAAACTTTCCTATACAGGGCTGTCTTCAGATGTCTTCTAAAGGTTGTATCTCCTTGGCTCAGGGGGGGGGGGGTCACATAACTCCATACCCTCCAACATTTCTCCAATGAGAATAGGAACGTCCTAAGGAAAAGTGGGACAATCTGAGATCAAATGAGAAACTGGGACATCTTCTGTAAATCTGACCTTGGAAAATACGGACACTTGGAGGGTCTGAGCTTCATTGTGTTCAATGAGGCTTATTTCTTAGAAAATGTGTTTAGATTTGTTGAAAACTTACCCTTCGATTCCTGTTGATATGGGTGCAGGCAGCAAAAATTTTTAGGACCAATCTAGGTGTGTTATTAACTATGTGGCTGCAATTAATGGACACATTTTTTGTTTTGTAAACAGTAGCTGAGAGGAAGTCTGACTTGCACTAGAATTCTGGGAAGGGTAAGTTTAATTCTTTTTATTTATTTCTTTATTGCATTTATATCCCATCATTTTTCTCCAAGGAGCTCAAGGTGGCATATATAGCTTTCCTGCTGACTCATTGAATCCTCACAACAAGTAGATTACGCCAAGAAAGAATGACTGCCCCCCCCCCCAAAGTCACCTAGTGAGCTTTATGGCTGAGTTGGAATTTGAACCCTGGTCTTTCCCAGTTCTCAGTCCAACACTCTAACCACTACACTGCGAATACATTCTAATGAGGGTTCTGGAATCCTCCCCAGTTTTGCAGTGGTTGCTGTCCCTTCCTCATTATGTACTTAAGAGTATAAAACCTGCTGTCAGACACACACGGTTCAGTTTTTGTGGTTTTGTGTCTTCCAAGGCTCCCTTACAGGAAAGGACTATCTTCTCCCATCTTTTAATGGAATGATAGCTTTCAAATGCCGTGTTTTCTGAGCTGTTGATTAAATAAAATGGTGCTGATTGGTGCTGGGTGGCCACAGATGAACAGGGCTTAGCCGTTGCGATCTGCTCCCAAGGAAGCCATTCATCAAAGTTTTATCTGATTTCAGAGGCACTGAATTTATCAGTCACAGTTAATAAACGAAATGTCATTGGGATAAAACTGAAACTATACCTTTCCTGAGTGTTTTTACGGTGAAGAAGGAACTGTAAACAGTATTTGCAGATCTACATATGTCCTTGTGCTAGGTATTACTATGTGCAAGAAATACTAAAGCAGTGTCTGCATTTAGCGCAACCCCCCCCCCTAACTCACATTTCGATTGGGGGAGGGGAAAGAAGAAATTGGATTGGATGAAAGCTGTGTCTTTCAAAAGCGGAACTTTACTACTTTTAGGAAAGAAAAGGCTTTTTAAAAATTCTCATTGTGAAACTGATGACAAAATCCATCCTGTTTAAGGTGCACAACCTTGATTTGCTAACATATTTTCATAAATTGAAATCTGATTAACATGAAGGGGAATCAATGGCTTTCACTGCAGCAGAATAGAAATCCTATAGCTCAGAAAAGCCCCATCTGTTTGCGAGAATGCAGTGTACTTCATCCTACATTCTTTGGGGATGGGGTGGGGGTGGGAGCCCAATAAAATAAGTTGTAATGTTTCCTATTTACTAATGAAGAGAAATCCATAAAGGCAAATCGGTTGCCGTTTGGAACAATATGATGGCCATACTTTGCTTTGACTAGAGAAGTGTGAAATGAACTGATCTTTAAAGCTCTCTCCCCTTTTGGACTGAGACTAGAATGTTCACTTTCTCCTTTATGACCCTACCTGGTCAATAAGAATTCTGGATCAGGCCAATGGCCCATCTAGTTCCACATCCTGTTCTTCCAATGGCCAACCAGGTGCCCCAAAGGGAAACCAGCCAAGGCGGATTTGAGCACAGGAACACTCCCCCCTCCTGCAGTTTTCAGCAACTGGCATTCAGAAGAATTACCATGCAGGCAGAGGCATATACTGTATATATTTTAATTAATTTTTTATTCCATTTTCTTTTTCAATTATTACAAACATCACATATCTATAACATTCATATAACATTCCCTCTTCCCACCCCTCCTGGGCTTCCCCCAACTTCCACTTCTGATTTATTTCCCCCCTATTATACACTGCTGTTTCTAAAGAGAATGCACTATATTTTTTCTTTGTTTTCTACCTATTTTTGTTGGTAAAGGTGTGAATGTTGATTTAATTCCTGCCATCAAGTCTATAGTCTTCCTTTGTTTCTGCAAGTATACTATAAATGGTTCCTATTCTCTTTCAAAGTCACTGTTGTCTCTCCCCCCCTCCCGAAGTCTGTCTGTCTGTCAGTTTTGCCACTTTTGCAGAGTATAGTAATTGTGCCTAGGAGCCATTGACAACCCTCTTCTCCATGAATTTGTCCAATCCTCCTTTAAAGCCATCCAAGTAGGTGGTCATCACTCCCTCCTGTGGGAGCCATTTCCATAGTTTAACTATGCACAGTGTTGATCATTTGGGAAAGAATGAGCAATAGCAAAAATTGCACACCAGCAGAAAAATGTACTGGACATGCATGCCAATCTTCAAGTAGAAAGATTGCTGGGGGGGGGGGGGAATTAAAGGTTTTGCCCTGATTTCCTCAGGCAAGTAGTTTTCAGCCAGTGTTCCATGGCACCCTGGGGTGCCTTGAATAATAGTCAGGGGTGCTGCAGGCACCATTGGCCTCTGTCTCTCTTTCCTTCCCACCCTCCTCTGATGCCCCCCTCACGTCTTTGCTTTCCCAAGGCTTGCACAGCTGTTTGTTGCAGGAGCTCTGGCTACAACACAAACAGCCGCATCTGTTCCAACTCTACAGACAGAGACTCTCACCTAAGAGATCTACAGCAAACCTTTTTAGAACTAAAATATCCACCCGATGAAGTTAAACAACAGATCAACAGAGCCAGACTGATACCCATAGACAACTTGCTGCAAGAGAGACCCAAAAGAGAAAATAACAGAACACCACTAGTAATCACATACAGCTCCCAAGCTAAAACAGTACAGCACATCATCAGAGATCTACAACCTCTCCTAGACAATGACAGTTCTTTTTCTCAAGCTCTGGGAGGAAGACCTTTCATTGCCTACAGACAGCCACCCAATATTAAACAACTCCTCACCCACAATAACACAACCGCCAGACTTAACATGGACACTGGTACCAGAGCCTGCAATAAACCCAGATGCCAACTTTGCTGCCACATACACCCGGACAACACCATCACTGGCCCCAACAACATCAAACATACAATCTCAGGACTATTTAATTGCTCATCTTCTAACATTGTGTATGCCATCAAATGCCAACAGTGCCCTTCAGCTCTCTATATTGGACAAACAGGCCAAACCCGACGCCAAAGGATAAATGGACATAAATCTGACATCAGGAATCAGAAGACAGAGAAACCAGTAGGAGAACACTTCAGTCTCCCAGGACATTCTATACAAGATCTCAAAGCAGCTGTTTTATTACAGAAAAATTTCAGAAACAGACTGGAAAGAGAAGTTGCTGAATTGCAACTCATTACCAAGCTTAAAAACATGGAGAGACCTGGTATGAACAGAGACATAGGATTCTTATCTCATTATACATGATCAAGCTTTCTTTAGCACCTCAGCCCTTGCTTTTTTGTGCAAGACCAATTGCAGTCATTAACAGTCGTTAACAGTCATCAACAGGTTTACCACTCCTATCAGCCTATCACCCATTCCCATCACCCCCCACCCACCCTCTGACTATACATAAGGGTCTAGTGACTTCTGTTTCAGTGTATCTGAAGAAGTGTGCATGCACACGAAAGCTCATACCTATGACAAACTTAGTTGGTCTCTAAGGTGCTACTGGAAGGATTTTTTATTTTTATTTTGACTGCGTCAGACCAACACGGCTACCTACCTGTAAATGGTGCCTCTGGGAGGCAACTCTCTTTGGAATGGTGGGCAGCTCAGAGACCAGGGGCAGCGGTCCCACCCTTTTTCAACACACTCCATTGTGGAGTGTTCCCTCTGCCTCCTCTCCTATCCCCTCTCCTTGGGAGTCCTCCCAAGGAGAGGGGAAAGGAGAGGAGGCAGAGGGAACACTCCACAATGGAGTGTGTTGAAAAAGGGTGGGAGGCTGCCAGCTCTGCAGGCCAAGGGGCAACATAACTGGGCTCCTGAGCTCCACAGGGGTGCCACAGAAAGAATGGAGTTGGCTAAGGGAGCTGTGGACTCAAAAAGGTTGAAAACCTCAGGGTGTTCTCTGCTGGACAACTCTGGAGGGTGAGGGGGGGGGAGAGGAGAAAGAGCAAGAGCAAGAGAAAGTGAGGGGGGGGAGAGCACACATACAGGATCATTAAGTGATTACAAAGGTAAATCTTATTGTCTGGGGAAATGACTTCTGCACAGTTATGTCTTTTATTGGAGCCCAGAATGCAAAGGCATTACTCAATTTAATAAATTCCACTGTATCTTTCAGTCAGCGCTTGCTGATATAAATATCTCAGTTATGTCATATTACCACCTTTGTACGGCTAACGTTGGGTCCTGATGACTCGCGGCTGATAAATGCAAAAGCTCATTTGGTCTGTGAGAGATTGAGTGCTAACACTGTTTAGATTTCTTAATATACTTGTATTAGCATGAATAAGTAATGAGCAAGCCGGGCTTTTTTGAATATTTGATTGTATCTTTGTAATGGATTTGTGTCTTTCTCTTTGGGCTAATGTCATTGTAACTTTGTTGGTGTCATAACTCCAAACCATGGCCATCGATCTTTATCAGCATATCTTAACTCAATTACTCCCCCATCGCCCAAATTACTGTGTCATGACGTTTCCCTTATAGAACTGTGCCACAAACTGCATTTAGGCTACAAACAGGGGCTAATTCGACATACTCACGGACATTCATTGGATCAGATCTATTGGCATGACCCTTTTGACATAGTTTTCTTGTTCTGGTTAGGCGGGAAGAACCTCTGCTTTCAAATGGATGCTTTCTAAACAAGGGACAACACCCATGTTTTAAAGAGTGGGCCTTGTGTGGTATGTAAAATTAAGCTTTGTCTTTGATTCCACAGGCCTTGGAATCAAATGTGGCCCTTCAGGACTCTCCATCTGGCCTCCAGGACTCTCCCCAGGCCACAACTCCTTCCTTCCCCACAGGTCACACCCCATCTCTCCAAGGTCACACCCCATCTCTCCTCACCCTGCTTTTTGTCCTCCTCAAGGGCTTTTGCCTATCTGGAATGTGCCCTTGAACTATGAATGTCTCTTGCTTCCCTGGGTGGATCAATGTTTGTGAAAAATTTGGCATGGCTGGAACAAAACTTGCACATCAACACCAGCATTCAGATCTTAAGATCCTCCTTGTTCCACTTAGCAGCATGTTGCCTATAGCTAGGTTTCTTAGCTCCTCTATGACATCAGGACAGTCATACCAATGGCAGGTGAGGGAGCCATGACATACCTGCTGGTCCATCTAAGGGTATGGCCCATAGGTATCAAAATATTTCTGAAGAGTCCTGTCTAAGTTATTAGGTAAGAACCTTTTTTTTTCGTCTGCAGTTTTTGTCTGGGGGTGATCTGATGCTGTAACCACACTCATGTGGTTCTTTGTTGGTGGGAGATACCACTTCGGATTGCAGGTTAGGAGCTCAAATGGTTTGAATGGCTCCCCTGCAGAAAAAAGCAGACACAAAATTGTTTACATAGAAATAAAATATAATAAAGTGGAGGATCTAGAGCAGGCTTCCTCAACCTTGGCCCTCCAGATGTTTTGAGACT
Organism: Zootoca vivipara; assembly: GCF_965207765.1. Classification (NCBI taxonomy): domain Eukaryota; kingdom Metazoa; phylum Chordata; class Lepidosauria; order Squamata; family Lacertidae; genus Zootoca; species Zootoca vivipara. The sequence continues at coordinate 25,924,314 of NC_142589.1, forward strand.
ACAATTCCCATCATCCCTGACCACTGGTACTGCTAGCTAGGGATCATGGGAGTTGTAGGCCAAAAATATCTGGAGGGCCGAGGTTGAGGAAGCCTGATCTAGAGCTAGAATTCTTTGCAACATTTTGTGCAGAGGGAGCACCCCTCACTTGAAACCCAAAGTCATGCCACCCAGCAACAGATATATTGTGTGAAATCTACAAACCATTCAGTAGCTGACATCGGTACACTCAACTACATTTAACCTTAGAATCTGGCCAATTTGCCGTCAGTTGAGTAATTATTATTCCACGGTATACATTGCAATGGCAATTCTTAACAATAATGACTTTGATAATTCTCCAAATAGACTGACTGTTTTTGGGGTGCAGAAGGAAGAGAAATATGTTATAGAAATTATAAATGACACCAGGCGGTTGTTGGACCTTTGCCTGATTAGGCTGGGTACTCACAACGTTGTTCTGTCATTTCAGGTCACTTGATTGGCAGCACAGAGTGTTGTCTCCATGCCATCTGGCAGGGGCCCAAGAGGAATTAATCACGCAGAGATGGAATAATGATGTTTCTGGCACCTGTCTAGCAGACGGACATCCATTTCATCTCCAAGTCACATCGCATTCTCAAAATGAACCGAAACATATTGCCTCACACCTAACGAGGAGTCAAACTGGTTCAGCAGATATCTGCCATGCAAATCATCTCTCTATAAGCTTTGAGTTTGGGTGGACATGGAGGGCGGGGGAGAATTTTTTCAGTGCCATGTCTGTTGCACAAGGTGGAGTCTAGGGTCAGATATTTACAAGGTGGAGTCTAGGATCAGATATTTACATGTTGAAAGGATCTAGGGGTCTTAGCAGACCACAAAAATTCTCATGTCAACACTGATGCAGCAGCAAAAAAAAAGGTTAATGCAATTTTTGACTGCATCAACAAAAGTCTAGTGTTCAAGTCAAGGGAAGTAGTGGTGTTTTATTTGTTTGTTTATTTATATCACTTGATTGTAGAAAAAAAATCAAAATGGTTTCCCAAAATTATCACTCTATTCTGCCTTGGGCAGACCCTACCTGGAGTCCTGTGTCCAATTCTGGGCACTACAGTTTAAGAAGCACATTGCCAAGTTGGAACGTGTGCAGGAGAGGGCCAGCAGGATGATCAAAGGCCTGGAAACCAAGCTTCATTTGCGAGGAACAGTTCAGAAAGGTGGGTGAGTTTAGCCTAGAGTTTAGCCTGAGAGGGGATATGACAGATATTTGAATATTACTATCTTACCACCTCTCAGTCTTCCCTTCTCCAGGCTAAATATCCCCAACTCCCTCCACTGTTCCTTCAGATAAAGTTGTATTAATGACATAAGAAAAGCCCACTGGATCAGGCCGAGGAAGGAGAGTCCACTACCAACTGAGGAATGGTCCATTCTACTGTCAAACAGCTCTTACCACAAGGAAGTTGTTCCTGATGTTTAGTTTGAATCTCCTTTCTTGCAACTTAAATCCATTGGTTTGGTTTCTACCGTCTGGCACAAGCTTGCTCCATCATCCATGTGACAGCCCTTCAAGATATTTGAAGATGGCCATCGTATCACCTCTCAGGTCTTCTCTTCTTCAGGCTAAATATCCCCCTCAACTGTTCCTTCAGATAACGTTGCAGTAAGAATATAAGAAGACCCCACTGGATCAGGTCAGTTGTTATGATCCCCATGGAGACTTCTTGGCAGGTTTGGCCAGAGGAGGGGTAGGAATGCCATGAGAGCATGGAAACCAGGAGAGAGGCCCAGTGGCTTGGGACACTGTGGAGGGGCTTGTCAGGAGAAACCCCCACCTCAGCAACAGTGGACATCCCAAGGCTAAGGAGTAGGAACTGGTCTGATGACTAATGGTGGGAGTAAAGGTCAACCCTAGTCAGGAGGATGTTAGCTTGAAAACATAAGTGCTCAGCCTCCTGCTTCCACAGTCCTGCCTTGTAATTCCCTAGTTTGATATGTGCCACATTAAGGACACTTTGCAGAAATAGAAATCTTTCTCAAGCTTCTCCGTACAACTGTAACCCTTCTAGCTCAGGATAATCAGTTCCGTCTTTTTGCTGGCCTCAGCACTGCATGAGGATATTTTTGGTACGATATTTATCTTGTAAATGAAGGAATAGTGTGAAACCTTTATGCAGCATCCCTGTTCCTAAACAATAATTTCATCTAGCAAGAGTGAAAATATAAACAATGCAGATGTTTAATTTTGCCAGCCTTTTCAGAGCCTTCACCCATTTTATAAAAACCCTGTTCTAAAATAATAATAAAAAGTTCCCTTACCTATGGTAAGTTGAAGTGCAGGGACCTTCCAAATGGAACCTTTGAAATAATTTATAATCATATACCTAGTAAGGGCACAGAAAAGTCCATCTCAACTCGACATGGAGATATCAGTGATTGAACTTGGGACCTTTGGTGTCAGCGTCATGTGCTCTGCCAATGGGCCCCATCTCTTCCCCATGAACCTTGGGAGAATTGGCAAGCCTACCATGAGGCAATGCCTGCTGTGTTAAGCCATTTAACTGAGGCTGAGCAAGGTGGTGGCAGCTCACCCCGGGTGTCATCCATGAGGGGGGTGACAAAATCCCGGCCAGCCCGATCGTGGCCTTGCCGAATTGCGCCCCCCAGCCTGGCCATCGTGTCGGATCGTGCCCCCATTGGGGGGTCCTTTTACCTTTTCATATCTGAACAACCCAGCAGATAAGGAGAGCAGCTCCTCTCGACTTTTAAGTAAAGTTAGGAATGTAAATCAAAATTGTGGTAGATGATTGTTCGCTTTGTATTACATTTGTGCGGCGTATCTTTGTCTTATTCCAAAGTTTTGTTCGGAAGTCAACAAAAGTGATTATATTTGTGAGGCGTGTACACGATCCATTATTAAATTGATTCTTCATATCCCATTTAAAACTTGAAGCCAGGTGGCAATTTTCCATTCTTTGTTGCTACTGGCAACCACCAACCCCAAACTGAAAGATCTTCTATTGTTTACAATGGGATTTATGTTTATTTTTTCCACATATCCCATACTTCTGAGAAAAGACTTCACCTATAGAAGATAATAAACTCTTTTAAAATAACAATAATTTTGCCCTGCTTCTGAATTTTTATTGCAAGGGCAGTTCCAGAATACTCATTGATAACCACATAACCAATAATATTGTTTCCTATTTTTCATTAACAAATCTGACTGAAGAAAATTAGATGAGATAAGCAGCATGAACATTTAAAATCTAGCTATGGGTTCTATTATTATTATTATTATTTTAGTAGTGACACCAACCATATCAAACTACAGAAAGAGGCCAGTCCTCATACAGCAAAAAAAAATATGCATGTCAATTCCCAGGTCCAGCTGGGAATTCCTTCCTTTTGGAGGAAAGGATGTGGAGGATTGCAGCCAGAAAGCTCATGTATTTCTTGCATAAACATGAATAACTGGACTGATTCAGATAAATCAAACAGAAACTATTTAAGACATGTCTTGTAAGTATGTGACTTTCGGGGTGGGGGAATCAGAAACAGTATTTCTTTGGAATCTCTAGTTTCAAACTTCCCCTACTGGAGAACTTTTCACCTTCCAGATGTTGGACTCCCAACTTCCATCAACCACAGCTGGTGTGGCCAATAGTGGTAACTGCCAACTGGGTGGTATGGGTGGGCGGGGCTGCATGGCTGACTGGCTTCCAAATGTTGTGCATCATAGCTAGTGACTGGGAAGGGGGAGTAGCAAAGCAGTGGGGAGTTTGGTGTGCTGGGGGCACAGTGGCAAGAGTGTCAGATTGGCTCCACCACCACCCCTTCACCAAGTAGCCCTGCTCTCCGCTCTTGGTAGCTTCCCTCTCCCACTCTTGGTAGCTAGAAGGTCACCACACCATTGGAACTGGAGTTCTAATTCCTGTTCAGCCATTCACCAATCCTGGGCCAATGACGCTACTTCATAGCATTGTTATTAAGATGATATTTGAAGGGAGTATCTTGTAAGCTGCTTTGAGGTTGTTGGAGGAAAGGTAAGATAGTAGATAGATAGATAGATAGATAGATAGATAGATAGATAGATAGATAGATAGATGATAGATAGATAGAAAGAGATAGATAGAGATAGAGATGGAGATAGAGATAGATGATAGATAGATAGATATAGATCAGGCATCCCCAAACTTTGGCCCTCCAGATGTTTTGGACTACAATTCCCATCTTCCCCGACCACTGGTCCTGTTACCTAGGGATCATGGGAGTTGTAGGCCAAAACATCTGGAGGGCCGCAGTTTGGGGATGCCTGATATAGATAGATAGATGATAGATGATAGATGATAGATGATAGATGATAGATGATAGATGATAGATGATAGATGATAGATGATAGATGATAGATGATAGATGATAGATGATAGATGATATATATATATATAGGGTTGATGGGTCTTTGACGGGTCGGCCCCCCTAAAGTTGATGGACATTGCCATTCAAATGGTGTACGTGTGCCACAGCATGTGATGTGGGCAGGGTTTACCTGCCCCCCTGTGCAATATTTTATTCAAGTTGGCACCCCTGTATATATCATCTAGCTCGCTATCAAGTTAGTGGTATAGTGGTTAGAGTGTTAAACCAGAACCTTGGAGACTAGGGTTCAGATCCCCACTCAGCCATGGAACTCAATGGGTGACCCTGGAAGCCAGCCAGTGCCTCCCAGCCTCATCAACTACCGCACCTTCTCACCTTAATGACAGGCTCTCTATTTGCAAATATTTGTGTTTGTGTGTCTCTCTGTGTGTGCACGCGCTTAAGGATGAGAGATTGTCAGAATTCAGAGACTGTTTATGTTCTGGCAATTGATATGAACCTTATTATTAGCCTGTACATGTTGGAAATAGCAAGAATATGCTACAGGGCACCGTGCACTTCTAACCAAACATTGCAAAAACGCATTAATCAGTATTTCATAGTTCATTACAATCTGACTAATTTTGAAATTCTTCATGTAAATTGATTGCATGTCTGCCGCATTCAGATAAATGAGCTTTTGTTTTAAGCAACCTTTGCTGAGGAGGCCATATTTCTCCACGACTGAGGTGTTCCCTCTGTTTGAGTGTCACTCCTGACACAGTTGCCAATTGCTAGAGCCCTGTTTGCTGTCCGTCTTCCGAAATCCTTCCTGGCTAGCATGAGTGCAATGGGAGCTGGATGGCAGTGGAGAAAGCATGCGCGTGAGAGAGTTAGCAAACATTTCTCTTCAAGGAACACCCTGTTCTTGCAAACAGGCATCAAGGGGAAGGCGGATCAGGGGAAAGAAGCAGTCATCCCCGCATCCCTTGTCAAATTTTTTAGGCAGCCGGGGCAGATGGAGTCTAGAGAGAGAAGAAATATGGGGGCGAAATTTGATCAGTTATCATCATCACCATAATTCATCCATATGCCTCCTTTCCAAGGCTGCTTACAACATGAAGAGATTTACATAATTATGAAAATACAGCAAAAAAGAGTCATAAGCAATAAATGAAAACATCTCCCTAAGCACACAGTAAAATGAAACGATCCTCACATAAGTCATAATCAGGCCCAGCAATCAAGATACAAAAAATTAATACCAAGAACAGCAAAAAAATCAAGCATTTCCAACACTAAATCTTGACTCCAAGATGAGTGAGGTTCTGGAAACCAAGCCTTATGAGGAACAGTTGCTCCATGTGATAGCCCTTTAGATATCTGAAGGTGGCTATCACATCTCTCGGTTTCCTCTTCTCCAGGCTAAACATACGCAACTCCCTCCATCGTTACTCATAAGGCTTGGCTTCCAGACCTTCAACCATCCTGGTCACTCTCCTCTGTACACACTCCCACTTGCCAATATCCTTCTTAAGGTATGGTGTCCACAATTGGACACATTACAATTAATTAATTACTTAATTATTTTGTACGACATGTCAATTTGCTCTCCTCCTGTAGGAGGAAGCACTGCACACACATAAAGGGTATATGCACCATATACCGGTAGTTTTACTGTGCCTAGGAGTTTGGTTCAGGATCTTACCATGGGGCATTCTCCTTGAGCTTAGCCCACACAGTGAGAAAGCTGAGCTTTTAGTGTCATCAGCCCAGTCCTGTAGAACACCCTGCAAATAGAAAATCAGTGGGCACCTCCTGTAACAACTTTTACATGCCTACTGAAAACTTTCCTATTCTGCCAGGCTTATGCAGGATATTAGTAGCACATTTCCCACAATTGTCTACTGGTGTGTGTGTGTGTGTGTTTCCTTTTAACTTCTTTTTAATTTTTTATATTATTTTACTGTATGGCTTTATGATTTTACATTGTAGACCGCTGTGATATATTTTTATAGTACAGTGGTACCTCGGTTTATGAACACAATTGGTTCCGGAAGTCTGTTCATAAACTGAAGCGTTCATAAACTGAAGCGAACTTTCCAATTGAAAGTAATGGAAAGTGGATTAATCCATTCCAGATGGGTCCGCGGCGTTCGTAAACTGAAAATTCGTAAGCTGAGGTGTTCGTAAACCAAGGTTCCACTGTGCAGCGGTATATACATAGTTTTTTAAAAAAATAAAAAATAAACTGAAATCTACACAGTGCAATTAGAAGCCACTCGAACTGCTCAAATCATTAGCACTAAACATATGCATTAAGGGGAAGGGAAAAAAAAACAACACAACCGCCTAAGGAAGACAAGCCACCAATCTCTCCCTTTTGACAACTGTTCGCCTTGCCTCAGCATTCATCGGAGAAGTTGATATCTTCTAAAAAACTGATACATCAAAGCTTGCCAATAGCTACTCTGTCAGCATTCCGCATTTCACTTATTTGGCTGTCTATATCAAGTTTTAACACTGTGTGTTGGGTGCCAAGAACATCTATCTAATGATAAATTGCTATGACAGTGAGAAATATGCTTTCTGGGTGATGTGTAAATTATTGATGGGGCCCGGCTGCCAAAATTTTGGCGGCAAAACCTCCTACTTAGCTCACTTGGGGATTTAGAGGATCTTTTTTATTATTTTTTAAAAAGGATGGTCTTTCTTTTTTAAAACAGCTATGATAATAATAACAAATGAATGTGCTTGAAAAAGGCTGAAATTTCCCTCTTCTCGCAGGTTGTGTAAAAACCCTCAAATCTACGAGCCCCATTTCAAGTCTAGTGTGATGTCATATGACTGAGGTCTGAAGTCTTGGCAGCTGAGCTGTAACCCAGCCTATCTTTTCCTTCCTCCTCAGAAATATTTTCTTCAGGGATAGGCCCAGACCTCTGCCTGAGACCTCGAAGAACTGCTACCAGTCAGAGTGGACGATACTGAAGTAGATGGACTAATAGGGTGATCTGGTATATCTTTTACATGCTTTTAGCTTTTTGTATTTTTTTCTATGCTGCTTTAATTTGTTTAAGCTGCCTTGAGTCCCAATCTGGGAAAAAGACTAATAATAATAAATAATAATGTGAGAGAAAATAATTTAGAAAAAGAGGCACTGCAATGAGAATTTTCGCGAAGATAAATTTTCCTGAAGGGAGAATGAATTTTGGGATGAATCTGTGCAAAATTGGCACAAGTAGTGAAGCAACTGATGCACCCATCTCTAATTGTTCTATTAAAGCAGCAGTCTGATTTCCAGTCAGCCAATGTTCAGCTATGCAAAATAGCCACTTGCATATCTATCCATTAATTGCACACACAGATCTATGTACAAATATCAATCTTCAGGTTAGGAAAAACAACGTGTGAAATAGCACGGAAATTGAAATTTAACACACCGGAGCCCCCCCCCCCCCTAATATAACTGGGATATTATTGACTTTGTTGGAGGCTAAAAGTTTTTTGTCACTTCCTGCTCTTCATTACCAGTACTTAACTTTGCCTTTAACTGTGAAACTATTTAGTGATGTCCTTAATTGCCTCCTCCAAGATGTTGGATTCCAAGAATCCAAATATTATATCTGCCAGTTCTCGTTGAAAGGTGGCTAATGCTATTTCTTTGTCTTTGTGGTTAGACTGTCATGCGCAAAACTTGACACTCTGAATAGGGCCACAGTTGTTTTACATTTAAATATAGCATGCAATTCACCCGTGAAGAGTGGCAGTCATAGAATCACAGCACTGTAAAGTTGGAAGAGATCAAAGGGTCATCTAGTCCAATCCCCACAGTACAGGAATAATCCCTGACAAATGGCCATCCAACCTCTGTTTTAAAATCTGCAAGGAAGGAGGGACCCCCACCTACTGAGGTGGTCGATTCCACTATCAAACAGCTCTTACCACAAGGAAGTTATTCCTGATCAGCTATCACTGCACAGGAGATAAGCCCCTCTACCTATAGTTCAAGCAGTGGATTAAACACTAAAGGTTTTAGCCAGTGCTAGTCTGACTCAGAGTAGATCTATTGAAATTAATGGACAACACTTACTTTGGATTATTACTTTCGATGGGTCTACTCAGAGTGGAACTTGAGTGGGATACAACCCATACTCATCTTCCAATATATCCAGTGCAGCATATTTGAGGTCTGATCTTGAGTTTGTAGCATTTATTATAGATGAATCCTTTTGAGCTCAAGGAAATGTATTGAGATGTCATGAAATTTCAAAGCAACTTCCTCATTGACCAGCCAGTGTGGTTTGGCCTGCAGTGCAGCCCTGAGCAAAAGGAAGCTACATCCATTTTGAGTAGATTAAACCTAGAATAAACATGTAGCTGGAAGGCTTTTTCTTTTTGCAAAACTGGAAGTATGATGGTGTTAACACAGATTTTATGCATTGAAACTCTACTGGGAAGGGTAAGGGGATAGAGAGAAAGATTACTTCTCTCTCTCTCTCTCTCTCTCTCTCTCTCTCTCTCTCTCTGTGTGTGTGTGTGTGTGTGTGTGTGTGTGTGTTTTAGGAAATGTGTAAATCTCTTTATCAAGTGATAAAGAAAACCATAAAACACTGAGCAAGTCCTAAGAAAAAGTCAAAGACCAAAAGTAATCAGCAGTGTAAAATACACGTGGATCAGCGGAACTGAGCCTGTAGGAGAAAATTCCCTTTGAGGGTTCAATACAGAAGCTCACAACAAATTGTCAGTTATCCAGACTTAATTCAGTAATGCATTGCAGTTGTGGGGATATTTTCCACGGTGTCTCTCTCCAAGTGGACCCATTGTTTTGTCTCATCTTCTAGGATATACAGGATTATGTGGTGTACTTGGTTGGCGATTCTGTGTTGGGGATTCCCCTTCCTCCTTCTGAGGAGGGGAGGTGCAGGTATTTGGGGCTTATTCTTGACTTTTTGTGTGAGAAAATAAATGAGTGCAGTTTTTTTCTGCCACTTCTGGAGTTGGGTTGGGTGAATCCAGTATACAACATGAAAAAAGAGACAAGGCATGTACATTTGTAAACCAAGAAAATCACACACACACACACACACACACACACACACACACACACACACACATATATATACTAGCTGACCCGGCCACGCGTTGCTGTGGTTCTTTCCTGTGATCCCCCCCACCCTGTCACGATCCATGGCGTATCCTGCCCCTCCTCCCTCCACCCCGACTCATCCCTGTGTTTCCGTAGGATACCCTTCCCTCTGTTGTCCCTGGGGAGTGTTGGCCCCTCCCCCCTGTATCTCCATACCTTGCCCCCCACCCTTCGAAAAGGAACTGTTAGGTTCTGGGTTCTATTTCCCAGCATGCACTTTTGTCTGAACCCTCTGTTGTTCCTGGGGAGTGTTGGCCCCTACCCCCGGTATCTTCCTACAACGCTCTAGGAGTGGCCTGGATCGTTAGGTCAAAATTTCAGGACGATCGGTCAAGCGGTTACGGAGAAAAGTGGCAAACGCCATTTCACGATTTTTACATTTTTATATATATATAGATAGATAGATATATTTAAGTAATGCATTGCGGGGCAGAGTTGAAAACCACCTCGGAGTGATTTCCCCCAAAAAAATGCAGGGGAGGGGAGGGGGCACAGAGAGTGGGTGGGAGGTGCCAAAAGGAAACATCTAGAAGCATAGCTAGTAGCCTCAGAACAACAACCTGCTGGACCAGGCAAATGGACCATTTAGTCCAGCATCTTGTTATAGGACCTGAGCACAAGAGCACTCTTTCCTCCTATGGACTCCAGCTGCTGGTATTCAGAATCACTGCTGCTTACAACTGTAAAGGCAGAGCAAATTATCATGGTTAAAAGATAAAGGTAGAGGACCCCTGACAGTTAAGTTCAGTCGCAGGCAACACTGGGGTTGCGTCGCTCATCTCGCTTTACAGGCCAAGGGACCCGGCGTTTGTCCACAGACAGTTTTTCTGGGTCATGTGGCCAGCATGACTAAGCTGCTTCTGGTGCAACAGAACACTGAAACCAGAGCAGCGCACAGAAACGCTGTTTACCTTCCCACCAGAGCGGTACCTATTTATCTACTTGCACTTTTTGGCGTGCTTTCAAACTGCCAGGTTGGCAGGAGCTGTTAGTAGCCCTCTCCTTCATAATTTTTTCTAAGCCTCTTTTAAAGCCATCCAAGTGGGTGGCCATCACTGCTGGTGGCCAATGTTTTAAATCAGAGGCAGGGGATCCTGTTTGGCTTCACTAGCCAGGTCCTAAATTTGACAGAAGAATGGGGCTTTATACCTGTCAATCACCTGACATCACAATGACATCATGCAGTCGAGTGCAATGCAGTCTTGATGTTGGGACTTTAAAGTGCCATGCATAGCCGATCCCATGATCCCAAGAATCCCATGATGTTCTTCTCCCTCACTGGCCCTACGCCAACTTCCAAAACATGCAAACAATTCCTCAAGGAAAGTTTTGGGGCAGAAAAAAACCCATCTTTGCATGGGTTTATGATAGGTTATAAGGGGACTGTGTTATGTCGGCCTCTCTTCTGAGGAGCCAAGGGTTTTCCAATCACCGTTTCTCCTTGCCCTCTATAAACAACTCTTTATGGCCATTACCAGGCATAATAAGGTGGATTTGTAATCATTGGAACAGCATGCTGATGATGTTAGTGCATTACACCCTATCAATGCTTCTCTCGTGTAACAGAGAGCAAGCAATGGTATTTGAGGGGTCACCCACTCTTGTGAAATGCACAAGCTTATTGTTGCATGGCTGGCCAAAAACGTATTCTGCGACCCCAAATTAGCCATTTCATACCTTGACATCTTAGGAAGCCTCTGGGCTGCAGAATCTGAAAAGTTTTTTTAAAAAAATGTTTTTCAAAACACACCTTTCTCCCAGACATGTATTGTATTTTTTTTTAAAAAAAATACATCCAGTGATTTCTACTTTTGACTAGTTAATAGGAATGCATTTTTCTCTCCCCCTCCCATTGCTATTACCTCTTCCTGCTACTTTCCAGGTCAGTAGTTTTTCTGCTTAAGAGTTCATTCTGCTTAGACTGATATGCTGTCTTTTTAATGAGGTTATTTCTGGGTTATTAGCCTTCTTGTTATATGATATCTTATAAGAAAGACCTAATTGATGTAAATCAAATACAGCGAGCTGAAGGAAATCAAAAGAATATATATATATAAAATCTCCCCTTAAAGTTATTTTGTATAACAAAATTAAATATTAGGCTGCTGTTTGGTGGTTTTTTAAAAAAAGCTACAAAGATATACACAGCTTTAAAAAGAGATCCTTTATTGGTTTGGTTCATACAGAGGGAATTTTAAGAAAACCATTGGCATTTCTGTTTGCTGACTAAGCGTTAGATCAAAATTAGTCTGCAACGTATTTGGGAGGGAGGGGTTTAATGGTGCAGCTCAATAACTCCAGTGACATTTTTTAGTCGAGCATTCTTACATAAGCCGTTAAGCTTTAGGTTAATTTTTTTTACTGATATTTTCTAGTCATACGGAAAGGGGAAGAATCCAAAATATGACAAGAATTATAATAAATTGGATTCCGAGCTAACTTGTTAACCAGCTTGCAACCATACAACCTTTAAAGTAAATTGCGTGTACATTGGACAGCTCAAATTATGTCGCTCTGTCCTACATTGGCATTATTCCCCCCTAGAATTGTGTGTATGCACACTGGCAGAGTAAATGAATGGTGAGGTGATGCCCCCCTCCATTTTTTTAAAAAAAATACCCGAATGAAAGGGGGGAGGGGAGAGACTACATTCATACTCTGTGCATTAGATGTGCAATAGGTCGCCTCCCAAACAAATGCTGAGTTTATGCACATTGCACGTTTAGTTTATGCACATTGAGAGCCAATTTGGTATAGTGGTTAAAGTGTTGGACTAGGACTTTGGAGAGATCAGGGTTCAAATTCCCACTTGGCCATGGAGCTCACTGCGTGTCAGCTCAGGGGGCCAGTCACTGCCTCTCAGCTTAACCTACCTCACAGGGTTTTTGTGGGGATTAAATGAGATAGGGAAAGAACCATGTATGTCATCTTGAGCTCCTTGGAGAAAGAGCTGGGATATCAATACAACAAACAAACAAACACAAACAAACTTTATGAATTTAATTTTTAAAAAAATCTTCATCAGACATAGATGTGTTTTTTCCCTTATAAACTCCAACTATGAAGCACTCTGTCACAGTCACCAGGCCCCAGATCCCTCAGAGCTGAGGCAGCTGTCATTGGTCCAATCTACACTACTGTATACATTTAAAACAATATTATATTTTAGTAAAAAAGAGGCCTGAGGCATTCCTGTTAGGAATGGTGGGAAAAGATGTTGAGAAAGATGACGTGAAATGGTTCTTCTATGCGACTACAGGAGCGAGGGTAATTTTAGCTCAGGTTTGGAAACAAGAGCTAATTCCATCAGTGAAAGAAAATTGTGGAATACATGGAAATTGCAAAACTAACATTGAGAATAAGACAGCAAGGCAGGTTGGTGTACATGAAAGAATGGGGAAAATTTATAACATACGTAGACAAGATAGTAGAATTAAAATAACATATTTAATAAGAAACTACTCACAGAAGGAAATGAACCCACAACAACAAATTAGAAATCTTTATTGGATATACCGACAGAAAATACAAATACAATGTATAACAAACAAACAAACAAATAGACAAAAATAATAATAATGGGGTTTAAGTTTGAGGATATAAGTATATAAGTAAGAATATAAAGGTTTAATAATGATATGAAGAAAGCCGAAAATGGACTGAAACTATAAGGAATGTTATACCGTGCAACCAGATATACGAATTCAAAAAGAGCAGAAGAAAGTAGTGTGGAAGTCGAATTTGTAATTTTAAGTTCTAATTTTAAGTCTTTAATGTTAAGTTGAATTTGTCATTCGAGAATTAAGACTAGGAGACAATGATATGGACAAATGTAAAAGATAAATTGTAAATACAACAAATGTAATGTGACTAAATGTTTGACTATGTAATATGCTTTATGTGAAAATTAATAAAAATAATGGAAAAATAAAACAAAACAATATTATATTTTAGAATAACTGGGAGCTGTCATTTGTGAAGGGGACTGAGAGTTGTTAGGAGACTCCACTGGCACCAACTCTATAGGGCCAAGGTGTCTTTGGCCCCCTCAATATCTATGGGGAGGGGGCAGAGGATGCTGAACACGTAGCTCAGCGCAGCTTCAGTGGCCAGCTCCTCTTGAGTATGTGTGAGGAGCCATCAGCCATTGAAAGCCATGCCACACTGCGCTCCATGCTTGACCTTCTCCCGGTGATGCAGCCACAATATACTTTGTCACTATAGACAATGTCAATCTTTCTGAAAAGGTTTAATGATTCAAAAAGTCCAACCATCTACAAAGAGTTAATTTTGCAGCTTGAACAGGTGAGTCTCCTTTTAAAAAAAAGTACAGATACTCATTGATCCATATGATTCAAATAAAGTCATAAAATATGAATATTGTCCAATAAATAGTACTGAAGAGGAAGCAGACAACACTTCAGAAGCAGAAAGTATTCCGAGTACTAAAATGTTGGACATGCATATTCACAAGCAAAGTTAGATGACTCAAACTGTGAGCTAATGACTTTTAATACACCATTTGGACATTATAAATTTAAGTGAATGCCGTTTGGCATTACTTCCACTTCTGTGGTATTTCAAAAAGTCGTTGCAGAGATCATAGTATTACAAGGTGTGGAAGCTATAATGCTTGATTATTTAATTTGAAAGAGGGGCCTCAGTGAGCACAACAGAAGACTCAGCACTTAACGCTAAATAACGGAGTTGAGGCTAAGGCTGCAATCCAATCCTCACTTACCTGGCAGAAAGCCCCACTGAATGCAATAGTGCTTACTTCTGAATAGACGTTGTTAGGACTGCAACCTGAGTTCAAAGCTGGACTAGTGTTACTTTTAGTTCTTGCCTTTGACTTTCCTGTAACAGATGTTTTGCCCATACAAATATGCTGCTGGAATTGTGTGTTGTGGATTATAAAAAGAAAACCTTGGCCAATACTGAATTTCTATACCTACCAGGGAGAGGCTGAGCAGTTGAAAAGGGAGGCTCAAAAATGCAAGTTGCCTCCTATTCATAAAAACCCTCCATGGAGGCAGCTCCCTCCCACTGTAAAAAGCCATCAAAACTCAATAACTTGGGTTGCATTCAATAGTAGACCTCCTTAGAGTAGACCCATTGGGATGGCTGACTTGCTCGAGAACATTCATTTCAGTGGGTCTACTGTGTGTAGAACTTAGTTGGGCAATACCTTTTGCCAATCCAGTTCTTCTGCCCATGCATGCCTCTCTCCTGGTAAGCATCAGAAACTGTAATGTTGGAAGGGACTCTAGTTGATCCCTCTGCAATACAGAAAACTCAGTTAAAGCATTCATGACAGATGGCCACCCAAGCTCTGCTTAAAAATCTCCAAGGAAGGAGAGACTACCACCTTCTGAGGCGTTGTCCATTCTACTGTCAAACAGCTCTTACTGTCAGGAAGTTCTTCCAGATGGTTAGTCAGAAACTCGTTTCTTCTTACATTTGTCCCTATTGAAATTCATTTTATTAGTTTGGGACCAGTTCTCCAATCTGTTAAGCTCATCTTGGATCCTGACTCTCTTCTTCTGCAGCATTAGCTACCCTTCCCAGTTTGTTGTCATGTGCAAATTTGAGGAGCACCCCCTAGATTCCTTCATCCAAGATGTTTATAATGACCTTGAACAACAACAACAGGCCCAGGACAGAACCTTGTGGCACCCATTTGTCGCTTTTCCCCAGGACAATGCGAAGAAATTATAAAGTTAGTTACCCAGATAATTTGTGCATAAGATGCAGTTGCACAGTATTTTAGATAGGTATTTTAGATAGGTATCATTGTCTTTTATACTTGTAAACCACTTAGAAGCCTATTTTGACCTTTGATAATATTTATAATTATTTTTTATTAAGGATTTTCTTGGGTTACAAAGGTAGTGCAATGTCTCATATTTTTTCCCCATGTATCATTTTTACACATCAGTTTTACTTGTTGAGACATTACGAGGAAGGGGGAAAAGAGGTGGGTGGGATTGGGAGTTGGGTGGGGTGGATTGCCGATGTTTCTGTTTTTCTTGATATGTGTAGGGGTTTGGCGTCAGCGTTGTTTGTGCAGGGCTGTTTCCCATACTACTTGGTACCATTGGTCTATGTTTACTCCTGACAGGTCTCTCCAGTGTCTGGCTATGATGTTTCTGGTTGCTGACAATAGGTGGATTATGAGTTCTTTGTGATCTGAGTGAGCGTGACCTTTGATAATATTTATGTTCAATAATAATAATCAGGAATAAATTAGTTTTCTACTTACACTGAGTCTTTAGTATATGGGGGAACATTAAACAATGTTATCACCACAACCTCTTCTATCCATCATATCAGGATTTGGCAGCGTCCTCCCACTGCCTACATAGAGCACATTTCTAAAACGGCCATGTGAGGAACTGTATTTCTCGTGCTTCAGGTGATCACAGGGAACAGTTCACTGCCTGCCTGCAACCAGGTTGCCATTATTTACTGCACACCTGTGGCAGGCAATCGGCCTTAAGGCTGGCCATGTGACAGTATTTCAGCTGTCACATTTTATTGATTACAAGGCCCCATATTGGGTGTGCAGGCACTGGGGTCGGAGGAGAAGAAATTTCCCGGTTTATTGAATGGTTTGACTTTTGCTGGTTCAGGTGTATGAAAATGGCTGGACCTCACCACTGGGGCCATTTCATAATTTAATGAAAACTTAATAAACCTGTGAAAGCAAAGAAGTCTTTAAACTGCTCCAAAAGAGATGCTTAAATCTGTTATATGTGCCTGCCTATAAAAAGATGGATAGTGTTGCCATTCACCCGGGGACCGTCTTCGGTAATAAATTTGGATGCGATTTCATCTGCTTTCCTGAACCGTGCATCAAGCAGGTGCAGCCAGAAGTGGCACTTTTGGGGAAAGAAAAGGAACATTAGACATTATCGGGGAGGAGAGTTTTCCATTTTATTGCACCAGCATTTTATACTGTCATGGCATCTGATTTTGTATGATGGGTCCTTAAAAATGGCATACACAATAACAAATACGAATAATTTTGGGCCTGTTTACATCTAGGCATGTTTAGCCTGGAGAAGAGGAGACTGATAGGTGACGTGGGAGCCATCTTCAAATACCTGAAGGGCTCTCATGTGAAAGATGGAGCAAGCTTGCTTTTGGCTGCTCCAGAGGGGAGGACCCAAACCAATGCGTTCAAATTACAAGAAAGGAGATTCCAACTAAACATTAGGAAGAACTTCCTGATGTCAAGAGCTATTTGACAGTGGAATGGACTACCTTGGAAGGTTGTGGACTGTCTGTCTTTGGAGGTTTTTAAACAGAGGTCAGATGGCGATCTTGTGCTGTGATTCCTGCATTGCAGGGGTTTGGACCAGATAATCACTGGGGATCTCTTCCAATTCTACAATTCTATTATTCTAAGTCATGTATACTGTGCACACTGTGGATCTGCCCAACTGGCTGTCATTCCTGTTACTCCTTCCATCACCTTTCTTCTTCCAACTTGAGCTGCTGCTGTGGGGAAGTCTGCTTCTTCGGCTTGCGTTTCTTTGCTCTTCCTTTTCCTTTGCTAGCCCCATACTGTATCTGAATGGCTTGGGGCCTGACTGAAACTGGCTGGGTGAGTATTTTGGAACTGAGGAAGTTCATATTCTGATGTGATTGGGAACTATGGAAAAGCAGGAGAGAGAGAGAGCCCTTCAGACATGCAGTTGTCTGTGGAGTCTTTTCTTCCCACTTTCAAAGGAACGCAGGCAACTTGAGCACACAGTCTCTTGCTCTGATTCTGTTTCCAGCTATATGCATTCATTTGAAAATGTGAAAGGTGCCTTTTCGCTCACTTTATGGCACCACCTGGTTTTCAAATTTGTGTGCCAATCTTCCAGAGTATAGTAATCAGCTTGTAGGCAAATCCATGAGAGATATTTCAAGTTTTATCTGATGTCAAATGATCCAGATGTGAAGTCTTGGTAGCTAAGCTCCAACCCAAACCATCCCTTCCTTATATCCCAGAAATATGGTAGTCTCTCTGCGGAGGGGTTAGGCAGATGATTTGCAAGCAGATGGATTGCAACTCCAGTCATCCCTGGCCATTGGCCATACTGGTTGAAGCTGATAGGAATTGGAGTCCAACAACTTCTGGAGGCTTCCAGGTCCCTTGTTTCTGCTTTAGAGGACAGCAAAGCTGGGCTTTTCTTCTTCTGAACTTATTTTCCTTTATGACAGGCATCCTCAAACTTCGGCCCTCCAGATGTTTTGGACTACAATTCCCATCATCCCTGACCACTGGTCCTGTTAGCTAGGGATCATGGGAGTTGTAGGCCAAAACATCTGGAGGGCCGCAGTTTGGGGATGCCTGCTTTATGACTTTGGCATCCTTGCAAACTTTCTTGGCCACTCATTTTGACACAGTTGTCATTCAGAGAATGTTCCCTGCTCATATTGTAAAAATAAAACTCCCTGCATTTTCTGTAGGGAACAAGCAATCCCTGGGGTGGGGAGGGGAGGGGAAAGATTATTATCCAGCTTTTGTCTTTGTCTTATTAGCTGTATTTTTGGACAAAAGGAAATAAATGTGTCAGAAGGCATTGGCTAATGGGAAATCGCAGTTAAGTGGGGAAATGTGCTAGTCCTCCAAATGTCATAACTTGTCTTGAAACCTTTTGTTAGAATGATGGGAGGAAGACCAAAATGTGTGGGGGCCAAGGAACGCGATGCTGCTGTACTCATGACCGTACCTCAAGAGATTGACAACATTAGGACTGTGCCCTGCATAGCAATGGAGGACCTTCAATACCTCCCTCAACAAGGTCCCCAGTTCCTCAGCTGCTAAGAAGTGAACATCAAAGAAGTGAACATCAGGAATGCTCTGATTCCCCAGTAGCAGGGCACATTGCATTCCTGGATTCCCAACATCATAGCTGCCAAGTCTCCCATTTTTCATGGGAAACCCCCGTATTTAAACCCGTTTCCCACTGTTATCCCGAATAGAGATTTCCTACCTGCCAGGGAGGCTCCTTCTGCGCATGACTGGACATGTGCAGAACCAATTTCGGGTGCCGCTCTGCCCATGTTTGGGCACCGGAAATCGGGCAGAGTGGCACCGGAAGTCACTTCTACGCATGCCCAGACATGCGTAGAAACAACTTCTAGTGCTGCGCCGCTGCTGATCCCGGATTTTTCTTACCGGGAGTTGGAGGGTATGCCCAACATGGAGGTTGCTGCTAGTAACTGAGAAGGACGTAGTGGGGGGAGGACGTGATGGCAGGAAGGTCAGTGCAGTCGGGGGGCACTGGTGGACCCAGTCCCAAACTCCTGCTGTGCCTGCACTGCACCAACCTCCCTTTCAAACCTGACCCCTCCTCTTCTTGTTCTTGCTTGGCTTTGATTACATCTAGCTGATTTAATATGGCGCCATATTACAAATTGACATGGCTTGCTGGCATTCCCCCCCTTTACTGTTTCTGTTTGCTTGCATTCTTCCAGAAAAGTTTTAAACCCAGTTAATTACTCCTTAAAAACTAGCCGTCAACTTTAATAAGATTATGTTATCACTGTTCACTGTTGCTGCACAGGGTCATTGTGAGTTTTGTATGCATTTAATGTGCAGCTCAATTGTTTCAACTGTATTTTTTCTAGTCCATGGCTATTTCACTTTTGCTCTCTCTCCCCCCCCCCTTTGTACCAGGGATGGCCTGGATGCTGAATGTGGTTCTCCAGGCATCTTTGCCTTGCCTTCGGTTCTCTCTCCCGGCCTGACTCTGCACCCTCTTCAAGTGCTTTTGCAAGACTGTCTTAAGAAATTTTGCTCCCTGAGGGAAAGGGTGAAATGGTGCTTTACATTCCATGTGAAAAAGCTGGCTCAACTGGCAACTGACTCTTATTTCAGCTCTGGTGATGGGCAGCATGCTTGACTGCACTTAAAATTTGGGATGGGTCAATTCTGACCTCAGTTTCTCATTTTTCCAGTCTTAAATTTAGCTCTCCATATTTCCACATCAGTTTGGGGTGTTTTGCTTGTTTTTGTTTTGTTTTGTTTTTAGAAGTCTTCGCGAAAATTCACCAGCATTTTAGTGCAGGTCACACAACCATCTCTTTCGAGGCAATAGGGACCACCCAGTCATGCGATGGAGCATCAACCACATCCTGGAGCCAGCCAACCAACCAAGCCCGCCCACCCTGCTCGATTTAATAAGACAAGAGGGATAGGAATCAAGAGGGTGTGTGGTTGGCCAGCACTTTGCCCATATCAGCTGACCGAATAAGCAGAACACGTCCAGAACATCCCAAGGGCTAAAGGTTCCCCATCCCTGATTGAAGGGGATGACACTTTGTGCAAGATTTTTCCTATTTTCATCTGCCCTAGGAACTGGAGTCCTGTGGTTCATTATAGGTCATCATTTCTATCCTTGTTCTGACAATTGTTCGGTTTTCTAGTTTAAACTCTTCCTTCACCACCAGTTTACGTTCCCTCTTAGTCCCTGTTCATCTTCTGATTCACTTGGTTGGGTGTTTCCCTTACATTAACCTCAATCTGGATGCCTCTGTGGCTCTGGGTGACACAACAATCTATCCTACAGATACAATCCTTGCCCTCTATACAACATTACATATGATTTTCAAAGCCCTGGAAATGAGCCCTTTTAAGTGAAAACCTCTGCAAGATAACGATCCTATGAATGACACTTATAACCCATATCCTGAAATGACATGTGGGTATCACAAGAGAGTCTTCTGAACACTATCTTAATTAGATTGCTCTGTAAATTGGTTCAGGATGTGGGTTTTCTTTTTTATCTAGGCCTTTTGTTAAAACAACAGTAGCAACAATCTTTACATCGCAATAAAACATTTTTTTTAAAAAAAGCAAAATACTTAATTTCATTAATCTGTTTAGCAATACCAATATAATGAGCCATAATATTGATTTTCGTACATAGGATTTAAAATCTCTACTTCTTTCCACCGAATTAAATGCTTCAGACTGGTACTCAACCTCTTTACAGTCACATCTTTAATTTAGTTGTTATAATTAGGCATTAACGGGTGTCAGTGGTATAGTCAGTTACAGGCCATTCTGTTCTGCTTGTCTTGATTATCACAGTTTAGATGTAAAGTAAATTAGAATGAAAGACTATACAGTCCAATTACAGATAAAAGCAGCAAACTGCACTGGGGTAATTAGATGCCAGCATTATTTTTCTTAGATTTTGTATCTCTGCGAGCATTTCTTGCTGTTACTTTGCTGAAGTCAATGCTTAAAGATTTTGCAGAGGCCCTGGGTCTTTGTGCCATTGTCTCCTCTTAAACTTTTAAATATGCTGACTTGATCTTCAGTGGCTACAAGTGACCTTCTTTGTTCCTTGCTGTTTCCCACTGGGAATTACAACTGAACCCTCTTCAAGCCAGTTACCATGTCCTGTCCATAGCTGCCAAGTACCCCGTTTTCCTTGGGAAACCCCCGTATTTTCTTACCGTTTCCCGAAGGTGTCCTGAATGGCAAAATACCCGGATTACGGAGCTCCTGCAGGTGGCCATGTTCTTCTGGTGCCATGCTGGCACCGGAAGTCGCTTCTATGCACTTCCGGACATGGGTAGAAGCGACTTCTGATGCCCCTGTGCCCATTTCCAAAATGTCCGCAGTGCCAGAAGTCGCTTCTACGCACTTCCGGACATGTGTAGAAGCAACTTCTGGTGCTGCGGACATTTTGGAAATGGACAGAGCGGCATCGGAAGTCGCTTCTACACATGTCCGGAAGTGCGTAGAAGCAATTTCTGGTTGGAAATGGGCACAGCGGCATCGGACGTAGAAGCGACATTTCTGCAGCGCAGGAAATTGCAGGTGGACGTGCGATCTAGCCCGCGGAGGGATCTCCGTGGGACAGATCTGGCCCAGGCAAGATAAACCTTGCCGACCCCTGTTTTATAGAGGCCTGGGCAGGCTGGGTCGTCCTCTTATATACCTGCTGGGATTGACAAGGCATCTGACCCTCACCTGAATCTCATAGCTTTCCTACAGCTGCCTCTGATTAGTTATAATTTAACTCTTGTGGGAAATAATTAACATCAGACATCATGTGCATGGATGTTGTTAAACCAATTAACCAACTAGAAGGATTACTGTTAATAGCACCAGTTTTCCTATAATGTGATATTGCTGGATAGTTTTGATGAACTGTGTCAGAGGGTTGTCGTAGCTACTCTAGAGTAACTCCGCTTGAGTCCAGATTGTCTTTAAAGACTTCTATTGTGCAAAGTATTTACAGTGCAGAGATAGCGTAAAACATGACCTCTCAGTCCGAATCAGAATCCGGCAATGGCATACGCCTTTTTTTACGTCAGCAAAGTAGTCGGGGAACCCCAAAACGCCTCCCCCTTGACCTGCGTCGCGGTGCTCTCCTTAACCCTTGCGCCGGAAGGAGCGATGCCCTCTCTGCCTTCTCCTGCTCAAGGTGGTTTAATGGCTCTCCAGCATCTTTGAGCCCTTGCCTACATCTCTCCCACCCTGAGCTTTCCCATCGTTCCGCACGCTGCTGCCTGTGCTTGGAGAGGTGGACGTTAGGATGATGGGGCCTGCGGCCTGCTCAGGCCACTATAAAACAGGGGTTGGCAAGGTTTATCTTACATGGGCCAGATCTGTCCCACGGAGATCCCTCCGTGGGCTAGATTGCATGTGTGCCTGCAATTTCCGGTGCTGCAGAAGCGAGTGCCTATGCTGCGCTGTGCCAGTTTAGCGCAGCGCGCAAGTGGGCAGCTTGGTTTGGAGGCAGCTCGTAGGCTGGTCAAACGACCTCATGCATGCACTGTCATGTGATCGATTATGCAGGGTGGGGCTTACCTGGGCGCTGACAATATTTTATTGAACTTGAAACTCCTGCATATTAGTAAACAGGCTAAGTTTCCATTCTAGTGAAGCACCACCTCAGGGAACCCAGAACTTTGCCTTTTGCAGTGGCAGAGGCAATTTTAATTAGGATAATTATTATGTTTTTCCTTTTAACTTTATTTTCTAATGCCGGCAGAAGCAATAATGTATGATGTGTTTTTATGGACACCCTTGAGTGTGTGTGTGCCCCCCAAATATGCTTGTGTGTGCAGGAAAACTTACACATACACTTAAATGCCTACAGATAAATCAGCAAGTTACATGAAGATCAGGAGACATAATAGTAGTAAATAAGGGCAGGAAGATGCAAGATAAAGAACAAAATGAAAAAATAATTAAAACAATAACTATTCCATTCATTCTGTACTTATTACACCAGATTGCATTAGGAAAAACAATAAAAATGTGATTTTAATCTGATAGTAAAACACATGTACACACACACACACACACACACACACACAAGAATGAGATCCATTAATGAAAATAATGGATCTTCTCCAAACTGGTTCAACAGTCAACAGTCTGTAGTGCTGCTAGTGAGGCAGGAGTCTTTGTTACATGCTGTGGTTGCCGCAGTCCTAATTAGTCCCGCTCATTAACTATTGCAACTCATTTATGAAGGAAAACAAAGGAGAAACTCGATGGGACTTTCCCCCTTGCTAAAGTGATAATGTTATTTTGCTCTGCAATTCGGTAAATGCTCAGAGCCCAGACACGGGAAGAGTGCACAGAGTGTGCCACGCCATTTCAGATCTCCGAAACAAAAAGTGTTTGTTTGTTTTTTCAGGATAGATATTTTGATTTTATTTCACTTTAGACTGCTACCTTGCCTGTCATGAGAACCCTCGGGGTGGCTTGCAACATCACATAAAAGCAGGAGCCCACAATAAATAAAAACCATTAAAAATCCATCATCCTAAAGCAAAACAATAAAGGCAAACTTTTAAAAGCAGCATAGACACCATAAGCAACATAAAAATGTAGCAATTAAAAATCCATCACAATCCCCCAAATGCTTGCTGGGATAAATATAATGAGTCTTTACTGTTTTTCTGCAGATTGAAACAGAGCAGGCTCGACACACTTTTCCTGGGAAGGAGCTCCACAACACAGATATCACTGTCAAGGGGAACCTGTGTGGTACTGGATGAGCTTAGGATCACAGAAGTTGCCTTACACTGAGTAAGGCTATTGGTCCATCTGGTTCAGTATTGTCTCCACTGACCGGTAGCAGCTCTCCAGGGTTTCAGGAAGGGTCCTCTTCCAGCCTTACCTGGAGATGTTCCTGTTGATTGAACTTGGGGTCATTGCAATGCAAAGCTCTACCACTGAGCTAAGGTCCTCCCTCATTATAGAGTTGGGTCTTCAAAGGAATCTATGCCAGGCATGTCCAACTCCCAAGAGGCTGTGATCTACTCCCACTATTAAAAAAACTGGACGTGATCTACCCATTGGATTGACCAAAGTTGTCGAGCTTTGAGTTGATCTTTTCTTGGGGAGGAAGTTGTTGAGTGATTGACCAGGGGCACCCTGAAATTGACTGGTAGATTGCGATCAACATGTTGGACATCCCTGATATGTGGGGTCAAAACACAATAAGAAGCACAATATCTTCAAATATCTAAATAGCTGTCACTGGAAGAGGTAGCAAGCTTGTCTAAGAAGGACAGTACCCAAACCATTGGAAAGAAATGGCAAGAAAGAATATTCTGACTGTACGCTAGGAAGAACATTCTGAGGTTAAAAGCTTTTTGACTGTGTAAGGTGGTGGACTCTCCTTCATTTGAGATTTTTAAGCAGAGGCTGGACTAGACATCTCACAGCATCCAGAGCGGTTAACTCTCTATTTGAATGGACTTGTGATTATTTTTAGCTTGTTGCATGGGTTACTTTTAGAGGAAAGTTTGAGGGAAGAAACTCTGAAAAACAGGGAAGTTTTATGAAGAAAGACAAAGCTTTCCTTGGTGAGTAAGTCACCATGCTATCGTAATAATGCAAATTCCCACAACTATTTTGTTCAAAATGAATATTAGCAAAGTAATTTTCTACCTAATTTTTATAGTAATAACTGAAAATGTGGCATTAAAATGGCCACATGGCTCTTTGAATGCTGTTAGTGGGCTGGAATATGTCAATAACAGCAGCAATGCAGAATATTTGCTTCAGATTAAAGTGACTTCAGTGTTCTCCATGGAATTTATTTTTGCTCAGCAGTGGTTGTTTTCAATTTTATCATGAATAGTGTGCTGCCTCTATTGGGAACAAATCTAAGACAAACTTAAAGAAAAACAGGTTTAAGTTTGGAATGGATACATCACCACATTGTCCACTATAAATAACTGATAATAGAACATGCAGGAATATAGAATCATAGAATTGTAGGGCAGAAATGGACCCCAAAGGTAATCTAGTTCAATCTCTTGCAATGCAGGAATTCAGCTACAGAATCCATTACTGATGAACATTCAACCTCTGGTCCAGTCTCCTTTCTGGTCATGTGAATACACCTGTCAGGGGTTCTTGTGGTTACTCTTGAGTAATGACGCTCCACACCTCCTTGTCTTTAAGGTGTTTTTTTAATGTGCATATTATTTACAGTGCAAAGAGTCTGGAAAACATGCCTTCTTAGTCCAAGTCAGAACCTCACAATGGCTTCTTCCTGTTTCGCACCCAGCATAACAGCTTGGGAACCCCAAAACACCTCCCTCTCGCCCTACGGGGTGCCGTGCACCTCAATTTGGGCATCAGATGGAAGGTCCGTCCTTCTAACTGCTGTCCAGTGGCCGATCCCATTATTTCCTTCCCAGCTGCTTTCCTCTCGACGCGGTGCTGAGGCTCTCGCATGCTGTCAGAGCCTCTCACCTCCCTCTCTACTTCCTGATTACTGTAATCCGACCCGCTACTGGACTTGCTGCTCTGCGAAGAGCTCGACCTGATGAGGGGGGCTGTTCTCTATGAGCCTTCCCCCTTACAATACCCATTTGCAATACCTCAAGGGAACGTTGTATCAGCGAATTTGCTAGATTGACTGCCATTTGGTGGGATGGGAAGATTGTCTTCCAGGTACTTCCATGTACTTCTTCTCAGGAACATGAGACCAATGGGACAAGCCTTAAGCTTCTTGGCCATAAGAGAATTCAGTGGGGGGAGGAGTTCCTCATTCATCAAGTAGGGTTGTACAGTTGTCTACGAAACAAATGGAAGAGTGGCTGCAGCCATCGTTTCTGAGAGTCAGGTCACTGCTTCAGCTGGAAGTCCTTTTGTTGCAGAACAGAGATGGCCACTTTGACTGCCAAAAAGCCACTTTAACAAGATTGATGGGAGAAACTGAAGGAGGGATGCAGAAATTTGGAACAAGTTCATTTAACTTCGTAATGAGTTTCTGTCCTGATGGTGGCAAAAAGAAGGAGGGGGTAAAGATTCCCCCACCGTGGGATACGTTGGCCTAACTAAATTGCACTTGGGCATTTATTTATTTAAAATACTTCGGCCTGGATGGCATCAATTAGGAATGATGCTGTGAAGGCGATGGCGCAGCGGAGGAAACAATAAATAGGCAATGCAATTAGAGGCCGTAATGAGCCTTATGAATGCAGAGGGGTGTGGTGGGGGGTGTCGTAAGGTTTGAACAATCTGTTTTACAGTTTAGCATCTACCAGGAAACTGTAGTGGCAGGGTGTCTCGTTCAACATTTCAGGGACTCCCGTTTTTGGCCCTGGAGGCTGACAAGGAGCTGACACCTGTGCCCTCAGCTGCAGAAGGGGATGTTCATTATGCGAGAGATCTCCAAGTACGCTTAAGGCACTCGGAGAGGTTTTCCTCTTGCAAAGGAGTGGGGGAAACAGGTTAAAGAGCAGAGTGGCTGCTATAATGAAGTTACTAGAGTGAGCGAGCTTGATGAATGTTGACACCGCTATAACTGAACATCACTGGCAGAAATTATATTACGTTGGGCCTTCAAACACCCTTGGCTTTTAAGCACTCTATCAAATAGCCCGATTAGCTAACTAATATTTAGGGTTGCTTTCAGAAATCATTTCCCTAAACTAAAAATGGTCTCTTTGAATTTGCCTCCTTAATTTGGAGGTGGCAGAGAGAGGGCATTTTGCTGAATATTCTTACAAGGTGGGGGGGTGTGCAGCGACTTTGGTGAATTCTCCAACAGTTTTTTTTTGGGGGGGGGGGTTGGACT
Source organism: Zootoca vivipara (assembly GCF_965207765.1). Lineage (NCBI taxonomy): Eukaryota > Metazoa > Chordata > Lepidosauria > Squamata > Lacertidae > Zootoca > Zootoca vivipara. Next base: position 25,950,870 of record NC_142589.1, read on the forward strand.
GTTTCACAGATGCCTTTAAATGAGGATTAGACAAATTCATGGAGGAGAATGCTATCAATAGTTATATGCCTTGATGTCTATGGCCTGCCTCCATAGTAAGAGGCAGAAATGCTTCTCTATGCCAGTTGCTGCAAGTCACAGGAAGGTCCTCCTTGCAGTTTTTCATCATAGGCATCTGGCTGGCCACTGTGAGAACAAGAGGCTGGACTGGGGCAGGGCATTGGCCTGATCCAGCAGGGCTTTCTTTCTTTATGTGCATCTTATTTCTTTTCCCGGAAAATTTCAGCCCAGTTCATACTGAAACAGTTTTTGTTGTTGTTTAGTCGTTTAGTCGTGTCCAACTCTTTGTGACCCCATGGACCAGCTAATAATGGTGGGTGAACTAAGAATGGGGTTAAGAGTGGAGTAGTGGCAGAAGTCTGGGGGCTTTTTCAGTTTGTAGAAAAGAGGTGACACGATAGAAGTTTATAAAATTAAGCCTGTCATGGAGAGAGTGGACAGAGACAAGTTGTTCATCTCTCATAACACTGGAACCTGTGGATATTCAATGAAACCGAATGTTGGAAGATTCAGGTTTCTACATGCAGCACATAGTTAAACTATGGAACACACTCCCATAGGAGGCAGTGACAGACACCAATTTGGAATGGCTTTAAAAGATAAATTCATGGTGCGTGGATGGCCACTACCATGATGGTTCTACTCTGCCCTCCATAGATGGAGGCAGCAATGTTTCTGAATACCAGTTGCTGGAAACCACAGGAGCTCTCGTGCTTGGACCCCCCTGCTTGTGGGCTCCCTATTAAGGCAGTGGTTGGCCACTGTGAGAACAGGATGCTGGACTAGATAAGCTATAGGCCTGATCTAGTGGCCCATCTAATGGTCTTATGAGTAAAAGCTGCTTTTCAGATCTTGGGGAACCCCTTGCAAAGTGCCCCACAAAAAGAAGAAGTCATAGTGACATCGGGTGATTGACAGTTGGGCATCCCTGTCAAAAACAAGAGGTTCAAGAGTGCTTTAAAAATGTCTGATGCTGGTGTAGCCGAGGGTTTTGGTGGTTTGGACTGGATCAAATTTGTTTTTCAGAGTATGATGCGGTGAATATTGCCTTGCTCATACACATCCATACAATGGGGAAATGGCCTGGAGAGAAATGTTGAAGTTGACATCAGAAAATTATGAGAGAACTTCACAATGGAAATGCAATGCACCTCAAAACCCATGTGAAGTGTTGTGTTGTCTACTGTAGGACAGACTGATTGTTTGGATTGGAAGATGACAATTAAAAAAATAGTAGGATTAGGATTTGTAAAGGCAAATGCTCCTTGATGCCAAGATTGCTTGGTCCATGTGGCCCACCCAAATGCGTTTGGCAGGAAGCCAAGGAACTAAAAGCAGTGGATAAAACAGGAAAGGTAGTTAATCAAAATATAGCTAGCTTCTGCAGATTTCAAAAAGCTCATGATAATACAGAGATGTGTTGTGGAAGTTGGGAGAGGAGGGGTTTGAGAAAAGAGTTTAAAGCTGTGCAGAATGGCTTCGTCTCCTGGTTCCCCCCACCCCGCCCACTTTCAAATATGACATCAATAGTGAACAGGCCCTTAACTCATCACATTAAGCAGCAAAACATGAACAGGTGAATGCATTTTTGATGGTTCTTGGAATGTGTACAGCACACTTCTGGAGATATGCTTGGGCTCCAAATTCATGTGGAATTCATAAGAGCATAAGAAGAGCCTGCTGGATCAGGTCAATGACTTATCTAGTTCAACACCCTGTTCTTTCAGTGGCCACCCAGATGCCCCAATGGGAAGCCCACAAGCAGGAACTGAGAACAAGAGCAATCTCCCCACTTGTGATTTCCAGCAACTGGTCTTTAGCAGCATACTGCCTTTGACAGTGGAGGCAGAACATGGCCATCGTAGGTAGTAGCCACTAATAGCCTTCTCTTCCTATATGAATTTTTCTCTTTTAAAACCATCCAAGTTAGTGGCCATCTTGTGAGAGTGAATTCAGAAGGACTTTATTGACTGTTGTGAACCTTCCAGCATCCACCTTCACTGAATGAACTGGAATTCTAGAATTAAAGAAATTTTTAGAATTATGAGGAGGAAAACATTTCCCTACCACTGCACACCACACAGAATTTTATGTATTTCCATAATATCCCCTCCTACCTGCCTTTTCTTTCTAAACTAAAAAAAAACCCCAAATGCTGAAACCTTTCCTAATAGGGGAGTTGTTCCATCCCCTTGTTCATTTTGGTTGCTCTCTTCTGAACCTTTTCATGTAACACGAGAAGCCACTCCAATACTCCTGTATTGGTGAGGCGCTAGACCAGTCATTTACCTTTTTTTAGAAAAGCTAATAGTGACACCTAAAGTCAGAACGCAGCATAATAAAATGTAGTCTTTGCTTCCTGAATTCAATGGGACATGACCAATAGTGATATCTAGTGTCTGAAGAAAGCACAACCCACTTTAATGCAAAAACTTTTTTTAAAAAACTTGTGTGCATTCATGTTGTTGTTTTTTGCTAAGCATTTATTTTATCTTCCGATGTTAAAAATGCTTCAAAGTGGGTTACAAATTTTAAAAGCCAACTCAAGCATTAAATTTGTATACAATTAAAGCTAGTGTAAAACAGCAGAGAAATCAGATGAGATGGCAGGCTTAGTAAAACAGGCAAGAATAAAAATGAAATCAAATAAAACAGCATAAGCACAGTTCAATAACTATGGAAGTCCTTAGAGAATTTTCTCTAGAGCAAATCTTAACAATTAAGAGGTTAAAGAAATCCTTCACACAACTCTTCCTTTGAAGGTAGTGCAAGTCATCAGGTGCATTAGGGTAGGATAGTGACACAATTTTTATACATGGGTTTCCAAGGTGATAAGCAAGACACCAATTGGAACAGAACCTTCCTAGAAAAGAGAACCATTCCGAACAGTGACATTGTGGGAAACGTCTGGGCTTTCCATAGGCATCTGCTTGACCACTGTGAGAACAGCATGCTGGACTAGATGGGCCTTTGGTCAGATCCAGCAGGGCTCTGCTTATGTTCTTTTGTAGATTTCACCACTATCAATCAAAGCTCCACACAGAATCCAAATAAGGGCTGCAATCATATGACGTGGGAGCAAGCCCCATTGAACTCAAAGGGACTTCAGAGTAGGATTGCACTGAAGGGGAAGAAACAGATGTACTACTCTGATGATAAAAACTCATCCTTAGCTGTCATGTTTGTCTATATTTCATGGCTTCTGGGAATATCTGAAATTGACTTCCTGATACCACCCATGCATTCAATGTTCTATTAAGCAACATGGATATTCTGGTCTCTGACAAAACCAAAACATGTTTCCTTATCTTATTTTTTTGCTCTCCTTGGACTTCAGGGGCATTTTCTAACTGTAGCTCCATCCTGTCGTCATTATCCGTCGAAGTCATCAAAATTTTAAAAAGCCTTAAAAATCTCGTCATGTTATAAATAAAAGATGGACTTGGGACAGTGATGGAAGACGAGTACAGCGTGTTTGATGGGAAACGTACAATTAGTTGCTCATTCGAAAGCGTCTGAGGACCACCTTATTTTCCTCTTCCCCTTCGTTTGCATGCTATATAAACAGAGAATCAAGGAATACACCAAGTAGCGTCAACTGAAATTCCATAGGCAAGGGATGACAGCAGATCCACTCAACGCACATTAAAAATTAATAGGCATTGAGTTTTCTCAGCTTTAATTGATCTGCATTTTTGTCTTCAATTACTTGTATGTAACCTTGCTTTTCATTCCAGGGACTGATGCTGAGTTCTGAAACAGCACCTTGGAAGAGTGCTAAGGCACAGCTGGCAGGATCAGAAGAATTTCAGATCCTCCATAGAAGGTGAGCTTTGCATGACAGCATCAGAAGAGATTAAAATGTGTTGAATGTCAATGCCAATAAATGGCTTTTAATTTGGCAGGGCAGGGCTGTAGCTGAGTGACAGAGCACCTGCTTTGCATGCAGAAGGTCCCAGCTTCAATCCTCAGCATCCGTAGGTAAGAATATATGAACATAAGAAAATAGGAAGAGACTGCTGGGTTAGGTCAATGGCCCATCTAGTCTAGCATCCTGTTCTCACAGTGGCCAAACAGATGCCTGTGGGAAACCCTTAAGCAGGATTTGAGCACAAGAGCACTCCCCCCATGCTTTCCACCAACTGGCCTTCAGAAGCATTGCTGCCTCCAGCTGTGGAGGCTGGTAAGTCTAGGGGTGTCTCCACAAATCTGGATGGTGTCTGTGACGGACGGTTGGATGGTGTCTGTGACGGACAGCAGAGCCAGACTAGTGCCTGGTGATGCAGTTTCTCTGAAATGCCACCAAAGTGTTGGAGCCTCTCGCTGATTGGCTCCAGAGTCAGCTGATTGGCTCCAGAGTCAGCTAGCCACAGAGGGGGGAGGAACAGCACTTGGGGGGGGGGAGAATAAAAGGAGCATTTTCTGAGGGATAGAGTTAGATAGGGCTGGATTTAAGAGACAGGGTTTGGTTTTGAGACAGGGCTACCTTTCAGGTTGGGAGATAGGGAGAAGTGGTTCTGAGTTAAGTTAAACATCCACACTGAGGAGACTATCCACAGCGAGAGGACAGAGCCTCACAGCTTGGATAGGGAGGCCGTGGGGTATACAGACAGGAGTGTTCTGGGAGAGCTGAGTCTGAGTCGGGAGAGATAGATCGTGTGGGAATTCAGGCTACCTGGGTCTCAGTATAGCCAGGAATGGAGAGTTATTTTAGGTACAGAAGACCCCCCCCCAGCCCAGTGACAAGGGGTGAGGTGACCCCCCTGGGTCTGTTGTACCATTTAGAAGACCTCAGGTGTGGGATGGTTAAGAGAGTGGGTGACTGAGGAGAAGTGTCCCTCGCTTATGAACCAAAATATTAAGCTATGAAGGAAACTGTATGGAGTTGAAAGTATTCAACTGTAATATCTAAGTAACAGAAACTGAGTTGAGCATTTTACCATCTATTCTAGAAACCTGAAAATCTACCACCTGAAGTGTAACAACTGATTTTTAGTAACTGAAGTCTGAGAAGAGTTGTGCCTATAGTATTGTGTTTAAGCCTGAGGCATCTTATACAGTGGTACCTCGGTTGACGAACTTAATACATTCCTAATACATTTGGTTCTTAAGCCAAATCCGTTCTCAAACCGAGGTGTGCTTTCCCTAATGAGGCCTCTCACCGCCGGTGCCCTTCCACCATTCGGCTTCCGTTCGTAGGCCGAGGTAAAGTTTGCAAACCAGAACACTACTTCCGGTTTTGCGGAGTTCGTAAATGGAATAGTTCGTAAACAGGACTGTTCATAAACTGAGGTACCACTGTAGTCAGTTAAGGTGAATAAGTTAACTTCTACCCGGAAGAATGCATTTCCTGACCCACTTTGTTTCATAAACTTCTTCTTGTTTAATAAAACATTTCTTGTTTGATCAACTCCTGCCTGAGACTCATTAAGTTTTCCCTCACACAAGTCCCCCCACTATATAATTTTATAATATATTTAATTGGGGCAGTTAGCGGGAGAGGATCTGCCGCATTATTAATTGGTGGTATTAAGTGGTGGGTCTGCTACAGCCTCCTTCTGGCAACTCCTACAGTGAAGCTGGTGCCAAATATACTGCTCTGCTTTCCTTTGGACCACATCAGTGAGGCTGAGAGGGTGCGGTATTGTCTATTGGGCAGTACAGGACCTCCATATACACTGCCCAGGCTTGAACCCTACAGTTTCTCCCAGTGGTTCGACTTCACCCCTGGAGGCACACTCCATTGTCTCTACAGACTGATGCCAACAGCAATCACTCACATCATCCCTGACAATCCACATGCTGGCTGAGGCTGATGGGAGTTGGAGTCCAAAGCATCTGTAAGGGATCAAGTTTGCAGAAGGCTGGTCTCTTCTAGGGGGGTACTTCTATATACTGAGAAGGGTCCTGAATACATATGATTTTCAGAGTGTGATAGGTGTATATTGCTGAGAAAAGTGTCTAGGAACTGCAGGTTTCTAGTTACACCACATTTCACAACAGAATTCAGAAGGTTGCCTCCTTCCGTCAGTAATGTGCTTTCCTGGATCTGGCCACTGTCCCTCATGCCCTGGTCGCATCCAGACAGCAACATGCTCCATGTGAGAATGCTGCCTCCAAAAAACATTCAGAAACTTCCAATTAGTGCCAAATGTAGCAGGCAGCCTGAGATCTGAAGCCCACTTTGCTGATCATATCACCCCTGATTAATTTCACCTGCACTGGTTTCCAATAAAGATTGTGTTCAGATCAAAGGAAGTAGTAGGAACTGTTCTATTCTGCCTTGGTCACCCCCTACTTGGAGTCCTATGTTCAGTTCTGGGTACCACAGTTTAAGATGGATATTGACAAGCTGGAATGTGTGCAGAAGAGGGCAGCCAAGATGATCAAGGGCCTGGAAACCAAGCCTTATGAGGAAAGATTGATGGAGTTGGGGTGTTTAACTTGGAGAAGAGAAGACTGGGAGGAAAATATATTAAGCTTGTTTTCTGCAGCTCCAGATGGTAGGATCCAAACCAATAGATTCAAATTGCTAGAAAAGAGATTCTGACTAAACATCAAGATGAACTTCCTGATGGTAAGAGCTGTAAAAACCGCACTAGTTCAAGATGGAGTGTCAGGGGCTGCCCTGAAAGAAGGCAGGGCTGGCTGACACACTAAAATGCAGCACTCAACACTGCAACATTTTGTTGCAGCTACCACTTGTTTTCCTCTGTAGCTGAGGAAATGCCAGAGGGTACTCAGGTAGTCTTTCTCTTTGGGGGGGGGGGGGGCTGGCAAAACAAAATTGTCAGGATGTGCTGGCAAAAGAGACCTTTCCTCATATGTCTACAATATTGCCGCCGCCCCCGATAATGGCACAAAGGCCATTTGATCTCAATCCAGGCAGCAAAAGTTTTCAATGCATATCCACAGAAGGGTTCCTTTATTTGAATTGCTGGCTGCACCACAAATATTATTGATTTTCAGTGTTATGAATATTCAGTGAATTATGGGTTGATCCGAAAGAAAACATGTCACACCCTGGGAGTCTGATCTCTGAGAGAGAGAGAGAGAGAGAGAGAGAGAGAGAGAGAGAGAGAGAGAGAGAGAGAGAGAGAGGTCTTGCATGTGGGGGTCCCTTCATGCATCATCTATGGAAGGCGAGTGAAAGGATCATCTGTCTTGAGGGGAATGATTGTCCACGCTCTCAGTGAAAGGTCAATGACTGGTGGGTATTAATTAATCCAGCTGGGCACACAGCATTCAAGGTTTAACCGTGTCCACGTTTTTAATAATGATGATAGATTTTAAAGACCAGCCTTTGAGCAATGGAATCCCATCTGTTTCAGGCAGGATCTCTGAAGTTTCCAAACCACCTTTTAGGATGAAATGATGGGATTTTCTTTTCTTTTCTTTTTAACTGGGACGTAGGGCATCACGGGAGATTGCAGAAGCAGTTGCGCCAAATGGTTTGATGTGCTTTTTATTGTGTTTTCATGCTGAATTTTGTAAACCCGTTTCAGATACTGTTTTAGAAAAGGAAGAAAAACAAACGGCACAGAAATATTTTAAAGAGATAATACACCTCTGGAGCAAGTGCTTTGATTAAACTGCCTTAGAAAGGAAAAAAGGTATCCCTGTGTGAGAGACACCTGCAAAATGTTTTCTTGGTGTGTGTGTGTGTGTGTGTGTGTGTGTGTGTGTGTGTGTGGTCATCGCAGCAGCAATTAAATCAATGCTTTTCTGACAATACTTCTTTGGACCATAGAATATGTTATATAGAGCCATGTGCAACTGTGTTTAACAAGTAGTTCGGTCTTTTCTCAAGCAGGGAAACCACCTTCTGCCATTCCCAAATAACTCTGTAGCAGGGCACAAGCTCAAAACGCCAAATAGTCTCAGGTTCAGTCCTCAGTTTCTCCAGCGCAATAGTCAAGTAGCAGACCTTCGTTTCACACCCCGAAGAGCTGCTGTCAGTCACAGTCAACTGGGGACCAGTTTACCTGTGAGATCACCTTACTCCATATATGCCCACTCAGTTGCTATGATCTGCAAAACTGGCACTCTTACAGGTACCACAGAATGCCAATTCTGCATTTGTTAGATATTGATATTTCAATGCAACAGCACACACACTTTGAAACTCCCTGCCTATTGACCTCAGGCAGACTGAGTAGCTCAGTTTTTAGAGTGTTGTGCTGATAACACCAAGGTTGAGGGTTCAATCCCCCATAAGGGACAGGTGCATATTCCTGCAATGTGGGGTTTGGACTAGCTGATCCTCAAGGTTCCTTCCAACTCCAAGAAGCAGCATTTCTCTGCAGAATGATTTTTCTATACAGTGGTACCTTGGGTTAAGAACTTCTGGAGGTCCTTTCCTAACCTGAAACTGTTCTTAACCTGAGGTACCACTTTAGCTAATGGGGCCTCCCGCTGCCGCCATGCTGCCACCACACGATTTCTGTTCTCATCCTGAAGCAAAGTTCTTAACCCAAGGTACTATTTCTGGGTTAGCGGAGTCTGTAACCTGAAGCATCTGTAACTCGAGGTACCACTGTACAAATATTTGGCCCAGTGTGAATATTGGGGAAACAGGCTTTCATTGTAATTTTTTAATGGTGCCTACTAAAAACACTTTCGTTTAGACAAATCCACCCAAATATGTAGAATGTTTAATATGTTTTTAGTTCATCACCGATTTCAATTTTTTATGTTTTAAATAGTTGCTTTTGAATGTTTTGCTTTCTTCTTTCTGTAAACCACTTTGTGGGTTCTTTTTTTTGCAATCAAGTATAAATTTGTGAAATAAAAACAAATAGCAGACAATAGTTGGCTGGCAGGAGCCATGATCTGAGGCTGCTCCAGATGTATGCAGAGACATAAGAAGAAGCCTTGCTGGATCAGACCGAAGGCCCACGTAGTTCAGCATCCTGTTCTCACACTGGCTGCCCAGATGCCCCAATGGGAAGCCCTGAAGCAGGACACGCCCACATTTTCACTTTCCTCCTTATGGTCTCCGGGAACTGGTATTCAGAGCTGAGCAGCCTCTAAATACCGAAGGCAACATAGCTATCATGACATTCAACAAAAGACATTTCACTGAGGGCATAGCCATGTTCTCCAACAAACTTTCTCTAGTTCTAGAAGTTTCCAGTGCTTCAGAAACCCTTCAATGACAAGTAGG